>NC_050578.1:114837970-116218803 GCF_011100635.1 Trichosurus vulpecula
TAAAGTGTTTATATAATTTGCTTATCTGAGTGAAGTGAAGTATAAAATACACTAATGAAGGATAGTAAATCACTCTTAAATATAAACCTCTGTTTATTTATAGCTGGACCAGAGGCAGCCTGAGGCTTCCTACCACCACAAGCAATGAATCTTTCAAACATCCCCACCCCTCAAAGGGGCACATTTGCATAGATTTCCTCTTCCATCCAGTTTTCCCAATCACATGTCTGGGCTGGCAGTCTAGGAATTTAAGGGAAAAAAAGGGAGGCAGGTGAATGGGATGCTTTTTTTCTCCTTGTTCAAGGAGCAGCCAACTAATTAATCAACAAGTGTGTATTAAGAGTCCACTATCAGCTAGGCATATAGGGATACAAAAACTAAAATGAAGCAGTCCCTTCCCTCAGAGAGCCTTTGGTCCCTGAGAGAGATATGGGCCCCAGAAGTACATACAAAATCAATTCAAAGTCATCTTTTGGGGGAGGCACGTGTAGCTGAGGGAAACTGTTTGAATGCAGGAAGTGGTTTGAAGTGAGCTATGAATGAAATTAGGGTTTCTAAGAGGTCGGTCTGAGGAAGGAACATTCCAGGGTTGGGCTTGTGGACTATTGGTGAGTTGAAGAGGATTAACCCTGGGTATAAGTAGTAGATGATTAAATTCCAAGGAATTCAAAAGCTAAATATATAGAAATTAGCCATGTTAATTCTCTTCTCTGTGCCCCTCCCCTCCCTGCAACAAAATTGATCATTTAGACTGACATATACAGAAACCATAAGGTTTCCAGGCATGATGGTACATGGGGGATAACTTGAGGTCAAGAGTTCTGAACTCTAGTAGGGCTAAAGCCAGGTAGATATCTTTGCCAGGTCCAGCATCAATATGGAGAGCCTGGAGTGGGGAGCCAAGATGGCCAAGTAAAAGCAGGAACTAGCTTGAGCTCTCCCCCAAACCCCTCCAAATACCTGTAAAAATGACTCTAAACAAATTCTAGAGCAGCAGAACCCACAAAATGACAGAGTGAAACAAATTTCCAGACCAAGACAACCTGGAAGGTCAGCAGGAAAGGTCTGTCAGAGCTGGGTGAGAGAGGAGCAAGGTCCAGCCTCAGCCCCAGGCCCAGGGCAATGGTGGTGGCAGCAGCTGCAGTGGCTGCTTCTGGAGCTCTCAGGCCACAGACTGTAGGGGCATCCAGTGGCTGATCAGAGGTGGACTGTAGGGATCTCTTTGCTGGCACTAAGGCAGGATTCTCTTGCTTTGCCTGTGCTTCCATCTAGGTTGAAGTTTTGGGTGGTGGTCCTGGGGTGAGAAGGACCACTGGAGTGGTGAAGCTTGTGGTGGCTGTGGAGGAGGAATCCTCCTCACAGTTCCAAGGCAGAAAAGAGTGCTTGTGGTCACTTATAGACCAGAGCATAGACCAGGAGAGGAGTAAACACCTCTCCTTTCACCATACAACCTTTGAAGAACTGAAAATTTACCCATCCCTATAAATATCTCTGAAAATAGCTGTGCAAAACCCCTGAAGCTTGAGACAGTACAACATCCAAACTGGAAGCAGAGACCTACCTTAACAAAGAGCTAAAAAGTCAAGTAACCAGCTGGGAAAATGAGTAAGCAGTGGGAAAAATATCACACGATAGAATCTTGCTATGGTGACAAGGAAGATCAAAACATGCAACCAGAAGAAGACAACAAAGTCAAAGCTCTTACATCCAAAGCCTCCAAGAAAAGTATGAGTTGGTCACAGGCCATGGAAGAGCTCAAAAAGGATTTGGAAAATCAAGTAAGAGAAGTAGAGGAAAAATTGGGAAGAAAAATGAGAGTGATGCAAGAAAATCATGAAAAATGGGTCAACAGCTGGCTAAAGAAGACCCCAAAAATACTGAAGAAAATAACACCATAAAAAATATACTAACCCAAGGGGCAGCTAGGTGGCACAGTGGATACAGCACTGGCCCTGGAGTCAGGAGGACCTGAGTTCCAATCCAGACACATGACACTTACTAGCTGTGTGACCTTGGGCACGTCACTTAACCCCAACTGCCTTGCCTTCTCCCCTCCAAAAACAAAACAAAACAAACAAAAAAGACTAACCCAAATGGCAAAAGAGGTTCAAAAAGCCATTGAGGAAAAGAATGCCTTGAAAAACAGAATTGGCCAAATGGAAAAGGAGGTTCAAAAGCTCACTAAAGAAAATAATTCCTTAAAAATTAGAATAGAGGAAATGGAAGCTAATGACTCAATGAGAAAGCAAGAAATTATAAAACAAAAACAAAACAATGAAAAAATAAAAGACAATGTGAAATATCTCATTGGAAAAGCAACTGACCTGGAAAACAGATCCAGGAGATATAATTTTAAAATTATTGTACTACCTGAAAGCCATGATCAAAAAAAAAAAAAAAAGAGCCTAGACAGCATCTTTCAAGAAATAATCAAGGAAAGTTGCTCTGAGATTCTCAAACCAGAGGGGAAAATAGATATTGAAAGAATCCACCATCATCTTTTGAAAGATATCCCAAAAGGAAAACTCCTAGGAATATTGTAGCCAAATTCCAGAGTTCCCAGGTGAAGGAGAAAATATTGCAAGCAGCCAGAAAGAAACAATTCAAGTATTATGGAAACATAATCAGGATAATACAGGATTTAGCAGCTTCTACATTAAGGAATCAGAGGGCTTGGAATATGATATTCTGGAGGTCAAAGGAGCTAGGATTAAAACCAAGAATCACCTACCCAGTAAAACTGAGTATAATCCTTCAGGGGAAAAAAATTGATATTCAATGAAATAGAGGATTTTCAAGTATTCTTGATGAAAAGACCAGAGCTGAATAGAAATTTGACTTTCAAATACAAGAATCAAGAGAAGCCCAAAAAGATAAACAGGAAAGAGAAATCATAAGGGACTTATTAAAGTGGAACTGTTTACATTCCTACATGGAAAGATGTTTGTAACTCATGAGATCTTTCTCAGTATTAGGGTAGTTGGAGGAAATATAGATAGATAGAGATAGAGAGGTGGATGGATGGATGGATAGATAGATAGACAGACAGAAGGCACAGGGTGGGTTGAATATGAAGGGATGATATCTAAAAAATAAAGTTAAGAGGTGACAGAGAAATGTACTTGGAGGAGGAGAAAGGGAGAGGTAGAATGGGGTAAATTGTTTCACATAAAAGAGGCAAGAAAAAGTTTTTACAATGGAGGGGAGAGGGAATGAGTGAACCTTACATTTATTGGATTTAGCTTAAGGAGGAAATAACACACACACTCAATGGGTATGGAAATCTATCTTACCCTACAGGAAAGTAGGGGGCAAGGGAATAAGAGAAGGGGGGATGATAGTGAGGGCAGATTGGGGGAGGGGTAATCAGAAGCAAACACTTTCGAGGTAGGACAAAATGAAAGGAGAGAATAGAATAAATGGGGGCAGGATAGGATGGAGGGAAATATAGTTAGACTTTCTCAACATGACTGTTATGAAAATGTTTTGCATGACTGCACATGTATGACCTGTATCAAATAGCTTGCCTTCTCAGTGACAGTGGATGGGGAGGGAGAGAATGTGGAACTCAAAGTTTTAAAAATGAATGGTAAAAATTGTTTTTACATGCAACTGGGGAATAAGATATACAGACAATGGTGTATAGAAATCTGTCTTGCCCTACAAGGAAGTAGAAGGGAAGGGGATGGGGCGGGGTTGATAGAAGGGAAGGCAGATTGGGGGAAAGTATAATCAGAATGCTCACTGTCTTGGGGTGGAAGGAGGAAAGAGATGGGGAGAAAATTTGGAACTCAAAATCTTGTGGAAGTGAATATTGAAAACTAAAAATAAATTAATGAAAAAACCTCAAAAAAATATATAGTGAGCCCAGGTGCTGGAGGAGAGGAAGGGTCAGCTAGCTGCCCAAGGACCAACCCAGGTTGGAAAGATAGATCAAGTCAAGGGTTCTGTATTGATTAGCAGTGAGATTGGGACATGAATGGCCTCTGCAATTTCCTTCTGGGTGAGGTAGGGGGCCCCAGTCTCAAAATAAATAAAATAATCATGATATGACATGCCATTATGTAATACAAAGGATGGAGATTTGAATAATTCCCCAAATGTTTATAAAGGCATGAGATCTGGGTTCTAATTCTAGCTCCGCCATTTACCATTTGCTTGACCTTAGGTAAGTCATGCATCCTCCCTGTGCCTCAGTTTCCTAAAATGAGGGAGATGGACTAGATGACCTCTAAGGCATCTTCCATCATAAATCTATGATCCTGGGATCCCTGGGCTCAAACTTCTTTTTCTCTGGTGTCCTGCTGGGGACAGCATTGGTTTTCTTTGCATAACTATAAAGGAATGACATGGATTCCACAGGCCACACCTGAAAATCAGGCTTATTACTTTATAATCACACCTTGGACTTTCCATTCTGGTTCCATGATACAAGCTCACTGGATTGATCATTCTTAATCGAGGCTAGACAGTCACCATCTTAGTAACGACAGCTCCAAGTCAGATTTCAGCAGAAACCTGCTCTCTGACCAATCTCAGCTATTGCTGCCAGGTGAAGGAGCCAGCATTTGCAGAGAATCTTTGCCTTTCCCCAAAGGCAAGAGTTATCCCCTTGTTTAAAACATTGCCTGCCCACTTTGGTTAATTCAGATTAGTTGCTGAGGTCCTGAAGTTCCAAGCAAACTTTAATCTTTCTCCTAGTCATCTACTCATGGTGGCTCTGACCCTCTTTGATTAAAGGCATTTTATTTTTGAGCAACTCCAGGGACTAAATACATCTATTCTGTTCAAGCAATAAATGTCAGCACAGAGAGTACAGTGTGGTGGACATTAGTGGAACATTTATTAGGCAATCTGGCCCTCCTTTTCTCCCCAGCCTTTGCTTTTCACAAAGGGAGATTTGCGGAATGACATGGTTAAGCCAAGAATCCATTTTTGGTCTACAGGAATCAATTCATTTCATTTTTAATAAGCATTTACTGCATGCCAGGTGCTGGGAATACAAAGATTAAAAGAACAACAACAAAGAATCCCTGCTCTCTAGGAGTTTTTAGTCTTCTAGGGGGATACAACATAGACACAAGTGAATCAAGTCAAGCTGGAGGACTCAGGGAAGTGGTTGCTGTAGGTGGTAGTACCTGAGCTGTGCTTTGAAGGAAGCCAGGGATTCTAAGAGTTGGAAGGAAAGAGGAAGGAACATTTCACATATGGGAGAACCCCTGTGCCAAAGCAAGGTGTTAGGAGATACAGGGGTGGGGAATGAAGACCAGTCTGGCTGGAATAAAGAATGGGAAAAGGAAAATAATAGGAAATGATTGGAAATTTAGAAAGGAATCAGATTGTGGAGGGGCATTAAAAGTTATCAGCAGAAGTCTTTACACGTTTATGAATAATGAGAGTAAGAAATAATCGTCACCCTAAATAAGAATAAACTTTTAGGGGAGAAAAAACCCAACCAATCTAGAAACCAACCTTCAAGTGGTTTTGAAAGCAATCAGAGAGATGATGACCTCTCTTTCATTTGCAAAATGTTTTAGATTTTGTAAGCCCCTTTCAAAAAGTGTCAAGGCAGCCTGGTGCTGTAGAAAGTTGTTTGTATTTGGAGTCAGCTCCTCACTTGGCCACATCCTACCTGTGTGACTTTAGTTAATCTCCTGAGGCCTCAGTTTGTGAGAAAGATCTGGTTGGGCTAGTTGACCTTGAAGGCCCCTTGGAGTTTGGAGTCTGTGATGATGACATAATTTCTGTCACTTGATCCTCACAATGAAGTAGGCAGGGAAACTATCATTCTGTTTATTTTATAGTTCAGGAAATGGAGACTGGGAGAGATTCCATGGCTAAAGAGTTGGCAGAGTTTCTCCTCTTGGACTTCTCTCTCCACTGCAGTTCAGTGCTCTTTCTACAGATCTGAAAACTAACTTCAGGTTCTGGTAATGACAACAATCTGATGAATAATTACGAAAACAGCTCAGTTCAGAGGGGCTCCTTACGAAAGGATTAACCACCAGGCAGCAAATTCTTTTGGCCACAGCAACTCATTAAATGGGTGTAGAAGATTTGTTTTTGTTTTTGGAGGCAATTAGGGTTAAGTGATTTTCCCAGGGTCACACAGCTAGTAAGAGTCTGAGGTCACATATGAACTCAGGTCCTCCTGACTCTGCCAATGATTCACCTAGCTGCCACTGGTGTGAAGGATTTGTGATATGTAGTAGGGTTGGTTGGTTGGTTGGTTGGTTGGTCATTTGTTGTCCTTCACCCTCAAATGTGTTGGAATCTTATTACAGTATGTCAACTGTGGCTGACCAGACCAATGGAAGCTTGGAAGGCTCTACCACAGGTTGGGCAGAAATAGTCCATGTGAACATTTGGAGTGGAGATGTCTCTAAATTTGCGCACCTTATGTTACAGTGGGGAAAGGGTTATATAAACTTTGGATCCTTGAAGAAGAACATATGACAACTACCTACACCTATATAGTGCTTTACAGTTATGTAAAGATCGTCATTTGTTCCCCAGCAATCCTGAGATGGGCAGCTAGGAGATGCAGTGAATAATGCCAGGCCTAGAGTCAGAAAGATTCATCTTCCTGAGTTCAAATCTGGCCTCAGACACTTACTAGCTATATGACCCTGGGCAAGTCACTTAACCCTCTTTGCCTCAGTTTCCTCATCTGTAAAATGAGCCAGAGAAAGAAATGGCAAACCACTCCAGTATTTCTGCTAAGACAACGCCAAATGGGGTCACAAAGCATCAGACATGACTGAAAAACAACTCAACCACAGCAACAACCTACCCCCATATGCTTGGAATGCTCCCTCCTTTCATCCCTAGAATCTCTAGCTCCCTTTAAGGTACAGATCACCTGCTTCATCTTTCAGAAGACGATTATCTCAGTTCTAAGTACCCCCCTTACCTGCAAATTTAAATTACTTTAAATACAAGTGACTTTGTATTTATTTTGAATATGTCTGGTATTTACTTATTTGTGGGAGTGTGTATTTCCTCCAATAAACTAAAAGCTCTTTGGGATCAGGCATGGTTCTGTTATCCAACCCCCAGAACCTCGCTAGCACAGTGCCTAGCTTAATAAATGCTTGCTGATCAATTGAATGTTTTGTAAACCCCAAGCCCATATAAATATCATCATTAATATTATTGGTTATGTTCTAGCTGCAGAGCATTCCATAACTATCTTCCTCCTATTGTCCTGGCTCCCAGGTTCTAGGCACCTACCCAGAAGATCCTTCTCTCTAGTGTAATCAGACCTATTCCTCCACAGGCCTCCTATGGCCCACTTTGTCACTGTCTGGCTCATTCTACTGGGAATTCTGGAATCTCAATTCTCTTGTCAACAAACTTACTATCTCTCCCCCTAGGCCAGCTTTGCCTTCACTAGTTTTGCCTGTGGCATCATCATTTTTCACCTGTGGTCTCTAATAATCGTAAATTTGGGGTGATTTTTTACTTTCCCTTCTTTGTCACCTTTCCTATGCCATCCATCATATAACAGTCACTCCTGTGCAGCTGAAGTGGAGGACAACCAGTACATGCTGTTGACACTACGTACACTGTGTGTTAGCGTAGGAGACTTAGGTAAGTTTGTGGCAGACATGCTCTGAATGAGGCCCACGTAGGAAGGGAGAGAGACGGCAAGAAAGACCAACAGACAGACAGAAAATAGTTCTGAACTTTTACATGGCGGACTAGAAGCCCTAGCAATGCATTCATGTAAGGAGTAGCCACTTACCCTCTTCACAATTCCCCCACCCAGCTCAGTGGTTTACCTTCCATTTACATTGGATATATCTTATTTACGTAGCAAGCATTCTTTGAGATCCAAGGAAGGGCCATATCCTCCACATCAGGGTTCTAGGGCTACTCTGAAAGGTTTCTTTCCTGCCATTGGCTCAAGCTCCCCACTAGCTTTGTCCCCACCCCACCCCCTGCCCCCATGGTTAGCCTTCAGTAAGTGCCCCAGCTCCATTTAACCACTTTATGTCCATTAGCTTGTAGAGATATTTCAAGATGGAAAAAGAATGAAGGCGTTGACATTTCTCCTCCAAACACCCGGCCCTATCCTACTTTGGACTTGTTAAGGAATGTTTTTTGCCTGTTGACGGTCTTTAAGTGGAGGGTGCTTATTTGCAGCACATGTCTATATAACAACGGTTCTAAAAAGTGCAAATCCTGATTCGGCATCCCTGTCAAGTCAGTCCTTGTCTCAGCAACAGCTGGGTTGGGTCCTGAAGGCCACTCCTTGTACCTTGGGGCACTGATACTGAGCTGGCTCAAAAAAAACCCAACAACAACAAAACCGGGATGCTGGGGTATTTCATTACCAGGAGCTTGCTCTTCTGGCTTTTCAAAGTTCACAAGGTAGGAGTCTCTGATCTCTTCACTTAAAGTGGAAAAGAACAAAAGCCGAGGAAGGCAAACACCTGTGACCCGTTTTTATGGGGCCATGTGGCCTTGGAGAGGAGAAGGCCTGAGAAATCTCCTCTTCCAGCATCATCTCTCCCTAGGTGCCATCAGCGAAGGAGTCAAACCAAGAGAGAGCAGCCAAAGAAAACAGGATCAAGCTTTGGCCTTTTCGAAAACTCTCCAGTATAAAGTGCTGCTCCAGTATTATGGTACTGTGATAAGTGCTGGGAAAGTAAGACAGTTCTGCCCTCAAGGAACTTACTGTCTAATGGGGGAAGATAACACAAAAAGAAAATCTCTAGGGGGAGAGGGGAGGGAAAATACCTGACAGGAGGTCAGGATGAAGTCCAGAATAACGTAGCCAGGTGGGATAACAAGCCTAGAGGCTCTCTTAAATGAACATCCCCTACCCTCCATTCAGAGAGATGCCTGGGCTAGAGGGTAATGGAGAGGTGGGAGGACCTAGGCTGATTCAGTCTTCCAGGATGATGAGTTTCCTGTGGGTATGATGAAATCCAGAGCAGTGAGTCAAGTTCTGGGCAACCCACCAATCAAAGAGCCTTCCAACCATGCGGTTATCAGAACAGAATCAATTACAGAATGTCTACATGTAATCCAAGGGCTCTCCAATGCACTCTCATTACGTGTCGTTGTTGTTTGTCCTTCGTTCTCAAAGAGGACCAATGACGTCAGGAGGGTGATGTCTTGGCTTGCAAGTGAATTCGATTTAAGTGAAGTGGATTCCCTAGCCCTCTTCCACTTGGGGAGACCCTGTCAGAAGCACATGTGCCAGTCCCAGTTAAATAAGTACAATTTTTTATACACTGTATTCTCCATTCTCCTTGAGCTCCTCAAGGACAGGACCATGTTTTTGCCCTTCTTTGTATCTCAAGGACTTAGCACTGTACCTAGGAGATTTTTTTTTTTGTTGTGTTCAGTCATTTTCAGTTGTGTCCAACTTTCTGTGACCCCATTTTGGGGTTTTCTTGGCAAAGATACTGGAGTGGTTTTCCACTTCCTTCTCCAGCTCATTTTACAGATGAGGAAACTGAGGCAAACAGGGTGAAGTGACTTGTCCAGAACCACACAACTAGGAAATATCTGAGGATGAAGAAGAGTCTTCCTGATTCCAAGCCCAGTGCTCTATCCACTCGGCCGCCTAGCTGACCCTGCCTATGGGGATATAATACATGCTGGCTGAAGATCTTTCTTCTCCTAGCTATGCCCTCTGCTACCACCCTGGTTACATGTCCTCCAAATCACTACCCGTATAAAAAGGCATGTATGGAACTTCCCTCCCAGCTTTCAGACTATCTCAGTAGACTCCTAACAAATCTTCTTGCCTCTACTTTTCTACGTCCAATTTTTCATACTTCTCCAGGAATATTTCCCACTCACAGATACGCTGATCATTTTTTTTCTGCTACAAAACCTTCATCGGCTCTCTTGCCTCCAGAGTAACCTTCTCTCTCCCTTGTCTGGCATTCAAGGGCCACTCTCCCTTTCTAGCCTCCCCCTGTGGGATCCAATCCTGCCTCTGCCTTTTACAACCTGTGTGACACTGGGGAAATCATCTAATCTCTCTAGAAAGTCATCATCTCTCTTTTGCTTCCTCATTTGTAAAATAACAGGGCTGGACTGGATGGTTGCCAATGTTCCTTCCAGCTCTAAGACTATGATTCTGTAATCTATGCGCTTTATGCTCCCTGCCCCATGCATATACTCGATGCTGCCACAGCTCCTCTATTAAAAGAGTGATGTTATTTCCTGGGCCACCCTTGTCATTCACCTCTGATTTCTTTCTGTTAACGGTCTTCACAGAAAGCAGAGATTGCTGACAAGAACAGTTGGTGTTTTTTCTAAGCCCTTCACCATTTGGTATTAAAGATGCTGTGCTGCAGACAAAGGATCATAGAGCATGGACTCAGAGCTGAGAGGAACTCGGAGGTCATTTTCTCTAACCCCCTCATTTACAGAGGAAGAAGCTGTGGCCTAGAGATGGTAAACCACATGCCCAAATTTGACCAGGTAGTCAGCGGCAGTGCTGGGATTTGAATCCAGGACCTCCCAATCTAAAGCGGGCACTCATTTCACTGCCCATGCTCCCTCTAGAAACTCAAAATTCAATACTGAAACTGGCAGTGGTGGATTTTTTTTTACCTCCTCATGAGCAATAGAAACCCATTTCCCAACCAAAGAATTCATTTTTTTATTGTCTCCCCCTTATCCCCGCATGCCATACCAGGGGCATTAATCAATATTATGGACTAAGAGCCTGCAAATTTTTTGCTTAAACTGTAACTTATTTTTGAATCATCAGAACTCAAAAGTGCCTGAAACCACAAACCTATTTTTTTTTTTTTTTGGCACTCATAACTGAAAAACAGCTGGATTTTTTTTTTCTCTTCAAGAGGTTTTTTTTTTTTTTTAAACAAGGAATTTGCTCTTAGGCTGAAGCTTGTTAACTGAAGCTCTTTTTTTATGACCAACTTCTAATCTTCTGAAAATAGAGGTTTATAGTAGGATGGAAGTGCTAACAAATCCCAAGCTAGGCTAATGAGATGGATGGATGGATACTGCTCTTCGTTTATAATGTCCGTAGTTATTTTTTTCAATTAGTTATAGATGTGATCATCTATAAAGGCAAGGGAAGCATTTTTCTTGGTAATGGGGGCCAGGCAAGAGTCTGAATTTATTTCGTGTAATATTCTTTTTAATAACAATGTCTATTAAAGACATCTGTTGAAAGTCTGTAATGCTGAGTTCATGGGTAGAAAGAATAACAGTGTGCTTTAAGAATCCTGTTTTCAGTTTAACATTATGAGCTGTTAAAGAGACAGTTTATGGGTACGACATTATTGGCTGGAATTTGGTTTAAATTGAAATCAGGCCCACGGACTTTACTTAACCATAGCATTATGAAGGTTTGTAACAATAAAAAGTTTAACTAGACAAGAGTATTAGTATTATTTAACATTTCCTAAGAGCTCAGAGATCCACAGAGAGGACTTCTTAATCACTTGAATTCAAATGCATATGATACTTGTCTTTCCTAAAAGAAGACCTTTTTTCTAAAAAAAAAAAAAATCAGATTTATTGTGTCAGGTCAATACTTTAACTACAGGGGGAGGGGAAAATCTATTTGCCAAATTATTAGACTATGAATGTTAATAAAACACCTAGTATTTTATGCACCCTTTTGTCAAGTCCTGAATGTGCCAGATGAGTTGTGAATAAGATGGCAGTGCCGTGCAAAGTGGAGGCCCCAGTCCACAGGCTATGCCCTGGAAAAGAATTTATCCAGCCAACAAATGCCAAATGGGAATTAATCACTCTGATCCCCAGCCAGTCTCAGCATCCCTGTAATTTTATTTTAAAGCTTAAATTATCAAGATTAAAAGAAAGCAATAAAACATAACCTATTTTTCCTCATAAAATTTGAAGACTCCTTCCTCTCTTCTCCCGTTCCCCATCCCCCCTCCCCAATCTCAACGTCTGTGGCCTTGATGCTCCGTTTGGCAGCACTATTAGTGATACCAGGAATAACTCACCACTGTCAGAGAATTTGGCTCCTTCATCACCTACATAAGAGACCAGTATAACTCCATGGTGATTGCTGTCTCAATGAGTTATGTGGTTCCTTCATGCACTTTTTGATTGAACAGTGATAACTCAGACAATGAATTATCCAGTGCTCCCTTCTGAGGGGAATCCGCTATTTTTTTCTTTCTTTTTTTCTTCATATAGCCTAAGAAAGACCTCATCCTGAATCTTAAAGTGATACTACCATTATCACTTCCAGGAAACTATAGTTCGGTGGAATATAGTTTCTAGGCAAGATTTGAAAAGTTTATTAAAGTCAAATCTCAGTGATAGCTCTTTCCTTTGTCTGGAGGAGTTACTAGTTGATTGTCATGCTCTAGAAAAAGGGTGCTTTTATAAAATGTGTGCTATAAAAGCTTTCTTTTATAACTTGAACTTCACATCTACCAATGGGGAGCCATTGCCTTTATCTCAATCAATGACCTTGGTTAAATAAAGGTCCAAGGCATTTTTCTCCTCTGGGAAAAATCTCACAAAATGAAAGTTGCTCAGCTTTAAAAAAGGGACCCCACAGACCAAAGTGATCTCCAGGATATGTATATCATCCAGGCCACAAAGTGACCCATTCACCAAGAGAAACAAAGAGAAAGGACTATTAAAAGGCTTCAATTTAGTATCCCATTAGGATGTAGAATTTTCTTCTTATAGGTATGGAATATAAACATGATTTATAGTCCTGACCTGACAGTTCATTGTAATAGGGAGTACATGGATAAATAACATCCCAAGACAATCCCTAAACTTGCTTTTAGTCATTAATGTCAATAGCCTTCTCGAGATGATAGGAGCTCATGAAGGAGGAAAAAGTCCAGTAGCAGAGGACAATGGCAGCTCCATGGAGAAACAGTGGGGCAAAAGGGAAATGTCAACTTTAGAAACAGTAAGGAATATTCAGCTGTTGGGAAACTGAGCCAAGAGAGCCATGACGAGGTGCTGTAGCTGAGAACAGCCTTTGGAACAAACATGGCATCTGTAATGTCTTTCTCATTGGCAGCATGCAATTTTGTGGGAGATTGTACCCTTTGAGAATGGGGAGGGGTGGTATCCTTATTATTTTTTCATCATTTTGCTATTTTGGTTAAATGAATTCTGTTCTTGTTTTATGAATATTCTGATTAAGTCTGGCGCAGATTCGTTGGATATAAACTGAAGCTGTTTACTTGAATAGTTGCTGACCCAGGGACCCATCAGATTATCGTAAATAAGGTCGAGGTATTTTCTTTTTGCTGTTGACTCTTATTAAGATGACAGTCTACTCACATGCCCAGGTTTGGTTTAGTTTTATTTTGTTTTCCACATAAACTGTTGTTTAACCACATTTTCCATCTAATGTTTGTGCCGTTGATTTTTTTGAACCAAAGTATAGAATTTTACCTCTACTTTAACACTTCAGTGGTTCTGTGATCTTGTCATTGTGAGTACTCACTCTGTTGGTGCAAATCACAACTTCTCTGTGACTTTTCCACCTGTGTCATTCCTGTCCATGTTTACCCAGTGTGCTGGAGGTTTTCCTTTACCTTTCGATGGTACCGATGGAGCACTTGGCCTTGACATCTCTCATTCCCCACTTACACCATAAAACCAGTCTACTTTCTTTTCCAACCACACATTTCTGCAATTACATCTCTTACTCAACTCTTTGAGTACAGGTCATCATTGTACATATTCCAGAGCTTATTGGTACTCACGATGAGTCTTTTCATTGTCCTTTGCTTCACCTACAACTTCAATTTCTTGGATATTGTGGTGTTTCAACAATAGATCATTGCTAGGAGAACATTGAAAAGCTGAGTCTTTGCACCAGGAAACAACTTGGAATAATCAAAAGCACTATCCACCCATTCTTCCTCCTATTCAACTCTGGACCCAAATCACAGTCCATCTATTGCTTCTATCCTAGACAGATATGCTGCTATATTAACTAAATGGACCTACCATCTAATTGCATGTCATAACCAGAACAGTAGGCATTTATTTCTCCTTTTAGGCTAATCTAGATTGAATAACCATGGATCTAGTTGAGGAAGCTATGTAAATTTTCAGAGTTCAATGTAATTGGCACAATACAATTCATGATCAAAAGAATCTGGAAGACCTTTCCATCCATAGGGAATGTTCCCTCCATTTTGACCTTGAACAATGCGTCATTTATGAAGTGCTAAGCGCCTACCAAAAGATCATTGGATAGAATCATGATCATCTCTATGGTGACTTCTATAAAGGAATCTTAAACATCCTTAAAATGCGCACAAGAGAGTCCATGTTGGAGGAGAGCCTTTTTGTCTGTGTTTTGCTCCTACTAAATTAATTCCTTTTCTTGTTTTGGTACTCAACAATGAGCACATCGAGATCTTCTGTTCTCTGTGCTTTCCAATAAATTGTGTGATTATAAAGATGTGGTGTGCTGTATAAAATTGCTTGTGAAAGCCTTTCTTCTGTTCCATTCTCCTGTTTTCGTTGAGGATTCACCTAAGAATCATTCTTATATTTTGTAAATATGGCTTGGTAGTTACTGATGTTCTCTCAATATACTTTTTTTGGATATTCATATTGTCCAGATTTTTTCATTATTTTGGTATCTCCCCCCACCCCAACGTATCTTATAAAATGATTCTTCATAGATTAATGGTCAAAGGATATGAACAACTCTCAGAAGAAATGAAAACTATTATATACTACATAAAAAATGCTTCAAATCATGAATATGAGAGAAATGATTATTAAATAACTAATTATTAACATTGGGGAGAAAACGGAATTTATCCCTCTCTGAAATCTTATTGTTTAGTGGGGCAAGCTAGTCTTCTAAAGGACATTGCTGATAATGAGTTTGGATTGGCTTTCTCCTTAATCTTGTTCAGACCCTGCCCAGGTAGGGAGGCCCATTGTGTTCTACTCAGATTTGGGTGGGCATAAATTCTTTGATTAGATTGCCCAAGGCTGAGGGTCATTTGGAAGTAAATGACGAGATCAAAGTAATGTTCCTCCAGCCCCTCATTAGAATAGGTCCACCTCTTGTTATAATATTCATACTCTCTCATTACTTGTTAACCAATCAGAGTTGATTTCCACCCTGAGGACACCCACTCGTCCAAGGGCATATAAATGTTGAGTGGGTTCTATGATTCGCCTTTGGTCTAAGAGTGATGACCAAATGACCATCCTTTTATTAACAATCTGTTAGCATTACTTAATAAAATGATTAATTACTCAGAAACTATGTCTCTCAAACTTTTTATATGTCACAAACAATAATAGAAGTACAAATCAAAACAACCCTGAGGTTTCACTTTATACTTAGCAAATTCACAAAGGTAACAAATGATAAGAAAAGTCAACATTGGAAGAGTTGTAGAAAGACAGGCACACTGACGCATTGTTAGTGAAGTCATAAATTGGTACAACCATTCTGCAGAGCAATTTGGCATTATGCAAAAAAGTGACTAAAATACCCATACCCTTGACACAGAGATTACATAGCTAGGCATATTGTCCAAAGAAGTCATTGACAAAAATAAAGGCTCCCTATACACCAAAATACTTGTAGCAGCATTTTTTTTTGTGATAACAAAGAATTGTAAACAGAGTAGATGTCCATTGATCAGAAAATGGCCAAACAAACTGTGATATATGAAGGTAATGGAAAATGACTATGTTATAAGTAATAAAAAATATGATGAATGCAGAGAAGCATGGAAGGATTTGCATGAACTGATGCAAGTGAAGTAAGGAGAATCAAGAAAACAACATATACAATGACTACAACACATAAATGTGTAGAACCAAAAACAATAAAAAATGAACATTACAAAATTACGAAGCATAAGATTAGGCTCAAAGAAGAGATATAAGAAAACCCCTCCTCCCACTTTTTTGCAAAAGTGAGGAGGTTAACAGTTACAGAGAATTGCATATATGAAAACATTTTTCTATGTATTGGTCAGTTTTATTGAATTTTTTTCTTTTCTAGAAAAAAAATCTTTGTCATATGGGTGGCTTTCTGAGAGGATAAGGGAGAGGGATATAGGGGAAATTTAGGCAATGTAAAAACTAGAGATATCAATGAAATCTTTTTAAATGGTTCCTCAATGCTTTCATTGACTGAGGTGTTAGGGTTCAAAGGTGATGGTTTATCTATTGTTTATGATGAAAATAAATTATTAGGGAAATATAGAAAAACGTGTTCCTTTTTATATCTATTGTCCTCCAGTTAGTTTAATTCATGGATGCTCTTACAACAATATGGCTCATTTGGTTCTCATGCCAAATTTTCCATATACTTTTTTCATATCCATTGTTTCCTCCCTCTCTCTACCCCCCACTCCACATCATTCTGGGCCATCGCCAACTGGACTTCAATGACTGTGGAGGAGAGAGTGAGGCTGACAACTTTGCCCAGCTCTTCCTCACTTAAATCTAATCCAGGCATAAGTCAAGATATTATCCTCATGATATCATTTGTCCTCTTCAAGAATGAAGGATGAACAACATCCCCAACCACCACCACCACCATATTATAATGTAATTCTACAACCTCCTCAGTAATGTTTTACAAATGAGTTTGCTTTCTAAAAAGGGTTTTGGCCTTGGCTACCATCTTTCTTCACTTGGTCTGCAGTTTGTTTGCTGGCTAATGTGGTTTCTGGGCAAATATCACCTTCTTGTTGTAGTGACTAATGATATCTATTAAGCTTTTGTAGGAAATGGTGATAGTCAAGGTTAGTATCTTCATTTTTCTCCTGGTTCCACTTTTTGATACAAATCTCACTGACACTGTTGAAATTATACATACTAATTTCTTACCTTGATCTTTTCTTCTTATTAGATGTTGATTTTGACTTTTGCTCTAACAGGTTAATGGTCTGCATGAGCATAGTAAATTCTGATAGAATTCCCACATCAGAAGAGAGTCTTTTCCTGTTCTTTCTATTTTCTTTTTCTTTTTTTACATTCAATGCCTTCTTCTTGGGGGAAATATCCGTGATATTTAGGCAAGAGACTTCTGCATCATTTTTATAAGCCTCTTTGATAAACCTCTTTGGTTTCTGATACTTGAGCCATATTTTTCAACATATTTTTTAATATTTTAAACTATTCACACATTCACACTGAAACTATTAAGTACAAGTTTACTTGGTTTGGAGGGGTGGGGAAGTGGTTCTTGTTAAATTCTTTGTAGAATTTACTTTTAATCATGTTGAATTTACTCTAATTAGCTTTGTCTGTTTTTTCTAGCTCCTCGTGATCTTTTGGGGTCTCAATCCGTCATCCACTATACCAACCAATCCAGTCACAATCTCTCCAACTGTGCAGACCAAAACACCTTTTCCTGGCCATTTTCCTTCTGTACATGTTATCTCCTCCTATTAGAATGCACCACGAGTCACAGTCTTCCAAAGTGGGATGACTCCCTGAACGACTCGCAGTTTCAGAAGCCTGAAAGAGTTAATGTTCTTTTAGGCCATTTGGTTACTGCTTAGTCAATGACCGCTTCATTGAGCCGGATAGCACCCCAGTGGCCTGGCAAGTGTTGATGCTACTTCCAAAGTACCTAGCCCACTCCCCAGGACTCACTGCTAACACAGGAAGAATTCCTGTTCAATAACCTGAATGTGCAGGAGGCAGAACTACTTTAATCCCTGGTTTGTATGTAGTTTTTAAGAGACGCTAAAGGCAACAACAACAAAAGACTTGGTTCCAAGGCAAGCTTATTCAAGCTTGGGTAAAGGCAAGATGCCTTCCAAGAATGACTTTATGTGTGTGTTTCTAAGAACAGCTAAGTAAGTCCCTGGAGGGGCTACTCTTAGGTGGCGATGAGAGAGAGACTGAGATGCATAAGGTAATGTAGGCAAAGCACTTTGCAAGCCTTAAAGTCGGATATAAATGTTAACGTTGATGTTCTTGTTAGCGTGATCAGCACCAGCATCAGTGTCCTCATCCGTGGCTCTTTAGCCCCATTCTGCCTGCCTAGGGAAAGAACTGAAATGAATTAAAAATAAACATGCCCCTCCTCTCCTGTCAGAGAGGGCACGTGTATTTTCAGATATGGCCAGTGTGGGAACTTGTCTTGCTGTGCTCTGCAGCTATGGAGTAAAGACTTTATGTTTATTGTTGGCTCAATGTGAGAGTATTGGGGGGGGGGGTAAGGAAAAGGAAGGAAAGGAGAGGAGAGGAGAGGAAAGCAATGAAGAGGAAAGGAGAGGAGAAGAAAGGAAAGGGGAAAGGAAAGAAAAGGAGAAGAGAGAAGAAAAGAGGAAGAAAGGAGAGGAAAGGAAAGAAGAGGAAAGGAGAGCAGAGGAGAGGAAAGGGGGAAGGGAAAGGAAAGGAGAAGAGAGAAGAAAAGAGGAAAGGAAAGAAGAGGAAAGGAGAGCAGAGGAGAGGAATGGGGGAAGGAAAGAAAAGGAGAAGGAAAAAGGAAAGGAAAGAAGAGGAAAGGAGAGGAGAGGAAAGGAAAAGAGGAGAGAGGAGAAGAAAAGAGGAAGAAAGGAGAGGAGAGGAAAAGGGAAGGGGAAAGGAATGAAGAGGAAAGGAGAGGAGAAGAGAGGAAAGGGGAAAGGAAAGAAATGGAGAAGAGAGAAGAAAAGAGGAAGAAAGGAGAGGAAAGGAAAGAAGAGGAAAGGAGAGCAGAGGAGAGGAAAGGGGGAAGGGAAAGGAAAGGAGAAGAGAGAAGAAAAGAGGAAAGGAAAGAAGAGGAAAGGAGAGCAGAGGAGAGGAATGGGGGAAGGAAAGAAAAGGAGAAGAAAAAAGGAAAGGAAAGAAGAGGAAAGGAGAGGAGAGGAAAGGAGGAAGGGAAATGAAAAGAGGAGAGAGGAGAAGAAAAGAGGAAGAAAGGAGAAGAGAGGAAAAGGGAAGGGGAAAGGAATGAAGAGGAAAGGAGAGGAGAAGAGAGGAAAGGGGAAAGGAAAGGAGAGCAGAGGAGAGGAAAAGAAAAAAGAAAAGGAAAGAGGAGGGGAGGAGAGCAGAGGAGAGGAAAGGGGGAAGGGAAAGGAAAGGAGGAGAGAGGAGAAAAGAGGAAAGGAAAGAAGAGGAAAGGAGAGCAGAGGAGAGGAAAAGGGGAAGGAAAGAAAAGAAGAAGAGAGGAGAAGAAAAGAGGAAGAAAGGAGAGGAGAGGAAAGGAGAAGAGAGGAAAAAGGAAGAGGAAAAGAAAGAAGAGGAAAGGAAAGCAGAGGAGAGAAAAGGGGAAAGGAAAGGAAAGGAGAAGAAAAAAGGAAAGAAAAGGAGAGGAGAGAAGAAAAAAGGAAAGGACAGAAGAGGAGAGCAGAGGAGAGGAAAGGGGAAAGGAAAGGAGAAGAGAGAAGAAAAGAGGAAAGGAAAAAAGAGGAAAGTAGAGCAGAGGAGAGGAAAGGGGAAAGGGGAAAAGAAAGGAAAGCAATATGGTATAAGCCAATGAGATAGCAAATTTGGCATCTGGCTTCATTTGCACACAGCAGGGTTAGAATGTCTCTGCCAGCTATGGCTAAATTCTAGGCGATGGGACTCCTGGGCCCAGCATAGAAAATGAAGCATGGAGTGGGAAATGTTAGAATGCATATTTTCCTGGATTTCCTTGAGAAGCTTCTACTGCTCTTTCAATGCTTAGGCCTTTCTCTTACCCATTCAATGTTGTGTGAAAAGACTCTGTTTGCCAGTAAAAACAACTGGGGTATGAGCATTGGTGTGCTGCTCTCGATGATGTTGGGCTGATGCACCAGCTACAATGGGGTACGAGCCCATCTGCATCAGAGTATCTGGGAGTGCGTGCAGGGACCATCTTCATCACACTGTGGTGAGGAGGCAGCATTGTCAAGTAACTGCTATAACCAGCTCAGCGAGCTGGTTGGTCTGCCTCCTAGAAGAGACAGTGGAGAGAATGCTGGATTTGAAGTCAGAGGATCTGGGTTCAAATCCTGGCTCCACTGACTTATCTGTATAATCTTGGGAAAGTCACTTTAGTGCACTGAGCCTCAGTTTCCCTATCTGCAAAATGAGAGTGTTGGATTAGATGACCTCTGAGGTCCCTTCCAGCTTCAAATCTGTAATTCTCTGATCCAAAGGGGAAGAAGTGTTGCGAAATAGCTAGACAACTAACCTTAAACCCAGGAAAGCCTGAGTTCAAGTTTAGCTCACAACACCGACTGGTTGAGTGATGCTGAACATGCAGCAGTAAAATCCATGTTCTCAAATGATAAAAATAAACCCCAAACCCTCAGATATCTTACCAGGAGTTCTCTTCTCCTGGTGACATCACAGGTCTGGGGGTGGAGGAGGAAATGGTCCTAAAATCTTTGCTCTCCAGCTTGTCAGAAAGAATCGAAGTGTTACTGAAAAAAATGGAAGAATGACTTCAAGGTAATAGTAATAATAACTGTAGTAATATGTAGCATTTATATAGTGCAAAAAGGTTTAAGAGGCAGAAGGGAATCCTATCCTGTGTCCAGAGATTACATAGGGGGAAATATGACACAAGCAAAAGAGGAAGACAGGCCACTGTAGACCAGAGCTCAGCAAGAGAAGTGGGAGCTGGACCCTTCGAGACGGAAGTAGCTGTTCATCCTCTAAGAAAGGGTGATGTGGCTCTTCAGAGTCTGTCAGGACTCTAATATGGGTCAGAGGCAGAAAAGATGAGCTGGGGTGGCTAGTAATTCCCTTGTCACTTTTTTGACATTTACAATGAAGAAGTCAGCTGTCTTCAGAGAGCTGGGGAAAGATGGATCTGGGACATGTGATCAGGAAATTCCCAGGAGCCGTCAAACCTGACTACAGTTATCTACTCCAAGTGATCTGATGGTGCTGCCAGAGAACACTAGGTATTAGGAATTCCTAGCCAATAGCTTCGGGGATCAGGTGTCATTTTCATCACCGCTATGAATGGAAGTTGTGGGCTCTGTCAGAAAAAGGCAGATTTGGAAAATGAACAGTTACCCTTGGGATGGCTTGTATGAACTGAAACAGTGGGAAGTAAGGAGAACCAGGAGAAGAGTTTTCATGAAGACTACAATAATGTAAAGGGAATTAAAAGGCTTTAGACATCTGATAGATGTAGCAACCAATTATGAGTTCAGGAGACAGGTGGCAAAACATGCCTCTGAACTATCAGAAGAGAGGTGATGGACTACAGAAGCAAGTGAAGCATGCTTTTGCTGACATGGCCAATGGGTCAAAATGTTTAGATTGACCTTATTCGTTTGTGAAATAGTCTCCCTTGTGAGCTTACTCTCCTAACTCCTACTTGTACTGGAAGGCCAAGTGGTTAACTGCTCTCCTCAGGATTCTGTGCGTAACTCTGAGGGGTTGGGGTTTCTAGTACTGTTTCTTACAAGCCCCCATCCGGTGTGCCCCACAATAACAATTAACCCATTGAATCAATCAATTTTTATAAATAAAAGGTATTTCCTGAGAAGATAGAATAAGAACAGTAGTTATAAAAACAATCTCCCTGTTCTAGGAAGCAAAATTTCCCTTTGAATGCATACAGGACCTGTGGAGAAGGTGGGCTCCAAATTAAGGGGGAAAGTCAATCAGGCACACATGTAGAGATTATGTAGGGCTGAGACGTACTTCTAAATACTGAGCCTGGGGAGTCCTTTTAGCCTTTTATGGAGTCCTCGTAAAATTCCCCTTAGGCTTAGGTAACAGCTCCCTGCTGGTATCTGAGACTCAGTGACTTTTCAGAATCTATGGCCATCACTTTTTTCTAGTAGATCCCTGAAGCTACCACCAGTCTTCCCACTTCTGTCTTCAATTCAGTTCAATAAATATTTATTAAATACCTATGATGTGCAGGCACTGTGCTAAGTGCTAAAGACACAAATAAGAAAAAGAGAGACAGTCACTACCTTTAGGGAGCTTACAATCTAGTGGGGGAAGATAACATACAAAAGGGAACTGAAAAGAAGGGGAGTGGTGCTGATGGGAAATGGAAAATGGAATTACCTGGAAGATTGTCAGCACTCTTTGAAGGAAGGCTTTGGGAGGAGTTTAATATTCTGCCCTCTAGTCCTCCAGTCAGAAGGGAATGGTGACTTGAGTATCAAAGGTGTTGAGTATCAAGGCCTGAGTCAATCTGCACGGTGAAGAGATTTTAGGTGATCAGCTCCTCCTGGGATGGAGCATGGAAGCCAAGTGGAGCTGCCAATGAAAACCGGAGTTACCTGGAAAACTGTGAACCTGCTATGATGGAAGGCTTTTTTCTTCAGGTGCTTCCTCTGTCACTGGCCGTTGCTATTGCCTCTAGTGGACTCTGTTATGCTTCCAGTTGCAGAGGGGTGAGAGAAGAACCTATGTTGGCTCTTCTAGCCTTGGAAGTTCACAAGACCATAACCTAGTCAACTGTGTCTCCAAATAGTCATTCACCTAAGACTAGAAGAGAATAATCACGAAAGAAATAGAAGCTCTAAAATGTTCATGGACACATGGAAGCTGGGTAGGTGATAGGGCAGCCCCTGCCCTGCCCCTACCTCACAGCTCATAACAGTTCTTGCCTCACTGCCAGGAAAGAAAAGTGCACAAGAAGTGGGGTGAGGGGGTACTAAGGCAGAGCATATAAATCTCTTTGTATGCAAACTCTGTTCTCGCTCAGTAGTCAACCAGAAGACTCCCTGTATAAACAATACCAACCCTCTCCCAACCCCCACCAAGTCACTTATGGCCAGAAGTTGGCTTGCCAAGCTTCCACATGTGATTGGATTGGAAATAGCCAAGAAAATATCTGCATATGCTCTAAATAGCCCATCAAGAATGGCAAATTCAAGTATAATTTGAGGATTAGGTCATCATCAGCCAGTCCCCCAATAGTCAAATCAAGTCAACAAGCATTTATTAAGCTCCTGTTATATACCAGGCATTGTGCTAAACACGGGGGAAACAAAGACAGACATGGTCCCCGCCCCAGAGGAGTTCATAATCTAACTGAGGAGACAAGATACAAAAAACTATGTACCAACAAGATACACACACACACACACACACATATACACATGCACATACACACACACACATATATACATACATACAGATACACACGTACATGATATACATGATATATAAGATATATATGTAACATATGTAGACAGAGAGACAGAGAAAGAGAGAGAGAAAAGCAGAGGGAGAGAGAGAGAGAATGTAACAGTAAGGCCATAATAACAATGTAGATGATAATTGTCAAAATGCCTATGTAGTTCTGTATCACAAAGTATATGAGACTCTCCACGTAGAAGGTAGAAGAAGTAAACCATTTATTCAGACACCAGAGAACCATATCCCACAAGCCATTTATCCAGTCAGTCTATTTCATCATAACAGCAAGGAACCCAAAACATTCCACACACAATATTACATCCTGGAGCCTTGCCATCCCAAAACCTCTCCGACTCTCTGCTGGGGTCTTCCCAAAGACAAACTCACAACACAGGTAAGTCAGCCTGTTCAGTTCTAACAATCATGAGGGTGGCCATTAGCAGGCATTAGCAGCCACAACTCACTCTCTCTCTCTCTCTCTCTCTCTCTCTCTCTCAGCATTTTCTGTGACATAACTTCCTTTTTCTGTCAGGAAGCTCCTCCCATCACACGTAACTTAGACTTCTTATGACATAAGGAGGTCACATGGCCTATTAATGGGTGGGAAAGATCTTTAGATCTAAATTGCTACTACAGGGTATTGGCACTGAAAGGGTATAGGGGAAAGTTTCTTGGGTAAGGTAAGATTTTAACTGAGATTTGAAGGAAGCTGGGGAAGTCAGGAGGCAAAGATGAGGAGGGAGAAAATTCCAAGCACTGGGGACAGCCAGTGAAACTGCACAGACTTGGGAGATGGAGTTTCTTATTCAAAAAACAGAAAGGAGGACAGTGTTACTGTATTGCAGAGTACATGAGGCGGAATAAGGTATAAGAAGACTGGAAAGGCAGGAAGGGGCCAAGTTATGAGGGCCTTTAAAAGACAAACAGAGGATTTTACACTTGATCCTGGAGGAAATAGGGAGTCCCTAGACTTTACTGAATGAGAGGTAGGTTGTGACATGGTCAGACCTGTGCTTTGGTAGCTGAGTGGAAGGTGGATGAGAGTGGGGAGGGACCAGGCAAAGAGATCAACCAGAAGGCTATTGCAATAGTCCAAGCATGAAATGGTGAAAGCCTGTGCCAGTGTGGAAGTATAAGGAGTGTGGCAAAGATGAATCAACCAGGGTGAGAGAGAGTGAGGACTCAAGAGTGACACTAGGTGGTAAGCCTGGGTGACCAGGAGGAGAGTGGTACTCTCACGGTCATAGGGAAGTTTGAAAAGGGGGAGAGTTTAGGGGGAAAGATAATGAATTCAGTTTTGGGTATGTGGAGTTTAAAATGTCTATGGCAAGTCTATGGGACAGTTGATGAGGGACAGTTCTATTGGGATGCGCAGAGTCATAGAATCATAGTTGGGGAAATGACAATGATGTAAAAAAAATAACACCGAGAAAACATTTTTAAAAGAAAATAAAATGACTAGCTGGGTAGGAAGAGGATATCTGAGAACAGGATTTGCATTTCTGAATAATGAGATGAAAGAAAGGGTTGTTGGACTCCTAGACAGGAATGGAGTATACCTAATAAGGGATGATAAAAACGTATTTGCCTGAAACCTTAAAAAGCTAATCAAAAGGATTTTAAACTGAAAAGGGAAGAGGAGAGACAGAACTGCCTATGTATATCTACTAAGCTAGATAAGAGAGAGTAGCTGTAATGTTAAAGAATAGCAGTAGAGACTCCCAGGAACTCACAGGACACAAAATCCAAGAAAGAGTCAGCAATAAAACCCATGTCCTCAGATATGTGTACACAAATGCACAAACTATAAGTAACAATCAAGGTGAGATAAGAAGGCTAATGGAAGGTGGCAAATCTTACTTCAAAGGTATCTCTAAAACTTGATGGAATGCACCCTATAATATGTGGATTTTGAAGTATCCTTCCAGATAACAGATAAAAGAGGAGGTGGAGCAACAGTTTAAATGAATATATATATATATATATATATATATATATTACACATTATATATACATGCATATATTTTACATATATATTCAGAAGAAAAATGGAAAAGATCTGCAAAGAAATGTCATGACCAAGTTTTTTCACCATCAATAAAAGCAGATCCATTACATTTGGATGTTACCATCACTCTCTTGGATGTGTTTTACGTGGAGGTAGAAATACCTCTAAAGAGAAAAATGATCGGACAAGGCTCTAGATTAGACCAAACATAGAAGAGATCTGTGCAAAAAGAGCTCCAACTGGGAGGCTATTGAGCAATCTGAATGAGGATACAAAATGATGGGGGAAAAATCTTTGACCTTATTACTATAGAAAAAAGGTGACCAAGAAAATAATCAACAAGCACCTCCCTATATGCCCATTTTTACATCTACATAAAATGTTTGTGAGAATCATCTACAAATGCACCAAACATATCAGTACATATATCCTCAATGAAGGAATATTTTTTAAAATGGTCAAACTTTTGCAAGTCATATTCCACAACAGACTACCTCTTTACCATCCCACAATTGATGTAGATGTAGGGAATATAAACTCCCATTGGGCTTATTGTTTGTCAATTAAAAACAACAGCAACAACATTTAATTTGGTAGAGCAAAACACCACCTCAAAGGCCTGTTTCTGACAAGGGGTCTCCATCCGCTAAAATTATGGAAGATTCCTTGAAATATACAATAGCAAAGATATCCTTTTTGGATGACCTTTTGATCAGTAATATCAAACAAGGCACAAAATGGAGAGACAGGAGATCCAGAAATCATATAGAAGAGGGATTTTCTATGAATGGTGAGGTCTTCCAGATGTTATTGTTTGCAGATGACATTATGTTGGATGTATGAAATGTGGGAACAGGAAGGAAGGAAGGAAGGAAGGGAGGGAGGGAGGGAGGAAGGGAAGAGGGAAAGAAGGAAGAAAAGAAAGAAGGAAGGAAGGAAGGAAGGAAGGAAGGAAGGAAGGAAGGAAGGAAGGAAGGAAGGAAGGAAGGAAGGAGAAAGGAAGGAAAGGAACGAAGGAAAAAAGGAAGGAAGGAAAGAAGGAGAAAAGAAGGAAGGAAGGAGGAAAGGAAAGGAAGGAGGGAGGGAGGGAGGAAGGAAGGAAGAAAGGAAAGAAAAGAAAGAAAGAAGGGAAGGAAGGAAAGAAGGAAGGAAGAAAACAAGCATTTATTAAGTGCCAGATTCTGTGCTAAACACTTTACAAATATTGTATCATCTAATTCTCACAACCATTCTGGGAGGGAGGTGCTATGTTTTTCCCCATTTTACAGTTGAGAAAATTGAGGCAGATAGAGACTGTATGACTTGTCTCAGGTCCTACAACTACAAAGTGTCTGAGGCTGTATTTGAACTCAAATTTTCCTGACTCCTGGTCCAGTGCTCCATTCACTGCATCACCTAGACACCTCTGGAGTTTCCTGACTCCCAGAAACAAAGGCTGATCTTTTTTTTTTTTTGAAGTTTAGTTTTTATTTCATAATCATAAACTTAACTCTGTTGTCTAGCCAGACTTGTGGAAGGAAAAAGGAAAATGAAATCCAAAGAGAACTGCAGCAAGTGAGAGCACAAGGATTACAGGGTATAAGAGTAGATGGGGTTTGGAGGTGCTCTCTCCAGCTACAGAGGAATGGTTTGATGGTTAAGACAAAAAACAAAACAAAAAATCTTATGAGAGTCGTCCACAGTCAGCGATAGTGATCTTCTTGCTGGTCTTGCCATCCCGAGAACCGAAAGGCTCCATGGCTTCCACAATGTTCATGCCTTCTTTCACTTGGCCAAAGACCACATGCTTGCCATCCAACCAATCAGTCTTAGCAGTACAGATGAAAAACTGGGAGCCATTTGTGTTGGGTCCAGCATTTGCCATGGACAAGATGCCAGGACCAGTATGCTTCAGGATGAAGTTCTCATCAGCAAATTTCTCCCCATAGATGGACTTGCCACCAGTGCCATTATGGCATGTGAAGTCACCACCCTGGCACATGAACCCAGGAATGATTCTGTGGAAGCAGGATCCCTTGTAACCAAATCCCTTCTCTCCGGTGCTCAGAGCACGGAAGTTTTCTGCTGTCTTTGGAACCTTGTCTGCAAAGAGCTCGAAAGTAATCCGGCCCAGGGGCTCGTTATCGACAGCGATGTCGAAGTACACGCTGGGGTTGGCCATGGCCACAGATGCCTAGGCTGGGCGCGACGGCAGAGGAATAGGCGCAGGGATCGGCGTTCGGCGGAGGGAACCCAGACGAGGTCTCCCAGTAGCGGCGTCTGCAAAGTCAGGCGGATGTTTTTAATACCAATATTTTACCAGTGTTGTAATTTAGCTGCAAGTTATGATTCCACGCCTCCCCCCGCCCCCAACAAATTAAGAGTAAGTCTCACTCAAAGGGCCATGTGGAGGCACATGCTTGGGTAAGAAGACTGCACCACCTATCAAATGAGAAACTATGAAAGACCAGAGTAAGGATGTCATAAAAGAAACGTACAAATGAAAAGAAGATGGCCAGAGTGAAGGATATCCATTAGGCAGCCGTGCTTCACTGGAAACATTGTGAAGTCAGAAGAAAGTGGAGAAGGACTCATTTTAGGCAGACCCCCTGGAACAAACTTATGAGAGGTATGAATGAAAGCTGTACATGATAGACAGGCATTGGCAGGTTTCAATCTGCTGTAATGAAGGAAATATCCAAGTGGCTGAGATCACATATCTGCTTGAATATTATTTGGGCACATTCAAGTGAGGAAATTCAGGATTCAGAGGGGGAAGTCAGGAACAACATTTAGGTGAATATCAACAGGGAGAATAGAGGCAATATTGGTAAAGACCTATACTACAGACCACCACAACAGAAAGAGAAAACACATAAGGAAAAAAATACAGTGAGAAGTAAAGACATAATTGTGATGAGATGCAACTGGGAAATAAGACATACAGACAATGGGGTATAGAAATTGATATTGCCCTACAAGAATATAGAGGGGAAGGGGATAAGAGAAGGAAGGGGAGTCGTGATAGAGGGGAGAGCAGATTGGGGGAAGGGGCAATCAGAATGCATGCCGTCTTTGGGTGGGGGGAGGGGAGATTGCGGAGAAAATTTGGAACTCAAAATCTTGTGGAAGTGAATGTAGAAAACTGAAAATAAATTAATTAATAGGAAAAATTGAGACACTATAAAAAAGAGTGCATGATAGAGAACAACAGGAGATTCAGAAAGAGATACAGACAAGCAGGACAGCTTTCAAATTTGAATTTATTGTATGTTGCAAACAAAGAAACAAGCTATAAGTAGTTGAGATTCACAGTTTTATTTGTGATCCTCTTCTTTCTATTCTTTATCTATGGAATTTTCATGTTTACTGATGTTTGTTAAATTCAGATAACAAAAAATAAAATGAAAGATAAAAAAATTTGTGATGAGACAATTCAGTTATCTATGCAACTTCTGAGGACAGATAGGTGTCCCAGTGGATAGAGTACTGGTCCTGGAGTTAGGGGGACATGAGTTCAAATTTGACCTCAGACACTTACAAGCTATGTGACCCTGGCCAAGTCACTTCACCCTGTTTGCCTCAATTTCCTCATCTGTAAAATGAACTAAAGTAGGAAATGGCAAGCTGCTCCAGTATCTTTGCCAAGAAAACCCCAAATAGAGTCATGGAGAGTTGGACATGATTGAAACAACTAAACAAAAATACATCTACTGTAGCTCTACCTCTGCTCAAAACAAAACAGCTGAAAAAATTCTTCATGTGACAATCCATTTTTTAAAAAGGAGAGGAAGCACCAAGGAGAGCTGCTATTTTGGACCTGACTCTAACCGGTGAGAGGGAGCTGGCTCCAGAGGTAGAACTGATGGGAACCTTGGGGAAGAATCACTCCATCACAGAATTTTTGATATATAAGTAGTGGAAGGCCAAATTCAGTCTGACATGTACCCTAGATTTTAGAAGAACTAATTTCAAAATGTTCAGAAAAAGGATAGGTAGGAGCTAATGGCCTCAAAATCTGTAGAAGAAATCAGCTCAGGTGGTGAGAAGCTTTTGAAAATGAAATTCTGAAGCATCAAATGGAAATAACCATAACAACGATATCACCTAGCATTTACTGCTATGAAGTTTTCAAAGCTGAACAAAGAGCAACAGGAAGATGCACAGCTAGGAATCTCAACATCTGGGGCTGATTCCCTTGAAGGGGTTAGAGGATATCGGAGAGTATGGTCACTTCCTTGTAGGACTGAGGTAATCTAGAAATTGAGGTGATGGCAGTTGTTAAGGTTGAGAAACTAGAAAAACAGAGAGAACATGAGCCAGGCCCTGAACTTCTTGAGGAAGAGGGAAGATTTGGTCAAAATCTTTGAAGGTGGTATCATTGTTGTTCAATCATTTATTACCCTTTGTTGACCCCACGTGTGATTTCCTGGCAAAGACACTGGAGGGGTTTGCCATTTCCTTCTCCAGCTCATTTTACAGATGAGGAAACTGAGGGAAACAAGGTTAAGTGACTTGCCCAGAGTCACACAGGTAGTAAGTGTCTGAGGTGGGATTTGAACTCAGGAAGAGAGTCTTCCTGACTGGTGCTCTATCCACTGCACCACCTAGCTGCCCCAGAGCTTTAAAGGAGTGGAAGTTATTTCAGGCTGATGGTAGCATAGGGAGGGTCTGAAAATATCAGTGGGAAACATGAGGATGCCAGTTTCTCTTCCTGGCTCTGTGTGTCGGAAATGAGAGAAGGTTCAGCCCCCTTTGTAGTGAGTGCCAAGAAATATGTCTTCAAGGAAAAGCTGGGTTTCAGGAAGCTGAAGAAATGGAAAAGATGAGAGGAAGAATCTAATAGAGGTGGGAAACCTGCTGCCTCAAGGCCACATGTGGCCCTCCAGGTCCTCAAGTGCAGCCCTTTAACTGAATCCAAATGTCACAGAACAAATCCCCTTGATAAGAGAATTTGTTCTGTAAAACCTGGACTCAGTCAAAAGGCCCCACCCTTGTGGTCTTGAGGCAGCTGGTTCCCCGGGTGCCCCTACATACCACACCATGGCCCCCAAGATCATAAAACTGAAAGTTTCATCCAGCCCAGCCTCGTTTTACAGATGAGGAAACTGAGGCAAACAGAGCCTAAATTATTTGCCCAAGACCACATAATGCCTGGAAATGACAGTCAGGATTTGAATTGGAGTCCCCTGACTCTAAATCCAGTGATCCTCCCCCTATGCCACAGTAGAGGAGGAGACCAAAAGGTGCAGTGGAATAAATAAGGGGAAGAGGGGCCAAGGAAAGCTAGTGAGGTATTGATAACAGGGGCTAGAGAGAGGTAGTAGGGGGTATGCCAGGATAAATTTCACAGCTGCTGATCCTGAGATGAGAGTGAGCCTCCTGGGAAGCAGATCGTTGGCATAGAATTGTGGTGGGAGCTGGGGGTGAAGGGAAATGTTGTCCCACACTGCTGGGAAGCCTACCTAGGAGAAGGGTATGGTTGTCACAGGATTCTAAGGGTTGGCAGCCCAGGAAGGAAGGAAGGAAGGAGGGGAGGGAGGAAGGAAGGAAGGAAGGAAGGAAGGAAGGAAGGAAGGAAGGAAGGAAGGAAGGAAACATTTATTAAGCACTTAGGATACAAGTAAGAGCAAACAAGACAGTTCCTGCCCTCAAGGAGTTTACATTCTAAGGAAGGAAGACAGCAATGCATAAAGGAGAGCTGGAAATCATTGGTAGTGAGGAGATAGTGGTGAGGAAAGACATGAAATATGTGCTGTGGCACAACTAGAAATGTCTAGGAAATGCTATAGAGGCCTAAAACCAAGCAAGATAAGGCCAAGGTTGGCTTATCAAAGCCTAGGGAGATTCCAGAGGCAGAGTCCAGTTTTCCATATGGGGAGAAAGTGAAGTTGGGGGAGCCCAGGACCAAGAAGTGTGGCTGTCACACAACTGGCTGGCTGTCATACAAGAAGCATACCCCATCCTTTCTATCCCCACCCTAGGAATCTCGATCAATCCAGCCCATCCCCCAGCCATGCTGGCATATGGAGCAGAGCCCCAAGACAGTCTGTAGGTGAAAGATACAAAGTGATCAATTGAAATCTAATCAAAGAGAAAGCTTCCTAAATTTTAGAGCTATAAAAAAGTCGAATGGGCTACCTCAAGAGATACTGACTTCCTTCACTTCTTCAGGCAGAGACTGGATAGGGATTTGGACTTAGGGTCAGGAAGACCTGATCTCAAATACACACAGATCCCTACTGTGTGATCATGGGCATCACATAACTCCCTTCTGCCTCAGTTTCCTCATATATGAAATGAAGGAGTTGGACTTAAAATCCTCTACGATCCCTTTTAGCTCTAATCCTGTGATTGAATGTAACTAGAAGGTCAATCCCAATTGCCTAAGAATTTCCTTATTGGCATCAATTGATTGCTCGATTTTGTGCAACTGCCCCGAGCAATCAATTTCCACCGATGAGAAGAAGCATCTAAGACCACTGGGCTTGAGTCCCTGGTTACACTAATATGTTAGAGATTTTATAAAGTAAAACCTTGTAAAAGTACAGATTGGATCAGATTCTGAAATTCTGTAAAAGACATTGGAAATCTCTGACATTTTTTCCATATCTGTTCCTCAAAATCTTCAGCCCCAACACAGTCCTCTCCTCTTGCTTTCTGTGCTTTGGCCCAGAATGTCTAATAATCTTCCAGTCATGTCTTAGTTCCTTCCTGACTCTGCTCCAATTCAGTCCTATCCCTTTCATCTCCTGTTATTCCTATCACTTCCTTTTCATCCTAGCCACAAGCTGGGATTGTTCACCAGTGTTCCCAATCCCAGTTTCCCTCCTTAAAACAAAGGATTGGCTTTAGAAAGTGACCTACTTCCCAGCACAGTATTCTACTTTGTTTAGTTCTACTTTTTGATGTTTCGTGAACAAATGCATGAATGAATGATCAGGCTTGTACTGGGGACATGGTGTTGACCCAAGTCAACCTCAGCAACTGTTTCTAGTGACAGGGACGGCTGCTCCATCTGTCAGCGTGCAGGCAACACAGTGCCAAGGGCCACTCCCCACCAGAGGGGACTTTGTGCCTCTCCACTTTACTATGATCAACAAGATGCTTGAAAAGGGGTGACAGTATGATTGGCTGGAGAGTCCATTCTGGTCTTACTGGAAGGTCCTTCCTTTTTCAGCTTTCAAAGTGAATCAGACACTTAAACTACGAACAGGATATTGGGGCAGTATAATAATAATAATCCTAATAACAATGCAACAATAACAGACATTCAAAAGGAGCTTTACATACTTTACCTCCTTTGAGTCTCAGCCTGGAAGGCAGATACCATAGTGATTACAATCTCCAGTTCGGAGTTCTTTGCTTCAAGTCAATTTCAATTTAGCATCTATTATGAATCTACTCTCGGCCGAGTACTGTGGATACAAAGACACAAACAAAATTGGCTCTGTCCTCAAGGAGCTTATGTTCTTCAGGGGGAGGGATGACTCGTGACATATACATAAATAAATAAGCACAAGGTATATACAAAAGAGTACAGATTAATTTCAAGATGAAGACAGAGCTAACAGCTAGAAGGGAGATGGGTCAGAAAAGCCCTTCTGGTCTGTGTCTTGATGCTGGAAATTCTACCACAGGACCACAGACTTAGAGCTGGAGGAGATGTTAGGGACCATCTAGTCCAACCTCTCATTCTACAGATGAGAAAACTGAGCCCCAGAGAGATGAACTAAATGACTCAAGGTCACACAGGTAAAAAGTGAGAGTTAGGATTTGAATTAAGGTCCTATCACTCCCAGCCCTGTGTTCTTTGCCTGTGCTTCCATGCAGATGAAGAAGGAGTACGTTCTAGACACGGGGAACCAGTCTAAGCAAAAGGCATGGAGTCAGAAAATGGAATCTCCTAACTGGGAAACAGCCAGCACACCAGCTGGACTGAAACAACACTGGTCACGCTGGTAATACATTTCTGAGGATTTGAACTCAGACCCATTCCCAATTCTAAGTCATGTGTTAACTATATCACATCTCCTCTAAATTAATAGACATAGTAACATTCATTAATTATTAATAAATAAATTATTATTTGATTAAGAATTAATATATTGAATTATTGCTATATTAAAGGCAGATGGCATTTTGCCATTATCAGCAATGACTGTCAAGTGAGGGTTGAGCTTTATGCTGAGTAGATCAGGGATTAGCAGGGCTTGCTGGGGGCTCAACATTTGGAAAGGGATAACTTCATTGGCTAGATTGCTAACCAATCAAAACTCTCCAACAGACAGATACATGTACTGATACAATCTTTACTAAAGATTGAAACTTTGATTCTCTAGGGATACATTCCTTGGTGTTACTTAAAACTACAGAATCCCTGAGTTGGAAGGGTCTTAGGAAATTGTCTCAATCAATCCAATGCAGGAACTCCCACCATAATATTACTGATGGGATGAACATCCAACATCTGCTCAAACATTTCCAAATGACAAGAATCTCATCCCACTTCAAGAGAGAAACCATTATATTTCTAAGGGCAGCTAGTGGGGTGTCGACCCTGGAGTCAGGAAGACTCATCTTCTTGAGTTCAAATTTAGCCCTAGAGACTTATTAGCTGTGTGTCCCTGGGCAAGTCACTTAACCCTGTTTGCCTCAGTTTCCCTGTCTGTAAAATGAGCTGGAGGATGAAATAGAAAGTCACTCCAGCATCTTTGCCAAGAAAACCCCAAAGGGGGTTATGAAGAGTCAGATACAACTGAACAACAACAAAAATTATATTTCTAGACTGTTAGAAAATTCTTTCTTAAATTGAACTGGGATTTGTTTCAGAGTAACTTTTTGTGCATGTCTTCTGGAGCAACTCATTAAGGAGGTTAATCCTTTTTGGATCTTACAGCCCTGTCAATATTTCATAGAATCATATACTCTAAGAATGTAAGATCCTTAAAGCAGGAATTTTCAGTTTTGTCTTTGTATCTCAGGTGTCTAGCACCATGCTAAGCACACTAAGTGTTGATTGATTGGAATTAGAAGGAACCTTAGAGGTCACCTAGTCCAACTCTTACTCTGAACTTGGAGTCAGGATATAGGATTTTGAATCCTAGCTCCAATATGTAACTAGTTTTGCTACCTTGGATGAGAAACAACTGAAGTCTCAATTTCCCCATTTATAAAATGAAGATAATAATACTTGTACAATCACAGGATTGTGATGAGGAAAGCCTTCATAACATCTCTAAAAATGAAAACTTTTTATAAATGTGTTATCATTAATGACATATCAACACCTCAACAATTTAATAATTCTAGGCTGAGAATGAAGCAGAAGGGTTTTTCAAAAATATGGATTTTATATTTATAGCAGCTCTTTTTGTGGTGGCTAAGAACTGGAAATCAAGAGGATGCCCATTAACTGAGGAATGGCTAAACAAATTGTGGTATATGATTGTGAAGGAGTTTTATCGTGCTATAAGAAATGACACACAGGATGATTTCAGAAAAACCTGGAAAGACTTACATGAACTGATGCAAATTGAAGTGAGTAGAACCAGAAGAACACTGTACATAATAACAGCAATATTGTAGGATGAAAAACTGCAAATGACTTAGCTATTCTCAGCAATACAATGATCCAAGACAATCCCAAAGGACTCATGATGAAGCATGCTATTGGTCTCCAGAGAAAGATCTGATACTGTTTTGACATGTAATTAGGGAAAAATAAAATGTTGTTAAAATACACATTTATTGATGCATCTGGAGTTTATTTCAATGAGTAAGAGGTATAGCTCAGAGTTACGTAAGTGAGTGAAAAAATGAATGAACAAATAAAGCATTTATTAAGTGCTTACTGTGTTAAGAGCTGAGGATACAAAGAGAAAACAGTCCCTGCTCTCAAGGAGCTCACATCCTAATGAGGGAGACGGTCCATATGGATGGCTTCGGTTGAAAGTCGGATGGAAAATTCATTAATAGAATGAATATAAACTCCAGTTAAGCAGGGACTAACTTTTGTCTGTATCCCCAGTGAGCAACACAAATTTAATAAATACTTCTTGACTGACTGAAGTTAATTCCTCTTCATAGTGATATTTAATTGTTCCATCAACATTCATTAAACAGTAATTCATTTCCTTATTTCTATGCTACTTTTGGTTTTGCCATATATTAAGTTCTTTTTAGCAAATTGACTATTTCTATAATTTTGATTCTACAGTTAGGTGGATGTGCACTTGATTATTTTTAACACAAGTGCAGGGTTTTGCATACGTTTCTGTTAATTTCCACCTCATTTATTCTGGCCTATAGGGGTTTTTTTAAAAAATATTTTGTTCCTGCTTTTTGTTTTGCCTGAAAATCTTGATTCTGGTATCTGGTGTATTGTGGATTTGATGCATTCCCTAAATTTTGGTTACCTTTGATAAGTATATCTCCCTTTAAGTCATTGATGAAAATGATGACCAGGACATAGAGAAGGGCTAAAGCCTAGAGCACGCTCCTGGTCACTTCCTTTCAGTTTAACATTGATCCATTAATTAACATTCATTGTGTATAGTGGTTTAACTAGCTGCACATCTACTGAACTATATTATCATCTAGTCCACATTTCTCCATCCTGTCTACAGAGATATGAAAGACTGTCAATGCCTTGTTGAAATAATCTAAAGGAAATGTCTAAAAAGGAAATGTGGTTAACTTGGCATGACAAGATAATAGGACCATAGATTTCAAGGAGGGAGAGAGCTTAGAGGTCATCTAATGCAACCTCCTTATCTAAAGGATGAGGAAACTGTAGACCGTACAGGTTAAGTGAATTGTCCAAGGTCACACACTGAGTAAGGATTGAAACCTACATCCTCTGGTTTTTGATTCAGTATTCTTTCCACTATGCAGATTGGTTCCCAATCTGTGAACTACATGCCCCTGGGGTTGTGTATTTGGGATCTGGAGGGAGGGAGAGGGGGGAAGAGGAGCACCAAAATTACAAAGGGTTCTTCATATCTTTGTTTGACCCAAGCGTTATCATTTTGATCTTTGTTTAGCTCTAAGAAAATATTTGGCCTAACTCAATATGACAAATAAGCAAACATGTCTTCTGCAGACTGAGTAAATATTGTATCTTACATACAAAAGTATTACTATCGTTCTAATTTATGTGGAGGATATTGTGATTATTGAGCACAAAGTTATGTGAACGCGTTACTGAACTCATAGGAGTTTTGTATCACTATATATTTTCTTTAAAAATTTTTCTTCAGAGGTTTCTTTTCTGTGTCAGTTATTTAGTTTTTTACATTTTTTTAAATTCTGAGTTCCAAATGCTCTCTCCCTTTAGTCCTACCTCTACCCATTGAGAAGGCAAGCAATACAATACCCACTTTATTCATATACATGTGAAGTCATAAAAACGTATTTCATCATCACCATATATTTTCTCAAGGAACAGATTTCTAATAGTGAAAGTGCTATCATATAGGAGGTCTCTGAAAATTGTTGATGTTAGGAGGGGTCCTTATATTCTTTTTTATTTTGGAGGCAACTGGGGTTAACTGACTTGCTCAGGGTCACACAGCTAGTAAATATCCGAGGCTGCGTTTGAACTCAGGTCCTCCTGATTACGAGGGCTGGTGCTGGGTCCTTACATTCTAAAAGTTTGAGAACTACTTTAACATGCTATCTCTCTTTGGTTATTCTTTGTGAACCCTTACTAGCTCCAAGTAATTACACTTTCTTTTCCAAGAATTCACAAAACAATATTTGAATGACCTGTCTTAGAACTTTGCTGGACATTGAGTTTGCCAATCTGTGGTTTATAGAATTCACTTTTTATCTTTTTATTTAATCAAGACATTTACCTCAATATTACTTCTGTCTATAATCATGATTATTGCCTAACAAAACCTTCTGGACTGCTGACACAAATCATTTAAATCATTAAGGAACTTGGTAACATAATCCAATGAACACTATGATTCAATATCTGGGCCTGCTCTTTTCCATATGTGTGCATGCAGGGTAGGGGGGGGGTGGGCAGGGAGGGGGGGAACCCCGAGGGGACAGTGGAAAACAGTAGACATGGAATTTTGGCCTAGCCTAGACCAAATATATCTGCTTCCATAAGGCAGATTAGCAGTGAAGAGAGCCATGGGATACACAAGTAAGAGGGTTCACCCTCAAAAAGAAGATTCCCAGAATTCAACTCTACAATGTGGGGAGGGGGTGGGGGTGGGATGAGGTTCTGTATTTCCCACAAAGATGGAAACATGAAAACTTCCAGCCAAAACCAGCACCTTCTAGAAATACCTGAAGAAGGAGGGAAAATAGTACTAAAGGAGTTGGAGGATTGACAATCAGGAAAAATGTACCAAGAGAAACACCAGTGAGATCATTCTCACCAAAAACAAGAAGACACAAGAATAAAGGACCATGTGATAGAAGCTTCAAATCTGAGTCAATGCTAAGGGCTCCTGATTCTTCCCATCAAAGTTCCATCCAGAATTGTGGGAGGGGGTAGGCCCAGAAATTGGTATCATTGCTAAGAGAAATCAGTCTCAGGTTGCTTCAACCACCCAGAAATGCTGGAGGGTTAGCATCTGAGTGTAATTAACCCATTCAGGACTATTGGAAGGAGTATGGCCTCACCCTGACCCAGGTCCCAGTCATTATTGAGGTAAAGGCAGAACCCACAGCCCAACATGATCCTAACTTGCTCCTACCCTCATCCAGGGTTTGATAAAGGGGCAAAAAATGTGGACGCATTTCCTGCCTCAGAATTCTCCTGGAGTATAAAAGAGGGAAAAAACACAGATATTATGATCCCAAGTTCTTCATCCCATCTTGGACCATGATCTCTACATTTGTGCCCTAGGTAAAGCCTGCTAAGGGACAAGAAAGCATCATTGATCAGGCTTTCTGTATGTCCTCAAGGACAAGAATTGAGATCTTAGTGTGGCTGCTTTCAGCCGTCCAGTTCCACCTCAGGTCTGAACACTGAGGGCATTCCAGCAATCACAGAACCAAAGGAAGTTTGAAAGAAATTGGTGAAATCCTTGCTGGCTATCTCTAGCAGAGACTGAAAAAATGAGCAAAAAGAAGAAAACGAATACAATGGAGAAGTGCTTATGGATTAAGAGAACCTCAAAATAGGATTCCAGAGGCAGAAAATAATCCCACAGTTATCCTAAGTAGAATTTCTTAGAAGAATTATGAGAACCAGAAAGAATAGAAGGCAGACAGGTAATAACATGTATTAAGTGCCTACTATGAGCCAGGCACTATGTTAAGTACAAATACACACAAAAGGAAAGACAATCTTTGATTTCAAGGAGCTTAATAGGGCAAGATAACACATATAGGGAACAATACATTTTGAGCCTGTCCACAAAGTGGAGGCGCACAAGAGGAATTCACCAATGGGAGAATAAGGCTAGCACAGTGGAGGGAAGTTCAAGGGTGAAATATCAACTGAATCATGGTGGTAATGTCCAAAGTCCAAAGAAGTATAGCCAGGAGGGGAATGGTTGGTCATAAGGACTCTAAATTGGTGGGAACCTATTAAAGAAATGAAAAAGACTCAAAGAATCCTGAGAAAAAAAATTTGGAAGAAGAATAAATAGCTTAGAACAGAAACTGTAAAACCTTTCCAAGTTGTAGAAAAGTCTGAAAAATACACCACCAAAAATAGAGCTAAAAAATTCAATTATATAACAAGAAATATTAGAACAAAGTCAAAAGTTAAAAAAAAAAAAACACGAGATATCTACTACCAAAAACAACTGACCTGGGAAAACAATATGAGGGGAGAGACAAAATTCTAACAAATCACAAAATAAAACTACCCACCACGAATGCAGCCAGGGAACACAGTGAAGATAGACTATATAGATGACCACTTGAAAAAAAACTCCATATTCAAAACATCTAACTATGTGACTGCCAAACTCCAGAGCTTCAGGTTCAAATAGGAAAAAAAAATATTGCAAGAAGGAAGAAACAGACCACATACCAAGGAACTGGAATCAAGATTACACAAGATTATGTAGCAAATACTGAGAGGAAAGGAAAACTTGAAATACAATTAAGAAAAAGACCCACAATTAAGAAAACTGTCCATAGTTCTTTTTAGGAAAAATGTGGATCTTTAAAAGAATTGATGACTGCCAAAGATTTCTGTTGAGAAAATCAGAACTGGGTAGGATGCTTGAAGCCTAAGCAAATAGGGCAGGCAAAACCTAGAAAAATGAACAAGTCTGAACAATTTAAAAAACTGTGTTTCCTCTAGAAGGGTTGGAGCAATTTGAAGTTACATCCCCACTACACCAGTGTGCCTATACCCCCACACCTTCTCCAAAAATTGCTATTTTCCTCTTTGCCTCTTTCCTTCTTCTTTGCCAATATGATAGCTAGAACTTCAGGACTGTTTTAACTAGAATTTTTCTTATTATTGGTGACTTGGAGTATTTTTAGTAATTGTAAATAGCTTGAATTTTTTCATTTGAAGAGTATTTTTTAATATTGTTTAATCACTAATCTTTTAAAGAATGACTCTTTTTCTTATGTAGTTATCACAATTTTTATATACTAAACTAATTTAGGTAATTATGTTGGTGTTTAATGTTAAATTTTCAATCAAGCATTTTTTAAAATAAGAGAATATTGTCCCTTCAGAATCTTACTATCTTCAAAGGTCAAAGACAGAATGAAGACAAACTCAGGGCCTGGGTGATTTTTTTTTTGCTTTGTTTTGCTTTATTTTCTTTAAATAGAGAGAAAATAACAGGGGAAGAAAAGGAATACATTAGGGAAGGAATCAGAATGACAAGGGAAAAATTTACTAGTTTTCATAATTGGGTCATGACAAAAGGAGACTGTATTAGCATGAAGGTGGAGGTGATGGGAAATAGGTGTCTCATTAACCTTCTTTTTATTTTAGCCAGGCAAGGAAAGGCTTTTTTGGAGGGGAGAAAGGAAGGGAGTAAATATAGAAAAACAATAAGGTAAGCAGGGAATAGGAAGGAGGCAGAAGGAAGGGAGAAGGGGTTTAAGAGAAAAGGTAGATTTATGGAAGTGATAGTCACAAGTAAAACAAACTTCAACTAAAGAGGGCTGTATAACTACAAATAAAAGAGGTAGAAAGGGCAAGATATATTAATCTAGGTCAGGGTGAAATTAAAGAGATGGGAGAGGATTGAGGTTAAGTGGCTCCAGCTATAGATTATTAGTATTAATTTTATTCCTTTTCCTTGTCTTTTCTTTCCTAGTAAAAGGTGGGGTGGGGGACAAAGAGATAAAAATAGGATATAATTGAGTTAGACAACAAATCTAACAAATCTAACAATGGCAAGATAAGCTTGACTGTGAATGGGAGAGTGTCAGAAAGAATCAGGGAAAAAAACACAATAATGCATTGCTTACAATACAATTAAAACATAAAATTTGTAAGTTAAACTGAGGGATTAGAGTAGATTTTATTGTATCTCAATTGAAGTAGTGGTGGTGATCAAGTGATTACTACCAAGAAGTAGTGGTGGCAATCAAGATTTAAAATAAGGCAAGAATAAAAATAGTAATAGTCAAAAGAGAATAAGCAAAGTAATGTGTTATGCTAAATATATGTACACATGTTATAAATATTTAGAGGAAAAGCTAATCAAACTACAGAGAGAACTAGATAATAAAACAATAATAGTAAAATAATAATTATTGGGTACTTCAAAATACAATTTCAGAACTAGACAAATCCAGAAAAAAAGATTAACAAGAAAGAATATAAGGACTTGAATAAAGTTTTAGAAAATTAGATATGATAGATCTTTAGTGATTACTGAATGGGAATTACTGAAGAGGGGAGTCACTGGGAAATGATAGTGATTTTAAAAATGAGCTTCAATAAAATATTTTTGATTAATAAAACAAAGGATAAAAAAAGTTTTACCTTTATTAGACTGGATACAGGCTTTATTTAACCTCCTCTGGACCAGATCAAAGTGGGAATAAGATAGAGGAGCATTACAAGTTCCTTAATTTTAAACATCTTTTTTAAAAAAAACCTTTTCATTTTATTTTCTTCATTTTTACAAAAACTGCACACACAGAATTTCTAACCCTCCCTCAAGGCTCAGCTCAGGTACCACCTGTGAGGTTAATGCGGAATAAGATCTTCCCTGTCCATCAATAGGCTTCATGTGAAGCCCATTAAGGGAAGCTTGCTTGCTTGTAGGAAGGCCTACACACCTTTTGCTGATTTCTAATTAGGCACCGAGTCAGGGGAGGTGTGATACCTTCTGACTCTGAGCCTATTAGCCTATTAGAGTATATTCTGAGAGGTGAGCTTTTGCTTTGGGGGGCTCGCTTACAAGAAGGATTTTATGATTCCCTGGTCAAGACTGTGAGTGGTACATGTTTAGAGCTCCCTGACTGCTCAGAGGTAAAGGCTCTCTCGATCCAGTGGTGAATGTAAAGTATATGTAGCAGCATTGTTTTGATTCAGGCAGTAGAGCTCTGTCTGTTGGTCTTTATTTCTCTTCTCTGTATTTCCTCTGTTTGTATTTTATGTAATTAAAGAAGATTGTTAACCCCTGAAACAGCAATCTTTCCTAGTAAAGCAGATCTAAGAACCTGTGCTAGTAGCCATTCTGGGCATGCTAGTGTGATTATCATTACGCCACCTCATACACAAAGACCTTCCTATTCTCCTCAATTGTTAGTTCCATCCTGCACTTGCTGGCAACATTGTTGTTACACCTTCCCATTACTTTGTATGTTTTATATTGACTTATCTATGTACATATTATCTCACCCCCACTACCCATAACCCCTCCTGATAAAATGTAAGCTCTTTGATGGAAGGGACTATTTAGTAGGTGTTTAAAATGCTTATTAAGTGAATATATGGAAGAAGTTCCAGTTTAGTCAGAAGTCTTTATAGTTTTGCCATTTTCAAGCAATTTAAACAAAAGCAGCTACTTCTACTTGTTCAGCTGTTTTTCGGTCATGTCTGACTCTTCATGACCCCATTTGGAGTTTTCTTGGCAAAGATCCTAAAGTGGTTTACCATGTCTTTCTCCAGCTTGTTTTACAGATGAGAAAACTGAGGCAAACAGGGTTAAGTGACTTGCCCACGGTCACACAGCTAGTAAGTATCTGAGGCCAGATTTGAATTCAGGAAGACGAGTCTTCCTGACTCCAGACCTGGTACCCATCCACTGCACCTCCTAGCTACGTGCTTTTGCTTCTCCAGGTTTTTCCAAAGGGTTGTGCTCTTCTTTTAAAACCATTTTAAGTGGATACCCTTTAACACTATGTCTCATGAGAGTGAACAGAGTTCATTTCATCTTTTGATTTTTAAAAATTCATTTCACAAGTAGAAGTAGGATTTAATATTAAACAAGAATGAAACATAAAAGAAATTACCCAAGACAGTGTGAGAGGTAGCAGAAACATTAATGGACAGGGAATCAGAGAGATATAGGTTCTAGTCACTGATAACTGCAATTCTCTAGCATTTTAAACCCCTACTTTTCCAGTCTTTTTACATCCTATTTCCTTCCACATTCTCTTTAATCCAACGGCACTAGCCTACTGGCTGTTCCTTGGACAAGACTTCCATCTCTCGACTTCATGCTATCCCTCATGCCTGGAACTCTCTCTTCCCTCACTTCTGTCTCCTGGCTTACCTGACTTTCTCCAAGACCCAGCTGAAGCCCCACCTTCTACAAGAAGCCTTGCCCAGTCTGCCACGATGCTAGTGCCTTCCTTCTGAGATTACCTCCCAAATTTCCTGTCTATATCTTATTTGTACATAGTTGTGTGAATATTACTGCAGGGACTGTTTTTTGCCTTTCTTTGTATTCCCAGCACTTAGCACAGTGCCTGGCACACAGTATATACTTAACAAATGCTTGTGGATTGACCAGTCATAGCTCTGCCAATAACTAGCAGTATGACCTTGGACAAGTCACAACTTTGTTGGGCTTCAATCTCCTCAACAGTGAGAATATATTTGACTTGATGACCCCTAAGGTCTTTTCAGTTCTGAGACATGGTATTTCCAGTAAAGTGTAAGCTTATTTTCCCCCCCATTTAATAGTATTTTATTTTTTCCAGTTACATGTAGAGATAGTTTTCAACATTCGCTTTTATAAGATTTTGAGTTGAAAATTTTCTCCCCAAGACAGCAAGCAATCTGATACAGGTCATACATGTACAATCATATTAAACATATTTCCACATTAATCATGTTGTGAAAGAAAAAGAACAAAAGGGGGAAACCCCAAGAAAGGAAAAAAAAGGAAAGATAATAGTATGCTTCGATCTGCATTCAGACTCCATAGTTCTTTCCCTGTAGATGGATAGCATTTTTCATCAGGAATCTTTTGGAATTGTTTTATATCATTGCATTGCTAAGAACTGTCTTTTAAAGTTGGTCATCACACAACATTGCCTGTTACTGTATACAGTGTTCTCCTGGTCCTGCCCATTTCACTCTGCATCAGTCCATATAAGTCTTTCCAGGTTTTTCTGAAATCTGCCTGCTCATTATTTCTTATAGCACAATAGTATTCCATTATATTCATATACCACAACTTGTTCAGCCTAGAATATAAGCTTCTTGAAGGCAGGCACTGTCTTGTTTTTATTTTTGGTCTTTCTACCATAGATATGAGTATATAATAGGATGGGGGTATGGATTGGAACTGCAATTTCATCAGTATAGGGAACCCCTGACTGGGAAACTATCAATGTCAGCACCTTCTCCCCACTTCATACTCTCAGGGTTTCCTAGAGCACTCAAAGCCAAAGTGACTTACCCAGAGTCAATCAGCCAGTATATATCAGAGGCAGAACTGGAATCTAGGTCTTCCTGGCTTCCTGGCACTTAAATGTGTGTTGATTTCGATTCTAACAGGGATGATTCATTGAATGTATCTGAGATCCCAGAATTATTCTCTAATGTCCATATTTTAACCATATTTTTTACTGATAAGGTGACACTACAGGAAAGATTATTGGAGTAATAAATATAGTGAATAGGGACTTAACTGCAAGCTAGGTTGTGATGGGGATTAGATGTTCCTGACAAACAGCAATCTGAAGAATGTTAGTCACTTCTCTTTGAGTGTTAGGTTCACTTTGGTAAATAAAACAAGCAAGCAAAAAAACCAATCAAGGACTGGGAGAAAAGTAATGATTTTTCTGAGTTTGTGTCTTGGGCTTCCCTGTTACCATAGTAGCTTTTTTATGTCTTGTATCCCTAGCACAGTGCCTTTTACATAGCAGGCACAAAATGAGTCCTTTTTTTAAATACTTTTTTGGGGTATTTCTTTTACATTTTTTATTGATATCTTTTATATTACTTTAATTTCTGAATATATCTCTTCCCCCTCCTCCCTTCCCTACTCAGCAAGTCATCCCTTGAAACAGAACCAGAGGGGGAAAAAGCTATTCCACAAAACCATATAACACATCAATATATGCAATGTTCCATACTCATAGTCCCCCATCTCCATGAAAAAGGGAGGGTATTCCATTTTTCTCTTCTTTAGGGATCAACTTGGTCATTATAATTATATAAAATTCTTCCTTCTCCTTCCTTTCTCCCTTCCCTCTTTCCTTCCTTTTTCTTTCTCTCTCTTTGAAACCTTCCCTTCTTATCCTACCTGCATTGATTTCATTAGTGCCAAAGCTTTTTGATTTCATATAATTGGAATTGGCTATTCTATCTTTTTAATTGCCTCCATTCCCTTTTTGGTTAAGAATGCTTGCCCAAACCATAGCTGTAAAAGCTGTTTGATCTGATTTTCTTCTAATGTTTTTATGGTGTGACCTTTAATGCTCACGTGGAATATTAGTTCTGAGCTCATAGTGGTACGTGGCATAAACCAGGGTTGGTTTAAACCCAATTTGGCCAAATTTCCCTGCGGTTCTTGTGAAATAGGGAGTTCTTCCTTTAGCAACTGATGTTCACAGTTTTATTGATCATAAATTCTATTTGATTGAATTGAATGGAAGGGAACGAGTAGGTACCTATTTATATTCCCTATCCGAGCTGGCTGCTGCTTATGTCAGAGTACTAGTGAAGAACGATGGTTTGTTTATTTGAGTATTTCTGTGTTCCCTGCCAGACCACTTAGGATTTGGAACTTTGGTGGGTCCGTGATATCATAGTTGTGGGTGCTCCCTCTAGCATTAGAGTTATTAACCTGGGGTCCATGAACCTCTGAGGAGTCAGTGAATAAAATTCAAGGGGTCTATGAACTTGGATAGGAAAAAAACAAAGTCTACAGCTATATTTTCACTACTCTTCAGCTGAAATTTAGCATTTCCTTCAATTATTTGAATGCATTATTCTCAGAAGGAGTCCACAGCTCCCCCAGACTAGCAAAGGGTTGTTGTGTTCATCCTTAGTTTTCGAAGAGGACCATGACTTCAGGAAAATGATGACATGACTTGCAGTTGACTTTGATTTGAGTAAGGGAGGTCTGTGGAAGGTCACCAGCCTCACTTTCTCCTCCAGAGCCATCTGGGTTCAGTGAGATCCTGGCCCTTTCAGACAAAGGCCTTTTCAGGTTCTCACTGTGAGTGATGTAAGGCCCATTCAGTAAATAGGCCTGTGAGTCAAGGGATGGCCCCTTTAATTAGAAAAAAGAGAAAAAAATCAAACAAGTTGAGGAAGACTCTCAGGGTTGTTGGTCAAAAGAGAAACAGTTGCCATCAACATTCATTCTGGGACCCAAGACACAAAATCATTAGGAACTTTTGCTCTGGTAGTATCAGTCACAGCCTAGTCACACCTTTTAAGTCTATCCTTCATGCCCTTCCCCAAATCTTCCGGACAGGATTCATCCAATGCATCGGGGGCCTGTGCCTCTGGTTGTTTTGACATCTGGTTAGGGAGTGCCAATGTACCCCTTAGTATATCCATACCTGGTCTCTTAGTGTTATCATTTTATGACTGGCTCCCCTTTATTCCCTCCTTAGTGAACTTATACCTTTGTGGGCTGTTGAAATCTTCATTTCTATCTGTAATGTTCTCTCTTCTCCCTCCCTTCCCCCCTTTGTTTCCTTTTCCTCCTCTCCTCTTCTCTCCCTCTATCTTTTTTCTATGATCCATGATTCACACTCCTACAAACCTTACCAGCATTTAGCTTTTATAAGCTCTGGGAAGTCTTATCCCAACTCCCACTTGCACAAATGAGTCAGATTCCCAGAGGGATCATGACTGATTACCTCTCCCCCTCAGGGTTCTAAGTGGAGGCTGTCTCTAATGCTATTAACTTAAGTTCCATTCTTTTGGGATCTCCCCCAGTATAAATTGCCCAGTTAGAGTTCGCATTACTGGTATTATTGATTAGTGTATCAGTATCATGTAAACAATTAACATCAATTTTTTTTAAAAAAAAGGATATTTATTTAAAGATATAGTATGAACAGAAGTACAAACATCTCTCCGAACTGGGGCACACTCTCATCTATACCACCTCTGTCCCTGGGAAGAGTGGGCTCAAACTGAAAGCAGTTGCTTTAAGCATTTTCCCTGCCAAGTTCATTTCCAGATTCAACATGGTCAGAGTATCTCCTTTTCTTGCAGAAATCAACATCATAGTGTTGACCCACAGCTGATCTGGATGAAGCAGGTTGCTCTGACTTTGCTCCTCCTCCGGATCTACTACCTACAAACTGTGGCATTGGCTCCATTCCTTGAACTTCTGGTCTTCTGACCTTTCCAATCTCACAGAGTTATTCTACCTCCAAGCCTCCTTCAGCTAAGAATAGGAAAGAGTAAATACAACAGGGACAGAAACAAGAGCAGGGCCATGGGTTTGTGGCTTCATGTTACTCTGAGGGGAGGTTGCTGCCATTGATGATGCTACCTCTCTCCCCACATGGAAGTTTATAACAGTCTTTGTTTTGATCACTTACAGGAAAGAAAGACTTGAGTTGTTCCCCTGGAATTTTTTTGTATGTATAATGAGGGCTGTCCTCCCACATGCAGTATGAGGGTGTCTTTGTGTGGTTTGAAGGGAGGCAGAATAGACATCTCTAGCTTCTTCTTCCCCCTTTTCCAAGGGAGCCTTTAATTCCTTCCAGGAGAGGAGGCAGGAGGTTGGGGACAGAAGTTTGGCTACTTTGCTTTCCTCAGAGTAAGGGAGTGGAATCATATCTATGTATTCTTTTAAATATTGTTAGTCTAGAGAATGTGGTTTTCAGATTCATGCTAATTTTGATACTGTTTCATTAATGAGGAAAAAAGAACCCCAAGTTTTATATCCAAGGCTTGACTCCTTTTCCACCAAATACAAGTTCCACAATGAACACAAGTAGCAAAAGACCCCCCAAAAAACAAAAAAAAATTTATCCAGGTCAAATAGCAAAAAAAAAAAAAAAAAAAAAGGAAAGGGAAAAAGAAAATGAAAGGAAGGAGTGAAGGAAGAAAGAAAGGAAAAAAAGAAGGAATATGCATAGGAGAATATATACCAGACAATAAAGAATGAAGGAGTTCACCAACTGGTACAGAGATAACTCAGTCAACCAAGAGAGACCTAGATCTCATCCAAGGGGAAGTTTCCTGAAATCTCTGATGTAGTAAGCTAGGGTTAGGAATATGATGCAGACTACCAGCTCCTCTCAAAGCAACTTCTTCCCAGACTCTTTCTCTTTGGTAACCTAAAGTGGAGTTGGCATCTTCCAGCTTCTCTCTTGAACACGAAAGCTGGAAGCATCCAACGAGACTGCAGATCCCCCTGAGATGGAAAGAGACAGCTGAGCAGGAAGAACCTGAACCTCTCCTCTCTTCCACTATTTCCTCTTTCCTACTGCCAATTCATCTTCAACAAGGAAGAGAGAGTCCCATACCAATGGGCTTTGAGACTCTGGTTACACATGTATGCTCAGTTCCAGCTCAGCAGTCAAAGGCCCTTTCTTCACCAGGAGTCATTGAAGAAACAGTCAAAAGTTTACCTGCCCATGCTCTGAAGACCACATGGGAGATATCATCCAGGGCTGGGCTCTGCCATACACCCCCCCACTCCCCATTATAGAGTCATAGAATGTCAGAACTAGGAGGAACTTTGGCGATCACCTTCTTCAATTTCTTCATTTTACAGATTAGGAACAGTGCTAGAAAGGTCAAGTAACTTGCCTATGGTCAACTTGTTACTTACAGGGCTAAGATTAGAACCTGTTCTTCAGATTCCTGGTCATCATTGTCCTTCTCTCTTTAATACTTTAAGCATCTGGATTATGTAAGTGGGTCTCCCCCACCCACTTCCCTAGAATAATATTCTAGGGATAAATATTCTTATATTTAAAGCCCTTCACAACCTGACTCCAACCTACCTTTCTAGTCTTGTATGTTACTCTCCTTCACACACTATCTGATCTGACCGAACAGGTCTTCTTTCTTTTCTTCCAATGTGATATTCCATCTTTTGTCTCATTCCTTTTGCACTGGTTGTCCCCCATCCCTGGAACATACTCTCTAATTCACCTCTGTCTCTTGTAATCCTTAGCTTCCTTCAAGGCTCAGCTCAGGAGTTATCATCTACATGAGTCCTTTCTTGATTCTCCCTCCTGCTTCCCTGCTTCCCTCCCCCCGCAACCTCCCGCAGCTAGTGTACTCTCCCTCTCCCAATTACTTTGTATTTATACAGAGAAAATGTATATATTATAAAAATACAATATTATATATTATATGTAAATATAATATAAATACAAAATTAATATAATATACAGAATTATATATAAAATTATTTATTCTGTATATACTCTGGATACAATTATTTATGTACTAGTTGTCTCTCAAATAAAATAGAAGCTCCTTGAAGGTAGGGACAGTTTCACTTTTGTCCCAGTCTAGCACAGAGACAGTACTTAGAAAGTATTTGCTGATTGATACTTACATGATCTTCTCAAATTACTGAGACTCATAACTTTTTCAACCTGCCACTAATCTCCTGTTGAAGAGTCTCTCGTTGGTCCTTGGGTATCAACTATGTATTCTGTCACCAGAACTCTTTCCCTTACCCTATTAAAAAATTAATCATGTTGCTACATGATATAGTCTATGTTTTACAATTTTATTCTAACTTCCCATCCTTTACAGCTTTTTGTTTCACACTCCATTGCCCTGTAGGCTAGTACAATTTTTATTCTTGAGAGATCATGGGGTTCTATGATTCACAGCCATATGGCATCACTGGGAGAATATTGGTGTTAAAAAGCTGAGTTTGGGAGCGAGGGAGTGCCTTGGGATTGTTGAAGATTCTACCCTGTCTACAAACTGCAATCTAGTTTAAACTCTTCCTGCTCTCTAATTCTGAATAGTGTATCATGCACTTACACTCCCTATTGTAGATATATGGATGGACTAACTCAGTGGTCCTTGGTACATCTTAATCTGGGCAATAGGTATTCTACCACTCAATGAGGAGGGTTAGGCTGAGTGGCCATAGATATCATTCAGGAGTCCCTATAGTGTTCTGAGGGTTGCTACAAGAAGCACGTTATCCAAAAAAAAAAATAGAGTATGTGGAGGATTTTGGTGACTCTAGAGAATCTCACATTTTGACTACATATAGGCTATCTACCATGTCAGGGGTGATCGCCTTTAGGTATTCTCTTGCTTCTGGACCTTTGCACTGGCCAGTCCTTCAAAGATGGAATGAACGTATTCCCTCCTCAAAGAATGTCTCTCTTTCTCCAAGCCATACCCTGAGTGCTGTCTTCTACAGGAAGCCTTTCCTGACCCCCCCCCCAACTGTTGCTAGTACTTTCCATCTCAAAGAATCTTTTATTTATTTGCATTTCGTGTGTGTGTGTGTGTGTGTGTGTGTGTGTGTGTGTGTGTGTGTGTGTGTTGTGGTCTTTCCTCTTGGAATGTTAGCAAGTATGGATGTTTCACTTATTGTACTGACATTCTCATCACCTGGCACAATGCTTGGCACTTGGAAGCTTAATAAATTCTTGTTGATTGTTCAGATTGATTCTTGGTTTATGCTTCACTTGATATTAGAGTCCAAAGATCATTGATCATATACGTCACAGAGAGAGAAGCATGGTGGGAACAAGTAAACTAGAATATTACCAGTAATAACTTGTATCCAAGAAATGTTGTAAGAAGCATCGCTCAGGGGATGTGCTGTTGAAAAAGCCCATGGGTCAATTTTGTAGGGTGAGTGATGGGTGACCAATGAGAAGTGTCATACAGTGGAAAGGGTGCTTACGCTGGACTCAGAAGCCTCTACTACTGGTACTTACTTCCTATTTGACCCTGGACAAGTCATTTAACTTTCCTGAGTCTCAGTTCCTCATTGGTAAAATGAGGGGGTCATACTAATGGCCTCTGAAGTCCCATCCAGCTCCAGATCTCATGGTATTCTGGAACGTTAAAAGACCTTTCCAGTCTTTATATACCTCACTCTTTGACATGTACTCTTCAATCCAGTGACACTGGCCTCCTAGCTGTTCCACGAACAAGACTCCATCTCTTAGCTCTGGGCATTCTCTCCAACTGTCCCCCATGCCTGAAATGGTCTCCATTCCTCGGTCTCCCAGTTTTTCCTACTTCCTTTACTAACTAAAATCATATCTTCTATATGAAGCCTTTCTCAACCCCTTTTAATTCAAATGCCTTCCTTCTCTTATTTTTTCCTATTTATGCTGTATATAGCTTGTTTGTACATATTGATTTGCATGTTGTTTCTTTCATTAGATTATGAGCTCCTTGAGGGCAGGGATGGCCTTTTGCCTGTTTTTATATCTCTACACATTTAGCATAGTGCCTGGCACATAATAGGTACTCAATAAATGTTTATCGGCTGACTGACTAAAAGGTTTCTAATACAGTAGGAGAATCTTCCAAGGATGATTTTTGAGAGACCATAGATAAGGATTGGACAGAATGAAAAGGCATGGATGGATGAGGCCAAAGTTTGCACCAGAAGGAATACTCACATCAATGAGCTTATGGATTCACTGAATTACTGCATTTTATTCCATTTCAAAGAACACTTAGGATCCTAGATTTACAACTGGGAAAGACATTCAAAGTCAGCTAGTTCAGCCTTTTCATTTTACCAATGAAGACGTTGAAACTCAGATTGGAGAAACAACTGGCTTAAGCAGGAATTTGATCATAGAAGAAAGTACATTGGGTTTCAATTTGGAAAGTAATAGTTTTGAGCCCCAGCCCTGCCAATTAGTAGCAAGTACCCAATTACCTGGGACAAATCTCTTTATCTTTCTGAGCCTCAGTTTTATCATCTGAAAAATGAGGGAAATAATATTTGTATTAGTTACCTCAAGGAGTTTTTTGGGACGCCCAAGGAGAGCATGTGTACAAAATGTTTAATAAATGTAAAGAACTACATAAACCTCAACTAACTATTTGTTTCTAAGGTCAAGAAAGAGGCCTCTAACTCACAAGTTCTGACTGGGCTCTTAGTTTCTTGTCATATAGGTAATAGTAAAATTGAGACTGGAACTCAGGTCTTCTGATTCCTTGCCCAGTAGCCTATCCATAACACCATGATGTTGGCTGCCCACATCCAGAAGCATAAGTAGGTATATTTCATTAGAATAGGTAGAATATTTCATTAGGCTGTGCACCCAGAGAATTCTATTTTAAATTTTGTTGTAAAGGCAAATATTTATTGAATATGATATTGAGTCAGGGAGCCAACATACTATGATAGGTAGAGAGACTGACTTGGATTCAGGAAGACCTGAGTTTGAATCCTGCCTCTGATGTCATCAGTCCTCTTCAAAGAATAAGGATGAACAAGTAGCTGTGTGACCCTGGGCAAGTCTTCTAACCTCTTTCATCCTCAGTGTCCTCATCTACAAAATGTGGATAATAACAGCACTTGGCAAATCTTCAAGCACTACTATGCTGGTTATTATTATTAATGCTCAATTATGAAGAACATTATTTTATTTCACCGCACAAACTAAAGAAACAAACTTAACTAAACTTTTTATTTAGTAATGAAACTTTATTTTAAAGTACAAGCTTAAAAATGAGTCACAAAGCCAACAAACATTTTTTAAGTATCTACCATAAGCCAGGCACCAGGGATGCAAAGCGGCTTCAACCATAACATCAATCCTTGCAGTTAAGGAGCTCATAGCCTAATGGGGGAGGACAAAATACCAGTTTGGGGGGGAGGTTCACTAAGATGTTCCTGGGCACACTCAGCATATCCTGTACATATAACTCTGTCCAAGGATACTTTTTATTCCCTGACCAACTATTTGCCTCCTTCCTTATGGGCCCAGGCTTTGGAGCTACATTTCATATCACATTGTTTCAAGGCTTAAAGGTATTTCTGTGGTCATTTACCCTAACTTATGTTTGAATAAGAATCCTCTCAAATAGCACACCTAACAAAAGGTCAATTGTCTAGCCCAGAGGCTCCCAAACTTATTCCCTACTGCCCCCTTTAAAAAAAATTACTCAGCACCCCACCTGGAAATATACTTTCTTTAACCCTTTAATGGTTTTTTTCCAAAAATGTGGCACCAAGAACTGAATACTTTTCTAGAGATGAGGTCTGACAAAGACAGTCCAGAACCTCAGAGAATATGAGGGGTTTTCTCAGAATTGCTGCCTATTTTTCTTCTATAGTCAGTCAACAAGAAATCAACAAGAGTACAGAGAAGTGTACTTGTCCTCAGAAAGTGTAGTGTCTGGTGGTGCAAGGGAGTTCAGATGAAGACCACCTGCACAGGGATAACTTTAACAACCTTTGTTGCTACTCAAAAGGAGAAGAAGGCATAGAGCAACTGCTGGTTAGAAACAACCTCAGGTGTGTGGTCTCCATCCCCACAGTGGACAGCACACAGCTGTATCCATACTCCAGTTGAAGACCCTGAGCCTTTCAAGGGTCAAACTTATATATCATCTTAGGGGAGACAAAGATCCAGCGTGATCCCCATAGGAGACTGCCCTGTATTCTATAGGACCAGTAGAGCAAGAGTATTTTCTAAATTACTTAATGAGGGGTAAGGAATGTGGGGCAAGGGAAGTAGGGAATTTAATGATACCTAACAGTACCATTCCAGCAAGAGGCTGGAAAAGAGTTAACACCCAGTCTCCAGGTTTATTAGCCTTGGCATACTCGCATCTTGAGGAGCTGGGACCATACCAGTCAAACCGGTTTTCATGGGTCAACACGGGTAATAAATTGCCCTCCATGGTCGTCCAAGTACTGGAATGACAGTCATCATCAGGACCAATTCCATCCCTTATCTGGCTGGCAGAATCAATAGTCAGGAACTTCCATATACTTAATTGTTTACTCATTATATTTTCCCCTCTCCTCACCCAATGCAAACTCCTAGAGGGTGTGTGTTTGTTTTTTGTTGTTGTTTTGTCTTCATTTTCCCAAGAGCGCCTTGCTCATCGTGAGCACTTAATAAACTCTTGTTGAATCGGATTGGATTGAATTCCCAAGAATAGTATGAGACACATGCTTTATTTTTTGTGACAGCTTCCTAGGTGGTCAGCTATTAGATGGAAATGATTGTTCCAGACAAGAGGGGAGCTGTCCATAGTGGGATTCCAAGATGCCAGGCTTTCCAGGTTGTCTCAGAAGCTCCTCCCCCTCAGTATGACTAGATAGCTTATCTGTGAGGATATAATTGTCCTGGGGCACTATTGATTAAATGCTGGGGAACATGCTTAGGCTGCACTTGCTGTCAGCCTTACCAGTCATGTTTCTGTGTCTTCCTTTGAATTCCTCTTTTCCAGCTGGGGCCCTTCTTGGCTCTGTGTTAAAATAGACTCTTCCTAATTAGACAGACCTCTGTCATGCGGATCAACTTGAGAACTTATATGGTATTTTCATATCACACATCTCTTCGCAAATCAGCCCTGTACATTACAGTTTTTCAAAATCATAACTCATTGAGTAGCTCTTTAAGCAGGCAACAGCCTCCTATAACTAGTAATTAGTGTCCTGTCAGCTGATATCAGCAGGCATTAGTTCTCAGCTGCTGACATCAGCAAGTCCATCATATATTTAAAGCTGCAGTTCCTCATAACTGGGATGAATACTTTTGAAACATCCGTTTAATGAGAGAGCTTTAAAAAAAACCCAAATATAACCATATTTGGTGAAACCGTATAAAATCAATTAATATCAGAATTACAAACCAAGTTGCAGCATAAAAAATATGAGGGTGTAGGAGCCCTAGACAAGCTTCCAGGCTTTGACACTGACATCCATCATAAATCCATAAACAAGTCTGTGCTCCTTTCTGATTAAAGGATCGAGTGGTTTGGTCAAGGTTAGCAGGAGCATCTATTTTACTGACACTATTCTATTAGGAAGGAGCTCTGTGAGATCTCTGCATTTCTTCAATGCTCTGATAGCTCATAAAAAATCATTTCGATAAATATCCTTTGATTAAAAATAACACAAAATAAACAGCAGAGTCTAATCCTGGAAAATATCAGATAAAATGAGTGTTCACTTACAAAAATAAAAAACAAAACTCAAGTACCAACAGATTGAAACTTCAGAATAGCTGAATGTGGTTTGAATTCACTTTAGTGCTTTTTGGAGAAAATTTACATTTATCTGACCACAATATTCCAGTACACCAGTGAATCTATGATCTCACTGATGCGAAGATTTCCTCCACTGATGTTCCACACATACTGTAAGATTCTCATCCGTATTCTCCATATCTACCTATTCATGACGTGTTAGGGTAGCAATTCTCAAGCTTTTTGGTCTTGGGACCCCTGTAGGCCCTTAAAAATTATTGAGGACCCCCCAAGAGCTTTTGTTTATGTGAGTTATATCAATCAGCATTTACTGTATTTAAAATTAAAATATCTTATTTTTACTATGAAAATAGTTTTGATCCCCCCAGACTCCTTTGAAAGGGTCTAGGAGACCCTCTGGAGTCCCCAGACCAAGGTTGGGGAACCTGCAGCCTTGAGGCCACATGTGGCCCTCTAGGTCCTCAAGTGTGGCCCTTTGACTGAATCCAAACATGCTGGCCTTGAGGCCACAGGTTCCCCACCACTGCCCCAGACCATACTTTGAGATCTGTTATACTGGGCACCATCCTCATTCCTCGAGGATGAGGTAAGAAAGCATCCACGTGCTACCCATCAATTATCTTCCTTCCTATCTTCTGTTTTTGCTCCTGTATTTCTTTGGTGACATACTTTATGCCACTTCTCTCATGAAACTCCTCATTTATAACGTGTTGCCACCTGTTCATACACACCGTGCGCCTCTCTGTTCATCTCTGAGTGATCCTCACCCTCAGTCCTTCAGAGATTTCCATGACTTGCAGCCACGCAGCAACTGAGGGCAAATATTGCTGTTAAAAGGACAGGCTTTTGTTTTAAGGAAATACTTCGATTTCAGACACTTCCAATGGACAACAAATATGACTCCGATCTGGAACGTAGTTGAGTGGTATGTTTTTAAAGATTCCAAGCTAACTACAATATAGAGATAGGGTCTGGACCTGTGATTATATTGACACAGAGAATTCCCAGATGAGGATACTCCCCCCACCAATACGGGTTGGCACCCTTTTTGCAACTTATAGTCTTATAGACTTCCCTAAAGTAAGGGGCTGGCACGCTACCACATACTGGCAGCTTGGTTTTGTAATTCCTTGAGCAAAGAATAGGTTTTTTTTACATTTAAAAACTAGGTTTTATTGTATTTAAAAATATAAAAACCATTCTTAGTTCACTCAGGTGGCAGACCTGTAGTCTGACAGAGGCTGTGACTTGCCTAAGGTCACATATCCAAGTATGCGTCAGAGCCAGATCTCTACCTACTATGCCAAGATTCCTATCAATTCCTTTATTACTTAAAAGCAATAAATATACACGAACTACCTATTTTCAGATACTAGCTTTCTATAATTGGGAAAGCAGTGGTAAAAGTGATCATATCCTTTAAGAGATTTTTCTCCCATTTTTCTTAATCTTCACGGTTCCCCAAAATCCAACATGAGCAGTGTCTATTTTTAGGGTTGGTTCCCAAGTTCTACACGAACTGATGATCGCTACACCTGTGGGACCTTGATTCTCAAATGGGGGCTAGCAGGAACTAGATCGTAAATGCAATGAAATTTATCAGTCTCTTGGCAATCTAGCTTCCAAGCACCAGAAGCCAAATTAGGGAGTAATCAGGCTGGCAAACTTTCCCCTCCATGATTCAAGACATCCTTTATCATATAGAAATGGCACGGATATTGAAAATTCAGGGAGAAAAAACCACACTGAAACAAATTCTGGGGAAACATTTTCTCCAGTCTTTAAAAATGATATTTAAGTGGTTCTCCTCCTGTAAATTAAAGAAATTATCTGCATGAGCTTAAATAAATGCCTTGTATCAAATTCTGAGAAATTACTAAATACAAATCCAGCCCAATTTATCTTTTTTTCATTAAATAAAGCAGTAATTCACCAAGTCCAAATGAGTGTTCATGGCACTAACACTTTATTAAAGGGAGGAAAGATACTCGATTACTAGAAACGTTTGTTACACATTCGATATATGGCCTCAAATAGACAGAAAAAGATTAGGAGTCGCATATATTTTTTATGACATATTGATAGTTTTCTTGCCTGGTTTAATCCGCCTCTCTCTTCCCATAGGTTAACCCTTCCCCAGGGGCAGTACATGCTAATAACCGCTCGTGTCACAGGCCATTCCAGACCTAGACAATGGATAATGAACCTAGGGCAATGGATTATTAGCTGTACTTGTATACATGGGTAATTTGGGGGGAGTAAAGAACTGGCCCTTTGCCAGATTTTCCCTTGTGTGGATTTGCATAACCTTCTAAAATGCCTGCCTAAGTTTTCCAGAAGGAGACCCAACCACAGCTTTTCAAATCAGCAGGGCTAGTGGAACTGTGGCTACCTGCTTTGGCTACCAGGCTTATGGTCTGAACCCAAGGTGGATAGGGCATTTGTGTGCTCTAAGCAAGATTTGAAAATGGTGCCCCCGGGAACCTCTGTGACTTGACATTATAAAAATAAATGACGATCACAACAGTAGCTGACATTTATACACCACTCTAAAGTTTGCGAAGCACTTTACAATCCTTATTTCATTTGAGTCTCATTACAACCCTGTGAAGTGGATTCTACAGGTATTATTATCTCCACATGGGGCACCTGAAGCCCAGAGAGGTTAAATGATTTGTCCATGGTAGAATAGTGTACTACGTGAGGTAGGATCTGAACTCAGGTCTTCCAGATCCCAAGTAAAGCACTGTTCTCACCAAAATTATGTACATTTATAAAAAGCAATATTTAAAGGTATTATTTTCAGCACTCCCATTGCACTCCCTCCCTGTAATAAGATATTAAATTTTTATATTCCTTGAAGACTCAGCTGAGCAAGACACTTTCTTTGGTGTAGCACTCTCTAGATTCCCCAGCTGAAAGGGAACTCTCCTTTCCCAACCTTTCTTATAGTTCTTTGGATACCTCCTTTGCCCCTACCTTATTCCTCATTCTACTGTGTATCCTTTTTCTTCCTATAGGGGCTACATGTGTATTTTATATTTCTTCTCTCTGCTTCTTCCCCCTTGCCCCCATTAGATGCCTTGAGAGCAAGAACTCTGATGTTCTCCTTTTCAGCACTCTTTAACACCTACCATGTTGTTTAGTGTGCTCAATACACTTTGGGTTGACTTTTAAAGACTTTCAAGACCTAGTCTCTTCCTATATTTCTAGTTGTTTTACTCGATTCCCCTCTATGTGCAGTGATGCTGGCCTCCTTGCTGTTCCTTGGACAAGTAGCACCATCTCCAGACTCCAAGCATTTTCACAGGCTGCTTCCCACTTTGGAACGCTGTCCCTGCTTATCTCTGCCTCCAAGTGCTGGTTTCCTGGCTTCCTTCAAGTCTTAGCTAAAGTCTCATCTTCTAAAGCAAGCCTTTCCCAATCCTTCTTAATACTAGTGCCTTCCCTTTATCATTATCTCCAATTTATTCTATCTATATCTTGTTTGTACACAGTCGTTTGCATACTGTCTCTCTCATTAGACTGGTAGTTCCTTGAGAACAGAGACTGGTGGGGTTTTTTCTTGTTCTCCCTCTTTTGTATGCCCCCAGTGCCTGCACAGGGCTAGGCACATAAGAAATGTTTAATAAATACCTGTTGATTGATTCATAGTTGAATGGAATTCAATGGATCAATGTTGCAATGAATGGACCTACATGGCCAACTGGATTTTCAATAGGAAAGAAAATCAAATTAAAGCAGTAGTTAAGCAGCATATATTTAGTCACTGTCCAAGGATGGGATCTTTGCAGGGAAGCTTAATCTTGAAGAAACATTAAAAAAACATATTTCAATTGTATCATATAGCACTTCTTGCAGATCTGCCATATTCTTATGAGGCATAGGGAAAGACTCTGTCTGTCACAGGGGAATGTGTATGTACATGCAGCATTGGGACACTTTTGCAATGGAAGTTGTAAGGGAATGCCTGGGGAAGCTGGTATGCAAGAGGAAGAACTAAGGAAAGACAAATGACCATGGAGCTGGGGCCAAATCAAAGAAGATGAATTTTAATCAAGATTAATGCAATGTTCTTGAGCTCAAAAAAATTGGAAAATACAGAATGGGGATACATCACTAAACAACAATTCTTGTGAAAAAGCTGTGGGACCAAGTTTCACAACTATATGACAAAGCAGCCCCAAAAAGCTAATATGCTTTTAGGTTACTGTAAGAAAAGTATGTCCCATACTCTAGCCAGCTCTAATTAATGTAAAATAATAGGATTGTTAAGCCCTAATATCTATATCAAATAAGGATGTTTATTTTATTTGAATTGTAGAATCAGTCAATCAAATGTTTAAACTCAGTGTGAACAGTTCCTAGACACCTCTGTTGAATAAATCAATCAACCATACTCACAAATTAGGTGTGAACAGCTACTTAATCAAATTGGGAAGGAAGAGCTTACAACCATTGGATGAAATCACATGACAAAATATATTGCAGTTTATTGAGAAAATTAAATGCACCTCTAATTTAGGCAAATAAGAGAAGATTTCAGTGAAAGTATTCTAGCAAGTATTCTAGGAGTGCTTTAAAAAAACAAAAACAAAAAACTGTAGCATTATGTTTATATCCCTGGGAAGGGAAATGTTTTACCTCCTTCTTCCCACAACTGATCGTGTTAGCAGAGATTATGTTCCAGTAACAAGTAATGCATCCAATAAGGGACTTCATGCACCTCAAAGGAGCTTTAAGAGGGCCACACAAGGGCAGAAAAGTACAGTGCCTTCATCCAATCAGGAGCTGTAAATTCTTCCTTTCTTACATGTGTTCTCTAAGTTTGAACGGCTTCCCCTTGGACTCAATATGTTTGTGGTAGAATGTCTTCAAGACTTTTAGGGGAATCGTTTTGAACGAGTTATTCTTACTACACTCCCATAGTAAACATACATTTCTAAAAGCTAATTAACTCGAGCAAGGTAATTTATATCTACTAGTAATCATTGATGGGGGTGGGGCTCAGGATCCATCATACCAGAAAACTATTCCTCCCCTCCCCCCACCCGTTTCTCAGGGTTGTCCATAGAACTCTAATGGGTGAAGTAGTCATCCACCCTCTGGGGATCCAACCTGTCAGTTCTAGTGGAAGTTGGGAGAAATTAGCACCAAAAAGGGCCATAATTTCAGAGATTTTAGAAGAAGATAGTCTTGTATTCTTCTCTTATAAAGCAACATTTGGAGTATTGTGTTTTGTTCTGGCGTCATACTTTTAGGAAAGCTGAAATACATCCACAAAGAGACAACCATGATGACAAGAGAACTGGAGGACATACTCAATACAGTCTATTTGAAGGAACTGGGGAAGTCCCCCCCACACACACACCCAAGAGGATGTTATTAGTTCTATTCTAGTTGTGGATCAGGGTAACTAAACTCACAGGATCATAGATTTAAAAGGAGAAGGAGCCCTAAGGCCATGGAGTCCAAGACCCTCGTATTACAGATGAAAGAACTGAGGCAGAGAAATTAAGTATAACTTTGTCCATGGCTATATAGCTGACAAGCGTCTGAGGCAGCAGGATTTGTAATCAGGTCTTTCTGGTTCCAACCCAGTGCCCTCTCCATACGCCATTCAATCTCTCTAACCTGTTCTGATTGGCCTCATTGGAAAAAACTAGACACAATGAGCAGAAATCACAAAGAGGGAGAGTTAAGGCTCTTTTTTAGGGTGAAAAAAATTCTTAACAATAAGAGCCAAATAAAAATGGCATGTTCCACCTTGGGAAGTTTCTTTCAAAATTGGTGGTCTCCAAACAGATGCTAAATGACTACTTGTTGGAGATATTGACGTGGGGACTTATTTGGGAATCATCAGTATTAGAAGGCCTCTGAGGTTTCTCTGAGACTGTGAAAGACAATCAACACTTACTCAAATTCCCAAGAAAACTCAATAGAAAGTAACAAGAATGAGGAATTCGATGCATTTCTGCCTGCAGGTTTTCCTTCAACTTCTGGTTTCTAGGCACTGAAGTTGGATTCAGAAAGTTTGGGGTTTTATAGGTATAACATTCAAATTTCTTTAAGCCTCAGTTTCCGCTTTTGCAACACTAGAATAATAATAATACCTGCCTCATGTTTATTGTGAAAATCAGATGATGTAATGTGTGTTACAGGGAAGCCAGGTGGTTCGGTGGAGGGAGCGCTGGGCTTGGAATCAGGGAGACTCCTTTAACTGAGTTCAGATCTGGCCTCAGACATTTACTAGCTGGGTGACCCTGAGCAAGTCACTTCATGCTGTTTGCCTCAGTTTCCTCATCTGTAAAATGAACTGGAGAATGACATGGTAAACCATTCTGCCTCAGTTTCCTCATCTGTAAAATGAGCTGGAGAAGGAAATGGTAAACCACTACAGTATCTTTGCTATGAAAACCCCAAACGGGATCATGAAGAGCTGGACACAACTGAACACCAGCGGCAAAATGTTATGCTTCATAAACTTTAAATTTCTACGTGAATGTGTTATCATTTTATACATGAATAAAATGCCCTTGTGTTTAGTTTACAAACTACGCCATGTAGGTACCTTATATTTTCCAGATTACATCCAGGAAATATATTAATGAAAGAGAAGATGGGTTGATCTCTTGATAAGATGGAGGGATCACCATTGATTGGTATGAGCCCCATGTCAGTAGACACTGAAATAAGACATGTTGGGTGAACCCTTCTTGTCAAACTTATGGGAAGACACAGACAAGAATCACCCAGAATGGACAGGTGGTCAAGGGTTGCAATCTGTGTCACTGGTGGGAATACCTGTGTTGATGAGGTCACAGATATATTTGAGTATTTCGATTATTCGCTCTGAATACTTTAGGCTCAGCAACACAGTGGTTAACCAATCTTATGCCTATCCATAGTGCATCACCAGAGTCAGGCTGATGTGCTGGGTGGGAGTCAGAATGAAAACCTCTTGCACAACTGAAACAGGTTAACAGATTTCCAGAGTCCTGAAGCATTTTGTCCATGGCCCCTCCCCATGCATAAATATAGCCCAATGAAGGCTTCCTTCCCTTCCTCCTTGCCCCTTCAGGGGAAAAGAGTATTTAGCTAGAATGTTTTATCCATTCCCATTCATTGTTCATTGCCTTGGCTCAAATTCAATGAGATCCCAAAGCCCTTACAAAGTTATATACAGAAAGATATAACTTGGTCACTGGAGATTAGCTTCCTCTAACATGTGGCTAAACTGAATCTTAAATCTCCCTTTGATTTTGACTAAACATGTCGAAGGAGTCACTGCAAAATAGACATCATGTCTGCTTTTGCTATTTTTTTGGTAAATGTGGCGAGACATTTGAGGAACTGGCCAGGAGGGTGGGGTCACTAGCCATTTGGTGTTTAAAGTTGGTTCAGACATTTTACAAGATGTCCATGTTGGCAAGAGTGGCTTTTGTGGTTGTGTGTGTGTGTGTCCTACCACTCAACTCCTCAGTGCCAGTCTAGTCTGTACATGTCTACAATAGAGCTTCCATATTAGAATGTAACCTTAGCTAGAGAAGAAAATGGGTCTATCCCTTAGTCCTGGCACACAAAAGTCAAGGATGCACCCAGTGGGAGATCAATTAATGTTTAAAGATGATGATGACGTACATGTGGTGATGCCCCATTAGCATGTAAATTTCTTCAGATTAAGGATTATGTTTCATTTTGACTTCAATAAACTAAACTTTTTTGGGGGGGTGAGGTGGGGTGGTATGGGGGGGAGGTCCCAGACCTGTGATTTCATCAGTGTGGAAATTGCCTCTACCAATACAGACTGATTTTTGGAATGGACCATGGAGAGACTTGTTTGGAACATACAGTGTTAGAAAGTTGCCTGGGACACTGCCATGTTAAGTGACTTGCTCCTGGTCTCAAGGCCAGTATGTGTCAGGGCCAGACTTTAAACCCAGGTCTTCCTAATTTCAAAGTCAGCCCTCTTTCCCTATACTAAGCTGACTTCCATGTAGTAAGCATATGACAGTTGGATTGGATCACAAAATAGCATCAAGAAATTTTAGAACTGGTAGAGTCCTTAGAGACCCTCATTTTGACAAATGTAAACAATCAAGGCCTTGAAAGGTTAAATAACTCATATGCAAGCAAAAAGACTTTAACATTTAGAAGATGGGAAAAGTGACCCGTAGTGCTTCAAGAAATACTTGTTTTTAAAAATATTTTATTACTATTTTGTTATTTTTATCAATATTTGATTGATATTTTAAAATGTAAAAATATTGCTTTTTATAGATGCCTAGGTTCACAAGTGAGAGAATGCAGACAGGGTCAAGAAGACCTGGATTCAAATCCTGTCTCAAAATGAGTGATGTGACCATAGGCAAGTTGCAGGCAAGACCTCTGGGCCTTGGTGGCAAAACTAGAACAGATCTCAGTCCTGTTTGTACGAGGAAGTAGGTTCAGCTGAACTACATGGAAGGAGCCATGCTAGATGGTGAGGAGACAAAGACTAAAATGAAAACAATCCCTGACCTCAGAGGGCTTATAGTCTATTGGGCTTATTCATCACATACAGAAATAAGTAAATATGAGGTAAACAAAAAAGAGAGCATTTCCACTTAGGGGAATAAGGGAAGTTGGCCCAGGAGTTGGCACCTGAGCTGAGCCTTGCAGAAATGCCAGGATTCAGTGAAGGTTTTTGACTATGGGGTTGTCCAACTGAGTGACTGGGAAGATGGTTGTACCCTCAGTTGTATCAGGGAGATTGAAAGGAGATTCAAGTTTTGAGAAAGTCCAGCATCAGACACGTTGAGTTTGAGATTTACATGTATAAATTAGGTACTTAGGTAAATGTTATTTAATCATTGGAGATTTCCTAAGGAACTCTCCTGACCAATATTTTGCTATTCAGAGTTAACCTAGGCATAATGAGGCCCCAGCAGTGTTACCACTGGTGTTACCTAATATGGGGTTGTGCCCAGGTAACTTTCTTATGCTGTCAAAACAGCTAAACCCCATCAGAAGTTCCTGAACCTTACTCTAATGACTTTAGATGTTACGTTATTATAGCCAAGTCCAGGTGAGAACCATATTCCCACCCTTCAGCCTCTGAACAATTAACCCTAGACATATTTAACTTCCTTGCTTCCCTGGCAGCTATAGTTTTAGTCACCCAGAACCTCCAACAAGCAGGCCCCTCTGATCTCAGCCTCTATTTTCATGCCATTCTTTAAACCTACCACCTCAGCCTGCAAACTCACTTTCTTTGTTCTTATGCCAACTGCCAAAATGCCTCTCCATGGATCTCAAGTTCAACTGCACTTTGTCCTTCCATTCCCTGACACCTAACTCTCCCAGGCTGGCTTCCAGGCACTTCACTGCTATAGATGTTATTGGTATGGTTCCTTCGTGGTGCCCCTAAGCACCCCTCCACCTATGACCAAAAAAATTGTAATAACTCACTTTTCTTTCTAGCCAACCCTCCTTCCCCATCCCCATGACAAAGAAGGGGGAAGAAATCTTATCAAACAAGGGGCCACACCTGTGTCTGTCTTCTGTTCTCATTCATAGACATCCTGAATTCTGGATACTCTTACTGTTAGCACTACAGAGAAGGCTGAGCAGCTGACTCACAAGGGGTAAACAGAGGAACAGGTATAGCACACTGGAGCTTTGCTTTTTATTTTTCTTTGTATTGACTGGGTCTATGGGCAACCAGAGACCTTAAGCTCCGAGAGAAAAAAAAACCCACCAGAAAGTTGTTGTTTTCCTTAAATCAGTCTTACAGTTGCAAGTATAAGGTGAAAGTGAAAGGTAAAAGATATACCACTGTCTCAATGAGATAACTTGCTTGTCTGGGCTCTGCAGTTGCTTTCATTTCCCTGTGCCTTTGTGTTCTTTTAGGATACCTCCTATGTAGGAAAGGCAACTAGGAAGGTATATGTCCTGGGCTTTATCCTGGGTACATTTTTTATGCCTGTGCCTATGTCTGTGTCTCAAAACACAGACAACCCAACACAAAAAAATGGGTGGAGCACTGGACTTGCATAAAGAAGACCTGAATTGAAATCCTACCTCAGACATTTAGCTTGGCAACCATGGAAAAGTCACTTAACCTCTGTAAGCCTCAGTTTCCCCATCTGTGAAACGGGAATAATAATGGCACTTACCTCACAGTGTGGTTGCAAAGACCAAAGGAGATGACATCAAAAGCATTTTGCATTCCTTAAAGTGTCACACACATGCTAACTATTATGGTAAAGAGTGGATGGTGATCTTAGCAAATATCTCAGATTCAGTTACTGGTGCTTGTCTGATACAACTCCCTGAGATCTTTCCCTTTCCCTTAGAGGGCTGAGAGCTACTGCTTCACTTTAAGCCCTCCTGGATGATCCTGATTCCCTGGCAAACTCAAGGCAATTCCAACTGAGCAGCCAGCTATGACTTCTCTGCTTCTACTTGCTCAGAACTTTCCCTCCTTTGGTGACTCTTTTCCCTTTGCCCAAGCCCATTCATTCACCTCTCTTCTCAGGGAATGAAGTACTCCTTTGCCCACCACCTTGTGGATTCTGCAGAGGTTAATGGGACAGGGAAATTGTCAGAAGATTGGAATGCTGCAGGGCTGAGAGAGATTTAAGTTTACTGCTTGAACAGAGAGATTCCCTACCAAACACTTATCACTGTGGAAGTGGTTAGAAAATAGCGATGTGTCAAGCAATAGTTAGAAACATGCCTGGGCAGCTAGATGGCACACTGGATAGAGTGCTGGGTCTAGAGTTAGGAAGACTCATCTTCTTGAGTTCAAATCTGGCCTCAGATATTTACTAGCTATGTGACCATGGACAAGTCACTTAACCCTGTTTGCCTCAGTTTCTTCATCTGTCAAATGAGCTGAAGAAGGAAATGGCAAACCAGTCTAGTATCTTTGCCAAAAAAACCCAAATGGAGTCACAAAGAGTTGGACATGACTGAACGACAACGATCAATAGTGATTTGGAACATTTTTTCATGTTATTATAGATAGCTTTGATTTCTTGTTAAAACTGCCTGTTCCTGTCCTTTGACCATTTATCAATTGGGGAATAATTCTTATTTTTGTAAATTTGACTCACTTCTATACTCAGCATATATTTAAGAAATAAAGCCTTTATCAGAGAAACTTGCTGTAAAGATCTTTGATCATTATCTATGGTACGTTTTAGCAAAATAGTTTTCTTGATTCTCTCTATTAATTAAATCTATTTTTGCTTTTTCTTTGTCTGAGATCATGATTGCTATCCTGCCTTTTTTTTTTATTTCAGCTGAAGAATATTAGATTCTGCTATAGCGCCTCACTCTGTATATGTCTTTCTGTTTCAAGTGTGTCTCTTGTAAACAATATATTGTTGGATTCTGGTTTCTAATCCATTCTATTGTCGGCTTGTTTTATAGGGAGTTCAGCCCATTCACATTCACAGTTTCGATTACTGTGTATTTCCCTCCAATCCATTATCTTCTATTTCTCCTCCCCCTCCAAAAGTCTATTTTGTTTCTAACCACTGCCTCCCTTAATCTGCCCCTCCTTTTATCATTTCCCTCTCTTTTCTCTAATCCCCTTCCCCTCCTATTTCCCTAATGGGTAAGTAGTTTTCTATACACAACTGAGTATGTGTGTGTGTATGTATATACATACATATATACATCTACGTATACATATGTATGTGTGTATATTATATACATATATATGTATGTATATATGTGTATATGTATGTGTATATATATGTGTATATATGTGTGTATATATATATATATATATATATATATATATATATATATATATATATATTCTGATGAGAGTAAGGTTCAAGTATTGCCTGCCAACCTTCCCTTCTTCTCCATTGAAAGCTCTTCCTTGTGTGTCTCTTTAGTAAGAACATTTTCCCCATTCTATCTCTCCATTCCTTCTTTTCCCAGTGCATCCCTCCCTTCATTTTTTTGGGCAGGGGGAAATATTCCAACATAATCTACTAATATCTATGCCCTCTGTCTATGCCTCTTTTAACTGCTCTAATAGTGATAAAGTTCTTTGGGGCTACCTGTATCATCTTCCCACATGGGAATGCAAACAGTTTAACTTTATTAAGTCCCCTATGATCACTCTTTCATGTTAATCTTTTTATACTTCTCTCTGGTCTTTTCATCAGGAATGCTCAAAAGTCCTTTATTTCATTTAATATCGATTTTTTGCCCTGATGGATAATGCTCAGTTTTGCTGGGTAGGTTATTTATGGTTGTAATCATAGCTCCTTTGCCTTCTGGAATATCATCTTCCAAGCCCTCCACTCCTTCAAAGTGAAAGCCATTAAATCTTGGGCGATCCTGTGACTCCCCAATATTTGAATTGCTTCTTCCTGGCTGCTTGAAGTTTTTTCTCTTTGACCTGGGAGCTCTAGAATTTGGCTACAATATTCCTGGGAGTTTTCATTTTGGGATCTCTTTCAGGAGGTGGTTAGTGGATTCTTTAGATTTTTATTTTACCCTCTGGATTTAAGATATCAGGGTGTACTTGATAATTTCTTGAAATATGATGTATAAGCTCTTTCTTTGGTTATGGCTTTCAGGTAGTCCAATAATTCTTACATTAGCTCTTTTCAATCTATTTTCCAGGTCATTTGTTTTTCCAGTGAGGTAGTTCACATTTTCTTCTTTTGACTTTGTTTAATTGTTTCTTAATGTCTCAAGGAGTCATTAGCTTCTACCTGCCCAATTCTAATTTTTAAGGAATCATTTTCTTTAATGAGATTTTGTGCCTCTTTTTCCATTTGGCCTATTCCTGCTTTTTAAGGAGTTCTTTAAGGAGCCTCTTTTTACATTTGACCTATTATACATGTTTTCCCCCAAGGAAGGCTTTACATTTAAAAAAATAATACTTTATTTTTTCCCCAGTTACATGTCAAGAAAATTTTAGGCATTCACTTTTACAAGATTTTGAGTTCAAATTTCCTTTCTCCCCCCTCCCTCCTCTCCCCTCTTCTAAAAATGGTAGTTTGATATAGTTTATACATGAGCTATTATGTAAAAATATTTCCATATTAGTCACAAGTGTGAAAGAAGAAACAGATCAAAAAGAAAAAAAACCACAAGAAATAATAAAGTAAGTAAAAAAAAATATGCTTCAATTTGTATTTAGAGTCCATCAGTTCTTTATCTGGATATGGATAGCATTTTCCTTCATGAGTCCTTTGTACTTGTCTTGGATCATTGTGTTGCTTAGAAGAGCTGAGGCATTCATAGTTTATCATCACAAAATGTTGCTCATGCTGTATACAATGTTTTCCTGGTTCTGTTCATTTCACTTTGCATCAGTTCATACAAGTCGTTCCAGGTTTTTCTGAAAACTGCCTGTTCATCATTTCTTATTGCACAATAATATTCCATTACATTCATGTACCACAGCTTGTTCAGCCATCCCCCAATTGATAGGCAGCCCTTCAATTTCCAATATTTTGCCACCATGAAAAGGGCTGCTATAAATATTTTCTCATATGTAGGTCCTTTTCCCTTTTTAATGATCTCAGGGATCAGACCTAGTAGTGGTATTGCTAGATCAAAGGCTATGCAACAGTTTGGTTGCTCTTTGGGCATAGTTCCAAATTGATCTCCAGAATGGTTGGATCAGTTCATGACTCCACCAAGAGTGCATTAATATCCCAATTTTCCCACATACTATTCTGCTTTTTTGAGGATTTCTTTTGTGATTTTTCATACCTCTTTTACCATTAGGCCAATTCTGTTTTTTAAGGTGATATTTTCATTAGTATTTTTATGCCTTTTAAAAATTAATTAATTAATTTTAATTACATGTTCAGTTACATGTAATTAATTAATTTTTAATTACATTAAATACATAAATACATGTATGAAGTATTCAGGGAGGACTAGCACCTCTGGTATGAGGGCTTACTGAGCCCTTTTCAGGGCTGCTCACCCATGGTCACACCCCAGTAAATCAATCTCAGCAGATGGGCTAAACCAGGTAGTGAACAGGCTTGAAACCTGTTGGTGAGTTAGGGTGATGCCTACCCGACGCATATGAAAACTTCTCTGTGAGGAATGGGTGGATAAAAACAATTTGTCCCTATGGCATGGTGTTTGGAAGCTGAAGCAGGCACTGCGAAACTCTTAGATCTTGGTAAAGCATTGAAGATGCCAAGGTCATCTGCTGCATTCCAGGCCACTGACAGTTGTCCTGATTTCTGTCTTCTGTCCTGTCAGTGGGCTTCCATGACTATGAAAGAGGGTAAGGCTGATGATTTTTGCAACTCTGCCTCATTTAAATCCAATTCACATGCAAAGCAAGACGTCACATATGATATCTTGGTCCTCTTCAAAAATGAAGGATAACCAACAACAATTCTCTTTTCATAATTTTCTTGTAAATTTATTTTCCCAATTTTTTCTGCCACTCATCTCCTTCTTTAACTTTTCTGGGAATTCTTGTTGGAATTGGGTCTAATTAGCATTTTTGAGGCTTTTTATTGTTAATTGTTTTCACATTGTTGTCTTTTTCTGAGTTTATGTCTTGGTCTTCCCTGACACTATAGCAGCTTTCTTTGGTCAAACTCTTCTTTTTTTTTTTGCTTATTTTTCCAGCCTATTTTTAGACTTTGAACTTTATGTGAAAGTTGGGCTCTGCTCAGCTAGGAGTGGGGAGACACCACACCAAGCTTCAGGCTTTTTTTGTGCTGCTGTTTTCAGAGTTACTTCTGGGGTCTGCAAGTTTTTGGTGCTTCCAAGGTGGTGTGATCCTGGGAGAGATGTGGTCATTGTTATGCTCTCTGGTCTTTACCAAAGAAGGGCCCCCGTTCCCCTAAAGTTGCAGGCACAAGCACTCCTCCCTGTTTTGGTATTGATATTTAATTATACTGGTTTCTCCCATTATTGGTGAGGTTTTATTATATATAAATACACACAGCACAAACTTGAAAACTAAGTTCTAGTCTTTAAAATGAATAGTTGAATTCATCTTCCTGAGGCTATAAACTGACGATCAAGGGATTTATGGCTCTTGATATGTAGAGGATTCAACCTCAACTTAAAACTCTATTTTGCTTTGTAGGATACTGTTCTCCTGAAATTTAAGGGCTAAGTGTCCATTCACTCAGTCAGTCAGTCAGTCAGTCAATAAGCAGGCCAGTCTGCGGTGCATGGTCACTGACCACAGCATTGTCCATTTGATATGAGACATCTAGGTCATATGGACTGAGGGGAGTAGAGACTTTTATATAGTTTATCCCCCAGAGAGATGGAGGTGGGAGCAAAGGAGCTAAGTGTTACTGGCTTTAAAGGTGTTAAAGTGGTAACTGTGACAGTATGCCGAAGGGCAGCAATATCAAGGCACATTTCTGGGAAGGCTGTGTAAATAAATAGCAGTCAGGTATCACAGAAAGCAACTACCAGACCAGGACTCTCTGTGGCAAGGTGGTTAGAGCACTAGGCCTGGTGCCAGGAAGATTCATCTTCCTGAGTTCAAATCTGGCCTCAGACACTTACTAGCTGTGTGACCATGTTTGCCTCAGTTTCCTCACCTGTAAAATAAGCTGGAGAAGGAAATGGTAAACTATCCCAGTATCTTTATCAAGAAAACCCCAAATAGGACATGGCTGAATGACAACAATCACAGAAAGGTAGCTGGTTTCAGAGTCAGAGTACCTGAGTATTTAAATCCTAGCTCTACTACTTGTGTTTGTGACCTTGGGCAAGACACTTTCCTTGCCCAGGCCTCAGTATCCTTATCTGTCATGGAGAAATAGAGAGAACTGAAACTCATCCATAAGGGTAGTCTAGTGGTGTCTGGGTCCAGGGGAATGCGCTCCTACAGATTGTGATACAGACAAAGGAAAGGGGAAGGGGAAGGGGAAGGGGAAGAGGAAGAGGAAGAGGAAGAGAAGTTGGCTTTACACTGAATTACCACCATTATCTTCCTCTCTGGTGATCTTCATTCCATGCTCCAGCCTCCACCTCTGACCCACCACTTCCACCTGGAGTTCCCAGGGCTTCTGATTGGTGAGTTTCACCATAAACTCGCCCAGTCGAGCCCCACCACTCTGGCCATCTTCATGCCCTGCCACCCACACATCACCCCACCCAATTCCACCCATACCTCTGTAAACAATAATCAAACCTGCATCACCTGGGAAGGACATCTTTTGCCCATCAATTGCCCTGCAATTCTAACACCATCCTTATTATATCCTTTACCATAACATCCCATCTTGGTCATCCCTCCCCAATTGGTGTTATTTTCCCCTACTAAGCTTCTGGAGGGGAAGGACTGTATCATTTTTTTTTATATGTGTATCCCTATCACAGTGTCTGGCACATGGCAAGTGCTTAATGAATGCTTTTTCATTCATTTATTCACCTATTCATTCAAAATAACCCTGTTAGCTAGGTAGCACAAGGCTTATTAATGCCATACTACCAATTAGAAAACTGAGGCTTAAAAACATGGAAGAGCAAAGACTTTTCCCAAGGTTTTCTGTCTCTAGACCCCATGCTTTCCTGTTTCAATGTCTCAGTAACTAAGCCAGAGCTTCAGTATGGCATGAAAGATTTATTCAATTAAATTCAAATATTTGTTAACATTATGAGCCAGGTAGGTGCTGGGGATCTATAGACAAAAAAAAATTATTCCTGCCCTCTAGGAACTTGTATTTTACTTAAAGCTATGATGCATATGCAGTCAAGATATAGAAAATAATTTCAAGAGGGAGAGCACCAAGAAAAAAGGGAGTCAGGACAGTACTCATAACAAATCAACAAACATTTATTAGGTGCTTAGTATATGCCAGGCACTGTGGTAGACACTGGCAAGACCAAGATAAAAAGTGGCATAGTCCTTATATTTAAAGAGCTTCTACTCTACTTTAAAGGAAGAAACATTGTGCTTTGAAGGAAGATAAACATTATCAAAGGGAAGTTGAGGGTAGAATGCTTCCCAGGCATTGCAGTGGGGGAGTAGCTGGATTGCCAGGTACCTGGCATAGGCCTTTTCAGATCAGTTTACTCTTTTCTGCTTGGGATCCCTTGAGATCCTCTTGGAATCTGGTGATGTGGCAGAATCAGTTTGTTTTATGTCCTTGATACTGCATGATATAACTCAGTATACTCTCTTCTGCCTGGGATCCCCTGAAATCTTCTTTGAATCTGGTGATGTAGTAGAAGTGGCTTATTTCAGGTCCTTGATACTGTGTGATATGACTCAGTATACTCTCATGCTTGGGGTCCCCTAAGATCCTCTTGGAATCTGGTTATATAACAGAAGCAGCTTATTTTATGTCCTTGATCCTGCATATTACTTCCCAGACAGCCTACCTCAGTAGAGGGCAGTACAAAGGAGAAATATCTATAGCTCCTGGCTATGACTTTTACATTGAAGGAAGCCTAGGGTAGGACTGTACCTGGGCTTAGGGATGCCACTATATAGCTTCTCCCAGCACGGGTGTGTAGAGAATGGTCATTTAATCCAACCCTAACCTGAGCAGGTGTTTCTTTTACAGCACTCCTCCTTCCCTTCCACATCATTGTCTCACCCCTTCTTGAAGACTTCTAGAGATGGGGGAAGCAGCCTGTTTCATTTTAGGGTAACTGTAGTTATTAGAACATTTTTCCTGTCATCCTTTATATCCTCTCTGCCTCTCAAGTAGGTAGTCAAACTCAATCACAGAGTCTCAGAGTTGGAAACGTCCTCACAAAGCATCACAGTCCAAATAAAGACATGCCCCGCCCCCACACCACCCCTTAACAAACTACCATCCAACCTTTGCTTGAAGGCCTCCCTCTAGTGAGGAGGAACAGGCCAAACTCACTTTTGACAGGAAGTTTGATAGGTGCTATAGGGCAGTGGTACCAAGCTCAGATAGGAACAGGGGCCACGTAAGCATAATAAGGATCCCTGTGGGGGCATATGAACTTAGAAAACCACGTATTAACATTATCTATGTTCCATCATATTTTTATTTTATTATTTCCCAATTACTTTTTCATTTGGTTTGGGCAGCACTGGGGTGGGGGTGTATTTGGGGTGGTTCCCACCTCTGATATAGAGGTTCAGCCAGTAGACTCAGAGTCTGGAAGACCTGAATTTGAATTCTGCCTCAGCCACTAACTGTATAAACCTGGATTAGTCATTTAACCTTTTCAGCCTCAGTTTCCCTACCTGTAAAATGGGGATAATAATAGCAGCTATATCACGGGATTATAGTGAGGATCAAATGAGATAACCTATGCAACATACTGCTTCGGAAATGCAATAGCTTAAAGGATAGCAATTGCACCTATGTTATCAATGGCACAGGGAATGCCTGGTTGAGGAAACTCTCTCTACCAATCCAGGTCAGCACTTTCTCTGAAACTGAGGAGCTGGATGCTGCACAGAAATGAAGTGCTTTGCCCAGGGTCACACAGCTACTATGTGTCAAAGGCAAAACTCTAACCTCGGCTTCCTTGCTCCCTATCCATTAATCTCATGCTGCCTCTCATCTAAATGCTGTTGTGGTGGTTATTTTAAGCCTACATTTGTTTCACTGAAAATAGCAAGAATGTATAGTATCAGATACTTTTCAGGGCTTTTAGGTCCTCTGCAGGGAAGTGGATGAAGAACATGGAAAAGAAGAGGTCGAAAGGAAGAATCTGTAGTTAAAGAACATTTTTAGAGGGATTCAGATCTATAACCTGCCTGAGACCCAAGAGGTTTTCCTATTGTGACTGTGGGACAAATAAAACCTGATTAATCGATAGTGTCCAAACATAATTAAATATGCCAACAATGGAATGAAAGTTCTCATGAAATAGTCATTCACTAAAGTCCTAAGAGATTTATGATGAGGAAGCATCCATCCCAGGCTGGTTATCTTCAAAGATGTCATCCATAGAACCTGGGAGTAGCTACTACATTTGTCTTTCTCCTTTCAAGGTATCACAGTTAAGAATGGTGAATATTGAGAGAGTTCTCTGAGTATTCAGAACAAACAGTAGATCTGAAGTCAGAAGATCTGTGTTCAACTCAACAACCTCCTACCTGAGGATGCTAGGTGGCAAAGGAGATAGACTAAATGTAAGACCTGGATTCAGTCAAAATCTAGTCTTAGACACATACTAGCTATTTTACTCCGAGTAAGTCACTTAACGTCTATCTGCTTCAGTTTCCCCATCTATAAACTTTTTAGCAACTGCCTCCCAGGATTGTTGTGAGAACAAAATGAGCTAGTATTTGTAAAACATTTTGCAAACCTTAAGCACTATATAAATGCAAAATGCAAAAGCACTATATAAAATGATTTTATTTAATTAATAATTTATTATATATTATGTATTATATATGCATATATGTGACATATACAATATTATATTTATAATATACATATAATATACAATACATATAATATGTAATACACATCAACACTATGTGTATATATCTGAATATATATTTAATATTTATGATTTACTTTAATATATAAAATAAAGCACTATATAAATGCAAACTATTGGGAATAACAATGATAATAATGCTTGTTAATAAATATTATTAATAATACTTATTAACAAGCATTATTAATATTTTATTTGTACATTTATACAGGAGAACAAATTTATTTCTATTCCTTCCTGTTCGACCTTGGACAAGTCCTTTCCCCTATCTGGGTGGGACTCAGTTCATGATTCTATAAATTGTGGGGTTTGGGCAAATGATCTTTAAGATCGCTTTAAACTCTACATCTTGTGCTCTATGTAATTCTCCCACATAATTTTCCCCCTTATGCACCAATGTTTTGAGTTCTGGGTTGCTGCCCCCTAGTGTGGAAGAGAGGACCTAAAGGAATACATATATAATTCCACTAAAAAGTTGGGTTTGTTGTTTGTATGTTTGTGTGTTTTTGTTTTTTTGCCTCTCATGTTCTAATTCCTCGTCCCTGCAGCTTGTTGCTTCTGTTTTCATGTTCTTCCAGGGAACACATGGGATCATAGATTTTGAGCTGAAAGGAAACTCTGAGGCCATTTAGTCCGATTCCTGCATTTTAGAAGTAAGAAGCGGAGGCCTAGAAGGATTAAGTGACTTTCAAAGTCATCCAGGCAGTTGGTAGAGGACTTTGGATTGGAATACAGGTCCACATATAGGGGACATGTGATCACTTCAGTAGGTACTTTTAAATACACACAGATATATGCTCTGACAGCTACCATGAATTTGCAGTCACTGATCCATGACCTATGATGAGTTCTAATGGACAAAGTCAGAAGCATATTTCCATCTGGTGTTATCCTCCCCTCTCCCTTCTTCCCTAGTCCCTTTAAGTTCTTCTCAGAAGCATACACTTTGGGCTCTTTGGTTGTGGGAAAGGTAAGCAGCCAGATGCCCAGCAATTGCCAACGGCTAACAATTAATATTATCTTCAGCTTTTCCCAAAGACATATCGTACCCACCATTGAGAAGTAAAGCCTGAATCCTCTGGATGCCAAGCCAGTATCATTTAGGATGCTTGAACTCAATACGTTTCTAGACTGTTTTGATTTCTTATACTGGCAGGTTCTGGAAGGGGAATAACCAAGTAAAGAAAGGAGCCCAAGAGAGGGGCAGTATGCATAGCGAATCGAGAGCAGGACTCTTAAGTCAGGAAGAACTGAGTTCAAGTCACTCTGTTGACGTATACTGTATGTGTACCAAAAGTCATTTTATCTCTGTGCCCCAGGCAATTTTGTAAGGCTATAAAATGCAGGATTATTATCAATTTACATCAGTAGGAGTTTACTTACCAGGAGTTAACTGCACCAATGAAATCACATATACATCCTCTCCCTTCCCCCATCCCCCTCAAAAAAGTGGAGGGAATTTGAAGTGGCCTTCTTCCTCATGCTAAAATTATGTTTCCTGGATTGCTGAATTATTTTTTGCATGTATGGAAAAAAAGACTACTTAATCTTGCTCTTATGAACAAACAAAAACAACTCTTGGTATGTTCTGATTTTGTGTACATGCTGTATCCTACCCCGCCCTGTATGCCTATAATGCATACTTCTTCCTGGTAGAATCCCTAACTTTCTTCAAAGCCCAATCTACACTCCACCTACCTTCTGGTACACTCGAAATTACTTAGTATTTCCTCTGTTTATATCTTACATAGATTGTTTCCCTCCATAGTATGAAGATACTGTTTCATGTTTGTTTCTATATGCCCAGCACCTAACAGCGTCTGGCACTTAATAGGTGCTTAATGTTTGTTGCAAGAATGTTGAAAGAATGAATGTGTACTGACAATTCACAAAGAAATTAATCTTAGTTTGATTCTTAGGCTGAGGCTTGAAGGATAGGAATGTTGAAAATAAGGATAGCTGACATTTATTTCAAGATTTACAAAACACTTTGCATGTATTATCTTATTTGATAACGAGACAACCATCTTGTGAGGTAGGCACAGACACCAAACAATGTTGTTGTTGTTCGTCCATCAGGAGGGTAATGTCTTGATCCAAGAATAGTGGGAGGATAGGTGAGGTACCCAGGGAATTCCTGGTGTGGGAAATTCTTTCACTAAACCCAGATGATATCCATAACCAGCTCATGACTTAGTGGATTGTCTGGGTGGGGTCACACTAAGTTGTTAGAGGTAGTGCCCAAAATTTGAACCCAAGTCTTTCTGATGACAAGCCCTAGGCATTCTACCCACTGCCTCATGTTGCCTCTGATCATCAGTTTACCTAGGAGGAAACTGACATTCAGAGAGGTGAAATATCTTGCTTCTGGGCTGTCACACAGCTAATAAACTCTGGAGGCAGGATTTAGAACCAAGAATCTCCTAATTACATTACACTGTAAAGCCTAAAACGTCCAATCCCATTTCTTTCTCTAAAAGTATGGAAACTCCAGAAGTCACTTCTAGCATTTTGCTTTCCAATTCAGAGATATTTTCATACCACTATAATCAGTATTGTGTTACAGCCTGTACTGTGTGAGGCAGCCTATGTAAAAGATAGATTTCACATTATAGACCTGATTAATGAATGGGAGGAAAACAGTTCCTTATCGCTGACATTATGAGGTTAGAAATAGCATCCTATGCTAATCTGCAATGCCAAGAAATGAAGATGGTTTAAATCAGATCTCATGACTAATGCATGAGATCCAAAGTTCCTTTATTCCAGGCTATTTTAGAAAAGTGGGGTGTATTTTTACCCTAAAAGAATATGTCTCTAAGTCTTATCAAAATAATGTGGTATACCTTATTTGTTGACATCCCATTTTAAAGCCAAACACAGGCTGCTAGTCGAGTGCAAGGAAAATACTATTTGTTTTTGCCAAACTAAAATATTTAATTCGATTAATGCTCTTGAAATGAGTTAAGTCCAGGTTCTAGGATGTTATTTCTGGTCTTTCAAGCTAATCCTCTCCTTACAGAAACTCGGTGTTTACCTAGAAAGATGCTTTCAGCAGTTTTTTTTCTTTTAAGAAGTTGACATAGCTTTCTGGAGTGATCATCTCATGGTAATTGTATATATTATGGAGCCATTTAAATAAAATAAATCTATCCATCCATAAAGTAAGCCTGTGTGAGCGCTGGCTTGTTTTTGTTTTGGTCCTGACAAACTGTGAAATGCTGTGTTTTTCCTGTAGTTCTCTTCCATGAAATCTGCGATCTTTCCACTTGGTTTGGGAAGGACCCTTAATTACTGCTGTCATTAGCACCTAGTGTTCAAAACAGTCTGTTCCAATGCTGTTAGTCTCACCTCCAAGTCCCTGCTTGTTTGATTTAAAACATATTCTGAGGGCAAGGGGAAAAATGATTGCCTTAATAACAACAAATGGTTACATGCAGCAAATTCAACAATAGCCAAGTTTCTTGGATTCATATCGAACCGATATCCAAGTTTCTCGTCTGGGTTCCAGCGTTCCAGCATCAGTGTCTGAGTTTCTTTAAGTGGCCACACGTTGGATGACTAAAAACGGGACTCTGGGTTACCTGGGGCTTTTTAAAAACAATTCACTCTTTCATCTTCTCCCCCTCCCACCCCCCTTTTCACATGGACGGGGTTGACTGACAAGCACTGGGAAGCCTCTATGTTTCTGCCTGGTCATGCACAGTTCTGCAATATAATGTATAAATGTATAACAACTTGAGCTTGCCTCAGACCTCTCTTGGAATCAGGAAATCAAGCCCCAGAGCCCGAGCACACGCGCGCACGCGCACGAACACGCGAACGAATTACACCCCCCCCCCCCCACGCACACACACATTCACACATACATACATACACATACGTTCACAGGTCAAAAGTTGATTCATTCCCGAGATCCCTCAGGATCTTTCTTTTTGCTTTTTTTTCTGGCAGCTGTGGGTCCTATTCAGAGGGCAGTAGTAAGATTGGGGGCGTGGGGAGGGGGGAAGGGAGAGGAAGGTGAGGGGAAAGGGAGGAGAGTGATTGGTGTGTGCCTTTCTCCACTCCTGCCGGGAGAGAGTCCGGGCCGGGTTTTGCACCTTGTCCCCGGGTTCGGTCTCACGGCCTCAAGCGGCTGCTGCTACTGCTCTGTCTGCTGCTGCTGCTGCCGCCGCTGCCGCTGCCGCTGCCACTGCTACCGCTCTGCCTGCTCCTGCTCCTGCTGCTGCTGCTCCTGCTCCTGCTGCTGCTGCTGCTGCTGCTGCTGCTGCTGCTTCTGTGTTTACTGAGCTCTCTTGTCCTGATATCACTCCGCTGGCATGGAGGAGGAGGAGGAGGTGGAGGAGAGAGAGGAGGAGGAGGAGGATGAGGAGGAGGAGGAGAGCACTTGATCATTGTGATGGTGGCAGGAGGAGCAGCCGCAGCAGTAGCAGCAGCAGCAGCAGCAGCAGCAGCAGCAGCAGCAGCAGCAAAAGCCAAGCGTTGGGGGCTCTTATCAGCTCGGCGTGTTTTTTTAAGGACTTCACCGATCTACTTTTGCAATCACCCCCGGGATTGTTCATATGTTTACTTCCCCCCAACCCGAGGATTTGATATTTAGGTTCCTGTGAAATGCAACCGAGCTACCAAAGTACTTTGAGAACACGGGGCGGCATAAACACCAAAACTTTTTTGTGGAAGGAAAATGCAATAAGAAAGCTCGCTGTTTTTTGATGCTGTGAGTGTGGAGCGAGTGTGTGTATTGTGTGTCTGCCTGGGGTGCCTTTGCCTGTGTGCGAGTGTGTGTGGTGTGGAGTGTGTGTGTGTGTGTGTGTGTGTGTGTGTGTGTGTGGTTTTCCCCCCCGAATATAGGGAGAAAATGCTTGCCAACCACCGGAAATCTCCTGGAATTTATTAGAAAATAATGGATTATAAAAAGAAGTGAGGGAAGGAACGGATCTCCTGCTGAGTTGCAACCCGATTTGCTACTCTCCAGTTTGTTGATTGTTTTCGTTGATAGGTGTCTCGATGATACTCTGATAACACCTTCAATATTATTGGGGGGGAGCGTTATAGTTTTTAAAAAAAAGGAAACAACAGCAACAGCCCCCCCCTCAAGTATCCCCCCCCCTTCTTCCCCCTCCTGCTCAGGATCGGTGTTTCCATCCATGTGCTTGTTTGCTCCCCCGCGTTCCACTTAAAACTATTTTAATCCTGGACCCAAGGAGGAGGCTGATAGGGGGGTGGTTACAAAAAGTTCTTCCAAAATAGTGTGCACGGGGAGCAGGATGGGGGATTTCGCAGCCCCCGCTGCTGCCACCGCGAATGGCAGTAGTATTTGCATCAACAGTAACCTGAACAGCAGCCTCGGTGGGGCCGGTATCGGTGTGAATAATACTCCCAATAGTACTCCCGCTGCACCGAGTAACAATCACCATGCTGGCGGCGGCGGCGGCGGCGGTGGTGGTGGCGGTGGTGGCGGCGGCGGCGGCCCCGGGGGCAGCGGCGGCGGCCCGGGGAGCGTCCCCAAGCACAGCACGGTGGTGGAGCGGCTGAGGCAGCGCATCGAGGGCTGCAGGCGGCACCATGTCAACTGCGAGAACAGGTACCAGCAAGCCCAGGCGGAGCAGCTGGAGCTGGAGCGCAGGGACACGGTGAGCCTTTATCAGAGGACCCTGGAGCAAAGGGCCAAAAAATCGGGCGGCGGGGGCGGTGGCGGCGGCGGAGGCAGCAAACAGCCCCCGCAACACTCGAGCAAACAGCAGCAAGATGCAGAGTCTGCCTCGGCGGAGCAAAGAAATCACACTCTAATCATGGTGAGGGACAATCCGGGCTGGGGGACGCGGGAGCTGGTTGGAAGGGGACTGGGGGTGGAGGGGGGGAGCGTGCCGTTTGGTTTGCATGTGTTGGGGTTGGGAGGGAGGCTGACTTGGGCAAAAGGGGGTCTCTGTGCGAGCGGACGGGGGTTTCAAGTAAACTTTTCCTGGGAAAAGGTTCAGATACCTGTTAGTCGGCCAGGGTTGTCAGATGTGAGGGGGCGCGGGGTGGGGTTGGAGAGACGGGAAAAAAGGGGGTTAAGATGGAGAAGAAGGAACCTTAACGAGCGTCTTCTAAGTGGGCTGTTTGGAAAAAGTTTTTTCCCCCTTTTCCCTAAGAACCAGTTTGAAAGAGGATGAATCTTGAGTTGAAAGTCCGCTCCTCCTCCTTTGCCTAGCTCTCCACCCCCAGCTCTTCCTCAACCTCACTAGTCTGGTTTCTCTCCCCCTCACTCCCCCCCCCCCCCAAGAGCATATCCGCTTAAGCTAGGGAAGGAATTGATGCTGTGATTCTGGGGAGGTACCATTTTCTCCCCAAGAGGAGAAGGGGAGGAGGAGAGTGAAATATCCATCCCCCTTTCCCTCTTTGTTTTAGGGAAGTCTTAGAGTTTTGTGAATGAACTTTTGGGGGGGGGGGCATGTGCGCGCGCGTGTGTGTGTGTATGTATGTGCATGTGCGCGCGCGTGTGTGCGCGCTGCATCGATGGCTTTTTAAACTCTGGCTTAGCTTGGCTAGGCAGGTGAAGGGGCGGGGAGGAAAGTAAGATTGGGTTTGCTGCTCTTGCTGCAGGTAAAGGAGAAAGTTCCCCTGGTGTTGCTTGAAGCTGATTCCTTGCAGTCGCCACAGATACAAGATTCTGGATTCGCTCTCCACCACCCCCATCCCATTTTTCCTTTAAACTTCCCTTACTGAGACTGTCCTTTTTACTTCCGGAACCATCCCACACCTCTCCCCATGTCCCCCATCAAACTTTCCCCGGGTGTTTTAATAAGCACTGAGAAGAGCACAGCCACTGGAAGAGAGAGGTGTAGGAGGTTTGCCAGTGGAGGCAGAGGCTTGGGGGTGGGGTGTTTGTCTGTCAATTGCATAACTTAGCAAGTAGGAAGTAGCGCTCCCCAACCCCGAGGGAAGAGGCCTCCAACCTGCTCAGTTGCCTGGACTTAGATGAGGAGTTTCTTACAGCTTTTTTCCTCGCATCTCAGCCCTTTCTTTCTGTCGGGTCTTTCTTCTCTCTAATCCTCTTCCTCCTCTTTTCTCTGTCTTTCTCTTCCTTTCACTCCCTCCCTTCTCCTTTTCTCAGGATTGACTAGGAGCTAGTGAAAGGCATTTATTTGCATGAAAACCCAAACATTGACCCCCCCCCCACCCCGCAATTTCATTCTGAGTGGGGTGTGTGTGTGTGTGTGTGTGTGTGTGTGCGCGCGCGCGCGCGCGCATGTGTGGCCAGGGGTGGGTGGGAGGATGTTAATGTCAAAGCTCGGTGTGGTGGAGCAGGGCACCGACTATTCACCTCGCTCACTGGGCGCACAGACAGTGCCGTTAACATCTGGGTAGTGCGGACACCCGCAGAGGGAGGAAAGGGGCTGCTTTCTACTTGGGGATGAAATATCAGGCACTTCGCCAGACCGCGAGAATCTTCTCTTTTGCTCTCAAGGGTTGGGAGAGTTGGGGGGCGGGAGGCGGGAGAGGTCAGCTTCTGTTGGGTGCTGGGTTTGGGCATTTCCGTGACAAAGAGCCGAAGGGGTAGGGGGAGGGTTAGGAGTGTATCTGTGTCTTCCCACTCACTCGCCCTCCCATCCTCGGGTCCCCCACCCTCACGTTTTTCCTCCCCACCCCCGCCTGCCTCCCTTTCTTTCCTCCTCACCCCACATGTGAAGGGGGGGCAATTTGTTTATCTCGGTCTTAAAGATATCTCTCTTCTTCCTCCTTTGCTCTGATGCTGTCTTAGCCCCTCCTCCCTTTCGGCATGATCCTTTACAGGCCCGCTGAGCAGCACCTTCTTCCCCTCCTCCTCTTCCTCCTCCCTTCACACGCCTTCCCTCCCTCCCTTCCTCCCTCCCACCTCCACCCTTCGGACGGGATGGGAGGGGAGAGGGGAGGTGCTTTGTCCGCGGCTCTAACCTCCTACCCAAAGAGCTGGGGAACTGGGAGGTGGCGATCTACTATAGCGACGCCTGTTACTACTAATATCCCCGTAATCACCGGAAAGCCCCCAAACACCCTTTCCTCCGCCCCTTCGCGTCTGGCTAGGGGCGAAGGAGAGGAGAAGGAGAGAGGGAAGGAGGGAGAGAGGGAGGGAAGACCTGGGGAGCAAGGGAGCCAGAGAGAGCGCAACGGGAGAGAGCGCTTCAGCCTTTTAGTCTCATGCACAGAGGATCAGGAAGAGGCGGACTGTGTATTTTGAGACAGGGAGAGGGGGAGAGAGGGAAGAAGAGGGAGAGGGAGGGAGGGGAGGAGGGAGGGAGAGAGAGAGAGAGAGAGAGAGAGAGAGAGAGAGAGAGAGAGAGAGAGAGAGAGAGAGAGAGAGAGAGAGAATGAGAGGGAAGAGAGAATATGAGAGAGGGAGAGAGACTCTGGGAAAACGCTTCTTTTACAAACAGGAAGCAGAAAACCACTGACATACTGTAGTTTTCCTGCGTACAAAGACGACATCAATTTATGTATCATCTTTACCTTTCTCCTGTTTACTATCTGCCTTTTTGTCTCTGCCACCGACATTTTGTCTGTCTCAGCCCCGCACCTCCCCAACCCCTCCAAATTCTCACTTTCCTGAGCCAGGTCCATATCTCCCTATCCTAACTCCAAAACCAAGGGAACTTGTTCATAGGTGAGGCTGCTCATTTTTACAAAAAATAGTTATTTGAAAGGTGGTTTGTTAAAGTCTCCACTCCTGCAGAGGTACCCAGCCCTTTGTTATGTACCCATGTACTGTCCTCTGCATTAGATTTTAAGATCCTTGAGGGCAGGTACTGTCTTTTGCCTCATTTTGTATCCCCAGGGTTTAGCTCAGTGCTTGGCACATAGTAGGAGCTTACTAAATTTTTATTGATTGATTGGGATTGAGATTCTAGATATTAAGGAGGTTGTGAAAAATGCTATGCTCCTATATCCACCTTGCCCCCTTGTTTGACACCCTTTCAGGGTTAATAGTAGTGTTGTTTCCCTCTCCGTCCCTCCCCTCCCCTCCATCTTCCCTCTCTCTTTTTACTCTAGACCTGAAGTTTCATTGGTGCAGGGAACTCTTCCCACCCCACCAGTGCAGATAGGCAACTGCTTTCTAAAACTGGGCACGGAGTACTTTAAGTGATTTGCTCTTGGACACCGTGACAGATGGATAGATCAGAATCAGGGCTTGAACCTAGGTCCTCATGATTCCAAAGTGGGTCTTCTATCCAATCTGCCATAATTCTCTCAGGCCAAATTTCAGCCAGACCAGCCAACAGCTACCTAAGCCAAACCTGTGTCAGGTACCTTTTTGGTGTCTTTTATTCAATGAAAAGGAAGAAGATAAAATCGGTAACCAGAAAGTTTTTCTGGTCTGAGGGATCTTATTCTCCCCCTAGCAGACACTGGGGCATCATCACCAAAACTTTGAATTCGTGTTCAAGCAGGTTCTCAGCATTTAGATCTTCAAAGGATTTTAGAGATCATCTAGGCAACCTCCTTAATTTTTACAGGGGAGGAAATGAGGTCCAGAGCAGGGAAGTGTCAAAAGATTCACTAAATCAAAAGTGAAACCTTCAGCAGCTTCATATTGATGTGTCTAATATTGAAATTAACAGACTTGAGTAGATTTTATCCCCAACTGCAAATTTCATGATGTATCACAGTCTGACATATAATAAATACCCTAATTGGGAGGAGGGGAAGCACAATAAAGTTTGCTTGAAGCTAGGTCACTTTGTATTATCAGTTTTTTCTTTTAATATTTCAGTTTTATTGATTAAAGACCTAGCTACACCTCAGTGCTTTGTAGAGTGTAGGAATATCTCCATGTTGGCTGTCTTCTTTCTTGTGTGCTCTGACAGGCATCCTTAGAAAGGGTATGAGGTCAATGTAAGATCTAATCTATACTATATATGCTTATTAAATACCCTCATAATTTTTATGCACATAATTCTGTGAAGCTTCTGTATGGCTCCAGAAATTTCAGTCTTCTTCCCATTAAAAAATAATAATTTCAAAAATGCTATCAAGGTCTTTTTCTTCCACATCACATTCATTGCTGAGTATATAATCTACTCTATTAGTTACAAAGAAAAAGAGTTAAGAAAAATCAACAACTCTTTGTGAGTAGGGATTGTTTCATTCTTTGTGTTTTTATCGCTGGATCTAGCACAACTGGCGAGGACATAGTAGGCATTTAATAAGTGCTTGTTGCTTGATTGATGAATCAGATCTAACATTATGCTGTAACCCTCCTTCCTGACACTTCTGCTGAGGGAGGTGTATGTTTCACTTCTTTCTGAGTTGATATCTACTTTTCATATTAAACTGGGGAGAGGGATTTGATGTTAAATTGGTGTCTTTAAAAAAAATCACTTTAGCAGTTAGAGTCCAGAAAAAAAGTTAATGTAGAAGTTACAAATTCTTGAAAACTGGAATGTCAGGATTTCAATCCTAAGTGTTGACTGGCCTTCACTTTCCTTTACCTGTCCTTGATTTTTATGCTGGCTTTTGTGTAGAACAGTTGATCTTCAGATCAAGCTGTGTACTCAAGGATCGTGGAGGCAGAACAGTTCACCCTAGCTGTGAGATTGCCATTAACTGGGTAACTGTGAGGTTTTGGGCAAGGCACATCTTTTCTCCAGGTCTCAGTTTGCTCATCTGTTGAATGGCAGGGTTGGTCCCTGAGAAGCCTTCTAGTGCTGACTTTCTGGGTCTGGTGAAAGCAGCCATCATTCAGAGCTTACTAACTATGAAAATACATAGAAACAAGGCTCCTGGTTTCTATTTTGCCGTTGGTCTCTACGCTAGAATTCATATCGTAACAATTCTATGCCAGTTTTTTCTTTCCTTTCCTGACATGGGGTTATTAAATGAAAGTTATGTTTTTATTGTTGTTTTCTTGCTGTAGATAAGAGTGAGCTTAGGAAAGAAAGACATTTGTCATGGTTCAAGGACATAGGCAAAGATCTGGGTGTACTGCAAGCCTTCACAAGAGTCAAGGTTGATATGGCCTGAGCTCCCCTTTCAGCCAATTGAAGAGAGAAGGCTGAGGTTTAAAGATGGACACATCTCAATCCTGTTAATTTCTTTGAAGTGAAATGGAGAAAAAAATGAACATATGGAGTAAATTTTTATTTTTAAAAAACTACTTTAGTTAAGCAGAGACTTCATTTCAATATTTATTAAGCACTTACTGTGTACAAACACCATGCTAAGTACCAGGGGAGGGACAACAGCATTTAGCTAAGACATGGAACAGCTTGCAAGCATTCAGTTCTTAATGACAAACATGCTCACATTTATATACAACTTCCAGGTTTGTGGGCACTGTTCTTCATGAGCCTGTGAAGTAAGCAGTCCTTAGTGGCTTATATTATTTATCCCTATTTTAAAGACCAGGAACTAAGGCTCTTAGGGGTTGAGTATGACCAACGTCATAGAACTAGTAAGCATCCAATGAAGGCTTTGAACCTAGTCCAGCACTGTGTGCTAAGCTGCCTTGTGAGGGATGAGCTAGCTGTCAGATGGAAAATATTTATTATGTAGTAAGTACATTAGAGAGTTTAAGAACTCTGCATAGGAGGTCTGAGGGGGCTATATATGAAGTCCGATGGGGGCAGGGTCAAGGAATAGCATCTGAGCTGTACTTTGAAGGAAGCTAGGGATGCTAAGAGGTAAAAGGGTCAGGAGGGAGTGAATTCCAGAGATAAGGGAGCACCATCCCCTTACAAAGGCACCAACGGACCATTCCTATGATACATTCCTATTTAGAACTGGACAGGACCTTAGATATAATAACTAGCATTTATATAGTGCTTTAAGGTTTGCAAAAACTTTACAAACATTTCATTTGGTCTTCACAACACCCCTGGAAGGTAGGTGCTATTAATATCCTTATTTTACAGATGGGAAAACTGAGGCAGAGGTTAAATGACTCAGGGTCATATAGCTAGGAAGTGTCCAAAATGTCCAAAGCAGAATTTGAACTCAGGTCCTCCTGACTCCAGATCCAGTGCTCTAGTTACCACATCACCTACCTGCTTCTAATATCAAATAAGATATCTCAAAAGATGTCACTTCGTCCAATCCTCTCACTTTACGGATGAATGAACTTAAGACCTAGAGAGACTACATAACTTCCTGAAGGTCAAATAGGTTGTAAATAGCAAATCTGGAATTTGAGTCTAGGTTCTCTGACTCTAAAAACAGTGCTAGGATAATTAAGTGACCTCAAAGGCCATTTAATTCAACCTCCTGATTTTTCACATGAAGAAACTGAAGCCTAAGGAAGTTAAGTGATTTGCCCAGGAGTAAGCATCAGAGGCAGGAATTGAGCTCCTCCCATCTTCCATTTTTGTTGTTCACTTTTTTTCAGTCGTGTCCGACTCTTCATGACCCCTTTTTTGAAGGGAGGTTTCTAGGCAAAGATACCAGAGTGGTTTGTCATTTTCTTCCCCAGCTCATTTGACAGATGAGGAAATTGAAGCAAACAGGGTTAAGTGACTTGCTCAGGGTCACACAGCTAGGAAATGTCTGAGTCTGCTTGATTCCAAGTGTGGTGCTCAATCCACTTTGCCACCTTGCTGCCCTCATCTCCCATGCCAGTTCTCTTTCCATTGCACTATACTGCCTGGCTGATACCATTAAAAAATACTCACAGTCACTAATGGGGCTTTGCTTGGTGGTGGCATTAGGGATAGAAAATCTTGGTTAATAGTCCTTTGATATGTGTGTTTTACTTGGGGAGATGGGGAGATGATTTTCAGACACAAAGGTAGGTGAGATTTAGAAGGGTGCTATCAGGTAGACCTACCCACCAAAAGTAATGAAAAATGTGCAGCAGGCACAGGTTTCTTAATTACTATTCAGGAGGTGGGGGGGTCCCATTTCAACTGGCTTACACCAAAGTTTCAGGGCTTCTTCAACATATTACAATGGTTATTCAGTACTTTATTTCACTGGTTCTCAAAGAAATGTATGAGTGAAAAAGAAGATGGACTGGTGACTTGATGAGGGCAAGGGATAGTTGGTGGGCAACTATTGCTCCATTGGTATTCTCTTAATGTTAAGAGAAATCAAGGAAGGCTCTTGTACCTCTTGTGGGTATACCCCTCTGTAGTAAACTTAGAGGAAGACAAGATCAGATTAGCACAGGATGGGCAAGCATGGAGGGCTTGTCATTTGAATCAGTAGAGGGATTGGAGAGATCATTGATGCATTTGATCATTTGGGGATTCATTACTTGAGGAGCATATGAAGTACACAATGATTTGCAAAAACTTACAATGGTATAGCCCCTTTCCTGATGATCTTACCATCCCCATCATTTGAACATTAAACAGTTAGTTGCCCAGGGAAGGGTATTGGCAAAATTGCAACTGATCCAACGTTTTGGCACCCATCCCTGGAATGGCTCCAGGAAGCATCAAGATAATGTTTTGTTGAGTGAGTTCTTCACAAGCTAATATGGTTTCCCTTTTCTATGGTGCCGAGTGTAAGATTCTGGCTCAGAATGCAGGGTTTTTTGGCTTATTGGGATTAGAATTATAAACCATTTAGAAATCATTTCTACAGTCACCCTTTTCTTAGGTTTTTCCTGTTCTCTTGCTATTCTGGGTGAAAGGAATAATCAGTCAGCTAGCATTTATTACACACACACGTAGCTATCTACATACATATATACACATATGTATGTGTATCTATCTACATACACTCATGTAATAAAAATAACATTGTAATCTCTTGAGATGCCTTCTTAGAAGGTGCACAGTGTAACTCTTTAGAAAGATCATAGAAAAGAGCCGGGAGAGACCTTAAGGGTTATCTGGTACTACGCTCTCATTCTGCAGATGAAGAAACCAAGTCTCAGAGAAATGAGGTAACTTGCCGGAGATCAAGGGGTAATAAGCAACAGAAGCAGGATTGGACCTGGGGCTCTCTAATTCCAAACCCAGTGCTCAGCTCTATTGGGTGTCACCGTTAAGATCATTACTCTCATCATTATCCATGGCATAGAAGTTGATCTTTCTAACTTCCCCAAAGCATTTTTTAAAAAGTCTCCAACCTATTTAGTTCTGTTATTTGGTCTAGAAAGACTTGGGTTTGTATCCTGCCTCAGGCACTCACTGACTTTGTTGCTGTGGGGTAACTTTGCTATGCCTCAGTTTCTTAATCTACCAAACAGGGAATAATTGTACTGTCGACCTCTTAGGGTGGTTGTGAGGCTCAAATGAAACAAAGCACGTGAAGTCTCAGCAATGATGAGTAACGTCTTGACTTTCCCCTCTAGAAGAATGAGTTTTTCATTGGTGGTGTATCTAACCTTTTCTGAGCTCTATAGTTAGAATTTTAAGGACAGGCACTAGAATTTTAATCTCATGGGTTGATGAGATTTGAATTAGGAAAGGGGCCTTAGATATCATTTAGTATATTCCTCTCCCCACCCTTTCTATAGATGAGAAGATGGAGGCCCAGAGGTGAATCTTTGCAGACCTCTGCCTGCCCTGTGTTCTGAAATAAATGAATAGGTCCCATCCCTCATTGACCAACATTCCCTGGAGAAGTCAGGTTGAGGATTTAGAACATTAATAGCGGTCTTCCCTGATTCTTCTCTAGTTAAAGAAAATGCTCTCTGAGAGAGTTTCTCCGTGGAGAATAAAATTGGGATGGAGACTTGGTTTTTTCTGCTAAGAAGTACTGGTGAAGCTGACCAGAAGGCTGGCCCTCTTTCTGTTTCCTCACTTGGATAGATGCCAGTTATAGACTGAGTCCTTCACATATCTTAAAATTGCAAGGTTTATTTACTGCTATGAGATATTTCATTCCCCACTAAACAAGTGCTAGTTAACTAACAATTATGTTTCCACACTACAGCCTTGTGTCTTGGGATGATTAATGCCACTCTTGTTTCAGGAGTGAATTTTCTTTTCTTTTCTCTTTATATACCTACTGGAGAAATCAATCGGTGAAATCATCTTCTTTTTTAATAGTAGCAACAGTAATGATCATAATGGACACCTAGCACTTTGAGGTTGTCGGGTTGCTTGGTATATACTGTCTCATTTGATCCTCAGAGCAAAAAAAAAAAAAAGCGCTACTTTTATCTGCATTTTATAGACAAAGAAACTGAGGCTCGGACAAGGTAGATGACTTGCCCTAGGGCAGGGAGGAAAGTGACTTCTTCAAGGTCACACAGATAGTAAATAGCAGTGCTAAGATTGGAACCCATATTCTCTGATGATTTCAGATCCAGTGCTAGGGTCCTTCACTATCTCTGCTTGGCCTCATCTATTTCAGTAGTTGCTTACTTATCCTGTCTGTGGGTTATTGGTGGGGGGTGGGGGGGTTCTTATTTTCTATGCCTCTCCTGCTGTGAGCCTTTTGGCCATTTCCCTGCTGGTTAGCACCTTAATCAAAGAGCAGGCAGCTCAGTAAGAAGGAAAGAAATTAAGTTGTGTTTTTTGTAACTGTCGTGAATATTCAGTGGGATCAGAACTTGAAGAATTGGGATTGCCTATGACTTTAGAGTTGGAAGGGACCATAGAGACAGATCTAGTCCAACAACCTCTCCGTACCCTCCTCTTAACACTTTACAAAGGAGGAAACTGAGGGACAGAAAAGCTAAGGCACTTGTCCAAGGTTGTGGAGATATTAAACATTAGATTCAGGATTTGAACTCGGGTCCTCTGACTCCAAACCTAGAACTGTTTGAACTACGTTGGGCTTCCTTGTTATGGGCTATCCTTTTGTTCCTTCCCATTAACATAGATAACATAAAATCATTTGGCTTTATTATTTCATTTATAAATTGAAGCAGATGCAACATTTAGATTTGTATAGGTCCCATCTAGTAGCAGGATAATGCCCAACCAGGTAACTCTAATGTGTACAGTAAGCTTAGTGGGTTGGTATAGGAGAAAACCTCACCTGGATTCTGAGAAAAAAAGCTAGCACTAGCAGGCCAAGCAGAGAAGGTTTATGTAGGTCATGGGTAGGAATTCCAGCAGGCACGGATGGATGGGGAGGACATGTCAGGCATAGAGAGCAAAGTGAGCAAAGGCATCGAAGGCATGCTGTATTCAGGACAGAGGATAGTTCCATTTGGCTAAAGCATGGAAGGAAATGATATGCATTAAGAGTAGAAAGGCAGGGCTTTGAATGCTGAGCGAAGTTGTCCAAACTTTACTCAGTGGACAGTAGGGAGCCACCAGAATCCTTGGGGGGGGGCGGGGAATAATGCAGTCAGGAATGGACATAAATAAAATTTGCCTTGCAAGAGTATGAAGGGTGGATTGGAGAGGAGAGATAAGGAAGGAGGGAAGACCTGTTAGATTATTACAATGGTGGTGGTGATGTTCAGTTGTCTCAGTCCTGTTCGACTCTCTCGGTTACCCCTTTTGGTGATTTTCTTGGCAAAGATACTGAAGTAGTTGTCCATTTCCTTCTCCAACTCATTTTACAGATGACTTTTTCAGAGAATTACAGGTGATGTTTTTGAGAAACTGAGGTGAACAGGGTTAAGTGACTTGCCCAAGGTCATATAGTTAGTAAGTGTCTTAGCCAGATTTGAACTCATGAAGATGAGTCTTCCTGCTTCCAAGCCCAGTGCTCTAACTACTGTGCCACCTAGCTTCCCATTAGACCTTTACACTGGTCTAGGTGGATATTAGTGAGAACTTGCCCCAGGATAGTAGGAGCAGTGGCAATAGAGAGGAGGGTGCATATGTAAGAAGTATTGCAAATATTTATGGAGAAACAACTGTATGTTTGGTGCTGTTTGGACAAGAGTAGAAATACTGCATCCAGTGCTTTGTAGAAATAACTTCTGACAGAGGACCCAGCAGCAAGAACCACAGTACCTAGATTGATGAGAATATTGGAATTGGAATTAGGAAACCTTAGTTCCAATTTAGGCTCTGCCAATAACTAGCTGTGTGACCCTGGGCAAGTCTTTTTATCTTCCTGAGGGGAGGAAGGAGGGAGCTCAATTTGATTATCTGTAAAATGAAGGGATTGAAATAGGCCGGGGGGTGGGGAACCTTCAGCCTCAAGGCCACACGTGGCCCTCTAGGTCCTCAAGGATTCAGTCAAAGGACCGCACTTGAGGACCTAGAGGGCCTTGAAGCCACAGGTTCCCCACCCCTGAACTAGACAATCTCAGTGTGAGCCTAGAACCAGAGAATGCACCACTGAAGCTTGATCCAGGGTAGGCAGGCAGGAATATCCCAAATCTCTGTGTGATTGTTCCGAGGCAAAAGATGGTAGTGGGAATTCATTGCTCAGGAATGAAATGGGAATAGCCTTTTGTAGATTAGAAGTAAAGAGCCAGATGCTTGAGGATTAGGATCCCATACTTTAGTGTGAGAAGGACCTTAACAAATTTAATCCTGGGGTTCTCAACATTTTTTGTGTCATGGAACTTCTGGGCAGCCTGATAGAGCCTTTGGACCCCTCCTTGGAATAATGTTTTAAAATGCATAAATCAAAATATGTGGAATTATAACAGGAACTCGTTATGTTGAAATACAGCTACCAAAATATTTTTAAAAACCTAATTCACAGATCCCAGTTTAAGAACCTTTAATTTTGTTTGACCCTCTCATTCTACAGAGGAAGAAACTGAGACCCGCAGAATTGAGCTGTCCTCAGCCATATGGGTGTTTTGAACCCAAATCTTCTGACTCTTTTTACTGTGCCTTTCTCAGAAGATCACAGACCCAATTATACCTTGGGAAGCTGTAGCTAGATAGAAGAGCATGGAAAATTTAGGTACTACCCAGTTCTGGACTGAGTATTTCTCTTTATCTTACCCCCATGTATTATTTCAGAATTTATATTCTTCTTTCCCTTGTGAATCAGTCTTAGAAAATTCAACTTTGTGGTCTGGAGCATGTGGCAGCATAGGGGTAAAGCATGGATAGAGGGTGCTAGAATCGAGCATTCGGTGATTGTGGAGAAGTTACAAGAGGGAAGAGGAACAGACAGCCAGGGATCGAGTGAATCCTGATTCATGAGCTCTCTGAAACTAGGGAGCCTGCTCAGCCCAGACACTGAGAAAGCCAAGGTAGGGAGTTCAAGGTTAGTGAATATTCAGAAAGGAGCAGTCTAGGGAAAGGATGGGTTCTCTCAGGTTGGTTTTCATGTAGAGCCCAAGTCCAGAGGCTTGAAGGCTGGGTCCAGCCTGTGTCCTCAAAATTTATAGGGTGTATAACTTAAGAATTCCTTGGGAAAAAAATGCCATACTCCAAAGCCTCAAAATTCTAAAGTTTCATTTTTCATATGTAGAGGAAGTTTGCAGGAGGCAATGGATGATAAAAATACCTGAGGTTTACAGAGTGCTTCCCACACGTGATCTCATTTGATCCTCACAACAGCCCTCAAAAGTGGATGCTATATTACCCTCATTTTATAGGTGACGAAACATAGGAAGGGAGAGAGGAGTTTGCCCGTGGTTGTTCAGCTGGTCAGTGTCCCATTGGGGTTTGGAATTTAAGTCTTCCTGACTGGCCAGTATGCGACCTTAGAGGTCATTTAGCCCAACCTCCTCATTAGAGAGCTGACGAAACTCAACCCTAGAGAAATGGAGTGAGCTGCACAAATTGCACGCAGTAGTAAGTAAGATTTGAACGCAGGTCCCCTAACTTCAAATCACATTGTATCAGAGCTGGAATCTACCTCAGCAGTCATCTAGTCTTAGCAGGAGCTCAGTGTTAATCTCCTTGAACATATACCTGAGAAGTGGTCTTCATGACTATCTAGCTTTTGCTTAAAGACTTCAGGAGTGGGAAGGCAGTCCTTTCCCAAACCACCCATTCCATTATCCTATAGCTCTCACTGTTAGAAAGTTTCCCCTACATCAAGCCTGAAATTATCTCTTCATGTCTACCGCCTATGACAGTTCCAAGTTCTGCTCTGTAGGGCCAAACAGATCAAGTTTAGAGTGTGAAACTTGGAACCATAATAGGTGTGACAGAGAAAACTTAGGGAGGATATGGTCTTTAAGAAACAAAAAATCATTAAACCCTAAGATATCTAAGTAGGTTTCAGCCTTCAAAATTTACCTTCCTTTGGGCATAGTACTAATAACCCTTCAAGTACCTGAAGATAACTATCTCAACTTCTTGAGGTTCCTCTGTCACATGTCCCCTAAGTTTTCTCTTTTCTAGACTGAATGCCAGTCAACGGTTCAGTCAACCACTCCTCATATGGCATAATCTCAAGGCCTTCCCCTTCCTGGTCACACTGTCCCATCTCTAGTCTCTAGACTCTCAGCTTCCCAAAATGTGTCTGCATGTCCTGAACACACAAACTGAACACACGCCTCTGGTTATGGCCCAACCAGGGCAGAATAGAGTTGGGACTATCGTTTTTTTATTCCAAGAGGATAGGCCTCTGTTAAAATAGCCTGTGATAGAAGAACTTCCTGGTAATTTCCACCTGAAGCATCCATGAGCTGATACCTCTCTCTTCCCTCCCCTCCACTTTTGTTGTTGTTGAGGTTGCAGTAAATCAAGAAACTAAAGAAAGAAGGTTGGATGATATAAGCCAGAAAAGGAGTTGAGGAGTGTGTTGAGAAGGAAGGAAAGATCAGAGCTTTCCATATAGCGAAGCACACGGAAAGGTGACTCCTTTTAACCTACAGGGTATGGTTGATAGTTTTGAGATGTGGGTAAATAGTTCTATGCAGAAAAGAAGTTTCCTGGTATGTAGGTACATCTGTGTGTGTAGAGAACAAATGATTGCAGCATGCAGCCTTTGTACATTTTTCTTGAGGAAAAATAAGAAAAACTCAACAGATTGGTAATTTTTTTTCCTTAGCATGAAGAAACTGATTTCCTAAAATGTTTTAATTACATTTGGCACTTCCATTTTTTTTTTATTTTTATTTTTTTTGTTTTTTTTATTTTTTTAAATTTTTTTAAATTTTTTAAATTTTTTTATTTTTTTATTTTTTTTGGTTTTTTTTGGTTTTTTTGTTTTTTTTTATTTTTTTTATTTTTTTTTAATTTTTTTTTTAAATTTTTTTTTGGCACTTCCATTTTAATAACATTGGGCTGCCCCTTGGAGATGACCACCATGATGCAGAACAATGATGTTTATGGCATAACTAGTGTTTATCCCTATTTGAACTAGAGCGGAATTTAAATAATTGAACAAAAAATGTTTAATTTTTTAAAAATGTCTACTTCTGAACCTTTCCTTCTGACTTTTCAGATCTTTGTCAAAGCCCGTGGAAAACTGGCCACTTATGGCTTTGTGGGCTCTTGAGCCTTCAACTACACGACATGTTTAATTGGGCATATGGAGATAATGTTGCTTTACAGTTGGGGCTCTTGTTTCCCTCCTAATGTTGATATCCATCTACAGATCACATAGATTTGAATGGGCCTTAATGTACTTTCCTTGTAGAAAGATGTATCCAGAATCATAGAAACACAGGCTGTTAGAATTGGTGAAGAAGGCATTCCCTTCTCCTCCCTTCCAGGTATCACCCTTCTGGATATCAATTTCCTCATCTGTAAAATTGGGGAGTTGGCCCAAGTGATATCTAAGACTCCTTCAGTGTTTCCCAAGCTGAGTTCCCCAAGATGTGACTAGAGAGAGATTCTATGACCAAAATGTTTGAGCTATGTCAATCTGTCAATAAATCGGTGATCTTACTGCTGTAGGTATTTTCTCTAATATAGATTGCAACCTGTTCCCTTTCATCCTATGGGACTCTGGTGTAGGGGTGGGAAACCTGTGGACTCAAGGCTACATGTGGCCCTCTAGATCCTCAAGTGTGGCCCTTTGATTCAGTCAAAGGACCTAGAGAGTCACATGTGGCCTTGAACCTGTAGGCTCCCCACCCCTGCATCTGGTCCATATCATTAAGTAACTCCCACCTTCCCTGTTGGGGGAAGGGCAGGGAATGGGTCACTCAACTTGACAGGAGACTAATAGTTCGTTGACATCGCATGAATTCCAGGGGAGTCCATTGCTTGTATCTCCCTCTCACTGTATGACTAGCCTTCCTTCTCTAGTCATACATCTCTCTGATGACATTTTTTAGGTCAGTTCTCTTGCATAATTCCTTGTTGGTATAACGTGCCATAGGCTGCTCACACCTACTATATGCTTCTCTATTGCCCTTTGGGTAGCACTATTTTAAAACTATTCATTATGAAATGATCTGTGCATAAATTGTAATTCTTTGTGACATAATTTTTGGTATGAAAGTAGGTTTAATTTCCTCCCTCATCTCCCCAAATACTGGAGATGTTCCTAGCTTGAGGCTCCATTTACAAGTTCCATCAGCATATTTTAAGCCCTGAGGTGTTCTTTGACCAATTTCTGATGTAGTTTAACTGTCTCATTTTACAGTTGCTTGGACTTAGACATTAACAAGTGACATTACTTGCTCAGGGTCACACACTTGGTAAACGAGGGTTGGAACCTGCCTGGTCCAATGTTCATTGCATTATCCTGCCTTTGTAGCGCACCATTTGTAAGTGCAGTGTGAGTCACAGCTGTGTTTGGCTGAAAAGGATTTCTGGCTTCCCAGCCCTAAAAGCCATATGTTGCTTCTCTGTCCTGTTTCCTGGTAGTGAGTTCTTGCTTTCTCTTGCCTTGCTGTTAGACATGGACAGTGGACCAACTATTCAGAGTCAGCCCAAAGGAAAGAGTCTTTAAATTAGAGCCTAATAAAGGGAATTAAGAACAGCCATAGTGAGGCCAGAGAAACAAAAGAGGGAAATGATTGTAGAAGCAGTATCTTGCATGGACCAGATGGGAGAAAAATATGTATAAATGAAAAAAAATGCAGAAGAAGATTTTTATTGTGAGCCTAATATTTCATTAACATGTGACCTTCCTCCACCAAGGCAGATCATAACCTATTACTCTGTTCATCTGTCCATCAGTCCTTCTATCCAGCTATCCCTATGTATTTGTTTCTCTGTTTCTTTTTTTATATAATTGCATACTCCATTATTTTGGTTCTGTTTCTTATCATTTCATAGAACTCTTTCTGGATTTCTTTATATTTCTCTTATTCATTAATTTTAACTGTATGCTAGAGTCATAAGGCAGTGGTACATAGCTGAGACAGCCCTGATAGGGAGTTTTAAGATCTGAGTTTGACTCTCATACTTAGGTTTGAGGACCGTTGTTCTAGTCTATTTACTGACTTTGGGCAAGTGATTGAAATTTCTTTGTGTCTCATTTCTCTCATATTCAAAATGCAGGAATTCTTTGTAATACAATACATCTAGAGGGTCCCCAGTCGCTGGACAGTGGCTTGGTCTGGAGCCGGTGCCTTTTGAATGGAAAATTCTGTGTGTAGCCCTTACCTTAAAACTAGGCCATGAAATTCTGGATTTATAAAACAGATCAATTAAGGGATATTAATTCACTTTATAAAAGAATTCTTATAGAAGTCCTTCAATCAGTAAGTACTCCTTGGAGGATTCAACATACAAAATATAAGGAAGAATTTTATGGCAATTAGAAATGTCCAAAAATGGAATAGGCTGCCTCATGAGATTGGGAATTTCTGGTCCCTGAAAGCATTCGACCACATGGTAGGGTATGGGATACTTCCATTTAGGAGGAACTTGGCCTCGATGACCCCGAAATTTCCTTCTAACTGTAAGGTTCAGTGATTAATGTTCAGACAGGAGACCGACCTCTAGCTTTTCAGTGATACAGCTCCTACTTAAAAGAAGGTGCAGAAGAAGCAAGCTGGGTATAGTGCTGGAGAGAGCCTTGGGATAGAAGTTGGCTTCTTGCCCTGGCTTTGCCATTAAGTGATGGTGTGTCCTTGGTCACTTCACGTATTAGCTCTGCGCCTCACTTCCTTCATGTGTCAGATGGGGACAGCAGTCCCTGGATGACCTGCTCAGGGTCGTTGGTAGGATGAATGTGGCATAAGAATTCTTTGGGAAAATAAAAAGCACTATATGAACCTGACAAGTTTTTGTTAATGACCTTCAGCTCACCTAGTGATTGCTTCTCATATGGTGTTGGAGGGGAAGCTTAATGTTCGCTTGTCCCACGTAAAACATTTATCTCTTGAGATCCAAAGCTAGGTGTGCCGGACCCAGACCTACTTCATGAAATGATATTTGTTCTCTAATTATGATAAACTATGTGAGGAGGAAGTCAATGAAATAACATTACAGAAGGGGACTAAACAGCATATTTCTGTATGCTTTGCCACATCATTTATTTTACCAGCATGTCTGCCTTTTCCAAGCAAGCTTTTCTATAAGTTTAGATAGAGGATTGTGGTTGAATAAAGTGCATAGCAGAGAGAACAATTCTATTCAAGATACATTGCCTCCGTGCCAAATACTGTGCTAGTCATTTCATCTGCCCAGGTCTGTCCCACTGGGACCATGTGCAGAGTTCTAGGATAGCTGTTAGAAAGTTAGGTTTCTTTGAGTCATTACTTCTTCTAGGTCAGGTGGCTTGTGCCACCCAAGGCTTGGGGCCTTAAGCTTACAAGGAAAGAGTCCACCATGGTGAGTTGTATTAGAAATGTATTGCTTCATGAGAAGACCAACGTCAGAAGGCACTTAGGTCCGGCAAATGATCAGCCTCGAGGATCTCATCCCCAGCCAGTATTGCAGGGGAAGTTACCAAGGCTGTAAAGCCTTGGAAATATAGGACTTAGATTTGGAGGGCATTTTTGAGGACCTCTAGGTCAAATTGGGTTCCTAGACAAATATTACCATTTTGATCTATGAAACAATAGCATTTAGATAGATGTTTTTAGACGAGGTTGTGGTTTCATTCTAATTTTTATAGGTTTTCTAGTTCACCTTTTGCTTAGAATGATTAAATGGAGGAAAAGACGGATTGGTCACAATGGACAGCTCTGTTGGCATCCTCTTTATGTGGAGAGGAAAGGAGGAAAGCCTCTAGTATGGATGGTCCACCAGCAGGGATGAGTTGTGGTCAGCTTCATTAGCAGGAGTGACCCCCACATCAGTGAGATCACGCACATCCACTCAATTTACATGAAGGCTAATATTGCTGCTTCTGGAAAATGGGTCTGAGTTTGTGATTCAGGGAAGAGGATCCCAGTACGTCCCTCCAGTTGCTACCTTCCCAGAGTTAAATTACCCTGACTAATCCAGCCACCTTTTAATGCAGTAATGACTACCTGCTAACCCTGCCAGCTGTACAATACTGGTTGATAACGTTTGGTTAGGTAGCGAGCAGTTATATCACTTTACACTATATGGCAAGCCTAGAAAGATCTGGAGCCTGCCTGTTATCATGTTTGTCCATCACTTTGGTTTGCTTTTGGCACAAAAGCTCCCTTGCATAAATAAGGTTTGCAAAATACCAAATCAGGTATTATTCACAGAAAAAGGTTGTTATGAGCAGATGTAGTTCAGTGGGAGGAACACCAGGTCTGATGTGAGAGGGCCTGTGTTTGAATCCCGGGGCGAACTATTATTACCCTTGTAACCTTGGACAAATCACTTCTTCCTTCTAGGCCTGTCTCCTTCTTTTTAAAAATGATGAGATGACTAGATCAAACCCTAAGATATTTTCTAGTTTCTAGGTTTATGGTAGGTCCATGAGCCTGTGATCCTAATGAGCATGCTTCCACATATATTTGGTCAACTAGCTAGGTGGCCCTGTGGCTAGAGCGCCAGACCCGGAGGCAGGAAGACTCATCTTCCCAAGTCCAGATCTGGCCTCAGGTACGTACTGGCTTTGTGACCCTGGACAAGTACTTAACCCTCCTTGCCTCAGTTTCCTCATCTGTAAAATGAGCTGGAGAAGGAAATGGTAAACCACTCCAGGGTCTTTGCAAAGAAAACCCCAAATTGGATACAGACAAAAACACCCTCATACATTAAAACCTCAGGCATCTACTATTCTTTCCTTTTCTCTCTAATCTCAGACTTTTCTTCTCTCCCCATCCTCCTCCAGCCTAACCTTCAAATAATTCTGATTTGTGGTTCACTGGGTGACTTTAGATTCGAAGTTGAGATTCCTGGGTTAGCGGTTCAAGGCTTGGCCTTACTCCCTGCGTACTGCTGTCATTCATTCATTCTCTGTCCCAGCTTATCTCCTTCACTGGGCCCCTCCAGCCTTGACCCACCGAAAAAGGCGAAGGAGGGGATGGGAACTGGAAAGTTTGACATTGTGAAGGTGATTCTGAGTTGGGTCAGTGAGAAGTTCTGAGGTGGGAGCAGGCTGAGAGCGGTCTGACGAATAGGATGGTCCTCCTCCTAGCTGATCCCTCGCCTCTGTGCTCTAAATAAAGTAGGTATTAGAGTTAATTTATGATTCTCTCATGCTCAGATGGCTCCTGTTCATTGGAATCTATTTCCTTTCCTAATGATAACTGACATTTATATGGCACTTTAAGGTTGGCCAAGTGCTTTACGTACATAATCTCATTTGAGCCTTTCGACATTCTGGTGAGGCAGATGCTTTTAGGTATTATCATCTTCATTTCACAGATGAAGAAACTGAGGCTCAGAGAGCTCAGTTGTTTTCAGTTGTGTCTGACTGTTTGTGACCCCATTTGGGGTGTTCTTAGCAAAGATACTGGAGTGGTTTGCCGTTTCCTTCTCCAGCTCCTTTGACAGATGAGGAAACTGAGGCAAAAAGGGTTAAGTGACTTGCCCAGGGTCACATAGCTAGTAAGTGTCTGAGGCCAGATTCAAACTCAGAAAGATGAGTCTTCCTGATTCCAGGCCTGGTGTTCTGTCCACTGCACCACCTAGCTGCCCTGAGAGGCTGGAGTGACTTGAGATTTGAACTCAGTCCTTCTTGACTACAGCCCCAACACTATCCAAGTTGCACCATATAGCAGCTTTTCCCATTAGAAGGAATGCTCCTTGCAGGTAGGGATATTTCATTCTTTGTATTTGTATCCCTGGAGCCTAGTACCATGCCTGGCTGGGTGTAGATCGTCAATAAATACTTGTTGATTGATTGGTTTTCCTAACCAGATTGGGCCATCTATGGGCAGTCTCCAACTTGTGAATAGGTTGTGTTCTGAGAGTTTATATGTAAGTAATTTGGGTGGTGCTTGGAGGAATGAGTTTCCCCATGGAATTAATGTTATAAATGTTGGTTAGATTTCCTAGCAAGCCTGCAAAAGACTATGAGCCCCATAATATACCTGAGGCATGTTGCTAATAGGATTATTGTAACTCTCCTGGGTGGTGGTGTGGTGTTAAATGCATTCATTCCTAATTGCAAGTCAGGCTAGTGAGAAGATTTCTGAGTGCCATGCTTCTCCCAATGGTGGTCCATGACATGGTGGCTATCAGGGCATCTACAATGAATGAGGAGGATTTTCCAAGGGGGTGATGATGGTAACTTATCAACACTAAAAAGAAAATAGTAGCTTGTGTTGCTCGTTTCCCGGATGATTTCTGTTGCCTAATAACCAAGCGCAGCAGTAGATCCCTGAGCAGGCTCAAGTTTTTGTTGTGTAGGACCACTTTTTAAAATGCCTTTTTAAAAATCAAATAATCTCTTAGACCCCCACACGATAATTCTTGTACTTTTGGTAACCATTGATTAAGAAAACAGTCTCACAAGACCATAGGTTTATAGCTAGAAGGAGCTTAGAGATCAGCCTGTTTATTTGAGAGATGAGGAAACTGAGGCCCAGAGGTAAAGTGACTTGCTTAGGGTTACACATCTGGTAAGCATCTGAGGCAGGGTTTGAACCCAGGTCTTTCTAATGCTAGTTCAGCCCTCCGTCTACTACAACATGCTGCCTCTCCACCTAAAGAAATAGATGAGAACAATCAGTTAACTTCCCTGCCACCTCATCCTTTTAGCCAACTCCCCTCTCACTGTGGTGGGCTAATACTTCACACGCATCTTTCTTTCTAACTCTGATAGAGCAAACATACTGTGATAAATCAGTGACTGCATCAATGTGGGTGTTCCCTCCACCAGGACAGATTGCCATCCAATGACCAAAAAACATCTGTGAATACAGCACTAACTTGAGCTGACTTTTTATTTTATTAATTATTAGGACACTACATACATTTGAAAAATAGTAATACTTGTCTGTGGGAGGCAGATGCATTCTTTGGCTTATAGCCGACATGCTTCCTTATTGATGGGTTAACATATACATTCACTGACCACTTGGCAAATGGGGACCCAAGGCTCCCAGGTTAGGAACTGTGGTGGTGGTGTCAAACTCAAATAGAACCGGAGCCCTGGGGCTGCATATTGACTTAGAAAACCCGCAAATAACATTATCTGTCTTGTATTGCATTTTTATTTATTTTGTTAAACATTTCCCGATTACTGCCCTCAGAATTTGACACTTAGGCAGACATTATGGCATCCTTCGGAAAGAAGGAGACTGGGGATCCAACCTAGATTTTTTTTTTCCATAGACTTAAATGCCAAGATTGCAAATATAAAATTAGAAACTTCCTCTCTCCTAATCCATGGGGAACAAACTCTCAGGAAGTATAAATCATAGATTTAGAGATGGAAGAGGCCTTTGGGGTCACCTAATCCAACCCACTTTATTTTTGTGGTCAATAGCCCTGGATGTTAATTCGTTAAGGAAGAAGCCTGTGAAAAAAGCACCAGACTGGGGATCAGAGGACCTCAGTTCAAATCTTGCCTCTGTTTTTTCCTGCCTGTATGACTCTGGACGAGCCACTTTACGTTTCCACACCTCAGTTTTTGAGGGAGCTAGTTGACTCTTGAGTTCCTTTCCATCTTTAAATGTACAGTTTTATTAAGCCTGGCTGGTGCTGGCTTCAGTACCTTAGATGACAGCCACTGGGTGCACACACAAGTTCTGAGCTGATTTGGATTTTTACTCCTTGGGTACTAAATGAACGACTGGGGGTTAGACTTGTTATTTAATTGGTAAAGCGATCTCCCTGCTGAAAAAAACTCCCCCTACCACTTCAAGGCGGCAATTTCTAGTGTTACAGAGTTGCCCAGGGCACCTAACGGTGAAGTGACTTGTTCATTTGTGCACATCTAATTAGCATATAAAGCAGCGTTTGAACCCAGGTCTTATCCACTCCAAGTCTATCACTCAATATCCAACACCAAGCTGCTTGTCACTCAATGAATAAAAACAAATTAAATGGTCTTTCTGTGTTGCATTCTTTGAATTATGCCTTTAACTTGAGGATTGCTAAAGCCAACGCAACTAAGAAGACTCCACCATGTTTACTCCCACCCATGCGTTGCCCACGTTGCTTCCCTTCCCTTTTGTTCCTGGTTCTAATCCACTATGGTATTTTAGCTCATTTTCCCAGCGTCTCATCATCAGGAAGAAGAGAAGGGGGTGGTAATGGTGGGGGCCTGGGTTCAGAAAGAATGCAGGTGGTGTTTATCTTTAATCACCTAAGGTATTTCCTCACAGTGGTGCGTGTGAGGATCGGCACCTAACTCGGGGTGGGGAGATGGCTTGTAAGGTTGGCTTCCCTTTCCCTTCCTTCCCTCCAGTGGCTTTTTAGATGGAGAGCCTCTGATGTTTGAGAAAAAGAGCTGGGCTATATAAAGAAGCAACTTTTTCAGCTAGAAATTGTTGTGGCTGAAGGACTGGAGATGTATTGTGTTGCTTAACTAGGGGTTCTTCAATGTTTTGCAGCTGCTGGTGGTTTAATAAAGTTTATTTTCCGCAGTGAAGCATGGAAACATTGATTCTAGATTTAAATTTCACTCTGCTGTGTTCTCAAATCCCATTGAGGGCGTATTTGTCGAAGTCTGCCCTATAACATGAAATAACCACATTTTAAGATTATTTTTGGCAGGCTCTGTTTGTTAACAGGAGGCTATATTGGAAGGCCACCGTGAATCAGAGTCATGGAACGGTTGGTTGACTGTGAAGGTTGATCGAATACATGAAGGACAGCAGGAGTCTGGTAGAAAGAACTCGGAATTTGGAGGCAGGAGATATCTACTAATGTACAATTTATTAGACTTATAAAATATTAGAGCTAGGAGGAACATTTGAGACCATGTAGTCTAACCTCTCATTTTACGGATAAAGAAACCAAGGTGCAGAAAGGTGAAGTGACTTTTAATCCATACCTCTCCAAATCCATGCTTGGATTCTGGCTTTGACATCTACTGGCTATTCAATTCAGTGAGCATTTATTAAGCACCTACTACATGCAAAACATTGTGCTTGGTGATAAGGAAATAAAGACAAAAATGAGACTTACCACATATTTATAGAGAGACCATGGGCATCTCTCTGAGCCACAATTTTCTCATTTGCAAAATGGAATTAATCAGTCATTAATGTACACTACCTGCTTCATAGGGCTGTGAGGAATATCATTTTAAAATTCTAAAACTACACAAATGGGATCTCTTCTCATTCTCAGAGAGGCATTGATTTTAGAGTCAGAAAGACCAGAGTTCAAATCCTCCCTCAGATACTTGCTAACCATGTGACCCAGAGCAAGTCAACCTTTCAGAGCCTATTTCCTTATCGGTAAAATGGGGATAATAAGAGCTCCTGCTTCTCTGGATTGTTGTGAGGATGATGTGAGATAATCTATGTAAAGTGCTTTGTAAAACTTAAAATTATATAAATGTAGGGGTGCGTGTGTGTGTGTGTGTAGGTGATTTGTGCCCACATGGGGTGTCTAGATTTGGGGGACAGATATCCAAGAGTCTCCTCTGCCTACACTTCTCCAAGGGAGACTTTGATTCCTGCCAGGAGGGGAATAGGAGATTGGGGCTGGGAGGCAGGCCACTCTGCTGTCCTCAGAGCAGAGGGGACCAGGCTACAATTGTGTCTGCTCCTCTGAATAAATGCTAGCTATTCACTTGGGGGAATCTGTGTGGGTAGAGAAAATTTCCCATGCTGGTGAAATGACAGATGATGATGATGATGACAGGTGGCATTTATATAGTTCTTTAAGTTTTGTAAGTGTTTTCCAGTATTATATCATTTCTGATCAAATCATTGACTTATTGTTAATATTAATTATGTTAATAAAATTACTATGTCAGTCAGCAATCATTTATTAAGTACTTACTATGAGCCTGGCACTGTGTTTAGCACTGGGGGTACAAAGAAAGGCAAAAACATCATTCCTGCCCTCAAGGAGCTTATATTCCAACAGGGGAGATGAGAGGCAAAAAATTGTGCATAGAAGATTCATACAGTGTAAATGGAAGGTCGTCGCAAAGGGACAGTGGGTTGGGGAACTGGGAAGGACCTCTTAGAAGGTAGGATTTGACATAAAGAATAAGAGAACTTAGAAAGGTAGGAAGGGGCCAGGTTGGCGACAGATCAATAAATGCACATTGGCACTTTGGGATCTCTACCAAACTGGCTGTTGGGATAAAAGTCACTTATTCCTTTTTCAGTTTGCAGTCCACTTTTGGGGACTTCTAACTTTAAATTATTGGAGCCATTTTGGAGTTTTGACACTGGGCCAGTTCATGGAGTCTTGCGTCAGGGACCCTGATAATCATCAGCGACCATTGAGAATGGCGTCTTTGTTCCCTGCAGTTGTGGCAGGAGGCATTTGTGTTACTGGTTTGGTAACTTCATGTTTATCTGTGGTCTGGAATGTCACAGGGTTATAAACCTCAAAACTGTGCTCTCTTCTCTTCCCTCCGAATTTGAGGGCTTCTGCTGTTGACTGAGGTGGGATGGAGGCTCAGCCACCAAAGAGAAGAGATGCCTGTTGACTTGGGTATTCAGGCACACATTTCTGTCATGGCATTTCCATTGCCTTATTCCCAGAGATGGTGGATTCTCTAAAATGATTATCGAGGCCTGTCTTTTCCCTTCACACTGTAATGCATGTTTCACTCAGTATATTCAACTCTGCCTAATATATGTGTTTATGATACACTGAAGAGCAATAAATTTGAAGAGAGAGATAATTAGCTCTGACAGACCTACAGAAATGAGCTGGTGAGAGAAAGGAGGGAGCAAATGAGTTGCTTAAAAAAAAGGATTAGTCTAGTGCCTTGAGGAAAATTATCCCAGATAAGAAATTCTTCCTTGTTCAAATGCTTGTTCTCATGGGTAGAACAGGGGATAGGGACAAGTGGCTTTGTCATGCTCTTTGGGACCTGAGCATTATGTAGTGTCTGTGATCTTCGTTGATGACATTTTTTTCCTAAATGGAATTTCTTTTATGTAGAAATGCCGATAGCTAAATGATCTCGCTTTTTTCTTAATGGAAAAAGACAAAAAAAGTTTGGGCAGCCAGCAGTTGTTAAAGCTGGCTATGTGCTTTAGTCTTACTCCTTCTCATTGCAAAAACCCAGGAACTTGTGTTTAATTTTAATTTTAATTTTTTGGTTTAGACTTGTGATTTCACTGGGGTGGTGCCTGGTTAAGAAACTGGTAACTTGGGGCAGCTAAGTGGAGCAGTGAGTAGAGCAAAGGCCCAGGAGTCAGGAGGACCTGAGTTCAAATGTGGCCTCAGACACTTGGCACACTTAGTAGCTGTGTGACCTTAGGCAAGTCACTTAACCCCCATTGCCCTGCCTCTCCCCCTCCAAAAAAAGAAAGAAGAAAAAAAGAAACTAGTAACTTATCTCCCTCTGTCTTACAGTCCTAGAGAGCTGCCTAGGGGCATGGAGAGGTTGGGTCACTGGCCACACTCAGATGGCTAGTGTGTGTCAGAGGGCACCTGAGCCTGAGGTCTTGCTCATTCCGAGGCCACATCTCTCACTCTTGTGCCATGCTATCTTTATTGATTTCCTTAACTTGTAGTAGAAGATGCTAAAGAGCTCTTAGGTTGAACAGGGATCAGAATTTTGCTTAGCAAACACCAAGTAAAACCAGCATTTCTATATACGTTCTCAAACAGAAAAAGATTGTACATAAAAATATGAGCCTCCATTATGTATGACTTGATTTTTAAAATATATGATAATAATAATAATAGTAACATTTATATTGTGCTTTGAAGTTTGTCAGAGCATGTTATAAGTAGAATCTCGTTTTACCTTCATAACAACCCCGAAGAGTATGTGCTATAATTGTCCCCAGTTTACAAATGAGGAGACTGTGGCAGGCGGAGGTTAAAGACAGCCAGGATCATGAAGTTAGTGAGTATCGAAGGCTGAATTTTAGTGGAAGGCTTCTTGATTCCCAGTCTACCACTTTATTCAGTGAGTCACTTAACTGCGTCTGTCTCTATGACAAATTTCGTGTGTAGTTTTCAAAGCTGTCCTGCTAGTCTGTGATTCTTTCTGATCGTCATTGAAAAAAAACAAGCTTCATTTTTTCGAGTCCATTTCTTCTCGACCCCAGCTCTGGCCCATAATCCATTCTGTCATAGTGGTTCTCAGATTATCTCTCTCTCTCTCTCTCTCTCACACACACACACACACACACACACACACACACACACAGATACACGCATACAATGTGTCTATGTATGTATATACATGTTATATGTGTGTATATATACATACACAATATGCATACAAGTGTGTGTATGTGTATATGTGTGTAGGTATTAAAAACCACATTTTTCTCCTTTTCTTTTCCAAACTCATGCCATTGGAGAAGGTCATATTAGGAAACATCCCTCTAGTCATTGTTTGGTTTAAACAGCCTACTGCTCCTTTCCCCCAGATATGAAAAACCATGACTAGATTCAGTCTGTCACTAAACATTTATTAAGTGCCTACTGCAATCACTATGGTAAATGATGGGGACAAAAAGGAAAATGAAAGATGGTTCCTACTCAAGCTCCCAGTCTGACGCGGCTACGGACAAACAAGCTATCTACAGGAGAAATTAGAAGTCCTCTCGTTGCTTGCCTGCAGAGTAGGACAGTGAGGGAGTAACTAACATGAGGCAGTGAAGGAAAGAAGAGATCCAGGTCCTCTGAAGGAAGCAGGCTGGGATAAGAGGGGAGGGGGCTGGTCTTGGAGGCAGTGGAGACTTTGATTCCAAGCCTGTCTTGGCCACTTTCTAGGTTTGGGACTCCGGGCTAGTCACTTAACCTGAGCCTTGGGCTCGTCCTCCATAAAATGAAGATGAGCAGGCCTGTCGGAGGTATCTCACAGGGGTCTTTGCAAACCTCAAAATGCTATTTCATCATGCCACAAATCAGGCCTGTGGGCTGCTCCCTGGAAGTCTCCACACCATGCTCTCTGGCATCATCCTCATCCCCTCCCTCCACAGTGACAGATGCCACCCCCGGCTCTGATAGGTGAGCTTTCATTTTATCTTGAGGAGAACCAGGGCTTCTGGTGATAACTACTGGCTGTTTTCATCTCCTGCAGCTGCCTGTTTCCCTCTTCACCTTCCTCCTTTCTTCTTGTCTTCTTCTATTAGAATATAAGTTCCTTGAGGACAGGGGCTGTCTTATTTTCCTCTGTGGTGTCCTCATCCTTAGCACAGTGCTTGGCACATAATAAGTACTTAGTAAATTCTTCCACTTGTTTATCTATCTGTTATCTATATCAATCTATCTATCTATTATCTATCTATAATCTATGTATCTATCTATGTATCTATCTATCTGTCATTCATCCATCTCTCCTTTAGCATCTGATAATAATAGATAGCATTTATATACTGTAAGATATGCCAAGCACTTTACCAATCGTATTTCATTTTATCCTCACAACAACCCTGGGAAGTAGATGCTATTAGTATGCCTGTTTTATAGATGGGTAAACCGAGACAGATATGCCCGGGGTCATACGCTAGGAAGTGTCTGATGCAGGATTTGAACTCAGGTCTGCCAGATCCCAGGTCCAGCACTCTATCCACCATGCTACCTTAGTCTTTCTGTCGGCTAGAGCTGCTTAGCCTAAATTCCTTTAGCTGTACCCCTGGGCTGTCTTCCACATTTATTTATTCATCCTTTCTAAGTGAATCTCTGGACAATGTAATATATGAGACACAGCGTGGTATTAATGGACAGAGTCAGAGGTGGCCTTCGGGTCAATGTTAACTCCTGCCTTAGATACTTACTAGTTGAGTAAACCTGGGCAAGTTATTAATGCCTCAGTTTCCTCCTCTGTAACTGGGGGATACCTATCTCACAGGGTTGTCATAGGGATCAAATGAAATAGCATATGTAAAATACTTTGTAAATCTTACGGGCATTCTAAAAATGTTAGATATTATTATTATTTTAACAATAACAAATGAAGGTGTTTCTCTTGCCTAGAAACCTCCTGGGATTTCCTGATCTTTGTTCTTAAGAGAGAGAAGGCTTTCTGGGGAGAATTTAACTTTGAAAGAAAATGTTTGGACAGTTCACCGACAACTAAGCCGGCTGAGTTACATACATTTTGTTACTGTCAGCTCTTAGCAGCAGGGTCTCTGAGCACTGATTAGGGACTTGCCAGGAGGAGGAGGGAGGGAAGGGAGGCCGGGGAGTGGATTGGATTTCCTGAGGAATTTCGCCTGGTGATAGCTCTGCCATTGGAGTGCCGATGGCCCCTTGAGTGGGCAGCCTGCCTTCTCGGCCTTCTCCCCTCTCTCCGCCTTTCCTGTGGCTTTTGTTCTGTGTCTGTCTCACCACTGGCTCATCGCTTGTTGATAGGAAAAAGGGCAATTCATTTGGCTGGTGGCTGGGGGGTGGGGAGGTGGGGAAGAAGTGGGGAAGGAGAAGGGGGGGAAGGGAGGGAGAAGGAGACACCATTTTTCAGCCTGTGTCAAGAGCAGTTACACTGATTTGAATTCCCAGAAAAGTAATAAAACAGTGAAAATAATGTTCAGACACCTCCCAGGCCTGCAGCTTTAAGCAGCCTGGGAGCGTCTGCAGCCTCAGTGGTAGGGCATTAGAGTATGATGGAGCAGCCTCGGGCTGGCTGATACTCTTTAACTACTGGGCTGGGCAGTTAGTGGGCTCTGGCCTAGTCCCAGCCTTTCTTCATGTAAAGAGCCTGACACACAGCTCAGCCATGTGGTGAAAGGAGACTCTGTTAAGGATACCCCATCTATTATGGGATTACTCACTCCCCTTGCTTGTGGTTACCAATTCAGTCATTCATAGACTCATAGAATTAAGAACTGGAAGCAACCTTTTACAGATTGGGAAACTGAGGTACAAAGGAATTCAAAGACTTACCCCAAAGTTACACAGGGAATTTTGTGGAAAAGCTGGGATTTGAACCCAGGTCCTCTGGCTTTAATTCCAGCCAGTACTATGAAGAGACTGTTTCCTAGGGTAAGGTACTTTGGCAAGTGTGGCTTCTTATAAGGACAACCAAATATGGGACTTACCTCCTAACTGTGGTTACTAATCTTGTTATGAGTAGGATTTCAGAATTCAAGGCTTGGAATGAACTTTAGAAATAATCTCTCCGAACCCCCTTATTTTTACAAGGAAATAGACTGAGAGCCAGGGAAGGGAGATTACTCCATCATAGATTTTAGATCTGGAAGATACTTGAGAAGCCATAACCCCTCCCCTTGAGGAAATTGATAAAGTGACTTGCCCAAAGTCACACGGGGAGAGACAGAGACAGAGATGCAGAGACAGACAGGTAAAACATTTATTATGCCTTTATTATGTTCCAGGGAGCAAGTATCAGGAATGAGATTTGAGCTCATGTCCCCCAATTCCAAAGCCAGTGCTCTTTCCCATGTCACCCTATCCTGCCTTTAGCCATCAGGAGCTGTGATTTTGTGATCCTTCTCCATGCTGGTCTTGATACCCCCTCAGGAGTACCCAAAGATGTAGTAAATATAGAATTGAGGCCCCTGAAAGGACAGAAGTGATAGGTTTTTTTTGAATGCTTTTCGAGCATCTTTTTGTATGTTACTTCTCAACTCTTAAAAGCAGAAGGGCTGAAAAGAGCCGACACAGTAAACCATTTGGCAGCCCCAGCGCTGGGCTGTACTCTGAGGGGAAGATTGCCTGCCTTGCTATGTTATCATACCAGAATATGATAAAACAGACACTTTTCTTGGACATCAGCACCACTCTATTTTTTGAATGTGTGAAAAATGGTGTGTGTGTATGCATAAAACAACTGATTAATTTTTTTTTTTTTTGCACAGGAAATTTCATAGGCTGTCCTAGAGTCAGTATGTATGCCCCTCTCTGGCCAGAAGCCCAATAGAATCCAGAATCCTGCCCCTCTCCATCCTTCACATTGTCTCATATTTTTCCCCTCCTTCTGGCCTTGTCCTTTCTGAATACCGAGGGAGGCAGAGATGAGCAAAGGGACCTTGGGGATCTCTTTCAAATACTGCATGGGGGGAATCACACTCTAAGAGGGAGGATTGGCCTCCAGCCTGCCTGTATGTAGAGATTTTTTTTTTCTGTAGCAGGAAGGAGAAATGGGGTCAGTATTCACACCCCGGTTGGGGTGTAACAAACCTCAGCTAAGCGCCTGATATCCTTGGTCTCAATGCATGTGTGTGCTTTTAAAATGGCTGTGAGTTGCAGGCTACCTACCCCTCCTTTATTGTTTGGTCTGGATAAGGTTAGGGAGCTGAGGGAATGGCTTTTTTTCATGATGAACTTACTGCTCTCACCAAGAACTCTTTTCCCTGTCCATTTTCTAGATATGTTTTAGTAGCCAGTTACCATTATAATCTTACAACTGTGCTACAGGAGTCCTGTTCATCTCATTTTATCAAATGAATTGTCATAGCTGGCTTAAGACAAGTGGCCAAAGTGGTTAGGAGAAGAAGAAAATAAATGGTTGTGTTTACAAAGCTGCCGGAGGTATGTGGGTTCACCTCCAGGGGCATCCCATCTTTTACAGAATTTACACCTGGTGTTGTACTTGTGCCCTGGGGTGATTTGGAGAAACTTAGAAGGGTTTTGGAATATACTATTTCTTATTTACTTGGTAAAGCTGAATATGGTCTCACAAGGTTTCTTCACACCACGTCCTTTTCTTTTCCATCTTGGGTTCCATGGTTGAATGGAAATAACACTGGCTTTGGGGAGGGCCTGGGTTCAGATGCCTGCTACCTGCCTGACCTTGGGTCAGCCATTTAAATTCCCTGTGCCTCAGTTTCCTCATCTGTAAAAAGGAGAGGGTTAGACTCAGTGGCCTCCGACATCACCTTGGCCTCTAGATAACCAATCTCAAGTCAGAGCCAGGGGAGGAATCCTTGTCTTCTGCTTTCTGACTTTTCAGCTTCAATTGGAACTGAGAGTATCCTTTATATGTCTCATTCTGTCCCTTCGCTGAATAGGGGCAAGAAGGGATGCTAAATGAAACCGGCTTGGACACTTGGCCTGAGACAGTCTCCAAATGCTCCTGTCTCACCACTAAACATACCTTCCTAACACGACCACAGTCTGTCCTAGAGCCTGAGAGTTAAGGGTGGGAACCGAGATGGGGAAGCAAACTTGGGGTTTTGAAATAGTTCCCGGGTTCAACCCCCCCACTTCATCTACTTTGTCTCTTGGAAACTCAGTTTTCTCCCAAGGTAGTTGTGAAGTGATTTGTAGACCTTAAAGCCTGGGAAAATGTCAGCTGTGTAAATGGGAAAGATGGGGCTTGGGAAGGGAGAGTGAGGAAAATGAAAGGCATGGTGATGTCGGAATGTTATTGGGCTTTTAAAAAAATGCTTATGTGAGGTTTGGGGGATGGTAGGATGTAGGCTTGGTAAACTGGCAGAATGTGCCTGAGTGGGCTATGATGCATCTCTAAATGATTACTCTGAGTGAATATCTTTGCAGCCCTTCCTATTGGCAAAATAATTTTATGTTTCTTAAATGATACAGTGCATGAGCACTATGCCGAGGACCTCCGAATATTTGAAAGACCTCCTCATAGAATGGGGAAGCCTTTTCCACTGGGTGCCAGAAGGCAGAATTAGGATCAGTTTATAGAAGTCCCAGAGGAGCAAAGTTAGGGTTATTGTCAGGAAAGACTTCCTAACAGTTAATCTGAAAGTGGAGTCAACTGTCTTGGGAGGCAGTGAGTTGAATTCATTTCAATTCAGTAAGTGTTTATTAGGCACCTATTGTACTGGGTACACTGCTTAGTGTTGGGGATACACAGGCAAAAATCAAAGTTCCTGACCTCCAGGAGCTTAAACTCAACTGGAGGTAAACTATATATACACAGAGAAGTTGGTTGGTTGTTGTCCTTCGTTCTTGAAGAGGACCAAAATGACGTCACAATGCTTGCGTCAAGATTCAGTGTGTCTGACTATAGCTCATCAGGCCAATACAAGCTTGGGCACAAATAGTCTGTGTGAACATTTGGGGTGGATACTCTAAACTTGGTCATCCTGCATTTCCTTTGAGCCGTTTCAATTCCGCTTTGCCCCTAGACCACAGCACCTTCTCTGATGTGGGAACTCCGTGCTGAGCCATCCTGTGCCAGTGTCTCCCATATCACACATCAATTCCAAAGTTCTTGAGAGAGACCTTGAGAGTGTCCTTGTATCGCTTCTTCTTACCACCATGTGAACTCTTCCCCTGTGTGAGTTCTCCATAAAATAGTCTTTTTGGCAAGTAAATTGAAAATCAATATAAGCTAAGGATGGAAAGAGAGAATGGTGAAAATTGGAGGATGCAGGACAGGACTCATGTAGGCTGTGATGTTTGAGCTGAGCCTTGAAGGAAGCCAAGGACTCCAAGGTGAAAGGGACAGCCTGTGTCAAGGCCTGTGTGTGTGTGTGTGTGTGTGTGTGTGTGTGTGTGTGTGTACACATATACACACACATACACACATTGTTTTCCCAGCAAGAATGTAAACTCCTTGAGAGAAGAGATCGTTTCATTCTTTGTATTTATATCCCTAATGCCTAGCAAAAGGCTTGGCACATAGTAGGTGCTTAATAAGTATTTGTTGATTGATTGATGGAAGAAGAAGATGGAATGCCAGGTATGCATTACTGTCTAGTAAGACAATTTGGTTGGAATGGAGAGTGCAAGAGGAGGAATATAAAACCAGCCTGGAAACTTATCCTAGTGACAGTAAGGAACGCTCCAAGCTTTTCGAGCAGGCGTTCTTCCTCATAGGAGGTCCTCAAGAGAAGACTAAATGGTCTTCTCAGGGATGTGGGTAAGAAGATTCTTGATCAGCTCTGGGTTCTTCTAGATAGCCTCTGAGGTCCCTTTGAACCTTTAAGAGTCAGTGATTCTCTTACATAAAACCATTGTGCAGAAGTGAAACTAGAGGCCCATATAAGTTATTAAATGACCAAGTGACAAAGGCAGGTCTAGACAAAGAAGTTTTGGAATACCTCATGTGTCTGCTGTGGCCTCTCTCATGTGGGCTGGAAGAGTTCAGCAGATGGGGGCCAGTTCACAAATTACTAAGAAATAGCTCATTTTCAAGGGTCATGAATGCAGTCCAATTTTTAATTTTTTCCCCCCAATGTGATTTATACTATAATTATTTGATACCCAAAGGGCTCTTTATAATTTAGTCTTTTAGGATACTTTGTTTATGTTCTGACTGTTGAGACGGCTTACATCACTGCCACTTTGTGGTCCTCTAATCACCGTCCCAAGCATTCACAAGCTACCCCATAATTCAATTGTAAGTATCTTCTGGGGACCATGGAGTGATACATTACACAGTCATCATTATCAAGCACAAAGGGACATTGAGCCAATCAGATCACTTTATCAGCTGGCTGTGGGGAAACCCTGTAATTTAAAAACACAGGGTGCTTTGGGTAATGCTTGAAGTTCCGTGAAGGGGAAAGAGAGGTGCTTTACTTTTCATTTTGCAGGCAAGAAAGGGTTATTTCATGCTCATTCCCTGCTAACTCAAAATTGGCCTTCAGAGGGATAGTGTTAGCACTCCAATAACATTAAAATCTGACTTATAGGTATATTAAACAACTGACTTATGGGTGTATTCGGAGAAAATTAAAAAGTCTATAGAGGTATAGAGATGGAAGAAACAGCAAAGCCCATAGTATGAAAAAAAAGGGAAGAAAACAGCTCTTTTAGTGTTTTCTGTATAAAATTGAATCCCTCACAAAATCAGCTCTAGAAAATGTGACCATCTTTAGAAAATCATCCTTGGCTACAAAGGAACGTGTAATCTTTGAATTAAGAGACAAAGAGCAAATAATTCTAGAGATTCTTGGGCTAAAGGGGAGCACTTAGGTACATCTTCTTGGGCCCCGATGTAGCCTTTACTTTGCCTTAGACATGAATGTCTTCCATGGAGCACTTGGGAATGGTAACCAGTTCCAACAGAAGTTGTTCCTAATTAATGTTCAAATGACCCTGGCATGAGTCCTGTGGTAGGCCATTATCTAGTCTCCTATTTAACCTTTTTTTTAATAGTCTCCCCAAAGAACAAGGATGGTAAGAAAGGTTGCCTTTCTTTTTAATCATACTCTTACAGCAATCTGAGTTACCTCATAGTCCCCTTTGTGTTTCTTCACTTTGTCTTGTGAGGAGTCAGGTACATTGAAAATATTTTTTGTAGCATCAGGCAGAGGTCTGTGACAATAAAAAAAAATGTTAATTCATTTCTTTATTTTTAAAGTGAATGTTTCTTGGCTCATCTGCCATGTCTATGCAAGAGGGGAAAAAGAAATGAATTCATTTGGTGCCTCTTTTTCCACATTCCCTGAGTAAGTTAATAATTTTTTATTGAAGCCTGCCAGAAAGGTCAAACCTAGCTTGCATAGTCATGGAGTAGTTCAAGGAGCCCTGGTGATAATGATGATGTTGGTGGAGACTCCACCCTTGGACTTCCCTACAGTAAACAAGGCCTGTTTGCCTATGAGTTTCTAAACTCCATGACCACAGTGACTTCAGAAGGGACTCAGCCTTAGTGGAATCTGTGCTGAGTGAAAACTGCTGCTGTAATACCTGGAATTATTTATAAAAATGCGAGAAAACCCAGAGGCTTCTGAGGTGGCATTTGTGAATTTAAGGGTGGGAAAATCGTTTGTCTTTGAACAAAGCTGACTTCAGATTGCCCCTTCCTTAGAATTGTTCTGTGGGACTTTCACTCGAGGCTTGCTGTCCTCTGGCATCCAAATGGAGAGATACCATTGCAGGAACCAGCGGGGCCGGCCTCACTCCATGCTTTTGTGCAAAGTGACGATGACTTTCTTAAATGTGTGTGGTCTGCTTGACTTCTGAGACTGAGAATGCACAGCCTTGGAGGATTTCTAGGTATCTGTTTTTGTTGCTCACCTGTTTCCCCCTGCAGGTCTGCAAACTCTGGAGAGTAGGACTTCTTGCCTTCTCAACAAGTGGGAGAGAGGTTGAGAGAAGGAGAGAATTTGGAACTAATCAAAAATAAAATTAAAAAAAATAGAAACAAAAAAGAGAAAGTGGAAAGAACACTTGGTTGTGGAATCTGAGGACCTGAGTTCAAATCTCATATGAACATGGGTCATTTCTCCTCCCCAGGACTCAGTTTACTTGTCTGTAAAATGAGAGGGTGGTATTATAGAGCCTCTAACTCCCTCCTAGTTCTAGATCTCTGACCCTATGAATTTCACCACTGAACTAATTGACCGAATCTCTGATTGATGCTGCGCAGCCAGAAGAAGCCATTCACTTCAATTCAACAAGTACTTATGGAGTGTTTACTTTGTGTTGTTGTCAACTCAGTGCCCCCATTTGGAGTTTTCTTGGCAAAGATACTGGAGTGGTTTGTCATTTCATTCTCCAGCTTGTTTTACAGATGAAGAAACTGAGGCAAACAGGCTTAAATGACTTGCCCAGGGTCACACAGCTAGGAAGTATCTGAAACCGGATTTGAACTCGGGAAGTGAGTCTTCCTGATGCCAGGCCCACTTTACCACTAGCTGCACCTCACCTGCACCCCCACCCCAATCCCCACTCCCTTACTTTGTGTTAGACAAAGCTGAAAACACAACATCTTATCCTTAAGGAGCTTATATTTATTCTGCTTGGGAGGGGTGCGGGTGGTGGAGGTGGAGGATGAAAAACAAACCTCTACCCAGATGAGTGTTGACAAAATACAGCATTTAAAAAGTCATTGATAGGATTTAGAGCTGGAGGAGATCTTAGATATGATTTAGTCCAGCCCCCTCATTTACTAGTGGAGAAACTGAGGCTTAGAGATGGAAAGTGACCCGATCAAGGTCACACAGGGTTTTAAGTGACAGGGCAGGAATTTGCACCCAATGTTCTTTCTAACTTAGTATGCAGACCTCTTGGCAACATTGGGTAAAGGGCCCTAGTCACTCTGCATGTGGGCCACAGATCAGTTGAGCTGGTCGGGCCTGTCTCTCCTCCAACTTCTGGCTCTTGTCTCCATACTTCCTGTGGTGTAGTTGGGAGACCACAGTTGGGAGGCCTAACTTCTAGTTCTGACCTCATCAATAACTGATCGGTGTAAGCTTTGAACAACTCTTAGAACCTCAAGTTCCTGCAAAGTATGGTTGGGCTAGGGGGGATTGCCAAGGCCCTCTCTCTCTCATTATCTAAGTGTAAATTCAAAGCGACTGTTTAGTTTCTCTGGGTATACCTGCTGCTGTCTCTTTAAACCTTGGATAGACCTATTTCCTCCTGCTCTATCCTGAAACCTGTTACAGTCCCCCTCCCCCCTCTATGTCAGGTTTCCAGACAAGCCATCCAGAATCATCCATCCAGCACTTCTTGGTTGGATGACCCGTGCTCTCACATCAGAAACAAAATGGGTCTTTTTTAAAAAAAGCCTCTACTAAAATCTCTGTGTTTTTGCTCCAAGAACAGTTTGTAGATTTCCTGTGTCATTTGTGGCAGAGAACAGGGAAGTGAGTCAGGTATGGCTAGGCAGGTAAAACTAAGTAAATGAGCAAGACCAGAAGGAGGTGGGTGGTTGCAGTGACATTTTGTTGTTGGCATTTTGTTTAAAGAGGAAGTGTGATATAATAGAAAGGGATCTGGCACTGGAATCAGGAGGTATCTGGGTTCACATCCTTCCACAGACTCTTTGTAGCTTCAAAGAATGGTTGAAATCACTTACCCTTCTAATCCCAGTTCCTTTATGCACATTGACGGTCCCAACTCCTACACTAATATCTCAAAATATCAAGAGAACCAGAGGAGCGTGTGCAGTCACTTGGGTTGATCCTCAGTGGAGATTTTCCAGGATGCTCTGGACAAGAACGGCACAGAGGGAAAAAGACATAGGTGGTTGCAGCCTTTGCTCACGGAGAGAGTATCCATGTTAATGAGATCAAAGAAGCATCGGAGTGTGTGTATTTTGTCTCCTCAACTAGAGAGTAAGCTCTTCGAGGGCAAAGTCCACATCTTATACTTCTTCATACTTGGACAATGTTCAGCAAAGTGTCCACTCAGTTGTAAGAGCACACACATAAAAAAATCATAGAGAGAGCAGCACATATGATTAATAGCCTTTTGGTTTGGTCAGGCATGGCGAAGGATAGGGAAGGGGAAAGCTTTCAGAATGAAGGAACACCTTAACTCAGGAGCTAAACAGAAGATCTTGAATTTCTCAGAATCCAGAGATAGAGGGGACAGCTAATCAGAGGTCAGCTAATCTGTAGTCTTCTTGCCTCCAGTACTAGAAAGAAAGAAACAGACCCAAAAAATGGGAATGACCAGCCCAAAGCTACGTAGCAAGTTAGTGACAGAGCTGGGATGAGGGCCCAGATCCTGGATCCCAAATCCTGAATATTTTTCACAGATCATGATTTTTCATGTCTAAGATTCTCTCAAAACTACATAATGAAAAAAAAAGGAGCTCGAGTCACATCAAAGGCACTGTGTGAAGTTGAATATTATGTTTGTTGATGGCGTGGGGAGTTCACAATTATGATGCTGTGATAAATCTCTCATTGGACACTATAATAAAAGGATGCATTGCTGCATGTTTAATTAATAGACTGACAGAAGAGTTTTTCGAGAAAGGGTCACTTGAACATCTAACACCAGTGCTTGTGTACCAGCTAGTGACCTTAGCTGTCCCCACCATTAACCTGACACTACTCTAAATGAATCTATCCAGCCTAGTATTCTGCCCTAGTGTGGCACTGAGAGACTTTTCTGATAGGTAAATCTGTCTGCAATGGAATAGGCTGCCTTTGAAGGTAGCGAGTTCCCCATCCCTGAGATTTTCAAACAAAGACTGAATGACCAATTATTAGAGTTGTTGAGAAGATACATGCTTTGGGTAAGGATGGTCTAGACCAGTAGTTTCAAACTAAAATAGAAATGGAAACCTGCTGGCCACACATTGATTTAGAAAATCACAGATTAACATTATCTGTGTTACATTTTTATAAATTTTGTTATACATTTCCCAATTTCACTTTTACATGATTCAGGTGGCACTTGGAAGTCTTGTGGACCATATGTGGCGTGTAAGCTGGGAATTTGGACACCTCTGGTTACGATGACCCCTGAAGTATCTTCCTCAAAGGTCCATCCAAATCAATGAGAGGTGATAATATGGGTTTATCAGGGAGGAGAAGGACCAGGGCATACAGGAAGGGACGCATAGGGCATACAGAAGGAAATAATCCTCTTTAAATAGGAGAAAATCAGCTAGAATAAAAATGGTAATGAAGAACCTTTTATACTAGCTCAGTTTTGTGTACATAGGAAATTTGGTGCTCAAAGTGAAATAAACATGAAGTCTTAGCTTTGTCCTAGAGCGCACCAAGTGTAAATCCGAATCTGCCACTGGGGCCCACATTCATGAGGATGCCTTCTCTGTAGGTCCTGGACTCTTTCTCCAGTGTATATGAACTTCCTCTTAGGTTGGTGGGAGGTTGGAGCAAGGAGAAACTCTGGTGTCTGCTGGCTCTGTTCTACCTATTGTATCAAAAAAAATGTTTCATGGGGTTGGTCTTCATTATTATTGCCAGGGACTTTATACAAGAATAGAAATGCTTACAACACTGATTATCTGCCCTCTTTATTGGACATTTATTACATGCTGCCTTGCATGGTTAGTTATCTAATTAGACATCATGGAAAACATGTGGGCCCAGAAAAGGAGGCAGGCTGGTCCTGTAGCAACACTGAGAGATAACAGATGGAGAGTCCCAAATCCTGCACTGATATCTGCAAGATATTAAGAGACCCAGAGGAAAGTGTGAAGCGACTTGGGTTGATCCTCAATGGCAACTTTGCAGCATGCTCTGGACAAGAACAGCACAGAGGGAAAAGGCATAGATGGGTTGCAGTCTTTGCTTATGGAAAGGGAGTATCGATGTTAATGAGATAGGGAGGTCTATTGAAGTATCAAAGTATGTGTATTTTGTCTTCTCAACTAGAGTGTAAGCTCTTTGAGGGCAAAATCCACATCTTATACCTCTTCTTACCTATACAGTGCTCAGCAAAATGTCTCCTCGGTAGTAAGAGCACACACACAAAAAATTCATAGTCAGAGAGAGCAGCACATATGATTAATACCCATTAAGTGAGCATTTTCCATTTCTGCTCTATCCTTCTCTCCCTTTGGTGCCAGAGTGATGTGGTTGGCTGGTTGGTCTTTTTGGTGGCGTATACACTTGTACAAGGTAGGGTCTTTGGGAGGACAGATAAGGATAGTAAAATTCTGTAAAAGACAAATGATAAATTGGCATTACAGGCTTATCTTGAGGTTAAACTGTCCTGGGGAAACCGTACTCACAGGCCCAGTTGTTTAAATTGTTTTAGAAATAACCTTGGTGGTTCAGAATTCGTGTATTTAGAATTGTGTCTCTACAGTGCTGTGGCACCAATCCAGACAGGTCAGAAAATGATCTTGGAGATTTGTGTGAATGATATGGCTGGGTACAAATGAATCGCTACTTCCCCTCAGGAACATCTAAGGGTGACCTAAGAAATGACCGGCTTTCTTTGATGTTTGTCCTAGATGGGCATCTTTAAGAGGGTAAAGCATCACAGCTTCATATTAAATTTGGAAATTTCAAAATGAAAAAGCATTTTCTGCTGATCTCAATTGAGTATTGCATCATGTTTTGGGAAATGCACTTTCTGTTCATTTTAATTTCCACTTGGTTTATTTTTATTAATTTGAGGATCAAGGAACCCTGGATTTGGAGTCAGAGGACCCAAGTTCAAGCTCTACTAATTATTTAAATTTTTCTAACCTTGGTCAAGTTACTTGACTTTCCTCAGTTTCCTAATCTGTGAAAAGAGGTGGTTGTACAAGATGACCTATGAAGTCCCTTACAGCTATAAGTCTCTGGTCCTGTGATCTTGATGAACCATATTTATTGAAGCATTCCTCTGTGTAGATGAGAGGGATCTTTTAAAAAAAAAGTTTTCACCCTAACTATGATTTCATCAGTATCTCTTGCCAAGGAAACTCCACCAATAGAGATCATAACCATTTCTGCAACTTATATCCTTTAAGAATTGGGCACTAAGAAGTTTCAGGGATGAGGTTTGCATAAGCGCAGGTGTTCCAGACCATAGGCCAGCAAGCTAGCCATGACTCTTTACTTCTTCTCTCATTCTGTAGTTTCTTGTATTGCCAGGCAGTGACCCAAGTAATAATTGGGCCAGATGCTTGAGGTCAGACAAGAGTGAGCACATTCTGTATGATCTCTCGGTAGACAGGACCTAAGGATAAAAAGATGAAAAGAAACACAGTTCGGCTCTTAAGAAGTTTGCAGTCTAGTTGGGAAAGAAAAAAAATACATACCTGAGAGAGCATTTGGTCCAAATCCTCCATTTTTAAAAGTTGAGCAAAAATCAGGACTTGAGACCCGCCCTGAGTCATACAGTGAGGTATAAGTGAGGTTTGAGCTGGGCCTTCAACTCATGCCTCTCACCCTGTTTCCAGGGCCACTCTAAACATATGGCAAATCCTCATGAATTTTCTTATTAACAATAGTTGAACTATGATCTATAGGGCATTGATTGCTAGAATTTATTTACAGAATGGCTCCAAAACCAATTATTCATTTATTTATTCATCTATCTATCTATCTATCTATCTATATCTTATCTGTCTATATCTGTTTGTCTGTCTATACCTTATCTCTCTATCTATGTCTGTCTATCTGTCTATCTATCTGTCTATCTGTGTATTTATTGTTTGGTAAAAGATAAACCTCATCAGTATGTTAAACTTTATTTAGTCCTCTTGCTGGGAATGTTGAGAGCATTGACAAATGTGTACTTTCTGAGATGTTGACTCTTCTTTCCAATGTAATGTCCCTTCTTCGAATAAAGTTAGACGAGCCAAAGTGTTTCCATATGAGGCAAAACAGTTTAGGACTGTCCAAAGAAAAAGCTGCTAATACTTCAGCACCATTTCAGACCTTGGTGTAGTTAAAAGTCCCCATGAATCATCTAATCCCAGTCTTGCTATTTGCTCTACGTCCTTGGGCAAATTTTAGTAGCAGAGTTTCAAATTAGAATAGATCTGAAAAGAGCGTCCAGTTTGGCCCTCTACCTCCAACCAGGAAAAATAAGATATTATTATGCTTATTTTCTGAATGAGACAACTGAGGCCTAAAGGAATGTCCAGGGTTTTGTTATAAACACTTGAGGGGGAGGTTAAAATCCATCTCTTTCTTCATGGTCTAGTTCGCTTTCTTTGTACAACCCTGACCCACCTCTTCATTTAACCTCTCTGGCCCACAGTTTGCTTATCTGAAAAATGGGGAGATAATACTGCCTTCCCTACCTACCCCAGAGAGTTTTAGTGGCCACTGTGGAGTCGGAGGAACTCTGGCTCTGACGTTTTCCCATGCCGCCATCTTGGGCAACTCAATCAACTTCCCAGGGCCTCAGCTGCCATAACCATAGAATGAGGGAATGGAACTACAGTGCCTCCGAATGCCTCTTCCAGCTGTCATTGGTACCCAGAAGTCAGTCAGCCAATCCTCATTTATTAAGAGGCTACCCAGTACCAGTGCTTATGACTGGTGATACAAAGATTTAAGGCGAAAACCAGTCTCTGCGCTCCAAGGGCTCACATCTAATGGGGGCAGAAGGCCTTATTTATAGTAGGTGATTAATAAATGTTGGTTGAATTGAATTCAGTAACAGATATGAAATTTCTGTGTAAAATATAAGGCGTCATTCACCTCTATGTACAAACTATTACTCTTATGTATGTATAAGGTGTTACTATATTTTTGTAATAACCATCTCCATCAAAAGCCACCTTAAAGGAATACATTTTTTAACAAACTACTGTATACTCATCAGGATATTAGTATATTATTTGATTCACAGATGAAAAATAGGAATTCATAGGAAGCAACTTAGCCAGCTCCAGTCCCAGAGCTCACCTGACTCGTAATCTAGCTTTATTTATGTGGTGTTGGTTATGTTAAATTTGAAATTTGCTTGTTCATCCCTTTCTCATTAATGTTGGAGTATTGGTTCATCTTTCAGTATAGTGACATAAAAGAAAGTAAAAGTAAACAACTGGAAATATGCATTTCAGTCTTTACAAAGTTTTTATTCAGTATCATCAAGTGTGTTAGCACCGGGGTAGGTGCTGGGGGTAAAAGACAAATGGGAAACTGGGGTTGCCCTCAAGGAGCTTAAAGACTACTGAGAGAGTCAACATGGATATGTATATTATAGGCATAGCCACGATAGGTACCAGATAACTTCAACGGGGGATGGGAGGGGAAGGCGCTGGCCAGAAAGGCATCCTGTAGAATTCACATAAAGTTTGACCTGAGAGTTTTAAAGAAGGCTAAGGATCTTAAGAGGGCAGCTAGAGGCCACACTGGACAGAATACCAGCACTGAAGCCAGGAAGACTCATCTTCCTGAGTTCAAGTCTGGCCCCAGATACTTATTAGCTGTGTGACCCTGGGCAAGTCACTTAACCCTGTTTGCCTCAGTTTCCTCATCTGTCAAATGAGAAGGAAATGCAAATCACTCTAGCATCTTTGCAAGAAAAGCCCCAAATGGGTCATGAAGAATTGGACCCCGCTGGAATGACTGAACAACAACAGGGATTCTAAGAAGTCCAGGGGGTGGGAGAAGCACATTCCAGGCAAGGAGGATGGCCATCGCCAAGGCATGAAGAAGACTGGATTGACTGAACCCATAGGGCACGTGAAAAGGAAGAGTGTTTTAGTAATGCTGGGCAGGTGTGTTGGGGCCAGGTTGTAAAGGATTTAAATGCCAAACAGTAGAGTTTATAGTTACTCCTTGAGGCAACAGGGAATTGATGGAGTTTATTGACTAAGAGGGGTGACATAGTCAGACCTCCATTTTAGGAAAAACACTTTGGCAGGTCTTTGGAGGATGAATTGGAGTGAGATGAGACTAGAGGCAGGGAAGTCAATTAGGAAGCTATTGCCGTAGTGGAGTCGAGAATCAATGAGGACCTGAACTACTCTGTCCAAACTTAATATCCATAAAAAAACCTAACCAAATAATCAAATGAACCATGCAAAATAAGGAATAAAATCTCACACAAACCTCTTAAGCATTTAATAAGTATACGAAAATTAAACAAATTCACAGACAGTACACAAAATGCTTTTGTCTTCATCCATTCTTCTAGTCTCACTGAAGCTTTGCTCCCTTACGTTTTGGTAATTAAAAAAAATGAATGTGTGTATATTATATATATGTAATGTATATATGTATATACACATACAAAAACTGTCATCTTTAAGCACAGGTACTGGAGAGAAGAAGGAGGGATATGGGTGTGTGTAATATACATATATATTGTGTATGTACACATACAACATATACATATATCCATACAAATATAATATATACATATATACAATATATACATATTATATAATATATACACATGTTTATGCATAGTATATATGTAGTATAAATATGCATATGTATACATACACATATACATATACGCATGTGTAGTTGAAGTCATCATATCTGCTCTGCTGGCTGTGATGATCTTTCCCTGCATCCCTTGACGTCTTTCCATATTTTCTTGAATTCTTCCCGTTGATCATTTTTTACAGTGCTGTGGTCTTCTCTTAGAGGCAGCAGGTCACAGTGGATAGAGGGCCATTCTCAGCCAGGAAGGCCCATGGTTCAAATCTTGCCTCTGATCTTTACTGGTTGTTTGACCCTGGGTAAGACGTTGCCTTTCTCAGAGCCCCCAGACAACTCTTCTAAGACTCTTAAGAGGCTGAGAAAGTGATGACCTGCTTCAGTAGAGGGAGTTTGCTCACCAAGGAGGGCTCTAAACAACTGAAACCACAGGTCCCAATCCCTATGTAATTTTACTCAGATCAATCTGTATCAATGTTACATCAAATCCCAGAGCTGGGATTTTAATGAAACACCGTGCCTTTCAAATATAATATACAGTGATTTTTATATAAGATAATATGCCATAATTTATTCAGTCATTTTCTAATCATTGGACATAGAGACTGGCTCCAGTTTGCTGATATTGCAAATAACACAGGAGTGTTTTTATACAGATGGTTTCTTTTTTCTCCTTTTAGACAATTAAAAAAAAAGAATCAAGTCCTAGCAGTGGAATCCTGGGTCAAAGGGTATGCCTACTTTGGGGCCTCACTATATTTACCGTATTGCTTTCCAAAATGTTTGGAAATGTCTGCAGCTCCATATCTGCAGCCCCACCAACATTTAATTGTATTTCTTTAGCTATTTCTTTCCAGTCTGCTGAGTGTAAGATGGTATCTCAGTTTGTAGTTCTGTAATTATTAGGGAATTTGAGCATCTTTTCCTGTGGTTATTAATAGTTTGTAAAATTTCAGTTCGTCCTTACTTTTTTTTTTAATTAAGAACACCGGAGAAAACATTTTGCTTTTTCTTAAAGTGACAGATGACAAAACGGTTGGAAATAAAGTCTCTTGTCTTTGCAGGTCCAAACTCAAAGGCAAGCGAAAGCAGTAGAATAGAATGAAAAGACTGATCTGGAAGGAAGCTTAGAAATTAGCTTTTTTTAAATGCCCCTATTTTGTAGGGGAGGACACTTGAGACCCAGAGAAGGGAAAGGACTCTCTTAAGGACACACAGCTAGGCAGTGGTAGGGATAGGAGGAGGACAAAGGTCTTCTGGTGACCAATTTTTGAATTCAATTCAAATGAGATAAGAATTTATTAACCCTTACTGCCTTCCAGGCACTGTGCAAAGTGCTGGAGATATAAAGATTCAAAAATAGGACTGTTTTTGTGTTCACATAGCTTACGTTTTTTTGGGAGAAGAAGCTATGGACAATATGCATATAAATAAAAAATGTACAAAGCTAATACAAAGTAATTTGGGAGAGGAGGCAGAGGTGTGGTGGTAAATGTTCAACAACCTACCCTCCTGGAAAAAAATTGTAAAAGTTTAATCTGTATCATTAACATTTTTCTCCATCAATTAACCAAACCATAAATTAAGTCTTGGTTTGTATACTTGTTTATTTCTGAGGTGTAAATGCTCATATTGAAAAATTGAGCAAAAAGCCCTTTTGTGCTAGCTCCAGCACACCCCTGAGGGGCTGGGAGGGCACCAGCACCTTGGGGGATTCAGAAAGAGCCTTTTGGAGGAGATGCTGCTTCAGCAGAGCCTTGAAGGAAGCCAGGGGTTGTAAGAAGTGGAGGCTTGAGTGGGGGAGGGTGTAAAGGGGTCAGACATTGTGTACAGGGAAGGAACAGTATGGCTAGAACTTAGGACGACTTCCTCATTTAGAGCTGCCAATTGGAGGCAGGTGTAGTTGGTTCTAGAAGTAACCAGCTTCCTACATGTGGACATTTGAAGTTCAATTAATTAATATAGGGTAACATGTTTTGAGATCTTACAGTAAAATGTGGCACATGATTAATTAATTGTTTTCAAAATATTATACCTTTTAATGAGTAAGTACTAACCAAAAGATGTAGTCTATCTGTACTGGCCACTGCACTCATCAGTTCTAGCTGATCCTCTCTTCCTTCCCTCCCTTTTTATTTTTTTTTCTTCCTTAAGAGGGGCTTGCACTCTGTGATTCTGGGATGGCTCTTGGCTTGTCCTATTTTTCACCTAAAGCTCATTGTTCTCCCTGGGGGTAAGCTTGGGTATAGGTAAGCCTTGGGCCCAAATTGGGTTTCCCAGTGCCCCAGCAAGGTACAGGTTCTGAGATGCAGTGGAAGAAATGGAGCTTAACTTTTCCCTGAGAATCCCCCAGGTAGTAAGAGGACTCAGTTGGGTGGTCCCATGAATGCCCAACCATCCAGAAAGAGTTTATGGAGTGCCCTTTGTGTACAGGTATGTAAGTTATTCGTAAGGGTTGCAAAGGAAGGGGAAGACAGTTTCTGAAACTGAGGATCGTAGGGTTTAGAGCTTCTGGAAGGGCCTATTTCCTTTTTGAATATGAGGAAACTGAGGCCCAGAGAGACAGATTGACTTGCCCCAGTTCACATCAGTGGTTTGATAGCAGATCTGGGGTTCACATCTTGCCTTTGTCTCCAAGCGTTCTTTCCTCTTTCCAAGACCACACTTGCCTCTACAGAGGAATAGAGAAGGGTTACTTTTTGGGGGTTGAGTGTGTTTGTTTGTGTATCATCTATTTCCCTGGCATCAGTTTACACAAGTTTCACTATCTACTGAGTCTTGTACATTCTCCAATTAGACCGTGGTGGGAAAGATGAAAGCTGGATGCATATTTTATATTTATCTGTGGTGTTTCCACCCATGAAAACTCCTTGACAGCAGGGATTGTCTTCTTTTTTCTTTGTATTCCCATCACCTAGTACTGTACCTGGCACATAGTAGGTGCTTCACCACTGGTTTTTTGAATTGTGTTGAATTTAAGACTAAGAAACACTTCTCCTGGCATTTTGGAAATCGTTAACAAATTATATGTCGTCCTCACTCTCAACCCCAAGGAGGAAAGAAAGGAGATCAGGATAGTCAAACAAAATCATTTGACGCCAAAGCTTCCTACAGTGCTGACCTTACAGGGTCCTTATGAGGATCCAGTGGGATAATATACGTGAGATATTTTGTAAATCTTAAAGCATCTTGGCAATGTCAGATTTTTATTATTATTAGTAGTAGTAGTAGTAGCAATAATAGTAGTGGTAGAGGTGGTGATGGTGGTAGTAGTAGTAAGTAGCATTTTAATCTATATTCATTCAATTATCCCACACGTAGCCTTTCTTTCCTTTTCTTGCAAGGAAAGTTGAGAAGTATCGGACGACACAGAACTTTATGAGCATTTATATGCTGAGATAGAGTGTTTGGTTTGGAATCAGGAAGACCTAAATGTGAATGAGACGCTGAGATTGATGATGTCACTTAAGCAGGGTCACCACGCAGCCGATGTGTGTCAGAGATGGGATTTGAAAAAGTCTTTCTTGACTCCAAGGCTGACTTTGCCACATTGTCTCTCATTCTCAGCATATATAATACCTTGTACTTATGAGTGTACGTAACATCTAATATATCTGAGCACATGTAATACCTTGTATAATTTAGCATATAACTATATACAATGTTTTATTTGTTTCCTTCTAAAACTTTTCTTTCATAAGAAGGGAGAAGGCGTTATTTCTTTTGTCTTCTTTTTAAACATTTTAAAAAATACTATTTTATTTTTTCTCAATCGCATGTAAAAACAATTTTTAGCATTCATTTTCTAGAGAGAAAGCATTATTTCTGAGCACATGTAATAACTCATATAACTTAGCATCCATGAACACATTCAAATATATGGTAGAACTTACTCATAAAACCTGATTGAAATTGTTGGGATTTTTCTCGAAGGTTTGCTGGGCCTAAGTGGCTCCAAGGCTGTTAATGAAAGTGACTGGTATTTGACATGAGATTTCATTAAGTGAGTTCTAACCTATAAAGCTCACAAAGGTAAATAGTGCTTTGTGTCCCCTGTACCCCTTCTGTAACTAGGTAAGGGTGTTTCCCCCTTCACTCCCTTGTCTCCTCCCAACCTTTATCATTTACAGGACCTGTACAGCCCTGACCTACACAAACAGAGAATTCAAGCTGTGGCTCACATGACTTTAAATTTGTAAAACCTTTCCCTTTGAATGCCTGCTTTGGTTCAGAAGAAAATGACAGGGAATAATAATGGCTTTATATACTTAATTCCCCTGACAGGTTGGGCTTTGCTTTTGCTCTGTGCTGGGCAGGGGAGGCTTTGGCTCAGAAAAACATCAGAAATCAGTACCATGAGGACCTGGAGAAAGGTGGGTGGATGTATCTTTGAAGACCTTTGGCACACTCCTCCCCTCTATGGGACAGTATAGTGGGAAAGGGAAGTACCTTGATTGGTATTTTAGCCTTTTCTCTTGGTTCACTGTCCTTGTACAGGGCAGGGCAGCTCTTCCTGGAAGACTGTGGGTTTTCCCACAGTGGGAAAAGAGGTACATCTTATTGGTCTCTCTTAGAGTGAAAACTTTGGTTTGGAGGGGGAGGAAATGAGAAACTAGGGCAGAGACAGAGGCATTTCAGGAATGCCCAGCCTTCCTTAATAACCAAGGGAAGCTGTCTAGGCAATGTAGGATTCTAGCTTAAACACAGATTTCTTTCTTAAAAATTTTTTAAAAATTAATTAATTAATCTTTAGTTTTCAACATTTGCTTTTATAAGATTTTGAGTTCTAAAATTTCCCCCCTCCCTCCATTCTTCCCTCTCCAAGATGGCATGCAATCTGATATAGGCTATACATGTATGATCATATTGAACATATTTCCACATTAGTCATGTTTTGAAAGAAGAATCAGAACAAAAGGGGAAAACCAAAAAAAGATCGAGTAGTGTGCTTTGATCTGCATTCAGACTCCATAGTTCTTTCTCTGGATGTAGATAGAATTGTCTTAGATCATTTCATTGCTCAGAAACGCTAAGCTTAATAAAGTTGGTCTTCACATGCTGTTGCTGTTGTGTATGATGTTCTCCTGGTTCTGCTCACTTCACTCAACTCATGCAAGTCTTTCCAGGTTTTTTTTTTTTTTTTTTTTTTTTTTGCAGTCTGCCTGCTCATTATTTCTTATGGAACAATAGAATTCTATTACATTCATTTTAACCCAGATTTCTAGGTCTGATTCTTGATCTATAGTCTTCTAGAACCTTCTAAGGGGATAGTTAGAACTAGCTGGATTCTCCCTCCTGGGTCTGGAGAAATAGGGAGAAGGACATGAGCAGGAAGATAAGTTGAAGACAGTCACCTATATTAAAAAAAATTAATAAGTATTTTTTTCTCCTCCTGCCTTTGGAAAAAAACCCTAAATTTTAGATTAAATATTACTCTGCCTTATTTTAGAAAAATATGGCCTATCAAAATGCATACTTACAAATAAATTAGTGATAGGGATTAGTGATTATTCATATTATGAAAGTATTCATCACTTTATAAAATTCATGCCAGGGTTCAGATAGTAAGCCGTTACATGTCTCTAAAACATATAAAGAAAATTGATTTGTATATAATTTAGAGGGCACAAATTGAATAAAATGAGACAGCAATTAAAAAAACCCATTGGCCACATCGAATTTCTAGATTGGCTGTATAAAACACATAAAACTGAAAAAGGAATTTTTCTAGTCTAAATCTACATAAAATGATGCCTTCTTTTAATCAATATGGTTGTTTAATCATCACCAGCAGCTAAAGGATGTAGATGACTATTTACCAGTGTTAAAAGAACAAGTGGAAATGTTTTTCTCTGAGAATCAAGTGATAGTTATGTTGTAGGTCTAGTCTTATATTAAGTATAGGCAGAGATGTGCTACAGCCAGCTCCTTCTGGCTTGAAGGAGTTGATTGTTAAATTTTCAGTGTGAGCATTTACACTTTAGAAATTGGCAAACACTACCAATTAGGACTTAGTTCACTGTTCTGTTGATTGTCTAGATTTAAGAAAGTTATGAAGAAAATTTCAATAATACGGATTAAACTTTAAAAAGTGTTGTATATGCATGTGCCCCTGAGAACCAATTGTTAAACATTTACTAACACATCTCTGGGTGTAGGACGTCAACATTTTTTATCAGTGACTTAGATAAAAAACACAAGTGGAATATTTGTCAAATGATACGAAGCTAGGAAGAATAGTAAATACATTGGTGGACAGAATCAGGATCCAAAGTAAATCTCAACAGAGTAGAAAAATGGGCTGAATCTATTAAGTTTAAATTCAATAGGCAATTAATGTAAACTCTTACACATAGGCTAAGAGATATAGAAAGCATATTACATAATAATTCATGTGAAACAAGACTAGGAACTTTGTTATATTAACAAATTCAACATGAGTCAGCAAAGTGTCATGGTAGTCAAAAATTCTACAGGCATCTTATCTTGTATTAATAGAGTCATGGTGTCTAGAGTGAAGGAAGTGATTGTCTTGTTGGACTGTGTCTTGGTCAGCCCACATTTGGTACATTATTGTTAAGTTTGGGATGCCACATTTTAGGAAAGGCATCCACAGCATCCAAGGGAAAGAGACCCAGATGGTAAGGGAATTGGAGGTTGTTGCATGTATAGAGCTCAGTATATTTGTACTGGAGAAAAGAAAGCTTAGCATGATTGCTTTTGTCAGTTATTTGAAGGCTGCCATGTGGAAGAGGGATTAGGCATGTTCTATTTGGCCCAAGAGAGCAGAACTAGGAGTAGTGGGTGGAAGGTGCAGAAAGGTACTTATATAGAAAAATCCTAACAATTTGAGCTATCTTAAAGAGGAATGAGCTGCCTAGGGAAAGAGTGGGTTCCCAAGCACTAAAGGTCTTCAAGGTGGGTTCAGATGACCACATAGAGGTCCAGGGATAAGTGTGACTCTTCACACTTTCCCCACTTCCTGGGCTAAATTCTGTATGCTGAAGTGAGAAGTCTTAGAAGCATTGATCCTTGGTAAAGTTTGGTGTAGAGTGACAACAATAATTTCCATAGGAACATTGACAAGATATAACCCCTTTTCATCATAGTAGGAGCTGCTGCTACCACCACCACCACCACCACCACCACCACCACCATCACCATCATCATCGTCAGTGTTATCATCATCACTGATAGTTGCCTAGAGCTTTTGGGTTTGCAAAGTGCTTTATATCCATCACTTTACATCCACTACTCCAGTTACCCACCCAACAACCCTATGATGTATTTATTATAACTGTGTTTGTTCTCTTGAAGCCCAGTATTCCATATGGTCCTTCTATGAGACATAGTTGGTTTCTGGGCTTCAGAGACCACTATGTAATGGTAACAAAAAGACAGCAAGGCCCAGAAATGAGGCCCGAGTTTGTCAGGGTTCCCAGACTGCCTGGAAATGGCCACATGTTTTGGAATTGCTCACTTCAGAGCAGCAAATGGCAGTATGGTCAGTTACATTAATGTACCTCCATATTATACTTCAAAATGTACTTCCCCACAATGGTTTCACCATGACTTCTGCCAACTCAGTAAAAAAGGTTGTTTTCTTTAGAGGCAAGAAATTCTCTTCCATCTGTACCATACTCTTCTGAAATGTTATACTGCTCATTTCAAGGGACAACATTGGATGGCTTTTAAAAAAAGTTTTCTTTTTTTAAATGTCAATCTCTTTTTTAAAGAAACCTCTGACACTTCTTAGTTACGTGACCCTGGGCAAAATTACTTAAGCTTTTAGAGTCTAAAATGGAAATAATAGGACTTGTAGTAGAGAACCTGTAATCCCAGGTCTATTGTGAGGATCAAATGAGATAATCTAAGTAGAGGGCTTTACAAATCCTCAAAGCGTTGTGTGGGGGTCCCAAAAGTCTTACGTCAGTTTTAACTTTTAACTGCCCTAAGACTTTTGGGACACCCCATATAAATGTCAGTTATTACAATTTTTGTTATTAATCTTAGAGTGGGAGAGGACCTTGGAGGAATAACATTGGATGATAGTGCTGGTATTCGAAAAAGTCTTAACAGTTTCAAATATTGGGCTGAAACTAATTAGATGGAATTTAACAGGGATAAATATAGACTTATACTTTGGTACTTTATACTTAAGTTGACTTTACAAGTGCAATGTAGAGGGGAGAAGCTGCTGGACAGCTTTTCATCTGAAAAAGATTTTGGGGTCTTAGTGAACTGGAAGCTTGACGTGAGCTAATAGTGTTGTCTAGTGGTTCCAAAAACTAGTGCAATTCTGGGTGTCATTAAAAGAAAAAAAAAGGCACAGAATGTAGGACTAGGAAAGTGTTAATACTGTTATACTGCTCAGGCCCCACATTGAGTATTTTGGTCAGTAATAGGCATGGAATTTTAAGAAGGTGGGTAAGCTGGAGAGTATTGGAAGGGGAACAACCAGAATGACAGTGGCCTCAAGGTCATGTCACCTGAGGCTCCAATAAAGGAATTGCTGATGGTTAGCCTAGAGAAGAAAAGATTGGGAGGCAGGGAGAGGGGAAGTAGGAGGGAAAGCTTGATAGCTAGCTTCAAGTAACTGAAAGATCCTTATTCCCAAAAGGAAACAGATTTACTCTACTTAGCCCCTGAGGTGGAACTAGGAGCCATCAATGGGAGCTGAAACCAGGTAAAATTAGGCTTGATTCAATGAAGAGATTGCCTAAGAATTAGTATTGTCCAAAGTGGAAAAGGCTACCTTGGGTGGTAGTGAATTTCTCCTCATTGGAAGTCATCAAAGTCTGGATGACCACTTCCCCTGTGTGGTCTAGCAGGAGATTCTTGGTAAATTGCAGGTTGGATTAGCTGGCTTCTTAGAGTCCTTCCAACTCCGAGATCTTCCCTTAAACATGGAAAAAAAGATCCAGTTCTGACTGATGGACTTTGGAAATAAATGTATCCAAAATCTGGACTGTGGGAGAGAAGGAATCAGGTGGTGTGAAACACAAAACATGAATGCAAAATCATGATGTTGAAGTGTTGGACATACTTAAAAAAATACATAATCTACAACCCAACACCTTTGCACCTGGATTGTTTCCACAGAGCATTTTGTCTTGGCCCATGTGCTTGGGTACCTGAAATGTGCCTTATAAAAATGGGTCCTCAAAAGTTCTTAACAAGAAAGATTTGTTACTAAGTAATGGGAAATTGGGAACTGACAATCTTGAATCATGATTTATAAGAAATACCTGTGTTGATTTGACATTTACCATGTGGGTGTTAACACAAACTACCCCTGGGTATAGACCACATCCTAAAAAATAAATCTCTCTGAAAAAAATTGTATATGTGTATGTGTGTCTCACTTTTGCACAGCCACCTAAGGTTTGTGAAGCATTTTATGTGTGATATTGCCTCCTTGGATCCTCCAAACAACACTGTGAGGTAGGAGCTGTTATTACCCATAGGCTGCTCAGCACACACCAGTGAGTGATTGTAGGCAGATTTAGACCTCAGGTCTTCCTGACTCCAAATCCAGCACTCACTATGCCATACAGACTCTGTGTGGTTGTGTATGTGTGTTGTATACACCCTGAAAAATCTGATGCGCATTACTGGGTCTGTGTTCACACCCTCCCTTTCACCCTCAGAGGCAGAGCCAGAGAGTGGATTGAAAGCCAGCTTTGGAGTCAGGAAGGTGTGTGTGGGTTCAGATGTTGCTTCTGACCCATATTAATTGGCATACCTTGGATAAGTCACTCAAATTATCAGTGCCTTGGGGCCAACTCCTAAAACTCGAAGTTTCAGATTATCTGCCAGTCTTTATCGGTAGAGGGAGTTTCCACATTGGGAATTCTCTACTTGGTGAAATCATAGGTCTATCACCCTCTTCTATTTCTACTCTCTCCCCCCTCCCCAAGTCACACTCAAATTTTTATACAAGCCAGTTTTGTGGAAAATATATGGGCTATATTTGGACCAATTTAGAAACCATAATTAGAACACACAAGAAACTCCTCACAGAATTGAAGCTATTTCTTTCAGGAGCAAAATTCCTGGAAGAGTGTAGTCTATTATACTTCCAGATAATTTTTCTTTTGCATATCACTGTATTTGAATATAGAAGCTCTGAGAGATTTTGAGGGAATAGCCATTAACATAAACTGTAGTGGTAAATTCAAAACAAATCTTTGAACCAGTGCCGGAGACACTGGTGTTTTACTGTTAAAATATCCTCTCACATGTATTGTCTTGTTTGATCCTCACAATAACAACTCTTTGAAATAAATAGCCCTCCCTTGCTAGATGAGGAAACCCACCTCCAGGCAGAGCGGTATAGTGGAAATATTGTATTTGAAGTCAGATTACCTGGGTTCAAATACTGACTTTGCCAACTCCAACAAGTATGACCTTGGACCAGTCACTTACCAGAGATTCAGTTTCCTCTTCTATAAAAGGAAGGCATTAGACTAAAGGAGCTCCAAAGGGTTTTCTAGCATTATAAAAACAGACCTTTATATAGTACTTTAAAGCCTGCAAAGTAATTTACATACATTATTTCATTTGAGCCTCACAGCAATCCTGTGAGGATAGTTTCACAACTGTTATTCTGTCCATTTAGTCAATTAGGAAACTAAAGTGAAGTGACAGCTAATAACTGTCAAAGGTAGGATTTGAAAGCAGTTCTGCCTAACTTCAAGTTCAGTATTCTCATCCCATAAATCCCTATCTAGTGGGCATTTCAGTATATCATGGGGCCTTTTTGAATACACAGCAAAGACCCTACATTCCCAGGTACGGATTTTTTTGTGAATGGAAGTCATTTATGAACCCAGGGACAGAGTCAGCATCTCCTCTGGCATGTGGCATATCAAATGGAGAGGACCATATCCCACTGTGAGCTGCCATAGGGCCCGTGCTCATCCATTAAAGGAAGGGTGGCCTGAGTTGAAAGATGACCGATCCTCACTGAAAGCGTATGTGCCATAGTTCCTTGCATCAACAGAAGAGCAGAGAAATACGGATGATATCAGCTTCTCCAAAGGTTTTGTTGATTTATCTTCTGTTAATAACTACTTTTATAAGCCTTCATCTCACTTGGATGTGGGGTTTGTGTGTGTGAACTATCAGTAGCAGCCTGTAATTTAAAACTCTTCATTACTCATTAGGAGAGGCTCTTGGATCTACGTTGTAGGCGTCTCACTTGAGTTCACTTTTAAGATGAGGAGACAAACCTAAACGTGATTTGTAAGCCTTTTTCAAGTTATTATAATTATTAATTTGCTTCTCTGAAGCACCTGATTGGGCTAAGATTTGGAGAAGCTGAGAGATATTGGACCACAGAGTTCTTTCTGTCTTCAGGTGGACAAACCTAGCCAACCAGAAAGTCCAACTTTAGCTATTACCATCTTTATAAAGACATTAAAACCCCAAAAGGAGCTGTGAGTATAGGGGAAGGAAAGGAGGACCAAAGGATCTGTAAGAAGGCTTCCCAGTCCTTGAGTTAAATTGGTTTGTCTCTTGAAAAAGACTAAACATTGACTTAAAAAACGAAAACCTTTTGGTTCTTTTTGTTTATGTAACAATAATTTTCAGATTACTCCCCTTGTCCAAATTAAACAGCAAGCATTTACTTTGTACCAGGTACTGTGCCAAGCACTGTGGAAAAACAAGAAAAGCCACAAGTAGTCCCTGCCCTCAAAGAGTGTACATTCTAATAGGAGAGTCAATATGTAAATAAATAGGTACATACAAAATGCATCTATAGCAAATAAGAAGGGAGACCTAGAGGGGAAGGCTCTAGTGGCTGGAGGGGGAGAGGAAGGGAAGACTGTGTTCTCTCATACAACTGAGTCTTGAAAAAAGCCAGCAGTTCTTAAAAGAGGTGGAGATAAGGAAAGAGAGCAGTTATAGGCATGGAGACCAGGAGATGGACTATCAGTAAGGAACAACATAGGTCATTATGAATTAAAGCAAAGAAAAATAGCTAAGCAAAACCAAAAGATACAGCAAATTTGACAACTACAACATTCTACAGCCATGGTTCCCTCCCTCCCTTCACCCAGGAAAGAAGGGTGGATGAGGGGATAGGGCGCATTTCCTTACTTTTTACCCAAGATTGGTCATTAATATTACACAGTCTTAAGCATTTACTATGTACAAGACCCCGTGCTAGATGCTGGGATTAAAAAGGCGAAGATAAAATTCCCTTCCCTCAAGAAGCTTATGAATTTGAGCTGCTAATGCAATCAGGAGTGCATTCCCCCAATATAAAGCTTTGTATTTTCAGGACAATGGAATTTTACATCTTGGGGTATGTGAGTTTAGGGATTTTTACTTTAGTGATGAATGAAACCTAGGAGTTATGGTCATTGTAAGCCTCTTCCCCTCTTAAAAATTCAATGCAATTCAACAAACATTTGGGGAGTTGTCTACCATGCGGCAAGGAACTATGGTAGGTATTAGGAAGACAGGCCAGCTTACATTCTCCTTGAGCAGGGTTATGCAGCACGTATATAGGCAAGTGAAAACAGGATCATTTGAGGAGGAAGAAAGTACTAATGGGGTGGGGGTAGGAAGCAAGGAAGGGTCCACATAGAAATTTTCTTCTCAACTTTACCTTGAAGAAAGCTACATTTAAGAGGTAGAGGTGAGGAAGGAGAACATTCCAGACTTGAGGATGGAGTGTGGAAGAATGGAGGCAGCAGGTGGATTATCATGGATGGGGAGGGGACAGAACTTTAACTACCATTGTAAAGGTATGGAGCTGCAAAGCCAAAGAGCTAACAAGCCAGTTTAGCTGAAGACAGAGTATGGGAATGGGGAGTAATGGGAAATATGCCTGGAAATGCTGCATTGACAGCTAAAAGGTAGGTTTTACTTTCGAGCCAGAGGGGTCCATAAGGACAGCTGGTCCTATTCACTCATTTTATAGATAGGTTGGAGCCAATTTAGAGACCGTTTTAAATGCCACAGTTAGACTGGCTTCAACCTTGCCTCTCAACTCGGTGGAACTTCTTTTGCTACTAGAAAAAGGTGCTCAGCCCTTATAGAAATGAGGGACTATGTGATTCTGTTGTAGGTCCCCCAAAGTAGGTCCTGTGAAAGGGTTACTTTTTGTAGTAAGGTCCTTTTGAAATTATTCTCAGAAAGAAATCTGTGTGAGAAGTGTGTGTGCACTGGGTATGGGCAGGCTTTCCATTGGGTGGGGTTAGAGGGTAAGGTGAAAGGTGACCTTGAGGTTGACTTCAGTAGTGTGACTTGTGGAACTGCATCCAAGCCGCCTACAGAGAGAGTTTCACCTTAAATAACCTGAAATCATAGAAGGGGCTTCCCCCCTCCCCTCCCCCTCCCCTGCCAACCTTTTAGATTGATGGGGCCATCCTGAGTTTGCCTTGAACTGTGTCCTGCTCTCATGAGACCCTACTCCCTTGGCAGTCTTGTGTTTATTTTTGAGGACTGTTCCTCAAAGAGATTTTTTCTTTTTTGAATTTTAAATGTTTTCCTTGGATGACACTACCTAGAATATGCCTAGACTCAGGAGTAGTTCTCTTTCTACCACTTTCTGTTAAGGGTCCTCATTGGAGAATTTGGCCAACAAAAAGATTTTTAACGTAAATGGCTTCCATTTGCACTTAAGGACCTTGGGGGCCATCCCACCCTCTAAAGAATATCATTTTTGTGGGATGTTCAGGATGAGTGGCATGATTAAGTATTGACATCAGAAGAAATTACAGAAACATTCTCTCTTTTGCTTCTGCAAAAGGATTACTCTTTACTCCACCCATTCCTCTCTAAGTCAGTCATGTTCATATTGAATAGTCCTAGACAAGAGCTTCAGGGCCTTTCACAGATTTCTCTTGTTAGAAAACAAGTTTTTAATAGCTCCAAACTGAACCGTAGAGGCACCATAGCTGTACCTTGGTGTATGGGGTGGCTGGCAGATAGGTTAAGGGCACAGCAGTTCAACCTCTCACTCCCACCCCAATCTGTAGTGTCTGCCTTTTGTGTGTTAACACAAGTTACACGGTCTTTCTTTAAAAGCTGAACACAGTAGGAAAAAAATCTCAACTATTTTGACTTGACCAGAGTCGTTGATGTTAGAGAGAAAATCTTTTGTGATGATTGTCCCATTCTGGGCTCTGAAGAAATAACTGGCCCTGTTCTCCATGACATTCACTGTTTGATATTTTTGATGAAGTTGGTATGTTCTTTCTTGCTGTCAGAGGGATTATGTGTGTGTTAACATTTGTAGGTCTCCTTGAGTATTAAAAAGCACACACACACACACACAGGCTATAGGATTTCTGAACAAAATCCACCTCTTCTACTGTCTTCACTGCTCAGAGAACCATGTGGCCAACAAGAGCTTTCTTTAACTTTGTGAAGGGTCGCACCCTAAAAGTGACCCTTCTCAGCTCCTTTGTTTTTTGATTTTTGAATTGGTTGCGTTTTGGAGTGAGGATTTTTTCCATAAAGGATTTTTAAAAATAGTTTAAATACCTGGCTTTGTCATTGATGGGTTAAGTTAGAGTACTTCCTTAAGAAGAAAACTGTTTTGAAAACTCTTCTTTCTGATAACCACATATTTACTATATGATTACAAGCAGAAAAATGTGTTCAGATTCGACATCATTTCTGGAATGTTGGTGGCTCTTTATCCTCTCTCCCAGCCCCGTGACATATGGACAACAGCTCTGAATGTACATGCACGTCTAGCAATGATCTCTTTGGAACAAATTTTAAACAAGGGACAGGTACTAGTGTATGGTGGAAAAACATCAGGTCTGGAATCAGAGAATCTGAGTTTAAACTCTTGCTGAGTTACTTGCTACTTGTGTGACCTTGGCCAAGTCACTTGACTTTTCTTGGCTTCAGTTCCCTGATGTGTAAAGTGAAGGGAGTGGACTCAGTGGCTTTTGGTGTCTCATCCATAATCCTACATCTCTCAGTGTCCATAATCCTCTATCTCTCTCCACTTAAGCAATGGGTGATGAGTGTTTAAGAAAGCCATAATCCCTTTTTATTTATGCATAGTCAATGAGGCAGAAGACAGTTTGCTCATCTTGAGACACCATGAATAATAATAACACCAAAGATGAGAGCACAGAAATCAGCTTTGGATACTGAAATGGGAGCCCAGAGTTTGCTGAGGAGGAGATGGCAATGTTCACATCTACCCTAGAACCACAGTTTTCAAATTGGAAAGAGTCCTCAGAGGCCTTCTAGAGCAACCCATAACTGAATGGGAACTTTTTCTCCAACATCTCGCCAAAGTGACCATCCAGCCTTTCCTGGAAGACTTTCCGGGAGGAGAGGTAACTCATTACTGCTCAGACAAACACGTTCTACTTCTGGAGAGCTCCAGTGGTTATTGGCGTATTTCCTTCCATCCTCCAAAAATGTTCCTTTCGTGTAACTTTCATCTGAGTGACAGCATGGTTAGCATATAGATAATGAACATATGTTGGGAAGACATATATTCAAGTCCTGCCTGTCATGCAGGCTGGCTGTGTGACCCTGGGCAAGTGACCTACCTTCTCAGTGCCCTGGGTGATTCTCTAAGACCATAAAGTGTGGCTGTTGTACGTTGGTGGAGGGAGTTTCTTCAGTGGGAATGTAGTAAGCTGATAAAATCACAGACCCACATCAAATAAACAAACAGAAGTCCCAATCTTTTGTAAATCTCACCCAGCCCATCAGATATTTGAAGAGAACTCTTCTGTACCATGTCTTCTCTTTGCCAGGTTGAGCATCTCTTGTTTCTTCAACCATGCCTCCTCCTTGAAGAATGTGAAGCATTTCACCATCCTAGCTGCCCCTCGCTGAATTCTCTCTAGTTTAGTAATATTCTTCCTCTGACATTACCTTCCATTTATGCTGTATTTATCTCGTCTGTACAGTTTTGAGGGCAAGGACAGAGTTTTTGCCTTTCGTTGTGTCTCTGGCACTTAACACAGTGCCTGGCAAGTGGTAAGTGAATCATAAACTCTTGTTGACTGACTGACTTCCTAAAGCTTTGGTATCTTGCCCACTGAACGTAGAAGGGTCATAAAATGGGAAAGGCTTGACCAGAGGTTCTCAACTTGGGGTTCGTGAACTTGTTAATATTTTAAGAAAATTTCAATAACCTTATTTCAAAATAATTGGTTGCTTTGTAAGCCTATATATTAAATCTTATTTTGTAATCTTGTGTATTAAATTTTATTTAAATATTAAGTTTTAATTAAATAGTAAAAATTAAATTAAAAATTAAATTTTGTGCATTTAAAATATTACCCTGAGGAAGGGTCTGTAGGCTTCAGTAGCTGCCAAAAGAACCCATGATACATAAAAAAGTTAAGAACCGCATGGCCAGTAGACCAAGTCTTTAATTAGATGAAAGTATTCCGAAAAGAATTCACTTTTTTGGAAGATGATGTTGGTAGCCCAGAATCTATGCCAAAGATGCCTGCAAGACTGAGATGATTATTCTTTGGAAGGTGAGGTGAAGTGCCAACCATTTGTCATCATGGTGCATCCCATGACCCTCTGCAGGAAGGTTACTTGTTCAGTTTGGCGAGCCGTGTTTAGGTTCCCCAAATGCTTACTGCCGTTTCAGTTGGGTACAGTATGATTCACTTCCTTTCCTGTAGAGTACTGAGCAGCTCTGTTGTTCTAATCTGAAGGAAGTTAGTTACAGCTGACTGGGGTGGCAGGATATGGCAGCTTTGGAAGCAGTGGAATTGGGAGGCGAGATCAGGGTGACCATCCCCTGATGGCTAATTTCAGAGAAAAATGGACCTGGAGGAGAGCACAGTGAGCTAGGAGTCAGGCAGCCAGGGAAGAACATCACATTCAGACGCAGGAGATCTGGGTCCCATTTTCAGCTCCGTCACTAACTGGCTGGTTGTGTGCCCTCAGGGAAGATACCAGACTTCTCTCTGTAAAATGCTAGGCTTGGCGTAGATGAACTTTTTATTCTCTAATTCATTGTCAGCCAAATGGTTCTTAGATTGAAATATCAGAGATGCGCACTTGCTTTTGGTGACTTTTAATGCCCTCAAATGTTTCATGTATGTTGAATGTTTCTTCTCTGTGTGTAATTCATCTTGCCATCAGCATCTATTGAAGTTGTGGTAGCAGCAACTTACACTGGACCAAGTTGAGAGGTCACTTTAGTTGGGAGCTCCTCCTATTTCCCTGTATTGGTCCAGGGGAGGTTCCTGACTGTGCCGATGTAGAATCCTTTAGAGACTCCTCACTATTCATTGGCTACGTTTGCATATATCGCACCACTTGATTGACTTGAGTCCATTCATTTGGAATTTGTGTCAAGTGGGACTGGGGGTGTAGGGATTTGCACTATGTTATAAAAAAGAATACTTAGGTAAATTAATAGTATAAACAAGATTTCAAGGGGGGGTATTAAGTCTGCTTAAGAGAGCAGACTGTTTTAAGCACCTTAGAGAAACTCTTTCACATAGAAACCATTAATATGCTAATTATAAATAATTTTTTCTATTCATTAAAGCAGGGTCCCTGAAGGACCTCCATTTAGCAACACTTTGTTAGGTAGGTGCAATTATGTCCTTGAAAATAATAAAAGTCTATTGTAAAAAAAAGGAATCCAACAATTCATACTTTTCACTAATTCTTGTGGACCTCTCCCAATTTGTCTGAGTTGGTAAAGCTTTTCTATGTTTAAATTGGCACTTGTGGTAGTGTTATCAGTAGCTTTATGAATTTTTACATATGTGTGCTTATTACAATTCCAACTCAGAAAGGGTGATTATTTGCATTATAAAAAGATTCTTCACTTTACATAAGGATTCAACTCAAGGGTCCTCCAAAAAGCAGTTCTCCTTAGTGTGTTCAAAGCAAGAATTATATAAAAATTTATAAATTATACAAAGTTTTTCAGGGAGACATATATTAAATAAGATGAGGCACACTCTGATTTAGGTAAATGGATATGAAATATGGAGGAGTATATTCCTTTTATTATTACATGTTTCATTAAAATTCTTATGGACCATGAATATAGTCAAGTAAACTTGCTCGATAACTATTTACATTTAAATTAATTAATATGTAACAACTTTTCATTCGTTTTGGCTAGGTCCTCATTAGGATTCTTTATCCATTTGTTTTCATTGATTTTTCATCTTTATATGGGCATAGTTTGTATTCTCTTCTGACTTTGCTTTTTTGCTTTGTATTAGTTCATCCAGAACTTTCTAGAGTTTGTTGAATTATTTGTGTTTTTGGTGTTAAAGGCATAATAGTTTTCCATTGTATCATTGTATCACAATTTTTTTAACTATTTCCCTATTGTTGGATGTTAGATTTCTTCCCTTTTTTTTGTTTGATTTTTGCAATTACATGTAATGTTGCCGTGAAAATAACAATCCTTCTTTTGCTGTTTTTGATAACACTTCTTATAGAATTGTAGATTTAGAACTAGAAGGCCATCAAATACATCCCATCATTTTACAGATAAAGAAACTGAGGCCATGAGATGTTAAGTTGCTTACTTGGGTTCCCACAGGTAGGAAGTTTCTGAGACAGGATCAGTTTTCCCTGACTTCAAGCCTAAGGCTTTATCTCTACCTTCAATTCTAGCGCCATCTTTCAAGGCATATTCTCATTAATAGACTTAATGTGTTAGATAGTAATATTATTTTTGTAACTTTTGTGGTGTACCAACTACACTGCCAGATTGCTCTCCAAGGGGATTCTTCAAGTTTACAATTCCATTAGCAACATATAAGTATACTTTTTTCCCCTACGATCCCATGAAGCACTGAGATTTGTAACTTTTAATTAGTTTTGCCATTGTGATGGGTATGAAGTGCTACTTCCTAGAGGTTTAATTTACATTTCCTTTGCTTTTTTAGCAAAGTTGAACAGTTGTCATAATTATTAATAATTTGTATTTCCTCTTTTGGAAATCGTCCATTTAAATAATTTGATTCATTAATGCCTGGATGCTTATTAGTGGTTTCGTGATTGCAGGCTTATCAAGGAATGTGTGCTTATACTTTTGGACCAGCTCACCAATTTTTTAATTCTTTCTATATCCCAACAAAATCCTAGGGTGTAGTTAAAGGGACATTTCACTGTCCTGTCTGATACTGAGATTAGGATTTTGCCCTTATCAACTTTTATTCCTGTGCATATATACTCATTCTGCTGTGTACTCATGCTGAACATAACAAAGTTGAAATCACATGACATTTATCTTTGGGTTTTGCTTTTCTTATTTTACTTGGTGACAATTTTCTAAAAAAAAATTTTTGGCGCTAAGAATATCTACACATGGTTTTTGCTTAAAAGTAAGAATTTATGGTGGGAGCATATGGGTTAAATGGGAGTTTTTGAGTTACAGAAGGAAGAAGAAACCATGAGACATTTTAAATGAAATTTATGATTGTTTAGGGTTATAAATAACTCAAAAGTAGCCCTAACTCATGTGTGGAAGGCTATGTGGAACAAAAATCTTTCAGTAGAAAAGGTAATGAAGTGGAAAAGCAATTACAAATTATTTTATACATTTATATAAGGCAAATGTTTACCATATTTCCTTCAACATCATGAGGCATTGCTTCAACATGAGGCTCCTTGGTATATGAGTTTGAGTCTTTTACTTTATTTGGTTGCTGTCCTTAGAGGTAGAGCCATACTGGAAGTGCCAGAATTTGGAGTGAAGGCTGAGATGAGATAGACAGTCTACACTGAGAGGCATCATCAGGGAAGAGCCGAGATGGTAGGAAGTGAACCCTCTTCCCGTGTTAATTCTTAAGAATGCTATATTGCAGCTCACACAGCTAGCTAGTAAGAAAGCTGCCTGGACACTAGCTTCTTGTACGCGTTTGATGTGCAATTTTATCTAAGTGCTTTATAAATAATTGGCACAACCTCCCTGGGACACAGAAAGACGGGAATTCTGCAGAAAACAAGAGAGCAACTTTCCAAATGACCTCAAAAGAAGGATTAATGACATGTGGAGTGCAGTTGTTCTCAGGAGGGGTGAATCATACCCTAGAAAGTCCATCCTTTTGGGGGAGGCAGCAAAAAAGATTCTCAGTGGTGCTGGGTCTTGAGAGCATAGGTGAACTATGAACCTTTGGAGTAGTTGCCCCGGATCGTGCAAGAGAACGGCTAGGTAGCATGGGATGCAGGAGCTTTGTGGAAGACTTTGACACACTGGGACAATGGACTGGAGGACTGCTGTATGGGAGGAAGTGTATCACACAAATGTTGGTACCCTGAGGCAAAGTTCTAGGTACCCTACTCTAGTTGTAACTTTGCTAAGAAACTGAGCAGCTGAGTTAGCTTCATGCTAACTTTTAAAAAGCAACTTGCAACATAAAGCTTTCTCCCTTGTATTAAAGGAACTTAAAGCTTTCTTTTGTATTAAAAATTAAATGTAATTCAACAAACATTTATTAAGTACCTTCTATATGTAAAGCACTGTGTATGAAAATACTGTCCCCAAAATGAAATCTTTTCTGCAACATTCCATGGACGTGATACAGTATATACAAATAAGCAAATACAAAGTAATTTCAGCAGAAAGAACACCAAGTGGGGGAGGATGGGCAAAGTCACATGAGGTGGCACTTGAAGGAAGCTAGGGATTCTCAGAGATAAAGGGAAGGAGAGAGGGCATTACAGCCATGAAGACCAGCCTTCATGTGGGCAAAGAAATTGGAAGTTTGGGGAAGAGCTAGTAGACTATTTTGGCTGGAAGGCCTAGTGTGAAGAAGGAGATTGTGTAAAGTAAGTCAGAAAAGGTAGGTTAGAGCTCGATTGTGAAGAGTTTTAAATAACAGCCTAAAGTTTTTGTGTTTTATCCTATAAGCAAAGACACAGTGGGTGGAAAAATACATCCATATTATTTCCAGGATGATTTGGGAGCATGTGGAGGAAAAGGATGTAGGAGGAAGAAGGAAGAAATGTTTTATTTGGGAGCCTAAATATGAAATGGGTTTGCGTGCTGTATGTTGAACATTATGGCTGCCTACGACCGAGTAATTATGTGTCCTAAATTGAACTCCATTGGTAGCATATGGATGTAGTAACACAGTCACCATTTCGATTAGGTTAAACCTCTACTCCAGCTGAAGAAAAAAGGTGTAGCTTGCTACTTCTGAAACGTTAAATGGAAACAAAGAATAATGTAAAAAATTATTAAAGTTCTCTTTTCAACCTGGAGGCTAAGATTTATGGCATTGCTTCAGTATCTTCCTTTGACTTTGGAGCCAGGATCTACAACCTTGCTTGACCTTCCTGGAGACTTAAAGCTCTTGGAAGGCAGGAACTGCTTTGCCTTTTGTCTTTGTACCTCTGGCTCCTGATGCGGTGGTTTAGGGCTGCTGATATAGATGGCCCATGAGGCTCCCATTGCCTCCTTCAAATGTGTTACTTCTGGGATTCCTCTCCCTTTACTTCTGTTTATCTGTTGCTTTGCAGAGGCCCTTTCTTCCCTCTTTCCAGTCATTCTATTTTCAATTCACTTGCATGCCATGGCATCACCTCCCTGATGTCATGGTCCTCTTTGAGAATGAAGGACGAACAACAACAGTATTTCTACTGCTTGGAATTGGTGGGGGTGCGAATCAGTCAGTCAGTCAACAAGCATTTATAAAACATCTACTATGTGCCAGGCACTGTACACTGTAATTTGGGGACACAAAGAGAAGCAAAATTATGGTCCCTGCCCTCGAGGAACTCACATTCTATTAAGGGAGACAATAGGTAAACTGATAGATACGGTGTGGGATGTAATCTCAGAAAGAAGGTTCTACCAGTGCAGGGGACTAGGAAGGGCCTCCTGCGGGGGAGGCAAGATTTGAGCAGACTCTGTCTTCAAGGGAGACAGGAGGAAGGGCATTCTAGGCCTGGGGTACAGCCAGTGGAAAAGTGCAGAATCACGAGTTTTGTGGGAAAAGAATGAATAGTAATAATAGCTAGCATTTACATAGTGTTTTGATATTTATAAATATTATTTAATTTAATCCTTACAACTGTCCTAAGGTAAGTGCTACTATTATTCCCATTGTAAAGGTGAGGCAATTGAGGCAAAAGGTATATTACTTGCCTAGGGCCAGAAAGCTACTAAGTGTCTGAGGCTGGATTTAATTCTCATCTTCCTCATTCCAAGTCCTACACTCTAGCCACTGCACTAGTAGCAAGAAGGCCCGTTATAACCAAATGGTAGAGGACTCTTTGAAAGGAGTTGAAAAGTAAGATTGGAAAGGTAGGAAGGGACTAGGTTGTAATCAAAAAAGAATTTTTTTTAAAATTAAAACAATTTTAAAATCCTTTAAAAATCAAAGAGAGGATTTTATATTTGATCCTAGAGGCAGTAGGGAGCCAGTGGAGTTTATTGAGTAGCAGGGTAACATGGTCAGAACTATGCTTTAGGGCAATCCTTTTGGCCACTGAGTGGAGGATGGTGGGGGATTGGGAGAGATGGCAGGCAAGGTAACCCTTGGTGGGTAGGGCTCTTCAAACTTTTCCTCTCTGCTACTCTCCATTTGGGTTGAGGCCAAGGGGGTTCTAGGCCAGTCTCCAGGTCCTTGGGATCTCTGAACAGGAGAACCTTCTTCACTAGCCTTAACTGTGTGGAAGAGGCTGAGGGAGCCGGAATATATCCTGAGCCACATGTTATTAATCCTTCTTTTGAGGTCATTTGGAAAGTTGCTCTCTGCTCAGCACCTTGTTTTCTTTTCTGCAGAATTCTCATCTTTCTGCGTCCCAGGGAAGTTGTGCCAATTATTTATAAAGCACTTAGATGAAATTGCACATCAAACGCGTACAAGAAGCTAGTGTCCAGGCAGCTTTCTTACTAGCCAGCTGTGTGAGCTGCAATATATCATTCTTAAGAATTAACACGGTAAGAGGGTTCGCTTCCTACCATCTTGGTTCTTCCCTGATGATGCCTCTGGTGACTCTGAGGAGGACTTGACTCTCTCTGCTGACAGCCCAGGATTATTTTCAGCTTTTGTTTTTTTTGGAGACTGGCTTTCTCTATGTCATCTAGCCTAGAAGTGCAGAGGCTACTCAGAGGCTTGGTTCCAAAACTAATTATCACTGAGCTTTAACCTCCTCTATTTTTCCTATTTGGGCTGGGGGCCCCTCCTCCCAGGTTCTTACCATATTGGATGGAAGGAAGGAAGGATGGAAGGAAGGAAAGCAGGAAGGTGGGAGAAGAAGGAAGGAAAAATGGAAAAGAAAAGAAAGAGAAGGAAAAGAAAGAGGAAGAAAAGAAGAAAAGAAAGAAGGAAAGCAGGAAGGTGGAAAAGGAAGTAAGGAAAAATGGAAGAAGAAGGGAAAGAAGGAAAGCAGGAAGGTAGGAAAGGAAGGAAGAAGGAACACAGAAAAGAAAGGAAAGAAAGAAAAGAAAGAGGAAGGAAGAATGAAAGAAGGAAGGAGGGAAGGAAGGAAAAGAAAAATAGGGAGGAGACAAAGAAGGAAATAAGCATTTATTAAGTGTTTATTCTATGCCAGGCACCATGCTACAAAATACTTTACAAAATATTACCTTAGCTTATCGTCAACTCTGGGAGGTATTGGTGCCCTACTTACTGTGGGCACCCAGTCTCTTAGCACACTGCAGCTCAGAATTCCCCATCTCAGGTAATCCACCAGTCTCAGCATTCTGAGCAGCAGGGACTCCAGATATGTAGCACCATGATGGGCTTCACCATAGATTCAGATCCTTTTGCCTTCTTGCTCACTTCTCTTTGGTCCTGGCTGCCATATTAGTCCCAGAAGTCAAATGTCAGCCCCGCTGTGCGGATGAGGGTGGGAGGGATCCTCTTCAGTTTCCCTGCCTTGCTAAGCTCCTGGATTCAGGAGGAGTAGTGGATGGTGGTGTAAGCAAAGTCCAAGGCTGGAAGAAATAGGATGCCAACTGTCATGCCAGTTCATTTAGAACCCTAGCCCTGAACCCAATGGAGAAGTCTTTCTCCTTCAGCTCCATAGATAGCATTCTTTTTGCTGTTGCCTAGGAAACTTAACCTGATGCCTGACACAGAGTATGCACTTAATAAGTGCTCATTGATTGACTGTTGCCTAGTATAAGGATTTGAATACCAGGTTTAGTTATAGGAGGGATACTAGGGCATAGTGCTGAATGATAGAACACTAAACTTGGAAAGAGGAAGGCAGGTTCAGATCCTACCTCACAGGTGTACTAGCTGTGTGACCATGGGCTAAAATTGCCTCTTGGAGCCTCCCTGTCCTTATCCATAAAGTGAGGATAAAAGGAACTGCTGTACTGAAGTCACCGGTTTGTCATGAGTCTCAAATGAGATGATGTGTGTAAAGTTCTCTAGAAGCATCAGTTATGATTATTCTATGCCGGGCAAGAACAGAGATGGCCCTTTTGATGGTAGGAGGTCACCTCATTTAAAGCAGCAGTGAGGTAAGGGGGTATGGCTACAGAGGATTGAAGCTAATATACTTAGTGGCAGTTATGGAAAAGCTTTGGTTCACCATTCAGGGCCTAAGTTAAAGGAAATCTAGTCTTGGAATTGGGGCTCTATCAGTGTGATGGGCCACGGCAGGGATGACCAGAGACAGAGATGGGTCCCAGCAATAACCAGTGCAAGGAGGTCCAGGCAGTAGGCAAGCCAGCTGTGGGCAGCAGGTGGGCGCAGCACAGCATCAGAGAAGTCTAGAGCCACATTGTCATAGTGGAAGTCCTAGGAGGCTAGAAAATGTTATTGGGGAAGTCTGGCAGCAAGCATGTGATCTTCATGTAGATACATAGGGTCATGGACCCAGGCAGATCATCACACCAAAGAGGGATAGGGACAGAGATAGGGAATAAACATTAGTATAAGGATTCCCAGGTGAGGAAACTCCCTCTACCAGTGCAGACTGGAACCTTCTTTGAAATTTTATAGTCTTAAAGAATTGGCTAGAGTAGTGAGGGATTGTGACTTGCGCAAGGTCATGCCACCTATATGTGTCAGAGAGGTGGTATGATACTATAGGTATTCACAATAATAACTAGCATTTGGTTATCACTTTAAGGTTTGCAGAATATTTTACAAATATTATTTCATTTGAACCTCACAACAACCCCTTCGAGGTAGGTGTTCTTGTTATCCCTTTTCTACAGATGAAGAAACTGAGGCAAAGGATAATGATTTGCCCAGGGTCACAGCTAGTAAGCATTGGAGGCCAGATTTTAACTCAGGTCTTCTTGACTCCAGACTCAGTGCTACACCCAAGGTTGTCCTGGCATACCATGGCTTCCTTTCTTTTCTTGGACTTCCCTACCTTGTGAAATCCCAACAGGACAGTAGAGTGGAACATTCATTGATACTTCCCCATGCTGCTGCTTGGTGGTCTGGAATGGCCAGCCTGAAATGGACAGAGGGGAGATATTGAAATGTTTTACCTAAGGTAGTCCTAGTTCCCTGATGCCATTTTTTTTTGTCTGTTTTTAAGCCTGTGACCAGATGCTTTGAAAATAGGCATCTTTAAGGCAAACTTTCTGACAATTTCAAGATAAAGATTGCAGTAGAGCCTTAATCTCACTCTTCATGCCATGACCTCTTCTTTTGTATTGGTAGCCATAGGGCTGTTCTCGGCAAGTTTTTTTTTTCTTTTTCTTTTTTCTTTTGGTCCCTATCAGTGATTTCACCAGTATGGGAGATTCCGGGTCTGGAAGCTTCATTTGCTGTTTAGGTCAGCAACTCATTTGTAACTTAGGGTCCTAAACTGATATCTCACTTGTAACCTAGGATCTTAGAAAGCTGCTATGGGACGTTGGATGAGTTAAGTGATTTTACTGGGGTTGCTCAACCAGTATGTTTTAGAGGCAACACTTGAACTAGATCTTCCTGAGTCTCAAGCCAGCTTTCTATTCAGGTCACCTGCTGCCATACTCAAGAGTTCACATGTACCTTAAGTACGTAGGTGCTCAATAGAGAACTACGTGTTGAATTGCATAGAGAAAGGTTTTTATAAAGTTGGCTTAGGAAGTCTTAGCTTTACAGGATTCTCTCTCTTGGCTGGACTTGGGGAATTCCCCTGCCAATGGGAACTTGATAATTGGAGGTTCTTGGCTCTATTTTATTAAGATCTTTAGATGAAAGAAATAAGATAAAAACAAAGACTTAGATTCCATCACTATTACCAGGTAGGAAAACCAAAAGCATAATTAAGGAAAATCAAGAGGGAATTGCACTGAACAATCTCAAAGGATCCTTTTAACTCTAAATCCTATGAAATTTATGAAAGATTCCAGGGACACTAAAAAAAAACCAAACCATAAAAAAAACCCCAAAACCCACTACTTGATAGTGAGCAGAATTGATTGATGTAGATTCATAATGCAAGTAGGTGATTGGTCCATGGAATGCCAAACTTCCACTTCTTTGGAAACTTCCAGAGTTGCTGTGTCCTTATGAAGCTCTATTTGGATCACTACTTAAAAAGAACAGCCTAATCCTCATCATCCACTGTGCTCTCTGCCCGTTCTGGGAAGGCACTGATGAGCAAAGCAGTGGCCAAAAATGATCAGGTAAGCAATGATAGAGAAGCAAAGGGCCTGAGCACCAGTCATTGTTTACATTAATGAGGCTTCTCGTTGACTGTCAGAACTTTAGGCATTGTGAATCATGAAATACCAATTGGAAGACATATGGAATAGCATGGTACAATGGAAAGCATGTTGGCACTGCAATCAAAGGACCCAGGTTCAAATCCTGATGGGCCACTTAATATCTATGTAATAATGTTGGGCAAATCATTTAAACAGCCTCAGTTTCTCCATCTGAGATACAGATATGGGGGGTGGACTAGATGATCACAAAGGTCCCTTTTACCTCAAAGTTCATGATCCTATAAAATTCATTCAACTCAACAAGCATTTTAAAAGTATCTACTATGCACTAGGTATCTTACCAGGTAATGGGGAGAAAGACAAAAATAAAATAATTCCTGCCCTCAAGGAGCTTGTATCCAACATTCACAATATCTTGACTTTAGCTTGTATAAGTGTTTCATCATCTGAGTTGTACTTAGCAGTAAGCAAAATACTTTGTGTACCAGTTTCAGCAGATTTTCTTTTTTGTCGTGTTGCATTTTTTCAAGTCACACACCAGAGACAAAGGTCCAGGATTTTCATATTCATCTTTGCATCCCCCATAAGGTCTTCTTTCTTTCTTCCTTTCTTCCTTCCTTCCTTCCTTCCTTCCTTCCTTCCTTCCTTCCTTCCTTCCTTTCTTTCTTTCTTTCTTTCTTTCTTTCTTTCTTTCTTTCTTTCTTTCTTTCTTTCTTTCCTTCTTTCTTTCTTTCTTTCTCTTTCTTTTTGCTTCCTTCCTTCCTTCCTTTCTTCCTGCCTTCCTTCCTTTCTTCCTGCCTGCCTGCCTTCCTTTCTTCCTTTCTTCCTTCCTCTCTCTCTCCCCCCCAATATATATATATATATATGTATATATATATATATTTCATTTATTTGATTTTTTTTCAACATTCACTTTTAAAAGATTTTGAGTTCCTTATTTTTTTCCTCCTTTCCCTCCCCAAGATGGCAAGCAATCTGATATAGGCTATACATGTACAATCATGTTAAACATATTTCCACATTAGTCATGTTGTGAAAGAAGAATCAGAACAAAAGGAAAAAAACTAGAAGAAAGAAAAAAAGAAAATAATATGCTTTGTTCTGCATTCAGACTTTATAGTTCTCTGTATGGATATGGATAGCATTTTCTGTCATGAGTCTTTTGGAATTGTTTTAGGTCATTGCATTGTTGAAAAGAGCTAAGTCTATCAAAGTTGGTTGTCACACAGTGCTGCTGGTATTGTGTCAATATTTTCCTGGTTCTGCTCACTTCATTCAGCATCAGTTCATGTGAGTCCCCCATAGGGTTTTAAGGAAGTGATAACCTTATTGGGGATGTGGTAAGGGAAGATTCTAGATCAGGTGAAGTTTGGGCTAGATGGTTCCTGAGATCCTTTGGAATTCAACGATTCTGTGATTCCATAATAGGAACTTAATAAATAGATGAATGAATGGTTGCTTTCCCATTTTTGGCAAGTCATACACACACACCTCTTTGTGCTCTGGTTCTGCATGTAAAATTAGAGGTTTGACTACGTGATTTCTGAGATCTCTTCCAGCTCTAAATCTGTGATCCTATGACTTCTAGGGGGTCAATATTGGGATCAAAGAGCCCACAGGGGTAAAATCCATTTTCTTCATTAGGATTGTTTTATGCGTTGGTTGCAAAGCATAGATTTCTTCTTGGGATTGGCATAGTGTTTATTCAGTGGAACTCAGACTCTGGACTCTTTTGGGCTATGGAATTGCCATTAAGAGGAAAGCAGTTGATCGGTCTGGGATTTTTTTGTGGAATCTCCCAGGCCCATTTGCTTTTAGGGCTCCCTTTTAGAGTCAACATAACTTCTCACTCTCCCTTTTAATCTCGTTAGCCCAGGAGGCACTTTTCCTCATAAACTTTTTTCATGAAAACCTTTTCTGATATGAGATATACTCTTCCAGAATTGTGTGCCAGGGGTCCTGAGTCCTGAGAGTAGGACAACCAGCTGGCTGGCATTCCTTCTTATGATCCAAATATTGAGGCATGCAGATTGAGGAGTATTTGAAGCTGGGACTGTGGGAATGTCTGCCTGTCACCAGCATTCATTTATTCCTGATGATCATCTCGTTTGGTTTGAACTGGCATGCTGTTTAATGTGTCAGGGACAGCCGCATGCAGTATTGCTTGTGATAATTTTTCATGAGAAGATTGTCACCTGGGGAGGGGCAGAGAGATGAGGGAGTGGGGGAAGGGTGATGGTAGGGAGTGCTCTTGGAATCAGTGGACATAGAGAGAATGAGCTCTGTTCTTTTCTCCACCCAAAGCTAGAAGAACCTAGAGTGATGCCCACTAAACGAGAGATTATTATTTATCCCTCTCCCTGTTTGGTACATTCCTCAGCTTCTGATTAGTCCTTTAATACTGCAAAGGAACAGTTTACTCCCACTCTGCTATGTTTTTATACCAGTCACAGTCCTCCTTTTTGCCCCCTCCTCTGCTCCCCACCGCACTCCTTTCCACATAAGGTTCCTTTTAGTTTTCTCCAAGCAGCCATGTGAGAGGAATAAAATAATTTTGAAGAGCATTATATGGTGAGAATTTTGACAATGAGTGCAAGATTGTAATTACTCTCTTCCATTAGACTCAGTGGCTTTGGACAGATAAGCTGTATTGAAACGTGTGACCAGGGCATGGGATCATGGATTGTCTTTCACTGTTGTCATGGCGACAGTGATGCAGGTGGCCTATAACTGCCTGGCTGTCAGATCTTATACATCAAGCGGGTGCTAAGTGAAAATATGTTAGAGGCATTGGGGGAAAAAATCGCCAGCAGTGTTTAGAGGATCAACTAGAGAAAAGCTAGCCTAGTTTAAGAAAGGGTTTCTGTTAAAAGCTTCCAGTGACTTGGAAGGAGTTAGAGTCCTTACTTTCCATGCATATGACCAAGGTAGTTTTTAAAAATAATTTTTTTTTTCTGGAGCTAGTCATTGTACCAGTGTCTCAGTAATTCCATTCCGTCCCCCATCCCCCTCCTCCTTTCAGAGCAAACAGGATAAAATTGTGACTCTGGAAGAGGCAAAGAGAGACATTTTCTTCTCGGACTTTGGTTTTGGGTCACACCTTGGGGTACAGGAATTAAAAGAGCTATGAACCCATTCCTTTTCCATCTGGTGATATAGCCTCAGTGTATTTTCTCAGGCTGAATTAGGAGAGGCAGACTTTCCCTATAAAGGAGGTGCTAGCCCTGGTGTCCTTGGTCATGGTGAGAATGCATCCACAGAGTATTTTGATCCTTTCTAGGCACCACATTTGGGAAGGCCATTTACAAATTAGGGTGGATGGGGAAGAGCAGCCAGAATGGAGATGGAATGGGGGAGCTATGTAATATATGCAGTTTGGGAGAAAGAACTGGGAATGTTTATCCTGAAGAAGAGAAAGTTTGGAGAAGGGGGACCTACTAGATAACTTAAAGTTTTTGAAGTACTGCCATGTGGGGAAGAGGAATTAGACTTATTTTACTTGGCTGCAGAGGTCTGAAATTGGATAGAAATGGTAGAGGGGCAGATTTTTGTTCAATAGAGAGGAAATTTCCCAATACTTAGAGCAGCTTCAAAGTAGAATAATGGGAGATCACAGAGTCATAGCTAGAATGGATCTCGGGGCCATGTAGTCTACCATTCTCATGTTACAAATGGGGAAACAGAGACTCAGGGAGGATAAGTGACTTACTCAAGGTCACACAGTAAATAAGTGACAGAGGCTGGATTTGGTCCCAGGTTCTTTGACTCCAAAATCAGTGCCTTTTTCACTCATGAGAGTGAAGAGTGAAGAGAGTGCTCATTAGAGAGCTTGACAGGGAGACTGGGTGACCACTTGTTGAATATGTTACAGAAAGTAGTCTGTATGAACTCCATTTCAGGGGTTGATTGGACTTGGTGGTTTCTGAGGTCCCTTCCAAGAATGTGATTCTCTGAAGGAGGAAGAGATTATCATGATGTTCCATCTTGAATGAATATTGTGCTCAGAAATGCACTTAGAGTAAAGAATGTAGATCCCATTCTGCCCATCAGGTTGAATTTGATTGAAGGTAGGAAGAGGCTGTATTGATGGGAAAGTTGTGGTTGGGGGAAAAAAACAGCTCTCAAAATCTTAAAATGATGCCTTCCTATTTCAGACATAGAGAACAGTGTGAACAAAGACATTGAGACTGAAGTGGGATGTTCAGGGCTCAATGACTACAGTAGTCTGGTTAAAGAGGAGGGTTTGTGTTACAGATAAAGCTAGAGAGGAGACAAACCATGACGTGCCCTCAGTTCCAGACTATGAAAGTTGAACTTTACCCCGAAGGCAGTGGGGAGTCATGGAAGGTTTTGGGGAGTTGCTTGGGAGAGAGACAGCCAAAATCTTATTTGAAGGAGATTAATCTGGTTATGTAAGTAGTTATAGAAATATTATCCACTCTGTCTAGCCTTAAACTATAAACTCCTTAAAGGCAGGGACTAAACTATGGGTGGTACCTCCTACTATATCCTATACATAGTGATTCTTAATAGATGAGACTGATTTGTGAACTGAAAAATAAATAAGGATTGTTGATGTGGTTGTGTGGGTAGTTCTTTTCCCGCAGGATTTAAAAAGCAATCGTCTAATCCCTGTTTATCTTATTGTTTTGGAAAAGAGTTAGGAATAGTAATATTGCCTCTATTTCCTTGGACTGAGTTACTGGGTTCAAAGAATTCTTGAGATCTGACATAAGGAACATATTCATGGTTTTCTTACACAGGCTTTTTTGAAGGATACATGGAGATGGAATGATGTTAATTGTCTTAAGGTGACCCAAAGTAGCCAATTACTCTGCATGGCACCATGGCATCTAAAATGTCCTGAATCCCAGACCAGCACCAGGAGTTTACTCTATGCAGAGAGTTCTGTTAAAAATGGGAAACTGGTCCCCTGGGGTGAGGGGAGGCTTATTAGGGAGTCCAGGGACAGAATTACATCTCAAGTGGACTTGTTCAAGTTCAGCCTGGCCCAGGAAGTATTTACCTGCAGTATTTTTTCTACCCTTGGATCAAATATTAGGAATATTCCCAGGGCCAGTGAAATGAGCAGGCCAAGGAAAGTTGTAATGGCTTTCAGCCTGGGCCTACTTTCACAATACCTACATTTACCCAAGTTCTGTGAAAAGAAAGCAGGATGGTCTATGTGGTTTTTACTCTAAGCTATTTTTAAGTAAAATGAGGCATAGTGAGGTCAAATAGATTGCCCAGTGGTCTCATCGTCTTCCGGAAAGAAGACTGGGCACAGACAACATGACCTGTCCGCTGGCTAGTGGTTCACCAATGATATAGTGCTTCTTTCAGATCTTATTTTCAGGACCTCTTTGACATTTGGTTTTAAGATTAGTCAAAATTGAGCCAGACTGAATGCCCATATTTTTTCCTTTTTTTTTTTTTTGGAGGGTGAAGGCAAGGCATTTGGGGTTAAGTGACTTGCCCGAGGTCACACAGGTAGTACGTGTGAAATGTCTGAGGCTGGATTTTGTACTCAGGTCCTCCTCACTCCAGGGCGGATACTCTATTCACTGTGCCACCTAGCTGTTCCCCATATTTATTTCTAATATTAAGTTGGTAAATCTGAAAGCATGTCAGAGATGGAAAATGCATGAGGAACAACAGCAAATGTCTTTATTATATATTTGCTTTTGTGTTCCAGTTCTTTTCTTTCCTACCATACAGCTTAAGGCAAGGTTTCTTAACAAGAGTGCTCCAAGGAGTTCTGGATACATTTTAGGGAATCAGCGAACTTGGATGGGGGAAAACATCACATCTTTATTTTCACCAAATTTTGGTTTCTTTTGTTATCCTATGTATTTTGTTTTATGTATTTAAAACAGTATTCTGAGAAGGGATTAGAGGCTTCAGCAGACTACCCAAAGGTTCTAGAACACACCAAAAAAGGCACTGACCTGGAGTTTCTTGACCTCCACAATATCTCTGGATTCCATTTTTTTCTTCTTTTATTTCTCACTCTTAGGCCTTGCTCTTCATCTTCTTTATCTTGGAGAATATATTTCCCCCTTGTCCTTTCCCTCACTTTTTCCCTCTGAGATAATAGATACAAAGGGTTTTGCAAAATTTTAAAATGCTATGTAAATGGCAGTAGTTATTTTGATTTTCTTCTCATCTTTTTTTGTTGGAGTTCAAATAGAAAGAACCCTAGGACAAGTTGCTATCTTGCTATTATTCTTTTATATTGAATATTTTACAGATTATTGCATGGGGTGATAAGATAATAGTTTTTTTCAATTGAATAAGAGCACTGAGATGTAAGTTTATCTTATATAGATTCACTTCAAATATCTTTAGGACAACTCCTGTACAGATAGGACAACAGGGAAGTTAGGTACCTTGTCTTGTTCCAATAGGGCTTTTACTTCTTTCATCCTTTTGGTCTCTATATTTTGAAAGCTTTTTGGTCTATGTAGTTTGGAGATTGAGTATTTAATATGGTACCATCTATTACAAAGCATTGTTCTTAAATTTTTATTTTTGGACCAGTGCTGCCTTCAGTTCGGATCAGTGCTATAACAGTTTGTCTGTAATAATGCTATAGTTCCAGTAAAGTTTATTTGTTGAATTCAGTCTGGGTCCATCCTCTTTGTTCAAAGGAACATTTTCTGTTTTTGATTAGGTAATGTAATTCCCTAATTTCTATTCCTGATTAGGAAATTTTATTCTGGGGCCCAGAATTAAAAGAAGATTTAATGGGAAAGGATCTAGGAGACAATTGTCAACCAATCTAAGCAAATAATATAATTGATTATAATAAGGAAGCTTCTGATAACCAGTGGACTACACAATATTAATTTTTTATGTTCAGGTTTATGGCAGCACACATTCCAAACCAGATTCAAATTTAATTTCTATGTTGGCAAACCCTGATTTGAGATATATACATATACATACATACATATATATATATATATACATATATATATATATATATATATACTTATATGTGGAGCTGATGTAAGTAGCACGTTTTTTCCTTCTTTTTTATCTTCTACTCAATGCTAGATGGAAATATTCTGTTTCCTGTTTCAAGTGTTCCTGCTTTCTTAAGCTTAATCATGCCTTATGCTTATGCTGTTTTCTTATGTTTAAACCCTCCATTAGTAGGTTTGATGCCAAGAATACAGGTGAGTATTTTTGCTAAACCTCACCCATTTCAGGCATAAAACTGAAAGCTTCTCCAAGCCATGATTGGTTGTCAATGCTTTGGCAAATATTCAAGACAATTATAACATGGTTAGGAAAAAGTTAAATGTTAACAGGCCTCAGAAGATGGATGATGGTGTACTTTGGTCTTTCTGTGGCAGGGTAGGGTAGGAAACTATTAGGTTAATAGAGGATTTAAAATCTTGGCAAGTTTAAATAGGCTTAGGAACTGTATCTTCTAGACAAAGAGATTGACTATCCAAGGCTAGATTTGCTTTCTGTTGGTGATGGAGTCTCATAAGGGCATAAATCTAGAATAAGAAGGAACCCCAGAGACCCTCTAGTCTAGGGCCTTCATTTTCCAGATAAGGAAACGGGTCTGGAGAGCTGATTTGACCTGCCCAAGTTTCTATAGGTGGTAAGTGCGGGGAGGGGGAGAATTTGAACTCAAGCCTGCTGATTTCAAATCTAGCACTCTTTCTGTTGCTTTTCACTCTTCTTCTCCATCCCTATGTTTAGGACATTGGTATGAAGCCTTCTTCATCAAGTGACTTGTTCCAAAGTATACAGATAGAGCTGAGATTTGAACTCAGGTCCTCTGCCTCCAAGTCCCTTTCTCTTCCCACTGTAACTTACTACCTCTCTTATGCCTAAGGAAAAATTGAAAGGTCAGCTAATCTCCTCCACCTCCAAGCCAGGGTTGTCTAAATGTGGTAAAAGATTTAGGGAACCTCAGGAAATACAAAATAAAATTGACCCATCCCTAACCTTTTTTTTCTTTTAAAGGAAAAAAAGTCTAGAATCACTTTTCCCCCTAAGGAAATATATTTATAGTGTCATGCTGAAATAACAAACAATGGCATTGAATCCTCTGTGGGTTTTTTTTTTTAATTCCTTTGTAGCGTTTTGTGCAGGACGTAGTCAGAACCGCCAGTGGCACACACCAGGGTGCCGAGTCATGACGTGGCAATCAAAAGCCTGAGAAACGGGCCTGGGAGGCACTGAGCCCTAAATAGGGAAACACCCAGTTGGGTAATTAAAAATCGGTTTCTAGAATTTGAAAAACCATAGCCACATCTTATGCAGTTACAATGTTTTAAGTGACAGAAATAGATTTCTAATTACTTGGCTGGGTGTTTCCTTGCCCAGGGTTCAGTGGCTCAACACACTCAGGCCCATTTCTCACTCACTTGATTAATGCCTGGCGGCTCCTTTGCCTAGACTCTAGAAGACAGTTTTGCTTTCCCCCATGTTCCCCACAAGCAACTTCCCTCCCAAGTTAAATGCTCCCTTATGAATTTGTCAATGAAGCTATTTATACAGGCAGCTGTTTGTTATACTTTATCAATATTGGGCTTTGTAAACAAGAAGCATGAGTGCCATGGGTGTGTAGTGGCTTAGAGGCAGAGGCTTGAATCTGTGGGCACATCTCTTTACCTTTATGAGCTTTAGGTTTCTTCATCTCTAAAGTTAGAGAACCAGGTTAGGCAACCCCTTTGGTTCCTCGCAGCTTTAGATTGGTGATACAACTTGAAAATGTATGGCAAAGAATAATCTCGCATTGGCACAAGCAGACTATGCTGAACTAGTAGGTTTCTGCCATATCTAATTTCTGTTATTCTACAAGCTTCTAGGAACGTCCGTGAAGTCCTTGGCACTCATCTACATGGCTTTTGGCTCTGAGAAGTGGGACAGGGGAACCTAGAATTAACTAGAATTTAAAATGGAAAGAGGAATTGAAAAATGTTAAATAACTTCAGCAAGAAATCGATTGATCTAACCTTAGGGTTAATATTTTGAGGGCCGTTTCAGGTTCTCTCTTCACTTCATACTCCCATGTTCACTTTGTGAACAAACACTTAAATGAGTCCAGTGTATACAACTGAGCAGGTAAGATTGTATTTGGAGAGGGGAATCATGTTGGGCAAAGGCACAGTTGTGAACGACAGCAGTTCAAAGAATCGGAAGATTTCACAATTAAAGTGAACCTTGATGGCTATCTGGTTCAAACTACACCTGAAAAAAAGACACCCCTGCCCCCTACACATACCACATAGCCAAACAAATAAGCATTCCTTGTTAGCTTTCAGGCCTCCAATGAAGGAGAACCTATTACCTGCTGTAATAACCCCCTCACTTTTGGCTAGCTCTCACGGACGTTAAGCGTGCCACCTTACATTGAGTTCGTCTTCCCTGTTGTTCCTTTGGTGCCAAGCAGAATAAGTCTGTCTACTTCTGTGACTCTTCCAGAGATTGAAGACATACATTGGGGAATAGAGGAGAAACTAAGCTGGATTTGGTCTCAGAAGCCCTGGCTTTGAATCTGTGATCTTCCATTATGTGACCTTTCAGGGCTAAGATCCTATGATCCTGTGGTTCTCCACACCTACCTACATCTGCTCCCCCCCTCCCCCCAAGCTTTTTGTCTTTCTGGCTCTGTTTCCTCATCTGGAAAGTGAGAGATTTGTGGCCTTTAGGCTGCAGGCTCCCCACCCCTAGACTAGACACAATCTTCAAAGTTCCTCCTAGATCTAAATCAAATAATAATAGCTAGCATTCATATGGGGCTTTGAGGTTTACAAAGCACAACTTATGCGTAATATCTCATTTGATTGGATCCTTAGGGAAGTGCTGTCATTATCCCTGTTTTACAGATAATGAAATGAAGGCTGAGAGAGGTGGCTTGTCCAGGGTCACACAGATCCCATATTCTGGTATTTGCAAACTTTCTTTTTTGAGAGACATTATAGGGAAGGAGGGAAACAAACCTTTATTAAGAACCTACTGTATACCAGGCACTGTGCTAAACAGTTTACCAATATCATCTCATTTGATTCTTGCATCAATCTTGGGAGGTAGCTGCTATTATCATGCCCTTTGCACAGTTGAGGAAATTGAGACCAGCAGAGGTTAAGTGACTTGCCCAGGGGCATACAGCTAGTAAGTGTCTGAGATCAGATTTGAACTCTGTCTTCTGGATTCCAGGCCTAGCTCTTTCCTGTATCATCTGGCTGCCTCCAGAAGGGACCTCATTGGCCAGTTGATCAAGAGTGAGTAAGAAAAGGGGGAGTCCAATGGCTGTGAAGGAGATCAGTATTGTTGGGGGGAGGTGAGGATATGGCCAGCCTCAAGCAGAGACATTGGACATCAGGGTGACTACTTGTACCTGCTCAGGTAGAGGGCATTCAGGTGAAAAATCAAGGATAGCTTTCAGAATTTTTGAAAGCCCTCTGTCTTCTTTACATCCAACTAGAAGGCTTCTAGAGGAAGGAAAGAAGGACTCTGTGTTAATATCTTAGCCAAAGCACGGCATCTCTAAAACAGAATTCAAATGACTAAGATCAAGAAATAAAATAAAATGGCCTCTTGGTTAAGGAGGAGGGGTAAAAAGGAGCTTTTCAGTGATGTCTTAATTCTTGTACTTGAGGTGCATTTATTGTTTTTTTAATCATAGGTTGTTGGTACCAAATTAGCATTTGTAGTAGTTTGGGGCATTAGTATTCAGGAATAGTACTGTATTCTCTTCTCCCCCCCCCCAAAAAAAAGAACAAGAAATGAAGGTAGTTTGTTAAGCAGGCTTCAGTGCCACTGTAGTCCTCCCAACTCTAAATGGGGGGAAATCGTGTAGAAATGCGTTGTTGCTTGAGCCATTTCCTGACCAACAAGATGGTCTGGCTGGGGGACTGATATTTTGCTTCTGGTGTGGTGAAGCCGATAATCCAGTTTTGATGCTAATGTGCCAGTCACCGCCCAGGCTGAAGGCTAAGCAGAGTTATGGCCTCATTATCCATGGCTCAGGGTGAGCCTATAAGGTTTGGACCATCTGTGCTCAGAGGCAGGGGAAGGAGGAGGGGAACGGATGCTCTCCAGGCCCTCTTACCGAGTGATAGGGAGCCTTCCTGGCTGCACTTCAGAGTCTTTTGTAGAGACACAGAATCCTTTCCCCCTTTTAAAAAAATAAAGGGTTTCTTTAAAACAGTGAACATTAATACAAACGACTAAACTTGGTTGGTAGACTACATTGAAATTAATTACTTTGAACACATTTAGAATTGTGGCATTACTCTGGTCCTTCCCTCTAAGTTCCCATTAGAATTCCTTGTCAATCATTCTCCTTCACTTTTCCTCTTAAGATTGTAGTTAATGTGAACTCCATCTTTCTGGTGCTCCCCCTCCCAGTTTGTATTGTTTCATTTAGGCCTTTCCAGATTTCTTTAGATTCCATGTACGTGATGGTTTTAATTGCACTATAGTGTTTCAGTTTTTCACCTTCTTATTGAAATGACTGCCCAGAGAAAGCTCAACATGAGGTGGGAAACACAAACACACACACACACACACATGTGCGCGCGCATGCGCACACATACACACACGCACACACATGCACACGCACACATATCTACATGCATCTATATTATATGTACAAATATATGTATATGTACATTATATATGTCAATATATATGTGTATATACATATATGTACATATATACATATATGTCAGTATGGATGGATGGATAGATAGAAAGGTGGCTATCCCCAACTTGCTGAGTTAATTTTCTGAGCAAGGTTTTCAGATCAAAGTTTTAAATTCTCAGAAGTCCTAAAACAGGACTTAAAGAGAAAAGAAAGAAAAGACCTATTAAGATTTTTAGAGTCCACATGCCTACTGAAGAATGTCAAGAGTGATTCTTTGCAGGTTGTTGCTTGTGGCTGTTTGGGTTATGTATATGGTGATTTGTGAAAGTCTATTCCAGTTAGAACGGGTGCCCTCTTGACACAAATACTATGGATTCTTGCGTTATCTATCAGAAAGCAGAAAAGGAATGACATCTTTTTTTTTGTGTTTAAGTTTTATGATCTGTTTAATTCTCATTTCTGTGGCATGGCCTCTGAAGGTGTCTTTAAAATCTTTTACTTGGAATTTATGACCAAGGGACTATCACATTTTATATTCCTTTTATAGGATTTTATATGTCTGAAAAGTTTATTCAGTGTTGGGCCCTAATAGCCAGTGACTCCTATAAGGAGAGCCAGAGCTAGCTCACCAGCCCATCCATGGAAAGCCACTTTAGGTTGAGGGTAGAGAGGTTTCCTGTTGTCATAACAAAGCCAGGAGTCACCCAGGGTGGTTGTTGGTAGTGAGGAGTCTGTGTTTGGGTATGAATTGCATTTCCTGTCCTCACCAGAAGTTAGTGATTTTTGAGCCTTGAGGACCCCCTTTTCTGCTGTCTATCATTCCCTTCTCTTCCATGCTCTCAATCCATCATTTATAGCCATTGGCCTGGTGTAACTTAAGAGGAAGACTACACTGTTTCCCTCAGAGCAGGCAGCTGAAAGGAGATGATAGATCAGAGAGTTAGAGCTGGAAGGAGTCTTGGAGGTCACCGAGTCCAATCTCATTTTATAGATGAGGAAATAGTCCTGGCAAAGTGAGGTGACCTGCCCAATGTCACGTGGGTAGTAAGTGGCAAGGGCAAGATTTGAACCTGGCACTCCTGATTCCAAATGTAATGTGCTTTTCATCGTACCAGGTCAGCCCTTATAATGAATCATATCATTAACTGGATGATTTGGTGGGCGAAGCCCCCTTTGGTGCAGAAAAGCTTATCCCTGAGGATACTTTGCACCTTTGTGGGTGGGGACCCAATAAACTGGCTATCCTTATGGTGTGACCTACTCAACTAATCTTGCTTTATTAAAGGCAGTTCAATTTAGCAAACATTCATTAAGCTCTTCCTGGGCACATGGCACATAAGAGGCACCATTGCATTGTGGGTAGACAGGTGGCCTCGGGGTCAGAAATTTGGGAGCAAGTCACATAAACTCTTGGTGCACACAGGCAGCTCTTTACATCTAGCAGTTTCTGTAGATTGGCTGGGCAACACTGGTGGAGGGAATTTTGTCTCTGCCAGTTCATTATGGGAAATGGAGAGAGGCAGGATGGTGGAAACGTTCAAGGTGTCATACTACTAGGTGCTTGGGACACAAACCAAGAAGCGAAACAGCCCATCTGCCTAATGCTCTCGTAATCAACTAGGGAGAGTAGGAGGGGGAGTTATAGCATGTATATAGATTAGTAACTTGCACATTAATATGAAGTTATGCAAGTCAGTTCAAAGAGGATCGGGACAGGCCTTGAATAGGCTGTTTACTTCCTTGTGTGGAAGCATGTAGGTATCATTCCCTGCCACTTTGCTTATCAGACATGGCAGGTGTCTGGCGTATGCCTCAAATTTGGAGTACAGTTGATCATTCCTGGTACCAATATCTGCTAAATGCATTCAACACTTGTATACTTGCATACCCAACTCAGAATATTCTTATTGGTTTTACATTAAACAAAGAAACTAATTCCTGTTAACTGGAGGTTGGATTGACAGAGCAAATTTATGTAATCCCTGGCCTCCCATCCAAGTTCATTGACATGGAAGAGTACCGCCCATCTGTAAAACATTTACTAATGACAGCCTGCCCCTTATATAGCCCTTTCTTGTCAAGGAACTCCAAGGGTTTGCTGATTGACTAATTGTGGTTCTGTCACCTCTGACCTCATTTCACCTCCTAACAATCCTCTGACACACGGGAGGGAATGGGAATGAGGGTCTCCATTTTGCAGCTGGCAAAACTGTTGCATAGGAATGAGGTGACTGGCTCATGTTGGGTCTCTTTACTTTACTATAGTACTGAAAAAGCACTGACCATGGAACCTGAAAATCTGGATATGGGTTCAAGTTCCACCAATTACTTTGTGATCCTGGGGCAGTCTTCTCACCTTTCTGAGCCTCAGTTATTTCATCTGTAAGATGGATATAATAATGCCTGCTTGGAGCGACCTGGTCGGGGTTGTTGTGAGGATCAACCGAGATAATTCAGGAAGAGTGCCATGCATGCCTTCACATATCAACTCTGCAAATCCTAGTGATTATTATTTTAATTGATCATCTTGCCTCATTATATAGTATCTGTTAATCACCACAAGGTGAATGGATAGAGAACTGACTGACCTTGGCAACAGAAGGACCTGGGTTCAAGTCCTACTTCTTACATTGTCTGTATGACCCTAGGCAAGTCCCTTAACCTCAGAGTACCTCATGCAATTCTCTAAGATTACAAGCTACGCACAAATAAATTTGGAAGGACCTTTATGAGACAATGCAAAAGAAACAGAATAGAACCAGGATAACAGTTATATTGTAAATCAACATTAAACTGACAATAAATAATTTCATTTAAAATTAGAAAAAATACAGAAAAAAAGAAAACCAAGATTAGGCTTCACATGTTTTCAGAACCATGAGGCAATTGGAGATGATCTCTTGTTAGTCCTTGCTAATGCTAAAACCTCGTGATCCCCTGATCCCATGTTGGGCAGTTAAAGCTGTTCTGCATTGCCCCTGAGGACAGAACATAAGCCAAATGTGTCATGAAGGAAATAGATTGGAGAGGTTAGCAATTAGAAAGGACTTTCCAATTGAGAATTGTTAAGCACAGGGTTGAGTTATTAAGGGAAGTTATGATGCCTCTTGTACATCTTTCAGAGTGCAACAGTCTTACGACTTGCAGGATTAAAGTAGACCTATGGGCTCTTACGGCCTAACCCCTTCTTTTGCTCAATTGAAAAGAAATGCCTAGATGGCACGATGGCTAGAAGGATGGCTCAGGAAGACTTGGGTTCCACTGCTGCCCCTGTTCTACACTGGCTGTGTGCCCATGAGTAATCCCCTTCCCCTTGCAGTGTTTCCCTGGCAAATTCCCGAGACCATAAATTCCTGGGAAGTTGCTGTTCCCTGCAGAGTTCCCTATACTGATGAAACTTAAAACAACTTTAAAAAGTTTGAGATAATCAATTCATTTTTTCTTCTCAAATTTAAAAGCAATCTATTCACCTTTTGTCATTTACATTTCAAAAGGTAAATGTTTTGAGAACTTTAAGTACTCTGATAATTAACAAAGGCAAGATAGTGCCTTCAATTTTAAAATAAAAATTGGCAAAGTGATTTTTTACAATCTTCACCTCTCATTATGTTGGAAGATCAAAGGATGCAGAGCCAGAAGGGATGTGGGAGCTCACCTAGTCCACCCCTTCATTTTATAATTGTGAAAACTAAAGCCATAGAAATTAAGTGACTTGCCTAAGATAACATAAAAATTGGAATCAGAACCCTGGTCTCTTCTGGTTCCATTCTATTCCATCATGCTAGATCGCCTCCTTAAAATAGACTCCCTGGTTTTTGTGCTGATCTATCCTTTAGCAACTGGATAGTGAACCCTCAGAGATTGGGCTATGACTAGAGAAAGGGATACCTACTGGAGTACCACCTAGTATAACTTTCAGAATTTCCTTAAGCAGATTTGAGACACTATGGCAAAAAGTGCACATTATTAAAGATATCAGATGTATTTTCCAAAGGTCATTTGCATCTTCTAAATCCTGTCATTTCAGAAGTTTTATTAATTTTATTAAGGGTAACTGTGAGGTAGTGGAAGGACCACTAGAAGGGGAAACATTAAAACCTAGATTTGGGTTCCAGCTTTGACCTTCCCCAACTCATCTGTAAAAATGAACAGCTTGGGGTTAGAAGATACTAAAGACATACATGTCCATAGTGCTTTGAAATGTAAAAAGTTGGATCCTCACAACCTTGTGATGTAGGAACAATTATTTTTATACCCATTTTGCTGAGGAAGACAGAGATCTTCAGTGACTCACTTGTGATCACAAATCTAGTTAGCATCAGATTTGAACCCAGGCCTCTCAATTCCAAATCTAGCACCCTGGAAGGGCTATGATGTGGAGGAAAACTGTTTGACCCCAGGGGCCAGGACCAGGACCAATTTAGACTTGCTGTCAGGAGAAACTCCCTAACAATTGGATTTATCCAAAAGTGGAATGTTCTCCTAGGGATTCCTTTCATGTGCTCGTTGAACCTTTGAAATGCCTTCCAACTTTCCAATTCTGTGACGCGATCATAAAATGCTCTGCTATCCCATCAGCCAAATCCCTCCAAGCCTCACTTCTCCACCTGCAATATGGGGTTACCAAACTCGAGTTGTTTAAGCTGGCAAAGAGAAAACTGCAAAAAGAGGCACACTAGCTATCTCTGAGTGTTTGATGAACAGTGGTGTGGAAGAGCTCAGCATTGTTCTCCTTGGCTCTGTGTGTCAGAAGAAGGAGCAGTGGATGGAGAAGAGGCCCATTTAGGGCAGCTATAAGGAAGACCTTCCCCACAATTGTAGTTCAGTCAGGTATCAAAAACCAGAGAAAGTCTTTTCAGTAAAACTGGGGCTATCTGGACTCAGATCCCATCAAGGCGACTTGTCCTTTCTCCTGGTTTTCATTTTTAACTAAAAGAAGCTGTTTAGGCAACAATGTAGCAAGTTCATTGAGGTCTGAATTGAGGAACTTCCCGATGAACTTGCTATATTGTTTCTCTCATTCTTCAGCCTTAATTTTACCTTTCCTCTTTTTCTCTTCCTGTGCCTTGGTTCTTATCTTACTCGTTTCTCCCCACGAAACACAATAGACTCTTTGTTTACATGTGCAGGGAAACTGGACAAATATTTGTTTTACAAATCTTAGCAAACTGGGATGGGTATTTAGAAATAATCTAAAGAAGGAAGTACCAGGTAAAGGGACGTTTTTTTAAAACATATGTTTGTACAATACCATTATGTATGATGTGTTATAATATATGCTCTCCCCACCTTGTGGGTCCAAACCTGTAATTTCAGGGTTATGGGGAATCCCCTCTATCAGTGTTGATTTTCCACTGTCCTTCAATTGTTTTAGAGAGCTGTTTCTGGGACCTAGGGTTGTAACTTGCCTAGGGTCACACAGCCAGGATGTGCCAAAGGCTAGACTTGAACCCAGGTCTTTGTAATTCTGAAACCAGCTCTACATGTAGTATGCCAGGCTACCTCTTTACAGAAACCTGGAGAACAAGTATTCCTCATTTTATTGAACGTACATTACTTTTTAAGCAAAATTGACTGTAAAACATTTTTTGGAGGGAAAGCAAGTCTATTTTCTCATTAACTTCTATCATGGAATTAAAGATTAGTCTCAATGGGGGCAAAACCATCCCTTTTGGAAAATATTTAGTCACAAAGAGTTTAAGTGGGTGCCCTACTCTGTGAAACACTAGGAGTTGCAGAAGATGCAGCGTAGTGGAAAATATTTAGAGTCAGGATAGACAGGTTAAAATCCCAGCTCAGACAATTACTAACTAGGGCAAATCACTTAACCAACCTCTCTCTCTCTTTCTCTCTCTCTCTCTCTCTCTCTCTCTCTCTCTCTCTCTCTCATTCTCTACCTCTCTCTCTCGCTGTTCACTTCTCTCTCTCTCTCTCTCCCTCTCTCTCTCTCCCTCTCTCTTTGTCTCTCTCTCCCTCTCCCTCTCTCTCTCTCTCTCTCTCTCTCTCTCTCTCTCTCTCTCTCTCTCTTTGTCTCTCTCTCTCTCCCTCCCCCCCCCCCCCGTTTCCTCAATTATAAACTGGAGATAATTGTGACTGTGCTATTTGCCTCATAGGCCTGTTGTGAGGACCAAATGACATCACACATGTCAGACAACACTCTACAAACCTTAAAGCACTGTATCACTTGTTGTTACCGATGCTAGGATCTTCCCTCTGTTGATCATCCCCAATTTATCCTGCAGGGAGCTTGTTTGTATATAGTTGCTTGCTGTATGTCTGTCTGTCTCTCATTAGACTCTGAATAGCTCCTTGAGAGCAGGGGCTGTTTCTTGCTTACTACAGTGCCTGGCACATGGTAGGCATGTAATAAACGCTAGATGACCTGACAGTTATTATCATCCTAGAAAACTATCTACATCTTGGGATTTGTAGTCTCCACCAAGCAAATTACTTTTCTTTTGGAATATTTTTTGTATTCTGGGAGAACCCATGAGGGAGCTATGTTGCTTTTGCTACTGCACAGAACTTCAGAGTATGAAGGGACCTCAGTCCATCTAGTTCAGTTCATACCTGAACAAGAGTCCTCTCTATTTAAAAAAAAAAGTTTATGTCAGTGTTTTAATGGATGGCTTTCCAATTGTTGCTGTCTCTGGTCTCTCTCCCACTCTAATCTCTATTTCACATTACTCTCAAAATGCTTTAGTCACACCCCTCCCTTCCTCAAAAACCCTGAGTCTCTCCTTATTGCTTAGACTGAGACTAAAGAGAACATAGAGCTCATGTGCCACATCCTACATGTCTACCATCTTTCCTTCCTATCTCTCAGCCAGAAGTGAATTCTCTTTCGTTCAATTTCTCAGGACACTTTTTTGCCCTGTCCCATTGCCCTGGCTTAATTGATTTCTCATTTGTACTAGTGAGCATTTCTCATGCCTCTACTAGATTATAAACTTCTTGAGGGCATATGCTGTGTCATTTCTAATGTTTAGTATCCCCCAGTAGTAAACATGGTGCCTTGTATGTAATGGTTACTTAATGTGGCTTTTCATACTTGAAAAGGACAGTGTTACATGGGATACAATATTTATTATGTTTCCTTTGTCACATTCCCTAAAGAAGTATGATTGGAAAAGGAGAGAGGTCATTTAACAGGGCAAGGAATAAGAATGGACAGCTTAGGTGCTTCCTAGAGGAAGATTTCCAGCATTTTGGGTGAATTTCCTAGGGAGGACTTGCAGGAAGATATGGACAGAGACACATGAGATGTTAAGAACTGGATGGGCCACAGTCCACATGTAAGATCATTGATCCATTGAAATATTTATCACTCTACCCTCAACTGGCATGTTGGGAGAGGAATCAAAGGAGTCAGAGCTGGGAAGGGGAGCACCTCGAGGTCATCGGACACATTCTCTCCTTTGACTGATTTCTCCTTGTGCTTCCCCCCTCAGCTTTCCTTTTTCTGACCAACATTAAAACCTTGGCTTTGTATTGCTTAACCTTGTTTGTTGTTGTGGTTCTTGGTGACCCAGGGGAAGCCAGCCAGTGACTTTCCTCTCTGGGTCTAAGCTTCCCCCTGGGCAAAATGAGCTGGGGTTTGAACCATCTGATTCCTACAACTGAGGCAAAGGAAGGTAGTGGAAAGACCACTGGCTTAAAAATCAGGGGCCTGACACAGAATCACAGCTCTGCTGCTTACTACATTTATGGCTCTACTAGGCAAATGAAGTAAAAGTCTTTGAATTTATTTCCTCAGCATTAAAATGAGGAGGTTAAAAATGAGAAGATCTATAGGAGCCTTCCTAGTCTTATATCTATGATGTCTCCTGTGTTGATATTGTCATAAGTTCTAAGTGTGTTCTTCCAATGGGTGTTCTCTTCTATAGACAAAGACCCTGACAAGGAGAAAAGTTACTAGGACCACCTCTAAGTTATCAGGAGGGACTTCTTTCTTTTTGTCACAGCTACTGTCACCACTGCAGTCTTGTCTCTTTCCCCTCCTTTAGATCTTTAGGGCAAGGCTTCCTAACATGGGTTCAAAGAACTTGTTTTGTTTTTTTTTTTAATATTGACTATATTTAAATAGAAGTGTTTTTCTTCACAATCCTATGTATTTTAGTTTATGCCTTTAAAAACATTCTGAGAAGGGGGCAGTGGGCGTCACCAGACTGCCAGAGGGAGCCATGACTCACAAAAAAGGTTAAGAACTACATTTCAGGGCAATCCCTGATGATATCCTGAAGTAAATGACACCTTATTTGCAATAACCATAAGTTGAAACCAACTTTTAGTTACATGTGTCCATCTTTTCTCTGCATGATAGAGAGGTCTGAGATAAAGGCAGATTGTGGGTTGAGGGAGTCAGTGGGAGGGACAGTTAAGGGTGAATGAATATTGAACTATCTAGTGGGGCTTGCCTAGAAAACAGCCTGTTCCTCTTGCTTCCTTGACTCCGGTTTAAATATCACTAGTGTTATATTAGGGTTTTTTTTTTTCATGGATTGTGAACTGTGGGACATTTTCTATTTTTGGTGCTTATTCTGTACACAAGACTTCCTGTTATGCTGTGTTTGAGTAAATCTGCACACACAAATAAATTCTCCTGGGAAACGTGCCTTACCTTTGGTTGGAGGGTAGGGACGGGTCAATTCAGTCACTTTTTCCAATGCAGCACTCACGTTGGTGTTTCTGAGTGTAAAATGCTTGACAATAGATGATGATGATGATGATGATGATGATGGTGATGATAACAACTGACATTGACCTAGCCCTTTCAAGTTTGTAGAGCAGTTTACATATAGGAGTGTGGTGTCTTGGCTGGACCTAGAGGCAGGAGAACTTGGAGCCTAAGCCCTGCTAGTTCTGTGGGCAGGGGCATGGCATGTCCTTTAACCCTTCTGAGCTTCAACCCCTCCTCTCCGTAAAAATCATTATAATAATAGCACCTACCTCACATGGTTGTTGTGAGATGAAATGAGCTCATGTACAAACCGTGTTTTGTGAACCCTAAATAAATATGAGGTGTTATGATTGTCTCATGGGCTGTTTGTCAGTTGTTCAAGGAATGGCCAAATGAAGTTCTAAGAGGTTCATCACTTGGGTTGGCCACCGGATGACGAATCCTTTTGCCATAATAGCTCTCAAAGACTATCTACTGATGTCTAAGGATTTTGCTGTCTTCGTCATCTGCCCCACCCTGATGACACTGTGGTTTTGGAGAGCCTGAGTAACCACTGAATTAAGGGCTTCAGAAGCCATTGACAACACAGGTGGTCTAATCTGGGGTAAAATCCCTAGATTAGGGGCAGCTAGGAGACACAGTGGATAGAGCACTGGGCCTGGAGTCAGAAAGACCAAAATTCAAATGTGATCTCAGACACTTAGTAGCTGTGTGACCTTGGACAAGTCACTTAACTCCTGGCTAAAACTGGAGAAGGAAATGGCAAATGGCAAACCACTTCAGTATCTTTGCCAAGAAAACCCCATGGATTGTTGGTTCACAGTGTTGGAAAGAGTTGGATATGACTGAACAACAACAAACTACCTAGATTAGAAGGAGTCTATTCTGGTAGAACCTGAAGCTGATCACTTCCCCTCCCCTGCCTTTGTTCTATGACAGCTGGGGAAAGTTATGTGATTGTGGGGAGGGGGCAGATGAAGCTGGGGGGAGAGAAAGTTTGGTTTTCCATTCAGGTAGAGTTTGAGCCAACAAACAGGAAGGATCCCCAGATGGAAATGGGACTTTGTAGTCTTCTTAACTATCATCTGGGAATCCTTGGCTTTGTTCTGGGATGTGGACAGCAGGGTAGCAGCAGGTAGCAGACATGGAAAGCCTGTTCAGTTGAGTCTTTGTACTGGAGGACTGGGCTCCAGATCCTGCCTCTCCCACCGGCTCCGCCTCTCTCATTGGTCCCTCCTCTCCCATTGGTTGCACTGTTTTGTTCCTGGTGATCAGTGAATGGCAAGTTTCCAAATCGCCATTGTGTTGTGACTTACTGTAGGGGAAGGGAGGTAAGAGGGGGAACTTGTTTCTCCACAAAGTTTCTTTTGGCTTTGAGACAAAGGAAAAAGAGCGGTGTGTTGGCTCAGTTGAACAGTCAGGGAGCCAGTCGCCGAGCAGCTTATTAACACAGAGAAAGGGAGACAGTTTCAAATGATTTGGTCAGTGAGAGACAGCATTTCAAAAACACTTAAAAAGTACAAAGGAGAATAGGACAGTTAAGTTTCTTTGGTACTGTTCTTTAATTACCTGAGGTTCCCACTCCAGCTCACTTGATATTTTTAGGAGGTATACTGCATCTTTTTGAAGCTCCCACTTTCCTCAACAGAGACGGGTCAGAGGGCGTAAGTGAAGTGAGTGAGAAACCAACAAATTGGTTACACATTTAAGGCTTTCTTAATTAGAAGTTGTGTACAAAGACTCACACTGAATGCAGGTTGCCTTCATGCTACTGGCTACTGGTTAGGATCAGCTGTTAGCTGTTGGGTTTTATTTTCAGTTGTGATTTTTTTCCCCTTTGTTATCCTCAGAAAATATTTCCCTTTTTGATAGTCTGTGGGGAGTTTATAGCCTGAGGATAGCAATTAGCTAGAGTTAGACCAACTTGCTTTTGCAGGGCCCATGATGATGGGTAAAAGTAGTTTGGCATCTCACCAGCAATTTCAAACATCCTCTGTTTTCACAGTGGGTGGACAGTCTAGTTCACCCACTGATTCTAACATGCACCCTCCCCCACTTCCCCAGTCTCCACCTTCTTTTCATCGTGGTGAAACTCTAGAGTAAATGTATCTTGTCAGCAAATAGAATGCTGGCCTTGAGTTCTCAGGTTTAGCTAAGCTGATTGGCAGAAGGAACTAAGGCCCAGAGACCACCCAGCATTAGATCCAGGGTCTTCTCTGCCCTTACCCCCAGTCAGCCTCACACTGGGGCTGCTGGGTGCTACAAGTGTATGGAAGTAAGGCTGGCTGCTAAGTGCCACCAGACGAGCTAAGAATTGACTATCAATCAAATGGGGAAAATCAGATGGGGATAACCTTGGATCCAGCTTCCCTGGATCCAGCTTCCTTAAGTCTGGTTGCTCTACTCAGTGGTGTGTGATGCTCACTCTGCCTTAATACTGCCTCTGAAACTGCAAGTTTCACAGGCAGAAATTCATTTTCTTTAAAGCCTTTATCTGTTTACCAGTTGCCCACTTCCAGCTCCTTCCATGAATTAGGCTAAGAGCGTCTTTGCCAGTGAATGCCTTTTAGAATGACCCGGGTACATTTAGAAGGAATGCCTCAGACTAGGTCAATACATTTGAACCAAGATGCCTTCTCTATCAACTGTGAGTTTTAAACCCTCTGGGATATGACCCTTTTACAAACAAGACTGTTACTGATGTAGCACACAAGAGCATGGATTTCATCCAAGAAGACAAAGTAGAAAAGGCAAAAGATAGTTGTGTGTTAGAATCCACTGGGTAGCCCGAACCTATGACCAGAAAGGATATGAAATCAGACCTGCAAGAACATAAAGATAGAACAGTGGTCAGCTAGCACAAGTTGACTCAATTGAATTCAATAACCATTTATTAAATGACTACTATGTGCAGAATACTGTACAAAGAACCGGAGATACAAAGACAAAACAGAAAAATCCCTGCCCGCAGGGAGCTAACATTCATTGTACTGGGAGGAAGCCACATGTACACAAAGAAGTAAGTACAACAGTAATGTGGCCCAGGATCCAGGGATGGAGATATTGTTAATAACTGGGGTGGGGGGGTGTAATAGGAGGTGACTTCTGAGTTATGCCTTGAAGGGAGCTAGAGGTGAGGAGGGTAACCATTCCATTGGTGTTATCAGCTGGTACAAAGGCTTATAGGCAGGAGACTGGTACTATGGCAGACCGGTCCATGTCACTGGACTGGAATGTGAGTGAAGGGGTGTTCGATGAAATAAAAGATTGGAAAGATTGTAGAGGTCTTCAAATGTCAGCTGAGAATTCTCTCTTTTCTCTGTGGCAATGTAGATATTAGACGTGGTGACATAGATCTCAGGAATATGTGGCAGCTTTGTGGAGGATGTCTAGGAAGGCGGAGAGACTGAAGAAAGGAAGATCAATTAGGAGGCTATTGCAGCAGTCCAGGTGGGAGATGAGTTCAGTTTCTTTGCTCTTGTCATAGGTGGTTTCTTGTTGGCACGCTTCTTTGACTTTCAAAGGATTCCTGCCACATCTCTGTACTGGTCTCTGACATTTTCCCTTGTAACCTGCCTTTCTATTCATTTTATTTATATCATCCCCATTAATATTGATTGGAGACTCCCCTCCCTCCATCATCTCACACATATGACAGAACCTGGAGAGCAGGTGTGGCTGGGCCATTGTTTGGTGGTGGTCCCTAGGATTCCCTTCCCTGGTCTGAGGATCCCCCATGGAGCCCTTCAGTGATTAGGTGGGCTGCTGAGTAACCAGTTGCTGCCTGTACTTGTGTTTCCTGTTCTGCTGTTGACTCTGGCCCTGGATCCTGATGGGCCACATTGAAATGCAAATGACAGCAGTAATTGGCTGAGAGATAAACCACAATGAGTGAGGGAGCCATGCAGCGGGGAGTTAAGTGGCTAAGTGACAATTATTGCCCAGCATCCTTCAGGATCTGAGCTGAGGCCCTGCCGTTTGTTCTCTCCTTTAAAAGAGCTCCAACACATTAATTGGAGAGCTTCTCTGTTAATGCGTCTCCCTCCTCTCACTTGGTTTCTCCTTTGCTTTGGCTTAAAAAACTTAACTGATTTTTATTAATACCTTTTGTTTTTATATCACCTTTATTTCCGAATATATCTCTTCCCACTTAACAGCCCACAGAGCCATCCCTTGCAAGAAAGGCTACAGAAGAAAGATTAAAAAATAAAACTAAACCAAGAAAACAGTTGACAAAACTAAACAACACACCAGCCATTTCTGACAGAGTATGCAATACTCCATTCCCATAGTTCTCCTATCTCTGTAGTGAAGGGAAGAAGGTGCATTTCTCCAGGTCTTCTGGGGGCCAATCTTGATCATTATCATTATATAACATTCGCTTTTGTTTGGTTCATTTTTCCTTTTCTTTATTGAAATTGTTGTTTACATTGCTTTCCTATTTCAACTTACTTCATTCTACACATCTGTTCATGTAAGTCATACCATGTTTCTCTGAATTCTTCATATCTGTTGGTTCTTACAGCACAGTAGCATTCCCTTACATTCATGTACCACAACTTGCTTGGCATATTTTCCAAACAACCAGCATAGACTTTGTTTCCAGTTCTTTGCTACGCCCCCCCCCCCCAAAAAAAGTACTGCGGTGAATAATTTGATATATTAATGACCTTTCTTTCTGTTTTTGGCTGCCTTGAAAGTATCTACCTAGCAGTGAGACCAGAGAGTCAAAGTGTATGGATATTTAAATCTCCTTTGACTGATTTCTCCTTGTGCTTCCCCCCTCAGTTTTCCTTTTTCTGACCAACATTAAAACCTTGGCTTTGTATTGCTTAACCTGGTTTGTTGTTGTGGTTCTTCCACGTTGCTTTCCATTATGGTTGAACCACTTCACAGCTCCACCAACAGTGTATTAGTGCCCCTTGAACCTTGACACCCTGTTTGTCAATTTTTTGAGTGTGAAGTAAAACTTCAAGGTTGTTTTGGCTTTCAGTTTTCTTATTTTTAGAGATTTGGAACAGTCATTCATATAACCTTTAACAGGTTATAATTTTCCCTTTGAGAACTATTTATTTATATCCTTTGACAACTTCTTCATGGTTAATTTGTGTTTATTATCTTTATATCCTGAATAACAGACCCTTGCCAGAGATATTTGATACAATCTATTTCTCCTTTTAGAAGCTGGAGGGGTAGGTGCTCATAAAGCTAATTTCTTAGCTTAATTTCTTAAATTCTAAACCACTCACTTTCTGTGGTTCTTGGTTTCTACATCACTTCTTAAGCTTAAACAGCCATAGGATTGATATCTTCAGGAAATTGTAAGCATGTAAGGTCCTTGAGGGCAAAAGCTGCCCTATTTGTCCGTAGCCACAGCACCTTGTAAGAACTAGGCTTTTCTATTAGGGAAGTACCTGGCACATCTTAAAGTTATTCATCCTGCTCTCAGAAGGCTTACTGGGTGGTATAGTTACAGCACAGCAAATAAGCTTATATACGGAGACTAGCCCAACTTTGAGTGGCCAAGACAAACCCTATCCCAGAGTAGAGAAGGGCCTCTAAGAGCCATTAGAGTGACTAGTTCTGAATTGATTTGAGCAAAAAGAAAGTCTTCCCCCAGTGGGAAATATTGGCTTCTACTGTGCTTTGCTTTTTGAGGTGAAGTTCCCAAAGTCTGAATGTCTCATAAGTATCTTCTAGTGCAGTGATTCTCAAAGTGTGATCTGCAGAGCCTGGCGGGGGGGGGACCCCAGGACCCTTTCAAGGAGTCTGCAAGGTCAAGGCATTTATCCAATTAATGCCAAGATATTATTTGCATATTAAAATAGTTTTCCTTTTCTTAGCTAAATATCTATGTGAGGCTAGATTTTCTTTATACTTCAACAATTTATCCCAATAAATCAAATGCAGCTATTTGGATTAATCTAGTATTAAAGAAATTTACAAAAATATGTAAAATGATGCCATTCTTTTCACTAAATTGTTTTTGTTTTGGAAAATATAGATTTTTAATAAAAATAGGTTATTTATGTTAACACCTAATGGGTTTATTGTTATTTTTAGTGAATAAATAAATATTTTAAAATTTTGAAAAAATTTTAACTTCTAATCTGGTAGATATTGATAGATATAACCCAAATACATAAAAGCCCTTTGGGGGTTCTTAGAGGGTAAAGAAATGCTGAGACAGAAAACTTTGAGAACCTTTGCCTCTAATGGGCGCATTGTTTTTCTTTTCTTTACTTGGACAACTTATGATACTTTTTTTTTAGATCCCCTGAGATGATAGATTTCATGTAGTTTTGTAAGACCTTAAATGATTCTTTGCACCTGTGCAGGGCCACCTATTTGAATCATAGATTTAAAGCTGGAAGGGACCTTTAAGACAACCTAAGCTCCCACCTTTCTAGATAAGAGGAAATGGATGAGGTCTAGAGATGTCACCCGACTTGTCCAAGGTGACACAGGTAGCAAGTGCCAGAGTTGGGATTTGGATGCAGGTCTTTTTATTCCTAAAATTATACTGTAAAAAAATTCCAAACATATACCATTATGCCTTTGGACACTGAGATAGGTATAAATTTCTCTGCAGAGATGATACTATTCAAGTAAAAGACTAAGACAAGTACTTTATCATCCGTGGTGATCAGAACTATGAAAGATCAGCATCACCTGTGGTGATAAAGGGGTGGGGAACCAATAGTTTAGTGCCAGAAAACTATATGGAGAAGATGGGCCTATAAGTAACACAGATTTAAGGGGTCAGAGCAGGAAGTGGCATCTATTTGAAAGGGAGACACAGCCAGAGCCAGAGAGACATATGGAGACAGATGAGACAGATAAAGACAGATACACAGTGACAGGGGTGTGTGTGTGTGTGTGTGTGTGTGTGTGTGTGTGTGTGAGAGAGAGAGAGAGAGAGAGAGAGAGAGACAGAGAGAGAGAGGGAGGGAAGGAGAAGGAGAATATGAAGTAGATGGTGAATTTCCAAGATTTACTTTTCTCTTCTCCCCCACCCCTTGGTCTCCTCCAGGCATTTTGTTTGGGGTTGGTGCCAGGCAGACTTCTACATATGTTAGGACTTCCTCCATTCTAGCATATAAAGTCTCTAGGGAATGATAGATCTGTTGAAATGTCTGAATCATGAAGGAGTGTCAATCCAGTTGTCTCTGAAACAAGTCTGGTCAAGATGAATTTACTGGGTTCCAAAATCCTGGCTACAAACATACACTGCAGGAAGAATAAGGCTTTAGTGCTTTGTAAAGTGCTTTCCTACAAAGGACTCTTAGAGAATTTTTAAAATCCTGTGCCCCATGCCCTTTGTCAGAATCAGCAATGACAGCAGGAGTCTGATTTTGCCAGTGAAACTGACCACAGTCATGCAGGGCATGATGACCCCATGTACAAGCTTGTTTTCTTCCCCACTGTCAATAGGACCACAGTGGGAATATAGGATCACACAAAATTGTGTAGCTACAGTTCCTGGAGTATATTGGAACACAGAGAAAACCAGGTGGCACATTGTATGGATACAAATCTGGGGTCATAAGGAACATATGAGAATTTAATAGTGGGAGCGTGCTATCAGCTTTGGGATCAAAACAGTGATAGCAAATGCAGAAGACAGAGGGAGATAAGCGGGTAACAGAATCTTCCAGGAGGGCAATAATAAGTCTTGGGGACGATCCAGCTATTATCTGGTGGAACATCGCAGTGGTACATGGTTCGGAGAAAGACATTTCTCAATGCCAAAAATAATTGCTGTTTGGAATAGTGCATACAAGATAAAGAGACTCTTCTTGACTTGTTCCCAGAGAATTTAGGAAGCGTGAATCTTTGATCTGCCTTAGAAGTTCAATATCCTCGTCCCATCTTTTGTCACCATCTGATCAGCTGAGCTGGGCTTGCTTGTATTCAAAGCCTTGTGAGTTGAAGATCCCTAGAAAGTGCAGATTCCTTAAGAGAGTATTGGTTTGGCTAATGGGGACAATAACCTTTTGAATCTCTAAGATCCCTTCTAGCTACAACCCTATGTTGTTATGAAAAATAGGAAATTGTTGCCGGGCTCAAAGAGCTTACATTTTACTGGAATAATGACAACAGAGCAAATAGCTGTAAAGTCCCCTTCCCCCCCTTTTTGCTTCTTTTGTCCTTCTTAAGGGTAAATATCGTGAATGTCATCCCTGCTGCTAGGTGACCTTGGGCAAGTCACCTAGATCCCATGATCCTGTGTCCCCTTTCATTTGATGAATCTGAAGGATTGTACCAGGTGGTGCAAAATTGTTATATATATATGGTGATCTAGGGATAAATTCCAAACTATTAAGTCAGTGTGTCAGTCAATAAGCATTTGGAAAGGGCTTATTATGTGCCAGGTACTAGGCTATGCTTCATTCTTTGTTAGGGCAATAGAAAGGGCCCTGAATTTGGAGTCACAGGGCCAAAATGTGAGTCTTGGCCCTGCCATTTGACTTTCCATGTGGCCTTGAGCAAATTACTTAACCTTTCTGGGTGGGCCTCTGTCTCCTCATCTATAAAATGAGGGAAGTGGGTTGCCTGTTCTCTAGGGCCCTGTCCAGCTGTAAGTCACATGGTCCTGTTAGCCTGTGAAAATGGCACCGTGAGAGTAAAAGGTGCAAGATTTTAGTCAGGCTAAAAATATACTTTAGTAAAGGAAATTTAACCAAAGTGGCAGTCATCAAACAGAGCAGACACTTTATCTGGTAAAGTGTTAGAGATTAAGAGGGCTAAGAAGTAATTTGAAGGACAAATGGCCGACGATATAACGATAAATTGATGGAAATGATGGTTTTCTGTTCAACAGAGATGAGTAGCAGGCTCTGGGTGACCTTGCCTAAGAAGACAGTAGCTCTAAATTCCAGGTAGGAGGCTAGGTTTCCCCAAGCAGTTTGGACCCAGACTTTTTTATGTTTTGGAACTGTGTCTTAAAACTGATCTTTGGGGACTGCAGATGGCTAACCAGGTGTATACTTAGGGATGAGGGGAAGGAATTCGATGCAAGTCAGTTCATCAAGTTTGCATTGAAAATCTGCTACGTGCAAGGAGGGTGAATGCAAAATTTACACATAGAAGTAAATAGAATTTTGTTTGCTCATTCAGCAAACATTTATTAGGATTCTTCAGTACCAGGCACTGTGCTAAAGCTCTATTATACAAAAACTAAAATAAGCTCCTGCCCGCCAGGAGCTTATATTCTGTTGGGAGAAACCACACATACAAAAACGAGGGCAAAAACATATATAAAGTAAACACAGAGAGGGTACTAATTACTGAAGGCATCAGTGTGCTTGTTTCTTCGATTCCTAGAGGGCAATATTCAACAGATAGGCTTTGACTGATCAAGACATCACATACACCAAAAAGAGAAGCACCAATGGGTCCGTGTTAGGAAAGTCGGGGGAGGGGCAGTTACAACGGCTTGCCTAGAGTCTCAACACTCCTTTCATGAGTGAGCCCCAAAAGTCAAACACCAACTTATATGTCCCTCTCAGGGCCCTGGGGCACCTCTGTGGCACAATAGATAGAGTAATGGGCCTGGGCTCAGTAAGACCTGAGTTCACTTCTGGCCTCAAACACTTGCTAAGTGTATGACCCTGGGCAAGTCACTTAACTGCTCTCTGCCTCAGTTTCCTGTTCTGTAAAATGGAGATAATAATAATAACCCCCTACCTTCCAGGGTTGTTGTGAGGATCAAATGAGGCAATATATTTAAAATGCTCTGCAAACCTTAAACAGCTAATAGTTGCTATTGTTATGACTAAGAGATGGAGGTGAGGAGGGAAGCATTTCAGGCCAGGGATTGCCCATACAAAGTGATAGAGAAAAGAGATTTAATATCATGCATGGCACAGGAAGAGAGCAGTAATGATTGGGGGAAATGGGGTCTAGGAAGGCTTCCCAGAGGGCATGGCGCCTGAACCAAGGGTGAAAAAAGAATACGTCCCAGGCAGGCAGGGAAGACGTGAGCAGTATTTTTACAATTTTTGGTTTTACCTATCAGTTTCTTTGTTTTCAATCAGGGAGGCCCTAGAGAAATTTGATTTTTTTGGTTTCTTTTTTTAAAGGAGTTTGTGTTAATCCCCGGAGAGTGGAACTTATTAGGTAGGGGATGGGACTCAGATAGGAATCCTCTTTTCTTTCTTTTTTTCTTGGAAAGTCCCATGAGGGCAAAGTGAAACAAACCTGTTTAACTTATGGTTCCATAATAACATCAGGCGTTCAGGTAACCAGGTGCGGGTAAACCTGCTTTGTCCTGGAGCCCTTAGGTGGCTGCTCCAGTCTCAGCACAGGTGAGAGGATCAGTAGGGAGGGCTCTGCTCCAACTTGGCTCAGTGACTGGTACGGCAAGCTGGGTAGCTAGCCCCAAAGCTTAACTACCTATCTCCGGTTCGTTAATAGCTTTGGAAGAAATAAGCAAAGAAAACACAAAAACTGGTTAGACAACAGCTGTTCAATTGTTCCGCCTGTTCCCCCTCCCCGCACCCCGAATGGGACTGGCACATAAACAAACCTTTGACTCTGGTCGTCAAGAACCATGCCTGTAGCCAGCCAATAGTTGCTTAGTGCACGACAGTGTATATATATTGGTGCTCCTCTGGTTTGGCCTGATCCAAGGAGTGAAAGAGCTGGAGAATGGGAGAGAACACTCAAAGAGTGGCTTGTTGTAGTTCCTGCCTAATAGCAATAACCAGGCAACCTTCCTTGCAGTAGAAAGGTGGGGGACTCAGAGGCAGAATGTTGCCTGCACTATCAGATGTGGATGCTTCATTGTCCAGTTCTGCTTATTTGTTTTTCTTTGTTAAGGGTGAGTGAGGGAATGAGTGAGTATGTCAGGAAATAAATGTAATGTAGGAAATAGTCAAAAGGCTTCAGTTTTTAAAAGTGCACCTGTAGTTTCTGACCTTGACCTAAAACATACACACACACACACACACACACACACACACACACACACCCCTACACATGCACACATACCACATACACACACCACACACATATACACACCACATCCCCCACCCCACACATACCCCCCCCATTCACACCCCCCCACATACACATACACACACACCCCACACCCACATATTCCACACACCCCCATACACACATACCCTGCCACATACACCCCCCCACACACACACAGCCCACAGTGTTTAAAAAGTTATCTGGGGTCTTTTCATAGATTTTTTCTTTCTCTTTTAGTCTGTCTCAGAATCACAGGGTCAGAAAGGACCTCAGGGAGGAGGGAAAGGCAGGGGAGGAGTTTTGAACATCTTCACCATTAAAGCAGTCTTGATTTTTTTTCCATGTTGAAGTTCTTTGAATATTTTTTGCCAACCCACATTTCATTCTTTAGAATAGGTCAAATAACATTTTTTGCGGGGAGGGAATCTAGTTTATTCAAATACTCGAATGCATCAGTGATCTCATCCATGTGAACGATAAATAGAAATATGTATAGAATAATTTTACATATATATATATATATATACACACACCTATTTGTGTCTCATGGTAGCCATGGTGGGGGGGGGAGAGAAAAAAGGGGGAAAAAGAAATTTACATAATAATTTTATTATATGATTAAAAGTACATAATAGACTTGCAGTTTCATGTGCAATCACCTTTTAAAAATTATAGTATGTTATGGAAAGCCTGTTTTATTCCATAAACTAAAAATGAATGAATGAATTATTTTTTGAAAAGAAATAGATCTCCTCCCCCTATGCCTGCCCATCTTGGGTGACCCTCCCATAAGTGTTAAACAGAAAATGTACCAGGATTTTCTGGGGGCCTTTCTTGCTTTTTCCTGATAACTCCATGGGCACCAGTCGCTGTCTAACAGTCATCCTGAATTCTTGTCTGTCTCCTTTTTCTCTCATGTTGAATAACCCATGTTTCTTTTTCTAGGGGGCAAAAAATAATTAAGAATCTAAGTCACTTTTCTGAATAGGTTTTTCCCAGTCTATAGATCTGGGCAATAGATATTCTTTGGGAAAGTCTTTATAGCAAGTATAGCTGATTAACTATTAGGAAGGATAGATAATAAGCAATTTATATTGCATTTACTGTGTACCAGGCACTGTGCTAAAGGCTCTTCCATATATTATCTCATTTGCTCCTCGCAACAACCCTGTAAGGTAGTTGCTGTGATTATCCCCATTTTGCAGTTGAAGAAACTGAGGCAGACAGAGGTCGAGCATCTTGCCCAGGGTCACGCAGCTCGTAAGCATATGAGGCTGGATTTGAACTCAGGCCTGACACCAAGCCTAGCATTTTCTTCTAGGGGAATAGAGATATTAAGCGGAATTTGAATTCAGGCTGGATTTGAATTTACGTCTGACATCAAGCTCAGCATTTTCTTCTAGGGGAACGAGATATTAGGGATTCTCCAAGGAGGAGAAGGAAACACAAAGATATGAGAAACTGGATTGGTTAATGTAGGATAACAGCCAGTCTGTGATTTAGCAGTCAAGTCCTAGGGAGTTGCTTGAAGCCAGGCCCGGGGTCTGAGAATGCAGGTGGTCCTGATGACATTTTTTCCAGAAGGTTGGGAAAGGAAATCATGGCAGCCCTAGGAGTGAATGGCCAAATTGCCCTCTAGGTTTTCAGCACTGATTATCCCAGGAAGCACGATGCAGACATGAAAAAGGCCATTCCTCTGCCCTCAGCAGGAAGATGAGCAAGGAGCTGAGCCCGAGCCTGGGACCAGAGCTGGGGAAGTCAGCATCAGCACTTTTTATCTAGGGTGTTTCTTTTTTGCTACTGGGCCTTCTTTTGAAGCCTGCTTGGAGCTCTGTGTGTGGGAGAGACCTTCGGGCTCGAGGAGGCAGGAGAAGGGGCCAAATGCTTATTAACAGCCCTGGTGGATTGGGGAAGAGGGAGTTGGTTTGAAAGTCAAACAAAAACACTAAATGAAAACCACTGCGGCTGACAAAGTATCAGATCTGGCTTTCCTGAGTCGGAGAAGGTTTATGGGAACATCCTGTGAAGCCTTAGGGAGTCCAAGTAGCCTGGGGGCATCTGGGGTAGTAGTAAGCATTCCAGAGGGGAAGTGATTTGCTTAAGGTCACACAGGAGCTGCTGAGGCAGATTTGGAACCCACTTCTTTTGACTCCATATCCGGTTCTGGAGTTTTGGGAAGAAAATGAGATAATGCAGTTTGTAAACACTTTGCAAATCTTCAAGTGCCATCTATTCTTCTTCTTCTTCACCATATATATTATAGCTGGAGTAAAAAGAATGCTGGACCCCCAGCGAGCTGGCTTTTGTGACCATGGGCAAGTCACAGGATTATAGATTTAGAGATAGAAGTGAATTTAGAGGTCGTCTGGTCCCCTCTCCTCCCCACAAACACATTTTCAAAGATGAGGAAACTGAAGCACAAAGTATCAAAGGGATTTACCCAAAGTCTCACAGGTAGCACAATAAAAGAGCTAGGATTTGAACCCAAGCATTCTGACACTTAGGGGCAGCTAGGTGGTACAGTGCATAGAGAGAGCACTGGGCCTGGAGTCAGGAAGACCTGCGTTCAAATCCAGCCCCAGGCATTGGTTAGCTATGCAATCCTCTTAACCTCTATTTGCTTTAGTTCCTCATCTGTAAAATAGGGACACAGTGGAGAAGGAAATGTCAAATTACTCCAGTATCCAAATCCCATGTAAGAGTTGGATGTGACTGAACAGCAGTTCTCGATCCTAATCCACCATTCTGTCTTTATTCCCAGTTTCGTCATCAGTAAGATGAGACTCCCGTCTACCGTCTTCACCCCACTCAGTACACTTTCCTTAAGATCACTTCAGGTTCCGAAGCTGACATTGGATGAACCTCTGTGCCAGGGACCACTGGCCCCCATCTCCTGGAATTCCTTCCCACCTTCTCCAAATTCCATCCATCATTCGAGACCTGGTTCAAGGCTGACACTCCTCTCTGAAGTCCTTTGTCCTACTACAGTGTACTCTCGAGGCCTTGTTTAGGGGAGGGAAAGGCACCGGGTCCCTCACTGAGGGCTGGAAGCTTGCTAGGACCTGCCAGGGCTTGTACTCCCAGATAGAGCCTTAGTTAGAGAGCCCAGGGGCTCCTCCAAGCCACAGGGATGTGCCAACGAGGAATGTTGGTGGAAGCTTAAAGGACCCAAGCTAGTTTTCAAGCCAGCTCTTCTAAAAACCATTCCTGCCTCTACCCCCTCGTCCTTGGATAAGAAGTAAAATGACACATTTTTGAATAACAACATTTGAAAGACACATAAAAATAGTTTGTCATGGTTCAGTCGTGTCTGACTCTTTGTGACCCTGTGGACTTGTCCGTGGGGTTTTCCTGGTAAAGATACTGGAGTGGTTTGTCATTTCCTTCTCTGATGTGTCTCCGTTTTACAGATGAGGAACGGAGGCAAACAGAGGTTGAGCGTGACTTGCCCAGGATGACACAGTTAATCAGTGTCTCAGGTCCTCCTGACTCCAGGCCAGGCACTATGTCCACTGCATTGCCCGTAACAGTAGCTAGCATTTTTATAGATCGCTTTAAGTTTTGCCAAGTGCTTTACGTCTCTTAACTCCCGACAGCCGTGTAAGGTAGATGCTATCATTGATCCCATTTTCAGGGTGAAGAAACTGAGGCTGAGAGGTTGTGACTTGCTATGCGCTTCATACAATTAGTGAGATGCAGCCTCTTCTGATTCACTGGAATCAGTCCTGCCGTAGAAGATAAATTTGTCCTGTTCGTATGAAAGAAAAAAAAAAAGTAAACCATGCTTGCTAAATGGGGGCCAGGAAGCCAGGAATTTCATGTTTGGAGCAAATTGAGACAGCCAAACTCATTTCCCACATGCCCTGCGGCAGATTCAACCTGCCCTGCTAGATGGGAACGGCCAGGGTAATAAAACATCCTTTCCTTGAACACTTTTGACTGTAAAAGAGGCACAGGGGGAGAACCCAGCAGGGAATCTTTCTTTTCCTCCCAAGCTGCTTCTATCCCTTCCACAGATCTCTTTGGACAGCTGTGTGTGTGTGTGTGTGTGTGTGTGTGTGTGTTTTATGGGGAGCTCCTGACTACATTTTCCCCTTCCCCCATCCCTCTACTCCTTAAATTTTTTTTTTTTGGTGATGTTGCTGCTAGGGATCCTATTCTGAGTTTATTGCCCTCAGACATTTCTGAAAGAGAGCCTTCAAAGCAAGAAGGCCCCATTTTGAGGCCGGGTCTCTGGGCAGTAAAGTTGACAGGGTTTAATCGCAGGGATTGTAAACCTGATAGAAAAGAGAGTAACCTAAACAACTCAGGCTCGTCCATTCCATTCCTGGACACAGGCCTTTGATGAGAGGAGGCTCCTGTTTATGAACACTGGGGCAGGCCTAGACGTCCCATGTCTTGCTAGGTGCTCACCTAGAACCTAGGCTCTGTCTGCCAGCCTTAGGTCAGATGAAGCCATCCAGGTTGGGTAGGACAAGCTGCTTTTGGTAACCACAGAATGAAAGTTAAGGGAGTAAGATTTCCATGTTTACTTAAGGGATTTCTCAAATGGCTTCATTGTTGATTCCTTTCCACTTTTCAGATCCTTCTTCAGGGCTAGCTTCTCCTTCCTCACCCCCTTAACTCTCCTATCCTATTCTCCTTGGGCCCTTCTAGTACAATGAATTTGCAATTTTTTCGTGAGATTTCAGCCAAGTTTGCTTCATCTAATCCCAAGGAGGCTGCCTGAAAAGCTTCCTTTCAGGGTCCATGCGAATACTGGGGTCATTTGTCTTTGGGTCCCAGGGCAAACACTGGGAGTAGCTCCTCACTGATTTTTGCTTGGAGGATTTGCAGGCATAAGTTGTGGATGGGCACACGTGCATACTTGTACATGCATGTTAATATTCACCACATTTTTAGCTTGTGGTTTAAAACCAGTTTGTTCTTTTTTTTTGCATACTCTAGAATGCCACTGTATCTGGGATCTTGTTCGTGTGGTCACTCTCCCCAATAATGCCTCCACCGGGCTTCATCACTAGAGCCCAAGGCACAAAAAAAAAGTGAGGAAAGGAAACCTAAAAATATATTTAGAAAGTAAAAAGTGAACTTGCCATAACATTTCCAGCTCCTTAGAGCTGATGATCCTGTAGCCTGGGTTGGAATCCCAGCTAGGCAGCCTATTTCCTGTGGCCTTGGTAAAAACCACTTCAATCCTCCTTGACTCAGTTTTCTCAATCTGTGAAATAGGGGTGAGTAATGGGATTAGGGGTTAATGGTAAAGGTCCATTCCAGCTATAGATCCTCTAGTCCTAAAAGGAACCGTGAGTCTGGCTTCCCAACCACGTTGAATGCTAGTGCTCTCAATGGGAATTTAATTTTCAGGTTCCTCAGCGTACATTGTGACCTATACAGGGCTTCTATCTGTGGTGATCGCAGAGAGGAAAGAGTTAGGGAATACAGATCATTTTATTTCTTTGAGCTTGCTTTGCCATTCTCTTTCTGTAGGCTCTTAATTTGGCTTTGCTTTTCATTTTATGTATTGATTGCCTTCATGTTAATTACAAATAGGATAACTTTTCCCCCTTCCTACCAACTGACTGATGTTCTTACCCAAACTGGAATTGCTTGTATACACATTTAGTTACAGGTTGTTGTTTGTTGGTAACTTAAGATCCTCTTTATTCTTTTAAATACATTTTAATTAATGCAGGCATATATTTGCATTTTGTAAACAAAGATATTTTGAAGTGGACATTCTACTTTATTATTATTTATTTGAAGTGTTCCATTATTCATTTTGGTTTTTATATTACCATCTCTTCCCCATAACTGTCTCCCAGACAGAGTATGTCCCTGTATAAAAACAAACAATAACAGTTTAGCAAACCATGCATTAATTCAGGCTGAACGATTATTTTACATTCTTCGTTAATAGTCTACCACCTCCCTGTGGAAAGGAAGTAGGTTTCAACATCAATACTTTGGGACCAATATTGGTTATTGTATTTAATCTGAATTCTATTTTTTTTTAAATTTGGTTGCCTTCATTTACATTACTGTCATTATTTTGTACATTTTTTTCTCTTGGTTCTACTTTATTCTTTATCACTTTGTACAAATCTGTTTCTCTGAATTCTTTGTATTCTTCATCTCTTCTGGCATAATGATATTCCACAACATTTCATTTGTTGAGAAATTCTCTAAGATTAGCACTTACTTTGTTTCCATTTTTTTTCTACTACAGAAATACTACTGTGAATATTTTGGTACGTATGAGTCCTTTCTCTTATTTACCTCCTTGGGGTATGTGTTAAGTGGTGTTATCATTGAGTCACATAGTAGACTTACTTGTCTGGCACATTTCCAAATTGTTTTTCATAATGGTCTGGTTGGACCAATTTGTACTTATACCAACAATGCACTTGTGTACATATCTCCCCATCACTTTTCCAACATCGTTTTCATTTTACCATTTTGCCCATGGTAGGAAGGAAAAATGACACCTGAGAGTTTTAAAAATTTATATTTTTAAAATTATTTGGAGCATTTTTCTAGGGTCGTTGATCATTTGCATATCTTTTAAAAACTATTCATCTCTTTTGATCACTTCTCTGCTGGGAAATAGTTTATAGTCATATATTTTGCATTAATTCCCTATAGATTTTGGATGTCAAACTTTCATCAGAGAACCTTGAGGCAAAGATTCCTCTTGTCAGATCTATAGCTTGGTTTCTTATTGTGGCTGTGTTGATTTTGTTTGTGCAGAAGCTTTTAAATTTTACATAATCAAAATTTAATCTCTTGTAACATCCTCTGTCTTGTCACTTGTTAAGGATTCCCCCCCAAAACAGAGTTGTGAACAATACAATTTTCTATCCCACTAATTTACTTTAAGAAAGGAATTTTTTTATACTTAGATTACTTGTCCATTTGGAGTTTCTTATATACACCTATTTCCTGCCAACTTTCTGATTCCCAGTTATCCAGCAGGTCTTTTTCAATAAGGATTATTTTCTTTAGTAGTTTGCATTCATTGGTTTATCAAACTGTGGCTACTGTGTTTATTTGGTTCTATATTTTGCTTATGTATTCTTTTTTTTTTACTGATCTTTTAAATTTTTTAAACTAGTACCAAGTAGTTTTGATGATTACTGTTTTATAATATAGTTCAAGACCTGATGGTGCTGTTTTACTTCATTAGGTAGTCCTTCCTCCACCACCTTGCCATTATTATTTTCCTTGTAATTTTTATCTTTTAATTCTTCCAAATGAATTTTGGTATTATTGTCTAGTCCCATAGGATAGTGCCTTGGTAGTTGGAGTGATGTGGCACTAATTAGTGGATTAATTTCATTAGCAAGTTAGTAAATTAATAGATTAATTTTAGTAGTAAGACTGTTTATTTTTTCTTGACATATCACACCTGTGAATAATGAATAGCTCTCTATTGGTCTCCTTATTTCTGTAAAGAATATTTTGGAGTTGGATTTGGTTTTGTAGTTAAATAACATCTTGGTGAGTTAAAGGCAAAATGCTTTATTCATTTTGTAGGTATTTTGAATGGAATTTATTGTCCATTGTTTTCTGCAGGATTTTCTCAATAATACATGTAAATACTGATCATCATTGTGCCTTTATTTTGTATCCTATACTAAAAATGCCAGTCATCTTGATTACTTTCTTCATTAATTCTGTGGGGTTTTCTAAGTAAACCATCTTATTGTCTGTAAATAGGTATAATTTTCTCATTTTTTGCCATTTATTATGCTCTTATTTTTTCCCCCTCTTGTTGAAATGCTGGAGCTGACATTTCTGTTATTTTTTTAAGTAATAGGTGAACGGGAACCCTCCTTGCTTTACCTCCGAACTTAATAGAAAAGCTTCCATTTTTCTGCATTGCAAATTATACTGGTTCTTGGTTTTAAATACATGCTTTGATCATGTTAAAGAAGGGTTCTTTCATGATTATGTTTTTTAAGGTTTTTCACAAATGAATACTATATTTTGTTGAAGGCTTTTTTGCAGCTATTGATACAATCATGTGATTTTTCTTGTTACATGATTAATTATGATAATTGTTTTCCTAATATTGAGCCATCCTTACATTGCTGGTATAAATCCAGCTTGGTCATAATGAATACATTTTTTTATATTTTGCCATATGTTTTTTGCCAAAAATTTATTTTAAAATTTTATATCAGTATTTATTTGTAATTTTCCCAGAGTAAACTGGATTGAGGCAAATGAGTTAAAAAGAGATTAATATATTTTTTTGATAACCCCCAGGATCAAACCAGGTCCATGTAAGCTCAGAGTCTGGAGGTCTCTGGGTGACAAGTTGCATGGGAAATTGTTTACTTTTTTCCGATTGCTGTTATTTTTATTACTTTATTTGGCAAATTTCCTGTTGTTTTAAAGTGGTAAAGATTAAATTGGCTTTGTTAAAACCAAATAGTCGGCTATCTTGTCAGATATCTTTCTGGATTATATATTTTCCTGGTCAGTCTGAGGAATTGACATGGTTAAGAAAGAACACTTTCCTGATTTTTTGCCCAACTGTAGTCAAAACAATGGGTAGTAAAAGCTAATAATACCTAGCATTTATATAGCACCTTAAGGTTTGCAGAGTACTTTATACATGTTAATTCCTTTGATGCTCTAACAACCCTGTGAGGTAGATGCTGTTATTTTTCCTATTTCATAGATGAGGAAACTGAGACCTAAAGGGGTTAAGTGACTCGTTCAGGGTCACACAGCTACTTAGCATCTATGGTAGGATTAGAACTCCTGTCATCCTGACTTCAAGTGCACCACTCTATCCATTGTGCCATCTAACTGCCTTGTGTAATAAACCCCTTGATGTAGCACTGCAGACCTTGCTCACCAGTTCAGGATCACTTTGGCTAGGTCTATCCCTCACTAACTCCCCTAAACCTCGAGCTTTCCTCTGTTCCTCTGGAATTTTTAGTAATTTTTTTCTTTGTCATCTCTTTCATTTATCAAGTGAAAGGAATAGAAACTACCTGTGTAAAATCAGTATTTTCTTTTAAATATATTCCCTTTCTAATAGGGTGTTTCCAACTTGGGGAGGGGAGTGCCTCCTTTTTTAGAAAGTGCAACTGCCAGGAAGAGAGGTGTGGACACAGAAATAGGTTTCTAAACAACCTCCATTAGTCCACTGATCCCTTTTTGTAACTCTTAATGTGAGGTTCAAGGAGAATCTTCTCTTTTCAGAGATAGTGCTTTAGGTTCTGAAAAGACCCACCGTATTCCTATCCTTTATTTAGTTTTATTATAGCTAATCATAGAATCTCCAGGTTGTAAGAGATCTCAGCTGTCACCTAGTCCAACCCTTTGCCCCCAAAAGAAATCCCTGCTACAATATACCTGACCGGTGGTCATCCACTCTCTGCAAGAAAACCTCCATTGGAGGAGGACTCAAGAACTCCCAAGGTAGTTCACTTTGCTTTTGGACAGCTCTAATTCTTAGGAAGATTATCCTACCTTTTTGAGCTGGTGCCAAGCCCCCAGATTAATGAGTGAGTTCATCAGTGATAGGAGTATCATCCTTTTTTTTCCTATCTTTCTCATGCTTTCCCTTGAAACTACCTTGTGATCTTGACCTCTTGGGCCCGGGACTGCTGAAATCAACAATGCGACGCCTTCATCTGGTACTCTAGGCTAGAGGAGTGAGCCCCTAATTCAGTGATGTGCCTTTCTCTTCTAGAACAAAGCATGCAGGGATTGTTTGTACATTGGAAGGAGCCTGAGCCATGATTAATGTATATGATTTAGGTAACTACCCTTTCGTTCTCATGTGATTCCTTGTCTGCAGTGGAAAGAGCACCGGTCCTAATGCTTTGGCAGAGAACGTGCTGAAATCCTACATCCTGCCTCTTCTTTTCTTTATGACTGTGAGTCAGTCCCTCTGCCTTTCTGAGGCTCAGTGTAGAGTGAGGGGGGAGGGTTGGACTAGGTTCTCTCTGAAGTCTGCCATTGAGTGGCATGATAGCAGTGAAGTCAGGGGCCCTGGATTCAAGTCCCACCTGTAATGTTGACTGTCTCTGTGACTTTGGGTGAGTGACTTGTCTTCCCTTGACCTTGGTGTCCTCATTCGTACAATGAGAGGCTTGTACTATATGATTTCGGAGCCTTCCTATTATCACGTCTTCATCTCTCCTGGTTTTATTTTTACTGTTTTCAAGTTTTAGTCCAAAATAAAACCATGCAGCTGGGTCATCCAGTCCATTCTGGTTTCAGGGTAGAAATGGGCAGCCACGCATCCTGATCAGCTTTACTCCTAACATCCCCTCTCTCCCTTTGCCTCCTCCTTCCTCCCTCTCTCTTTATCTCTCTTCACTAACAGACCTGCCTGCATCAGCTAGAGCAAATCAGAATTTCTGAAAGCTCTCTGGGCTTTGGGTAATGTGCACACGCTGTACTCAGTGGCTGGCCCCCTGTGATCACCACGGCACATCCGGTGTCACATTAACAACCCACAGCTCCCGGAGCTTTCTGCAAAGAATTCCGTGGGAGACATAAAGGTGTAATAAAAATGGTAATGAGGAAAAGAAGCCTGTCTTCTAAAAGCTTCTTACCCCTTTCCCCCTCACTAAAACTGGGGGACAGTAGAGTTTGTTCTTGCTAAACTTGACAGAGTAGGCAATGATTATCTGTGTGTGTGCTAGTAGGACACACGCACCGCAGTGTGTGTAAGTGTGTACATATATGTATAACTTCATGGATGTATATATTTATGAGAAAGAAGAAAAATAAAATAAAATAATGATTGATCTGTGTGGGCTAGTAGGGAACCCTCCCCAGTGTGTACATATGTGTACAACTCACAGGTACATGTATGTTTATATATGTAGGAGAAAGAATAAAAATAATTGGTTTCTGTATGGGCTAGTAGGGAACCCTCTTCAGTCTATGTGTATGTATGTATGTACATGTCCATATAACTCTTATATGAACATTTATGTATGCATTATAAGAAAGAGAATGGAAATTATTGGTCTCTGTAGAGGCTATTAGGGAACTCTCTTCAGTGTGTACATATGTATATATGTATGCATAGATCCCATAAATGCATTATGTATGAGAAAGAGAGTGACTGACTTTACATACTCTGGTGCTGTCGTTTCCCCTGGGAGAACATAAGCTTCTTGAGGGCAGAGACTATTCATTTTTATTTTTGTAGCCTCAGTACCCAGCAGGGAGAGGTGGTACTAAACATAGTAGGCACTTAATGCTTTCTGAGTAAATGAAAAATTGAATGAATTAAAGGCCAGGATGGGGAGAGCCAGGGCTAGCCAGGACCATTGAGCCTTTCCTTCCTGGAAGAGAGAGGAAGGAGAATTCTCTAGCCCCCATCCCCCACCCTCACCCCCCAATTATATTTATTGTCTCTCCTTTGGAATTCCAGGATTTAGGCTCCATCAATGGCCCTCTCTTTGGTTTCCATAGACCTGGACCTCATCTAAGACATCTAAGAGCTTCTCCCTTATTTGCTTTTAAAACTCCCAGATCAGTTAGCTAAGAAATGGCTGGAGCGAGCTGTTGGCAGCAAACAACATCCAGATTATTTTACCCTTTTAAGATAACAAAACACCTCAGAAAGAAGACAACGCTGACTGGTCTCAGGAGTGGTTCATGTTTTTTGAGGGGGAGTTATACTTCCCTTTTCCTGAACTGAATGCTATGTATTCCTGCACCGAGTCCAACCATTGTGGGACCAAAGAGTCATTCCAAAGAATTTTGGTTGACTGCAGGAATTTTATAAGGGGAAGTGAATGAGAGGGGCATTGGACTCAGGGTCAAGAAGACCTAGATCTAAATCTTGTGCCTGCTACGTATTTCCTTTTTGACCTTGGGAGAGTCACAACTTCTCAGAGCCTCAGTTTTATTATCTGCAAAATGGGAGTAACTATATCTGTAGTACCTCTCTCACAGGGCTAGTGTGAGGCATATATATTTAAAATGCTTTTCAGACTTTAATGCACTATATAAATTTCAATCATTATTTTGGGAAATGGTGACTAGAAACATCTCTTCCCTTTATTAAAGAGACTTGTTCTTCTATTCAATGTCATGGGTAGTTTTTATTCCCTGTCATTTCTGGTTCTTCTGTATAGGTGGTAGACATTGAGGGCTTAGGTGTCAGAGGGACCTAGCACTGCCTGACAGGGAACCGAACCCCAGGGGTTGAGAGGAACCCACCCACCAGGCTTTGGATATCCCTCTCCTTTCACGGTTTCTTTCTGAGTGGTGAGCAAACTCCTTGGGAAGCCCCTGGAAGTCCTGGGCCCTGAACAGGTGCTAGAGGACGTGACCACCCAGGCCTGCCTGTCTTCTGTCTACTTTCTTTTCCACGCTTGTGTATTTATGGCCAAGGGAAGGAGCCAGGACGGTGCTGTAAACAGTCTTCTTCCCGATCCCTGATTTGGAGGGGGGGAGGGGGAGGCTGGAGAGGAGGTGTATTTGGGTGACAAACGGAAGCAGCCAGACTGGGGTTGTTCAGACGACAAAGCGCTCTCTGTCCTTTTCCCTTCTTGCCCCACCCCCATCATGCTGCTTCACATCTCAGGCATTAAGAAATTCCTCAGATATTCTCTTCTAGAGCATTCTTGTGCCCCATACATACCAGCCTGTCCCAGAGGGCCTTGATAATAATGAACAGGGGCTCTCTCTCCACTAATGATATTCAGGGCCATCTGTCCAGCTGGTAACTGAGTACTTAAGGCAGATGCTCTTTCTTTTCCCAGTCTTCAGAAGATTGGAAACTTAAAAAAGTTTCTGTTTGTTGAATCTAAAAAAGAGGTTTGGCTAGTACATTGATGCCTTTCTTTTACTACCTCCCCCCTTTCATCAGGGCCAGAATCACCCCCTCCCCCAAAGGTTTTAAGTCCTGAACTCCCTTGTGTTTTTGATTTTGTAGTATTAATGTGGCTGTCTCCAGTGTAACCCAAGGAAAGCTTTCTAATTGAGTACTAGGAACAGCAGGCCAAAGCAGCCCCTGAGCTGGAGCAAGGACAATGGGATTGAAGGCCAGAGGGGCTCTGAGCTCAGAGCAAAAGCTGGGGCGTTCAAGCGCTGGGGAGGGGGCTTCTCAAGCACAGTTTGGGCTGGGCAGCCTCTGCAGTGGATCTCTAGGAAAAGGCTGCAGGGATGTGCAGACTGGATAGAACAAGTTAAGGGCAGTGCTGAGCCTGCTCTGACAGTATTTAAGGGAGGGGAGAAGGAGAGAGAGGGGACAGGAGAAGAAGGCAAGAGGGAGAAGAGAAAGAAGAAGAAGACAGAGGAAAGTGGAGAGAGAGAGAGAGAGAGAGAGAGAGAGAGAGAGAGAGAGAGAGAGAGAGATACAGAGGAGAATGAAGGGAAATCAGTGAAGGGAGACAGAAACAGACAGGGGAGGGAATGAAAGGAGAAAGGGGAGAGAGGAGAGAAGGGAGAAGAAATGAGAGAAAGAAAGAAGCAAGAAAAAGGAGAAAGGAGAGAAAGAGGAAGAGAAGGGGGAGAGAGAAGAGAAAGAAAGGAGAGGAGAGGGAGAGAGCACAAGAGAGGGGTGGAAGGGAAGAGAGAAAAGGAGAGAGAGTGTTTGCACATGCCTGTGTGCAGACAGAGGTTCCATGCATATGCACGTGTGGGTTTGTGTCTTGTTTCTTCCTTCAGCTGCTCTGGGGCAGCTCCTGGCTTTCTCCTTCCTTATCCAGCAATGACAAAGGCCTAGTATGTGTCTGCAGAAGCTGATGCACTAGAGAAGCTGGGTGTGGAGAGCCCTGAGGGAATGAGCCCCCAAACTGGGAGTTTAGTTTCTTGCCTTCCTGCTGGGATAGGATGCTTTCAGCTGTTGCCTGCAGGCTGACAGTGATCCGCAGGACCTGGGGGCAGAGCTGGGATCCTGCAGAGACGGGAAGCAGCCGCCACTCCCTGTCCCCTTTGTAGTTCTTAGCATCCCCAAGTTCCCAAGTTCCCATTTGGAAAAGAATCATCATTATAGAGTTTGATCTCTGAGGTCTTCTAGTCCAACACCTTTACTTTACAGGTAGAGAAACTGAGGTCCAGAGAGGCAATTGCCCAAAGCCACATGGACGTTTAGTAATAAATAAGTCCTCTGGCTTCAAAATCCAGGGCTCTCTGCATTGCTCCCAAAGGATAGTTATATTCCTACATGAGAATTCTTTAGGGATGACAGTGACCTGACCTGAATGGAGTAAGTGGATGGAAGTGGGGGAGGGGAAAAGAGTTGTGTACAGGCAAGTTTGAGAGGTTGCTTTTTTTTTAATTGACATATCATAGGATCATAGATCATAGAAGAAGATAAGGCATCAGCCACTTCCCAATAAACAGCCCTTTCTAGAATCTTCCTCTAAAAAGAGTTATTCAAATGCTTCTAATACAGTGATTGTGGCTGATACATATGTGATTTTCCATTTTTTTTTGTCATTTATTGTTTGTCAGCAGAAAAGAAGGATGTTTGCGTTAGTGTTAATTAATTGGAATAAATATTTTCCATTGTATTTGACCTGAGATTAGTTGTCATTTAGAGTTGTTTTCATTTATAGTAGCTTGTGTTAGTGGTTAGAGTACTGGACTTGGAGTCAGAAAGACCCTGGGTCAAGGCTCAGTTCAGATGCTTAATAGTTTCTAGACCACAGACAAGTCACCTTACTCTTCATGGCTCTTAGTTTCCTCATCTGTAAAATGGGGATGATGATGTGTACTAAGTGATTGCCTCACAGGTTTGATAAGAGGTTCAAATGAGGCATTGTATACTTTGCAAACTTTCAAATGCTAGATAAATATTATTGGCATTATATTTTATTATCGTTATCTATAGCATATTACCAGCCACACAGTAGGTGCTTAATAAATGCATGCTCAATTGAATTTTATTCTTTTGCTTCTGTTTTCTCCATTTTCTATCACTTCCTACAAGTCTGCCCAGGTTTCTCTGAGTTCTTTCTATTTGTTGTTCCTTAAGGCAAAATAATACTCCAGTGCATTCTCATACCACATGGTTTAAGCTGGAATTTGAGTCATTTTTGTAACTTAAAGCTTGTGAATGATTGTCTTCAGCTCTCTTGTAGGAGAACTCATATGAAGCTATCTTCCCACTATGTCAGGAAACTCTAAAAGTCACATGTGATCTCCTAGGTACATTCTTCCCCCTTCCCTTGAGTAATGTGAAGACAGTTTGTTCTTCATGGTTCTATTTTAGGCTTTGCTAATCAAAGACCCATTCTACTTTGATTCTTGGATAGAGCTTTGTACCTTATGAAGGGGATGCCAAGCATGAAGAGATGCCTTACAGTTCTTGTAGTGGATTCATCTTCATTTTTGAAGCATGTCTTTATTTCTTATTTATTTTTGCTACTACAGCATTTGCTTTTCTTTGCACCAGATATCATCCCTATCTGAAAGTTTGAGTGTGCTTCCAAAGGTGAACTACACTTTTATGGTTGGAAAAACAAAATCAGCCAAGGAGATTAAAGACAGAGGGAAAGATAGATATGAAAATATTCACAGCAATCCCCCTTTTTCTACCCCTCCCCCCACATTGACTGTAAGCTCCTTGAGGGCAAGCATTCTTTTCCTTTTTCTTATTTGTATCTCCAGCACTTTGCACAGTACCTGGAATAAAGTAGGCACTTAATAAGTGGTTATTGATTTGGTAGCTAAAAAACAAACAAACCCCCAAACTCCCATTAATTAGGAAAAGGCTGAACAAACTGCGTTGTATGAATGTAATGGGATATTATCGTACCATGGATGAATGAAGTATTCAGAGGAACATGGGAAGATTTCTATGAACTGATACAAGACAAAGAACCCAGGATCAAAGAGAATAATATACACAATGACTGAAATAAAGTAAATGAAAACAGTGCTAAAAGATAGTTGAATTCTGATTAAAGGCAGTGACCAATCTTGATTCCAGAGACTAGGTTATGAAACGTATCTCCCTTCTCTTGGGAGGAGATGGCGGTACCAAATATCACATGCACTTTCAGGCTGGTTCTTCTGCCAGTTGGTTTTAATTGACTTTTTGCTTTGTGATGTGGGAAATTTTTTTGGGGAGCAGTGGGGAGAACATTGAGAAATGTCTGATGTAAAAAAAAACACATCAATAAAACTTAAAAAAAACTAATCAAATATAGATGTGTCAAAAGGTTTGTTTTTCTGTAGGACTCAAAACCAAAGTATTTATATAAAAATTTAGAGTTCTCCTCCCTACAAATGCATTAGATTGCTTGCTTATTTATTTTCAAAACCTTTTCTGTCAGGACAGCTGCCTCAGCTTCTTTCTGAAGTCACAATTGTGTCGTTATTTCTTACCTTCTAGTTTCTCTGCCCCATCTCCAAAGTTTCATTCTTCTTTCTAATTTCCTACATGGGCGAGGTGGCCACTCCGTTCGGGAATGGAAGGACATGACAGTTTACTTCCTCTTATAGGGATGTAGAATGATGGACAAACTGCTGTTGGGTGGATTTCTCAAAGTGACATCCCTTTGGCCTAGGGATTATAGAATAGTCCTCCAAACTCTCGTTTTTCCCTCTCAGGTGCTGAAGTGGTGTATTTCAGAGATGAAGCTATTCAGGGAGAAGTTCTTATTTTCCCTTAGGATCATAAATCTACACCAAGAATGGTCTCAGAGGCAATAGAGGACCATTCTTCATTTACACATGAGGAATTTAGAGGCCTAGAGAGGTTAAATGACCTTGCTAACGTCACACAGATTTTAAAGGCTTTTGCCTGGCACCCAAGGCCCTCCATAAGCTGACACTATCCTGTCTTTCCATGCTTACATTATTTTCTATGATGGCCAAAGTATACTCTCTCGTCGTCAAACATGTTGAGTGGTTTCCTGCATCCTTGCTTTTGCTTATGCTAGTCCTTGTGCCTGGAGTGTCCTCCCTCTTTCTCTTTACCTGTTGAATTCCTGCTCTTCTTTAAAGCTTAATTCAAATTCCACTTTCTCCTTGAATCATTCTTCTTTTTAATAAGGAACTCTTTCCACTATCTCCTCTGGCCCCATCTTGTCACTGGCCCCAACATCACTTTGTTCTTTGACTCTGTAACATACCTACCATATATTATTGCTTCTTATAGTTGTGGGTATGTATAGTGCAGGGGTGGGGAACTTGTGGCCTCGAGGCCATGTGTGGCCTTCTAGGTCCTTGAGTGTAGCCTTTTGACTGAGTCCAAGTTTTACAGAACAAATCCTTTTATTAAGGGGATTTGTTCTGTAAAGTTTGGATTCAGTCAAAGGGCCACACTTGAGGACCTAGAGGGCTATACGTGGTCTCAAGGTGGACTGTCTTAGTACCCCTAGTACCAACTTAGTGCTTCAGCCATAGTAGAAACTTAATAAATGCTTGTTAACCTACTGGTTGGCTACAGGCTCCACAGGGGTGGGGCATCCTAGCACCTGGCATGGTTCTTTGCATTTGACACCAAGTGCCAAATAAATGTGTGAATTGAATTTGGCTTTGTCCCATTGGGAGGAAAAGCTTAAAAAGCCTGGTCAGTCAGCTGTTAACAGTTCTCTGAAAGATTGGGTGGCCAAGTTGTTTCAAGTTGTGGCCAAAAAATCAGGTTTGAGGATTGTAAATGGATGTCTCTTTTTCTGTGTTTTACCTGTGTTTTGTGGATGCACATCACTGAAGGCTGACCTGATTGAGTATGAAAAATGACTAGGCAGATTTCTCTGTGTAAGTAGGCTCTCGCATGTGGGGCCGACTGTTCCTGCCATTTGTTGCTACATCTCTCAAGCTCTCAATTTGCCCATATTATTCCATACTATCTGATCACCCAAACCCTAGTGCTTTATTGATTTAAAATAATATCTCTCTCTCTCTCTCTCTCTCTCTCTCTCTCCCTCTCTCTCTCTCTCTCTCTCTCTGTCTCTCTCTCACTCTCCATCTCTTTCTCTCTCTCCCCTTCTCTCTGTCTCTCCCCCCTCCTCTTTCCCTCTTTCTCCCCCTCCTCCTCTCTCCCCCTCCCTCCTCCCACTGGGTGCCAGGGTGCTTAGGAAAGTAGTCATTCATTCATTCAGCAAGCATTTAAGTTTCTACTTTGGGCATTGTGCTAATTTACTGGAGATAAAAATACAAAAGTAAGATAGGCCATAACGTTATCTATCTCATAATATCATACAAATGTAATAGTATACATACGTACATATATATATATATATATATATTTGTGCTTAGTTTGTATCCATATTGGTAACTAACAGTGTGGAAGCTCCTTCCACCAAGGCAGATCAGCAGCTTGTTTGTAACTCAAAGTCATAGGGAGTTACTTGGGGGTGTCAGGAGGTTACAGTGGTCACCTAGCTGGGATGTGTCAGAAACTGGACTTGAACTTGAGCCTGACCCTCCATTCTCTGTATCATACGGCCTTGCCCAGATTTCCTCTATTTAGTAGCTGTGAGACTTTGAAAAGTTATTTAACATTTCCTCTTCTGTAAAGTGAGGGGGTTAGTTTAGATGACTCCTTAGGTCCCTTCTAGACCTAAATCTTTGATTCGAGATTCTTTCATATTTCATTTAGATGAATCAATCATATGGTGATCTTAATATACTGTAACTTAAATAATAATAATAATAGCTAACATTTATAGAAGGTGCTTTACAAATATTATCTCATTTGCTCCTTATGACAACACAGGGAAATAGGTGCTGTTATTGTCCGTATTTTACAGATGAGGAAACTGAGGCAGACAGAGGTCAAATGACTTGCCCAGAGTCAGAATCAGAAAGTATCTGTGCCTATATTTGAACTTAGGTTTTCCTGACTCCAAATCCAGCATTGTATCATCAACTATGCTGTAGATAGAGTCCTGGGCCTGGAGTCAGGAAGACTCATCTTCCTGCTTAGTTGAACTCTGGCCTCAGACACGAGCTGTGTGACCCTGGGCAAGTCACTTAACCCTGTTTGCCTCAGTTTCCTCATCTGTAAAATGAGCTGGAGAAGGAAATGGCAAACCACTCCAGTGTCTCTACCAAGAACAGTGTCTCTACCAAGAAAACTCCAAATGGAGTCATGAAGAGTCAGACATGACAGAAACAACTGAACGATAACAAATCATCACCTGTGACACCTAGCTGCCCTTTCCAGAGACAGCCGATATGAGTTCTACATATTACTGACCATATATTAAAAAAATCTTAATGAACATGTACTCTAATTGTTGTATGCATCCACCAGTCTTTCCTTCTTTCCATTCTGCTAAAGTAGAACATGAACTAAGATAGCAGTTGGTTGCTACACATTAGTCGAAGTGTGGAATCTGAATGGTTTGAGCACTTCAGATATGGAAATTTTTGTACTGCTTTATCTTATTTATAGGCAACAGAATTGTCTGCCAATTTTTGGAAGGCTGGTTTTTATGTATCTTAATGTTACAGGCACCACAGTATAGTCAGAGTTGAGCTGGTCTCGAAGCCAGGGAAGCCTGCGTTCTCATCCTGCCTCTGACAGACATTGACTGTGTGACCTTAAAAAAGTCTCAATTCTGTATCAGTAGAGTGGTTTCCCTCACGTGGGAGTCTGCTAGACCAGTAAAGTCCCAGGACCAGTCCCTGTCCCGTAATCATACAGGTAACCTACAAAAATGCTGAAATTTCTGAATTATTCCAACCTCTTTGACGCACTCTGAATATGTACATAGCTATAGATACACACATGCATAGATGGTTTGCTAACTTTCTTATTTCCATGTTGAATTGGGGGATTCCTTCACCCTTCTCCTGAACCAGAGTGTTTCCCTAAGCAGGCATTTTGAGCCAGGCTTTATTCCTGTACCTGTTACCTAGGCTTTCCTTTGTTTCCTTTAACTGTGATTTCATCTGGGTGAAGAAGTCTCTCTATCAAGCCAGATTGCAATCCATCTTTGATTTAGCAGTAAAAGCCTAGGTTGTTGCCTGAGGTTCAAAGAGAAGTGATTTGCCCAGGATCACATAGATAGTGAATGCCAGGGAGCATGACTGGAACCCAGGTCTTCCAGCTGCCAAGCCCAATACCCTAGCCACTCCTCTAAACTGCCCCCATTCTCCATCCCCCCACCGCATGTGGAATAAAGAAACCATGATAGAATGTGTAATTTAGGAATTCACATGCATAATTCCATTACTTCACTTTAATTAAGACTAACAGTAAAGGCCCTAACTTGTTTATATCAATGAACTCCTCAAAAAATCTTGATATTCAGGATAGACACAAAATAACCAGTACAAGAGTCCTTCACATTGATAAAGCCCTTTATGGTTTTGTAAAGCCCTTTACGGGCATTATCTCATTTAATCCACTCAACCTCTGTAGGTGAATAAATGACATGAAAGGATTAATTTGTGATTAGTCTATCTGCCCTGGTCTGGGGATTCTGTGTCCAAGAGATCTTCCTCAGGACTGAACTGGCTAGGAGCTCCTGACAGCTCAGAAATGGTGTTCCTTTGGGGTTCACCTGGGCATGGTTCTTGTGCTTTCCCATACCTGTTCCCTCTACGAGTTAAAAGTAATCAAATACACATTTGTTTGCAGTGGCTGCTTCATTAATTTCTCCTAATTAGTTTCTTCTGCTTCTGTTTTCCTTAAAGCCAGTCTCTCTACTTCCTTTTTGGACTCTCCTTAAACGACATTAATTAATTAGTGACAGAGAAAGTGTTTAACCTGGGGTCCATGAACTTGTTTATCTATTTTTTCTATTACAATGTTTTAATGGCTACATTTCAGTATAACCAGCTTCCTTTGTAATTTTATGCGTTTTCTTTTACATTTTTTTTATTGCAGGGGAGAAGGCAGGGCGTTGGGGTTAAGTGACTTGCCCAAGGTCACACAGCTAGTGTGTTAAGTGTCTGAGGCCGCATTTGAACTCAGGTCCTCCTGACTCCAGGGCCAGTGCTCTACTCACTGCGCCACCTAGCTGCCCCAATTTTATGTATTTTATCTTGTGAATTTAAAAATGTTATTGAGGAGGAGTCCTTGGGCTTTGCTGGGCTGCCAGAGGGGTCCATGACACACAAAAAGGTGAAGAATCCCAGAATTTAAATACGTGAAGGAAACAGCTTGGTAAAATGGAGGAAAAAAAAGGACAGATTTTTAGAGTTAGAGGAGCTGACTTCACCAGTCTGAGCCTCAGTTTCCTCATCTGTAATATGAGGGGAGTTAGAGGGCCCTCTAAATCTGTGATGCTAATCCTGAGACTCACCTGTGATTCCTGGCGCATTTCCTGACATCCTAGAATGAGTCACACTGGAATTGTATCACTGCAGAGCCTCCCATGGACTCATTTCTTGGCCTTCGTGGCCTTCGGAGGAAAAGTCCAGGTGCCGAGGGCTTGCTGATAAGCAGTGGACCCTTCTACAATAAATATGAAATGTGGGCTTGCCAAACCCCCAAGCTACTGACTTTTCCAGCACTAAATAAATATCCCTTGACCCTCATCTTGAGTCTTTTTGCATTGTGAATTCAGCCAGAGGGCCATAGCTACTCCATTGAAGAACATTTAGTATAGCAACCAATCTGGGTGCTAGGAAAAGCCTAGCCTTGGCTATGCATAGGGTCGGTCTCCTGTGAATTATAAATCCCAGAATGGGGCAGCTTAAACCACAGGGCAGCACTGAAATGGCATTTACAATGATTAGAGGGACTTTAAGAAAACACACACACACACCCATCCATCCAACACCCTCGTGAGATACAGAATCTGCCTTCAATTCAAGAAACAATACTCACTATGTGCCAGGTACTGTGGATAAAAAGGCATTAGTAGTAATAGCACCTGGCCTCAGTGAACTTGCATTCCAATTAGGGGAAACAATATATGACTCCTGGTTATCTCCAGGTTCCAATATAAATTCCTCTGTTTGGCTTTAAAAACCCTTCCTAGTCTGGCTCCTTCCCACCTTTCTAGCTGCCTTCTGCTGTACTGCTATTCCGTGTACTTTATAATCGAGCAGTACCAGCCTTCCCGCTGCTTCTCACACCCCATCTCCTGACTCAGTGTCTTCACTGGCTGTCTTCAAAGCCAGAGATGCTCTTCCTCCTCCCCTCAACCTTCTGAAGTCCCTGATTCCCTTCAGCTCAAGCCCCACCTTCTTTTAAAGGGCTTTGCCTGTGTCTGGCCCTGCCCCACTCCCCTCTACTAGGGTTTTCCCCCTGACCTTATCTCCCATTGACACTGTATACAGCCTGTCTTGTTTTCCCCATTAGACTGTAGACTCCTTGGGAGCTTGAATGATGTTTTTGACTTTCTTTGTATCCCCAGTGAGGTGCCTGGCACCATTGTAAGCACTTAATAAATGCTTGTTGATGATAGAAGTTGATATAAAATGTATACAGTGGAAATAGTATTTTTAGGGAGTGGAAGATGTTCTAACAATGGGGAGGGGGAGGTATGTATGAAAGAAAAGGAGTTTCAGGTGTGATCACCCTGGAAACATAGTAATACTTGAATTCGAATTCCACCTCAGCCTTTTACTAGACCTGTGACTGAACAAAAGTAAGAATTCTTCTTTACATTCTTAAATATAGCTACTTAACCCTTCCAAACCTTATTTTCCTTATCTGTAAATTAAAGGTAGGCCCAGATCATCCTATGGTCCCTTCTGGCTCTATATCTGTGGGCCTTGTGATCCTGAGGGAACTAGAGATCCCAAGAGACCAACAGGAGGAGGGGAGAGCATTGCAGCCAGTCATGGAGGCAGGAGACAGGTCAATTTGGTTGGAGCATATAGTGTATGGGGGGAGGGGAGTAATGAGAAATAAATCTGGAAAGACAGATTGCAGCTAGCTTGTAAAAGGCTTTTAATGCCTTGCACATATAGTTATGTTTCTGAAAATTCAAGTGAAAGTCAGTTTGTTAATGTTACTTCGCCAGAGAAATCTTGACTGTTGGATATCTTACCACTTAAAGGAGCTTTTCTATGAACCCTTTGTAGAGGAAAGAATTATTTTGTAATGTAAATAATTACTCCCTGTTTTGTTGGGTTTGTATGTCTGGATTTCTATGTTGGGATAAGTGAATAGGATCATAAATTTAGTGCTGAAGCTGAATCACTTAGCCTCTCTGGGACTCAGTTTTCTCATCTGGGAAGTGAGGAGGATTGGATGACCTCAAAGATTGTTTCCAGCTTTAAATCTGCATAGTCATCTAGTCCAACTCCTTAATTTTGCAGCTAAGGAAACTGAGGCCCAGAAAGATTAAATCACTTGGCCCAGATCACCAAGGCAATGGGTGGAGAGCTGGGATTCAGAACCAGGTCCAACCCCCAATCTTGAGTCCTTTCCTTTACATTAGGTTCTTAAGTGGGGAGAGTGTGTGGTCTGATGCCCAAAAGGCCCCCGATATTTAGGTGATACTCTTCATGTAACAAATGGCCTAGGAAACATTGAAAAAAAATTAATCACTTAGGACTCTTTCTTCTCCACCAGACCTTTTTACTCTCTGAGTAAGCCTGAGGGGTAGACACAGCCAACAGAGACTATGTCTGGCTTCCGTTTAAGTGTTAAAATCCTGGTGATAGTGGAGCAGAGAGATGCCATGGAAAACTGTTAAAGAGCCCTTTGGGCAGAGGCTGATTCAAGCATCTCAGAGGCAAAGTAGTTTGCTGTGTTTGTACATAAGCAGTAATGCCATCAGCCAAGTCATCTTTGGTAGACAGTAATCCTCTTTCTTTTCCTTTCTCTAACAGTCAAGTAAATACTGCTTGTAATGAGCATAACAAGAAAATAAAGGCCTGGCCTTTGCCCATGTGGAATTCTGTGTTAAAGGAGGGAAAACGTGACAAGAACCTCCCAACATCCCCCTCCCTCCAAGTGTCAACTAAATTTAAACAAACATGCATTCACACTTCTTCCTCAAGCATGCCAGCTGAACATCCAGACCACTGTGAAAGATGGCGTGGTATAGTTGAGAGACCTCTGAGCTAAGGAGACTTGGGTTTGAACTTGGCCTCTTGTGACATCATGGGCCAGTAAATGTGCCTCATCTAGAAAACTGTATCATGATAGAAATAGTCCAGTCAAAGGAGACACTGTATGTAAAGCACTACAGTGCTCTACAGGGTACCCCTAAAGCTTTAAACTTTAATAGCTTAATAAGCTTTAAGAGCTTCAAACAGCACTATGACTTTTGGGACACTCGGTATAAATGGCCGCTGTCAGGGAACTTTGTTCTCTATGTAGTGAAGTCCTAACTCCTTCTTCCCCTGAGGTGATTCAGTCTCTGTCCCTCAAGTATTTGAGTATAGATACAGTCATGGGTGAAAGTTTAAAGACATTGAAATTGTCTTTATAGATCACTGAAATTGAAAGCCAGCTTCAATATACTCCAGTCTGTCCTTTGAAAAACTTTGATCTGTGTTTCTGAATTAAAGGGTTCCTCTTGAAACCTGGCAGTTCTGGAGGAGTTCTCAGTATCAGGAGAAGGAAGTACAAAGTCATTGATGAACCTTCCAGTGAGTTGAAGAGTGTTTCTCAGTGGCAAATTAAAACCCACTTTAATTTGGGGGCCCCAGCAGTCACGTATTGCCCTCTGTGACATAAGTGGTCAGGCTGATGGGTTGGAAGAGGGGGAAATTCTTTTATTCCATGGTTGATGAGAAGAAAGGTGTCTACTATGATACCTTGTAGGCAGTTGGGGTAGATTGGCGTGCCTGAACATATGAAACGTTGGTTTTAAAATGAGATCAGGCCGACAGTGCCAAATTGGAGCTGAAGCTTCCCTTCTTATTGATCTACTGGGAACCGGAGGGCTCAAGATCTGTATCTACCATTTACCTCTCACTGAGGAGTCAGCAAAACAGATTACTGCTTGAAGCATGGCGGGGCATAAAGCCAGCTCTAGTCTGAGTCTGGAAGTAATGGAGATAGATGCAACATAGTAAAAGCCCATTATAAAACACCTCGGTTTACCACTGATTGGGTTATACTTGGGGAGAAAATCCTGTTTGCTGTGTGCATGTAACATAAAGGGTAGTTCCTTCCCTGGAACACCAGAAGTTTATGGTACAAGTGGTATTTTTGCATCTTGGCATACTATTGGGGTTCTCTTATATTCTATTTTTATTGAGATGTTTTTGATCCATTTTATAATAATAATAATAGCATTCATATAGGACTTTACAAAGCATTTGCATAAATCATTGTTTTTGATACTCATAGCCCTTCTAGGCAGCTGCCATTATTATCTTGATTTTACAAATGAGGATAATGAAATTCACAGAGAGGTTAAGTGACTTGCCTAGGTGTCCATGGCTAGTAAGTATCCAAAGCTACATTTGAATCCTGGTCTTCCTGACAGCAAAACCAGAACACTTTGTACCTTACTATGCTGCCTTATGTATAGTAGTGAATTTCATGATCTCTCTTAGCCTCATTTTCCTCATTGAGAAAATGAGAAGGTTTTAGTAGATCTCTGAGGTCCCTTCATAAATCCCTGTACACCTCGTCCTGCTTTCTTATTTGGTCAGTGACTTAATTAAAAAGTAGGGGCTCACGGTCATGGGGTAGGAAGAGCAGGGAAGTAGGTGATTGGCCTCAATGATATGCACCGGTGTGGTGGTGTACACTAGCCCATTCTGGAATAAAGAAGGCCAATTTTTGCCTTATTCTCTAATATATCTGGTTTGACCTTTCCCTCTTGATAGCTAATCACGTTGTGGTGAAGTGGATAGAGACCTAGCCTTTTGGAGCTAGGAAAGTCTGAGTTCAAGCCCTGTCTCTGATACATACTCTGTGTGATCATGGGTTAGTTATTTTTATAGAAGGAGTTTGTTGTACTGACAAATCACAGGTAGAAGCAAAAGAAGAAGAAGAAAAAGAAGAAGAAGAAGACAGTATTTTGAATATCTATTAATTTTTTCTTTCTTTAAAGAAAATATCTGATGTCATGGGACTTATACACATTGAGAGTAATCTCAGACAAAAGTAAAAGATAGCTAGAAACTCCTCTTCTTTCCTGTAATTCAGTTTTTTAAAAAAACAACCTAACACATTGGCGAGGTGTACCAAAAGACTATCTGCTTCTGTTATTGATGGTTATTGCTGGGATAGCCATTTAGGGACTTGGAATGGACAGTTTTAAAATTTCAACCTTGTACTAGATGACAATGACTTCAACTTAATAGATGAGTGAATGAAATCAATTTATTTAATCAGATGATATATGTAAAATGCCTTGTAAGCCTTAAAGTGCTATGAGTATTAGCTATAATTATTATTATTTGGACTTTGAAAAATCAGCTGAAATCATGGCCAGAACTTGATTGTCGGTGTTACAAAAAGGTGAAAAATGTGATCGTTGCTTGGTCTTTCTTTCTACTCCATACACACTGATCTGTTTGCCATTCCCCGCAGAGGATAGCTAGATCATGGCCTCCATGTCTTTGTTCTGGCTGTGTCCCGTGTCCCATGTCTGGGATGCTCTCCTTCCTGCCCTCAGCTAGAGTGATACTTCCTACTCAGGACATTCTTGATTTCACCAGTTCTTAATAGTCTCCCCTTATTCCCCCACTTTGTAGTTATTTTTTATTAATTCACCTTTGTACGTGTTACTTTCTCCTGGCAGAATGTAAGCTTCTTCAGAGGAGTGCTTTCATTTGTCTTTATATATCCAGAACCGAGTATGGTGCCTGGTACATCATATATACTTACGAAATGTGTGTTCAATTGAATTGACCACGGAAACATCTTTAAAAACTACCCGAAATCTCACTATCTTTTCTTGGAGAGGGTAAGGAGTGATCCCGTTGCTGAAAGGCCTAACTCTGATTTGGAATCCACTGTCAAACAGTGCCTGGGATTGTTTCTTGCTGCAGGGAAAGCTTCCTTTACTTAACCTCTGGAAGCCTTGGCAAACACTGATTTTCTGGGCATGGTGGGATAACCTCCTCTCTTTATGTTTCTTGGATGGATTGTTTGTTTTTCTTGCTACCTTCCTGAAAATATATAGTTCATTTTCAGTGTTGATCATTGGATTACCTTGTCTAGAGAATTTCTTGTGACTATAGAACAAAGTTCACTTGGCAGGATATTTAGGCATTTTTCATGAATTCCATCATTCCTAGTAAGTAGTGAATTTCCTGGGATCCCCCCTGCCCCTTTTCTCTAAAATATCTAGATGAGAAACCAAATGCCAGCATCTTCTGAAAGAATCAGAATAAAAGATGCCTGCGTGTTGGTTGGCTCCACTTTGGAGGACATACAGAAAGGCAGAGACAAAATCTCCCATGATCAGAAGGTACGAAGGAAGGGGTTTACTTGGAGAGGTTGTCATAGATCGAAGAGATCACCAAGGCATTGAAGTATTTACCACTCTAAGCTCATGTCAGGTTGACTATAGGGCTTGGTCTGAGTGATCAGTGTTAAGATAGATGTTGTAAATCAGCTATTTGTCAACTGCAGTAACTATCTTGTTCGGGAACTCAACTATCCAGCAACCTCACCTATCTGGAACCTAGTCCAGAATAGGAAAGGAAGCAAAAAAGGTTTCTTTATATGCAAGTAATATCACATTATCCATGTACTTAAAGCTCATGCATCTTGTCTAGGGAATAATATTAGGTCTTCACTCAGATCCTGTTGACTTTATACACAATGCTAATAAGCTAGTCTAGTTTCCCAGATCACTGTAGGTTAGAAATAGCAGGTAGATTCTAATAGTTAGGCTCTTTGACAGTAATACAAAGTGATAGTAGCCATTGGATACTTATAAAGAATGGGCTTAAAATTATAAAAAAAATTATAAAAGTATAGAAGTGGGAAGCCAGTGAGTATAATAGTAAATATCCCTGCTTGCCTGCACAGACCCTGAGAGCATTGTCATCTCACAACCTAATGAAATAGCTTCTTCAATAAGAAGACAATGTTAATGCTCTTTGTTTGACAAGGCAAAGAAATGTGTAGCATATTTTAGAAATAATTTCTATGCAAACTGCTTAAAATACTCATAGATTTGGTTTGAGGGGAAGGGAAGAGTTGTACAAATCCTCAGCGATCCTGAATGATTGGATTCGAAACAACACATTTCACCTGCATTCTTGCCACACTGGCGTACTTGCTGTTCTCCACAACACAACTTTTTGTTTCCCATTTCCCATCTCTATACTTTTGCACAGGCTGTGCCCTCTACCTGTGGTGCTCTGCTTCCTTACTCCTGAATCTTGAAACCCCAAGGTTCTTTCAAGGCACAGCTCAGGTGTTGCCTCTTCTCTTCTTATTTCATCTGATCATTAGAGTTCTCCCCCTAAATCACTTTGTGTTTACTTTATGTATAATTTGGATTTACTTCTCTGTGTACTTATACTCCTCCTCCCAGTTAGAAGGTAGTCAGTCAACAAGCAACCATTTATTGAGCACTTACTATATGGCAAAAGGCACAAATCTATTCCCTTTTGTCATGGAGCTGACGTTCCAATGGACTCCTTTAAAGCTAGGGATTGTTTTTGTCTTTCTTTATATCTCTAGTGCCATAGCACAGTGCCTGGCACATAGTAGGTGCTTAATAATGCTTGTTAAATTGAATTTAATTAACTTTCCCAGAGGCTCCAGATGGATGTGGTTTAAACCTTTCAGTACGTATATGAGTCGGTTCTTTTCTCTTGATCATTTTGTTTTTAATATTCGAGTGGTGGTGGTGTATGCATATAATCACAAGACTTTTAAACGCATCTTTCTGTAGTGGTTTGCAGACAATACTTCAGAGACAGATTCTTTTTTCCTACCACACCAACTGTTTGATTCAATTTAGTTCTCATAAATAGTTAGGTTTGTTTCAGTAACAATGTCAAAACACTGGGCTGTGAGGCTTCTGCACACATAGGCACCATATTGCCACCTTCCTCTGGTTTGCTTTGCCAATTCAGGGCAATTTCTGCCAACTTTGAGTAAAGGATAAATAAAGATGCATGGACTACGGTGGCCATTCACAGAATCTGAGTAGGCTGTGAAGAAACAAGCCCTTTTCTGTGGCAGACTGTCGGAGTCCTGAGGATCATCTTTTTGTTTTGTTTTCACCTCGAATATAGCTATAGAGGACAAATATAGCTGGCAAGATAATTAAGGATAGGGCATTGCTCTGATATTCTAGGGACACATATGGTCCCTGGGGCCCACAGCTCCCTGGGTCCTAGTGGAACTCCTTTTGATTAATAGAATTGGCCTTTTCAATAATTTGGCATATTTCAACTTTAAGGACTAGTAATTTCACTGATCCGTGTTTTTCCTCCAAAGCCCCGATGGATCAGGACTCCTTTATAAGTTAGGCGTGCACACTATCTTCTTTCCTCTCCGAGCTCCAGCCCCGCGACTGGTAACATGGCTAAACGCACCAAGAAGGTTGGAATTGTTGGTAAATATGGAACACGTTATGGTGCATCCCTCAGAAAAATGGTGAAGAAAATTGAAATTAGCCAGCATGCCAAGTATACCTGCTCCTTCTGTGGCAAGACCAAAATGAAGAGACAGGCCGTGGGTATCTGGCATTGTGGATCCTGTATGAAAACTGTAGCTGGTGGTGCATGGACCTACAATACCACCTCTGCAGTCACAGTCAAATCTGCCATCAGAAGACTGAAGGAATTGAAAGACCAGTAAAATCTTCTTATCAAATACCTGTAGCCCATAGTCCAACAATAAATGGGTTAATTTATGGAATAAAAAAAAAATAAGTTGGTAGACAGTCTGTGAGAATGGCTATAGCCACTTCTGGAATATTGTGTTCTCTTGTAGGGACCATATTTTAGGAAGAACATTGATAATCTGGAGAGCATCCAGAGGAGAGTGACCTGAATGGTAAAGGATCTTGAATTCATGTCATATTGGGAAGCAACTAAGAGACTCAGTTTTTAGAGTAATCGACCTGGGGTCAGTTAGACCCAAGTTCAAATCCAGTCTCCCACTCTTGCTAGCTTTGTGATTCTGGACAAATCACTTAACCTCTATCTACCTCAGTTTCCTAATTTATAAAGTGAGGACTATAGCAGCACCTTCCTCCCAGGGCTGTTATGAAGATAACATAAGATAATATTTGTGAAACCTTTTGCAAACCTTAAAAGTGCTATGTAAGTACTAACCTGTTATTATTATTATTATTAGTCGTTGGGTCAGACAATAAGCATTTATTTAGCACCACTATGTGATTAAAATGTGATTAAGGCACTATGCCAAGTGCCAAGGATACAAAGACAGGCAAAAGATAATCCCTGCCTTTGAGGAGTTTACAATCAAATAGAATTTTTCTTCTTTTCCTCTTCCTCCTCCCTCCTTCTTATTCCTCCGCTTCCTCTTCCTCCTCCTCCTCCTCCTGCTCCTTGTTCTTCTCCTTCTCCTCCTCCTCCTTCTTCCTGCTCCTCCTCCTCCTCCTCCTTCTGCTCCTTCTTCTCCTTCTTCTTCTCCTTCTTCTTCCTTCTCTTCCTCCTCCTCCTCCTTCTCCTCCTCCTCCTCTTCCTTCTGTTATTATTATTAAGATCAAAGAGCTCTGATCTTGGCGTCAGGAAGACCTGAATTAGAATCCTGCCACAGGTTGGGCAAATCACTTAGCCACTCTCAGCTTCAGGTTCTTTTTCTGTAAAATAGGGATGATTAATAATAATAATAATAATTATAGGGATTGTTGTGAGAATGAAATGACGTAATAGAAGAAAAGCCAAGACCTTAAGGTTAATTCTTGTTATCATTGCTATCATCATCAGTATTATCAATATTTGAAGGAACTGGAGGTTTTACTCCTGGAGAGAAGATTCATGGGTGGGGGTTGGGAGGGAGGGCATGATACCCTGTCATCATCTTTATAGAGCTGTTATATGGAAGAGTGGATGGATTTATTTACTTTGGCCTGAGAGGGCCTAACCAGGAGAAGGAAGTGGAAATAACAAAGCCAAATATAGGATTAACATAAGGAAAACTCTGTAACAATTAGAGATAATCCAGAAAGTAGAATGGGCTGCCCTGGCAGGTAGTGCTTTCCCCGTCATTGAAGGTCTTTATAAAAAGGCTACATGTCCCCTTGTTGTATATGGGGGGAGGAGAGGGACACACAGGTGATTATTTTTTAGATTGGACTAGGTACCCCCTCCCACCTTTGAAATTCTAAGATTCTGATCAAAAAATCGCTCCCCTAGGTAGTCCATCTGGTACTGAACCTTTTAGAAGTTAGCTAGACTGGTCCTTGGACCAAAACTAGAGCCATCCTGGAAGCCCTTCTGGCCCTCTATCTAAATTGCTGGAGTTTGTGCTCTGGAATCACCTTCAGGGACCCATGGTCACAAGGAGGCACTCAAGTTGGACTTGTATCTTCCATGGTGCCATTCATTAGATGTTTAGTGAGTGCCTACTATGCTCACCCCAGTAGATTAGGTGCTTTGGGTCCTGCAGAGATGAGTAAGACTGGATCCTGGTTCTAATCCATTTAGATGGGAGGGGGTTGTGAAGATAACTGTAATACATTTAAAAAATGTGCTTAAGAGAACTGAAGGAAGTTCAGAAGGAAGCATAAACAGAATACCTTTGAAAGTAATATATATTTATTATACATTTTTTGAAAAAGCAAGCTGTATATAATAAAGATCCTCCTTTTCTGTTTTCCTATGTGGAAATGTTCCTTTTTTTGGTGTTTATTAAATTCAGAATCCTTTTTTAAAAATCCTATAATACAGAAGAGTGGAATACCTTGGAACAGCCACTTTGGGGAAGGATGATAAGAAATTAGTAAAAAGTCTACTAAGTAGTGGTGATGATCCAGTTGAGGTTAGACAGCATAAATTTGTTGGGACCTAGTCAGTAGTTTTGACTTTTTCCAGAAAAGCTTGACAGTTTGGGGTTGTCAGGTGTTGGGGAATTGGCAAAATGGGAAAAGTAGAGAAGACCAAGGTCAAGGGTTAAGTGAGATGAGGGCTTCTAGTTGACCATGGGGTCCAGATGGAGTAGAAAGGCAAGTGAAGTTGAATTGAGGGTAATGGAAATTTAAAAAAAAAGCATCTGCAATATCTAAGAGTGTCATTATTTGGGGAAAGTAACATTTTATGTTGTCTGCTCAACCAGTTCATTTTTATGTATTAATATAGGGGTTATTTGAAATACTTCATGGGGCGGAGAGGAGTTACATCTTAGACATAAACAAGGCCCTTAATTATTCTTCTGTTAGAATACAGGTTCTGAAATAGATTTCTTATATATTCCCTATGACTCATCATTTTTTTAAACTGATCTAATGCCCCCCTGCCCTGCTGCCGCCGAAGGAAATCTTCATAGCCTTGTACTTGTACATCTGCCACATAGTTTCAGTGATATACTTGGTCAGTAGAGACAACCACCTCTGTGGGATATTGGGTTACGTGATGTGGAATTAGCCCCATCTTGACTCAGAGCCTTGGTTTCCACTTTAGGGCAGCAGAGATGAGATCTGTGACTTCGAATTTCTCCATTGTGGTTTCTTTTTGAGATTATTGCCTGGCTGAGATCTAAGGCACATTGGACCAGATTCCTATGAATTAAAGCCAGCTTTAATTTTTTTTTTTAAAATTTGTGCAGCTCCCTCCTGCTGAAGATCTCTGAGTCCCAAGCCTAGGAATGATATCATTATCTTTGAATTTTATCTCCTTGCTTTTGGTACCTCATAACTGTTTCTGTTTGAAAGGCCAGAGTGTTGAGAATAATCTTTTTTTTTCAAATGATTTTTTTTTCAATTAAACAGTCTATTTTCTCTCCCTCCCATCTCTCCCCCATTAAAAAATAAATAGAAAAAAAACCCTTATAACACATATACAAAGTCTGGGAAAACAGTTTGTACATTGGTCATGTTCCAAAACCATATATCGTCTTCTGTACCCTTGAGTCCATCACCTCTGTTTCAGGAGGTGAGTAGCATCAGTCCTCTGGAATTATGGTAGGTCATTGTATTAATATGAGTTTTTAAGTCTCTCAAACATGTTTGTTTTTTACAGTGCTAATGTTATCATATAAATTGTTCTCAATTCTGTTCATTTCGCTCTGTATCAGTTCATAGAAGTCTTCCCTGGCTTCTCTGAAAACATCCCTTTCATAATTTTTTACAACTCAGTAGGGTGCCTCTTACTCTTCAGTGGATGTTTAATCCATTCTAGAATTATCACAAAAGCATGAATGCAAATATATCTTCTCAGTGCAGTCTCTTGCCCTAGTTTCTAGCTCTTAAACAAAGCCTTGTAACCACACAATTCAGTGTGGTTACACAAGCTTTGCTATATAGAGATGTAGTTTCTTCAGTGATGTACTAAGGGCATGCTGGTTAATGGAATTGGATTTTATGTTGTTTTTGAATCAGATTTCATCATCTCCTACTAGCCTGTCAACCATCTAGTCATTTCTCCTTCTTAGGATGTGCTACTGAGAGATACTCTTTTGAGACAAAGGGTTTTTTTCCCCTTCTTTTTTTCTTTAAATATTAAAATCAGTAAGCATTTATGAAGTACTCACTGTATGCTAGGCACCATGCTTAGATGATCAGGGTGTGTGTATGTATATGCATGTATGTGTGTATAATGGTAGCTTAGATAAATAGGTTATCGGGTGATGATTATGTCAGGGCATTTTTTTAACCTTTTGACCTAAATCTCCGACAAGGAGAGTTCTGTATTTTCTATCATTTGCCTATTTTCCTTGGCTTGTTTTTTATTACAAAGTATTCCTGAAGAGCTGCAATGACAGGGAATGTGGAAAGGTTGCCCCTCACAATTATTCTATAAGATAGGAACGGAACCTGCCATTTCATTTGTAGAGGGAACTCCCGGTGAGGAAAATTCCTCTCACAATGCAGGTCAGCACTGTGTCTGCATCTTAGAGTGTTCCTGAGAGAACTCAGTTATTTGACCAAGGTTCTGCAGCCCCTATGTGTTAGAGGCAGTACTGGAACCTAAGTCTTTCTGGCTTTAACACCAGCTCCATCCAGCATCGTCGCTATGAATACAGACCTTGAAAGCAGGGCCCCACAATTCCTTCCGACCTTGGACTTTTCAGCAAAAAATGTCAGAATTATGCTTTATTGCAGAGAAAAATGATCCTGTTAGGGGAAAAAACACTCCTTTTCATCTTTCCTATCCTGGATCTTTTGATATAATATAATTATAATATAAATATTTATCATATTTATATTATATATTACATTATATATAATATATAAATAAAAATTTATAATATAAATATTATAATATAATGTAATTATATATGGAGATGAGAAATAATGTTTGTTTAGACCAGGGGCTCTTAAGTTCATGAACTTTGATGGGAAAAAATACATCTTTATTTCAATACAGTTAGTTTCTTTGTAATCCTTTGTATTTCGTTTTATGCATTTAGTTAATCACTGCTTACAATTAGTTAATAATAAAACTTTATTCTGAGAAGGGATCTATAGGCTTCCCCAGATTGCCGGGCTCCATGACTCACAAAAAAGGTTAAGAACTCCTGGTTTAGAGTCACAATGAAGTCCCTTTAAACTTTTAAACATAAAATTAAACTCTAATAAAGAAAGAATGCAGTTGCTGCAAGGACTCTCTAATTAAATCTTGGTTATTTAGAACACTTAAACTATATGTAAAATCATATTCAAAAAAATCCTGACTTTAGACAGACATGCCTCTTGAGCACATGCAACAGAAGGATTAGATTATTAACATCATATATATATATATATATACATATATACACACACATATATGTATTAGTCTGCCTTTTTAAGGGAATCATATGCATGAAAGGCACTAAAGAAGTTTGCCCCATCTCTAATTGACTTATGTCGCACCTACTTGTCTTTCTCTTTCATCCCTTTCTCTTTTTATCTCTGGTGTCTTCTCTACCATTTTGTACCTCCCTCCCTACTACCCCTGTACAATTTCATTTATTCTGCTTGTCCCCCACAATGCATCTATTTAGCCTTACCCCACAAGAGAACATGCAGTTTCTGGAAACGATACCTAGTAGTTACTAGAAAAACCATAAATCACAGAAGGGGGAGAAGAGAATGGGATAGAGGTAGGCTCAATTTGCCAAATGTATTTGTCCCTTTGGATTTTCCATTGAACATGATTCCACATCTTATTACTGGGGCCTCTGGCTTGAAATTCAGCCTCTGAATTTTTATTTATGACTGCTGAATCCCTACTCTTTTTCTTATTCTCAAACTAGTTACTTTTCAAGGTCCAGGTTGAATGCCATCTCCTCAACAAATTCTTCTCTTATTCCTGCAAATCCCTGGACAAGATGTGACATCTCTCTTTTCTAACACCTCTTACCCTCCTCCTCCCCCCATGACACTTTTTTGGGATCTCTTATCTCTTCCTACCTTGACTTACAATACAACCCCTTAGTAGAATATAAGTTCCCCAAGGACAGTGAATGTTGTATTTTTGTGTTCACACATAGTAGGGAAATGTTTGTTGAATTTGTGTAGCTGATTTTATTTTCCCTACTAGGAGAGTATAATCTCTTTGAGAGCAGGAACAATGTTGATTTATGTATTTTTCTGCGTAGTGCTTGGCACAGTGACTTTCATAATAATAGATATTCAATAAAAATCCGTTAAATTATTTTTAAATTGGAAAGAGGGAATTAATCTATCTAGAATTGAGTCTTGGACAAGTTGAGTCACAACAAATTATGTAGGACTGTGAAAACCAGGCAGAGGTCTTTAGTTTTCATGTGGTAGATAATAGGGAGCTTCAAGGGGTTGAATTGGGAGAGCTTGAAGGTGATGAGGTTCTGGACTGGGGTAGGAGTGGGATAAATAGAGAAGACTGGACCAATAGAAAGCATTTCAGTGGAAGAATCTTTGTACTTGGTTAACAGGACCAAACATGGTGAGTTTGATTTTAAAGGTGGAGTGGCCGGAGACTGGATAGTGTGGTGAACAGATAAAGGAAATTGTATATGTGTATATTTTGGGAGAAAGTAAATTCCACTTTGGCCCTGTCAAATTGAAAGTGCTATATTGGGTATCAGCTGCCAGTTAAATTCCCCTTCCAATGTCTCATCATGATGTGAAGGTGATCTGTGATTCTCAAAGACTCACGGTGAGAGCTCTCTCCACCTGTGACTGTAGGCCTATCATCAAACTCTGAGTTTTAGCCTAGTTAGGTGCCATGTATGTGTATTGTCTGAGGAACAACCTCGTTAAGTGTGGTGAGGTTGTTAGATTGTTTTTAGATTGGCAGGAGGTGACTGTCCTGACTAGATCTGGAAGTTGGATAAATAGGACTACCAGGACATATGCCACCAGCTAATGACCTTTTCAATCATGTTAACTCATGAAGCGTGAGCACTCATGATCTCTATTGGTGGAAGGAATGCCCACATTAGAACTGGATCTTTCAAAGTATCCAAGCATCCAACCTAAACCCAAATTTCTTATTAATGTTCAGTGTAAACTGAAATCTCTGGTTGGGGTGTAACTATGCCTTTTAGGGTTGATGTCATCCATTAAATTGGTCCCATCTGAAGGGGAGAGATTTTCCTATGTTTTGATTATTTTCATTTTTAATAAGTTTTGAGCTTAATGTTGGGTATTAGCCCATTGTTGAATATTAAAACTCTTTCTCTAGTACACATGTATGCACGTGAATGAGCACATAGATACAAAGGGTGGCACCCTCACTATATATGAGAGTGAAGCCATGCAGTAAACCTGATTTTCCCTCATACCCATTCCCTACCGGCGAAAAACAGATGTGACTTTTAGAACCCCTTTAGGGTCAAGAAGACCTTCTAAGACAGAGGTTTGTGGAGATTTGGAGGGAATCATGAAGATGATCTTTCTTCCCTCTTCACCACTGCTGAACAAGTTATCTCAAAACCATGTGGAACAATGGTGAAAGGAACAAAAGTTTCACGATTCATCCTGCTAATTAAACTTTTCACGGGGCTGTCCCATAGTGGCTCCACCTTGTGGAACTCTTCAGTTTAGGCAGAGCTGTGAAAGATCCATTCTCCTTGGAATAGCTTTTCCTGTGATGGCATTTTTATATTAGAGTGCTAGGGAGGTATGCAGGGGAGCAAAGTTAGGTTTAATTAAATTTTGTTGAAGGCTCTTAATCTCCTTCTTCCAATCTAGATGTATAAAGCAAATGTATAGACATTTGCTTTAAGATTTTTTAAATGAAAAGCAATAACTAAAAAGAAATAATGGGGCAGGATGTGGGTAATGTCCCTATACTTCAGTAGTGGGTCCATGATAGAAAGCTTGATACATTCAGAACTGGCATGGGCTTTAATTGTCTCCTCGTTTTACAGATTAGGAAACAAAGGTCAGAGAATTTAAGTGACTTGAGTTCACAGAGCTGGGATTTGAACCTAGGTCCTCCGATTTCAAAATCCAGGACTCTTTTGCAAAACCCAAAGAAACAACAAATATGGAAACAGCAGCAACAAAAAATAATGGTGGGAGAATGGGAAAAACTCATTTTGTATATAAGACATTTTTAGCAGATGGAGGAGGCAATCAAAATAATGTATGCTATGAAGCTCACTATAGTCTTTTATTAGGAAAGACTATGAACTAATTAATAGATAAGCCAGGGATGCCAGATCAGGAGACTGGAAGTCTCTTCGTAGCTTAGCCAAAGTTTTACTATGTGACTTTGAGTAAACTGCTTAACCTTTCTAAATTTCCTTTGGTAAATGGGAATAAGACTATTTTTCATTTATTTATCTCAAGACTTAGTGGTAGTGGGATAAATGGAAAGATACTTGTAAAATACCTGGCTGATCTTAGGAGAAAGCTTTTGCGTGAATACTTAACATCACTAACATTCTGTTCTGTGTGTACTTATCTCAGTGAAGGCCCAGTTCTGTATCCTAGATGAAACAAACTGTACCCCCTGCCCCATTAACTTTGTGACCAGAATGACTTACTGTTCCCAGAATCTTAATTCAGATTTTAACCTTTCTACTCTTCTCATTTTGTAAAGCTGCATATTTTGTAGGCCATAATTTGCTCAGCCTGCTGTAGGGGAGAGTCTCATGCCTGCAATATGCCACATGATCCTTATTTTTAAGAAAATGTAGATTTGATTTCAATAATTCAATGCATTATTCTTGGCATGAAGGAATCACAGAATCTCAGAATTGGAAGGGATCTCAGCTGCCATCAAGGCCAACCTTTATCCAAAAAAGTATCTCCATTACAATACACCCAATAAGGAGTCGTGTGGCTTATTTTCCTTTTCTCTCCTGTTGCCATTTCTGGGATCCAAATAAACTCATAAAATAGCAGAATTCTCACTTCCTCATCTGCCATTATAGACTTTAAAATTTTATTTGCTCAAATATCATTAAATTGGTGGAGGGCAGAGAGGTGGCAGGTGGGGATGACAAAATTGAACAGGTCTTTCTTTAACCTATGGATATGGGATTTTTAAATGCCTTTATTATCCTGGTAAAGGTAAGTCGGTAAGACTTGACTCTTAATGCCATTCTCTGTAGAATGTGATTCCATATTAGACACAAGGAGGAATTAACATGGTGCCAAACTTTGGTTACGATGTGACTTCATGGAAAAAGATGATCCCAAGAGAGAACTTGAGGACAGGCTACCGTGGAGTATGAGCTTTGTTACCTATCTCGTTAGTGATTCGGGAATAATTACTTCATGAGGACTTAAACAAAATAGCAGGAGGGCTTGTTCCTAAATATCTCCAATGTAATGGGCGGTTGTACAGCTGTGCCCTGAGCTGTAGATGTCACCCTAGCCAGTGGCATTTCCTACTCAGAGCTTAAGGGGTTAATTGGATCTAATTCTGAAGGGGAGACAGGGGTCCATTCCTGTCCTTGAGTATCTATGAGTATGTCTCTATAACTCCAAATGATTTTTGGGAAAGTCCTAAATCTTTTCCTAGTGGTACCATTTGGCTGTAATAGGGGAGACTTTTTCCTCCCTCTGTTTTTTAAAGAGCCTAGGCACTTTGATTCTCCTTTTATAAAAAAGATGTTTGAGAGGAGGTAAGGAAAAAAATGGATTGTGTATTTCTGAAAAAGCTTGGAGGAATAGGAGAAGAAGAGAGGAGGCAAAGAGAGACAAATGCCACTTGGACAGAATAAAAAGGTAAGCAGTCAAGTACTTTTCCATGTTATTTCATCTCTGAACCCTCATTATCTAGGCAGTGGGAACCTTTGGAGCCTCTGTCAGGATCTCAAAGCAAACAGTAAGGGAGGGAAGGAGGCTTTTTTCCCAGAAAGGAAGGGAAGAAATGTCTCTGGCCCCCTTCTCTTGCCTCTTTCCACACCACAAGGTTGGTTTGCTGAGGCTGAAACAGATTTTGGTTTTTAGGCCTAGCCACTGCATTGGCTGGTTTCCTCTAAAAGCCTAAGGGATGCTGGGGTCAACTGTTTGTTTGAGGTGATCCATTTTTACCTTTTTCTTTGCTTGGATAACACAGTAGACCAAAAACAAATTGGGATTCAGTCAACTGGCTATCAGGTTTTGGGTGAATCCTCCTTCTCCATTTTCACCCACTCCTAGCATGGCAATCATTCTTTTTTTTTTCCCTTTATGCACCCCCATCCTTATTTTATATACTGAAAAAAAAATAAATATTTATATTGTTATATAGATATCATTTTGGATGAGGAAAATACACTCATATTTAGATAATTTACACACACAGGAGAAATATTCTATAATTTAGGTCAATTTACATACAGAAGAGAAATATAAATTCTATAATATTAAAGATGTTAGTTTATATACAGAGGAAAAATATATACACATATGTTTATTAAAAGGACTTAGTCATAGGTATTCTTAAAAAACAATGCCTGTCCAGTCTCTGCTCTTCCACATCACCTTGAGTTTGCTATTAATATGTTGGTTAAGTCCTGTTCTTAACAGTGTGATGTGTTAAGCTTAGATTACATGCACTCTTTCTCCCCATCTCTCTTGACATCTCTCTGTCTCCATTGTGCTCTCTCTCTCTCTCTCTCTCTCTCTTTCTCTCTCTCTCTCTCTCCCTCTCTTCCTCTCTCTTCCCCCCCTTTCCCTCCTCTCTCCTCCCTCCCTCCCCCCCTTTTTCCGTCTCTCTGTCTCTGTGTGTCTGTCTGTCTCATTCTCTCTCTCTCTCTCTCTCTCTCTCTCTCTCTCTCTCTCTCTCTCTCTCTCTCTCTTTCTGACTTGATGTGTGTGAGTGGCTCATTTTAAACCCTCCCATGCTCCCAGAGCCAGGTGGCATTGCTGTACGCTCCTCCTGCTAGCTGTTGCTAAGTGAGCGGTACAGTGTCTCAGATGAAGCTGCACCAATAGCATCCTGACCCCCCAAAGGCTAGTAAAAGCCAAAGAAAGAGAATCCCACAGTGCTGTCTGTAGTACCATGGTTGGTTTTTTTTTTTCCCTCCTCCCTCTCCCGCACTCTTTTCTTTTACTGTAGGAAGGGGAGGAGGGCAGGGGGAGATGGTAGGAGGAAGAGGAAAGAAAGAGAAAGGGGAGGTGACTCATAATAAGCCTTGGTGTGCTTGAGATAAATGCCATTTTTTTTTCCTTTGTGGAGAGGAGGGCGAGCATGCTTTTCTGAGGCATTCACCAACTGGCGGAGGGGCTTTTTCTTGACCCCAGCCATGGCTGTATTTTGAAAGCATGAACCTCAATGAAGAAATCTGTTGAACTGTGGATTTCCTTTACTTTGTTTTGTTTGGGGATAAAATTCTCTCTTGGAGGGTGTGTAAAGGGATAGGTTGTAAGAGTTTGGATCTTTTTAATAGCCCTGAGGAAGGAGATTTTGATCTCCTATTAATTCTTCCTATTTCTCACTTCCTCTTTCTCACTCTGCTCTCCCCATCACTGTGTTTCTCCACTAACCTATAATACCTAACCTTCATCCAAAAATGGAATTCTTTTGAATATCGAAATTGTCCTGGCTGCTTTTTATGTCTTTCTTTTATTGTGAGGAATTTACTAAAACTAACCTAAAGGACTGGGGGCAGTGGGCTTAGACACATGTTCAGGTAAGAATTTTTTTAAAAGCCTGCCATTAAGCGTTTCATCAGTCTCTTGCCTTTTGCTAGAGCCTTAAAGCCTAAAGGGAATTGGCATGCTGCCACTTGACTGGATAATTGCCAGTGTAGACAGCCAATTGGAATAATTTAGATGATACAGTGAAAAGTGTCATGGCTCCATGCCTCATGATGGTGCAGAGGTGAGCCTGGGTTCGTGGAAGCTATGCCAGAAGAGTACAAATTCTGGTAGGCCCTACCCAGCTACAGTGACTTCAAGTATGGACCCAGCAAAGGAGTGGGGATCTGTCCCCTGAGGACCAGTCAGTAAACATTTATTAAGTAACTACTGTGTTCTAGGCACTGTGCTAAGAGCTTGGGATAAAAAAATAAAAGGAAGACAAAAGACAGCCCCTGCTCTCAAGGAGCTCATGGTCTAAATGATCAGCCTATATTCTGATCAAGACAGTGATCCAAGACAATTCCAAAGGTCCCATGATGAAAAATATATTCACCTCTAGAGAGAGAACTCATGAACTCTGCATGTAGATTGAAGCATACTTTTTCACTTTTTTTTGCTTTGTGTGTGTGTGTGTGTGTGTGTATGTATGTTTGCAACATAGCTAATATGAAATTATGTGTTGCATGCCTTGACATGTATAATTGATATCATATTGCTTGCCTCCTTAGTGAGTGGGGGAGAGGTAAGTGGGAGAGAGAATTTTGGACACAAAATTCTAAAAAATGCATGTTAAAAAATTTAAATGTAATTGGGAATATTTAATGAAATAAAAATGTAATACAAAAATTATCAATCTAGCTAAGCTCAGAGAAGTTTATACCAGTTGGCCATAGGTAATGATCAAAGCTGATTCTGGTCCATGAAACTCCGAAAGACTAATAATTAAGACTGGAAGAAGAGCCCACAGCAAGGAAATCACACATCCTCGAAGTCTTGGAGTATGATGATAGTCAAAATGTACTGCTTCCTATGATTTCTATCAATGTTAGGCTTAAATTTTCCAGATAATATTTTTGTAAAGATGGCCTGAGATGGAACAGGTTCTTAGCTATCCCCCTGAAATATGCTCACTATCTGTTAAGATGTTGTTGGTTAGTTGACTGGTTATTACACTTGAAGCCTAGTTGAGACTAGAATTCCCTTCCCCTTTCCTAATTAAGGTTCAGTAAACTCTTAAAGAGTTTAGGGATGCCTCTTGTCTTCTTATAACAATAATTTTCCAGCATAGCTTTCCTCCTTTGTACCCTCTCCTATAACAACAAAGAAAAGTAGTTGAGCAAAGTCACAGAGTTCACAACATTCTGTACCCATAGTCTCTTACTTTTCTACCCAGAGGACAGAGGTCTGTTTTATCACAGTAAATACTTCTTAACTTACTTCTGCAGCTGCCTGGAGTTGGGATCATAAGTTGGTCATGTACCCTTGGCAAAATGCCTCTATACATTTCTGAGTCAGAATATTACTTGTCTTCCAGTGCTAAGAGTGAGAGTGTGTGTGTGTGTGTGTGTGTGTGTGTGTGTGTGTGTGGATAGAGAGAGAGAGACAGAGAGAGAGAGAGAGAGAGAGAGAGAGAGAGAGAGAGAGAGAGAGAGAGAGAGAGAGAATATGAGGTAGAGGAGAGAGGATTTGATCTCAAAATAATGGTACCCTTTGTTACGTAATCTGTTTGACTCAATGAATTTTTCTTTAACCTTGAAAACAGTTTTCTATTTGGGAGAACCATGACCCAGGAAGGTTAGCCAGTTAACTCTGAATTACCCAGAAAAGTTGGTCAATGCCTTCTCCCCTCCCCACTCTTTGTACTAATTCTCAAGCTTCGGACTCCACACTTCAAACATGGATTGGTTGAGGTTCATACGAAGGGCACCAAGAAGGATCTAATGAACCAAAATATGATTGAGCAGCAGAGGGGGAAACTTGCTGCATGTTGGGAGGCTGCGGTGTGTTTTGGTTTGTCTGTTTTTAAACTTTTTTTAGCCAGCTTGCCTTTATTACATTATGATTGTGAAAAGAGCATTGTCAACACTGTCAGCCCTTGCTTACTCATGGGACTTGGTAGCGTGGATAACTGAAATCCACAGATAATCCCCAGACCTCACTTTACTTCGTTCTTCCCACTTCTTCTCAGTTTAAACCTATTCCCTGAGCTATTAATCAGTAGCCAGATGGACTGATGTGAGCTGTACCTCCTCTCTTTGCCTCATCTACTTTTCTGCGGAGTCTGAGAGAGAATCAGCACAAAAACATGGCAAGGAGGAGGAAGATGAATGAGTGTTGTTCAGTCATTTCAGTCATGTCCTACTTGTCATGAATCCATTTGAGGTTTTCTTGGCAAAGACACTGGAGTGGTTTTGCCATTTCCTCCCCCTGCTCATCTTACAGAAGAGGAAACTGAGGCAGACAGGGTTAAGTGACTTGCCCAGGGTCACATGGCTAGTCACTGTCTGAGGCCAGATTTGGACTTAGGAAGATGGATCTTCTTGACTGCAGGCTTGGCACTGTTTGTTGCTTACCAAATACAATTTGAAACCTTCTTTTTGTGTCAGGAGTTTCTTTCCACCATGCAGTGTTGACCAGTATCCTTGCAACCTGTTTAAGGTACTAAGTTCTTTAACAACATCATGGGGTGTTTTGTCTGCCTTATCTTTCATGTGATGGATTTTTAAAAAAAAATCTTTTTTGCTTAAAAATTAATGCTTAAACCCACTTAGGATGATAGCCAACACAGCAAATTCTTGATAAAGGAATGCAGATTCCTTTATAGAGAGAGAGATTGCCAAAAGAAAACACACACACACAAACATACTCTCCTTCTTGCAACTAATTTAATACTTCTATTGAACCTTTCATCTGAGGCCCTCCGATTACGTGAAAAACAACAGCTTCCCGGTTTTTGAATTGCCTAGCGGTAGGGAGAAACAGAGCTAGATTATTGCACTGATTTTTTTCTTGTATATACATGGCAAAGAGTTATTGTTGTTCAGTCATGTCCAACTCTTTGTGACCTTACCCCTGCCAGACCATACTGTCCATGTGGTTTTCTTGGCAAAAATCCTGGAGTGGTTTGCCATTTCCTTCTCCAGTGGATTAAAGCAAACAGGGTTAGGTGACTTGCCCAGAGTCACACAGCTAGTGTGGTTCCAAGGCAGGATTTGAGCTCAGGTCCTCCTGTATCTAGGCCCAGCACCCTATCCACTGCACCACCTAGCTTCCCCTACATGGCAAGGTAGCATAGTACAAATGACAATAGATTTGAAGTCACAAGACCTAGGTTCAAATCTTTCCCCTGCTACTAAATCCTTCATCATTCTGGGCCTGTTTTCTCGTCATTAAGATGTAGAAGTCTTGGATTAGATGATTTCAAAAATCCTTTCTGGCTCTAGATGCAATGGTAGGGTCCTATGAGCTGAGCATTCCTGGTCCTACAGTAGCTCATAGGAAAACTTTAAAGTAATGATTATTCTTCTAAGCTACTAGGCCAATCCTTATTGCTTATAATGAGAAGAATGCAGCTTTATGTGAATTCATTCATTTGGCCCATAAGACCCAAGACTGGTGTCATTTAAACTTCCTAATAGTCTAAGACTCAGGATAGTTAGAAGAAGCTTGTTTCACACCTTTAGTTTAGTGAAAATTATATTTTCTTGTAATTTTTCTCTCTTCATACGGTGAAGGAAAAATTAATGTGATTCCTTTGCGGCCCCCCTCCCTCCCACACACATTATTTACTTCTCACATCCCACTTTATTAGCAACAATTATTCCTCTGAAGGCTTAGTCAAAGCACTTGTAGACCTATGAGTGATCCTGTTTGGTAAGAGTAAAGTGAAGAGTGCCAACATAGAGTTAATATCTCTTTATCTGTTCTTGTCAAGTCTTCAGAAACTCCTCCATGAGAGAAATTCTACTCTTTAATGAAATGCACAAAGCCCTGGGGTCTCCCCCAGGATGTTTATGTTACATGCTATCCACAGGAGAAGTGTATTGCCATAATCTCTCTTTACTTCTCTGTCTCTCTGCCTCTGCCTCCACCTGCCTGCCTGCCTGCCTGCCTGTCTGTCTGTCTGTCTGTCTGTCAGTTGGTTTCTCCCAAGTGTTCAGGCTTAGGAGATTGTGTCAGGGCCTATAGCAGGCCATGAAAGTTTTTATACTCTCATGTGACTTTGGTGGGTGTTTACAGCAACCACACTGGCATGCCCAGGATGGCTACTAGCACAGGTTCTTAGATCTGCTTTACTAGGAAAGATAGCTGTTTCAGGGGTAAACATAAAATATAAACAGAGGAAATACAGAGAAGAGAAATGAAGACCAACAGACAGGGCTCTACTGCCTGAACCAAAACAATACTGCTATATATACTTTACATTCACCATTGGATTGAGAGAGCCTTTACCTCTGAGTAGTTAAGGAGCTCTGAACATGCGGCCACTCAGAGTCCTGACCAGGGAATCACAAGATCCTTCTTATAAGTGAGCCCCCAAAGCAAAAGCTCACCTCTCAAAATATATACTATTTCAGCTAATAGGCTCAGAGCCAGAAGGTATCACCCCCCCTCCCCTACTCACTGCCTAATTAGAAATCAGCAAAAGGTGTGTAAGCCTTCCTACAAGCAAGAAAGCTTCCCTTAATGGGCTCCACGTGAAGCCTATTGATGGACGGGAAGATCTTATTCCCCATTAACCTTATAGTGGGGTGGGATATGCAGCTAGGTAGATAGAGTGGATACAGCACTGGATCTGGAGTCAGGAAGCCACATCTTCATGAGTTCAAATCTGACCTTAGACTCACTAGCTGTGTGACCCTGGGCAAGTCACTTAATCCTGTTGGCCTCAGTTTCCTCATCTGTCAAATGAGCTGGAGAAGGAAATGGCAAACCCTTCCATTATCTCTGCCAAGAAAACCCCAAAAAGGGGTCATGAAGAGTCGGCCATGACTGAAAAATGACTAAACAACAATAAATGATACTCTTTAAAATTAATCATTGGATTATGGGATCAAAGATTTAGGGCTAAAAGAGACAGACATTTATGGTTAATGTACCTTGCCATTGGTTCATAGTAGTAATCCATGTAGTTTGAGGATACTTAAGTCATTGTAACTGTAAAACAAAACTGAAGCTAGATTTAAGAGAACTAAAGGAAGGTGGACTGGAGGAGTGGGGTGGAAAACAGGTGTAGTGTGAGTTTTCAGCTCTTCGATACCCATTGTCCTGCTAAGCTCAGGGCGGCCTCAGGACGGACAGCTCCACTTTGTGCATGCCTCACTTGCCCATCTCCCGCTTTTTCCTTCGCTCAAACACCGTTGCAGTCTCACTAAGCAGGGACGTGACATTGGCATGCTCCAGGCCACCAGAAGCATGTCTGTTTGTAAATAGATGTTAAATTAGCTGACATACAGGGGAAAAAAACAAAACCCAAGTATCCTATTTACTTCTGGATTGGGCAAATGGTTGCAAAACCAGAGCAGATTCTGAGAGAACTTGCGACACCCTTTTTTGGTCTGTGCTTGTGCTGTGCCCTGCACCATAATGCCACAGCTGTCATCTCCTTTCAATGAACAATTGTCATATTGTCAATCCACAATAATGTAGAACAATTTTCCTTCCTGTTGTGGAAGCCCTCCCCTTGTAATATCATTCAGTTTCTATTAGCCATGCTTTGATGGCAGTTCTTTTGACTTCACCTTCCCTAACTGCTGAGGCTCCCACCCCCTTCCGACCCCTCCCCACCACCTCCCCCATTTGTTAAAAGGAGGAAAGGAAATTTTGACGATCCCTTTGCTAGTAACATTTGCTTGTGTTTAAAACCTTTATGGGTGGGGGCCTCTCAGTGGCTTTAGATAGATTATTTTCTTCTTTAGCAGAAACTTTGAGATTTTTCCTCTTGGAAGAATCAGACTGCTTTCAAATGTTTAAATGTGGAAATGGTTAAATTGATTCCCCATCCTTCATCAGTTTGGGTATTCCCTCCAACAGTGCAGATCACACCTTTTCCTGAGGGCCTTTGCCCATGGCCATCCCAGGTTGTCCACTCAGTGTTCAGGGAGGCCGGGAGGGAGCTTCCTCAATCTCTCTTGAAATTGTCAGGCTGTACACCTGGCCTCCCTTACTCTCCTTGCGTGGTGAGCCCCTCTTTTATCATCATCCATTTCTCTGATGGCATTCTTCACCCCACTCCTTGTTACTTCCTTTTTTGTTGCAGTTGGCTCTCTCCCACCATGCACATCTCCATTGCCTTTTGAACGATACTCTTTTTTAATTCTTCAGAAACTTGAGCTTTCTGTGGCTCAAAGACATTTAACAACATGCTGGAAAGAGATCTAAAAAGATTTTTTTCAAGTATTTAGTGTGCTTTTTCATGACATCTTTTTTTTTTTAAGTGATAGAACTAGAACTCAATTCTTTTCCTTCTTTGTCTTGCCTTCCATTTATTAGAGGAGACTACTTATTTTCCCCAGGAACAGGGGTTGTTTCCATAGAGAGGCTTAACTCTATTTTAGCTATTATTTTCCCTAGAGGAAGAGTGGGTTCCATATTTGCACCTCCATGGATTTTCAAGGGACTTGCCTGTCACAAATGACTATTTTTAACTGATTGAGATGGGCTTTGTTCAACTTTTCCCAAGAGTAAGGTTTAGGTATACGCAATGGAGAGGAGTATGTTTGTGTCTGAATTTGAATGCATTTGCCTTCAGTAGATGCTCAGTAAGCTAGCTAACAGTGTTCAAATTAAAATCTTCTTGTAGCTGTTGTGAACGTGTGCATTCCTGGATTGGTTTCATTTTATATTTTCCACTCGCTCTCTCACCTAGACCCAATAGACCCAAAGAGGACAACGAAATGAGACCTACCCTATAAAGCAAGGAGGAGGTTCCCAGTGTATTCTCCAGACTGCTAATGTCTCCAGAATCATTGTGCGGTAGAAAAGTTAATTTATCAATCAACACTTATTAAACATGGCACAGAGCTAAAAGCTTGGGATACCAAATAAGCCTCCCTTTTCAAGGAGTGTATATTCTAAAGGGGGAGACAGCTTGTAAATACCAGGTATATACAAAGTACATACAGAGTAGAGAGATAGACAGTAACCTTTTGGAAAGGAAGCCTGTAGCAGCTGAGAGGACCGGCCAAAGGTCGAGGGAAGGTAAAAAATTCTGGGAAAGATTGTCATAATTGGTTTGGATTCCAGCCTTGCCACTTGCTACCTGTGTGTCGTTGGACAAGACGCTTAACTATTCTGTGTCTCAGTTTCCCTACCTGTAAAATGAGAGGGTTGGTCTACATGGACCTTCAGGTTCCTTTCAGCTCTGAATCCATGATCCTAATTCAGTAGATGTTGCACCAAGGTGATTTTTTTTCTACAAAAATTCTTCATGTTGAGTCCTTTGGCTATTTGGAACATCAGTCACCCCAGGATCAAATATATGAGATCTTCTGTTTGGTTTTTAAAGCTCTTCCCAATCTGACTCCTTCCTCCCTTTCCAATTTTCTTTAGCTTTACACGCTTCCGTGTACTCTATGAGCTGACTTTCCCCCAAACATGGAATGTCATCTTGTCTAATCTTCATTGTCTGGCCTTCTTGGCTTTTTTGAAGACTCATCTCAGATCTCTCCTCCTGGGAGAGGCCAGTCCTGGTCTCTCCACAACATCACCACTTGCTAGTACTTTCCCTCTGACATTATCACCTCCTGCTTATGTTATCTATAGGGTGTCCCAAAAGTCTTAGCGTGGTTTTAACCTTTAATAGCTTTAGTAACGTAAACCAGCACTAAGGCCTTTGACACCCTATATATCTTGTGCACACCTAGTCCTTTGTGTGTTGTCTCTCCCATTAGAGTGATAAATTCTTTGAGGGCAGAGGCTTTGTTTTTCTTTTTTTGTATTCCCCAGGTTTAGCACAATGCCTGGCATATAGTAAGTATTTAATAAATGCTTGTTGAATGTGTGATTTTTTTTTGTTTCCCAAAATTAGAGAAACTGGATAAAAATAGGGATGAGAAAAATGAGAATCAACATGGTGTATAGAAGAGAGCCATGGTCTTTGGAGTGAGAAGACATAGGAGCAAGAGACAGAACCAGCTGTGAAGCTGGGAAGACCTGGTTTCAGATTCTGCCTCTGATACATGCTAATGACAAGACTGGGTAAATCAAGGCTGCAGGCAACTTTCTCTGAGACTCATAAGTTGCAGAAAAGGTTTGGAACTACTTTGGTAGAAGAAGTTTCCTTGCTTGGAAGTGCCCTATATTGGTAAAATCACAGGTTTTATCTCTAGCCCCATTCTCAGATGGGAGAGAAAATAATGCCTGTAATAATTCTGTGAAGTCAATACAGGGAGGAAGCCGCTTTGTAAGCGGCAAAATGGATTGATGTGAAATTAGGATAGTTTTTTCAGCTACCTGAAAGTACATCGTTGTTTCACTTGTTCACTTGTTTCAGTTGTGTCTCTGTCTCCGTGGCCTCATTTGGGGTTTTCTTGGCAAAGATACTGGAGTGCTTTGCAGTATTCTTCTCCAGCTCATTTTACGGATAAAGAAACTGAGGCAAAAAGGGTTAAGTGACTTGCTCGGGGTCACACAGCTGGTAAGTATCTGAGGCCAGATTTGAGCTCAGAAAGATGTCTTCCTGAGCCAAGTCAAATGCTCTGTCCACTGAACCACCTAGTTGCCTTACCTATCTGAAAGCAGAAGTAGATTTTAAATGAATAAGTTTGCCTTCCTTTAGCTAGAGCTGTCTTCAGATAATAGGATCATAGATTTACAGCTGGAAAGTAATTGAGAAGCTATCTAACCCTTTCATTGTACAGTACAAATCAGCAGAGACCAGAGGGAGGTGAAACCACTTTTTAAAAAAAAAAAATTTATTTTTAGTTTACAGCACTCAGTTACACAAGTTTTTGATTTCCATATTTTGTCCTCCTCCCTCTCCTTCCTCCACCTCCCTAAGATGGCATGCAATCTGATATAAGTTCTACAGATATCTTCACATTACACCTATTTACACAATAGTCAAGTTGTTCAGAAGAAGAAACAAAACCAAAAAAGAGGGAAAAGAAAGAGAGAGCAAATAGTTTGCCTCAATCTGCATTCAGACTCCGTAGTTTTTCCCCTGGATGTAGATAGCTCTTTCCATCATGAGTCCTTTGGAGCTGTCTTAGAACCTTGCATTGCTGAGAGGAGCCAAGTCTATCAAAGTTAGTCAGTACTGTGTGTCTGTAATCGTGTATCATGTTCTCCTGGTTCTACTCAGTGAAACCACTTCTTAAGGTCACATGGGTCATGTCAGAGTTAAAATGTGAACCCAAGTCCTCTGGCTCTTTCCACTATCGATGATGGCAGATATTTTATTTTATTAAATGCTGCTTCAAGTAGGGGCTGGGTAAGCATTTAATGTAGTCTAGTCTCTTCATTTTTTTAGATTAAGAAACCCAAGACCAAGAGAAGCCACACAGCAAATCAGCGGTCAAGTTGAAACTTGAACCCAAGTCCCCTGGGTCCTATTCCAATATTGCTTTGTACGGTGCCAAAGTTTCTCCTGCTACTCCTCATTGCCACTCTTAACCATTCTTATCTGTGGCTTTTCCCCCACTCTCCCAACTGGAATTGTTTTCCCATCCCTTCAACTCTGACCGTGTCCCCTCTTCTTTCTGGGCCTTGGGTCCCTCTCGCCTCACCATCTAGCGGTCATACTGGACTCTGGGATTTGTTTGTGGAGAGCCAGGAAGGAAAGGGAGAGGAAGAGAAGGTGACTACTGGAGGGAAGGGAATTGTCTTCTTGTTTTGTTTTGTTTTTTTAGAATCTGAGTTAAAAATAGAACTTGTTGGGGATGCACTGGTTTGACTCTGGCCCCGAGTGCCCTCCCACCCTCTTCCCTTCTGCCCTACCCCATCCTTTCCCTTTCTCTTCTCCTTTCTTCCTCTCTTCCCACAAAACAATCCCCGTCTCCAAGCTACTGGAGGATGAGGGAGGAGGGGCCTGAGACCGGGGGAAGGTCTGTGGTCAGAGTTGAAGGGCAGAGGAAATCATCCCAGTTTGTTTTCCTCCTGCCTCCAGGCCCAGCCATCCAGCAGACTCATTCATTTCTATAAAATTTAGGGGGAGGGGGAGCATCTAGACAAGGCTGTATGTTACAGGATGTTAGACAAAACCTATTGTGTTTAAAAGGAGCTAAAGTCACGTTTTAAATGTCAGAAATAAAAGTGAGCAAATTATTCATAAACCACAGTACAACAGGGTTTTCTCTGGTCTCCTCTCTGTAAAGTTTCACAGAATGCTCTTCAGCGACAATAGGTCCAGTAATTGCTGTGTAGTCATCACTGGCTCCCTCTTTGACTTCACTGATAGCGCTTGTATTAGTCTCGATGTGTCATAATGCCTTGTGAATGCTGGGAGTGTAATATTTTATGTTTCTATAATAGATGTTTTTAAGGAGCCTATTATTATGCATATTATGTATATTCGAAGCTCATTTAAATCAATGGAGGGCTCAGTCCTGCCATTGATCCTCATACAATTGGTGGGACCAGGTCAGTCTGAAAGACATAAATATGACAATTACTCCAGCGTGTAATTTAGCATGTGCATTTTTCACAAATTATAATTGTGATGTTCTTTTGTTAACTGCTTTGCCCTGCCTGACACACTTTGTTCGGGATTCTGCTGATTTAGGGTATGCTTTTGGAGCGTCTAGGGAGTTTAAATGAGAGTATTAGGGGGGAAAAGCCCCACAAGGAATGGACAGACAGACAATGGTCTGTTCTCATCGCTGGAGGCTTGAACTGTGTACAAAGGAAGGAGGCAGGCTACCCTAGTGGCCGAGGCAGTGTTTTGCAGTAATTTGTATTACAGACAATCACAAAGAATCCACCCAGGAAATTAAATCTGCTTTTGGATTCAGGGAGTTCATCTGAACACTAACCCAAAGAAATGCCCAATGAGCCACAAAACACCATGGTAACTCACTTGGCCATGTATGGAAAGAGGAAGGGAGTGTTAGCTTCTGTCCTGAGAAGGTAAAAAATCCACGGGATTCAGTCATCCATCTAGATGTAAGTACCTCCAAGGAGAGAGGCAGTGGACGTACGAGCGTGGCCTGTCTCTGGAGTCTGGAAGACTTGCTGTCTGACACTTGCCAGTTGTGTGATCCGTCCTGGGCAGGTCCCTTGGAGTCCTAGCCAACTCTCTCTAAGACAAATTGCGGACACATTGGCAATCCTTATCAGGGGAGGCACTTTCTACACTGGGAGTTCTCTATACGGATGAAAACCAGGTTCTAGATTCTTTTTTTAAAGGGCACGGCGTAGGGTCTTCAAAATAGCCTGTCCGGACCAACGCTGAAGCGCGACGCCGCCCTCAAGGAGAATACGTTCTATCAGAATTCAGTTCCGCAAACGTTTTCCAAGTGTCTGCTAAAAGTAAAGCCTTGTTCAGCTCTGACAGTCACGGAATCTCAGAGCTAGACGGTTCGATGTAATTCAACGCTCAGTTTTCCTTGTGTGTAAAATGAACATTATAATACCTCTGAGACCTTCTAGTATTATTGGGAGGAGCAAATTAAATAACGGAAAACTTGAAGCACAATTTACATGTTAGCTATTAGTAAGAGGTAGCTATAGGTGCTCCAGTGGAGTATTGGACCTGGAGTCAGGAAGACCTGAGTTCAGATCTAATCCCAGACACTTACTAACTGTACTGCCCTCGGCAAATCACTTAACCGCTTCTGCCGGGGTTTCCTAGATGAGGATGATGATAGCACCTGCCTCGATGGGTTGTTGGATCACATGAGATAATTTTTGTAAAGTGCTTAGCACAGTGCCAGGCACATAATCCCTCCTTCCCTTCCTTCCTTCCTTCTTGCCCTTCTGCCTTCCTTCTTTCGTCTGTCTGCCTCAGTTTCCTTATCTGTAAAATTCCACTTCTTCCCAGTGTTGTTGTGAGAATAAAATGAGATAATATTTGTAAAGTGCTTTGCAAACCTTAAAGTGCCATATAAATGCTAGTTAGTAGTGGTAGTAGTAATACTGATGAAGACACTGAAGCCTGGAAGGGTACATTGAGATGGCTGAAGTGTCACAGCTGTTGAGTAGGAAAGTTGAGACTTGAACCCAAGTACTCTGACTTGGGATGTTCTGCGCTGTTTCTTAATTCTCCATATGTGTCTTTATTTCAGTCTTCTTTTTTCCTGCATGCTCCAGTATACGTCATTCATTCCATTAAGCATTTATTGGGCACAGAGCATCTGTGAGAAAATAAAATGAGAGTTCTTGCCCTAAAAGACCTTACAAAAATGTGTGGCTTCCCCCCTACCCTCTCTCCCTCTCTCTCTCTCTCTCTCTCCCTCCCTCCCTCCCTCCCTCCTCTCTCTCTCCTCTCTCCCTCCCTCTCTCTCTCCCTCCTCTCTCTCTCTCTCTCTCTCCTCTCTCTTTCTCCTCTCTCTCTCTTTTCTGTCTCTCTTTCCCTCCCCTCTCCCTCCCTCTCTCTCTCTCTCCCTCCTCTCTCTGTCTCTCTCTCTCTCTCCCTCCCTCCCTCCCTGTCTCTCCCTGTCTCTCCCTGTCTCTCTCTCTCTCTCCCTCTCCCTCCCTCTCTCTCCCTTTCCCTTTCCCTCTCCCCCTCCCCCCCCTCTCTCTCTTCCTCCCCTCCCCCTGAGATTTGCAGGAGACATGGACTCATGGCCATCCTCCCTGCCTCGAGCCTTTTCTAGCTTCATCTTTGGGTTCCTCGGTATACATCCTGGACACAGTATTTTTAGCCATAGTTTAGTCAGATCTCTATATTGGGCAAGGGGAGACAGAGACAGGGGAATGGCTTTGCCCTTTCCTGTGGATGCCTACTTACTGTACTCATAAGGAAGGTCCAATAAGGGAATCAGCAAGGTTTATAAGAAATTAATAAATGGAATAAAAATCAGAATTGTAATAGAGAAACTTGCTATAAAGTGGGATGGAGCTAGATATGGGACACCCGAGGTTATATATTGGTGATGTTGCAGAAAGAGCCTAGAATGTAAACGTTCTTTAAGATTGTAAGGCAGTCCCTCTGCCAACATTTTGCTAATCAGTCTTTAATCTATTTGTTAATCAATATGTGTTGAATACAGTAGTTAGCAATGCACTAAGCACAGTGGAAAGATACTGAAGAGCTCTGGTGACTACCCTTAAGGAACCTTACAGTCTAGTTGGGGATAGTAAACTAAAGGAAGACACAACTAAGGTGGGGCAAATTGAGCTTTGCCCCATAGCACTCATTTAGTAGGTAGAAGAAAAAAAAACAACCAGAGTTTAGCACCTAGTTAGTAAAAATAATTAGTTAAAATAAAAAAAACTACCAGCTGGCAAACTGAGGTAAGTTCCCCACTCCCCGACCAAGAGCTGCTTGCTAAGAGTATGATTTGTGGCACTTAGCCTGAGTTTAAAGTTTTCTAATTATAGATCTGAAGCCAGAACACAGGAAACAGCTATTTAATAAGACACTTATTTTGTGCTAGGGGCAGAGCCAATGAGTGCTCTGGGAAATAAATGAAATGAGAGAACAGTGAGGTTTGGAGTGATCTTCATAGAGAAAAGAGGGCAGTGAGCATTTATTATGGACCTGCCATGTGCTAGACACTGCTATGCCCACAAATATTATCTCAGTTGACTTAACAACATGGGGGGGGAGGCATTATCCCCATTTTCCAGATGTGGAAACTAAGGTAGACAGAGATCAAGTAACTTGTCTAGGGTCACACAGCTAATATGTCTCTGAAGACAAATTTGAATTCAGGTCTTCCTGACTCTAGACCCTGGGTTTGAATTAAACTTTGCAGGATTATTCAGATTTGGATTAGTCAGAGGGAAAAAAAATCATGCTGAGTAACAGAACCAAAAAATGCATAGAAATAGGGCTAAGCCTATTATGTGTATATAATAGGGGACAGTGATTGGTTGGGAGGTGTAGTGTTAAGGAATGATAGAGAATATAATTGTATTGCTAGAATTTAATGAACTTAAGGTGGGGGAAATCTTGCTAAAACCAAGAAGGTTTTGGACCTTAGGGAGCCATTTAGCATTATTTGGGAGTGGTGGACAGTGCAAATTAGAGGGGCATGAGGGAGAGCTAGGAATTGGGGAGAACAGAAGGTATATATTGATGTCGCATAATAATAATAAATATATAGACTATATTATTATAATATTAGGTATAGATGAGAATGAGAACTATAGCTCCTATTTACATAACACTTTCCAGTCTGCAAGGTCCAGTGTCACATTTACCCTCAGAAGCATCTTGTCAGGTAGGTGTCATCATTAGTCCCATATTGTAAATGAGGAGACCACAGCTTAGAGAGATTGTAACTTTCCTAGGGTCACATAGCTATTAAATGTCTGTGGTAGGATTAGAACCCAGGTCTTCTTGATTCCTTGTAGTTTGATTATTCATTGGTAAGAATCCGAACTGGTATCTAGGCACAAGGAATAGAGAGGAAGGGCCCCACAATGCAAGGTATTCTAAATCACTCAGTAGATATGTAGAAAGTACCTGCTGTGGCTCCAAGTACCGTGTTAGGTGCTGGGAAAGACCCCAAATCAAGATAGAAAGACAAAAAAGGAAGCAGTCTCTGTCTCAAGGAACTGAATTTTCTGAAGATCTGGCTGGAGGAGTCAAAGAATGCTACTGAATTGGCTGTTTGCTGTCCCTTTGTATGAAGGATACCTACATACAGAACCAGGGATAGTGGGAGAGCAGTCATCTGGCATGCACCTAAGCCTTGTTCTGGGGCTGGGGATGGAAGGCTCACAGTCACATGATACTATATTAATAGGTAGTTCTTGGACATGGCAGCAATACCACGGAAAACAGGTCATGGGCTTTCTGTAAGTCTCAGAACTACTTTTAAGAATTCCTTGGACTGTCACTTCTTTTCTTGGTCATGTGTAACTTTGGGGAGAATTCACTGCTTTTTTATTTTTCTAACCTATTTTCTTGAAGTCTTATCTGAGGGAAAGGATCTGTGATTTTTAGAAAGGTTCTGTGTAATTTGGCCTAAATTAACTTATATCTAGAGATAATCATCCTGTGAAAAGTTTTATTGAGTACCTATTGTGCACAAGGTAGCATGCATTTGAGATATTTAAAAGAGATATTAAAAGCTAAGAATCCAGATGAGAAGATATAGACACAAAAAACCTTCATCTCCCATCCTAATAATATGTACATACACAAAGGATCTGCCATTTAGTATGGCAGAAAGAGAGCTAGATGAGGGCAAGGGTTCAGATTTAGGCTCTGCCAGTTACATACCTGACAAATTTCTTAAACAATTTGAGTCTCAGTTTCCTCATGTGCAAAATGAAGGGTCATTATATTAAATGACCCCAGTTCTAAAGCTATGATGCTATGATACTATGATTTAAACCATGTTGGGAACTCATTGTATGAAATTTTCTCCAGCAATGCAGATTACAACTTGTTTATGATTCACAAGATCAGAAGAAAATCGATTCAGAACTAGAAAAGAGGTCATCTAGTCAATTTCTTTTTACAGTTGAGGAAAATGAAGCTACGAGAGGAGATGAGGGACTTGGCCAGGGTCATTCAGCTAGTGCATGTTAGAAGTGGGATTTGAACGTGGATTTTTCCTGGCTCCCAAGTCCGACGCTCTGTCCAATGCCGTTCTACCCCTAAATACTAATGAAAGCTGGATTTTCCCTCCTGCCAAATTTTACTGAGATGCACTTGAGAGACTTCATATCAAAATATATCAGTAAATTATCCAACTGTGAGACCTTGAACAAATTCTTCAGTCCCTCTGTAACAGAGAGAGAGAGAGAGAGAGAGAGAGAGAGAGAGAGAGAGAGAGAGAGGGAAAGTATCTTTGATCATCTATAAAATGTTGAGGGTGGGATTAGATGAGTGTCATGGCCCCTTCCAACTGCAGAATTTTATAATTCTTTGAGGTCGGGTCAGCCTGGAGACCAGAGGGAACATGGATTTGGTTCTATCACAGAGGATAATCAATGGGACTGAAAATAGCATGGTGTCATGCTGGTAAAAAAAAATGTATGCATGACACACTTTCAAGTTTAGTCTGTGTTATTAACATTTTTGCCATCACGTCTTAAAGTCTAGACAATCAACAATATGATGCATCAAGATCTGATTTGTAGCATTTGGAAATTTCTGAGATGTAAATAACATACTGAAAATTTAACAACTGGCTTGGTTCCAGCTAACTCTAGCACGCTCCTGGATTGTCATGTCAAGATGATCAGGCTTGACTTCCTTGGAAAAGTCATTTCCCTTCTCTTGGCCTAAGTTTCCTCTTCAGTAAAATAAGGGGGTTGGATTAGATGCTCTCTTGGGTCCATCCCAGCAGAATTTCTTACCCAGCTTCTCTCAACAAGGGTTGAATTCCTATAGTATCCTATGATCTTTATTAATCACATTGAGAACTGTCATCTTCTCAGGCTCTCGTTCAATGGCTAAGGTGCCCTCTGCAGAAGGTATCATGGCTAATGTTCTCATTACCGACTAATTGGCTAAAGAGACTTCTCTCACATTGCATTTAGCCTGATTGATGGTTTTCTATCACCTGATGGGTGGAGTGGACGGCCAAACCAATTATCCCTGCAAAGAGTGTTCTATGGCACAGGAACATAGGCAGAGACAAAAGCCACTTACAGATTGTGTCTGGACCCGGTGCTGGCAGAATGAGTATTTGTCAGGCTAAATGGTTTTCTGAAAAGTGTGAGTTGGACTTATCTTGAAACCTGGGCCACCTTAAAGGTTGCCCCTTTCATAGAGAGCTAGGGTTGAGTTGGATGAAAAAATTAACCAGATTCTTGAAGCTTGGGCCTGAATGGAACCGTGTTTCATATACCACTTAGCTGGAAACCTATGGATTTTGAGCGTTGTCCAGATTCTTTTTGTTATCAGGTTTTTTTTTAAGTTACTCTGCTTAGCTGGATTACTATTCAGATTTCTTGTATAGTCATATCGTCTAACTTACTTCATCATAGTTAATACATTGACTTCTTGAAACCTCTCTCCCTTAAAGTTTCCCCCAGGTTTTGGGAGAAAATTAGATGCATGTGTGACGACCTCAGACAAGTTACTTCAGTCGTGCAATACGGTGGAAGAAGACCTTGGTTTGAATCTGACCTCAGATACTTACTAGCTGTAGGTCCTTTAGTAAATCTCTAAACTTACCCTCTCTGGGCCTCAGTTTTCACATTCATAAAATGGGGGATGGGGATGGTTGAACTAGGTGGCTTTTGAGATTTCCTCCAGCTGTAGATCAAATGATCCTTCTAGCTATTTTATTTTGCCATTTATTTAAAAACCTAACTCTGAGAACTCAATAATTGATTAGTAGCCATTTACCTGAAAATGGCAGGCCACAAATCATTTATGGTTTTTCCCTCCAAGTACCTTTGATTTTTCTGAAACTACTTGGAAATCTAAGATAACCAGGACTTTACCTTCTCATGAACTAGTTAACTAATGAATTAGTTAATGTTTCCGAATCAACAGTATAGTTTGGCAAGTTCAGATCAGTATAAAACTCCATCTTCTACTAAAGCTGTCCATTCTCAAAGAATGTTGTAGTGTTGTCCATCCATCCTTGGGGTCTTTGAGGCTTGACCCCAAATCAGTGGGTTACAAATTCTGACCCCTGTAGTGCCTTTCATTAAGGCAGGGCAAGCTGGGTTAGAGGAATCAGCTAAGCACAGGCTCATATTTGTAAATGTTGTCATCCTTGAGTATCTTTTGAAAAAAAATTTACATGCCCAGATATTTGACTATAAATATCACCCCTGTTGAGAGAGAGAGAGAGAGAGAGAGAGACAGAGAGAAAGACAGAGAGACAGAGAGAGATACAGAGAGCTTTTTAAAAAAATGATAACCTAGTGATTTTTATTTTTTTAAAATCTTTCACTTTTTTTTTACAATGGGCAAACATTTTCTCTTACTCCTACCTCCAATTTAAAAGGAAAAAAAACTAAGTTATTTTAACTGTACAGACAGTGAAAGAATGGGGGGGGGCAGTGTCTTCTTTCCAAGGCAGAGTGATGCTGGGAAGTGATGTAGGTTTCCTTTTGAGACAGAGACTGGTGGGGGGGAGTGTTGGAGGGGGGAAGGGATGCTGCTCCTACCTGTCTGTCATTCCTCCGCTTCTTCCCCCAAGCACTTTCTTTCTGGAAGCTTGTTTTGTGCTTCCAGTGGGCTGTGCAGGCTGCGTCTGGCCATCAAAGAGACCGAGGCCAAGGTGCAATGCCATCTCAGTGTGGGACCCGAGAGGGTCATTGTGGGCCGCAGCAGCCGCCTAGCCAGTTTTTCGAGGGACAGATTTTGAAACCAGGCAGTCTTTTCATCCTCCCTGTCTGCCTTTCACAGACAGAGATGATGGAGGCTGTCAGTGCTCCTGGCCCGGCTTGTTGGGTGAAAGAGGTCTCACCCCCTGCCGATGCTTCCACCTGCCAGAAGAGAAAGGAGGGAAAATACAGTCCTGGTGGCTGAAGTACATTCATTGGGTGATTGTGGCTTTTTTCCCTTACCTGCTGTTGCAAAATGTATCTTGTCACATTAGCACATACTGCGTCTGAATTGGTCCAGGGCCTCAGAGGCATCCTGAAAACACATGCTCTATTATTTAATGAGCACCAGGAATAGAAAGCCTGACCAAGTGGAGAGTGGGAGGGAAGGGGGGTGAGGGTAGTTCAGTTGACAGCAGAAATGAGCCCTTAGCACCACTACCAGGGTCCCACTGTAGTGCAGGGACGAGGCCTTTAGAAAAGCAGAGAGCGTCACCCGTTAATTTTCTATGCAGCTCATTTCCTGGCATAGACCCCCTTTGTTTCTTGGTGGAGTTCATCTCAGTTCATTCTCCAAGATAATTCTGCTCTTCATGGGCTCCCTCAATAATAAATACGTCAGGACAGAACTTTAAGAAAGAAAGTAGACAGTGTTCTGGAAGGAATTAGACTGAATCTTTTCCTCCCCAACCTGGGGATGGAGAAATTTGGTGTTAAACTTTATTGTTCTATTAGCATTTTAATGAAAAGGCTCCCCTTCCATGTGTTCCCTGGAGGTAAAAAACGTGGTCTGTCTCTTAAAAGCTGTATTTTTATTAAGTGAGGATTCCAGAATCCTGTAATTACACTCCTGGAAAAAAATGGAAGGAAAAATTGAGGTCCAGTCTTAAAATATCGGCCCATGAAAGGACTCTGTGGGTGTTCCATTCATTTACCTAAGATTAATAGACATTTCCAGACGTGTGTGTTTAACACTAGAGCCTTATAGACTCATATCACTGGGCTGTTTTCAAGTTTCTGATCTGTGTTTGGTAGTTTTCCAGTGTGGCTTTTATATAAGACCTCTGTTTACCCTTACTCTTAGGGTAGATAGAATAGTGCTAGAAAATTTAGTTTGGTAGCCTCTCCATAACCCATGGATAAGGGGATAATAATATAATCTGAATCTGGTCCCTCCAACTGCTAGTACCTTTCATCACAAACTTTTTGTTATTCAGTCATTTCAGTCACGTATGACTCTTTGTGACTCCATTTGGGATTTTCTTGGCAGAGATACTGGAATGGTTTGCCATTTCCTTCTCCAGCTCATTTTACAGATGAGGAAACTGAGGCAAATTGGGTTAAGTGACTTGCTAGGAAGTATCTGAGGTCGGATTTGAACTTAGGAAGATGAATCTTCCTGACTCCAGGTCAGCAGCTCCATCCACTGGGCCACCTAGCTGTTCTTGTCACAAGGTTACTTTCCATCAACTTTATATGTATCTTGCATGTGCCTGATTATGTTCATGTTGTCTCTTTCATGAGAATGTAAGCTTCTTGAGGTCCAGGATGGTTTTTCCTTTTTTTTTTTCAAATTCTGCAATGCTTAGTACAGTTCCTAGAACATAGTTATTTCTTAATAAAAGCTTGTTGATTGATTAATCTGTTGCACTTGTGTGAGTTACACGGGCTGGTAAAGTTTCAATGATCTGAAACCCAGCAAACCAGAATGTCAGTTAATCAGATGTCATCAGACAAGGTCACAGCATTACAGTCAGGACCCAAGCGATGACCTAATAAGGAAATATAAAGAAAAGTTTTCTTTACATTAGAGCTGTTCAAATATAGAGTGGAAGAGCCTTGGGAGTGTAGAGCCTTGGGAGTGTAGAGCCTTGGAAGCTTCCCATAAATTGATGTTTTTCAGTCGTGTCTGACTCTCTGTGACCCCATTTGAGGTTTTCTTGCAAGAGATACTGGAGTGGTTTGCCATTTCCTTCTCTACATAATTTTACAGATGGAGAAACTAAGGCAAACAGGGTTAAGTGACTTTTGCCCAAGGTCTCACAGCTAGTAAGTATCTGATGCCGGATTTGAACTCAGGTCTTACTGATTACAGGCTTGTCATTTTATCAGCTGCACCCACCTAGCTGTCCCTTTCCTCATAAATGGAAGTCTTTAAATAAAGGTTGTGTTACTAGTTGTCAAGAATGTTGTAGGGATGATTCCTGGCCATATATGGACTGTCCTAGATGGCTGCTCTTAGGTCCTGTGATTCCCTATTAATAATCCATTCCTTTTATCATATGGGTGAAGTACCTAAGGTCCAAATGTCTCCGGGCTTCCGTTTACTCAACTGTAAAAAGAGAGAGTTGGATTGGATTCTTTCTAAGGCCATTTCCAATTTTAAACCTATGATTTGCTCAAGATCCCTCATGTCATTAAGTAACAGTCTCCAAGCATCTATCAAGTGCTTACTCTGTGTAAGGTACTATGGTAGCTCTGGGGGTCCAGAAAGAGATAAAAACCAGTCTCTGCCCTCAGGAGCTCCCAATCTAATGAGAGAGGCATGTAAAATGCTAGGTATAGAAAAGACAGAAACAGGGGAGATGGAAAATTATCTCAGAAAGAAACACAGTAGCAGCTGGGGGGGCACAGGTCTCCTGAACAAGGTGTGGTTTGAACTGTGTCTTAAAGGAAGACAGGGAAAGGAGGTTAGGGGGCAGAGGATTCTGGGCATAGGGCAGAGCTGGTGCAGCAACAAAGGAGATGAGAGATTGGGAGGAGCAGTGAGTTGGCCAGTGTAGCAGAATGTTGGAGATAAAAGACTGGAAACGTAAGAGGGGAATCAGGTAATGAAGAACTTTAAATTTCAAACAGAGGGCTTTATATTTGATATTGGTGGTGATAAGGAGCCACCAGAATTAGTTAAGTAGGGGTTAACATAGTCAGAACTACACTTTAGAAAATCAACCTTGGCAGTCAAATAAAAGATGGATTGGAATGGGGAGAGACTTGGGGCAGGAGACCAGTTGAAGGCTATTGCAGTAGTCAAGGTGTGAGGGTATGAGAGCCTGAGCTAGGATTAGGGTTGCATGAGTGGAGAGGAGGGACATATATGAAAGATGCTCTGAAGATAGAAATGAGAAGATATAGTAACAGACTGAGTATGTAGGGTGAGTGAGAGTGAGGAGTCAAGGGGGATACCCAGATTGCAGGCCTGGGTGGCCTAGGAGGTTGGTGATACCTGCACAATATTAGGGAAATTCGGAAGAGATAAGGTTTAGTGGGGAAAGATAATGAGTTCTCCTTTGTACATGTGAAGTTTGAGAGTTTGAGAAGCCTGGGGGGCATCCAGTTGGATGTGTACAAAAGGCAGTTGGTGGTGTGTGACTAACTCGGGGCAGAAGCTACAGCTAAATATATAGATTTGGGAGTCATTTGGGTAGAGATGATAATTGAACCCATGGGACCTAATGAGATCTCTTAAGATAATATAGAGCAGAGGGGTTAAACTTGCTGGCCAAATGCACCAGCAAAACTCTGGAGTCCAGCCTGAATCAGATTAAAATATACTTGAGATATGTTTAACAAAATAAATAAAAGTACAATACAACATAGATAATGTTAATTTGTAGTTTTCTAAGTCAGTATACAGCCACAGGGATCTGTTTCTATTTCAGTTTGACCAGCACTGGTATAAAATGAGAAAATGTTCAGGACAGAGCCTTTTCCTGGGAGTTAGGATCATCAGGTCAGTGAATAAAACACCAGAAAAGGAGACTAAGAAGGAATAATTAGACAGATAGGAGGAGAACCAGGAGAGAATAGTGTCACAAAGACCTACATGTGCCATATGGAACGGAGATGTGTACGCATTCCAGAAATGTTGATGTAGGACCCAAACCCAGTTTCATCCCATATTTTCAATGCTTTAGCCACTGATGTGGGTTGGTGCAGCCATGGAGATTAGGAATAATTAGGAATATATCTGAAATAACTGGATTGACCACACTATCTGGTTCATTGGCCGCATATGAATATGTACTGAATTGGAACACTATGCCCCTTGTTGTAAATTTAGATTTTTTTTTTAGCTCAGCACATATCATAGATTTTAAAGCTGAAAGGGATCTTTATATTCATCTTATCCAATCCCGTTATGTTACAGATGAGGAAACTGAGACCCAGAGATACAATGTGACTGGCCAAGATTAAACAGTAAGTTAGTTGAAGACTCAGGATTCAAATTCAGGTTATAGGATCATAGATCCAGAGCCCGAGGGGATTGACAGATCATCTAATTAAAACCCCCTTTTTTACAGTTGAGGAAACTGAGGCCCACAGAAATAAAATGAGATACCTAGGCATATAGATAGTCAAGGCAGAGTCAGGATATGAACTCAGGTCCTGTGACTCCCAAGTTCAGCATTCCTAGAATTCCTGGTGCTTTCTTCATCTTACCACAGCAGCCCTTCATACATTTACTTCCATAAATGGCTCCTTCTGCTTATAAGACAAAATCCCAGCTCCTTATGTCAGCTTTCAAGGTCACCACAGTCCTTATTAATGACAACTGATTCATATAACACTTTAATGTCTGAAAGACCTTTCTTCAAAACAGCCTTATGTGATATCAGTAATTCGAGCATTCCTGTCACTGGCTCGTGGACAAGGAACCTTCGGCTCAGGGAAAAGTTCGCCTAAGCTCACATAAGTAGTAAGTTTGAGAACTGGGATTTGAACTCAGCTCTTCTGATTCCAAGTCCAAAACTTTTTCTCTTATGCCAGTGCTGCCTCCACCAATTTTTAATCCTCCACAAGCCCTCCCACTTGCCCAATTGCTGATACCACTTATAATTCTGCTGTCTTTTTTCAAGTTACCTTTCTGGAGATAAGGGATAAGTCCTTATGGTTTCTTCCTAGCATGATGCTTTGCACCTGATAGGTCTTAATTTTGATATTAATCAGAAATAGGGTTCATCCCTGTGCATGGGCAGAAATCATTTCATCTGGAGCCCCTACTATAAATTCTAGAGAGTATTTACAAAGGCTTTAGAAAAGTTAGCCACTTTCAAAGACCTCTTCAAATTGCCACAACTTAATGGACATCATTTGGGAATTTTCCTCATCAAATTAGAGAAAATAAGGACATGTCCCTAATTTTTCACCAGGATTAATGGTTACAGACCATATAATATATTTCATAAAAACAAGTTTGCTACCTTTAAAGAGTTTTCGAACTCATAAGTTTAGGGAGGAATGGAATGGCTAGGAGTCTTACATTTGGAGACAAAGGGCCTTAGCTCAAATCCCTGGTCCTGCTTCTTATTATGGCTTGATCAAGTCACTGAATATCTTTGGGGCTCGTTTTCGTGAATCCTTAGTGTTCAACTAACTTGCTGTTTAATCTTGGCCAGTCACATTGTATCTCTGTGTCTCAGTTTCCTTATCTGTGAAATAAGGGGGTTGGATAAGATGAATGTAAAGGTCCCTTAAATCATGTGTGAAATGAGGGAGCTGGACTCTAAATTTTTTTGAATTTTAAGTCTAAATTTTATGATTCAAATATTGGATTCCAATATTGTTTGTCATATAAGTAACCTTCATGAAAACAGTCACGCCATTGTATTGGCAGAGATATTTCACATATTTTGTTTGGCCAAAATAGCCTCATAACCAACAACAAAAGCTATATACATTCTGAAACCAATTCTCCCAACATGTGGGTCAAACTGGGCAGCCAGTTTATTTACCACAGAAGGCTGTATTTGATCATAAGTCAGCAGTGATGTCTTAGACAAATGATTGTGGACCTTAGTTGTAGATGTGGAGATGGGAGACAGTCATCAAGATTATCTAGTCTATTCCTCTCATTTTCTGGATGAAAAAATTGAGGAGAGAAGGCCCAGAAAGGTAAAGTAGCTTCCCCAAGGTCATATAGATGGAGCTGGGGTTTGAACGCAGGTGTTCTGATTTCAAATCTTACATACTTTACACTGTGCCGTTATCTATGAAGGGAGGGATTTCTTTCTCTTCCCTCCCCCTCGCTCTCTGTGACATTAACCAGAATACTTATTGACACCTGTTTACTGCTAGAACATCTTAAGGACCAATGGAATGAAAAAGAAGCTTCCATAAGCAAAAGATTCTTTTGGTCTACCAGAAAGACCCCCTAGATTTGGAGTCAGACAATTTGGGTTTGAATCATGCCTCTGTTATTTATTACCTATGTGACCTTGAATGAGCGATTTCCCTTCTCTGGGACAGGGTTTCCTTTTCTGTAAAATCAGAGGTTTAGACTAAGTGACTTCTTTGTACCATAGACCTTGTAGCTCTAAATTTAGGATCTCAGATTTGTGAATTAGTATAATTCATAATAATTATGTTGAAGTATAATTCTAATCTCATCATAACAAACACCATTAAGTGAAATAGGTTTCCAAACCCTAGTTGTGAGAGTCTGCTTATTCGAGTTGATTTTTGACGTAACAGATTCCAGCCAGAGAATTTGTACAGTCCCTTCTAGAGGTTTTTTTTTTTTGCAATGAGAATTTGGCCTATGTTGTAATGACCTGACAACACATCACACACATTGATCTTCTCTTTTTGAGTTTTGAGCAGCATGAAAGTTTTCCTTCTCTGTGGTACTCTGTAATAGAAAATTACTTGGTTCAGCCTTTAAATATTATTCTTTAAATAATAAAATTACTTATCTCTATAAAATCACTGCAGAGCAGCCTTCTGACGAGAGGTGGGTGGCCACTATTTGAATGATGAAAGGAGTAAGCATTTCTTCAGTGTGTGGAGAGAAGGATGCAGACATTTTCTTTCTTTTTTTTTAACTAATGTATTTGCGTACGTAGTATTTTAATGCCATCTCTTAACTGTTTGCCAGAAGCTAGGCACTGGTAATGTGGAATGAATGAGAAGATTAATATTAGAGACAGTTTGGTTCCCAAGTAAAACCTTAGGTTCACAGATTTCAAGCTGGAAGAAACTTCAGAGATCGTACCACCCAACCTGTTCATTTTATAGATGAGGGAAACTGGAGGGTATGGTAAATGTTTAACAACTGCCTCTCTGGGAAGGGGGTGGGGTGGAGAATGTAACATCCATACAGTTGGCTCTCCAGTTCGAGCTGGCTCCAGGATACCACTGCTGGACTGTGTTGTAATGACTGAAGTCCATAAAAGTTGTGCCTTTGAATAAGAGGATCATAGATTTAGAGGAGGGAAGGAGTCTTAGAAGTCATGTAGTCTGATACATTCATTTTCCAGATGAGGAAACCGAAGCCTAGAGAGCTTAAGTAATTGGCCTTCAGGTCACTTAAGAGGAAGTAGCAGACACAAAAATTAAACCCTGATTCCTCTTGTCCAAAATCCAGGACTCTTCCCTCTGTACCGCATTGCAAGGAAATAGAGAACCATAGTGAGGTCAGTACTAAGGATTGAAGAAGGAAGCATATATAGGTGGGGAAGCCCAGAGATGGATGGAATCCAAAAGGAAAGAAGCATTGTCTAGTGACAGGCTCCATCCAACATTGGAGATTAGCCTTTCTGATTGGTCAGGGCAGGGGGTGTGCTAGAGCTAGCTTCTAGGCAGGCCGATTGTTAAATTTTTGGTGTGAGCATTTACACCTCAGAAATTGGCAGACTCTACTAATCAAGGCTTGATTAATTGTTGTGTTGTCTAAGAAACTGATGAAAGACAGTATTAATAATGCAGATTAAACTTAAAACCATGTCATGTGAACATTCCTCCCCCTCTTTCCCTGGCCTCCAGAGAGTGGGTTGTTAAACAACTCCCAGCATATTACTGACCAACGTGTTAAAGCCAAACCCTGTCCCTTGTTGCCCCAAGATGTCCTCCTTCCTATATTTCTCCCCTTGTGTGTTAGATGTATTTGGATGGTAGTCCTTCAGGGCAGGGACCTTGCCTTGTTTTATGGTTTGTGTTTTTTTTTCTCCTGCCTTCTGAATCGTTCGTGGCTGTAACTTAAAAATTATTTTATAATAATGATATTGGTTCATCAAAGTATGGGGATAGTAAGAGACAAGATAACAACCACAATAACTATGCCAGGTTTTCTGAGGAAGCCTGGGCTAGTTTTCCTTCCTCTCCCTGCCCTAGGGAAGAAAGCTCCTCTCTTGGGGAAACCAACAGTATATGAAAATTAAAAGTAGAGTCAGGAGCTTTAAAATACAAGTTTTCTTGAAAAGGGATCTCCTGGAATTAACAGTGAAAGGGATTAGTGTCCAAACTAAAGAGGGTCTGTGACTTGAAAACTGAGATGAAGATGTGAACATAGGAGAAAAAAAAGAGGAAGGTTGGGAAGGAGAACGGGAGGCCTGCAGAACCAAAGAAAGACCAGGAACTAACAGCAGACCTATTCATCCTCACTCACTAACGTGGGATTTTTGAACTAGAAAGCTCCTTAAGAGACCATCTAGCCCAACTCTCTTATTAATATTCTGCTACCCATAGAAATATTCTACGCACCCTTAAATGAAAAGAGTGTGAATAGTGAGTAGATCTCAAATAGGAGAGACAAAAATTAAAAACCAGTAAAATCTGTTGGCTGAAAAAAAACCTTTGGTTTAAACTATATATTTGTGCAAAAGACCTATGGCGATGGATTTGTCTGTCTATAATCTACTCTGCCTAATAAATTGGCAAACTTACTTAATGCCTTTCTGGATGGAAAATATACACGATTACTAGACAAATGTAAAAAAATGGCATTTTGATAATAATTATGGGTGCCTGCCTTCAGTCTCTTTCAGAAACATGTAATTGAAATGAGAGATAGCTGTAATATTTATAAATAGTGTTATAGTTTGCTAATAGAGTAATGAGCTACTTTTTTTCCCCTTCAGTTTATGACTTTACTTTTTCTCATTTGGGCTATTTTAAATGTATCTTTGCCTTGAGAATGCCCCAGTACAATACTGTCTTAAAATAATCTCTGAGTTGCCTTGCTGGTTGAAAATTACTAGAGTAATTGAGCCTGCCACAGAATTGGAGAGGTATGCAGATATTCAGACACTGTTGGGGTAAGGAAAGAATAAAAATAGGAGATGAGCATTCCTGGCCTGAAATCTTAATATGGGTTTGCATAGAACATAGTCCAAACAAGTGTCTGAGGTATCTCTTAGCTGAGAATCTCTTTGGTGTAATTACTATCCAGGAGAAGTAGGATGATGATGACAGCTGTCATTTATATAGAGTTCTACATACTTTTATCTTATTTGATCTTTATGATGACCCCATGGAGTAGATGCTAATGCCCTTTTAATGCCCTTTAAAATACTCTTAATGGTAATATTGCTATATAGTTTCTATATAGTTTCATATAGTTTCTATATATAGTTTCTTAAGCTCTGCAAAGTGTTTTACATAAATTATTTAATTTAATGCTCATAACAATCCTTAGGCAAAGAAAATTTAAGTGACTTGCTCAAGGTTACACAGCTAGTGTCAGAGGTGAGTCATAAAATCATAGGATTATAGACTTGGAACTGGGGGAGGCCTTAGAGATTGTCTTCTAGGTCTCATCTCCCCATCATTTTACAAATGACAGAACTGAGACTTAGAAAGATGATGTAAGTTTTCCGTAGTCACACAATTAGTAAGTATCAGAGAGAGGACTGGAACCCAGTTCTTCCTATCTCCAAGTCTAGCACATTATGCAAGAGATGATCATCTAATGGATGAAGGCAGCGTCAGTTTGGGAATGGCTGAACGAGTTGTGGCATACGATTGTAATGGGATGCAATTGTGCTATAAGAAACGATGAGCAGGATGATTTCAGAAAAACCTGGAAGACTTACATGAACTGATGCAAAGTGAAGTGAGCAGAAGCACAAAAACATTGTACATAGTAACAGCAGTATTGTACGGCCGCCAACTGTGAATGACTTAGCTATTCTAGCAATGCAATGATCCAAGACAGTTCCAAGGTCTCATGATGAAAAATGCTGTCTACATCCAGAGAAAGAACTGATGGTATCTGAATACAGACTGAAGCATACTTTCTTTTTCACTTTATTTATTGTAGGGTTTTTTTTTTCCATTTGTTCTGTTTCTTCTTTGACAACATGACCAGTATGGAACTATGTTTTGTATGATTGTACATATATAACCTATATCAAATTATCTCAGAGAGGGGAGGAGGGGAGGGAGAAAATTTGAAACTCAAAATTTGAAAAAAATGAATGTTAAAAATTGTCTTTACATGTAATTGGGGAAAAATGTTGCTTAAAAAAAGAAAAAAAAATGATGGCAGGATTGAAGAGTAAGCTGTAGTAGCTAAGGAAAAGAGCTAGGCTTCTGTCCATAGTAGATACTTTGAGTGGAGAAACCTGTCTCCTCTCCCCCTTTTTAGTCAGCAGCATAGGTATTTCTGATAGGAGTGGTTATAAATGAGGCAGAGAGGGGTGTGTGTGTGTGTGTGTGTGTGTGTGTGTGTGTGTGTGTATGTTTTCCCATATGTTTCTCCAACAAGGCAGTGCATACAGTGCGGGCAGGCTTGACTGTGTTATAGTGATAAGCTCCTCTTTTGAAGAATTACCCTTATAGCTCTACAGATACTTCTTCCCCTTTTAAATAGAGTCAAGGGTTTCAGGTGGGATCCTCAGGTCCAGCCAGATGGCTAGCACCACTTGAGAAAAAAGGAAAGCAGCCACAAAGTGATAGAAAAGCTGAAGAATTCTGGGAAGTAATGAAATTGGGAGACAGGGCTCCTGCTTAAGAGTAGGAGACCATCAAAGAGGTTGCAAAGTCACAGAAAAAGAAGTATTTATGGAGATCAGCAAGGCCAAAGTGTAACATTAAAAACATCTCAAAGAACAGAAAGGAAGCCATCCCAGAGATAAAGGAGGCCTTCCATTACATGCTAAGGGACATAAGCTTAATGATTGGGATCCAATGACTTGAGCCACCTATAGAAAAAGGACCCATTTCTTGAATTGCTTTCTAATTCTGCCTTTTAAAAAGATTAAGGACAGTCCAACAGTAAGGAAGTCATGGGCTCTCCCTCCAAGTCTCCTTTTAAGGAAATGATTGGGCGTGGCTTAGTAGATTTGGATGACATTTGGGGTATTAGTGGAATTAGTCATGAATTTGCTGAACTAGGGAAACTTGCTTTTGGAAATCATAGGGAATAGAAAAAAGTACATACTCATATAAGGACAGAGCAAAGAATGCTTCCAACTCTAAATACACTTGATCATGGTAACAGGGCAGCTAATGGACCTGGAATCTGAAAGACCTAGATTTGAATCTTACCACCTACATTTACTAACCATGTGTGATGAAAGGCAAGTCACATAACTTCTTTGAGACTCTCTTTCTCTCTTTTTTTTTGTGAAGTGTGGACTGAAGTGCCAACCTCAGGGGGTTTTTATGCTGATGAAAAGTTTGCAAATGTGTGTTTGCGATTTCAAGGCACTATATAAATGTTAGGGATTTTTATCTTTTTCAAGTATTGACAGAATATCATGTGGAAAAGGAACCTAAAGGGCAGAAATAGGAGAAATGGGTGGAAGTTTCAGAGAGGCAGATTTAAGCTTAGTATAAAGAAACAACTTCCTGACCATTCCAGCTATGGGAACAGCTTTGAAAGACTTTAAAACTCTTATCAAGTCAATAATAAGCCACAAGTCCAAAAGAATGAAGGTGAAACTTGCTACTCACCTGACAGAGAGCTGATGAACTTAAATGCAAAAAGAGACGTAAATTTTTGGACTTATCTAATATGGGAATTTGTCTTAATGACATAGTTCTGTATTGAGTGATATATTTTTCAGATGTTTGTTTTATTTTTTTATTTTTTTTCTCAATGACAAAGGTTAGTAGGAGGGACACATTAATAAAAATGTACATGTTACTTGAAGAAAAAATAATGAGCTATTAAACATATATATGAATATATGTATTTTTTTGGGTAGGCAATTGGGGTTAGGTGACTTGCCCGGGGTCACACAGCTAGTACGTGTCTGAGGGCAGATGTGAACTCAAGTGCTCCTGACCCCAGGGCCATAACATATTTTTTAATAAACATGAAACACTGAAATGAAAACAAAAGTATTACAGTTATCCCAGTGGTGGAATGGGCTGCTTGGGTGATAAGAAGTAGGTTTTGTCTCACTGGAGATCTTCAAATAGTAGTTGAATAACCATTTGTTTTGCATGTTGTAGAAGGGATTCTTGGTCAGTTATGGTTTAGATTAGATGGCCTCTGAGGTTTCTTCCAACTCTGAGATTTTGTGATTCTCTGATTATATCACAGAGAGTAGCAATCAGCAAATGATTCCCCCAAACCTCATCTTAACCCATTGTTTTAGGCTAATTTTCCCAACTTTTGGAGGGTTTTTTTTTGTGTTTTAAAAAAATTCTTCTCTTGACTTGTGCCCATCACCAGAAGTTGTTAACACCTATATTGAACTAATATATATACAAATAGGAGATATACAGGTTAAAGGAGTCAGAATAATCCACAAGCTAGGTAATCAGCTCCCAAATAATGAAAAGTAGATTGTCTTGGTTGTTGTCCTTCGTTCTTAAAGAGGACCAAAATGACATTATTCTGTTAGAGTCAAGGGACAGTGCTTCCGACTGTGGCTGATCAGTCAGATACAAGTTTGGAAGGCTCTACCACAGGTCAGGCACATGTGACCATTTGGAGTCTGGAAATGTCTCTAAATTTGCACATCTCACTGCCTTAAGCATTAGAAAAAAGCATGTTACTAAAGCTAACCCATGGTTTCTCTTACTTTTAGTCCTTAGTAACATAAAGAAGCATTTATTAAGCGGGAAAACAGATGAGCATCTAGAAAATAATAGAACAATGAGCCGCAAACAGTGTAGATTTATAAAACTAATCATAACAGACCAACTTAATTGATTTTTTTCTCACATTAGAAAACAAGTGGACAAAGAAAAGCATATTACCCACTCTTATTCTTTCTAATATATCTAGACATTAACTGAAGCATTTGATACAATGTGTCATGAAATCTTGCTTGGAAAATTAATTCAAATTGACTTGAATATGTCAAATTGATTGAAAACTGCCTGAAGGACTAAAAGAGTCATGATAAATGGCATAGTACAGTATTGAGTTTAGAAGAGGGAAGGAGTCTCTACTCATCCTGGTCTTATTTAATAAGTTCATTAATAAAAGGATATAAACTACACATTTATTAGGTTTGTGGATGATACTAAAAGGAGAGGAGTTTTAAACACCAAGGGAAGACAAAGAAACAGTATGAAGGGAGCTTTGAGAAAAAAGCCAAGGAAGGCAAGAAGGAAAGCACTGAGCAGAAGGGTCAAGGGGGCACATGCTTGCTAATAATGCCAGGAGAAAAGCAAATGGAGCAGCCGTCGCTTGGAGGGAGATTGCTCAGGGATAGATTATGGGTAACATTATGGTGCCACATTGAAGTAGGGAGAGTGGCTGGGATTTTCCAGTGCACTTGGAGGAGTAAGAGCATCTGATAATGGAAAATCTGGACCAGTGAAGTCTCACCTCTGAGTGTGGCTGTGGCTGCTGGCTTTTCTCCATTCCAGCCTGCTGGTATCATGCTGTCTTGAGATATGTAATCACAATGGCAGATTTTTGAGTGGACTTACATACTGGGAACTGCTCTTTACATAGATGTAATAGTAAATGTCCATCCTCTGTGTGCCATTGTCTCTACACTCTGCATTTGCATAGGCTGTCTCTCCTTCCTGGAGCGCATTCCCTCTTCACCGCTGCCACTTAGAATCCCTTCATTCCTTCAGAGGTCAACTTTAGCAAGCCTTTCTTGAAGTACTTCCCCTAATTTTTATTTTGGTTATACATTTCGCATATACTTATGTGCACATGCTGTTTCATCTAGTGTAGTTTTAGCTGCTTGAGGGAAAGGATTATTTAATTTCTGCTTTGTATCCCTTGTGCCTGCCTCTGTGCTTGGAACGTAGTAGGAGCTTAATGAATGGCTTGCTGATTGATTTTTGTGCATGTGTTTTATTTACTCTTTGGTATTCAAAGTTAATTACTGGGAGTTTTTTAAAGTACCTCTCAATATGCTAAGAGCCCTCAGTGATGAAAGGATAATCCATTCAATTGAAATAAAAAACTGCCAATATAAGCACAGTATTCCAATTTGCTAATTATTAATAGTATTGATTTATGATGTGGTCAAAAATGTGAGGCTGTGTGGTACTGAGGAAAGAATGCTAGTTTTTGAGTTAGAAGACCCAGATTCAAATAATGGCTCTGGCACTTACTATCTCATTGACTTTCCGCAAGTTGTTTGCTTTCCCCAAGTCTCAGTTTCTTTATCTGTAAAGTGAGAGTATTGAGTTAGGTGACCTCAGAGGTCCCTGCTGACTCTCAATCTATGATTGTATTGTCTATTGTTTGCTTGAAACTCTGAATAAAATTTTGGCGCCTAACATTGTTAGTCTTTTCAAGGTATAAGCCCCTTTGTGTTGTTTCCAGAATCCCCTACTTTTTCTTGACTGAAGCCACCCTTACTCTTGTCCATGAAGCCCTGAATGAAGAAGCCCCTTTCTAACTAAGCCCCAAAGATTCCAAGGTTTCAACCATTCTGCACTGGCTTTGCAGAATCCTTCTATGCCATAGGTCTCCTGGAGGTCTTTATTGCTTCTTAGAAGTTGTTCTTTTACCTTGATTCATTTTTCTTCATCTTTTTTTGGTTTACCTCTTGGCTTTGGTTTACCCCTACAGATGAGAGACAGAAGGCTCTAAGGTGACTGATGTAAGAGTCACACACACACACATACACACACACACACATCTCTAGGGATGGGGGTCTAGTCAACTTGTGTGAGAAACTAGAAGCATACATGGATGTTAGAAATACTCATTATTCTTCATGTGCAGTGGGTTTTAGGCTGGAGAACAAGGAAGAGCGCTCAGCTATAGAAAAGCTGCTGCTGATTTATTAGAACAGAAATCATCTCCCTGTAACAATGGCTGCATTGTCATGACAGTTCTCATTCTTGATAGGATGGATGTTTGCTGCCACAGAAAATCCACTCTTCTGTCTCTTCTGTTTTGTGTGTGTGTGTGTGTGTGTGTGTGTGTGTGTGTGTGTGTGTTTGCTTGTACGCACGTGTCATTCTTCGATGCAGAGCACAGTGACGGGCGCCTACATGCAGAAAGTTTTTTGACCCACTAAATGAGCAATTAGTGAAAGCAGAAGTAACCCATTCTTTCTGTTAGCTGCCTTTCCTTAGTACATAAGCCTTCACTTTACAAGGATAAAACCAGAGACCGTGTGTCAGCTTGTTCATTTCTGAATGGAGAAAAAAAACAAAAGTAAAATCACGCATACCTTGTTAACAGACTCCTTTTTTTTAGAATACACTGATTTAAAGTTGGAAGGAAACTTGGAGGCCATCTAGTGCAACCCTGAAGGAGGAGGTGTGTGTGTCCGGGCCAGGAGGGGGTGGGGAAGGCCATTTATTAAGCACTTACTACATGCCCGGTATTCGAAACACATATACAAGCAAAAGAATGTTTTGTTTTGTTAAACCTGAAAATTTGGTTGAAGGAAACAACAGAGCTAGGTGATAGAAAAATCCTTGTTGTTTATTGTTTTCCCTTAAAGCATAGCTAAGCTAGCTTACTTGTACGTACAAGGAGTCAGAGCATAAGCTCTGGCTGTCTGAACAAAGCAATGAGAAAATTATATACGTTATTTTAGCAGACGTAGCAAGCCTGCATTACCTCACGTTTATGACCCCCATGTATGTTTAACCATGATACAAGAAGAGGATTTTCCTTAATGGAATAGCGTTGTAAAGGATGTTGACAAAAGTCAGTTGAAACTACAGCCCAGCGTCTCTGTGTCTCATTACATTCCATAACATAGTATATATCTGTAGAATATTAAGCAAGGTAATCTCTCTTGGGATTAGGGTCTCATCCTTTAATGACTATCAGGGGTAAGAATGTCCTTAGGTCAGTCTAATCTGGCCTTGGTGACAGAGGTAAGGGTATTTCCTGAGCAAACTTTTAGAGAGAACAAAGAAGCCCAGGTCCTGGGTCTTCATCCAGTTACTCATTAATTCAGGCTCTGGGTCTAGTTGAAATAAGAAATGATATAAAATAGTATAATATTTTCCACAGTTTTCAAAGAGCTTAAGTCCTAAAGGGGTAAGACAGTATATAAAAGGAACTGGAGGTAGTGTGGGGATGTACCTACACAGTAGCAAGGTGAAAAAAGTACAGAGTCTGGGGCAGATCTGAGAGGGAGCATGGATGAGCATGAGCATGGATAGCCTTGGTATCATGGATAACCATGAAATGATAGTTCTGGGAAGGATGTCACCAGTCGGAGGAGAGAATGTCAGGGACTGAGGCATCTCCAGAGTGACAAAGCTGCTGGAGAGGAGGTAAAATTCAGAGTCAGAGAACAGCTAATTCAATCTTTACCTTCCTTCCTTTCCCACCCTGCTACCATTTTTACAGAAGATAAAAACTGAGGCCCAGAGTGGTCAGATGAATTGTACAAAGAGATACAGATAACATGGTGGCAAAACTATGGTTACAAAAATTTGGTATCCTCACTCCCAGCCAAGTATTTTTTCTGCTTACAAGTTTCTGTTCCTTTTAGATAAGTTTTTTTTTTAAAATAAGGACGTTTACTAAGGAACTAATTGGGGCCAGAGAGGACAAAGAACAAAAACTTTTAAACATAAAAATGAATATTAAAATAAAAGTGTCTTACCTTACTAAACATGTAGTCAGAGATTTTTATGCTGAGGCAGTTTTCAAGAATAGTCCTAGTCCCTTTTCCTCTATCTCACCCTATCTGGGGCTATAAAAGAGTGACTGTTAAAAACAAATTACTCATACCCCTACCCTAGGCATACTGGAGCTGGCACTGTTTCTGAGTCTAGTGGAACTGTCAGATCTTAGAACCTAATATTAGTTTTCTCGCCAGGTATGAGAGCCTTAGGTTGGCCCCTGAGTCCCTAACCTCTTCCTTGAAGAAAAAAAAAGAAGGTTGTTTTTTTCATCACTTAAATTTCCTACTGTATCCCTAGCCCTCCCCTATCAACAAAACCAATCAATAAATTTAAAAAAAAAACAGCCCTGAAAATATGTGCCATATTCTACACTTATGGACCTGTGATCTTTGCAAAGGAATGTGCATGTGTGTGGGGGGTGGGGTGGGGTGGGGGGGATTCTCCTCATATCTCTTCATTGAGGCCACATTTAATTTTTGTCATTTTGCAACATTCACTATCCCTTGGTTTGTGGTTGTAGTTCTTCCCATTTACACTATTGTAATTATTATGTCTGTTGTTTCTTGGCCTTGCTTCCTTCACTTTGCATCAGTTCATATAAGTCTTTCTGAGCTTTTTTTTGTATTCATCATATTCCAGATCACTTCTTAACTGAAACTACTCATGTCCCTGGATACTCTTCTATCCAGATCCCAAAGATTTGTTTCCAAAGCCTTGGTGTCTCTGCCTTTTCAGAATCCGCCCATGCATTTTCTCCTGGGCATTTCTGTGGCTCCTTAGAAATCATCTTCCCATGTGTTTAATTTGACCGTACATGTATAGCCCATATCAGATTGCATGCCGTCTTGGGGGGGGAGAAAAAAAATTTGGAAGTCAAAGTCTTATAAAAGTGAATGTTGAAAACTAAAAATAAATAAATCAATAAACAAACAAAAAAAGGGAAAAAAAGAGATCATCTTCCCTTTGCCCTGGTTGGGTTTTTTTGTCCTCTTTGGTTTGCCTGAAGCATATTTGCAAGTCATTTTACCCTTTGATGAAACTTGGGTTCTTTACCTTCTCTCCTAAGTTTCACATCTAGAATTAGTCATGTTAATGACTAATGTCCTTGGGGACAGCAACCCATCAAGAGGGAAGTAGAATTTTAGAAAATTTTTGGGCCACTAATCTCTTTCCCAAACTTTAGGAAGAAATTACCAAGTCATTCCACATAGGATCGGTCTTTTTCATAAAGATTTCCAAGGTAGGGATTCATTAGCCCTTCTTAAGGTAATTTATTCCAGTGTTTGATAACATTAAAATCAGTAGTTTCTCCCTTAGATCCAGTCCAAATTCTTCATGCAGTGGTTCAAGGCTATTTCATCTTGTTTGATCTCAGTGGCAAAAAGAAACAGGCAATTAGTTTTCTCTAGTTGTATCTGAGGGTGGGAAATCTGTGGACTCAAAGCCACGTGTGGCCTTCTAGGTCCTTGGGTACAGCCTCTTTTTTTCCTTTTTTTTTGGAGGGGGAAAGGCAGAGCAATTGGGGTTAAGTGACTTGCCCAAGGTCACACAGTTAGGAAGTGTATCAGTGTCTGAGGCCGGATTTAAACTCAAGGTCCTCCTGACTCCAGGGCCGGTGCTCTACGCACTGTGCCACCTACCTGCCCTGGGTATGGCCTTTTGATTGAGTCCAAGTTTTACAGAACAAATGCTTTTATTAAGGGGATTTGTTCTGTGAAGTTTGGATTCAGTCAAAGGGCTGCACTTGAGGACCTAGAGGGCCACATGTGCCTCGAAGCTGCAGGTTCCCCACCCTGTGCCTAGACCCTGTATTAGAGCCCTTCAGTTATGGTTAGGAGGTGGTGCATCGCTACCTCCAGCCTTTCCTAGATTGACTTTCTGTAAAGAATATGATTTGTTGAATGTAAGCAAAGGGAGATTCACACAAAGTGGTGTTTATGAAAATATTTGAAGCCAATGATGAGGAAAAATCCCCTGGAACTTTGTATGAATTGTTCAGTAGGAGTGGAAGCATCTTTATTTGATGTCGTTGAAAGCCAAAACACCAGAGAACAGATGCTAAGGAATGTTGCCTGGAACTAGGCAACAAGAGCTCTCTTCATCCTGCGTGTTCTCTTTCTTTCTTCATTGGTGAATAATGTTTATTAAACTTGCATATTTAAATGAAAGGGCACAAAAAAGTTTTTAAGTAAATGGGCCATCAGCAAATGCTTTTTAGAACAACTATAAGCTTGTTCTTATTCTTTGAAAACTCTCGCTTTCTGTCCTGCAAACCCAACGTCCTGAAGCCTTGGAGCTCAGAAAGCCCCAAAGGAAAATCATGGTAGTAAAGAGGAGAACAAGCCCTTGAGAAATAATATACTGTAAGTGGCTAGCTAGGTCACCTGTTCTTGGCTGTCATAGGTTGGTGGTTTAGTGGAGAGCTAGATAAATAAGCTAGACCACTTATTACAAACCCTTCCTACTGTGTCTTGCTGTTGAAGACATACCTTCGTTGGAACTAGGGTGGGGTGAAAGGGATATTGTCCCAGGGTGCTTAGTTTAAAAGGCACTTGTTGTCCTTCAGTAACATAGAAATAGAACTTAGCATCTAGTTACCAAGGAAATTATTTAAGATAAGCTTCTAAAAGGGTAGGCAAGGAGCAATCTTCCAACCCCTCCTTGGGCTCAGTGATCTTGTGCCATTGCCCTGAGATCTCTCTTATTCCCCGATAGAATGATGTCCAATTTTACCTGGTTGCCCTGCTCTCTCCCCCCATTCAGCTAAAGGCAAGCTTCATGCCAGTTACCCCAGGTATGGGTCATGGTACTGGTACTGCATGTTAAAAAATCCTAGTTACAGCTTTGCTTATACAGCAAAAATTCACTTATTATAGAGCCCAGAAACAGAACTGAAGAGAAGGGGATATAATAATAGATAAGGATAGTTTGTAATAGCAGTCTGACCAATATTTGAACTGGAGGTAGATTGTTTTATTGAGTTATGAGTGATTGACTTAGACTTATAGGGAATGGCAAAAATTGATTAAATTGTCCTGTCAACGAGCAGAACCTAAAATGTGTGTCATTGTTTAACGTAGGTAGTCATGTCCCAGAATCTTCCTGGAGTGGCATTTGTCCTCAAACTCATGTCCTCCTTCCTTCTTTCTCCTTTTATTCTCCTCCCTCCCTCCCCACACAAATTCTGCTATTTCTAGAACCAAGTTTATCTATTGTTTCTTTTCCCTTTTTTTGTGAGGCATCTTATTGATCTTCTATGTTATTAATATTAGCTTTTTGGCTGCCACATTAGCTCTAATGAAGCCATTTGCATTTATTTTTAGAATGCTCAGAAAGTTAGGATGAGTTACCCAGAATGCAGCTCAGGATGCCATAGGAACAGGAGCTCTTTCTACTGGCTCTGCCCAGAATAATCTGATACTTCAGTGTTTAACAAAGCACTGTCTTGTATAACCTAGTTGGATCCTCACAGCAATACTGAGACTGAGTTGTAGAGGTCGGGCATTATCCCCGTTGTAAAGATGAGAAAACTGAACCTCAGAGATGGGGCTTTTTTTCACATGGACTAAAGCCGAAGAGGGATAACTCCAATGCAGGTATTCTAGCTTCAAGTAGGACTCAGTCCATTAGACAGACAAATGGAAATATAGATGTAACTTCCAGAAAATTAAAAATTCCAGTGTTACTAAGGAAGAGACTTGAGTTTCATAGAGTAGATCTTCAAGGTTCTGAAGGTTTTTAGCATGGATTTGTCACTTTTTATCTTTAACTTTTATGGAGGCATGAAGCATACTAAATCTCTTTTCTAAGAATGCACAGCCTTTGTTCTCGTGTGAACCAAAGACAGCTGGGTGGTGCAGTGGATAGAATACCAGACCTGGTATTCTTCCAGAGTTCAAATCTGGCCTCAGATACTTACTAGCTGTGGGACCCTAGGCAAGTCACTTAATTCTGCTTGCCTCGGTTTCATCATCTGTAAAATGAGTTGGAGAAAGAAATGGCAAACCACTCCAGAATCTTTGCCAAGAAAACCCCAAATGGGGTCATGAATAGTCAGACATGACTGAAATTGTTGAACAAAAGACCCACAGGATGAGCGGGGAAATCTGTCATGGTGGACGGAGTGAAAGGGGGTACTCCTGAGACATATCTACTTTGAGCTTGTTTCTGGAACAAGGCAGTATATTCAGAACCCAGCACTCAAGCCCTTATTAGCTTGTAACTAGTTGCTTAATGACTAGTCTTTTACTCTCTCGTCTTCCCAGACAAATCATTTAATCTTTCTATGCCTTCATTCTCTAATCTATAAAATAAAGGGGCCTTTGAGCATCAACTTCCTCAGACTTATTCTGAGACCGTCATTTGGGTTGTTTCTTTTTTGTTGTTCTTGTTGTCTTTGATTTCATAGGTCTAGAGAACTCTCAGGATGGAGCTTATTGGGTAGAAACATCTGACCACCAATGAAGACAGATAACCTGCCTTAGAGAAAATCCTAGCATCGTAATTTAGAGCTAGAAGGGATCTTTGAAGGCCAGTGAGTCCAAGCTCTTCATTTTACAGGTGAAAGAATGGAAAAACAGAGAGATTAATTGACTTGTTTATGATCCCAAGTTAGTAAGTTCTCGAGGTGAGATTTGAATCTAGATCATCTTGACTCCAAGTCCAGCGCCTGGTCCACCACACTACGGAAATTAAGACGATTAGTTCATGGTAACAAAATCAATATTGTGTCAGAAGCATGGCTTCCTAATTCCCAGGCCAGCCTTGTGGAACTATGCCATATTGTGAAAATTATGGCCTATTCCAAAGAATGATCCTTGTTTTATTATTACTAATGGATCTACTTTTCGAGCTTCAGTTTCCTTATCTATAAAGCGAGAATAATATTTTCACTGCCTACCTCCCAGTGTGACACCTTGTAAACAGAAAACTGCTATATAAATGTGAGTTGTTATTATTATGATTACAGAAAAAAATAGGTTTCTATATGCTATATAAAGTCAATGGCTCAAGGAAAGTAGGACACAAGTATTTATTAAGTGCCTACTATGTGCTTATGTACTACGCTAAGTACTTTACAAATATTATCTCATTTGATCCTCACTACAACCCCAGGAGGTAGGGGCTATTATTGTCCCCATTATACAATGAAGGAAACTGAGGCTGACAGAGATTAAGTGACTTGCCCAGGGTCACACAACTAGTAATTTTCCTGTCCGCTGTACCACCCAGCTTGCCTCTTACAAGACAAGAGCTCTGATCATGTCTGAGGGTCTGGGTTTGAGCCTTGGTTGATTCTGACACTGACTGTGTCAATTACTTGATTGAGTAATTTAACCTATCTAAAAGTCAGTTTCTTCACCAGCATAATGAAGGGTTTGGATTAGATGACCTTTAAGGTACTGTCCAGTTCTAAATCTGTGATGTGATGCTTTCTAACCACATGTGCTATTCTAAAATAAAACCGTGTGTGTGTGTCTGTGTGTGTGTATGTAGCTGTGTGTGTGTGTGTGTGTGTGTGTGTGTGTGTGTGTGTGTGTGTATCTGCTGTGCAGGTTTAGATTCTGCCATGAGAAGGGGTAGCACCTCCCTTTGTTTTCATCTGAAGTTATACATACCTGTCTGAGAATGAGGTTTGGCTGTGCCATCAGATCTAAGGAGACGCTTACTTAGGGTAAATTGATCAGATTTGCCAAATTCTACAAAAACTAACTTCAATTCATGATTTTTTTTTCCTCTTCCCCACATGAAGACTGTGATTTTTTTTTTTCGTTTGGTCTCTGGTGTCTGGCTCTCCTGTTGGAAAATTTGGTGGCTGCACTTTGCTGGCAAGCAGGACCCAAGAGCTGTTTAAAGAAAACTCATCACTGTCATATGTGCAGCTCAAATTATGAGCAACAGATTACTTCCTTCCCGGCATAGTAATAGGCTCCCACCTGGGCTGACATTTTCTGCTTCACAGTAGAAACCAAAGATAGAAATACTAACAGAAGAGAGACCAACACAGAGTGATTTTTTTTTCTAGGCTTTCATGAAATGTTTACCTAGTACCAAAACTAGAGGTGGACCGCCCAAACATCTTGAAACAAGGATTTTCTGGTCCATTTTAGGCAAATGAAGATGAAACGCAGATAGGAAAAAAAATAAGCCTTGGTCTACAGACTTACAGTGTAATTATTTCAGGAACCACTTCTTTTAGAATGAATAGTTTAGTGATGCCTCTTGTTTTGATATCATAGTCATTTCTAGATGTACCACCCTTCCCTACCTTCTCTTTGGAAAAACAAAATAAAATGACAATTTGGTAAAAACAAAACAAAACAACTTTTAGAACTACCAAGGCTGACAGAATGTGTGATACTCAGTCCCTTCATGAGGAATTAGACTGAAACGAAATAACAAGATTAACAGATTTGACTAGTAAGATCCTGGAAAGGACCTCAGAAGCCATCTAGTCTACAATTTCATTCCATCAACAAGAATATGAGGCCCAGAGAGCTGAGTGATTTCCCTTAGATCATACATCAGAAACTGGGTTTGAATCCACTTCTTAGGACTAGAACCAGGGCATCTTCCACTGTTCCACACTCTGGGCTGCAGGAAGTTTTCATCTCTCAGCTGTGTTCTTATTTTCACAGGATGGTATATACAGGGATGTTAGGGGTGTTAATTCACGTTCGACAGAGATAGCCTAGTAGGTAAGGGAGAGCTCTTAAGGAGAAAAGGGCAATGTTTGATTCCTCTCAAGTTCATTGCAGAGGAATTTTGATCTTTCAGTGTGCCTGTGTCATTATAAATGGGGTTAAGCCACTGGCCAGGTTTAAATGACATCCTAGATAAATCTCAAGGCAGGTTAATGGCAAGCAGGAGTGCCCTGATTTTTGCATTGTTTATTCTCAGTTTTACTAGTTGAATTTATAGAATTTTTGAAGATGGTTCTTCTCTTATTTCCTTGAAGGCTGACTTAGCTGCCACAAAAAGTTAAAGCCCACATTTTTTGTAGTGTTCTTGTACAGCATGGTTGACCAACATTTGCATGGAAATGCTTTCTTAACAAACTAAACGAACAGTTAGTGAAATAGAGATTTTTTTTCTTTTCTTCAATAAAACCTCACAAACCAAACTTTCCCCATAGCTTGTGCCATTCATACTAGCTTTTTTGTGGTCAATCATATCATTTCATGGTTGTTTAAGTCTGGTGACTTTTTTTTTTTTTTAGTTTTCTCTCTTGTAAGGGGCTTTCTTGGGCCTAGAACCATGATTAAAAGGAAAAGTTTTGGGATCATGACCAAAGAAAAGACCCTCAAATAAACAAAAACCCATGAACAACAACCAAGGGAAGTGGAGGAACTTCATGGTGATGCCAGAAGCTGGGGACTTATTTTGAAGAACCAAGGGTCTTTATAGCGAAGGGGCCACATGTGGCCACGCTGCAGTTTTTATGTGGAAAGTACTATACTTGGCACTGTAGGGCATGGAGATGTCAAGATGGCCAAACGGCCCATGAGGTCTTGCTTTCAAGGATCTTACAGTCTGTGATGAAATTGATCACTATGAATTTCCAAAAAAGAACTTTGTAGAGCTTTCTGAAAATGACTCAGGATCCCAGAAGCTTCCTTGGACTTGTATTTATCGTATCATCCATATTACCTTCTCAAAGCCTCAGTTACCCTGTCTGTAAGTTAGGATGGCCAAGGACTCTTCCAGTCTCTGAAGGTCTTGTACTATATGCTTTTCAAGCCATCTGATTTACTTCTTTTTAGTTTTAACATAATCACACACCACAAATTTTTTGACATTTTGCTTTTAGCTTTTCTTCCTCCTTGTGTCTGTGCTGTCTCATGCCATAAGCCAGCATTTCCCAAACGGTGTTTGATTTGACATTTGTGTCCTGAGCCATTTTATGAAAAATGATGATTTTGCCTTAAAAATGATATTAGTGATATTTTCATCATAATAATATGAAATGTCTGTCAGAAATGTTTATTATATATATATACATATATGTGACCCTTTGGCTACTATGCATCTATTTTTCAATATATTAAAAATCAGAACTTTTCAAAAATAGATTTATAGTCCTTTATTTTGCTCCAAAATTTTCCCTTTTTCCAGGAGAGTATCACAAAATCTATGGTCCCTCTGCACTAGCATTCGTTGGTTTTGAGGCTAGTTTTAAAGTGCCCTATTGCCATGTTAGTTTGGGAAATAGTGCATTAAGCTCCCTTGGACATTGGACCATTTTAGTGCTCTGCAGATGATAAGGAGAAGTAGATTACCACTTTCATACTTTTCACAACTAAAAGAAGAAGGGATCATAAGATCACAAATTAGTATGGAAGGAACCTCATAAGTGATGTAATTCTACTCCTTCATTTTACAGATGAGAAAACTGAGACCCAGGGAGTTTAAGTTGTCCAAGGTTACACAGGTAGTTAATAGCAGAGCTAGGATTCAAAAACTTCTTTGGATTCCAAATCTAATACCCTTTTGACTTGGAGAAGATGAAAGGGTCTGATACTCTTCTCTTAAGACCAGTTGCACAAATAGAAGAAATGTCAACTCCTTAAGTTTGATTGCTGATTACACTGTAAATTAAAATACGTCAAAGATGGGCTTCCGGGTATGTTTGGTTTGTTTTGGAGACAATTCTAGATCCAGAGTTAGGAGTGTTCTACTATCGGGTTGGTGAGTTGGATGGTAACGTCAAGCCGCTAGACAAATGGGCGTATGGTACTGCTTTGCTGTTGGCAGTACAGGGGTGGGAAGTAAGGACGGCAATGATAGAAGAGACTGAGCTCTTTAGAAGGATGTGAGATATTGGAAGGAGTCATCCAGGAAAGACGGCAAAGCTGTGATTAAAAGCTGTAAGAACAATATGGTACAAGATAGCTGGATCTGGAGCCAGAAAGAATCTTAGTGGTGTAGTAGTTAGAATATTGGACCTGGAACCAGGAACTTTTGAGTTCTGATCTTACCTCTGATACATACTAGTCATCATCATCATCATTCTGCCATACTTTGTCTTGTTTCCTTAAACACATTTAGACTTCACTGATTTAGACTTCCTCTTGCCCATATGTGGTTTGAATGACTAAACTATGCCTTTACCAGCAAATATGTTTAAGCTTACATATTTACTTTGGGTAAAGCCTAACGTTAAAAAAAAACACCCTACTATCTATCTAAATCTATCTATTTCTCTATAATACATACACATATACATATATTCACACATGTATATACAGTACACACATATATATGTGTACATATGCATTCATACATATGTATATATCTATAGATATGTAGGTAGGTGGATAAATAGGTCTATTGATCAAATTGTATTGATCAATGCAGTGGTAAGGATTTCTAGTTATATACCAGAAATCCTCCTTCAAAGTTTCACTTTTAGATAAATGGCAGATGTCTAGGATCTAAGGCGATGAAGCTGACTCTGGAAAAGGCTCACTATTAAACAGGACCATCCTACTTTAGAGTTGCCCTTGTTAGGAATGCAAGGGTGGAACATACAAGTGAGTGGATAGATAGGAAAGGGTTTGTTTCTTGCCAGGTCTTTCCCTCTTTTAAGTATATTTTTATGCCACTGCCTGAGCACGAGGGCCAAGTTTAGATGGAACTGTAAATTTGGTATAGAATTACCCATGTGAGAAAATATTGGAAGTGGAAAGCCACAGTGAGAACAATCTCTGTTGCCACATTTTTATATGTCAAAAAGATCTCTCTAGGCAACCACACAGTGCTCAGATTTCTGACTATACATGGAAATGCTGCACAGGTATCAGTCCTATCATTAGGGTGTACGTATAGACATATAATGGAAATACACTCTACTTCAAATGACTTTAATCTTAAATTTATGACGTCTCGTGCCTAAATTACTTAGAAGCTCTTCCTTGACTGAGAGAAAAGAACATTCCCAAAAGTGGAATGATTCTGTACGTACAATCTATGTTACAGACAAAAATTGGAGCCGACTAATGTCAGGATTAGCCTGTTAATCCTTGAAATTAATCAGCACAAATGTCTAAGGACCAAAATTTGATGTGGAAAAGATCTGCTCACTTGGACTAGAAAGCTGAGCATTAGGGGGAAATAATTTAGGCCTCTCTTTAATATAGAACAGGGAAATTGGGTCAGGAATGGTAAGATATAGCTTGAAGGACAGGAAATAGTTTTGTCTATAGTGTGGGAGAATCAGGGATGGTGATAAGGAATGAGGAGATGAAGGGTAAGATAACATGAGGAAAATTGTTTCTTTAACCTAACCAGGGACATTTCTTACTGATGAAATGTCCATTTGTACTCAAGGCAGCTAGGTTGCACAGTAAATAGAATTCTGGGCCTAGAACCAGGAAGAACTGAGTTCAAATCTGGTGTTAGACAATTATTACTGTGACCTCTCAACTTCTTCAGTTTCCTCGGTTGAAAATGGAGATCATGATAGCACCTACTTCCCCGCGTTGTTGGGATAACCAAATGAAGCAATGTCTGAAAAAGTCCTTAGCACAGTGCTAATGTAGTATTTGCCTAATAAATGTTTATTCCCTCCCTTTTTCTCTCTCTCCTTATACCTTCATGTCTCATGGAAATCCTGAATGCACCTTACATCTCAGAGAATGGTTAATCTCAACATTAGCCACAGTTTGGACGTAAGAATAGATCAATTGACACATAGATAAATAGATAGATAGATAGATAGATAGATGTTCTGCTTATGAGACATATATTGGTAAGGGTGAAGACACTAAAAAGAGGCTTCCCTCTACATACAAGCTCTGGAATTTCTAGTGTCATTCTACAAAATGGCAGGACTGGCGGTGAGGGGGTGGGCATGTTCTTTAAGATCATCAAGTAACTCAAAGTTTAAGTTTTGCAACAGGCCTTGGATAATTTAAGACCATCTACCTACTGTGTTCTCCTCCCACATACTCAATTGGGTCCCAGCTTGTGTGTCTGTATGTGTATGTTGTTTAGAGATATGGATTTATTTCTTTATTCTAGTCCCATCAATTTTATCTGCTTATTAAAAAAAAGACATACTGAGATTATCTGGAAGATGGACTATGTGTATTCTGGCTCTGAAATTAACTTGAAAAGCAGCCTTTAAACTTGAACAAATAATATTCATTTATTCATGTTTTTATCGCTTCTTTTTTCAGGGTTCCTTTAAACTTCCTTCAGGGATCAGTTGGCTAAAGGGGAAAGGGCATTTTTGTAGGCAGACTAATTGAGGTCCAAACACACCCCCTCTTGTAAAAATTGGGGTAAATACTGTTGATCTGATGATATCATTCTAAAAGGTCAATGACATGTGAGCTGCGTGAAGAAAACATTTTAAGTGAGAACCTAAATCTGTATTGTACTAGAGGAATATCACTGCCCAGGATGCTCCATCTCCCTACTTGCTGTCCCCTATACAATGCTCTCCATCCTTGGCGTTACCTCCTGGCTTCCCTGGCTCTCTTAGGTCTCAGCTAAAGTCCCATCTTCTGTAAGAAGTCTTTCCCCAGTTCCCTTAATGCTATATTTCCCAATTCCCCTTTGAGCGTACCTCCATCTTTTTTCCTATATATATCTCTTATCTGTACATAGCTGTTAGCATGTTGTCTACCCCATTAGATTCTATGTTCCTAGAGGGGTAGAGGACCATTTTTTGCTTTTCTTTGTATTTTTCGTGCTTAGTGTAGTACTACATACGTAGTAGGGACTTAAATGCTTTTTGACTCCACGCTCTGCAAAGCCTACCCTTTCACGGCAGTTCACATTACCCTAATTATATCTACTCATACCATTTCTTTTTGATAGAAAATTCACATAGACATTAGTGCTAAAGAAAAAAATCTGAGAGTTTGCAAGTGGTCCTCGGTTAAATTCAATCTGATCTTGGGGAGAGATGGTGGGCTGTTTGTTGGGTAGGGGTTCAGAGCCAGGGATGGCTTCCTTAAGCAGGCTGGCATAGAGGAGGGTTTTTAAAAGAGGAAAGGGAAGGTTAGTTGGTAGCTGGACACTTTTCAAGACCTAGAGATGTCATGAAAAGAGGATCCAATTTAGGAGTCTACAGAATGAAAGAGCTGAACTAGAGTAGGGGGTTCTTAACCTTTTGTGTGTGTGTGCCATACACTGTTTTAGTCTGGTGAAACTGTGGACCCCTCTCAGAATAATATCTTTTGTTTTTAGATAAATTCATAATTGGAGGAAATGCTAAATTTCAAAGGTTAATAATTTCAAAGGAAAATAAAGATGTACTCCCCCCCCCACCCCAAGTTCATGGAATTCCTGGAATCTATTCATGATGATCCATGGACCCCAGGTAAAGAGTCCATGGCCTGTAAGATCTCCAAGGACTCTTCCATCTAAGACATTCTATGATTAACACTAAATGCAGAAGACAGAAGTGGCAAGACAGGAAGCTCGAAGGCATGTGTGGGGCTGGAACATTGATCTCCATTAGCTATTAGTGAGAGTTCAGAACCAACATGGCCTTCGAAAGCAGCTCTCCTGCAGTGCTTCTGAATGTAAACTGGCTACCCCTGCAGCGCACTTAACTCCACAATCAGAGACTTAAAACTCATGAGAAAAATGCAGCAGGTGGAGGAACAGTCTGTTTCCAGGTGTGATTATTTTAAAAACTCCTCCTACCAGATCCAATTCCATATCACAAAATGTATTGCAATATTGAAATATCCCTGATTTGACCTTTCCGTTTTTCTGACTTACCCACTTTACCTACTCTGACTTCTCACTTCAAGGCTCCCCAGAAAGGAAAAGCAGTTCATCAGTACTTAAATATTCTGGGGAAATTGCTCTGAAAAGGAACCCCTGCCAAAATAGAAAGTCAAAGTTTTAATCTGTATGTTTGTTCTGAGGAATGTCCAACTAGTTTTTATTAGATGCTTTTTTGGTCATTAGACCCTGGAGTTGGAAGGGACCTTAGAACTCTTCCAGCGCAATCTTCCCCCAATAGCTAACGTGTATCAAGCTAGTGCTTCTAAGGTTTGCAAAAGACTTTACATAGATTATCTCATTTGATCCTCAAAATAAATTTGTGAGATAAGCTGTTATTATCCCCACTCTACAGATGAAGAAACTGAGATGGAAGGAAGTTAATTGAATTTGTAAGGGACAGAGAAGGGATTTGAACCCTGGTTTCAGAGTCATAGTGTAGGCCAGCGTTCTTTACACTGTACTCTGATACCTCCTCAGGTTCAGATTAGTGTAAGATTTTTGTTATTGTAGTTCAGTCATTTCTCAGTCATGTCTGACTCTTTGGAACCCCATTTGGGGTTTTCTTGGCAAAGATACTGGAGGGATTTGTCATTTCCTCCTCTAGCTCATTTGACAGATGAGAAAACTGAGGCAAATAGGGTTAAATGACTTGCCCAAGGTCATACAGCTAGGAAGTATCTGAGGTCACATTTGAATGTAGGTCTTTCTGACTCGAAGGCCAGCATTCTTTCTACTGTAACACCCAGCTGCCTAGTAGCAGCTAAAAGTTTGTCACTGTTGTTTTTCCCATGTTCTACTCTGCCCCCCCTTTTTAAAAAAAAATCCTTTTTTCAGGCAACCCTGACCTGCTACGGAGAATCAACAGAGCACTAAGTTGGAGTCAGGGAGTCTGGGCTCAAACCCTAGCCCTGCCGCTTACTCGCCGTGTGACCTTGGGCAAGTCTCACTTCTCTGAGCCTTAGCTTCCTCATGTGTGATATGAGGGCATTGGACTAGATTTCTCTAAAGCCTCTTCCAGCTCTGTCTAAATCTAGGATTCTTCCGTGTCCTCCTGGAGCCTTAGATCTCTCACAACCTTTGGGCATAACTTCAACACCTCTGAGATGTGTACACTTCAAGATATATTTTTCTTTCCTCTTTCCCTCATACACATTTTACTACAACACATTTATAAAGGATCTTTTTTTTTAATTTCACAAATGTTACCCAGTCTATTTTTGCATTTTTGAAGAGTTCCCTTCCAAGCTCCTGATAGTATGTGTATGTGTGGTTTTTCTTTTTAAACAGACTTAGCTCAAAGTGAATATGGGACATGATCTCCAATTCATCCCAAACCAGGTTTGGATTCATTCTTAGGCTGTGCTGCTATTAATCACTCCTAAGAGCCTAACAAAGCCCTTCCAGTGGACTGCAAAACCTTGATTTTCCTTTGCAGCCAGCTCTTTCCACTGCTCAGTCTAAGGGGCCTTGAAATTCTGCCCAGATAAGGGTCTGGCTGACAGCTTGACAGGTGCCTGAGGGCTGCACCTAATTTGCTTAGGCCTGTAGATTGTAGTTGCCCCGTCTTTAACACCAGCAAGTGGTCTACGGGGCCTGTAGGTCCCGGCACACCGAGCCCACTCTTCATCCTGGCAGTCTTAAAGCTTGGAACAAGATGGAAGAGTGTATTCTGAGGCTTTACCTGTCTCTGGGCTAAAGGTGAGGTGAGTCTCCTGACTCTGTAGAAACTGGGAAGATCTTTCGAACATGGATTGAAAGTTGTCTTAAACCTTAACCATGAAAGTAATTCTTGAGATCTGGAAGAGATGAAAACAGGAGCAAGAGAGTCAAGGTTAGGGGAGTAAGGGATAGTACTTTTCCCCCACCAGGTGATAAAACTGCCTTGCCTGTTTTTTCAGCACTCTTCATGCTGAATTAAGTCATATTGGCAAAATTCTTTACCAATTTTAGGTGAAAGATGTTTGTATCAGAATGGAATGGTGATTTCAGAGCCATCAAATTCTGACAGTGAAAGTTGGAAGGCTTCACTCTCTTTCTTAGTGTAGGAAAACAATCAGATGTACAAGCATATTTTCAGACCTTAGCATTTGTTTTAACTTGTATGTGCATACTAAAAAATGTTTCATAGACTTAAGACCTAGGTAGGTACACTCCCACCTGAAAAATTTATAGTATGCATTATCAAAACACATCTCTGGTATGTATATTTCCATTCTTTGTTTTATATTTTAAGGGCAAAAAAAATCAATTTTCTTAGCTAGATCTCTGTTTGTGTTGGGGGGGGAATCATTTTAATCTGATGTGTAATGTTGGTATTGGTATAATCTTTTATTTGTCATTTACAAGATCAAGTCATATAATGACTTCCATTGTCTATTACCTGTTATAGGTTATTTGGTCAGTGTTTTGTTATTTGTTTTGAAACAGGTAGTTGGTTGAAAAAAGCGTAGCTGTAGTAATTGTGTTTTTTATCATCCAAGCAGAACGTTCGTTCAGTAGTGGCCCATGTGGGTTTCTTTTTCTGTAGGGTTTAGTCCTTGCTCCCAATTCTCTTGAATTGCTTCCCACCCCCCCCCCCCCCACTCCCCCTAGGGAGTGTTGAAGAAGATTCTGGATGTCTTCTTTGTTCCAATTCTCCAACCCCCTTCCTGTCTAGGAGAATACAGGTCACCAGTGAACTAACCTGTTCTAGATCTCTGATCCAAAAGCAGAGGGAGTTTTTGCACAGGAAAAGCACCCTTCTTTGGGGCTTTGGGCTGTGTGTGTAGCGCATGCTGGACCACCTGGTAGTTTCCTATTTTAACAAATTATTATTCTTGCCTACACTGCTGAGTCCTTTTGTTTCTGGCTGATAAGTGATATCAGTCTTCTCTGATTTCCTCACCTTGGGGGGAAGTTCTGGTGGTTCTTCACTCACATTACAACTCTGTTCAAAAGATAAAAGATTGGCTGTTAAAATGGATTTCCTCTGCATTCTTGTAATAGGGGTTCTTAACCTATTTTCTGTCATGGATGCCTTTTCAGAATAATGTTTTTAAAAGCATAAAAGAAAATACATAAGATTGCGAAGGAAACCAAATGTATTGAAATGCAGTTATCAAAATATTGAAAACACGTTCACTGATCCCAGGTTAAGAACTCCTTAGCCTGAAGGTTACGTGGAACACAGAGTAGCATCACCCAGAAAGTTGACTCACTCAATATGGTAAAGATTATCACGGCCATAACTCCATCATCCCCAACTGCCTAGAATGCCCTGCTTCTCCCATAGTCCAGAACAGTACCGAGGCAAGAGGATGCCTGCCTGAATCACTGGGCTAAGCTGCTAAAGGGAACACAGTCTCCTGGCCTGTTGGCTTTGGCACCTGAAAAGAGAGGATTTCTGTAAACGTGACCCCGTGGGGTGAGAAGGCAAGCTGTCTAGTGTGCAAAACTGACCCTTCAAATGAGAAGCCAGGTAATTAACATGGGAGTGTCAGTTTTAGCCCAGAAATGACACCATGAATCCCTCCATTTGGAGGGAGCTGCTTCCAGCACCTTCTTTTTGCAAGGAACAAGCATAATTCTGGTGTGGGATTGAGCTGTCAGGGCCATGTCTCTCCTGTGTTCCCTCTGAGCCTTCATTGTCTCCTTGTGAATCTCAGAACATTCTTTGTCTGCTCGGCTTAGCTTGTACCACCCGCCCAGCAGGCTCCCAGCCTCTTTCATCACAGTTTCATCTCTCCCTCCCTCCCTCTCTTTCTCTTTCTCTCTTCTCTCCTCTCTTCTTCTCTTTCTCTTCTCTTCTCTTCTCTTCTCTCTCTCTCTCTCTCTCTCTTCTCTCTCTGTCTCTCTTCTCTCCTCTCTTCTTCTCTTTCTCTTCTCTTCTCTTCTCTTCTCTTCTCTCTCTCTCTCACTCTCTCTCTCTCTCTCTCTCTCTCTCTCTCTCCTCTCTCTCCCTTTCCCTCTCCCTCTCTCCCCCCCTCCTTCTCTCTCCCATCTCTCTTATCTCTCTTCCTCATCTTTTTTCTCTTTTCTCTTGCTTTCTCTTCCCTCTTTTTCTCCCTTGTCTTCTTCCCTCTCCTTTTCTTTCTTTTCTTTCTCCTCTCTCTTTTCTTTTTCTGTCTCTCTCTTCTCCTCTCACTCTTTCTTCTCATTTTTTCTCTTCTCTTTTCTCTCTCTTCTCTCACTCTCTCTCCTTACTCTCTTCTCTTTTTTCTCCCTCTTTCTCTTCTCTTTCTTCTTCTGCTCTTTCTCCTCTCTTTCTTCTCCCTCCCTTCTTTTCTTTCTCTCCCCTCTCTTTTCTCTTTCCATCTCTCTCTTTTCTCTCTTCTCTTTCTCTCTCTTCTCTTTCTTCTCTCTCTTCTTTCCCCTTCCCCCACCTCATTTCTTTGAGTGCTCTGATAAAATGAAGGCTCCAAAGGAAAAGTTTTCTAATGAGCTTCAAATACAGGAAGAGATATAACACCTTTAAAACAGAGGGTGTTTAAGTGGAATTTGACTATGAATTTTTCATAGAGATTTCTAATTTATACAATACTTGGGGTGGGTAGTGGTGGTGTTCCTTGTAATATCTGTAAGTAAAGGAGTGATACAGTTGAGAATTTTATATTCTACTTCCTCCTGCCTCCTCATCCCCACCCCATCCCCCATCCCCCTCCATTCTGGGATATTGAGAGAATTGACAGTGCACTCTAGCCTCACATGCCATTGTTAATAGGGGATGAAATGTGACAATAAAATCCTTGTGAATTTAAATAGCACAGTGCTCAGAAAAGCTATTGAAATAAACACCCGGATCCCTAGTCATCCCAGTGCAAAATAAAGCATTAATGGCTTAGTATGGCTTTACTTTTAACAACCCAGTTAAGGCCTTTCCTTTCTTCCTTCCCTTTCTCCTCATTCCCTGTACTATACTAAGCTTTTAAAATGGTTCCCGGCCTGGAAGAGGGTGGGAGGAGGAGAGAGGGTGCCAAGGTCAAGTCAGGTCACTGAAAAGTCATTTGCAGTTTGCATAGCATTTTCCATTGAAATAACTTCCATTTTGAAGGCTGGAAGAAGTCTTAGAAATCTAAAATAATCCCCTTATTGGGGGAAAAAAAGGTTTTATTGATAACGTCTTGTTCTTACATCAGAGTCATTTTTAAATGTGATTCCACCTCCCCCAGACCCTAATATCCGTTCAACCCTCCCCTGAGACAAAGACAAGAGGTTAAGCAAAGGTAACAGATCCAGTCACCATGAGTAGATGGTATCAATGACATTTTCTACTCCTAGTCCCCAAGTTCTGTATCTGTTCTCTAGAACCAGGATCAATCATTATAATTCCTCATCCTTTGACTTCTTTTTAATGGTCTTTTTATTTACATTATTGTAGTTTTGTATTTATGGTTCTGTTGGTTCTTCTTACTTCATTCTGCATCAGCATATGCAAGGCTTCTGATATTTGTCTCTGAATTGCTCATAATCGTCATTTCTTACTGCATCACAATATTCTATTGCCTTCACATTCCAGTGTTGGTTTAGCCAGTGACCATTTGATACCCACTATGTTTCCAGTTCTCTATTACCATGAAGGTGCTGTTATTAATATTTTGGCCCATACAGAGTCTTTCTTCCTATTTTTGACCTCTTCAACTCCTTGGTTTTCCAGACAAGGAAACTGCAGCCCGGTTGTGCCCAAGATTAGATAGCTAATTAATGACAAATTGAGACTAGAACTCATGTCTTGTGATTCACAGGTTATCATTATCTTGGGGCAGCTAGGTGGCGAAGTGAGTAGAGCACCAGCCCTAGAGTCAGGAGGATCTGAGTTCAAATGTGGCCTCAGACACTTGACACACCAGCTGTGTGACATTGGGCAAGTCACTTAATCCCAGTTGCCCTGCCTTCCCCCCTCCAAAAAAAAAAAGATGATCATTATCTTAGTTGCCTCAACTGTAAAATATCAATAATTACAGCACCTATTCTTGCAGGGTTCTTGTAAAGATGAAATCTGATAGTTGTAAAGCTCTTCTTAGTCCTGTGTCTGGCATTTAGTAGGTACAATATAAATGCTTATGATCCTCCCTTTCCTATTGCTCTTTTCCCAAGACTCTATCTCTCTCTTTTCTTTTTTTTACTACCCACCATGGTAGTAATGATCAGTTAAAAATTATCATTTTTCCAATTTTAAATTCTATTTAAAAATTATTATTATTCTAGTATTTTATTTAATACATAATTTTTCCAGTTTACAGTATGGTGAGCTTATCTAAGTTAAACAGTCAATGAGGAGACCAGGTAAAGCATCCTTGTGTCATACTCAAGGAGCTTTAAAAGCCTCAAGCTACTCAAGTCTTTGACCTTCTCTCCCTTGTTCTACAATACGCTGTCACTTATTCTCTCTAAGTGTAGAACCATAGAACCTCAGAATTGCAAGGGACCTCAGAAGTCAGTCATTGGTACCTCAGTAGAAATCTCTTCAGTGATATCCCCAAAGAGTCATCCTTCCTCCACTTGGAAACTTCCAGGGAAAGGGAACTCACTATCTTTTAAAACAACCTGTTCCCTTCTTAGATTTCTTCAATGGTTAGGAGGTTTTCCTTATAAGAAATTGAAAATCTATATCACTATAGTCTGGGTATAAGAAGAACGGGTATATTCTTCTTAGTTCTGTCTTCTAGGGTCAAGCAGAATAAATCAGATCCTTCCTTCAATGTGACAGCTTTTCAGTTACTCAAAGATAGCTCTCCTGACATAAGTAAACTTGGAGCTGCTATTCAATGCCCTCGTCTTCCCGGTGGACCCAGCCTCCCTCCATTTCCAACTATATTACATAAAGTTAATTAAGAGAGATTTTAATTTAGGCTCTTATTGGAACATAAACTTCATGTACCCTGTGCTTAAAAATTATAACTTCCCCAGTTCTGCCTCTTTAGTCATGATTTTTTTTTCAATTCTGAAGTTGATTCTATTCTTCAGTTAGCATTGCCTTATACTATATGCCAGACCTGGGTGGAAGGAGCCCAGTACCCCAAAGAGGGAGAGAGGGATTTCTGAAGTTCATAGGATCTTAGATTTAGAACTCAAAGGTACCTCAGAGATCATCTAGCAGAACAAATAAGTAAACTGAGGCCGGGGGAAGTTGGCACCAAACCCAATTCAGTTTCTACTGTACCATATTGTAGAATTTCTAGATGTTTTGCCTCTTTAGATCTCAATAGGAATTATTTCTCAGGTTTTCACCAATAGCCAAAATACAATTGTCACTTTAAATGGAACTCATTCAATAGCTTTAACCTTCTTTGGAGGAACAATGCATTATTTCTTCCTGTCTTAATGTAAAACGCATAGGTTTTCTTTGTGTGGTTTTGGTTTTGTTGTACTTTGAAAAATAAAAAAAAAAGAAAAATGAAAAAGAAAAGTATATGTGCATGCGTGTGTGTGTGTGTGTGTGTGTGTGTGTTTGTACTATCTAGTGTAGTTGACAGTTTCTACTAAGGCAAGACTATGATATACCATGAGGCACAAGTCAATTTTATGAGTCGCAATATTTGCAGTAGATGGTGAATGGGCCATTATGATTTTCACAGAATTATCTTAGCTTTGAAACCATCCTATAGCAACAGTTATAAGTAAAGAAAAAAAAGGTTGCATTTCAGAGTGTTTACCTGATGGGCCCCAGTACCCTGGGTGTGATGAGGTGGTCTTGGGTTCCCAGCACTTTGACATGTGTTGAAGAGGCAGTGTGGCCGAATGGATTGAATTCTGGTTCTGAGTTCACGTGTCACCTCCAACATCCACTAGTGACTTTTTGGGCATCACACAGATAGAAGGAGCATGGTGAGGTGGATAAAGGGCTGGATTTGAGGTCACACCTGGGTTTCAATTCTAATCTGCCATTTACTTCCTGTGTGATCTTGGAGAAATCTCTTCACCTTCTTCAGTTTCTTCATCTCTAAAATAAGGGAGGTGCACTGCACCAGTTCTCAAGGTGTGATCTGGAGTCCTCAGGTTTCCTGAGACCCTTTCAGGGGATCTTGAAGGTCAAAACTGTTTTCATAATGACTATTTTCATTTCGATTATAGTGCATATGGATATCCATAACCCACATTAACAAAAGCTTCTTGAGGGGTGCTCAGCCATTCTAATAAAAGTAATAGAGGGGTCCTGAATCCAGAAAGTTTGAAAACTACTGGATTTGATCATCTGTAAGGGACTACACAATTTTTAAGCTACGGCTCTAAAGGGCAGAGCCGGGTCTTCCCCCACTTGAAATCCTTATCTTTCCTCTGTATTTTCCACTGCCTTCCAACCCGCTCATTTTACAGAGGAAGAAACTGAAGCCCAGACAGATGAAGAGACTTGCCCAAGGGGCCTGCGGGTAAGAAGCAGCTGAGCCAAGACCTGATCCCAGAACTTGTGATTCCACATACACCTTGTCAGAACTCTCAGAAGAAAACAGATAACATAACACTGCCCGAAAGCACTTTGGACCCACCAAAGGACTTTTCGCCATAGAAAGATTCTGAAAAATGTACCTTAGCGAGGTAGGCACCTGCTTAGAGATGTTTGATCCTGAGAGTCTGGGATGGTGGTAAAGAATGAATTTCTCCACACTAGAAATTTAGACCACATTCCTTCTTTCCTGCCAGGTAACCGTTGGATCGCTCCAGGTTGTGTTAGTTCATTTAGGTTTTGTTGGGGCGATAATAGTCACATCTCATTTGATTGAGAAAGTGCAAAAAGTTTTCACAGTCAGTTGGAGTTTTTCCACTGGGAAAGTTGTTACCATAGTTTAATGCACTGATGCTAAACAACTCATTTGCGCCTTGGGATCTGGTCTGTTACTGCCTCAGTGTAGCAGTGAAGGCCTCCCGTTTGTTAGAATTCAGCAAGTCTACTGTACCTCACACTGCCTTATTGTAACTCTCTAGACGTGTGTGTGGTGAAGAAATGGTCAGTATCATTTTCATGTATAGGTATATGTACATATATAGTACATATCTGTGTCTTTTCATTATTCCATCATTTCAGTTGTGTCTGACCCTTTGGGACCCCATTTGGGATTTTCTTGGCAAAGATGCTGGAGTAGTTTGCCGTTTTCTTCTTCAGTGGATCGATTTTGTCAGGCAGTCGAAGGTTAAGTAACTTGCCCAGGGTCATGCTGCTAGGAAGTACCTGAAGTTGGATTTGAACTCTGGTCTTCCTGACTCCAGGCCTAGTGCTCTCTCCACTGAGCCACCAGCTGCCTCATATCTGTGTTTATATATGTATGTATACGTACACATGCACAAACATTAGGATGATAAATTGCTTGTGTATGTGTGTGTGTGTGGGGGTGTCTGGGTCATTGAAAGGTTAATTGGTTTTCTCACAGTCCTATAGCTAGCATGTGTCAGGGTGAGACTTGAACCGATAGACACACAAACATATGAAATATGTATGTATATATATATATACATATATATAAAATATGTATATATGCAACACACTATAAAACTTATATATGCTATATAGTATATGTACATATGTGTATATATAGCATATGTACATATGCATATATGTAGTCTTGAGTTATATATGTATAGTGGATATATATGTGTGTGTGTAGTGATTGTATATTTAATCTGTATGTATTTATATATACGTACCATCAATTGTATATGATATGTGGTGTGTATGTACATATATATATTTCTAGTATATAAAGATGAAATTTGATAGAAGAGAGCTAGCTGGCCCTGGAACCAGGCGGATTCTGGATCAAGACCCACTTGGGACACAAACTCACTGTGTGACCCTGAGCAAATCTTTCAGCTTCTCAGTGCCCCAGACAAGTCGCTGAGACTATAGATGGCAGAAAAGGTTCTGGTTTGCGATGGCAGAGGGAGGCCCCCACTAGGAGCTCCCTACACAGGTCTGCCCTCACCTCCCCTTAAATCTGTAAATATTATATAAATGTGATCCATGGTACAGTATGGATAGAGAGTTGGGTTTGAAGTCAGGAAAACCTGCTTCCAAGCCTGCCTCTGGAACATACTAGTTATATAGCCACAGCCAAGTTATTCAACCTGTCAAGGCTCTAGAAAACTCTAATCTATAAATTGAAAAGGAATTACAGATTTTCATCAAGGAAGAGGTTTTCTGCACTAGGGTTGACTATACACATGAAATCAAAGATTTAGAGACCATAAATAAATGTTTATCCCTCTGTCTGCCTATCCACATATACCAGTGTGGTGTGGTGGATAGAATGATTGACTTGGAGTCAGGAAGACATAGATTCAAATCTAGCTTTTGACTATTATTAATTGTTCAAACCTGGTCCCCATTTAACTTCTTTGTCCCTAAGGCAACTCTCTAGGACTTACCTCCTAGATCATTAAGCTTTATGATCTGCTATTGGTTGAGTTAATTCCAAAACCTCACACACACACATAATGTAGAGATATGAACCATACTTAACTATTAACTGTTGTAAAGCCCCGAATAAACTGTGCTGATATGCTGAACCCCAAAACAATTTCCAATATAAACTTTTTTTAAAAAGCTAAACTGGCACTTGAGCTGGTTTCTTTCATTTTTCACCAGAGGTGAAGTCCCCAAGTTACCCCACCATAGAATTGCAATTGGAACCCAGGCCCTTTATTTTCTAAAACTACCTGTGAACATCAAAATATTTCCTGACTTAAATCTTTATATTTTTAAAAATGTTCTCGATGTTTCTTGAAATCCCATGTCTGACTCCTGGTGTGTCCCAAAATATGTAATAAAGGCTTGCCCCTGTAGGCTCATAATCTTGAGTTAAGATGAACTGACACAGACATAGTATTAGGACTTTGAGACTCCAAGAAGAAAACAGAAGTGTTGTATGGGGGTCTTCATAGGATCACACATTCGAGTTGAAAAAGACTTTTGAGGTCCTCATCCTCATTTTACAGATAAGGAAACTGAGACCAAGAGAGGTCAAGTGATTGGCCCAGGGTCATAGGGTGGCAGAGCTGAAATTTGAGCTCAGGTCCTCTAAATGCCAGTGTACTTTCCACTACACGATGATAATAAACTTTGAGGTCCCTTAGAGGTGATCCAGCTTCACGCTCTTCATTTTATGGAGAAGTATGCAGAGAGATGAAATGACCTAAGCTCATGTAGGTAGTTAATGTGAGTCCAAATTCAAGTCTTGGCCCTCTGATTACAAATCCCGCACTGTTCCTCAAGTAAATGTAAGCTCCTAATGAGAAGGGACTGTCTTTTATTTTATTAGAAATCTTATAATTAAATATCTCTATGAAAAACGAAACTGACTTAGTAGCTATATTTAAAATAATTCATGCCAAGGCACTTGGAACACTTTCAGCTCTTCTCTTTAAGGCCTCACCATGTTTCTTTGACTATTCATTCTCATTCAGTTTTTCTTCTAGGATTGTAGCTAAGTGGAGACTCACTTCATTCTTTGGATTCTCCTTCTCTTGCATACTTTTCATGTTTCATTCCTAGTTATATCCTAGAACTAGTTTTTTGATTTCATGTTCTTTCCTCTTCCATCTGATTTTTTTTTGTTCTCCCAGTCATCAACTATCAGAAGTTTTTAGGTGGTTGAGTAAAAGTGATTCATTTAATTCTAGAGGAATTAAGATCAGGAAGGGACAAAACTAACAATTTCTTATTCTTTCCTGGCTCCTTCACTACACTCCTTTCTTTTCTTTTCTTTTCCTTCCTTTATCTATCTGTTACATTCCCACCCCCACCCCCATCAGGTTGAGACTGGGGAGAAAAACATCCTAGCTCACCTTTGCTTACTCCTTTAAAGTTACCCTTGAGGTCCACGAGTCCATAGCATGATTTGGAGACGTGAGAAGGGGCTAGGGTATTTGGTTTTTAGCAAATGACACAAAACAGAAGTTATACTGCAGAAATTATAATTCTAAGATTCTCTTTAAACCAGGTGGATTATAGGTTTCCAGAGCCTACAGACCATGACAACTGATCCATAGAATAAGGGCATCCTGGCAGCTGCACCTGTAGTGGCTAGCTAGAACATTCATCCTCATCAGCATTTTGAGGCTCTCCAGTGTTTCCTGGTGATGCGTCTGTTCTGCAAATGAATAACAGGTAAAGATGCCAGGCTTGTAGGATTGCTAAGTCAACAAGTTCAATGGGTCCCAGTAGGAATGGTCCAAACTGAACCAGGGTTGAGGCAAAAAAAAATCATGTTCTTCCAGTGGCATTTTTTTTAAGGCATGTATTAGAGGAAGTTGTCAATAGGGGAAAGGAAAAGGAAGAAGACAATGGAGGCCAGCAGGAAGATGCTTTGTTCTTAAAAGCTGATTTAGGAGAAGATGATGCTAATTCTGTCTTAATGGGCCCTCCATCAAGAGCTTCAGGGACATAATTATTTCATTAATTCTCACAATGCCCTTGTGGCATAGGTAAGGTGGTACATATTATTAGTCACACTTGGTAATGTGAAATCAGTGAGTCCATTCAGAACAGTCATTCATTGGAGGTCAGTACCTATTATGGTTAGTTGCCTTTCCTGTCCTGGGTCAGGGATGCTGCTTCTCTTCTGAGTATGCAGAAAAAATCTAGAGCAGCACAGTTGCTGTAGATTGCTTCTGAGTGGACTTTCTAAGTTAGGGGGATAGAAAGAGAAGGGAGAAATATTTCTGATGAAAAATCCCAATGTGGATGTCACAGAATGAGCATTTGATCCTGAGTCAGGAGCTGGGTTTGATTTCTAGGTCTGCCTCTCACACACTGCCTGTGTGACCTTGGATAAGTTCTAGTCCAAAGCAATCCAACAAGCATTGATAAAGTGCTCCCGAGCCATTAGAATGTGAGCTCCTTATGAGCAAGGACCATGTTTTTGTAGTTCTTTGCATCTTTAGGGCTTAGCATGGTACCTCTCATAAAGTGAGTTCTTAGAAGTAGCTAGGTGTCATAAAGGATAGAGCATCAGATTTGTCATCCTGCCTCAGTCGCTTAGTAGTTGTGTCTCCCCGGCACTGAGGCCACCATTAGCCCCCAAGTTTTGGCTGCCTTTACTTTGAATTGGAATTATCATTAAATGGAAGTGAGGATCAATCTTATCTTCATTTCACTCCCTAAGAAAACGGAAGGTCTTTACATCTGTAATCACACCAGTCCTTCGTATTATGTTCTAGTGGGGCCAGGAGCTTGTTATCAAGTATGATTACCCACATTTTAATCTGCCAAAATACAATTTCAAAAATAGTCAAGTAACTTGCAAATGGAAGTTAGCAACATGGTTTAGTTAAATTTTTATTTTTGCTATCCTTTTAACTTCTGACTCCAGAGCTCTTTCTTTGCCACATACATGAAAAAAGGCATATTTGTCAGGAATATTTTGTGAATTCCCTTGAGATAACTAGTGACCTATCTACAAGGTAGTTTGGGAGGGAGGGCACTATAAGTTGATGGGATCAGGAAAGACTTCATGTAGAAGACTGCTTGAGCTGTGTCTTAAAGGAACTCTATGAAGTAGAGGTCAGACGAAAATATATTGGATGACCTGAGCAGGGTTGCAGAAACCCTAGGTGGAATGTCAAGTTCTATCTGAGAAGCAGAGAGAAGACTGGTTTGGCTGGATTGCACAGGGTGGGACAAGGAATCATGTCCAAAGAATCTGCACAGATAGGCTGGAACCATGTTGTGAAGGGCTTTCAAAGCGAAACAGAAGAGTTTCTATTTTATCCTACAGGCAAATGGGAAGCCACTGGAGTTGATTGGATAGAGGAGTCACATGATCAGATCTGAATTTAAGGAAAAATACTTTCGCTGCAGTGGAGTAGTGAGAGACTTGAGACAGGGAGATCAGTTGGGAGCCCTTGCAACAATGTAGGCATGAGGTGAGAGTTGCTAGATGTGTGAGTAGAGAGGAGTTAGATGCAGGAAATGTGAAAGAAATGTAGCACCTGAAAGGTTTGGCTACTAATTGGATACGTGGGGTGAAGGAGAGTGAGGAGTCTAGGATGATGCCAAAGTTACGAAGGGCAATTTGAAGGGTAGTGGTACTTTTCAAGAGAAATAGGGAAATTTGGGAAAAGGAAGGCTGTGGGGGGAGACAATGAGTTCAATTTTGGACATGAGGATATGTGTATATTTATATCTATGAGTCATTTGCCATCTGCATGAAGATGTTAGTTAAACCTATGGGAATTGATGGGGGAAGAGGGAGGGAGGGAGGAAGGGGGGGAGGGGAGAGAGAGAGAGAGAGAGAGAGAGAGAGAGAGAGAGAGAGAGAGAGAGAGAGAGAGAGAGAGAGAGAGAGAAAGAAAGAGAATATGCAGTTGTATTGAATTCATTTGAAGAGAACTGAAGATGAGATCTGTTGGTCTGTTGGTTGGAGAAGTGTGGAGGGAACGGGATCAAAAACTGCTGTAGAAGAGTGGGCCATGGCAAGGTAAAGGGTCAATTCTTTGCTGGAAATTAGGGGTCTGGGGAAAAGGAGGAAAGAGTAAGAAATGTTGTCAAGGTGTTTTGAGATGAGGAGAATGGGAGAAGGACCTCAAGTTGAATGACCCTGGTTTTCTCAATAAAGTAAGAACCATTTCACTCTTCATAGTAACTATTCCAAACCTTCTCTCCTCAAACCTTTTGCAATTGATGCCCCACACCAATGGAATCACAGGCCTGAACTCCCCTCCTCACTTCACTCCACCCCACCCCCAGATTCATTTTCACTTGATTTTAAATATGAAATGATTACTCTGAACTTTGCTTTCCCGTTTTGCCCAACTTCTTTGCTTGGCAGTGGCGAAAGACCAGTCAGAGTGCCAATCATGGGACTTCCTGCTAACTAGCAGAGGAATTAATATTAAGCAAGTGAAAACAGGCTCTGGTGGAAGAGGAGGCTAGATGAGGAAAGAAGACCCCGTAAAGGAAGAATTCAATTCTTCATCTCAGAAGCACCAGTCAGCATAAAATTCTAAGCAACAACAAAGGAAGGGGAAGGCTGCCAGATGGGAAAGGAGGTGGAATTGACTTGCATCTTACAATTGGCAAGAATATCAGGAGGTTGAAATTTGAAAGTTTTCTTACTGTTTTCGATGAAAACCTTCCAGGAAATAGTGTTCTAGGTTGAGTCGTTTAGAGACTATGATGAGACAGTGTTTCCCATCACTGAACAAAAAAGTAGGAGGTGACATCCAGAGTACCTGAACCTCTGGTTGCAAGAGGTTTGCAGAAGAGATAGGCAGCTGGTTTCTCCTTTTATCCCAGCCTCTACTCAGTGATTTTCTTCGACGTTCTTGGCTCACACAAAACTGCTGACCAGGAGGCTTTGTATTATGTCAGACTATTTATGAGCTGACATCCCTCTGGGGTGAGGGGAAGGGAGGAAATTGCTTGTTTTAAAATATACCTTAATGTGGGGCAGGTGGGTGGCTAATTTATCCATTTATCTTTTAATAAGAAGAAGAGGAAAAGAGAAACCATTCCTGGTTGGAAGCTCCATGGCGGCTACCTCACACATCACTCCTCACACAGACCCACTTTGCTACTGCTGCCTTTTCAAACTGTCAGGCCTTCGGCCCCTGGGTTGGCAGTGCAGAAGTGCTAAGTACATTTGATTGGTATCATTACTGGTCTCTGGTAATTGATTACTGTCCATGGTGAAGCATCCAGGACAAGTACACAGCCAATAGCAATCACTTAATCCATCATGCCTGTGTGTTCCTGTTCTCCTGAGACCTATCAGCCACATGGTATCCAGCCCCACTAGGCAAATTGCCGATGGCTGCTCCATGTGTACAATTAAAGGGTACTCAGTGTGTTTCCTGTGTTAACCAGAGCCACTGGCATTGTTAGGTCAAGTCCGCTGCTACTAACCAGTTCTGCCTCTTTTGCTTATAGATCTAAGTTTGCTTTCTTGTCATTGGATTCCACTGCCCTTTTTTGTGAGTATGTGTGTATTTTTACAAGGCCTAGTGGAGCCACTATAGCATAGAAGTTGTATTAGGAATATTAATTGCAAGACTTGAGATGGGTTGATTGGGATAAAGTCCTGGAGAGCTGTTTCTAATGCAGATTTTTTTTTTTTTAGAAACACGAAGAGAGAGAATAATGAATAGCAACCAGAACTAATCAGAGTTGGGTTTTTTTTTTTTGTGGTTGTTGTTACCCACTAAATCCAGTGATAATGACAAAAGAAACTCTTTTAAAAAAAATAGAGTAAGACTCCAGCATTTACATTGTTTCCTCAGCTTCCCTACAAACTGGAAAAAAAAACATTAAAATATACATGGGCTCTAGAATTCAGCTCTGGTCCAGTATTTCATACCTGCGTGACCTTGGGCAATCCATCTAGCTGCTATGTATCTTCATTTTCTTGTCTGTGCAATGAAGGAGTAGATGGCCTCTGAGGCCTCTTTGCCTCTAGGGTTGTGTTCTTTAGGTACCACCTCTAGGGCTGGAAGGGCCCTCTGAGGTCATCTAATCCAAATTTCCTATGGTACAGAGAAGGAAACTGAAGGCCAGAGGAGGAAAGAGATCACAATGCAGGTACTAAGATAGCAGAAAACCATCCTCTTGCCCCTGAACCTGTTTCATCACATGTGGCTCTCAGTAGGTCTTGGTTCTACGAAACCATAAGACCCCGATATAAATTGCGGAATCCTAATAATAGTTTTAAGCACTAGGTATTGGACAGCTAGGTAGTGTAGTAGATAGAGCTGGGGCTTGAGTCAGAAAGACTCATCTTCCTGGAGTTCAAATCTGGCCTCAGACACTTCCCAGCTCTGTGACCCTGGGCAAGTCACTTAACCCTGTTTGCTTCAGTTTTCTCAACTATCAAATGAGCTGGAGAAGGAAATGGCAAACCACTCTAGCGTCTTTGCAAAAAAAAAAAAAAAAACCCAAACCCAAATGAGGTCATGAAGAATCAGACATGGCTGAAATGACTAAACAAACAAACACCACCACCACCAGGTAATGGTAGGAGGGACCCGAGAGGACAATAGGAATGCCACATGATTTTAAAACCACATGTTTACAGCTGGAAGAAACCTTGGATAGATCATGTAGTCCAGAAGTTCTTAACCAGAGTCCATGAATTTTTTTTTAATTTGAAAACTTTCTTTCAAAATAATAGCTTTCTTTTGTCATCCTATGTCTTTTATGCATTTAAAAGCATTCTTTTTGAAAGGAATCCATAAATTTCACCAAACTCCCAGAAGGGTCTGTGACATGAGCAAAAAGGATAAAAATCCTGATCTAGCGCCAACCTTCCTTATTTTCCAAACGTAAAGAACTTTTGCCACTGTGGGGACAGATGAGGAGAGAGTAACTATTGCTCCCTCTGACAAAAGAAGCCATATAATCACCAGGATCAGATAAAGAATAGGTTCAGAGGTATGTGTGTGTGTGTCATAGGATCTTGGATTTAGAGTTGGGAGGGCACTAAGACTTCATCTAATCCAGAGCCGTCCCCATCTTGAAGCCTGAAAAACTCCCGAGTGAGGCCTACACCAAATTAAAATGTAATTGGGAAATGGGTAACAAAATAAATAAAAACACACTATGGCATAGATAATGTTAATTTGTGCTTTTTTAAGTCAACCTGAGGCTTGACACCTCTGATCTAGTCTAGTCCCTTTGTTTTCTAGATGAGAAAATTGAATCACAAGGAAGTGAAGGGGTCCATGTAGCAAGTGACAGAACTAAGATGGGAATCTGGATCCTGGGATGCCAAGTCTAGTCTTTGTTCCAGCTACAGCCACCCTAAAAAGGATGCAGAACCAGAGAGGGAAATAACAGCTGACTCTCCACTCATCCTGAAGCTGACTCAAGGCCAAGTATAAAATGGTCGCCAAGCAGGAGGGAGGAAGAAGGTGCTAGTGGGTACAACATTGGTGGGTACAACATTGGAACCTAGGCAACAAGAGTAGGTTAAAATAATACGATTAAAATGAGATGAATAAGATGAAAAAATTACATGTAGGGGTCCAACACAAACAGCACAGTGGAGATTGCTGCAGTGTCAAGTTGGTGCCTTATTCCCCTTCCCCGAAATGACTTTTTAATTACTTTGTCCATATGTTGTATTTACTTCTCTATGCACCTGTGGTATCTCCCTCAGTAGAATTAATTCCTTAAGAATAAGAACTATCTCATTCTTGTCCTTCTATCCCCAGTGGCTAACACATTTCCTCTCACCTAGTAGATGCTTAATAAATACTTGTTGAATTGAAGGGTTGTTCCTTCTAAAGATTTTTTCCCTTTTTCCTGAAATTTCTGTTTGTTCCCAGTGAAGAAGTTCTGATCCCATATTTATAGGCACTAGCTGCTGTGGAGCCAAGGTCTCTGTTTGCAGTATTGGTAGCCTGCCAATGCGGGGGGTTCTGTTACTGGCTATAAATGGTTTTTTTTTAAAGTGTGTTTTGGATTTTGGTGACAGGTGCCTCCACATCCTAACTCATCTCTCTTCAGTACAGTACAAATAATGTCTGTGTGGGACTCACCTTTGATTTGGGGCTTCCTCTGGAGCCTTGGCATAGTGATTTCTTGGGAGAGAATATTTGAAATTGTAGTTTAAGGCCTCTTTGCCTTCCTCTCCTGGACAACTGGTGCGAGCAATGCCTAATTTAGCTCAGTGTCATGTGATTTAGAGGAAAGAAGGCTGTATTTGGATTTAGAGCTGGAAAGGACCCTGCAGTTCATCTAATCTAAACCCCTCATTTTATAGATGGGGAGACCGAGGTTCATAAAGATTAAGTGATATCCCCATGGTCTCTGTCAGGGGCCAGATGGGCACTCATATCTTTCTGACTCCAAATCTAGTACTCTTCTACTATCTGATGTTTTACCTGTTTATTCTAGCAATCCTGAAATCGAGAGAAGAAATCATAACCAAAAGATCAGTATGTCTAATTTCATTCCTAGAAATATATAACTAGAACCTCTATTCCATATTAAAGAAAATCTGTGTTTATACATACCACCTGTTACCTGAGAATTTTTTAAACAATTTACAGTGTAGATTAGCTTAAGAAATATTGTTGATAACAATAATTATTATTATCTCATGATTTAAAAGATGACTACTTTTTAAGAGGACTAGATTTTAATCAGAGGTCCTGGGTTCAAATCCTAGCTCTGCCACTTACTGCTTGTGAGACCTTGAATAAGTCAGTTACCTAATTTGTGCCTCATCTTATTTATATATAAAAAGAGAGGGTTGGATTAGATACCTTCTATGATTGCTTCCAGCAGTAAGTTCATGATTATATGATCCAATCCATTGGAGTCCTTACTTAATAGTGACTGTCTTTTATTTACTAAACTGATCAAAATCCAAATGACTGGAATAGTTTTTGAGATACAAAATTCTCAATCAGTTTATCTTTTTCGCTACATATGGCTTATCTCATATGATCCAAGGGACTTATTTTGTTTCATTTTTTTTCCAATTGCATGTAAAAATAGTTTTCAGGATTCCTTTTTGTAAAATTTTGAGTTCAAGGGACCTATTTGACTGAAAAAGTGAATTGAACTGTATTGGATTGGAGTTAGTTTCCTTATCTCTCATTTATTTAAAAGTTGGTCTTGGGGTGGCTTGTTTTCTTAGTTTATGACACAGGGGTGTTTGGGTTGAACTGATGTCATTCCATCGAGGGCTAGATTAGGGCCATAGATTAATGGAGGAGATAACAATATGGAGCCATTTGGAGCCCTTTGTACAACATGGTGGTCAAGTGCCATCCTCCCTTCTGATGTGGCTGCTTCTGGGAAGCCAGAGGAAGCATCTGGAGGATGTGGTGAGGGTGTTCATCACTCGTTATCAAGAAGAAAGGCCCTGTGATGGGTCCTTTGCCACTCAGACTTCACTCCACTTCTAAATTTCTGTTTTCTGAAGGGCTTTCTTTTCGGGTATAAATGGTGCTTGAAACATGCTTACACATCTGTGGAAGTTATGTCCTCTGCTCACACTGACAGGTATCCTCGAATGACTGGGGGATCTATCAGCGCCTACAATTGGTGTTATAAACCTTCCCTCTTACTTGGTTTTGGCTCATCCCACATAGAGAATGATGGTCAGCAGGCCTAAAAATTGCTGTAATTTTCATTTTAACTCAAGATTCAGACTTCTGTCTAGACATTCATTTCTTTACTTGGGTTCCAGTTTTCACACTGCTTCTACTAGTGGAGAGTTCCTGGGAGTCAGGAGACTTCTACAGTGCTGGCACTGCCAGCTGTGTAACCTTAAACAAGTCCTGATAGCTGTAGGCCTTTATTTTCTTATCTATAAAGAATTGGACTGAGCGGTCTCTAGAGCTCTTTCTAGTTCTAAAATTCTATGACTAAGACACTCAGCTTTCTTGTACTTTTCACAGGAACACTTGGGAATGTGCAATATCTTTTTTGGTTTGTCTGTGAATTTGACAGAGCAGTTGAATGTCTTTCCAATGCAGAGCCCTTTACTTTGGCAAATCGATAAATTCAGGGTATTCCTGAGTCAGAGCCTAGAGTCCTTTCTGTTCATCAGAGACAGAACATAGGAGTCCAGTTTTTCCCCACCTCAGGCTTATTGCAAACATGTTGTGTGGCTAAAGGGGGTTTGGCTGGCTTCTCAGACAATTTTATCTTAGTTCTTTGGAGTGTCTATGTGTATGTGTGTGTATCTTTATAAATGTGTGTATTGTGTACACACACACACCCCAAAGTTGCGTTGAGAGCAGTGCCTACCAAAAAGTGAGAAAACTATTTGTCCAGGCAAAATAAATGTAGCATTGTGCATTGAACAAATCAAGTTAAGAGACAATGGGCAGGATTTGATCAATCTATCAAGAAGTATAGACTTCTTGATTTTCCTACTAGTTCGAAGCTGTGATCATAGGATTATTGATTTAGAAATGGAAAGGACCTCTCTAGTCTAACATTCCTTTTAGAGGAAACTGAAGGCCAGAGAGATAAGATTAATAATAATAGCTAGCATTTCTGTAGCATTTTAAGGTTTGTGAAGCACTTTATAAATACTACATCATTTTACCCTCACAACAACCTTGGGAGGACAGTGATATCCCCATTTTACAGAAGAAGAAACTAAGACAGGAAGAACAAAAGCAATTTACCCAGGGTTACACAGCAAAGAAGTGGATGAGACCGTATTTGAACTCAATTCTTCCCTATTCCAAGTCCAGTGTTCTCTCCACATCACCACCTAGCTGTCTTTATTACTTATCTAGGTTTGCCCAGGTTGAGAGTGACAAAGTCAGGATTCAGATCCCGACCTCTTACACCAAAGCCAAAAATCTTTCTACAGCTTCATATAGGAGCATCAGATTGAGAGCCAGAAGTGACTTCTAGTCTTATTCCTACGTTTTGTAAATGACAAAACAGAGGCTTGCCCAGGGTCACGCAGGTAGTAAGTAGCACAGCTGAGACTTGATCTCAGGTCTCCTACCTCCAAACTCAATGCTCTTTCACTTAGCTACCACACACGTAGTTTATTTACTCTCTAAGATTTCTTTAGTAAGGAGAAGCATTGCTTTTTTTTTTCAATGAAAGACATAACATCTGGTAGCAAATAATGCTAAAATACTGCATATTAATATGCCACATATTAATAATTTGTTAAGAAATTCATGAATAAGATATTAACCTCTCACTTGCATATTAAATTACTATTTTTCCTCCCGTAGCTCCAGCCGGATCTTTACATCTGCGTAGATTGGTAATGATGGCATCACCAAGTCTTTTTCTTTTTCCATTTTCAATACATTTAATTACACAGAGGCTGCTGTTAGAAAGATTTATTGTTGTCTACCATTGATTACTTTTCGAGGTGGCAGGGGTGGGAAGGAGAGCATGATGAAGAGGTTTAAAAAAAAGCCAGAGACACAGGATCTACATCTCCCATGTTTGATGCTGTGCACCTTGGAGGTGGTGCAGAACCAGTTGAGAAATATGCATTGCTTTGCTTCATCATTCAGTGAGGCTAAGGTTGCTTCCAAAGGCAAACACGCTGTGTAGGATGTACGTTTTCGGCTTCTTCCTCTTCTAGTTTCCTTTCAGACGATCTCAGAACTGTAATCAGTGAGAAAATTGCAATCAGTGTGTCTAGAAGCAACTAAGTCAAACCTGGAAGTGAGTCGAACGGGACTTATTTACATGGTTCTTCTGCTTATGTGTTTGATCACTTCCATGGCCTCTCCCTATTTTCCCTCGTTACCAGGGGCCCTTGTCCCAGGAATGAGGCACAAACTTGGCTGTTAGTCCACTAGTTGTCCATTTGTTCCTACTATAATGGTCTCTCAGATTTGCCCTTTTCCTTCCCCTGACCACGCCAATCTCTGTCCAACTTAGTATTTGTCATTCACATACATAACATACATGTACTTTAAAAATATTTTATTTTTCCCCAATTACATATTAAAACAATATTTAACTTTTTTTTTAAAGTTTTGAGTTCCAAATACTATCTCTTCCTTCCTTCCTTCCCTTCCCCCTTCCCTGAGATGGTACTTTTGTATCAACTAACCATCTGATATCTAAAATAATGACTTTCCTCCCATCTATTTTTCACCAGGATGCCAGATTCATTTCCCTGAAGCCTAACTCTTACCCTATCAAACTTACTTATTCAAAAGCTTATAGTGGTCCTCCAGAATCAGTAAGATCAAATCCCATTTCTACATCTTGGCATTCTGTGTCCCTCATAGCCTAGCCCTGCTTTACTATCTAAACTTATTTTCCACTACTTCCCTCTGCTGCAGTCAGGGTAATCTCTTCACAAGCCATGCCCATCCTAGCATTCACCCCTTTGTTTACATTGCTTTTCTAGTCTAACAGGCCCTCCAGTTCCTTTTTACCTATCCAAATGCTATATCCATTCTTCAAATCTCCCCTAGCTCCTCCGTGAAACATTCCTTACTTTATAATTAATCATCTCCAGTTGTCCCCTTCTACGGTAATTTTTGCCCATACTATATATTGTGGCACTACTCATATACCATCTCACTTTATTTTCTACTTTGGTACCGTAACAAAGCAATTGTAGAGTTTTGGAGCTGGAAGTTATCTTGGAGATCATGGATGAACCTACTCTTTTTTTCATGGGAAACTGGGGCCCAGGGAGGCTGTATTTTTGTAACATTGTACAGAAAGGCTTTCTATAAGATGTTAGGAGAAGAGAATTTAAAAGGTCATGAAACTGAGAGAGTACAAGATAACTCTCTCCCTCACAGGGTTTGTGTGAGACAAAGAACTTTGCAAAGTGCTATATAAATGTGAACTACTACCACTACCACTACCATCTATCTACTACCACCATCACCACCACCATTATTATGTATGTTTTGCACACCCCACCATGAGACTGGAACCTTATTGAAGATAGGCTCTATGTCTCCTTCTTCCTTTATCTCCCCCATGCATCTAGTTCAGTTAAGTGCATAGTAGTCACTCAATAAATACTTGTGGAATTAAAATAAATTTTGAAAGAAGAACAAACAAACTCAATAAAATCCCCCAAACCAAATTTTTAAAAACTGAAATTGCAACAGTCTCAACTGGAGTTGAAGTCAAAGGCATGGGCGAAACCCTTGTCGTTAATCTGGTCTTGGATCTGGATGACTTTGTTTTAGAGATGTTCACAGTGGGCACACAATCATGGCAGATCCTCTTCCTCCAACCTGCTTCTTGAGAGGGTTGCCAGTTTTTTGATCCCAGTCATGGAGTTCCATAGATGTTCTGAGCCTATCAGTCATATTTCAGGAAACCTATTTCATCCTTTGACACAGAGATGCCCCCATGGTGCACGGTACTTGACTCAAAAATAATAGCAGGGAACAGAGCTCAATATGGGACTGATGATAAGGTTCCTCTTTCAGTGGTGAATACAGAGTAAACACAGTGGTTTCCAAAACTCTGTGGGATAGAACAAAAAATTATATTGCCCTTAACCCTTGAAATGCTAGTATCTAGACCTTTAGACAAAGGTGATCGCATCTTGATAGAGGCTTCATAGGATTATAGATTTAAAACTAGAAGGAACCTCATAGGCCTTTATCCCTCTAATTTTATAGATAAGTAAACTCAGGCCTCAAGGAGTTAAATGGCCTGCTCAGGCTCATACAGCTAAAGTCTGAGACAGGATTTGAACTAAAATTTCCTGACTCCAAGTCTATCCCTCTATCCATTATGTTAGGTTTTGGGGAGAGCTATGAAAGAAGAATAACACTGGTGAGAACAATATTATAAAGACCCACAGCCTTGGACTGTTATAGTTGTTTTCCCCCAGTTCCACCCACCCCCCAATTGATAATGAATTCATTTAACCTTATAAATGCATGTGGCACCAAAACAATTGACTGTATAAAGAATAAATTAAGCTCACCATTGTTCTTCCTGGATAATAGTCCCAGAAGTGTCTACTACTAGCTTGGTGTGTTCTGAAACTTCCGGGCAGAGAAAGCAGCCTTACTGGTTTGTTATTATGGAAGGGTTGAGGTTGGTTGTCATGGTGGGTGATTTTGGTGCAACATCTGGGGCTGGCCCATGGATCCAAAGTATGGAACTAGTAAAGTCAAAGTGGTGGAATAGGTCCATAGGAACCAGGTCAACCTGTTTTAGACTGAGGTTGCAAACTGGATTCTAATTCACACCAGTTGTATACACACACACGTGTGTGTATATGTGTGTGTGTGTATACATATATACATGTATATGTATATATATATAGTTGAATTTAAATCTAAGGCTATATAGATGGCTCAGTGTAAACCAATCTTCCAAGAAAGAAAAGACTGTCTTCTTGGTGGGCAGTTGGGATAGTCCTTTATAGTATGAAATAGCTATTGAGTGTGTGTGTGTGTGTGTGTGTGTGTGTGTGTAAATATAACTGACTGGTTGGACTTTTACAGCAGTATGATGGATTAAAAAGAGTTAAAATTCTAGACTTTATACATTCAAATAGTTTTGCTTCTTCAAAGTAGGGGCAGTGACCTTCAGAGGGTCATGACTTCAGTATGTGTCAGAGCTGGGAGTTAGGTCTTTCTTGTCCTGATGCTGTTGCTATAAATATATGTTACATACAGTACACACACACACACACACACACACACACACACACACACACACACACGCACGCACACATCTTCCGAGAGTACTGAGGAAGTTAATATTTGGAATGGAATCTTTTGACCTATAGGTGAACAAAAGATCGATTTGGATAATTCTCTTTTACATCACAGCAAAACTGGGAGAAGGACGACAGTCTAATGGTGAGTCATACGCTAGGGAAGTGTTGTTTACGGACCCCAGAGATTGCAGCAGAAAGTGATAGCAACTGGAGGGAATGATTCAAAGTGGGGAAGTGGCAGTTTCTTTGGTAATATGAAAGTTTAAAAAAAATGTGGGGCATGAAAATATTGCAGAAATAAACTCAAAGATGCTAGAAGAGAAAATGAAAGGCTTTGAAACTGAGACACAGTATGAGATACCCTCTATCTCACAGGACTGATGTGAGACAAAGAGCTTTGTAAAGGGTTGTGTAGACATGAATTGCCACCAGTACCTACCATCACCACCACCACCATCGTCACCACCTATCACTACCATAGTCACCACCATCTATCACTACCATCACCACCACTGTCACCATCACCTATCACCATATTACCATCACCACTACCAGCACCTATTGCCACCATCATTACCTTACCGCTACCACCTACTACCTCCATCATCACCACCACCATAATCACCACCATCACCACTACCGGCACCTATCACCACCATAATCGCCACCACCTATTGCCATCATCATCACCACCACCATTACAAGAGATCCTTTATGGAGGATCTAACAGCTAACAGAATAAGACCTAAAAACTAAAATTCCAGTTTCTCCTTTATATCTTTGGAAAACATCATAATCTGGTCTCAATTTCTTCATATCTAAAGAAACAGACATGGAAGAGTATATAGTAATTAATAATACAAACAGAACCTGTGATTTCATGGACACTGGAAACTCCTAGATGAAAAAACTCCTTTGCCAGTGCAGGTCAGCACTTTCTCTACGACTTCAATTTTAAAGAGATACCCTGATTACTGAGAGGTTAAGGGACTTGTTCTGGATCACATTCCTGGTCTATGTCAGATGCAGGGTTATCTACTACATCAGAGGTTCTCAAAGTATAATCTGAATATCCCTATAGAGTCTCCAAGATCCTGTCAGGGGCTCCATGAGATCAAAACTTTTTATAATAATGCTAAGAGGTTATTTTCCCTCTCTTTCCAGCTACACATCTTATGATACCATATATCAGAAATACCATATTTCTTCATACATTTTAACCAAAATAACAGCTCATAATAGATTGAAAGCAGAAACAAACAAAAATTCATTTGTCTTTTGTCGAGCTAGACATTAAAGAGATTTGTAAACATATGTATAACAATGCCACTCTTTTTATTAATTTCTTTTAAATTTTGGAAAAGAGTTATTTTTCATAACACTGTGTTATTTATGTTAACGTACAATAGGTTTATTTTTTTAGTGTGTTCATATTTTAAAAGTTTCTAATATAGTAAATATCAATCTATATATCCCACATAAACAAAAGCTCTCTGTTTCCTTTCCTGAGACCAAAAAGCTTGGAAGCCACTCACTATGAAATGCTACCTCTCACCAACAGTAATAGCAACAATTTGTGAGAGACCTGTGGTTTCCTTCCAACACTTTAACACAGAGTCTGGCATTCAGTAGGTGCTCAATAAATGTTTATTGGCTGAGTGAGCATGCGAAATTCCCAGTTCTGTATCTACCAATGCAGATCTCTTTATAACTTAGTAGATAAATCCTAGGGAGTCGCCAGCAGCATGGAGAGATTAAATGATTTGAACTCAGGTCTTCCTGCCTCTAAGCCCCAAAGTCTATCTGCTATGCCAGGCTGCCAGGAATAAGAAGGTAACATTTGTGTGTGTGTGTTTATCGATCTGTAACTGTATATCTCTATCTCTCTATCTCCCTTTAAGGTTTGTGAAGCAGTTTTCCTCATAGTAGCTCTAGGAGATAAATAGAATATAGAGTAGAATCCACAAATTTAGAGAGCTGGGGGAGACCTTGGAGACCATCTAATGTGATTTCCTCATTTTAAAGATGAAGAAAGTGATTCGCAGAGAGGTCCAGGAACTTGCCTAAGGTGACAGAGTCAGTGGTAAAACTGGAACTACAACTGAATTTTGTATTCTTTTCATCACCCCCTTCAGCCTCAAATATTTCCAAAGATTTTAGAAATCCCAAGATTTGTGATACTGATTCCTCCAGTTGTTAAGTGCCTCACAAAAATACTTTGTGTATGCCTAATATTAAATTATATGTATACATGCTATAAATCTCTCCTCTCTAAAAGGAGTGACTCCTTTTCTGCTATCCTTAAGAACTTCGTAAGATGTTGCATATGTGGTTAGGGACTGTTGGTCAATGCCTTCATAGAAGAGATTTACGCAGGGTCATATGGCCAGGATTCCGGTTTCTTGTCCTGAGGCTGATTCTCTGTCTGCTCTACCATATGGCCTCCATACTAGCCATTTCATGAATGCTTGTTGGATTGAATTGAATTGCATCCATTGACAGATATTGCAAATAACCTAGCAATGGAGGCACCCATTTGTGAATCAGTGGCAAAGAACTGCTGATCAGGTATTCCAGACTGCCCTCTCCCCACTCCCTAATCCACCCATCCTTTCGTGCCCTAATTTCTATGTAGATACTAGAGAACTGCAAGAGGTTTTGTTGAGCTTATTGGATGATTATTAGATCTAGAGCTCAAAGGAACCTCATCTAGGTTGACTTCTTTATTTTATAAATGAGGAAGCTAAGGCTGAGAAGAGGAAGTAACCCTCCTGAAGTCACCTAGAGTAAGAGCCTGGATGCAAACCCAGATCTGGCTTTGGATCCCAAGGCTCTTGGCCACATTGCTTGCTCTAGCTCTTTTCTCTTCTTGGATACAAATCCCCCTTATTAATGTTTGAAGAGGAATCTGGAAGCTATTTCATAGGAGGCTGTGCCCTAAGTACAAGGAGAAGTAAAGATAAAGGAATATTAAAATAAACTTGGTATTGTGAATTCTTTCATATGAACAGGTCACCATTGTAGGAGGGTGCCTTGGTGAGGCAGCTTTTCAAATGTTTCCATTTTGAAACCACATGAAGAGTTTGGATTCTGGGAGATGGGGAGATGAGTTGGGGGTGGGGCAAGGCACAGAGAGGGAAGTGGGATCCCTCTTGTATCTAAAGACCCAGGACAAAAGAATGCACTAAAAGAAGCCATGATATGTTCTTGAGGCTTGCCAAGCTTCATTCTCCACGGTAAAAAAAATGAGATAGCAAAAAAGAGGGGCAGTGAGGAGAGGCCTTTCGGTTTTTTCAACTAGCCTTTAATTTTTTCCCCTTTTTCCTTATAGGATGGGTGTTAGGGGAAGAACAGTTAACCAAATATCCTTCCTTGCTTCTCTCCCTCCCTCCTTTCTCTCTCACTTTTCCTTCCTCCCTCTCTCCTTCCTCTCTTTCTTTCTCTCTCTCTCTCTCTTTCTCTCTTTCTTTCTTTCTTCCTTTCTTTCTCCCACCCCCACCCCTGGACTCTGAATCAAGGGAAGAAGAGAAAGAAGGGAATGGGGGAGGGTGTGTGCTAACTGAAGGGAGGGAGAGAGCAAGAGGGGAAGGGAGAGAATCTTTCCTCCTACACACTGAACCCTTAAGCTCCGCCTTCAGCACTCGGTGGGCAGGCAGGGATGTGTACAAGTCTCTGGGAGGGGAGCCCAGGCTGGCCAGAGTCAGCATTGTCCTGCCTGCTCGTGCTGTGTGCATGCAGGCCTTGGGTGGGGGAGGGGCCGGGAGGGAGAAAGGGAGGGAGCCAGGCTTGGCAAATCATTAGTCATTTATTCACGCAGCCAGCTCCTTCCTCTGCCCATTCAGCCGGCTATTACTGGCTAGTGAAAAGTCACAAAGCCCTGTCATTAGTGGAATCAATCACTGCTGGGCCTAGGGAGGGAAAACTCGCCTGGCCTGCCGGGCCATAGGCTCTCATTTACTCAGCTCAGGGGGCTTGGAGTGGCTGCTTAGGAGGGAGGGGGGCTGACTCAGCTCCCTTCCCTTTAGTCGCCCCTCTGCCTTGCTCCTGCCTTCGCCCTCCTCCCCCTCCCTTTCTTGTTTATTGTCTGCTAAAGTCATTGTTGTGAAACTACTCTAGGCACGCTTTGGGGTCCTTGGCTACAACTGGGGGGATGTACTGGGAGAGGGAGATGGAAGAGTCGGATATGCATCCCCGCTCCATTCTCTGGCAGATGTCACCCAGAGAGGAAAGAAATAAATAGATGTCAGCCCTCTGACTTCCTTGTGCCCCACAACCTAGTCAGGCATTAGAAAACAAAGGCATTTGAATAGACTGGCTTCTCTGAAGAAATTCTTAGAGGGTAAGGTGGTTTTACCTGCTACTTAAGGAAGGAACCAATGTTTGTTGGTTACACCTAAAGAAGTGAAAACAGTGCACAAAAATAGCTCCTTTCCTTCAAATACCTCCCAGAGAGCATTATGAGCCGTTTTTGCCCGGGGGAAACTGAGGTTCTCAGAGATAAAACAACTGGGTAAGTGAAGGTCATGGAGTGAATCAGCAATGTTTCCTGAAATAGAACGCAGACTCCCTGTACAGCAGGTGGGTTCTCTGCCAGGATATGTATGTTCTTAATATTTTTGCCCAAAATATTCTTAAGCTTGTAGAGTACTTGTCTCCAATGTGCAAAAGCAGAGTTGTACTTGTGTGTTTGTGTGTCGAGGAGAGGACATATGGAAAAGAGAAAGGAGACAAGTGGCAAGTAGGAGGCAGATTATGTGGGGGATGAAAGGATCCGTGAGAGGCAGTTTAGTACAGGGGGGGAACAGTGTGGATTTGGAGTTAGAAGACTTGGTTTGGAATCCTGACTCTGCCAGTTATTAACTGGTAACCTTGGGTAAAGTCACTTAAGCACCCTGAGCCTGGGGTTCTCCATTTGCGTAGGGGTCTAAGAGTGTTTGCACTACCAAGTGCCCCAGAGGTCTTTGTAACACACAAAGCATGCTCTAAATGGAAGTAGTTATTCCTGATGTTGTTGTTCAAGGGTGGCAAGTGAACTCACGTTGTGAGGGAGGGGAGACCCTCCTTTGTTTGAACGAGGTACCATTAAAAGGGAGAACCTAGACAAGAGTGCATGACTAATCAAGACACAGCCCTGCAGACACTGTGTTTTTACAATTTGCTTGCATCTGTATTTTGCTAAAAGCTTTGGGTTTTGGATGGCCACAAGATCCCTTCTGGCCTGGCAAAGACAAGCACTACCTTCTACGTCATGGTGGCTGTCTCATTTGGGAAACTTGCGTTATGAAGGGGAATGGGAGGCTTATGGTGTTGTCGTTCATTTCCTTAAAAAAGAAAGTCAACCTGGTGTTTTCTTGTGGTTATTTTTAACAAGAGCAGGAGGCAAATGCTGTGGGATTATTTGTTTTAGGCCAACTTGGCCCTCCTCAACTTCCTTTCCCTTATGGCCTTCCCAAAAGACTTCAAAAAAGAAGGGGCCAAATGAATAGACAGAAGGGTGAACTTCAGGCAAAGAACTGTGAAATGATGTTAGAGTGACTAGCTCCATTTAACACCTGCTTCTGTCTCACCCTTCTTATTTTCCTCTTCTTCCTCCCTCCTCCTCTCCCTTATCAACTGAGATTTCCCAGACAGTTCCCATCCATGGACCCTAATTGTCCGTGCCATCTTTTCTAGATAAATGGTGAGGTCAGTATTATGTTGCCTCATAATTTAAATTTAGCTAAATATATTCCTGTGCTAAAAAACAAACAAAAGTTCAAATGAGGTTGCTTGGGCCTGTAGATCTCTAAGGTGGATTTTTCTTTTGTTGGTACCTTTTCCCCCTTTCTATCTTGAAATGAACTCATGTTCTAACTGCTTCTGGTTCAGTGGGGCCAGCTTAAAGCTGATTTTTACCATGCTTGATTGGTTAGAAGTTGGGAGGTTTCTGTTTTAGCTATTTGCTATGCCCCAATGCTGTGAAGTCTTTATCTACATGGGTGTTTGTGTGTCGAAGATTAAATCCAACTGTAAGTCAGTGAATAATATGGACTAGGTGTTCTAAAGTCACTTTTAGACCTAAGATTCAATGAGATTTCTTTGTCTCTATGAGCCTCGGATAATTTGAAATCTGGTGAAGAATAGAAGGTTAATTCTAACAAGATAACAATATTGCAGATTCTCCCCCCCCGCCCCCACCTCAAAAAAAAACTGGATACCAGCCAGGGTCCCCTGGTTAATGTGAAGATTAGCCATCTAATGTGAACATTAGTCACAGTTTGGACTCAGCCATTGTGCATACACACAAACAAGGGAAATTTTCTAATGCCCAGACTCTCCAAAATACTTAGTTAGGAAGAAGATCAAGCATATGAAAAGGCTTTCCTGCAGCGGACAAATTCATTCACGTGAGTGGTGAGCTCATCTCATTAATAATCCTGTCAAACTAGAGATGAACCTAGTGAATTTAAATGCATCTCATGAAAGGCAGAAACAGGGACATATTCTTCCTGTTTTACCTTTGATAAGCTGACTTCTCCCATTTTATAACATGAAAAATCCTTGCAGGTCCCCAATCCCTAACATCTGTAGGATAGTAGGGGGTAGGCTGCATGGTGTTCAGCATGTTTTACAACCAAAAGGGCTGGATCAAACCGAATAACAAAAGTTCAACCATAGGGAGACTTTTGATTTGAAGAGTTTTTTTTCAAGTTGTCTACAACAGGAATTTTTCATGATATCCACTGTTCTCCCATCATGTTTGTGGTGGGGTGGTAGAAGAGTGATGGTGCTTTTTTGTTTGCTTGATTTTGGCTTCCGCTGCTGGAAAAAAAGTTGCACAAACGCAGGCATAATACAAATGTTATCCTTCAAGTTAATTACATTATTGGCCAGACATTTTTCATACATCTCCCTCTCATCTCCAATCTTAGGAGCTAGAGCCTGCCTCGCCATTGCTGTCCTTTGCAAAGGTTCCCAAGGTGGGTGATACTGCCCCCTGGGGACACTGGAGTGATGGGGGTGGGGTGAGGGGGGGAAGGCAGTTGGTAGTAGCCTTGGCCGCAATTGTACACTTAGTCTGAGACTTCTTTCCTAGTTTGTAAGATTTTCAGGGGGGAACTGAGTAATTTTTTTTTAAAGGGAGCAGTAGGCCAAATAAGTTTGGGAACCAAATGGTCATAAACAGGCAGGTTTGTAGGTAGAAATCTGCCAGTGAAGCTTAACAAAGATATCACAGACAGATAAAAAAGTAGAACTAAGGAGATAGTAGGAAGTGTATGCAAAGAATTATTTTTTGAAGGAATAGTTTTTAGCCTGGGCATGATGGTACTCACTTGTAATTCCTGCTACTGGAATTAACTGAAGCCGGGCATACTGCTTTGAGCTGCTGAGGGAGGGATAGAATCTTAATGTCTTAATTCTGGTGCCTTCCTTCTGCTGTTTTTTTTCCTATTTATCCTGCATATAGCTTTACTTTATAGATATTTATGTATCATCGTCCCTCTTTGTAAACTCCTTGAGGGCAGGGACTGTCTTTTGCCTCTTTTTGTATCCCCAGCACTTAGCACAGTGCCTGGCACATAGTAGATGCTTAATAAATGTTTATTGATTGAGTGAGTAAGTGAATGGATTGGGTACCCGCACGAAATCTGGCCAAGCATGGGGATCCTCCCAAGGGGTCATCAGTCTGCCTAAGGAGGAATGAACTGGTACAGGTCAGACATGGGAGCAGGCCAAAGGTCCTGTACTGATCAGTAGTGGCATTGGGCTGTGAATGGTTGTCAGACTCCCAGCCTGGGCCAGGGCAAAAAAAAATAGTTTTTATCATCTAGAAATGTTATTTCCCCCATAAAACTTTATCTTAATAAAATTTTACATTAGTTATTTCAGAGTTAAATGTAAAAAATTCAGTAGTAAAATGCAATTATGAGAAAGACAAGAAGAGACCCTCTCAGAGGCTCTTTAGTTCATTTTAGTAGGTGAAGAAACCAAAGCCCAGAGAGATTAAGCTATTTGTCAAAGGTTACCTATCAGAGGCTGGATTTGAACCCTGTTCTTCTGATTCTACACCTAGTGCAAGTTTCTTTCTACTGTACCATGCTGGCTGGGATGCCACAGAAGTTGCCCAAGGAAATTTTAGCCTCTTTGTGGCACGTTCCTGTTTTCACTGGACAGTGTGAATAAGGGCACTGAGAATGTTAATTCATAAAAGAAAGAGCTAGCTCTTAAATGGGGGAGAGAGCTATAATGAGGAAAAAATGAACAGCAAGCAGTGTTTAACTACTTCGAAGTTCCTTTCAGAGGAATTTTGACCTTTCAACATGCATGTGTCATTGAAAGTCTGTCCAGGCGGCTCAGTTTATGGGACTCTGTTGTAATTATACAGGCCATGGGGCTGTCATTTAGAAACAACAGGAGGTTCTTTCTGGTCTGTAAAAATAGGAGGCATTCCTAAACTGATGTTCTTCTGTTGCAAAATGGAGGAGTCTTAGAAGGAAAAGCATGTTGGAACTAGAAATTCTTTTGGTGGCTTTTGTAGTAAACCCAGGAATAACAGTGCCTGTATCTCCCTGGCCTTTATCCTCTTGGCAGAGTGGAGAACCGTTGAGTAATGAGGGAGGGGAGTAATCGAAGATAAATATAAGGGAATATCCTCTGTGGTAATCAGATAATTCTAGGGAAGGGAGAAGGATTTGGGGGGAAAAGGGCTGAAGCATTAAGAACTCTCAGCTTCTGTCAGTTTGAGATGGTGTAAATATGATCACACCAGGCATCAGAAAAACTTCTATGGATTGTGTGCATGTGTATGTGTGTATGTAGAGAAATTGTAATAATTGGGTTGAATTAACTATATGCCTTTTCCCCATAATTTCCATGAGATGTTAAAACACACACACACACACACACACACACACACACACACACACACACACTTTGAAAGCTATTTTCCTGGAATTCAAAAGAGTTAGTGACCTGGTCTCACTTTTGATATAGATTAAAATGAACCCCATCCTACTTGGTTTTAACAAGGTGAAATCAACTGGGTGACAAGAATACCTTCTTGCTTCTCAACCATTACAATGAGGGTAGATTTTTTTTTTAGGGACAGAGGTACTGGTTTCAAATTCTTGCTCCATAAATTATTTCCAGTTTATGAAATTCAGCAAATTATTTTATTTATTATTTCATTTTTGAGGCTGCCTGGTACAGTGGAGAGAATGCTGTAGGAATCAGGAAGATCTGACTTAGAATGTTGCCCAGATATTTACTAGCTATGAGAACCTGGGCAGATTTAACCTCTGGGCCTCCCCTGAATCTGTAATAGGAAAGGATTCAACACAGTGCCCTCCAAGAGACTTTCCCGTTTAAACCTATGAGCCCATGATCCTATGAAAATTTTCTCATTTGTAAAATGAAAGAGTTGGGCTAGACAATTTATAAAGTCTTTTACAGTTCTGAATCAATGATTGTATTAATTTCTTAAAATGGTGTTACCTTCTGAGGAATTCAAAGGCTATACATAATATCTATTTTTTTAATTACAGTCTTAGTAATAAAGATGGAGTAAAGTAGTTATTGTAGCCGATAAATATAAAGTATCTGAGGCGTGGGAGAGCAAGTAGTTCAAACAATAGTGTCATTCAGTCAGTCAGTAAACATTTATAAAGTTCCTACTGTGTGCCAAGCACTGTCAGAACTGCTTTAGCCAGAGGTCAAACCTTGCAAGGTTCTTTCCATTAACTTGTGTTACCACCTTTGACTCAATCCTTGGGTTCAGTTCAACTAGATAAGAGATGTGGAGAACCCATAAAAATTCATCTTGCTCATAGAGTAAAATGGGGGTTTTGAGGAAGTAAGGTAGAGAATTTAAAGATATTTGTGCTGTATTACACATGTGCTCGTTTTGCATGGTAGCTTGTAGCTTTTTATAGAATATTTGTTGAATGAATGAATTTTTCAGTATCATACCCATAGGAAAATCAGTAAGACTTTATATATGGGGGAAAAAAATGATGGAGTTGATTATTGTCTATAGAAGTGCCAGAGCCCTTGATGATGGAAAAATCTGCCTTTTATTTCTTTATTTCTCCTTAAAAATAATTTCCTAATATCCTAAACTTAATAGTAAAATGAAATAAAGAATAAGGTCACATGTAAAACCATAATCTCAAAACCACTTACAGTTTACTAAAAGGAAAATATGCATTTTATGCATATAATATACACTTGAACAGAATAAGATCTTTTCTCAGTAATGACTCCTCCAGCCTCTTCCTCTGTGTGTATGCTTATCAAATTTTGTTAAGGACAAGGTATAATCTAAGTATAAGTGAAGATCCTTTGTGGTTGTACATTTATTCTGAATATCCATTTAAAATATGGTTGTAGTCTGTCTGTTTCTTGCCTTTTTCCCTGCAAAGCTTTAGATGGCCTAACACCCAATGATAACTTTCTATCTAACTAGCTTGGGTGAATTGAAATTACAGAATTTCTAAGGGTCTTACGATGATTTACCATTAACTCAATCTGAGTCATGTTTGGGAATAGTCATCATACTTCGTTTCAGTACTTCACGATTCTTTGCTTTTATCAGCGTCAGTACTCTATTAATGTGCAAGACCTCTATAATTTTCTATACACTCTTAGAGTTGCTATGTGCCCCCATATAAATTAGCCTGTAGCCAATCTGATGATGATCTCCTCCAGATTTAACTAGGGTGGTCCTTAGGCAACAGAAGACAGTCCATCACTGTACCTGTCTATTTTCATACAGTACTTAAGTATTTCCCTTGGTTTCTTGTACAGTCATTGTCCTAGCCTTTAGAAGTTTCATGGGCTAGGATAGCAGAAGACAAGCTCTTACAAGTCCTATAAGATGGAACATCTGCCAGATATTGAGTTCCTCTACCTTACCTGTGGGATTTCTAGACCACGGTGAAGGCATAGTGAAGTGTAATAACAGTAGCTGACAATAATACTGCTGTAAAGTTTACAAAGTGCTTTATGTACTTAGGGAGCCTCGTCCTACCCTCGTGAAATAGCAGTACAGATGAAGAAACTAAGGTTCAGAAAATTCAAGTGACTTGCCCCAAATTAGATACCTAGTAAATGGCAGAGCTGGCAGATAAACCCAGATTTTCTAACTTCAAATCCAGTGCTCTTTCTACTATGCTGCACTGCCTTCTGGGAAATGTATTCATCTTTTCAGCATGCCTATCTTTCAAAGAATCACCTTAATTTTTAAGTAACAAGTTGACAGAAAGACATACACAGAGTTGAAATGATGGGCTGGAGCAGAGTCTATTATGCTTCAACTGAAGTGAAGAGGGCAGAGATGGCAATCATGATCTCAGACAAAGCAAAAGCAAAATTAGACCTAATTGAAAGAGAGAATCAGGGGAACTACATTTTACTAAAAGGTACTGTAGACAATGAAGTATTAGCAAAATTTTTTTACCTGCAAGTTTCTTTGATGAAGGCCTCATTTCTCAAATATATAGGGAACTGAGTCAAATTCATAAAAATAAGAGCCATTCTCCAATTGGTGAATGGTCAAAGGAAATGATCAGGCAGTTTGCAGAAGAAATTAAAGCGATCTATAGTCAGATGAAAAAATACTCTAAATCACTATCGATTAGAGAAAAGCAAATTAAAACAACTCCGAGGTACCCCCTCACACCTATCAGAAATGACAAAGCTGGAGGGGATGAAGCTAAATAGGTACATTATTGAACTGTTTGTGGAGTAGTGGATTGGTCCAACCATTTTGGAGAGTAATTGAAACTATGCCCAAAGGCTATAAAATTGTGCATACTCTTTGATCAAACAATACCACTACTAGGTCTCTACCCCAAAAAGATAAAAAAAAGGAGGAAAAGGACCTATATGTACAAAAATATTCATAGCAACATCTTTTGTGGTGGCAAAGAATTGGAAATTGAGGGGATACCCGTCAATCTGGGAATAACTGAACAAGTTGTGGCATATTGTTGTGATGGAGTACTATTGTGCTATAAGAAATGATGAGGGGGGTGGCTTCAGAAAAATGTGGCAAGACCTATATGAACTGATGCAAAGTGAAATGAAAAGAACCAGGAGATCATTGTGTACAGTAGCAGTAATGTTGTGATGATGCTCAACTATGAAAAACTTGGCTACTGTCATCTGTATAGTTATCTAAGACAGTCCCGAATGACTCATGATAAAAAAAAAATGTTATCCACCTCCAGAGAGAGAACTGATGAACTCTGAGTACAAATTGAAGTATAATTCTCTTGCTTTTTTGCCTTCTTTTAAAAAAATGACTAATATGGAAATGTTTTATATGATTTCACATGTATTATTGATATAATATTGTCTTTTCAGTGGATAGGGAAGGGGCGCAAGGGAGGGAGAGAATCTGCAACTCAAAATTTTAAAAGAAAAGAATGATTAAAATAAACAAATATTTTTAAAGCTATTTTTACATTAACCACAGAGGCCTACATAGTATTCAATCTTATGGAAAACAGAGATTTACAACATTTTCCCCTACCAATGTGGTGCTATTAAAGACTTACCATTTCTTAGTATTTCATGTGTGACATCTCTCTAAGCATAACTTTTCTGTTTCGGAATTTCACATTAACCAGCAATTCTTAATCAGAGTTTAGACTCTAGCTGTAAGTTTTGAAAATAGGACACGCTTCCCAAAGCAGGTCCCTTATGGGCTTTATACAATAAACTACTGACTTGGGAAAAAAAAATAGCACATGTACACCAATACATAGAACAGCCGAAGCCACCAACAAAATATTCTTTCTGATCAAGTCCTAGGTGATTTAAGGCACCGCCTGTCTTTTGATATGGAAACTAACATTCTCCTCTGTTTTCTTATAGAATTTTCTTATATTTCTAAGGACATTCATGATTTCAGTATCAGCCAGAATGATTAAGGATTTTTCCCATACCTCTGTCTGAGCCGCTTCTTCTTTTTTAGTAACTAGTTAAAAGAATATAAACATCTAAATTTAAGGTGGTAAGGAAAAATTTGAGTCTTTTTTGAAATTTACTAATTGTCAAACAATTTTTCCCATTCCAAATCTATTAATTCAACTAATCTATTAGTCCAGCTCTTTTCTCCAATATGTATCAATGACAATAGCCAGGAAAACATAAGGAAAATAGCTTATTTATTTTTAAATCTCACCTCCTTGCTGTCCCCCATGCCTCCAAATCCCACTGAAATTCCTATTTCCAACAGATATTTATTGAGAGCTTCCTCTATGTTAGGAGTTGCAGAAGGAAGTAAAGAAGGATAAAACATGTTCTCAAGCTTCAGGGAGTTTACACTCTAATAGTGGAGATGTGTTCAAAAGTAACAATTCGCAGAAATAGGTGACTGGTTGTATTCGGAGTGATGTAAATTACTCTTTGAGGAATTAGAACTCATGTCCCACTGGAGCACTGAGGGAAAGGTTCATGAAGGAGGTGGCATGTAAGTTTGCCCTTGAAAACTATATACTATTTTAGTCAGAAAAGATATGACCATTTAAGATGGAAGGAAGAACATGAGCCAAGACACAGAGGTTTGGGAATGGTGACTTGTACAATTTGGCTGTAGCATAGGACCCATACAAAGGAACTAGAAAGTTAAAAAGATAATTTGAGCCCAGATTATAGAAGACCTTAAATGCTAGGCTAAGCAGGAAAGGAGGGAGGAAGGAAGGAAGGAAGAAGGAAAGAAAGTAAAAGGAAGGAAAGAAAGTAAGAAGGAAGGAAAGGAATATAGAAAAAAGAAAAGAAAACTGTAATGGCTGTAATAACAATGGACATTGCTATAATACCTTGAAGCTGAAAAATGCTTTCCATGCTTTATCTCATTTGACCCTACTTTAAATAGGTGCTATAATTATTTCCAGTTTTACCATCTACATACCTGAGACTTAGAGAGGCTGTCTGATTTGTCCAGGGTCACATAGCCAGTGAGTGTCTGAGGTGGGAATTTGAATTCATCTTCGATACTCTCAATCTGGCTCACTATCCACTCCATCACACTGTAAAGGGTCCAGTATTTAAGATAAAGAAAACACTGGGGAAAATGCCCCATCCTCTTGTCAGCTTTTTTTCTATATCAAATGGTAAGCTCAAGGGCAGGGACTGTCTTTTGCCTTTCTTTGTATCCCTAGCACTTAGCATAGTGCCCGGGACATAGTAGGTACTTAATAAAAATTCAGTGACTAATAGGTGACTTTCTTGACAAAGCAATACTGGTATAGCTGCTCTTGGAATGCATCTTGGAGCTTTTTGTGAAGCTGACTTTACAAAACAAGTAACTCATACATTGGGATTCTCCTATTGCAGTGTCTCGCAAGCCCTCTCTGCTTCTTTCTACTTCTTCTGGATTGGCAGCCAGAGTTTCCTAGCTAAGGAAGCAAACTTACAGCACCTAGCACAAATAGTATTTGATTACAGCTAATTACAGTGCTGTCACATAAAAGGGGGGAAAAAGAAGGCTGGCTTTGTCAACTAGCAATGACATAACCTGCTGTCTATCTACTCACTTAATGGCCTTAATTGCCAGCGCGTAATCAAGATCTGGTGAATTTGTTTGAACATAGCAGCAGGCACCAAATATTTCAATTAAGTTCAAGTTGCGTAACTAGTTGTGTTCTAACTCAAGCTGAAACAGTTCTGATGAGCTCCATTTAGTAGCCTAAAAAGCACTTGTTGAGGAGCGCTTACAAAGAAGTTTTTCTCTTACTGTTATTTTCCTTTTAAATGTTGTGTTGGTATTTTTTTCGTCACAGTTATCTTCTGTCATATGCCGCCTTCTATCCCACCCCTACACTGAGCCCTTCTTTGTACTAAGAAAAGTAATTAAGCAAAAGAAGCAAAACAAAGTATATGCAACATTTCACATCTGTTGCCCCCTTCCCTCTCTTTGGAAAGGAGGAAAGTTGTATGCTTGGACCAAGATTAGGTTATTTCAGTTAATCCAGTTTTGGTTGCCTTTCGATGTTGTTTTTGTTTATGTTATTGTGGTCGTTTTAAGCATATTGTCCTCCAGGGTCTGCTTTCTTTGTTCTGTATTCGTTCATATAAGTCTTCCCATATTTCTCTAAATTCTCCTTATTTGTCATTTCTTATGCACAATTATATTCATATACCACAATTTATTTAGTCATTGCTTAATCTTTGAGGACCTAGCTTGTCTAGATTTTTTACCATAATGAAAAGTATTGGCATGAATATTTTGACATACGCAGGATTTTTCTTACTATTTTGAACTATTTGGAGTACTGGTATTATTTGTCAGCATTCTCGATACTGGGCAAGTTATGGTCTAATTGTGATTGCTTAAAAAACTAGCAGAGACAAAAGTTTCAGCTCTTCCGTTTGGTTTCCATGACTGCAATCCTCATCAATGTTCTAGTTATCTTTATCCTTTATAGACTTCCCCCCTGTTGAACCCATAGGACTTAGATAAAAAAAAGACTTTAGAGATCACTCAGTACAACCCTTCCATTTTACAAATGAAGAAATTGAGGCCCAGAGTAGTTTGATGGTTTGTCTAAGATTACATAGCTAGTAAGTAACAGAGCCGAGATTCAGACCTAGATTATCAGAATCTAAGAAGGTACTTTCTTCCACATCAAGCTGCATCTACCTTTTAAAGAAAACAAAACAAAACAAAACAAAAAAGTGGCTAGCCCTCAAAAGGTATAAAAATAAGGGTCAGGAAAGGGTGACCAGTATGTCAGGGAGCTCTTAAATAATCCCCTTCACATTCCTTCCCAAATTTCTGACGTATAGAAATCTGGGGCTATAAGGCACAAAATGGGAGATTCTTCCAGCCTGAGACCTCAAGCATTGTGGGGAATAGGACCAGACCAACAGGGAGAGAGGCCAAGTACAGTCTTAAAATGACATCTATAATCCCTCAAGTGCACTGGCCCAAATTCTCAATTGGTAGGCTCTACTCTGTGCTTCTGTTTTAAGATAATTTAAATCAACCAATGAATAATTGAAAAAAATTATTAAGCACCCACTGTGTGCCAAACACTGTGCAGAATACCAGAAATACAAATAAAAAAGCAAAAACAGCCCAGTCCTTAGAGAGCTTATGTTCTAATAGGGGAAGACAACACACATAGGAGAGTGGTGGCCAGGAAGAAGGCACTTTGATCTAGAATGTTATAGAGTGGATGAATGGGACCAGAGAGTAGTAAATTGATACACTACTTCCAAAAGTAATGGCAAAGTTGATTTGATCACAATTCCTGAACTGGAAGGGTTAGAGAGGCTAGTTGAGTAATGGTAGGATAGGGTAAATAGTAGGGAACCTAGGGCAAATGTTCAAGAGGTGAGAAAATTAAAACCTCCCGACCATGATTTCTGGCCCAGGTTGGAGAAGAGGCCTGGGAAATAGAGGTTAAAATAAAGTGTGACTAGAGCTTGCCTGAAATAGTGGGTCAAGTGCTGAGGAACCAATGGGGCAGTGGGCCCCCAGGCATGCGTTCTAGAGATCAAAGGGTTAAAACCCCTAGGGCACAATTTAAAGAGAACTAGTATGGTACATTGTGTACCTAGTGTGCTCTTGGACTCTATGTAAGCAGATGTATTCCAGGCTAAAATAACCCTTTTTTTAAAAAAATGTACCAGTAGGAATACCTTGTGCCATGCTTAGTAATCTTGCCTCGCAGGAATTCAGCTTTTTTTTTTTTTTTTTTTTTACAAACATAGAACAAGTCTTCTGAAGATTGTAAATGGCAGGTCTTCACCCTATTTTCAGATGGAGAATTGACATTGCAGACTCACACAGTCTGGGACAGGCAAGAATAGAACTTAGGTTAACTCCCATTTCCTTGGTGGAGGACCCTGTATTGCTTTTGTAGGAAGGCTGATAGTGATTCAGTTAACAGCAACGGCGACAGGATGGCAAAACCATAGAATCTTCCTGTCAGAACAGATCTTTGAGTTCATCTAGCCTAGCCTAACCATTACCTAAAACAGTATTGTCATAGATCCCATCACTAATGAATGGTCTCCTAGCCTCGGACTCATACGCAACCTTTGATAGGGAAACCCTGCCTAACAATGCACTTTATTCTATTATCAGAGAGCTAAAATTATTAAGGTTCTCTTTCTCATACTCCGTCAAAATGTGGCTCCTTATAACTCCCTTCCATTATCATTAGTTTTGTTTTCTGGGGCTGAGAATAGCCAAAAAAAAGTTGCTCCTTTTCCACCCAATGATGTTTCAAACACTTAAAGCCAAGCCTTCTCCTGAGGTCTTCTTTTCTCCAGGTCCCTTCATTAGATTCTTAAAAAAAACCAAAACAACCTTTTAAAAGTTTTATTGATGTGTTTTGTTTTTCTATTAATATTTACAAATGACTCCCACTTCCTGAAAGGTCTCTTGTAACAAAGTAAAATAATTACGTAAAACTAATAATACGCTTACCTCATCTGTAGTACCCGGCCTCCATGTCCATAATTTTGAAAAGTTAAAAAAATCTATTTTTTCTCCCTCCTACTCTTGCCCTATTGAAAAAAAAAAAGAAATTTCTTGTAACAAATATGCATAGTCAAGAAAAACAAATTCCCTCATGACACATTTTCAAGTCTTCTCATCATCATGGTTAATCATCCCGTTTGTCCCTCTTGAAGTATGGCGCCCAGAATTGAATACAGTGCTACAGATATTGTCTGACCAGCGCAGACCAAAGCAGTACTTATCACCTGTTTAGTTCTGGTTACTTCTCTTCAATTAATGGCAACAAAGATAGAATTCGCATTTTTGGCCACCCCAGCACACCATTGTTTCATACTGAGCGAAATGGAAGACATGATATAATTGGACTTAGTAATGGGCGAAGTTCAAATCCTGCCTCTGACATTTACTAACTGTGTGACCATGGGTAATTATAAAATCAGAGACCTAAAGATGGAAGGAAATGTAAAGGTTATCTTCTGTGGTCCCCTCACTTTATACCTAAATAAATTGATGCCCAGTAACTCGTACAAGGTCACATGAGTTGTAAGTTACAGAGCTAGAAATTCAAACCCAAGCTCTCCAACACTAAAGCCAGGGTTTCTTTGGTGCCATACTGCTGCCTTGAACCTCACTGAATCATTTAACCTTTCTGAACCTCAGTTCCTAATCTATAAAATGGAGACAATAACTACTGTAGTATTTACTTTATAATAGGATTCTTTTTAGGATTAAATGTATAATCGTGTAAAAGCATTTAGATAGTTTTTAAAGCTGGAGCAATGGCAACTACCATTATTAGGGAGCTTCTGGTTTGGGGAGACATGCAGAGGGGATTAGACCAGAGCCCTCTATCACATCTGATACCCTTCTCCTCGCTCTAATATGTCTTCTGAGGCAAATCATTAAACCACCCAGGACCTGAATTTCCCTAGGCTTTTTTTTTTCATTTGTATGACTGTCTAGGCTCTTCCCCCTATATTATGCTTGTCCCTGTTTGCCTTAGTTTCTCTCTCTGTAAAATTGAGTATAATAATAGCACTTATCTACCTGGGTTGTTGTGAGGATCATATGAGGTCGTAATTTTACAACACTTAGCACAGTGCCTGGCACATAGTATATAGTTACATAATGTAGCAATTTTTTTTGTTTAGTTGTTTTTCAGTCACGTCTGACTCTTCATGACCCTTTTTGGAGTTTTCTTGGCAAAGATACTGGAGTGTTTTGCCATTTTCTTTTCCAGCTCATTTTAAAGATGAGGAAACAGAGGCAAACAGGGTTAAGTGACTTTTCCAGGGTCACAGAACTAGTAAGTGTCTGAGGTCGGATTTGAACTCAGGAAGATGAGTCTCCCTGACTCCAAGGCTGGTACTCTATCCACTGTACCACCTAGCTGTCCTAGCTATTATTAAACATTCGCTATTATAGCTGATTTTTTCAAATCTACCTACCTCTATGCTTTAATATATGTATCTATGGTTTTGGTCTCTAGACCTATAGTTTCATCACTGTTGGAGCTCCTGGCATAGAAACTTCATTTACTGATACAGTACTGGTTAGCGATTAGTCTGTAATTAATCCTCTGACAGAACTATCAGAAGCACTGAGAGCTTAAATGCTTTGCTCATGCTCACATAGACAATATGTGTCAGATGCTGGACTTGAACCCCAGCCTTTCTGACTCCAGCGCTAATGCTCTTTCTACTCTGCCACATTGCTTCCCCTCCATTTGAAGTTGTTACTGAGTGTGGCCTAACATCCAACAATTCTCCCATTTGGGGGCATTGTGGTAGGGTGGAGTCGTTGATAATCTATAGGTTTGATAAAACATGTCATCTGCAACTTCCTGCAAGTCATGGCTAAAATTGTTGGCCAGGCAGGGCAAGGCTGAGACAAGAGCCTGATAGTATGCCATCTGAGGCTGATTTCCAGATTGCCATCTCTCTATCAGCAAGACTTCTTGGATATAGAAATTCCACCATTTGGGAACCCCCATGACTATTTGGTCATGCAGTCCATATCTCTCGTGTATATACTGATGTCAAGAATAAGATGAGATACTTTGTTTAAATGCAGTACCTTGATAAAATCTGGTTCGACCGATGTAATACCTCTGACCACCATTTTTGTTCTTGGTCATACTCAGAGGTCAGATGTACTCGAAGCAGGTTCTAGTGTCCTAGACCAAATAGGATTCCTGGATATATCTTAGAACAGACCCAGCTTCTGGGGCAGCATTAAAACTAATGAGCTATTGAGGGGTTTCCTTTGGACTGGGAGAGGACCTGTTGCTAATTTCTTTTTGGTGCCAAACTTCTTCAGTGTCTTTTGGGAATGCCACAGTGTGATTAGAAAAGCCCATTGTCTTTGGGATGCTAGGAAGAAAAAAAGAAAAGAGAACAAGATCTTGAGGGTTTGTTTAGATACAAAACTTTCTTGCTATTGAATTTCAAATTTTTCTTTATCTCCTCTGCTAATTCTGTGAAGCTCAAGTGAGGCCCCAAATAAAACTTGTCCTATTTTAAAACACATATCCTTTGCGGCCCTGTAATTTTTGTTCCGCAATCTAAATTGGTACGTGTCTCTGTAGGTCAGACTTGGGTCATCCACTTTTTCTGTGCTGCTCCTAGATTTTGGTCATGGAAGAGGAGCTTTATACCGCATCTGGGTTTTTGCCATTGAACGAAGGAGTGTAGGGATTCTTAGACTTTTTGTGTCATGGGTCCCTTTGGCAATCTGGTGAAGCCTCTGCCCCCCTTCTTAGAATAATATTGAAAATGCATCAAATAAAATATGTAGAATTACAAAGGAAAGCAACTATGTTGAAATACAGATATCAAAATATTTTCAAATTTAGGACCCAATTTAAGAGCCCCTGAGCTAATGGATAAATGAACCATAATAACAATGTAAAAGCCACAAATGTCTTTCCCATGATGGGCATTGCTAGTCTTAGCCCTATTACCTGTTGGATGGCATTCTCAGGTTTCTTATATTCTGATCTAGCTCACATACTGGGTGTGAGTCAATCAACAAACAATTATTAATCACCTACTCTGCTAGCCAGCAGTGAAATAGTCCCTGCCCATCAAGAAGCTTACATTCTACTGGTGCTTAAAATCTTAAATTATGATCTCAGTACTCGGTGCATTGTGAGTTTATGGCAATGATACTTAAAAAGATGAAGTTGTAGGATGACTCTTATCTTGGCCCAAGGGCTAGGAACAACCATCATCCCTGCCTTACTACAAAATATGAGTTGGTGTAAGGGTGGATCTGTCAACACTTATTCAAGGGGAGTTAGTTACTGAAGCCTCTAAAACACTTAGCAGGGAGCCCCAGCGTATAAAGAGGGGTGGGGTGGCAGACAGGGTCTGTCAATCACTCTATCAACAAATATGTATTAAGTGCCTGCTCTATGCAAGGCACTGGGCCAGATGTTGGGGTTATAAGTACAAAGTTGAATTAAAGATTAATGATAAAGCATGGTGACCAGAGCTATTTCCTAAAAGCACTGTTCTCAAGGCAAGCTGATTTGCTCTTTCTGACCCAATAGGCCAAGACCATTTATTAAGAATTGATTCCTGGGAGCTTGTAACGTGGGGGCAGTTTCGTAGAAGCAGCTCTTTTTATTTGTCTCTCCCCAACATGGGCTGGTAATATAGTATGATGATGATAATATATTAACATAATGTAATGATAATTTCAAGCACCGTATGTTTACACAATACCGTATTAGCTTAAGATGTAAACTACTTGAATGCGGGCCCTATTTCATTTTTGTTTTTGTAAACTCAACATTTAGCACAGTGCCGAACACATAGTAAGCACTTACCAAATGAACAATTCCAACCTTTATATGGTAGCATTTTAAAATTTGCCAAGTACGCACATCACCTCATGACAGTCCTAAGAACAATTTTGCAAACGAGGCAACTGAGGCTGAGAGGAGCTAATGGTGTGACTAATAGTCACATACCTTCCAAGTGTCAAGAGGTGAGATGTGAACCCAGGTCTTTGTGACTTCATAGATTGTTGTCTATCTACTACACCACATTCGAAATATAATATATAACATAACACAATATAACACAGTGTAACAATATAACACAATATAACATAACATAATATAATATAATATAACACAATATAATTAATATATAATTATAAGCTAGAATGGGAGGGATCTGAGAGATAACTTGTCAAACCCTTCCATTTTACAGATGAAGAAAATCATGCTTGGGGAGGTTGTCTCTTGCCCAAGGTCACATAGGGAGTAAATGGCAGAGTTAGCAGTTAAGCTAGAGTCTTTTGATTTCGAAGCTAGTCACCTTTCCCACGCTGCCCCTTATCAGAATTAAATTTTTATTCCCGTGACCTAAATCACTACTACCTGCCTTTCTTTATGCTAGGCATGGATAATCATTTTTAATTCCATTATTGTTTTATCCTTCCCCTCCTACCTACCTCCTCTCCCCCCAACACCTGTCTTATTTCATTTGCTCATTCAGGATTTCCTACTTGGGAGCAGTAGTAACTTCTTTTACATGATTTTTTTTTTAAATGCAATTGTAGAATTCTGAGAGTTCTGTTGGCTAGAAGTGCTGTCAAAGGTATTCTCCTGTGTTGTGGGTTATCTCCTGTGGCAAAAGCATGGTGCTAATGAGACGAGGGTCACTGGTTCAGCCCCAACATAGGCCAGTTATCTTTGGGCAAAGAAAATCTGTTACATAGCCACAAATTGCACCCCTCATCTTGGATAACCATCTTACAAATGTGTGTAGTTGGTCACAAGGGAAATCAGGAGAGAGCATATTGATGCCTCAGTATAAATCAAACACCATATCTGAAAAATAACTTCAATATAAGTTCTTTGATAATCCAATACGAGTTTTTCTTAAGTACCTACTATTTACAATGTGCTGTGCTAGGTGCTGGAGACACAGAGACAGAAATGAAATCACCCCTACTGTCAAAGAGATGACTACATTCTTGGGGGATGGGGCTGGGAATGGGGAGAGGGAGGGGAATGGGTGGCATAATGAATATCAATGCTACATTAGCAAGGGTCAGCCCATAGGTAGTTTGTATGAAATCCTGTACCTCTATTTTAACCTGTAGTCAGAGATACTAAGGATGAATTCTCTACTAAAAAAAATAAAAATAAACAAATAAACCAAGATTTGCGTCAAGGATGATCCAAGTGAGTTTCTGGGGCCTGGTATTGAAAACAGTTATTCTGTTCTGCATTAGCTGGTAAGGGTTTCTCTATAAGGAACCAGGAATAGATGGTAAGTGTTGATAATACCTGCGTTAGTGAGCGCCATATTAAGCCTTCCAAAGGAAAAGAGATGAGTTCTTGGTTCCCAGCTCTTTGAGTGGTGAGAAATGTGGTGATTCACCGCCAGATAATAGTGAATGTTGAAGTTATGGCAGCATGATCCAATGTATAGAGCATTGTATTTAGAGTCAGGAGATCTGGATTTGACTCCTAGCCCTGCAATTTACTGGGTGTCCTGTTAACAGTGTTTCATCAACAAGCAATCCATCTCACATCTCATGTCCCCCCATGACTAGGTTATTTCTCCTCATTTAATCCGTGTCTTCCACTCAGCAAATTGGCAAATGTGAAAAAATAAGAATAGTCAGTGTTGGAGGGGTTATAGAAAGACAGATACACTAATACACTGTTAACGGAGCTATGAATTAGCCCAACCAATCTGGAAAGCAATGTGGAATTATGTACAGAAAATGACTAAAATGTCAGTGTCCTTTGTCCCAGAGCCTACCCCGCTGAATATATACCCCAAGGAAATGAAAAAAAGATAAATTCCAGATCCACCGAAGTAGCTATAGCAGCATTTTTATATAGCAAAAAGCAGAAGGAAAACTAGATGCCTGTCAGTTGGGGAATGGCTAAATAAGTTGTGGTACATTACTGAAATTTACTTTGCCATAAGAGAAAATGACTACAATGACTATAGAGAAACATGGGGAAACATATATGAACTGATACAAATCAAAATGAGCAGACCAGGAAAACAACACACACAACGACTGTGACAATATTAAAGGCAACAACAGCAAAACAACTGAGAGTGTATACTATGTAATTATAATGACCAGCCTTGGTCCCCTCAAAGAGATAGAGAAGAAGGTAGAGGTGGTAGAATATGGCGTTGAATGCTACAGATGTCAGACTTGTCCAAGGTGCTGTCCAATTTTGCTGAACTGTTTTACTTTTTTCATCTCTTTTTAAAAGTTCTTTGTTGTTAAGGGATGGTTCTCTGGGAGGGAAAGCAGATACACCTGGAAATATAAGTGGCATAAAAGCTAAAGAGATTAATTCGAACATATAAAGAAAACAAATCCTTAGTGTTCTTCAAGGATCGGGTGTCACGTCCTGTGTGAAGTCTTTCCTGCTCCTGTCCGTTGGTAGTGATTTCTTTTTTCTCTAATTGCCTCGTACTTACTTTCGTCTGTAAGTTTCCTAACGCCTCCCCCTCTTCCAATAGAATGTGAGCTCAAGGGCAGGGGTCGGCGGGTTACTGTGATAATGAACATGTTTGTTACAATGAACAACCTTGGACAAGTCATTTCTCTTCAGCTACAGTTTCTTCTTCTTTAAAATTAAATGCTCTCTAAGATATCTTGTAGCATTAAATTCTATGACTCCTACACCAAGCACCTGCTTCGACTGTGTTCAGTGCTAAACCTAAAAATCTATTCTCCACATTTTTTTTCTTTTTTTCTTTTATCTTTCTTTTTTCTTTTCTTTTTTTTTCTTTTTTGCTGCCAGGGTATTGTTTGCTGCATTTGCTCAGGAAACTTAGTAATTTTCCTACATGGTTAATATTCAGATATGAAAAATCTATTACAGTTTAAATGGTGAATAGATGCTAATTTATACATATATACTTACACTCGGAATGCCTAATTAATGATCTTCTGTGTCAGTCACGGATATGCAAATGATCACCATTTGCAACTGTGTCCCAATTACTAAGCTAAATGGCTACCATCTAGCTTAAGGTTGGAGGAATATTTCTTGGCTGTTGATTAGTAAATGACATGAAATGATAACAACAGAAAACAACTAACAACTTCTTGGTGACTCATAAGTTTAGAATCAGGTAACTATAGGATCATAACAATCTAGGTAGAGAAGCCTTGGAGAAAGCCAGAAGAAAACATAGTCGGCTCATTTCGGAAGAACTGAGTTAGTCAGTCACGTGGACGTAATTGTTTGCGTGGTGTTCCTGTGAGACAAGGTTCTACTGTCAAAGCAGTGATTTTAACTTCCTAGACTCAAGGATCCTTACCAAATAAGCAATATCGTTTTCAAATCGTGAAACTATGTCTATCCGTCTAAATGATGACTAGGGTTAGTCTATACTTGGATTTTTTCCCCCCAGATTTCTCTGACCCTCAGATCGACAATCTTGGATTCCCTTCATCTTCTATCTCGTTCTTGCATCTTCTTTAATATCTCTTGGATTCTTTTTTATTCTTTCCCTATCCCATATCTCCAGCCATATTTACTACGCATGACTTTTCATCTCCAATCACAATGCCTTTATCCAAGTAGACCCTCATCTCTGGAAGTGGGTTCACCCTCTTCATTTCTCACTTTGTGGGAAGTTATCTTCTGGGAACAGCTCAGGCACCACCTCATCCATGGGGGCTTTTCTGACTGTGTCCTCCTCCCCCAGGTAGTAACACTCTCTTCTTCTTGAAATTATTTCATAGAATTTTGTTTATGTTTTGTATTTGTCATTCTGAGTCTTTTTTATCCCTAGAACCTGGGATGGTGTCATGCACATAGCAAGCGATTAAGAAGTGTCTTTGGAATTGAATTAAATTGAATTTATTTGTCCTCTGTCCTCAAACCTAAGCTACCCTGATCAAAACTGTTGACTGGTGTTAGGAAGATCATGTGGCCGTCAGAGAGCCTTACTCAGGTGTAATAAACTGTTGGATCTTTGTTGGGAATTCCAAGTAGTACAATCTCTTGTCCTGCTTTCATACCTTCACAGTATATAAGGTCACCTGCTTCATTTTTTCCCCTACACACACACAATCTCTCTCTCTCTCTCTCTCTCTCTCTCTCTCTCTCTCTCTCTCTCTCTCTCTCTCTCTCTCTCTCTCTCTCTCTCTCTCTCTCTCTCTCTCTCCCTTCCTCCCTCCCTCCCTCCCTCCATTTTCTTGGTCAAGAGTAGATTTGTGCAGGGGGTGGGACTTAAAATATTAGCCCCTTTTCCCCCTTACTGTTTTCTTCTTCCTTCCTTCCTCCCTTTCTTCCTCCCTTCCTTCCTTTTCTTTCTTTTTCTTCCTTCCTTTCTTTTTCTTTCTTTCTTTCTTTTCCCCTTCTTTCTTTCTTTCTTTTTCTTTCTGTCTTTTTCTTTCTGTCTTTCTTACTTCCTTCCATTCTTTTTTCTTCTCTTTCTCTCTCTCTCTCTCTCTCTCTCTCTCTCTCTCTCTCTCTCTCTCCCCCCCCCCCTCTCTCTCTCTCTTTCTTCCCTTCTCTCCCCATCTTCTCTCCACCTCTCTCCTTCTCTCCATTCCTCTTACCCTCCCTCCTTCCTACTTGCTTAGGTTGCTGTTTTCTCTTTTAGCATCTTTCTTTCCCCTGCCCCATCAACTCTGACAGGCTGTATGAGGAATAGAGGGATTATTGTTTTGCCAAGTCTTTAATTCTGTGCCTCTGTTTTTCTTTCATTTTCCTTCCAAAGACAAATAGTTTCTCTCGCTAGCTAGAAGTGGGACTTCTGAAACAGTTCAGTTAACCCTGTTTTTGTGTAAGAAAATAAATTAAGCTCCATGTGGTGTCAGAATTCAACTTCTCCTGATCTTGATTCATTGGTGGAATGGATGGATTGAATCTACAAGGAGAAGTAATGCATTCTGAGTAGGAAATACTACATAATCAGGCAGGAAACTCTCCTGATATATCACCTGGACTACTGACTTGTTTCTGACATGAAACAGCCCAATTAAAAAAGGGCTTATTTTAAGTCTCATTGTAATGAATGAGGCCTGTTTGAATTTGATCACACTTTGGCATATACTAGAGCAAGACAGTTCCATTTTTTCATAGAAATGAGCTGAGGTGAAATGCATTTTTGCCAAGCCAGATATGACCACTCTACATCTATCTGCAGAGGCTGCCAGTATAGTTACCATAAAAAATATTTCAAAGGTGATAGCCATACCAGATTATGATTGATGGCTTGTTTCTCAATCCCTCCATGGCCTCAAAGCAATAAAATCTAAGGTCTGTTCCCAGGAGTAGAGAGAAGATGCATGAGAGAGAGCTGAAGGATTCTATCCACTCTGAAATTCATATTATTCACAGAACCTTTACATCTTCCTCTCTTTAAAGCCCAAAGTTATTTACTAGAGAAATGTCAAGGAATTCTTGTATGTGTTTGTGTATGGGGTGTTTGTGTACATATATGTACATATTTAATGCATGTATGCATATATATACATTTTGTTCTTGTTGTTGAGTTCTTTGGTCATGTCCTACTCTTGGTGACCCCATCTGGGTTTTTCTTGGCAAAGATACTGGAGTCGTTTACCATTTCTTTCTCCAGCTCATTTGACAGATGAGGAAACTGAGGCAAACAGGGTTAAGTGACTTGCCCAGCGTCACAGAACTAGTAAGTGTCTGAGGAGAAGATTTGGACTCAGGAAGATGTTAACTCCAGGCCCAGTGTTCTGTCTGCTACCTAGCTAACATTTATATAGTGTTTACTATGTGCCAGGCTCTATGCTAAGACCTTTACAAATATTATTTTCTTTGGTTCTGACAACAACCCTGGGAAGTAGGTGCTATTTTTATCCCCATTTTACAGATAAGGAAACTGAGGCAAACCGAAGTTAAGTGACTTGCCCATTTTACATATGAGGAAACTGGGGCAAAAAGAAGTTAAGTGACTTGCCCAGGGTCACACAGCTAATAAGTGTCTGGGGCCAGATTTGAACTCAGGAAGAGCAGTCTTCCTGACTCCAGGCCCAGAACTCTATCTACTGTACCACCTAGCTGCTCCATTGAGACATATATGTGTATATAATATAGGTGTACATCGCTGTGAGTGTACATGCACATGAGCGTGTACGTGTGTAAGCAAAAAAATTTAAGGTTGTGTATAGGGAAGATTTTTTTATATATCCCTGTTGTGGGAATGAAGGAAGGATCCAAACCTGTGATTTCATTGGTGTGTGGAATTCCCTAGTATAGAAGAAACTTCCTCCACCAATGCAGACTGGCAACTCTTCTATAGCTTATAGTCTAAGAGCATTATTTAGATTTGCCTCTGGTCATGTAGCCAGTATATATCAGAGGCAAGACTTGAGCCAAGGGCTTTCAGACTCCTAGACCAGCTATTCCTCCATCTCATAGGAGCATTAAATTAACATAGCCTTGTTGATTATTAGACCACACCTCAGGCCATGATATACCATTCTTGTTTTCTTTTCTAAGTTCTGTTTCATTCTAAAAATCTGACATAAAAGTAAACAAAGAGATCGTTTTTGTTGTAAATACTATATTGGAATCTGAGTGTGAACTGGGATAGGTCCAAATGAGCTCTTTCTAATCTAAATCAGTCCTACCTAGCCCTTGATTACCTAAAAAACCTTTAGGAAATCAGAAAGTTTCTGGGTCCTGGGTAGGGTCTGATTTACCATGGACACAGGCTTTGAATTTTTTGCCTACCTTGTCACATGACCGATTCAGGGAATCAGTGTTAGAACTAGAAGGGACCTGAGAGATGATCAAATTCCAATTCCTTATCTTATAGATTAGGAATGGGAGGCTTAGGACAGTTAAGTGACCTGCAGGGAGCATAGATCTATTAAGTAGCAGAGTTGAGACTTGGTCACCTAACTCCCAGTTAGTTGTGGGAGTTAATTGTTGGTCTCCTAATTCCCGGTTAGTTGTGGTAATTCTAGGGCCAAGCTGGTCCTCTAGAGCAGATGTGTCAAACATCTGTATAGGCGATGACGCACAACACCATAGAATACAGCTGGAACCAGATTAAAATGTAAATGGGAAATATTTAATAAAATAAATAAAAATTCAATAAAATATAGATAATATGACATTTTAAAACTAAGTCAACATGCAGCCCAAAGGGATTGTTATATACAGATTATTGGCCTTGTTTTTATTTGAGTTTGCTACTATTATTCTAGAGACATATTTGATCTATAGTAGATTTACTGAACCAGTCCTAGTCTGGAACTGAACTTTTTGGAGAAGTGCTGGAAATTAATCTATTTTCACTGAACCATTTACTTCCTTGACTTTGTTTCTGTGTTGAATTTTACTCTTCACTGGTCCATGTGTTTCTCCTGTTTCTTAAGAAGAAATTCTGCGGACCCCAGCGTCCCTCAGCTTATTCTCCTCATCCCTGTAGTGGGGGCTATGTCCAGTCCGCTTACCATCCTGGCCACCATTCCCCTGACGTGACCAGAGTGGCGAGGTAGAATTCTCTTTTCAAGCCTCAGTTGGGTGTGATCTTTCTTTATCTAGCCTTTCAACCCAGCAAGTTTTTGGCATTATTTCTGTGTAGGAAACTTTCCTCTGCTCCTGAGAGGGAGTGGAGATATTGGGAAGGGGTAAAAACAGATGAGCCACTGAAAGAATTTTTTTGAGTGAAACAGTGTAGAAGGAAGAGGTTCCTAAAACTTCTGGGGGAAAGCAGCAGCGTGACCCCCCTCCCTCCCTCCCTCCTTTCCATATGAGCCAACAGCAGGGAGAGAGACATAACATTTGTAGTGGGAATGGGTCCCTCCTCCACAGCTCTGCATGCGTCAGCCACCAAAATAGAAACATCGGGGACAGAGCTGTGATGGCAAAGAAAAAAGCAAGAGAAAGGTGAGGCTTGTTCCAACTCACACTCATCAAATCCTTGCCTCCCTCATGGGGCAAGAGAGGAAAGTAGTCCAGGTTTTAGGCCTAGCATCTCTGGCTTCCCACCCCCACCTCCACCCGCTCGCCCTTGCTGCGTTGCATCGGCTTTGTGGTCACTTTTCGTTGTGTCAGCACATTGGAAATTGCTGACGGTAAACACCAAAGGCATGTGTGCCTGCTACTGAAGAAACCACAAAGAAAACAGCTTGGGGTAAATGGTGGATTTTCTTGGTGTGACATAGTCTTCACTCCCAGCACAGGCTGCTTGCAGCATTTGGCGCTTTGTGGGTTGGGGTTGGGTGGGGAAGAGGCCAAGAAAGGGGGAGGTTGGACCCCTTGGGATTTCTTCTTGAGTAACTGTGCTTCTCCTGTGTCCTTACTTTGAGAAGGATTCAGTGCAAACTGGGATAGAAGAGGAAATTTAAAACTTTCCTGCTGGAGCAGCGGAAATGGGAACTTTTCCAGTGGTAGCAAACAGGTTGGAGCAGCCATAACCCCTGATAGACTGAACTTGTGAACTGTTGAGAGGATGAAGGAGTGCTCCCTATTAATCCTCATGAGGAAGAGAAGGCATCCGGGGACAGCTAAATGGCACAGTGCATAGAGGACCAGCCTTGGAGTCAAGAGGACCTGAGTTCAAATGTGGCCTCAGACATTAGCTATGTGACCCTGTGCAAGTCACTTTAGAGAGAGGTCATCTAAAGGCTGTATGGAGCAACTGTGCCACCTCAAATCCTCTAGCCAGGGTTGTTCACCAAAACAACCTTCATGGAGCAGAGCAAAGCCAATTTAGTATGGATCCATTGGTGCTTTTTGGTACAGCTCCTGAGGCACCTGGCTTCCTTCAAGACTGAGCACAAATCTCACCTTCTGTAAGAGGCTCTTCCTTCCTGCTGCCTCTCTCCCCAACCCAACTCCCAACCCAGTGCCTTACCTCTTGTTTGCCCTCTGGGTACATAGTTGCTTTCATGTTGTCTTCCCCATTAAAATGTAATCTTTTTGAGGGTAGGAACTGTGTTCCTGCCTCTCTTTGTATCTGCAATTCTTAGCATAGTGCTTCAAACATAAGTAAGTACTTAACAAATAAATACTGGCCAGGTGACCAGTGAAGGGCTTAGTTGATCCATATAACAGTGTGGATGGGCACCTGTGGCAAAGGGGACGCGTTGCAGGTGGGTCTCAGTGCTGTGGGCAGGCTCTGTTAGTGTATGGCCATTTGTAGGTAGCATATTGTAAAAAGAGAAGATATTTGTGAACTTTGATGATGGTGGCAAGACACCACCATTGGTGTTGGGGAGGAGGGGTTGCGTTATGGGATCATAGATCATAGGATTAGATTCAGAGGTGGAAAGGACCTTATTGGTCATCTAGTTCAACCTTCTTAATCTACAGATGAAGGAACTGAGGCCCAATGACCAAGGCTAAGTATTGGAATTAAGATGTGAACCCAAGTTTCTTGGCTTCACCCAAGTCTAGTGCTCTTTAAGGAACCATAGAGATTTTCTAATCCAAACCTATCAACTTATCGATCACAGAACTAAACTGAGGCCCAGACAGAGAACGAGACTTGCCCAAGGTCACATAAGGAATGAGTAGCAGAGCCAGGATTTAAACCCAAGTCTCTTGATCCAGTGCCATTTTTTTTTGCTATGCTATACTGCCTCTTAACCTGTATCTATATTGGATCGTGTAACTGTAGCAACTCAGACATGCAGCTGATGCTGTGATCTCTTTGATGTACACATTCCCTACAGTATTAGAGATAGCAGCCCATCCATGTTTGCATTTCTCCTTGTCCAGACCAGGTAAGGTTAACTGAACATGCTGGGAGTCACCCTTGCTTTATTTGTCACTTCCACAATACCAGCCAGAATCAGCCCATCTTATTCTCCATTTGTACATTTTTTCATGCCGTAACTCCTTTCCTCCTTAACCTACAGGCAGATACAGTTTTTGCCTCTCCTATGACTTTCACGATAAGCCCTTGCTGTAGCTCATGGAGGTTTTAGTAGAAATGCCAAGGCCAGACCAGTGACAGTGGCCATTCTCAATTGGCGGGGGCTGTGGCATTATTTATTGTCGTATCATTAAACACGAAGAAACTCAAGCTAGTTTTGTGGTTGTTATTGCCAGTGAGCTCACCCTGAGAACCCTGAACTGAACAGGACAAAGACTTGTGTACAATGAATGCCCTGAAACATGGGGGCATGTGTTTGTTGGGGACCTAGGAGGGCAGATGTCAGGAGCCCAGAGTCTTGATCTACCTGTGGCTGGTCCCATGGAGCATTAGACCAGGCTATTTACTCATTTCCCAGGAAAGTTGATTGTAGACTTAGGAAACTTGAGAGGTCTCCAGTGAGGCCTGGGGCTGATATTTGGTCAACTCTTTGATCTTCTTTTGACTTCTTTGCAGTTTATTAATTTCTCCCTCTCTCTATAGAGCCTTGCTGAAATCTCACATTAGCCCAAGCCAACCTAATTGCGGGAGGGGCCGTCAGGATCTGAGATGGCCTGATGGCCTATAGGGCTTGGGAACAACGATAGAGAGGATGATTCAGGACGAAGTTCAGACATCCCACATGGTGAAGTGTAGTCAAACATTAGCCCTCCCTAGAGCCAGGTAGGAAGATACCTTAGTACTTCTAATGACCAGGGGTCTCATTGGCATGACTTCTCCCTCCAGTGGGGCAGTTGACCACCCATCCACACCTCCTCATCTTGTACAGCTCTTCTTGTCCATTGATTCTTATAAATTCCCCACATGGGTTCCACCCATCATACTGGGGTGGGGGGGCCTTCCTCCAAGTCTCTTTGTGTAGCAGTGGAATTCATGGGCTGTCCATCTGTTATCTGTCACTTTCTCTAATTGAGTAGACCACCTCCTCTTTGGTCATACATCTCTTAGGTAATATTTTTTATGCTGCTTCTGGGATATAGTTCTTTGTTGGTAATTTGCTACAGCCTGTTTATGACCACCATGCATTTCTCCATTGCCCTTTGGGTGACCCACAAATTTAATTCTTCACAGACTGTGGTTATTCCATGATTCACAGCCTTATAACATCGTGGGAAGAATAGTGAAATCAGGTAATGAGCTAAACGTGGCAGCAGGAGTCCCAGCCAGGGTCATCATCACACACGCCAAAAGATCTGCTCTAATTTGATGTGTGCGTGTATGTGTGTGTATGTATGTATGTGTGTGTGTGTTACCTAAGTCTGAAAAAGACGTCAACTCTCTATTACAAGCTAGTGGCTACCTTGGTCCATTTTCTAGGCGAACTGATCCAACCTTCACTGAGGCTAGAAGATGAATGAACAAATATTTGTTGAGCTCCTAAGATATGAAAGGCACTTAGTTAAGTGCTGGGAAGGTAGAAGGAGAGAGAATCCAAAGGCAAAGACATGATCCCTGCACTTAAGGAGCTTGCAATCTAGTTAAATTGAAGATAGCATGACATTTATAATCTCGGTCTACCTTGTCGTATTGTGATCTGCTTTATATAAATTGAGCCCATAGCCTTCTGGGAAATTAATTCATATTTCTATTGATTTGCCAAATATTAGAAACCATCGCCAAATAAGAAGAATTTTATATAGGCCTAGCAATGTCCCTGACTCCTCTTGGTTTCCTCAATAACGTAGGACAGAGAGTTTCACCTCTGTTCTGTTGCATGTAACAACAGAAATATTATTTCTGGAGCGTACAGCAGATAGTATCATATGTCAGCATGGTTTAGGAGTATAGAGTTCCAGAGGAGGAGCAAAGAGATCTAGATTCAAATCCTACCTCTCCCATTAACTTAGTCTGTGGCCTGAGGAAAACATTCAACTTTTATATATAGTGGACATGGTGCTGGAGTTAGAAAGACTTAGGTTCTAATCCTGGTTCGTACGCTTATTGAGCTGAACACGGACAAGTATCTAACATCTCGATGCCTTAGATTCCACATCTGTAAAATGGGGATAATAAGGATTGCTGTGTTACAGAAGGAAGATTGAATAAGATAATACATATAAAGCAGTTTATAAACTTTAGAGCCCTGTATATGGTTTTCATTTAGTAGTAGTAGTAGTAGTAGCAGCAGCAGCAGCCTGCCCCCATTTACTCACCTTTAAAATGATCGTAAGACCATGGGCTTGGAACTAGAAGGAACCTCAGAGATCATGTACTCTGGCCTCATTTTACAAATTAGCAAACTAAGGGTCAGGGAGGTTGTGACTTGCCCAAAATAATACAGGTGTCAAGTGACAGAGATCATTTGTTCCTTCATTGTCTGTCCTTCCTTCTCGAAGAGGACCATGACATCAGGAAGGCGATGTCATGACTTGCGAGTGAGTTGGATTTAAGCGAAGGAGGGCTGTGCAAAGTCACCAGCTTCACCCTTTCCTCCAGAGCCACCTGGGCCCAGTCGTGGGCCATCTTCAGTCATCTGGAAGCAATAGAGATAGCATATGAACATGTCTTCTGACTTTAAAGTGGGTATTGTTCAACACAATTTTACAAAAGTTCAGAATGGGGGATAAAATCGGGAAACAGAACTGAGGTATCTAAGGAAAATAATCTCTAAGTTACATAGGAGATTTGCTGTAATGCTATTTTCTGTGTCCTCTGTAAGTAAAACATTTAAAATGTCCTTATAGGATGATAACCAGGATGGATCCACCTTAAGTTAAGCCACTTTTCACACCAGAGTGGACAGTGTTAAAAAGCAGTTCCAGGGTGTTTATACTAACTGAATTGGAACAGGGGTATTACAGAAGCTATGGTAGATGTGACAATAGCTGTGGTCTAATTGCTTGAGTGGGCGATTTATATTTCAGTTATAGACCTGGAAATTGTGGATTTAGAGTCAGCTTTGTGTTTGAATCTCAGCTATTTCACTGACTTCTTGTGTAACCTTGGGCATAATACTCCTTTCTGAGCTTGATTTCCTCATTTGTAGAATGAGGAGGATTGGAGTAGCTGGATTGTAATGTCCTTTCTTGCTCTAGATTCTTTAACATATATCTACAACTTTATTAATGTTATAGTACATGCATGTTGGCCATTATTAGAGTCTCCTAATAGTAATAAAACTAATAAATGTTTATGTGGGGCCTTTAAAGTTTGCAAAGCACTTTACATAGATTATAATAGTAGGTTCTTAAAACAACCTTGTGAGAAAAGTGCTATAGGTATTAATTAGCATCCCTATTTTATAGCTAAGGAAACTGGAATGAGAAGGGTTCTATGCCATAGTCATAAAGCTATTATGTGTCAAGAGGCAATATGTCAAGTATTTCAACCCAGGTGTTCCTGAGTCTTAAGTCCAGCCCTCCATCATTTACTCGCCTTTAAAATGATTGTGGGACCATAGGCTTGGAACTAGAAGGAACCTCAGAGATCATCCACTCTGGATGATCCTACAGTTAAGGTGATCCTACAATCACACGACTAGGAGATTCGATAATTTATCCTTATTCAGAGCTATTGTTGGAAAACATGCCTTTTTTAATCGCTTGATCTCAAGGTGCCTTAGTGAAATGATGGTTTTGACTTGGATATGACTTCCACAGGGACCCCTCTATTTACTCTGGAGTTCTGCTGTGTTTTAGCCTGGAAACACAAAAGGTCCTCCCTCATCTATTGGACTTAGGGGGAAAATGTGAATGCTTTAGAAAGTCTGTGATTTCATTTGTATAGGTACCAGCCTACACCAGAGCAGACACCATGTGTTGTTACTAGCCAGTCTTTAAGATGATTCTTATGGCCAAAATAATTGATCATTAGGAGTCAACCTAGTTTGATAAATTTCCTTAAAATTAGCTAAATAAAGCCCAGGCTCACAGGGACTTGAAGCTTTCCTACTTAGTCTGACCTGGCAGAGTTTGTGATCAGTTTGCTTAGACTTTAAGAACCCTGATAATGCCTGCCATGCCAAAAGGAGGCATCAGAGTTATACTTCAATGTAGGTTTATGGAAAAAATATATTTATTGCATTAATAAATAAACACCATATTGGTCTGAATATAGATGACTTCTCTCCTAAATGAGGTCTCATTGAAAGGAAAAAAAAATATAGTTACTCAGTTATAATGAGAGCAGTTTATAGGCTGTACTCAGGCTTTATTTAAGCAGATTTGGGGGAATCATATAGCCTATATTTGGACCAATATGGAATTCCTTATGAGCTATGCTGTGGTATAGTTTAGAGAAAGTTGGCCTTGGAGTCAGGAAGACCTTGTTTCAAATCTTGTCTCGACATGAGCTACTCTGACCTTTTTTTTAGACTCAGGACAGGTATAATTTTTCACAGCTGGTATGTAGTACTTATTTCTTGAATTTCTTGGGGAAAATCTCTTAAAGTCTCAATGCCCCAGGTAACTCTGAGACTGAAAGTTGTACCAGAATAGGTGATGTACTTTAGTGGAAGGAGTTTACTCAGAGGACATTCCCTATACTGATAAAATCTCAGGGTTACCTTTTTTAAAATAAGAAATTACTCAAGGTCCCCCAGTTAAAGTCACAAAAGTATACAATGTGGCCTGGTACCATAACATAAAGCAGAAATAGATGCATGTTTTATTTTATTTTTAATAGTTTAGGAGGCAGTTATGAACTGGCTCCCAGATCTGACTTTTGACATGACCATGGAGGTGCAAAGACTGGGATGCTAGGCGGCTAACCAGCCTGCCTGGTGTGAGCACTACTTTATTTGTAAGAATAATGAAATAGTTAGCATTTATGTAGTGCCTTCTATGTGCCAAGCCACTTTCTAAGTGCTTTAGAAATGTTACCTCATTTGATCCTCACAGTAACCCTGAGAGGTAGATGCTATTATCTTTCCCATTTTGCACTTGAGGAAACTGAGGCAAAGAAAGGTTAAATGACTTGCCCAGGGTCACACAGCTAGCAAGTGTCTGAGGCAGGTCTTCCTGACTCTAGGCCCAACATCCTATCCACTTCTTGTTGTTATCGCTGTTGAGTCGCTTCAGTCGTGTCTGACTCTTTGTGACCCCATTTGGGGTTTTCTTGACAAAAATACTGAAATGGTTGGCCATTTCCTTCTCCAGCTCATTTTACACATGGGGAAACTGAGGCAGACAGGATTAACGTCACATAGCTAGTCTGAAGGCAGATTTGAACTCAGGTCTTCCTAATTCTAGGCCTGGTGCTCTATCCACTGTTCCACCTCAAAAGGTGCGTCATAAAGTAAGCAGGACTGTTAGGATTACATTTGCAGAATTTGCAATAGATTCCTTTTAGTTGACTTGTGCTTAAGGGACACTCCCTAATGAATGTGTTTAATCCCTGGAGAAGAACTGAGGCAGGCCGTCTATGACATAATGGGTTATTCATCGAGCCATGGAGTGATCCAAGTCCATTTAGCAAAAAGCCACTTAACTGCCTTTCCACCAAAAAGTGAAATATCATTTGAAGCAGCTGTTCACAGCTGGGAAAGGAAGCATCGTGGGTTAAAATTAAGGCAGAAAGCAAGCAACTTAGAGCAAAACAAAGTCATCCTTCAGATGAGAAATTAACACTAAAGCTGTAAATCACAAAATCCGTGTGTATAAGGTATTTTCCCCCCGGAAAGAATTTTTTTTCATGCCAAAGAGAACATTGACATATCATTGACTGCTTCTATAAACCTCACTTAAAACAACCTACCTTAAAAAAAAAATCAGGGGTTTGCACAATGGAGAGTCTCCCTCTATATTTAAAATGAAATTTTGTTCTCCCACTGTCAGGATGTGAGCTTAATTATAGTGTGCTGCAAACTTTGCTTTTGTAGAGGACATTTGGGGGGGGGGCGGGTGGAACTCATTCTGGCTAGTAAAGTCGGACTGCAAATTTGTTTTGCTTCTGAAGGACTAGCAAAAGTTGAAATATGCTGCCTTGATGAGCATAATTTTTAAAAAGACAGTAATATCAAACAGACTAGGCACCTACATTCAAATTCAGATTCAATAAACATTCATTAAGTATTTAGCACTGTTTTAGGCACCAGTGTATACGAAACAAAAATGAAATAATTCCTGTCCTCAAAGAGCTTACAGTCTATTAGACTATTTCAGATAGATAGACAGATAGACAGATAGATGGATGTCCATATATATATATATATATGTATATATATATATATATGTATATAAATACCCATTTGACCTTGTACTGACTGCATCAGTTATACTTCTGAACCAGTTTCACTTTGGGTGAAAGTTCATCTTCAGTTTAAAAAAAAATCTGAGGTTATTTTAAATTTTATCTAGAATTAGAAATGATTTGGACAGTAATTTCTTCCTACTGCATATCGGCATACAAATAGCTATGCCTGTGTGTGCCCACATATATAATAGTAAAAACAGCACACAGTTACTACTAATGCATTAAATTCATTACACAAACATATAATACTTTATTCAAGAAATAAGTACTATATACCAACTGTGAAAAATTATACCTGTCCTGAGTCTAAAAAAAAAGTCACTCTTGACCTTAAGAATATTAGGTTGCCTTTAAAAAAATCATAGATTTTACCTCTGTTCTATTATCAGTTCAGGGTAATTTGGTGTAGTTGCTTGTACTCTTATTAGCTATCATGAAGAAAACTTGCTGTTGCCTAGGGATAAGGATGCTGGGTGGGGGTGCCTTACATTCAGTAGGTTCTCAGTAAATATTAGTCAATAGATTGGAATCTGGTGGTGGTGAATTGCACTGTGGGAAAGAAATATGAATTTTGCCCTCTAAAGAAATATTTTATAAGCCTCCCTAAAACATCCACATAGGTTGATTTTTTCCCTGTTAAATATACATGTGTGTATTGATATTCACATGTGGGTATACACATACATACATACATACATATGAAAAGTATTGCCATATAACAGGGGAAAGTAATGCTTTCTGTTTAGGGCCAACTTGGTGCTAAAATAGAATGTCACCAGCCAGGAATGAGCAGGTGCAGGGGCAGAGATGTTACAGAACAGGCTATTGGGTCTATCTTAGCATGGCCACAATTCCTCCTTTTCAGAAGCCCCTGCACCAATGTTTTTTCCTCTTCCAATTCAATTTCTTAATTGATTAAAAGCAGAGGGGCTTTAAACGAATCCTCATGTATTTGCTTGTAATGGTAGAGGAGATAAATTGAGGGAGACTTTTTAAATCATTATTTTAAAAATAATTACTACATCATAAAATATTAAATCCAAATTTTTTTTGTCAAGCATAAAAATAAAAGAGAAACACTATGGAAGTATATGGGAGCTAGACAGCAGCTCCAGAGTATTACACTCTGAAGAGGAGAAGCCCTTTAGCTCTTGAAAGGGGTCAGAGATTAAGTCAGGAAACTTTTCGTTTGAGAGTGGTCAGGGTGATTTTATAAATGCTACTTGACAAACTTAGTCCTCACCTTCCTCTTCCTATTTACATAGACCAAAAAAGAAAGACAAACACTCGCTCATTTTTAATCCCCAATTTTGTAGTTAAAATGAAATTTTTATTGTGGGGGAACAAATCCCAGTCCTCTATATAGTTTTAAGTTAAAACCAATTAAACATCAATATTATCTGGCAATCAGATTGTAATTCTTAATGAGTACAATAATGCTGACAGTACTTTATTCTGTTTCTAGGCTCAAATGGTATATTTTATGTAAAGTGTTTGCTTTATAATATAAAGTATTATATAACTATAGGCTATGAGTGAATGCAACAACATTATTAATAATTTAGTATGGGGTATCATCTGTGCTAAGCAAAGCAGTCTTTGCCCTCAAGGTGCTTAGAATCTACCCAGCAGAATAATTTGCAAAACAACCCAAGAACATTTTCAACAGAAAATTCCTACATTCATCCCTGGTCCCTTCCAAAGAAATTAGGAAGATTTTCACCTTGGGACTTCTTCCTAGCCCCATGCTCATGTTGGGTTTCAGGTCCCTTGTACTGGAACGTCGTATCATGAAACCTGCTAAAATAGCGATTTAGAACATTATATCTACTATAGAAAGAGGAATTTAGACAGTTCAAGGAAGCCTGGCTTTAACACTTTCAACTTTTTTCACACCTAGGCCAACTGGCTACCATAGACTAGAGTAACTTTGAATACTAGAAACCCCTCAATAACTTCCCCTAAGTTGGATTTCAGTCACTTGCCTGGCTAGCTATTCTAATCTTTAAATTATTTTCTGTTTTCCTCTATGTCTACAATCCATGTTTATTGTCTGTCTGCGTTATTCCATGACTTTTTCTCCCTTTTTCTAAGTAAGGTATTGTGTGTGTGTGTGTGTGTGTGTGTCTGTGTTTTTGTGTTCACTTTTTCTGTTGTGTTGTTCTTGTCCCTACTCTGGAGTTCTCCACCCCTAATTCTTCCTTTTTCTGTTTCTATTAGTCAGTCACTTATAGAATTGTGGAGTCATAGAGCTGGAAGAGATCTGAGAGGCCATTTAGACTAGCCTATACCTGAAACAAGGCTCCCTGTTACAATCTCCTCAAATTGACTTTCAGCACAAGCATTTCTAGCATGCTAGAAAACATGAGGATATATCACCAAAATGGCGACTATCCCAGAAATACTACTTCAAGGGACATCTATATTCCTTGTAGCCCAGCTTCCAAGGCATCGCTGTGGGGAATATAAGTTTGTCTGTGCGGATAGGAGGGCAGGATCCCCAGAACAGAGACTGTAGCCTCATTTTTTGTGTGGCCATGTAGCAGCTGGGGGCAAGGGGGTGTTAAAGGAAAATCAAGAATGTTCTTCATGGCACTGTTCAGTGTTCAGCTGCCATCTACCTCCCCATGGCAGTGTAGCAGCTGTCAGATGCCAAGGAACACTGTGTTACTTCCAGCTGTCTCCATAATTCAATTTCCATACCATTAGTGCAGTCAATGGAATCATGACCCCCACTCCATTGTAGTGTCTTCAAGGACTACTCTGTCCCCCCGATAGAACTCTCCTCTATCCTTTCCCCCTCCTCACAATGTCTTGACTGTTTCCATGTTACCGTTAGAAGTGGTTCTAAACAATTTGGGAAAAAATAGTTGGGCCAACAAGCCACGTAGGCAGCAGATCTCCCTATATAGATTATCTATGTCATAATAATCCTCATCGTCATCAAGAAGTCCTTATTAAGCACTAACTGTGTAGAAGCCATTATTTTAAGTGATGGGAAAACAAAAATGGGTCTAAAGAATAGTCCGGTTAGAGAGTCATCTATGGATGCACAAAGATGCTTAACAATACAAGGTAATAAGGATGAATTAGGTAATAAATGTTCCTGGCCCATTTAAAAAGAGCATCCTCAAAATATAATTTCTACCAGTAATTTAGTGCAACCTTTGGTCTACAAGAAAAGGGTTCACTCCTAAAATTCATATATAATTGGAAAGGTAATTTAAGCATAATAACATAGAATTTTAGGTTTCTCATTTTGACCTGACTGAAAGTCTGGTTTAATTATTGCCTAACCATCTTTCTTTCATATCTATAACTAAAAGAACTAAAAAGTTTTTTTTTTTTGCTTTGAGAGTCAAATAATTGTAGGGGTGTGTTATCAAAGAAAAATATCCAGAAAATAAAAGCTTTTATATAAAAATTGCAGATATCCACAGAAGTGTTATTTATCAGCACCATGTTGGACATAGGATAATGAAATGCTAACCACAACAACTCGCATGGCCTGCTAAGTCAGAAAGAGGGGTGGCAATCAAAATCAGTAAAGGGAGTATTCACAATGACAATACCACATATCCTTCTAGTATTCAAGGACATTGGATTTAATGTTAGTTATTAGCATGGCAACAGTGTTCTATAAGTATCCATGATTAATGTGTTGAATCAAAAATGGTTCTCCCCCATGTGACTTCACAAGTACCTATTTCATTTACTTTGATATTTCTATGACTTCATTATCCCAGTGATATGGGTATTCCTTGCACTAGGGCAGACCATAGGTTTGCTATAACTTCTCACTCCGTGTTATCCTTGCCTATATCTTGATTAAATATGTTATATCCCACAGAAGTCCTCCTTTTGTGTATTTTAATATTTAATAGATGCCATGAAGCTTCCAATTGCTACTTGCCTCCTAATGGATGTTACTAAGTCTTATGGTGCTATCTCTGCTGCCTTGGTTTGGAAGAATGCCTCAAGTTTGTTTGTCACCGGGTTTCTTTATTCTTTTATCTTCTGGGGTTCAGTGGTGTATAGTGTGCAGTTACTTTTCATGGTGGTCTCTTGGCTTATACCCTATAAGGTACAATGACAACATGTCCCACAGAATAATCCTTCTAGCCTTTCCAGCTCTTCCAACTCTTTTATTTGCCTCCTCAAGGACAATCTGCAACCTGTTTTCCACTTAACTAGAACATCTTTGTCTTCTGGTGTCATTTGTTGCAAGAATGTCAATATGGACGTGGTTCAGTTCCTCCTGTGGTGTACTAACTCACTGGTCATTGGACAAAGATAATGCATTAAGTGTACTAATAGCTAAATAAATATTTGGAGGCAATTTAAGAAATCTGTAGTCCTTAGGATCCTTCCCCCCACAGTCACCTTTTTCAATCACTCCACCATGAGGGCCACAGAAGCTGGCACAAGACAGCTTGACCACACAAGAGTAAAGACCATTTTGCATTTTTTATTTCTTCAATAGGTCACGATGGCCAAAATGTTCATCATCTTATGGCTAGATAAAGAGTAAAAAGATTCTCTGCATTACCTAGGCTGGTCCTCAGAAAGCTGATGCAGTTTAGCTTTGTAGAATCTGCTAGAGCTTGAGCTTTGTGGGGTTGGATTTGGAAAATCCAGGGTTACTTCCATGGGATGATGAAACACCAACTTGTAGAATTGCTGCATAATCTTTCAGTTTTCTGATATAATCAATAGGTGATCTGAAAAATGAATTAAAAATTAAAAGATATATACATGTATGTTTATGTATAATGAATATAAGATAATTTGGGAAGGGAGGGCAGTAGCAGCTGATGGGAATTAGGAAACACTTTATGTAGAATGGACTATTAAATGTAGAGTATGAGAAACAGTATTTCATAGTTGGTTAGAGTTCTATACTGGGGATCTTAAAATTCCATCTCTGGTACTTATCAGCTTTGTGACCCTGGGCAAATAAACTTTACATGTTTCTGATGATTCCCTGTGACTTATTTATTGAATCAGAGTTGGTGGCAAGGATCATAGATCCTTCACATAGATGTATCTTTTATAAAAATGAAACTTACATTTGTTTCCGAGAATGAAGACTGGCTTTTGAAGTTCTATGGACCTTCCACATTTCTGCTTTTCTTTTAATCTACTTTGGATTAGACAAGTGATTTTAGTGGTATAGGGAACTTCCAGATAAGCAAACTCCCTATACCAATGGAAATCAGCATCTGTTCTGTAACTTAAAATTTTAGAGAGTTGTCTGGAATACTGAGAAGTAAAGTGTCTTGATTCACACAGCCAGAATGTGTCAGAGGGATTTAAACACAAATCATCCTGCACCAGAGACCAGCACTCTTATCTATTATACTATATTACCTTTCTTCTACAGTTTATTGGGGGAAAAAAAACATATTCAATTGAGCCTTCTTGACAATTGATTTAAATCAAACATTCCAATGGACAAATAATAACTTAAAAAAACCCACTCTAAAAGTTTGAGCAGATAGCTCTCTGATGGCCTGGATAGAATATTGCTTCTATTTAATACAGTTAGTAGCAAGACTGAGTGAATCACCAAGTGTACACCTCACATACACATACATCCCATCCGCCTCTACACACATGCACAGTAGATATAAAAGGAGACCTGGAAACAAAAATCAAGCCTTCTATTCAGGATTCATCAGGATCTCTAATTTGTGATACTACAAATGGTGTAATCTTTCATTCATCAATCATTCAAACAGCGAGTATTTATTAAATTGCTGACTGTGCCAGACACTGTGCTAAGTAATGGGGATACAAAACCAAAAGTGAGGCGTCTAGTCCCTGCCTTCAGGAAGTTTATATTTTGATAGACCAGACATTGGAAAAATATATAAAGTGAATACAAAGTAATTTTGGGAGGAGAGATCACTAGCCGTTGAATCAGGAAAAGCTTCATCTAGAAGATGATGTGTGAGCTGAATCTTGAAGGAACCCAAAGATTCAAGAGGTGGTCTTCAGGAACGAGTGTATTTCAGGCATGAAAGATAACCAGTGCAAAGACATGGAGGTGGAGTGCCATATGTAAGGAGAAGCAGTATGTGCCAGTATGATTGGACCTTAAAGTTCATGTAGGAGAGTGGTATATAAGACTAGAAAAGTAGGAAGGGGTCAGTTTCACCTTCATAGTACTGCTGGTTGTAAGATAAATGAAAGGGACCATTCTGACTGAGCTATTTCATCCAATTTCTGTAGTAGTTAGGACTTGGTCTTCATCTTCTCATAAGCTGCCATCTTCCCTTCCAATGGCTGATTCTATCACCAACAATAATGTATATTTTATCTAGTTTTATTCATTCCACTGTATATAGCCATATTGGAGAAAACATGGAAATTGATGTCAGATTAATGTTAGAACAGGGGTTGGCAGCCCATGTGTTCATAGCATGTGGTCAGAATATCAGTGGCATATGGGTTGGCTGCCTCTGCCATGCTCCACCACTTATCGGGGTTGACACATGGTAACCTTCTGTTCCTGCTCACCAGAATCAACATCTGGTTACTACCACCATTCTCCTTCCCCAAAATGTGCTTGAAGAATGGGGATTAGCAGCTTGACACACTACTTTGGAGAGGTTGCCAATTCCCTTGTTAGATTGTGTTCTTGTCCTTAGAAATTGCTACCAACCTAAGGAGGAACAAGTTTCTTTATGCTGATGACTTGTGTTCTAAAAGTCCATACTAAGAAATACATACAAGAATTCATGGGACATACTGGAAAACCATACTTCTTCCTCTCTATATATTTTTGCCTATAGGCTACATCTTGTCCAGTTTGGAGATATGGCCATGTTAAACAAGGCCATGGCATATTAAAATTAAGTCAACTTAATTTTTTAAAAATTGAACTTTTATCACCCCCCTTTTCCCCATTAATTGTCAATTTCTCTCTATTCTCTGGCTTCTCCCCTATTGCCTAAAAAGTTCAGATTTTTCATATCCTTTAAAAAAAAAAAAAAAACTTTACATATCACCCCTTCAAGCTTTAGTCCTATATGTCTCTTCCCCTTTCTGTGCCAAACTCCTGTCTACACTTGTTTCTTCTACCTCTTTAGCTTCCATTCCCTTCTCAACCCCTTGAAGTCTGGTTACTGACCTCACTACTGAACTAAAACTGCTTCATCCAAAGCAGCCAATGATTTCCTAGATACTAAACCAAAATTTTCTTAGTCCTTGTCCTTTTTGGTTCCCCTTACTCTCAGTCTCCCAGATTTTGACACAAGTCTGACCATTCCACTCACTTGCCAAAAAAACATCTCCCTGTAGATTGGGGATAAAATACAAACTCCTGTCTGGCATTTAAAGCCTTTCCCAGTTTGGTTTCAACCTATCTTTCCTGACTTATCTCACATTACTCTTCCTCCCACACTCTACATTTCAGAGAAACTAGCCCATTTGTCTTTTCTGCATTTATGACATCCAACCTCTCACCTCTTTTCCTTTGTAGAGGTGTCCCTCGTGCAAAATGCTCTGTCTCCTAACTTCATTCTAAGCTGAACTCAGGCATTCCCTCCTATAGGATCCCCTTCCTGATCTCTCCAGTTATTAATGTTCCCTCCTGAAACTTCTTTGTCTGTACTCTGTATGCACTTAGTTGTGAACATATAGTTTCCTCCCAATAGAATATAAGATTCTAGAGGGCAAGGACAGCTTCGTTTTTACCTTAAAATGCCTTGTACCAGTTGCAGTGCCTAGGACACAGTAGATGCATAGTCAGAGCTTGCCAAATTCAGTCAGATCAGACATGACCCTGAACACTAACATATCTAAAAATAAATTTTTGAAAAGCCTTTTAATTGATTATGTGGAAATGAATTCTATTACCAAATTCTGCAACTGTATACTTGGGACTATACACTGGGCAGTATTGAATAGGTTGGCATGGTACCTGGCACAGAGTAGGCATTTAACAAATGTTTATTGATTAATTGCATAGATAAGCATAGATTTGGGTTTTTAAATTTTTGTTTATTTTATTTTATGGAATAAAGCAAGCATTTCTATAACGTAGTATCATAAAAAAGATGATTGCACATGAAATTGCAAATGTATTATATACAACTTGCTATAATATACAATATATATTATATATACAATATAATATATAATAAGGTTAGCTTGTAAATTTCTTTTTCCCTACTTTTTCTCCCCCCTCCCCCATGGCTACCGTTAGACACAAATAGGTACATATATGTAAAATCATTCTATACATATTTCTGTTTATCAGTTCTTTCTCTGGATGTAGATAGCGTCTTCCTTCATATGTCCTTTGTAGTTAATTTGGGTGTTTATAATAGGCAAAATGACTTATTCACTCAGAGTCTTTAAATTGTCCTTAAAACAATATTGCTGCTACTTTTGTTTTTAATTGAAAAAACTAACATTTGGCAATGATATGTGGAAAATAAGGGGGTCTGACAATGTCCTAGGGTAATGTGAAGTTATAGCCTCAGCTGTAGATGTCAATTGCGTGGTGGTCATATATAACCTGAATTTATGACTTTTAGTTGTAATGAGCCTCATAGGCACATCCAGCAATTTCATCATTTTCATCCATGAGCCATCTCTAACATAAATGATAAGACAGGACCTTTAGCAGTGAATTCCTAATAATTGAACCTGTCTGCAAACCATGTAAGAAAGTCATGATGCCATGAGCCTCTGTGGGGCAGGATGTATTCAGAGAATGTCTATAGAATATGTATATAAAGGTTTTGTGTGGTGAGTTAAATGGGCCAGCCAGAGATGGGGGAGGGGGAGGGAAAGAGGGGGCAAAAAAAGAATCCAAACTATTAAAGATCTGCTGCAGCATAGCTTCAAATAATGCATGATAACTCTGGCATGTTAGGCATCAACAATAGCCAACAAACCAATTTGGCAGGTAGTGATCGTGATCTCACAGACTTTTAGAGCTGGCAAAGACCTTTGGATATCATCTTAGTCCAAACCCTTCATCTTCCAGATGAGGAAAGTGATGTTCTTGATTGAGGTCAGGAGACAAGGATGACCTTTTTTTTTTATTATTTTTGACTAAAGTCAAGGTGCAGCCCAGGAAAAGATTATAAATGGAGGTACACAATACAAAAAGCAATGATAGATTGATTCTAGTCTTTGTGCCACCCACATAAATTGGGAACACAAAGCCATAGGTAGTATCTCTGATTATTGAATCCATTTCATATTTTATAGGAGATTTGTCAGTGTGGATATTCCCTCCACCAATGAAATCTTGAGATGTGGTTTCAAAATAAAAATTATTACCTGGAGGTTACCCTCCTAGATAGAAGACAGATTTTCAACACTATCTTAAATTCAGTATTCTGGGACAAAGCCCCAATCGCCTTACCCTAGTTACAGCTCAGGGCAGGGGGGGAGGGGGCAGGAGAGTGGGGTGTGCCAGGAGAATATTCAAATAGAACCAGGAGAACAACACTATGACCTCAAAAGGAAAACTGCAAAAAAAAAAATCACAATTCAGATCAATGCAGTGATTTATTTTGATCCTAGTGGACATAGAAGGGAGGAAAGCTGACTTTCTCTAGGTAGGAGCTAAGTAGTTTTGTTTTTCTTTTCATATTCTGCTTTCTATTGTAGCATAGTAGGAAGAGCACTTGGATTGGGAGTCCTGGGAATTCTGATTTTGATGCCTACCACCTGTTTCATTTGAGGCAACTCTTTTCACCTTCTTAGGACTCAGCTTGCTCATCTGTTAAATGAAGGCATTGGGCCAGCTACGCTTTAAAGCCTCTTCCAGCTCAAATCCGTGATTCTATTCCTTCATCTGTAATATCTCCTTGGACAATTGTAAAGTCCTAGAGGGTAATCTGTGACACTTTTCATCTTTGTTAGCCTGGTGCCTAGCATGATGCCTGGTCTATAGTAAATGCTTAGTAAATTGCTGTCCAATTGAATCGAATGTATGTGTCAAATATGCACCCAAAGTCCCTCTTTCATTTGTCTAAGAATGTGGTTAGACTACCAGTTTTGTTCATGTGATGGCATGGCAAAAGCTGGACTCGGTTTTCTATCTCAAATTAGCAGTTTAATTCAGCTTTACCTTTTTCAAGTCTTTATTTCCTCATCTTAAAAATAACCATCATCATAATAATAACTTTTTTTCTCATAGTAACCTTGTGACACAGGCAGTATCCTGAGGGGCCTAGACCAGTGTTTTCCTGAATTTCTATCTAGCATTAAGATTCTGTTTTTCTGAACCCGAAACATTTAGAACCTCTATCCCTCAAATTTAATTCCTGCTCAGACATGGGACAATTTCAAATATTAGGGGCTTCAGGGAGAAGTTAAATTTTTTTAATGCCTTCTGTTTATATACCGCAGTTTTCTGGATACACTACCCCACCCACGCCCCCAAAAGAACTGTCTTTTGTAATATAATACAGTGAAGTAAAAAAAACACCACTGCAATGCCCATTTCTGAAATTGTATACACCATTCTGCCCTTGTAGCCTCCCACCCCTCTGCCAGGAGGAAGAAAGTATGTTTCATTAGTTATTCTCTGGGATTATACAATGTTTGTTATTAAGGATTCAGGATAAGTTGTTATATGTGTTTTGGAATCTTCCAGCACCACAGTGCTGCACTTAGCCTGCAAATGAATATACAATCGTGGAAAGAAATAGGGCTTGGGCTGGGTTTGGAGAGAGAGGCAGTGGAAGAAAATGAGAGAGAAACAAAGACAGAGAGAGAGACAGTGACAGAGAGAGCAAGAGAGAGACAGAGAGACAGAGAGAGAGACAGAGAGACAGAGAGAGAGAGACAGAGAGGACCCAAGTGCATGTTATGTATGTATGTGTATCAAAGAACTGCTATTCCCTAGCAGACAGCCACTAAATCAGTATTTCTCTATCTAGCCTTAGAATCCAACAGGGACACAAAGTTGACGATGGTACATCTTTATCTGTCTGGGTTTTGAGATTCTGAAGCCTGGGGTAGTTGAGTGAAGGTAGGAAAGGAAGTATATAATTTATCGACCCAGCTACCCTAAATTCACAACAAGCCAATGTGGAGAAAACTAGAAAGAGAAAAGAAATGTGGGGAGAAAAATGGCAAGCTTTGAGAAGAGGCTAAGATTCATAAAGGGCTTTTGCCTCAGAACTCAAATAGAACTATGGTCCTAATTGGGATAAGTTATCCTGTGGCAGCATGGGAGTGGCCAGTGATCTGGTAGTAACCTTAAATTCACAGATATTAATGAACTTCAAGTCTCATAGACTCATAGAGTTGTGGAGTTGGAAGGAACCTTTTAAATCTAGAATGAATGAATTAATGAATGAGGGAAGGAATGAATGAAAAAGCGTATATTAACATGCTGTGCCAGACATTGTGCTGAGAGCTGGAGATACAAATATAAAAGAGAAAGTCTCTATCCCCAAGAAGCTTACATTCTAATAGAGGGAAACTATAAAAATATAGGGCATTGATGATGAGGGAAGGGTGATATCCCAGGGATGATGGTGGATAATTAATGCTATAGGAGTATTTTGTAGTTGTGTCCATAAAAACAAAGAATGATTTGGAGACTAAAGAACAACAAACAACACACCACACACCATTGTGTTGCTGCAATAGTAAGTGTATAAGAGTCAAGCAGTTGCACCTCCTTAAGAGCTCTTGCTGATGAAAGAAGATAATTCACATCTATTCAGTACTGACACAGAGGCTTTCTACCAGGGGCCTTATTTCTGAGCAATATCTGTTTAAAATCAACTAAAATACAGTAAGCAAGAAATACTGTTTTTCATTTGGCAAAATAGCAGCCAGGGTTTTAGATGTTCCTTTTTGTAATGCCTCTGTGTGTGTCTGTGTACATGTGTGTCTGTGTCTGTGTGTGTGTTTTCACTGGGCAGATGTTTTCTGATTTAATGATAGATGATAATATAGTACAGTTGTTTGACACCTGGCAGAAACTAGGCCCTCCCCAGTCCTTAACCTTTGATATTTTAATAAAAATAAATTCACATATCTATGAAATACCAATCTTCTATCTTCCTGAGGGTTAGGTTTAATTAGCCCTGGTCCATGAGTTGTGCAAAGAGAGACTGATTTTAATCAGGTTTATTTTAAGTGGGTTGCTTTTTTAAAGTATCATAAGTAACATTTACTTTAAGCATTTGGGGCAGGAGGAGTGGTGGATGAAAAATAAAGAAGTTTGTGAATGATGCATCCAGGGTCCGCAAACCTTTTTTATTCCTTAAGGTCCAGAATAGGGGTAAGAGCAGTGCTGTTTGTCCTAAGAAAAGTAAAGGGCCACAGGATTTGATGGGACGGATTTATGCTGTTTACGGGGACTGGGAGGAGGGCTCCAGTGGTAAGGCCATTAGCAAGAGATTGCTGCAATAGGTTTAGTTTGTTGAATATTAAGCTTCCTGAATATTAAGCTTGCTGAATATATGTTTATTGCTTAGATCTAGTTCATGGATGTTATTTATTTATAACTTTAAAGATAATTTAATATGTAAAACCTCCTCCGCCAAAATGTGAGTATTAATTTCCAAGCATCATTTATTGTACTTAGAGGTGATGGATTGTTATGAGTCAGAACTAATAAACTTGTAAGAATTAATAGAAAACTGGACCAGAAAAAAAATTGCTAGTGTCTTTATGGTTGCCATGTGACTGTATCTGTTAGAAGGCTGTAGAATATGAGCTGGCTGCTATGTTAAGACAGTAGACGAAGGGGAGATGAGTTGGGGGGCGGGGAGAGGGGATTAGTAAAAAGTTGATTAATACACTCTAATCTAACAAATATTGGCACTTCATCCATTGGCCAGACCATTAATTAACTGACAAAGCATAGAAATGCTTGGCTCAGAAGGCACTTGAATAGAAGGTTCTTTTCTATAGATGGCACCAGACAACTTGGCTTTGTGGAGACAAACCAAACACAAGATTCAACAAGCACAAAATCACTACATGCCCAAGGGCCCATTTCCTTCTGCAGAGAAAGAATCCTGCACTGCATGTATGTTTGGGAAAAAAAAGTGAGATAATGACAAAAGAGGTCTCGAGCCATAAGCATTCATAGCTCTCCATGCTTCGTTGTTATTTAGGAGGGACAAATGAGTCTTAACAATTCCATTTGGTTTCTTTTCTACCCCTGTTCTGAAGAGGTCTGCTACCAGGACATGCCTGTCACCTAAGGCTAGACAAATACCTAGTGGCCTGGTGGGTGGGAAGAAGGAGGTGAAACATGCCTGACTGAGCTCCTAGAGTCATCCTCATCCTTTCTTTGAGGGAATTCTGGGTAGGAAGGGGAAGATCTGCTTGCAATGGAAGGGAAAATGGCATCACTATTACTGCTATGCAGGTTGAAAACTAAGTTCCATTTTTTAATTTGTTAATTAAGAGTTCCACTGGGTAGAAAGAAGTAATCCTTCTAGCCTAACACACACACACACACACACACACACACACCTGCATTTGCCTCTTTTCCTTCCTTCTTTCATCTCCTCTTTCTCTCCCCTTCTCTTCTCTTATGTTCTCACCCCTCTTGCAGTAGTCTTTTGTTTTGAACAAAGCCAAAGGCTGACCTCAGGAAATACTAGGGCCTCTGGGTTCAGAGCTGCCTGTTAGTATAATCATTTGTCAGACCTGAAGTTTGATTGGCCAAATTGGATTAGATAAATATTTAGCAGGCAGGAGGTGCCCAGACTGTGAACAGGAAAGGATATATGACAGGGTTAACCACTCCAAATTGGCAGTGAGCCCAACCAGGGCCAGCACCCCTCAGTATTTACCACCATAAAGTCAGGCCAATGTATGTTTAGCAAACTCTCTCTAGTGAGAGAAGCTTCTATGTATGTGTCCAGCTCTGGTCATATGTGATTATGCAGGATTTAAGCAAACTGCTATCAACACGATAAATAGAAGTCTCTTCTAGCCAGCTTTGGTATGCAGTTCTGTATGGTAGCTGTAGTTTGGGTCATTTTCTTCTTTTTAAATCTACAAAGGCTCTTTTCTTTTCTTCCTCCTTGGGAGATGTTTACTTGGTTGTAAATAGTTTGAAATCTCTTGAGTTTCAGAAGATAGTTTTCTATTACTTTTCCTCAAACCTATTTTGAATTCATTCTTTCCACCCTGTATGCTGACCCTCCTTTCCTGCCATCAATTAGTCTAAATTAGCGAGCTTTTGCTGCACCAACATGAAAACAACAACAAAATTCCAATCAAACAAGGAACAAATGCATAAATTAAACTCCAAGCATCTAATGTACAAGAGAAAATAGGTAGCATGTGGCGAGAAACAGGAAATATTTTTCATTTGCCTGAAATGTTTTCCTTTTACATCTCTTTGAACAAAGAGGAGGCAAGGAACAAGAGCATTAGACAAATAAATTCAGAGAAATCAGGAAATGCGTGCCAGTAGTTGAAATACACAGTTAACTTGCATCTCTAGTCTCTTTCCCATGTAAAAATGAGGAAGGGGAACTTGAGGAAGAGGTATTGAAAAAGAATAACTTGCCACTTTTAAAAAGAAAGAAGTTAGGCTAATGATCTGGAGGGCATTATGTAGGAGGGTCACTAAGTCATCCCAAGGAGATGAGTTTCTATCCTTTGTTTTGCAACCCTCCAAGGCAATGATCTTGCCATATTCTGTCATAACTTGCTTTTGCCTTATTCTTCTATGAGACTGTCAGCTCCATAAAAGGACTTCATCTAGAGCTTGGTCCTCTCAACTTTGTATCTCTCCCCAGCACTATGCTATGCACACAGAAGGCACTTAAGGAATATTTGTAGGATTCAAAGTTCTAAAGACATCAGTTCCTTTTGTCAATGAAAAATGATCAATAGTAGTAGTAAAAGTCCTTTAAAGTGCTTTACACACAGTATCTCAAACCTAATCTTTTGTCCTATGGTATTATCATCCCTATTTTACAGATGAGGAAACTGAGATTCGAGAAAGGTTAAGTGACTTGTTCCCAGTCGGATAGCTAATAATTATTGGAGAAAGGATTCAAATTCAGGTCTTCCTGATTCCCAAGTCTAATCCTCTATATACCATGTCCTGCTTCTCTCAAAAAATACACTTTAATAACACTTTATTGTCGGGAATTTTGCTAGCAGAAGTAGGCATAATATAGAAGAAGGCACAGGAATGTATTTCAGGATGCCAGGAAAGGAGGAGGGAGTTACAATATCAAAATTCCATTAAGTATTAATTTAGATAACACAATGTTCATTTAAAATGCATCTGAATTATATAGCCTTTTATGTGCCTCAAAGGCAGCACAGTACACTGAATAAGGAGGGTGACTATCTTTCAATCAGGAAGACCTGGGTTCAAGTCTTACCTGCAGCACTTAGTACTTATATGACCCAGGGCAAATTTAGTGATCCCCTAAGGATTTATCAATTAAGTCACAGCTAAGTCCCAGTCTGTTTCAGTGAAGGGAGTTTCCACACTAGAAGTTCCCCCATACTGATGGAATCCTAGCTATCTTGTGAATCTGTCAATCAACACCTATTTATTAAACACCTACTGTGTGCCAACCACTGTGCTAGGTCCTAGGGTTACAAATAAAAACAGTGAAGCAATCTCACCTTGTAATAAGCATACATTCTAATGAGGAGACAAGAACTATATACATATATATGTATATACCTGTGTGTGTACATATATATTTGTATGCATATGTATGAATAAATAGAGTTGTTTGGGAGCAAGGGCATTATTAGTTCAAGGGATAAAGACTGACTTAATGCAGAAAATGGTGTGTGTATATGTATGTGTGTAGATATGTATGCACTGTGTGTATATATACTTTTCAGGTCAGGTAGTACAAGCATTCTTACCCAATTTTTCATAGGAGGAAAATGAAAATAAACGTGAAGTAACCTAGTCAACTAGGAACAACTAGGAAGCCTGGGAACTAGGATTTGAACCAGGTCTCTTGACTCCAAGACAGGTGGTTCTTTCTGCTAAACCACATTGTATTCTTGGGGCAAAGGAAGAAGGGTCCAAGCTATGTTCACATAAGGAAGGAAAAAGAGGATCTGTAGGTCAGGAGACTCTCAGGTAGGTCTGTACTAGGCTAGAACAGTCTCCAGGTGCAGAAGAAGCTGGTAGCAATGAGACACATGCTCTCTTACTAACAATGACTTTGGGAAACAGTCCTAGGATTAAAGAAATTGGAAGCTGACAAGGACCTGAGGAGAGTCGACTCAATTCAACAAGTCTTTATTAAATGCCTTCAGTTGTGTTAAGTGAAGAGCTACAAAGACACAAATGAAAACAATTTCTGCCTCTGAGGTACTTACTTTCTACCAGGGGTGGGGTAGGAAGCAACATGATCCAGCCTATGAGTTTTTCACCTTTGTTTTGTCGTGGAACCTTTTGGCAGTCTGCTGAAGCCTATGGACCCCTCCTTAGAACAGTATATTTAAATGCATAAAATAAAATACAAAGGATTACATAGCAAACCAACAGTTAGTGGTGAGTGGAGAGGGCGGAGATTTAATTTTTTTTCCCGTCCAAGTTCTTAGTCTCCCTGAAACCTCTGTGGATCCCAGGTTAAGAACCCTGTTCTAATTTAATTCCCTCAAGTTATAGATAAAGAAATTAGCTTGACCAGGGCCACATAGGTCATAAATAGCCAGAATAGGATTTCAGCTCAGGACCTTTAACTTTGGATGGGGTGTTTTTTCATATTCTGCCACATTATTTTTCAGGATGGGCTATTGGGAGAAGGAAGCATTTTGCAAGCCTTAAACCATTGTAAACCCATGGGGAGCAGTAGTTGTTTTTATTGTGATCATCACCATCATCATTATCATTATTATAGAACAGGAAGGCACTTAATGCCTTTGGGAAGCAGAACAGGGGTCACCACTAAGAAATGAAAGGACTAAAGAAAAAAGAAGGAAGACATCCTTCTGTTAACCTTAGTGTTATACCTTCAACTGTTTGCGGACAAATAGAAGCTGTTACTGGAGGTATTTTTATCCTGTACACATGAGCATGTGTGTGGCTTAGTGGGAATTTTTCCACTGAGCCTTATGAGTCATGCCAACACTGCATCTCATGATTTCTGGAGCCTTCTTATCCTGAAGGCAGACAACTTCATTATAAAGGAGGTTGAGTCCTAGGAAATTCATTCATGGAGGTATCACACTGCACAACATCTTTCTCAGGAAGTCATTCTATAGCTTTCCTCCAGCCCAGCTTCCATATTACTACTAGTAGATTCCATATAGTAACCTATATTCTTGAAGTGCAGTTATATTGCAGGTTTGGAGTCAGGAGACTTGGGCTCCCGTTCTGGTTAGAGACACTTTTCCTTTCTAGGCTGTAGTTTCTTCATCTGTAAAATAAAGGGTTTGGGCTAGAATCTGATCTCTAAGGGCCCAGTCAGTTGTCAAATCCTGTGATTCTGTAGGTATTAAATAACTCCTTAGCCTTTTTAACGAAGATAAAATAATCCTGATCTCTGAGTGAAGAATGTGGGAATATGTCTTAAAACCAGTTTAGAGCAATATCACTGTGTAAGGTTTTGGGAAGAGATAATAAAAGACATTTTCAAAAAGATGTTTGAGACTTGCCCCTAGAAACTCTCATTGCTTGTTGGGAGTAAGAGCAAAGGAATTCTTTTGCATGATATCATCTCTACAATCCTTTCCAGCTTCTAAATTCTAATTCTCATAAACTTACTACCCCTACGCAGTGAACACCTTAAGTTTCTCTGCCTGCAGCCTTCTTAACTTTTCAATTAAGTGGACCTTCTCTATCTTGATGTGATAGCAGCTACTTCTTCTCTGTCACTACTTGAAATCTCTTTGGTGCAGGCTCACATGACTGCCTTATAGGGATCTTTAAAAAACATCTAAGTTTAATTTTTTAAAATTTCCAGATGGCTAAAGAGATAGGTCCTAGGTCCTATCTTATATAGATAGATGTGAGTAGCTCCTGAGTCACAGTGAGGAGGAAGTTCATTCATTCAGCCCGTATACATATACATATGCACATATACATGCACATACACATACATGTATGTATGTGTGTGTATGCACATGTGTATATGTGTATGTATATGCTCAATATGTACATATATACACATATATGTATATTTTATAGCAACAGCTATTTGAAGGTATTGTGGTAGGCACTGGGAAAGTTACAGAAATGAGGAGGAATGGATCCCTGTTCTAAAGGAGTTTGGGTTATTAGTACTATCTTATGTCAAAGAAAAATCAGTTGGGTGTTGATTATCTGGTTCATGGTGAGGGGGTATGGGTGAGTGGGTAGTGGGAAGGACACTATTATCATGTATAAATTCAATGTAAAGACTATCCAGAAATTCCAGTTTTGTTATAAATTATAATTTTCTGCCCATTAAATATTTTACTGCTGCTGCCACCACCACCACCAAATATTTTACCAGTACTGCTAAAAGGTAGCCTCTTCTTTCCTTTCTTTTTTTTTTTTTTGCAGGGGGGGAGGCAGGGCAATTGGAGTTAAGTGACTTGCCCAAGGTCACACAGCTAGTAAGTGTGTCAAGTATCTGAGATCACATTTGAACTCAGATCCTCCTGATTTCAGGGCTGGTTCTCTACTCACTGTGCCACCTAGCTGTCCCCAGTACTGTTCTAAGCTTTTCTCCTCTAACAAAAATGCTATTCTGTAAACTGTAAGATGCTAAAACAGTCGGAAATTTTGATTCCATATCACAAGTGGATAATCTGACTAAATCATTCAGTCAATGAGCATTTATTAAGCATAGGCAGCTATTGCTATTATCACTATTACTACTGTTGTGCTAGGCACTGGGGATACAAAGACAAACATAAAACAGTCCCTCCCCTCAAGGATCTTACACATGAGCAGGAGAAACAATATGTTTGCATTTAACGTCACTTAGCCTTTAAATACTTAAATATACACATGCACACACATACATACATATATATGCTATTATCTGATGCAAATGCAAAATAAGTTTATTATGCAAAATAAATACAAACTCTATGGGGGGAGGCAGTGTGACATCATGGATAGGGAGCTGATACTTAGCAGCTGCAGTTAAAATATTGAGTGAGTCTCAACCTCTCGATGCCCCGGCTAGTTCTCTGAGACTTCCAAGTAGCTAGAGTTGCCAGTTGTACTGATGAATGTAGTCTCACCACCAAGGATTTGCTACAGTTAAGAAATCACAGATCTAGACTACCGCACTCCCCCAAAAGGGAAGAATTCACTACTGGCTGGAGGGATCTGGAAAAGTCTCATTGACTTGCCCAGGGACATACATAAAGAATTGTTGGGGTGGTTTTTTTTCTTATGTCACATAAATGGCACAAAGAGTTTTGTTTTTTTTTTTAACTCAAGTCTTCTGATTGTAAATCTATTGCTCTTCCATTTTGCCACCTTCAGCTCTCTTCCTGAATGTCCATTCCAGTGATTGGTATGCCAAAGCAAAAGAAGGATGGATGTGGAAATAAGATCGTAGCAGCTTCTTCAAGGAGGGAGTGGGTGAATGAAAAGCTAGCTCTCGGAGGTGGGGAAGAAAGGTTTCTATCTCTTCCCCCAAGTGTGATTTCAAAGTGGAAATGCCTCCCATCTCTGTCGATGGGAGTGGTATTTATGAGTCAAGCTGTGAAACATTAATTTCTTTTTTTCCTCTAATATAACTAAAAAAACTTTTTTAAAATGGCAAAAATAGATTTTTAGAATTGTCTGATGGTTGATGAACTATCTAATTAGAACCATTGAATTCCCTGTAGCTTCAAGGCCACATGTGGCCCTCTAGGTCCTCAAGAACAAATTTATTCTTTGAAGTTTGGATTCAGTCAAAGGGCTGCGCTTGAGGACCTAGAGGTCCACATGTGGCCTTGAGGCCACAGGTTTCCCACCCCTGATCTGATAGGTTCACAGATTTAGAGCTGGAAGGGATTTCAGATGCCATCTAAACTCAACCTTGCCCCTCTCATTTTACAGATGAGGAAACCGAGGCCCAAAGTGATTGTGACTTTCCTGTGGTCATACAGGTAGTAATAGGCAGAATCAAGATTTGAACCTGAGTTCTTTAATACCAGCTGTGTCTTTCTCTCTCTGTTTTTTTTAACTACTACACTGTGTCCAACAGTTTTACAATAGAAAGTGATCTCACTTTGACAGTGTTAGAGAAGATGGGTCTAGTTTCTGGAAACAGTTCATCTAAATTCAGGGTGTGCTTATAGATGGATAAAGCTAGGGTGAAAGAGTAGAAAGGTAGCAGTAGGGGAGGAATAGAAAATGATGCAGAAAGTGAAGAATATATATAGGATTTCAGAGACCAAAGACTTTCTCCTTAACTCTGCGGTTAAAGAAGATGGCAAATTTCTTAGTTTGCATTAGAAAGGAATTCAAGGAAGAAATTCATGGCTCCCTGTGACTGGCTGTGGTTTGAGAAGCTCGGAGCTGCTATCAGACAAGATATCCTCCTGTGCCATCCTTTGGAATCTCGAAGCTCCTTGTAACCTCATCTTAAGCCAAAGGTAGTTGCATTTTAAGACGAAATGATTCGTAGGAAGGTATCGGCACTGGGGACTGAAAAATGTGAAAATGAGAAGCATCTGGTCAGTATCTGCTTTGGCTATTTTGTTATTCCATTTCTGTTCTTGAAAGGATAAGGAGAAGTAGAATTTTGCCTGATAAGAGTCATAGAATGGAGAAGGACCTTGGGTTGTGGAAAGAGTATTGGATTTGGAGTCTGAAGACTTGAGTCTGTGTTCTGCTATGCTGCTTACTGACTTCATGATGAATGGGCAGGTTGAGGCTCAGGCTCCTCATCTTTAAAATGGACATAGTCATCTTCATACCCTGTATGTTACAGATTGGTTGTAGGAAGGTTGTAGGATAGGACCATTGTAGGTTGGAGGGCCAGAGGAATTGCTCTGTATGCCTTTTAAGCCGCAGGGAGTAGAAGAGCTGTGACTAGAATCCTTTTTTCCTCCAGTTCTCCATCTTGTGCTCTTTCTTTCCCACTATATCACACTGATCCATCTGGTAACTAAGGATGGGAACGGGCCACAGATTTAGCATTTACTGACCAGTGCCATTTACAGTCTAAGTTACAAAGAGTATCTGAAAGCAGACTTATAGATGAGTACTGTTATTATTGATTCTGTGTGACCTTGGATAAGTTACTTCTCTTTTCTAGGCTTTAAAATGCCTATGCCTCATCCATAAATTGGAGAGATCATTCTAAATCAGGGCTGGGGAACTTGTGACCTCGAGGCCACATGTGATGCTCTAGGTCCTCAAGTGTGGCCCTTTGACTGAATCCAAACTTCATAGAACAAATCCCCTTAATAAAAGGATAATAAAAGTCAAATGACTGCACTTGAGGACCTAGAGGGCCACATGTGGCCTCGAGGCCACAGGTTCCCCAACCCTGGTCTAAATGATTCTCCAAGTTCCTTTTCAGTGGTGTATTTACTAACCCACAAGTTTTGATTGTTTTTGGAAAGATTGGGGCAAAATCGGTTAGCTCATTTAGTTACTCTTCTTTCCTATTCATCTTTGATTCCTATTACCCTCCTTTCTTCTATGAATGAGACCAAACATGGCTGTTTCCAGGATTGCATCAAAGCTCTTGGTCTGTGTTCTTAGACATAGATATGGAAGAGGGGGAGTCCTTTGTTAAGGCCTTTGAGGAGGAGAGATCTAAGGTGAAGGAGAAATAATGTGAGGTCTTCCTCCTCCTTGATGGACTCCCCTGTTCAGAGACCCTTCTCTCCTTCTCTGTAGCTTCAGCTGTTCTTTTATGTTTCTAATGTTCTGAGGAAAAAAATCTGAAATTTTAAATTTGAGCAAGAAAGTTCTACCCTCCCATTTTCATTCATATACATCCTGAATGGCCGGGTCTTGAGGAGTTCCTGAGCCCACATCATCCTGATGATCACTGTGCTTGGCATCCAATAACTGAAATTCAGAGCCACTTTTCCCCTACTTCTCTGAAGCATAGTCTTCAGACTCAGCCTCAGATGGATGACAAAAGGCCCAAAGGCTCTGCACCCCAACCCTAGCGTGTTATACCCAAAGCTTTTTCCTACAGAGCTTTATTTACTCTTATTTAACAGAGTTCTAAGGGCCTTGATTATCTGGTTTCCCAATCCCAGAAGATTAGAATCAGACCTCTGGAAGGTAGGTAAGATTATTAGAGGCAGTCAAAGTAACAGACTACATGATAGCTGACAACCTGGATGGAGGAGACAGAAAAACTCAAAAGCAGACAAAATTGGATTGCCACACAGTACAATAATTAACATTCATTATAAGATTCAATTCTAGTCAGCATTGTCTTTTTAAGACAGGGATGCATTAAAATATGTTTAAAATTTTTCCGTCGAAGTGGTTAAGATTGAAAAAAAAGTTTTGGTAGTCAAAAGGGTAAGATTCCTTTCTCTGATAGATTTACTTATACACACCTCTTCATCCCTGATGCTGCTGGAAAAACAAAATATTGCCTGAGTTTTCTGAGTGAATTTAGTATTATATAATGGCACTGAAACACTGTATAAAGCCATAGTGTCTAGTCATGGTTATTTCCAGGGCCAGGAAAATGAGGCTTCTTCGTCAAAGTAAGGCAGGAAACAAGGGTACTAGTTATGGATGGCACCAAATCAGCAGTATGCACCCCACTTTGCCTAATCTCAGATACTCTAGGCATTTAAGGTGACGGATGGGTGTCTGTGCTCTGGCTTTTCTCAGGAGGTAGCATTTAAGACATAGATCGAGTTCTTCAGGTTTTCTCTTTATATACTTTGTTGCCCAGTGATCCTGAGTTTCTCCAGGGGTGGGGAACCTTCGGCCTTGAGGCCACATGTGAATCCAATTTGTTCTGTGAAGTTTTGATTCAGTCAAAGGGCTGTACTCGACTCAAAGGGCCACATGTGGTCTTGAGGTCATAGGTTCCCCCACCCCTTTTCTAGACCCATGTGTATGTTGGTGTTTCGACACTCCCTCCTCCCAGATCTGAAGATTAGAGACTAAAGGAAAGGAGAAGGGAAACTATTGCCAAGTACCTGGAGTGCCCAGGATGTCCCACTCCTTTGGGTGTGCAGATTGTTCGGGTTCAGATCCCTTTGCCATCACAAACACATTCTCATACTCTCTATTTCTCTGGATCATTTATCCTCCGGTAATCAGTTTTCTGGTAGAGCCTTCTCTGCCTCCCAGCATGCAGTGCAGCAGGCTGGAGTCAGATTCCTGACCCGCAGGCAGTTTGGCCAGAGAAGCTTTGAAGGGACAGCTTTATCCTTAAGCCCATTAGCCAAGAGCTACTGCTGGTTAATGCTGACAGCAGCCCGCCGCTGACAGCGTCCCGCCTTCAACATGGCTGTGTCCCCTGAGCCAGGCAGCTTGGAGAAATAGATGGGGATTTGGTAAAGCTCCTGTTAATGGCCAGAGCCCCAGTGAGCTCACTCGGTAGCAGATCCTTCATGTTGCTACACACTGCTACACACACACACACACACACACACACACACACACACACACACACACTCCTTCCTTACTTCTCCTCAAATTGTTGGAGAAGAGAGAAGGGCAGACAGTTTAGAGACAGATGGGAATCAATCAATAAACAAGAAAACAGGCTTCCCAACCCCCACTCTCCTGGCCTGTCTGAACAGCAGAGGTTTCAAAAACAAAACCAAACCTTTCTGTAACTTGGGTGAGGAATGCATTGAAATCTGTTGTCTACCTCCCTTGATTTCACCCTGGCACCAAGACAGGATGGCAATCCGTTTCAGGCTCTTCTGGAGTCATTAGTTGGAAGCTGGGGACTCTCCAGACTCTCTGAAGCAGGCTTCCCTACCTCTCTGCCTGGTACCATTATCCCTAGATCATTTTTGTACTTTCTCCTTATCACCTTTGATATGGTAATGATCTTGTGCTAGGAAAGGCATTTTTTTAAATAGGAAGAGGAGTGCTTAAGTAATTGATGGGAGCGGGGAGGGTGCTGGAAAGGAAGATGGCAGTGTGTAATTTACCAAAAAAAAAAAAATTAACTATACCCCTCAAAATGACAAAAGAAAGGCAAAAGGAGATCAGGGGTGGGAGGACGGGCGGCTGCCTTTCAGGCAGTGCGGGAGATAGTCTTACTAACAGGCTGGCTTAAAGCCCTCTTAGCCATGTGCGTTTGCTCTAGCTGGCTAGCCTAGTCCATTGATTTCCTCCTGCCCTCCAAGGACCTGGCTGCAGTTAAGCCCTATGTCCTCCACGTGATGCTGAGCCGAATCAGATTTTCCTTTTAGTTGTTCGATCACATTTTCCTTCCTAGAGCTTAGAAGGCACACTTGGGACCCCATAGTAATTGCCTCCCCACACTGAACTGCTGGTACCTTTATTGGATTGGCATAGGGTTTCAGAGGACTGTGTTTAACATGCAGTGAGCCGCAGCAATGCAAACAGCTCCAGTGTTTAAACAAGCATCCATTAGGCCAGGAAACAAGGCAGTGCCAGCCCATTTGGTGCTCTTTATTGCTGGCAGCTTAAGGTGAGCAGTGCAGCCCTTGTACTGGGGGGAGGGAGGAAGCCTGAGGGGGTGGGGCAGAGGGGGAGTGCCGGAATTGAATTGGAGTGTCAGAGAAGGAGCAGGTCTGTAGGAGAGGGGAAGGGAGGGGGTTGCGGCTGTGGCTAGGGACATGTGCAAAGCTCATTAATATCTCATTATGTTAGAATTGCAATCTCCCAGCAGATTGGCATTAACATTTGCAGTGCCAAAAGAGCTTTAGGGTGAAAAAAACCCGACAGGGATCTTTCCTGCAAGCTTCAGCAAGCTAGGCTCACCTCCAGCCTTTTACACTCAGGGAGTGGTCTCAAACCAATGAGGGAAGTCTGGTATCAGCCCCTAAAAGAGCAATAGGAAGAACCCCAGAGCTGGGTGAAACTAAGGACCAGGATTGGTAAATAACGAAACGACCCAGTTTTCTGATTAGCCAATAAAAAATGGAGAGAGGAGAGTGTCTCTGAGCAGGCTAGAGGAACAGGGAGGGGGAGGGGACTCTTGGACTCAACCTGGAGTAACCCAATATAACCTGGAACTGAGTGGCGTAGGTAAGTATGTGTGTGCGTTTATATACACACACTCACATATATACTGTATGCATGTGGCACATATACACATACATACATGTATGTGGCATATACACCCATATACATGAATAGTCAGTGTGTAGTATGTGTGTGTGTGTATGTGTGTGTGTGTGTGTGTATGTGAGTGTGTATATACATATTTAATCATAGATTGAGAGCCAGAAGGCATCTCAGAGGTCAGCTAGTTCTACCCCATAATTTTACAAATGAGGAAACTGAGTCCCAGAGAGGTTCAGTGACTTGCCTAAAAGTCACACAGGTAGAAATAAATGACAGCGCTGAGATTCAAGCTCAGGTTTTCTGACTCTGCTGATGCTAACATCAAATGCTCTCTTCACTTTATTATGATAGCTAGATTCCCACATTCGGTATGAGGAAACGTTTGGAAAGCAGATTCAGGGATAGCCACTCTAATGTTCCATAAAAGGCCTACTTGAACCCAAGCCAGTTTATGCTAATCTTTTGTTCATAGACTTACGTTCTTGTGACACTCACTTACCTGAAACTCCTGCCCTGTGCAGAGATGATGCTTGAAACTGCCATGAACAATAGACACACAAGTATGGTCTCTGTTTTTCAGCTTCTCCTCAGGCAAAGCTGGGTGACTTCTCTGGTCACCAGCTGGACCCTTCTCCCTCCCACCCTAAATCCTTTCTGCATTGCCTTAACCCAGTGAGGGTGGACAGTGAGGGTTATGCCCTGGGATTATGGGCAAATGAGCAAAAGTTAGGAGTAATACCCTAGGTAGGTAGAACTTCTTTGACTACTCCTCAGCCTGTCTTTGCTACACTCACTACAACCACTTACAAGTGCCCAGTCCTCTCAGTCCTCCCCAAGAAATTCTTTAAGACTACAGTGTGTTGATCTGTGATGGTAGAAGGCATTTCCATACCTGGAGCTCCCAATATGGAAGAAATCACAGGTCTGGTCAAAATACCAATTCATTTAAATATATGTGTATGTATGTACATATACATACATATGTGTATGATTTATAGAGAATGGAAGATTGAAAGAAAACCTGGAAGAAACCTCAGAAGTCATCTTGTCCAAACTCCTTATGGTGTGCATGCACATACACAGACATGAAAGGCAGCATGACATATAATGCGGAAATTGCCAGCCTTGAGGTCAGGAAGACCTGAATTGAAGTCTGACCTCAGATACACAAATTGAATGACCCTGGGCAAGTTTCTTTGCCCCTCAGAATGCTGGGTAACTTTTCTAAGACTGTAATATTCAGAAAGATTGCTAATCTGCAACAGTGGAAGGAGCTATCACACTGGGAGTTCCCCACCTTAATGAAATAACAGGTCTGGGCAATAAAAATAAAGTTGGACAAATTGTAGAAAAAAGTGGTATGACTCTAAAGCAGCAAGACTCATTTTCCCATGTAACTTAGACAGTGAGTTACATTACTTGATAGTCAGACTATCTGTGTACAGTATCCTAAGTAAAAAAGATGGTCACATTCATTATATTTGGGGAAAGAAAAAAAGGAAAATCACTACATTAGTGGCTTAAAGTATTTTTCATTTTATTTTTAACTGGAGTCATGTAGCCCATTCGTTTGCAATGTACAATAGTGCTTATAATAAGCATTTAAAATGAATATATTTGATAATTACGACCAAGTTTATTTGGTGTAGAAAAACAGTTATGGCATGCAAATGCTGCTGAGAAAAAAATTTAACAAGGCTTTTTGTAATGTGGCCTCCATATTTATAAAGAGTAAAAATCCATCATTGTGGGTATTAAAACCCATTATTCATTGTCTATTCAGAAGTCTGAAAAGCCCCTAAAGATTTACAAGAACCAAGCTAGGGAAGAGTTCATTTCTTATATCCTCATAACTTAAGGTTCACTGGAGAATTTGAAGGAAAAGTCCCTCATATTTTTTGTATACTGTGATAGGGAAATTGGCTATTTTAGCCTGGGGTACACTGGTAAATGTTTAATACCTGGCCTTCTGGGGGGAAAATGTATATACCCTAAGCTTTTTAAGTTTAATCTTCATTTTTGCCATTTTCTCTATCACTTAAGTGTAGACAATCAAAAAACAATAAATCAGGCCATGATTTGTAGCACTTGCTGATTTGGAGGGTATAAATGTTCACACTGATAATTTAACACTGGCTCTCTTTGGGGGTCTGGTTCTAGCACACCCGTGAATATTCATCTCCTTAAACGTTCCAAGGAACAGGGGCCATGGGAAGCATCCAGAGTCAGTTGTGGATAAGCCCTCAAATTACCCAAGGGAACGGACTGGAAGCCTAGAACCTTAGTTGCGCTATGTAGCTCCATCACTGTCCTATTGAGGAAGTCCACTTCTTATTTTTATTGCCTGGGGGCATGTTCACATGAGCATTATGAAAACCATTGAGCTGCTATGATAGAAAGGCAGCTTCCTGCAGTGGAAAGAGCTTCGGACTTGGACTCAGGAAGACGGTCTTGTCTCAGAAACACCCATGAGCCACTGGCTGTGTGACTTAATCGCTCTCGGCCTCAGGTTTCTCATCTACAAAATGAGGTTGGACTCCTCTAGGGTCCCTTCTACCTCTAAAGCGCTGATCGTGTGACCCAGTCTTCAAGTTCAAAGAACCTTACAGGTCATCAAAGGTTCAGATGATTTTTCCATTTGGCTTATTCCTGACTACCCCCAATTTGATTCTGTTTATTCTTCCTGGTATGGAAAATCAAATAACTTGGGTCAATATTTCAGAGTTTTGCCATCAAAATTGCTACATTAAAGATATAACTTTATCATTACTACTACAATTGATAGAATAGAGGGTTCAGTTCTTTTTGAAGTTTTATTTTTATTTCTCTCCCTTCTAGTTCTAGTTTTTCCACTTTGTACTTTTGTTAATCTTGCTTATTAGTCTTTGTCAGCTCTTTTTTTTTTTGCTCTCCGTAAAGCCTCTTAGGGGCAGCTATGCAATTCACTGGATAAAACACAAGCCTGGAGTCAGGAAGACTCATGTTCCTGAGTTCAAATCTGGCTTCAGGCACTTACTAGCTGTGCAAGTCACTTAACCGTTATTGCCTCAGTTTCCTCATCTGTAAAATGAGCTGGAGAAGGAAATGGCAAACCACTCCAGGATCTTTGCCAAAAAATACCCATATGGGGTCAAGAGGAGTCGGATACCACTGAAAAACAACTGAATGCAAAACCTCTTGGACTTTCATTTCAGATAGTGAATTCCATTCCCATGTCCACATACGTATCCTTTTCTACCTCCTGTTGTCCCTGCTTATTTCTCCTGTAGAAGAAAATCTATCATGTGATCGTGACCATATCTTGCCATGGACCCATTATCTTTGTCCGTATATTCTCAGAATGCTACTCTTTAATCACAGCCCAATTCCACTCTTTTCCATTCCTTTCTTGGAAAGGGATCCGAGTCTTTGATTAACAGAAGTTCTGATCTCTCAAGAAAGCACAAGATTCACTGACGGAGTAATTTGGATACAACAAAGTTACTGTGCAACAGAACAGTTTCAATGTTATCCTTGGTGTTTACGCTAAATGGGATTCGCCACATGTTGAGAAAGGCCATGTTGGGATTCCCAGCTGCTCAAGTGGGATGGAAACAGACTTTCAGGGCTAATCAGATCCATTTCCCTGCCCCTCCACTTCTATGAGACACAATACCCAAAGCATCAAAGATGACTGTTTTGTTTTTAAAGAGCAGTGGAAAACAAGATTCCCTCACTGTCACTAACCCATTCCAGCATCCTTTTTATGGTGTGTAAATCCTTTTATGGCATTATGCTTTATGGGAGCACAGGGGCAAAGATTTAGAACTGAAAAGCATCTTAGAAACCAATTAGTCCAACCCCCTTATTCTATAGATAAGGAAACTGAGACTGAAAGCTGTTAAGCCATGTGCCTAGGGTCACACAGCCAGTAGGAACATGGCAGGATTCAAACTCCTTTTCTTGACTTCTAACACTCCTGTGCCACTAGACAAGGCTTAGGAGGTCCAGGGTAGGATCCCAGATTTAGAGCAGGAAGGGTTCTCAGAGGTCATCCAATCCAACCCCCATCTTATTCTCTTCATTTCCAAAGAATTTTTCCTAATATCCTTCCATAGAAAGAGATTCACTATTCTAGACAGAAGAACCTAGCTTCTTTAAGAGTCTTAGCCCACTGTAGATTTAAGGACAGCATTAGCACTTGGATGCAAAGTGTTATTTCTTTCTTCAGCAGGAAAACAGAACAGAAACTTGTTTATCTCTCTAGCATTTGGCTTTTAAATTAAATTAAGTAGACTTAGCCTTCATCAGTCAGCCAATAATGTCTCCTCAATGCCAGCTGTGTACAGTGCACTGTGCTGGGCACTATGGGGAATTGTCTATTAAAGAAGAAACATATTCCTTGCCTTCTAAGAGCTTATAGCTAAAGAATAAGTCAACTTGCATGCATACCACAGCCACACAGACTAGTAACATGTAAGCAAACATACAACTTTTTGTTGGCATTGCCTTTTCGTAATGGGTTTAGCTAAGTCTTCTCTGCATCAGAACATAAAAACTTGACCTTGTATCATAATGAATTTCATTTTTGTTTTAGCTTCATTCCATCTTTTTTGCATATTCCTAGGTCTGCACTGTCCCATGATATTTTTCCTCCCAGGGAACTAAGCTTTCAGAATTTGTTGTTCAGGTTGACCTAAGATCACACACAGTAGCATTGTATCTAGATCAAGCTCTGTAATAAGACATCTCAAAATATAAGAATTAAGACTTTGAAAGGAGATCTATTGAAGAATCACCAAAGCTATATTACTTAGAGAAGAACTCACCTACACTTTGATACCCCAATGGATATGATCATAGACATGTGTACTCCCTCCAACAATGCCCATTGTAATCTTTCTGCCTTTCTTTACGTGCATTTCTCCTTCTTGTCCTTGTATACTCCATGGGAAGGAGAGAGCATCCATCCAATATGCTGGGGACCATCCTCTGTTTCTCCTGATAGTTTGTGAACACCACTGAAATATCCATAGGCTATTGACTGATTAGACTTTCCTTCTCCCACGTGACCAGCCTTCCTACTCCAATCATACAGCATGAAGCAGTGGGAAAAATGCTGGATCTGGAGTCTGAGACTCGAGTTTAGAACTGAGCTTTTTCATGTATCTCCTGTGTTATAGTTTTCTTCCTCTGGGCCTCAGTTTCCTCATTTGTAAAATGAAATGATTGGACTATATGGTCTCTAGGGTCCCTTCTACCTTTAGATCTATGATCCCATGACATCTCTCTGATGAAGGCATTTATACTAGAAGAACTGGAATTTAAGAATAACTTAAAGGACTAAGTTGTATCCATTGATAGTAGGATGAAAATTGATTTCAAAGTAAAATTATAATATCTGCTTGTAATTATTCTTATTTAAAGTGCATTATCACATATTTCCTTGTCAACTGATGTGCCTAGTCCTTTTATTATTGGAAGATATTATTAGAACATATTTGAGATAACCCTATAAATGTAGACTTGCAAATTCTTAGAATTGGAAGGGACCTTTGAGATCATGTCTCCTAGTCTCTCCTTCAACATGAAAGTCACCTCTACAGCAAGCATCACTGACATTTGGTCCCTGATCTTTGCTTAAACATCATCAGTGATGGTTCTTTACCCCATAAGGCATTTTTGAACAGATCCGACTATTAGAAAATGCTTCCTTACACTGATCCCAAATCTTCCTTGCGACTGCTGCCCATTGGTCCTAGTTCCTTTATTGTGGTCTTATGAAGTTACAATCTAATCCTTCTTTCAGATAACAGTCCTTTAGATGTGTGAGGGCAGCTGCTGTGTTCACCCTGCAAATGTTCTCTTGTCTAGGTCAAAACAATAGTCCATCCTGCTGTTCCTCATATGATATAGTCCTTCACTGATTCTGTTTATTCTTTTCTAGTTGCACTGGAATTTGTTAATTTCCCCCTTAAAAGATGCCGCAAACAACTGAAAGCAGTACTCCAGATGTGGAGTATAGTGAGACTGATTACCTCTTGTTGATCTGAAGATGCTATGTTCCTTAGTGCAATCGAAGACAGCATTAGTTTTTTCAGCAAACCACATCACACCACTGGTTTAGATTGAGTTTGTAGTCAATAAAGCCCTTCTCTTAAGCCAGATCTTCACCATATTGTCCTTATGCCATTATTTTTTTAACCTAAATTTACATTTTTCCATACGATATTTCATGTTGTTTTTTCCAACCCATCACTGTAGTCTGTTGGGATCCTTTTGAATTTAGATTTGACCTCGTCCTACATTTTCTTTCTACTTTGTGACATTTGAAAATTTTTATAAATGTGTTTTCTGTGTAATAGTAATGCTAACAGTAATAGTCATAGCATTCATATGACACTATGAAGATTCCCAAGTACTTTACAAACTTCACTTAGTTTTACCTTCACTACCCGGGAATGGCACTATTATTATCCGCATTTTGCTGACAGGAAAGCTAAGGCAAAGATATGATTTGCTTCGGGTTGCACAGCTAATGTCTGAGGCTGGATTTGAACTCAGGTCTTCCTGACTCTACATGCAGCATAGTATTTACTGCACCATCTGGCTGCTGTCTTCATCTCAGCACATCGTTAAAAGTTTGTAGCCCTTTAGGACTTAAGACCGTCTCCAAGCCCAACAAAAGAGACCTCCCTCTAGTTACAGAATTTTTTAATACTCTGAACACCATTGTTCAAACATTTGCAAATACATTTCCCTACACTATTATCAAATCTGCATTTCTCCATCTACATTCGTTCATTTAATAAGTATGTTTTAAGTACCTACTACATGCCGGGCATTTCTAGTAGGAATACAAAGATGAGAAGAAAAGTCCCCAACCCTAAGAGTACCATGAGATGCTTTGTCAGTTGACCTGCTGAAATCAAGTGCATTGTATTTGTGACATTTTTTTAACATAAAAATGTACTATCTCTCCAAAAGAAAAACTTGTTGGTTTTCTATGACTTGTGCTTGTGAAGCCATGCTTGGTTGGTTGGTTGGCTATTGCTTCCTTTTTCTAAGTGTTTATAAAATATTCATTTAATAATAATCCACTCTAGAATTTTACTGGGTATAGACAACAGTTTTATTAATCTATACTTTCTACCTTGAATTCCCCCCTCTTTTTCAAAAACTGGATAAATAGTACCCTGCTTTCTGTTCTCTGTTCTCTGACATTTCTGACAGTCTGGGCAATTTCGCAAACATTGCCAACAATAGTTTCACATTTATGTTTACAGGTTCTTTCAGTTCCTTGAAGTGTGACCATGGGCAAGCTTGTATCACCTCTCTGACCCTCAGTTTCCTCATCTCTCAAATGGGTATAATAATATGTATAGCAACTGCCTTACTGGGCTGTTGTGAGGAATAAATGGGATAATTTATGTGAAGTGCTTTACAAACTTTAGAACACTATGAACGTCAGATTATTGTTAATAATAAATTATTATTGTAGTTATTTGTATTATTTAATAATCAGTATCATTTTATTTAAATATTATTAAGTGTTACTTCAGTTTAAAATATTAAAATTAAATATTAATAATTGTTATTTAATTATATTATTTAAATTAAATGATATATTCAATAATTAATAATAATGATGGATTGTCAAACTTAGAACATCTAGGCATTCTCTTACTATCTCTCATCTATTTTGTGTTTGAATTCCTTCTGGTTAATGTTCATTCCTGCCTATTAATTTGCCCCTTTCTGATCTAGAACTCATTCTTTTGGGGGCAGGGATTTTTCTGTGTGATTCATTTACTTTAAATTGACCCTCTCCAGCTTGGGCTTTCTGATTCCTTTGATACCACAGAGAAGTCTCAGTGCTTCCCAAGGATCACATAGTAGAAATGTCCAGAACCTCCCACTCTGAGGCCACAAGCCCAGGATTCTAACTTTAGTCTCCTGTGTCTCCAGCTGTCACAGAAGCTAACCTAAGTAAGAGATTGCCTTTAATAGAAGCCCAAGTGTTTGACTAATGCCAAAAGAGAACACACAGGAAAAATACTGGTTAGGTAAAATTGGTTCATGTCAATATTTTCTTTTTTCTGGTTTCATGCGATATGAAAGCTCCCCCCCGTTTCAGATGGCAGACTCTGATCTTGGTCTTAGGGTGTTGCATCTTCAAAACATGTTCGAACTTTTCCTTAAATTCAGTAGATGAAAAGTTTGCCTTCACTGCCTGGCCCTCTGCTACTAAATATAAGAGCATCTGCACCAGCATTTGACAGTCATCAAGGAAGAGAGAGATGATTAGAAATCAGGTATTGATCAAGCTTCTAACTAGCTTAGCCAGTAGTTCTGTGATTCTAACTGCAAAATCTGGTGATTTTGTGTCTAAACACTTTCACAAAGGACTCTCTGCTGAGTTTTAATTCATATTTACACACAGCAGAGGTTCTTAACCTCTTTGGTACCATGGACCCCTTTGGCAGTCTGGTGAAGCCTATGGGCCCCTTTTCAGAATCATGTTCTTGAGTGTATAAAATAGAGTATATAAGATCGCAAAGAAAAGAGATTATATTGAAATTCATTTTCAAAATATTTTTAAAGCAGGTTCACAGATCCCCAGGTTAAGAATCCTGGAATCTTTTGTCTTTGTGCTTTTGTAGTTTTGAAAGTAATTTAATTTGAACTGGGCTAGCATGGATTTGTATCTAGTGTTCAGTTCAGTATAGGCACTAGAGTAGTGATGATGGAGGCTGTTATATCTGTGGATTTTAGGAGCTTTGTTGACTCTTTTGACAGAATCCTCAAGGGACTATGGGACTGCTTTAGGCTTACTGAAGAGGCCTTAAGACCCATGGCCTTTACAGAATCTCTGCTTTTAGAGTGGGATACCTTTTATTCTAGAAGATCTTTAAGGCGAGTGGTCTAAGGATCCTTCCCAACTCCCTCCTTGCCAACATTCTGAGCTGTCATAGAAACATTGATATTCAATATGGAAACTCCCGGGTAGATAACTCATTCTTTGAGGCTTGTCTGAGTGAGAACTTAGCTCTTTCAGCAGCACTGAGCTCAAGCACATGTCCAACCCCCACCTTCCCAGAATCACCCGAAAATGTGAAGGAACTGACCAGACAGAGGTATTCCCTTGTCAATTTTCCTACTCTCCAGTGAGATTTTAAGAACCACAACTTAACCCTCCCAGTGTCTATTAATAACCTTGCATCCAGAGACTGTGGGTCTTTACGACACCATTTCAATCTAATCTTGTATTCTCATGATCCCAGGGGGACTGTCCATGGGGTGCCCAGTTTGTTTAGTCCACTGAATTGTTGCTACATATAAAAATCTGAGGTGAAAACATGTGAGAATATACTTTAAGAGGCAATAGGATCTCCAGATGTTACCATACGCAGAAAATGTCCAAAGAGTTCACAATCAGAGGTCAAAACAGAAAGTGCTGGATAAGGTACATTTTGCTTTTTGCTTTTGCACACACCACGAGATTCTCATTAGAAAGTTGAGCTTAATAGCAGAGATGGGGCCAACTTTAATCTTCTGTGAGTCACAGGGTATTAGACTAGACTTGGTCATCTCCCTTTACCAATTAGGAAACTGAGTTAATTAGCAGAAGGAAATTAACTTGTACAGTCTCATAACACTAATTGTCAACAACAGTGAGAATGTAGGGTCTTTGTTTACCTGGAGCTGTGTAGCTCCCAACATTTCACTTGGGCTTTCCGGGAATTACTTAGTCCATTGGGCTAGCTGATTTCCCAGTCTTGGTTAGGTTAACAAAAGAAGAGGTTGAGAATGTTGTGGAATGTACCTAACTGACAATGTGTTTTTCCTAAGCAGACACAAACCTTTCTCTTCCCCATTCCCAACAACAGTAGGCTGAAAAATGGGAGATACTTGTGTAACCTTGTAAGCAAAGGAGTTAAATACTTCTCCTGTATTTGAAATATGTGGAAGTATATGAATGACTGAACAACAAGAAAAACATATGGAAATAATGAACTTCCCAGGGGAATTCAGGCGATCGAATGAGTTTAGACCCTACCTTTTCTGTGCGTACTTCTCATTTCAATTCAGTGAGTATTTCTTAAGCAATTCCTATATGCTAGGTATTGTACTAGACTGGACACGTAGAGATAAAAATGAAATAGTTCCTTCCAGCAAGAAACTTATTTTTTATTGGAGGTAGAGTTGGGAACAGCGTGTACACGGTTAAGTAAATATATAATCTTTGCAAAGTAAACACAGGTAAATTTTACGAGGAACACTTCCAACTCAGATAGACAGCTAAGTAGCATGATGAACTTGGCAGAATGATGAACTTGGAGTCAGAAAGACCTAAATTCAAATTCTATCTCATAGATTTGTTTTCTCTTTGGCCCTGGACCAGCCACTTAATCTTTCTGGGACTCAGTTTTTTCATCTGTAAAATGGGAATAATGACAGAACCTTTCTCACAGAGTTGTTAGGAGGCTCAAATGAGATGACATGTAAGGCTCATATTATTAGCTTCTGACTTAAGTGGATATAAGAAATATATATTAGAAAACACCATTATGACAGGGATGTATTAGAGCCACAATGTATGGAAGTTGATCACTACCTCCAGATTTTTGTCCCTTTTTAGCTGATTTGTTGTTGTTGCTGTCCAGTTGTTTCGGTCACGTCTGACTCTTCATGACCCCATTTGGGGTTTTCTTGGCAAAGACAATGAAGTGATTTGCCATTTCCTTCTCTGGCTCATTTTACAGATGAGGAAACTGAGGCAAACAGGGTTAAGTGACTTTCCCAGGGTCACACAGCTAGTAAAGTGTCTGAGGCCAGATTTTAATTCAGGAAGCTGAATCTTCCTGATGGCAGGCCTTGTGCTCTATCCACTGTGGCACCACCTAGCTGTCTGTTATGGATGGTATTCCCACAGAATTAAGGGTTTAGAGCTAGAAGGGAACACAGAGAGCATCTGCTTTCAAGGTAGTGTCAAACTCAACGTCCACAAGCGGCAGAGGATGTACAAAACTCCCAAGTTTTTCTAGAACCAGATTAAAATTGGGAAATGTTTAATAAATGATGTGATACAACATAGATAACGTTAATGTGTGGTTTTCTAAGTCCGTATGCAGCCCACAGAGATCATTTCTTTTGGGGTTTGATACTGTTGATCTAGTTAAATGATTTTTCTGAAGTCATGCAGGTAATCAATAGTGGAACTAGAATTTGAACACAGACCTTGTGACTCCAATCCCTGCCTGCCCCCCACCCCACCCCCTCCATTTTACTACATGAGAGTCTTTCGCCATCATGACTGACAGGTAAAACTTGGGAGCTAGATGAATAATCACAGAAATTGAAAATGTAAAGATACTTAGACCTCCATTCCAATTAGTTTCTCTTTCTTCCCTTCTCACCCCCATCATTACAGTCCCAAGAGTTATTTCTCTGAATTAAATTTTAATCTCTTCAGTTTGAAGCTGTTTTTTGTTATGGTGGGGGTTTAGTCTGAGTTGAGGTAGTGTTTTACTGTTTGTTGTCTTTCCTCTTGCTTAGTTTAGAATTCTTGCGAGGTGGAGCAAGGTAGACAAGGTAGCCAATAGATAGATCATTTACCTGTACAGTCCACTCTGATACTCTTGTATATTTTGCCTCAAAGGGCTGTCAGGACTCAGACTGCTAACCACCATTGATCATATACATTCCCTCCTCCTATATACTTCCTCCCCAGGATTCCGTATGTCTCTTGATTCTTAGATATAAACAATGCCGTGTATTTGTGTTCATGTCCTTTTTTCTGCCTGGAAAAGAATAAAAAAATAATATTTTCCACTTGTTTTTGATGAAAACTCTTCAGGGAATGAGCAAATGTACGTTGTTCTGTGGCAAAATGGCATCACTGTCCTGCATCAACTCCTTGGTTCAGAAGTCATACTAAACTGTACTAAAACTACTTTCCTCCCAAGTCCCTTTGCATTTTCCCCCTATACCTGCCATCTTTTGTTACTGGCGGGCTTTGTATCATGCTCAAGTGAGGTCAGATCCAGACCGGGGGGGCCAAGCTTCTCTGTCTACCCCCATTTGCCAAATCCTTATCTGTCCTTTTTGTATCTTCTCAATAGACTCTTTGAATTCTCTGAGATGGCATCATCTTTCCACAACAAAGCTATACATCTGGGTTCTAAATTCTATGCTTTTCTGATTCCTAAGAGACCTTGTTCCTTAAATCGTTCTTTCATTCTCCAACATCAAGCTGTCCTCCATAGGCTCCCTACCTTCTTTAAAACTATTGAAGACTATCTTGAGAAAAATCTTTCCCTTAATTTCCCATCTTTTCCAGCCATCTTAGTCTTTTTCTCCTACCTTTCATAGTCAGTCTTCTCAAGGTAATTCCAGACAAACCTTCTCAGTTCTTTATTATTTCCTCCCCTTCCCAGAACCTCCCTCACGCTCTCTTCTGTCTCGGTCATTACACTGAACTCCAATGAGGTCACAGAGTATAATATTTCATAGATGGAAGGGAACTCACATGCCTCTGAGTTCAATTTGATTCTGAATAAGAATCTCTTTTACATTATAACCCTCAAGCTGTCATCAAGCCTCAGTCAAGAACCCTAGTGAGGAGGTACCCACTACCTCCCAGGATAACCTCTTCTACTTTGGGGTAATTCTCAGTTCTTAGGAAGTAGTTTTTCCTGTCATCAAGCCTAAATTTGACTCTTGCGACATCCACCCATTGTTCCTGGTTCTGCCTTCTGGGGCCACAGAGAACAAGTCTAATCCCTCTTCCAAGTGACAGCCCTACAAATATTTTAAGACAGCAGGCACCCTCCCCTCCCCCCTGGTTAAACATCCCTCCTTCAACCAATCCACAAATGGTACAAGTGGACTCAAAGCCTGTCCCCATTCTGGCTGCTCTCCTCTGGACACTCTCCAATTTATTAATAACCTTCTTAAATTGTAGTACCTACTTCTGAACATAATGCTGTGGTTGTAGTCTGAACAGGGCAAAGTACAGAAGAGTCTATCACTTTCTTATTCCTGGAAGCTATGCCACTCAATTCCTCTGAGACAGATTTAAGAGCTTCTCATTCCCAGGCTTTCAACCCCTCCACTGCCCTGAAGTCACTCTCTGATGCCACCAGTGAATTAGGCTGGCCGTAACATCCAGTCGTTCTTTCATTCTCGTTTTCAAACGTGCACCTGACACTAGGGAACATTTTTTTCCCTCTTTTTCATTCTCTTTCCATCATTGTCTCTCCTGGCATTTGTTCTCCTCTTATCTATGATAGATCTTTTTCCTTGCCAGTTTGCTAGCTCTACCTTTCTCTTCACTCATTATGTGTTCATGTTCCCTATCACTCAATTCTAGACCTAGACTTCGTCACTTACCACATTCACCTCTTTAGGAAACTGGATGTTTTCTTTAAAGTCTTGTCTTTACATCACAATCATTTTCAACTATCCTGCCCATGGAACCTTCCCTTGGAAAAAGGAGGAGGAGGAAGAGGAGGAAAGACAAAGAAAAGCAACTAAGAAAAGTCACTTGATATATCAACTACGTCAAATATATATTTGCCCGTAGTCTCCCATCTCTTGAGGTAGATTTTTCTATCTCTTTTCTAGGGATGAGACTGGTGATTATCATTGCATGGTGTTCCATTTCATTTTATCATTCTTTTAACACCCATGTATGTTGTTTTTCTAGTTGTGCTCACTTCACACTGCACGAAGTCATAGAAATATTCACAAGTTTCTCTGAATTCCTGGTATTCATCATTTCTTACCACCCTATAGTATTGTATCACATGTGTGTGCCATGCTTTATTTATCTGTTCCCCAATGGATGAATACCCACTTTATTTCTAGGTCTTTTCCATCTCAGAAAGTTATACTATACTATGAATAATTTGGGACCTTTTTGTCCTTGACCTCCTTGATGTCAATGTGCCTCATTGTGGGGTTTCTGGGTCTAAGGGTATAGACATTTTAGGCACTTATTTGTATAATTTTAAATTGTTTCCCAGACCAATCTGTAGCCCCACTAATGTTGTATTAGTGCATCTATTCACATGATCTCTCCACCACTGATTGTTTCCATCTTTTGTCATCTTTGGCCATTCGCCTGGTATGAAGTGAAACCCTGTAGTTTTAGTATGTGTTTGAATGTGTTTCTCTTAGTCTTAGTGACTGGGGATCATCTTTCCTATCGCCAGTAATAGTTTGCAATTCTTCTGCGAACTAGTTGTTCCTAACCGTTGAATACTCATCTATTATGGCAGAGTTCGTATTCTTATATTGTTGTATCAATTCCCTATATCTTGGCTATCAGGTCCTTATAAGAGATATTTACTTGCAAAGATTTTGTTCTCAATCTACTATTTCCATATTTATCCTAGCTGCTGATTTTGTTTATGCAAAATATATTTTATTTCATGTAATCAAAATGGTTCTACTTTATCTTATGTGATCTCTTCTATCCTTGGTTTAATTAAGAACCCATACAAACACAAACATATATCATAGTTGTGAGAGGTACTTCATTCCATTTTCATCAATTTTTTTCTTTTCTTTTTTTAATAATATTACATATATTGAACCCATTTGTCCATTTAGAACTTTTTTGAGGCATATAATACTGTATAAATGCTGCTTTAAATCAATTTTTGCCAATCTCCTTTCCAGTTTTCACAGCATTTACTTTTGAATAGAGCCTTTCCCTAAGTAGCTTATGTTCTTGGGCTTATAGAGAGTTCTAAAATTTCTGATTATTGCTTATCTAGTCTGTTTCTGTGATCTACTTTTCTATTTTTCAACCAATACAAATAGTTTTTGGTAATTATTGTTACTAGTTTAAGTTCTAGAAGCACTTTCTTAGCTCCCACTTCTTTTAAAATTATCTCCCTTGAAATTCTAAACCTTTTTGTTCCTTTAAATAAATATTGTTTGTTTATTTTAGCTATGTAAAGTAACCCATTATAGCATGGTGGCTATAACTCTAAATCTATAACTTAACTTAGATTTCCGTTGTCGTTCATTCATTTCAGTTGTGTCTGATTCTTTGTGACCCCATTAGGGTTCCTGAACTTGAGGGAAATAGAGAAGCTATAGAGGTTTCAGGTGAGATCCACAGAGATTCTTAACCATTAGAAAATGCTGAAAGAAAGAACTAAAATTATTTTGTCAAAAGGACATTTAAATCATTACCTTAATGTAGACCTCTGTCTTAGTCTGGATGGGACTTTGCAATTTAAGTTTACTGTGCCCAACATTATAAATGGGTATAACGAGTAAGTGTATGTGTATATCTATTTTTTATCTGTCTATCTGTCTGTCTATCTATCTCTCTGTCTATATCAATTCATGTTTAGATGGATATACACAAACATATATATGTGTGTGTGTGTGTGTGTGTGTGTGTGTGTGTATGAGCACCTTGAGTTGTTATAAATCATTATTATTAATTATGTCCAGGAGGGCGTTGAAGCCAGCTTGTACTGGCTCCAGAGAGCTGATCGTTAAATTTTGATTTAGAAGGCAGAGCCACAAATTCTACAGATTTTCAGTTTGAACTTTTACACTGGAGAAATTGGCTTGATGTATTATTTTGTTGATTGTCTACCCTTAAGAAAATGATGGAGGGGGCAGCTAGGTGGCGCAGTGAGTAGAGCACCAGCCTTGGAGTCAGGAGGACCTGAGTTCAAATGTGTCCTCAGACACTTGACACGTGTACTAGCTGCGTGACCTTGGGCAAGTCACTTAACCCCAATTGCCCTGCCAAAAACCAAAAAAACAAATCAAAAAGAAAATGATGGAGAAAATGTTAGTAAGAATAATAGTAAAAGTGCATCCTGCATATTTTTTCCCTAGAGAGATGGTAGTTAAATATGTGCCAGTATACCCTGATTATTTTTCATCTCATATTACTGCTACTACTTGTCATTCAGTCATTTTTCAGCTGTGTCCAACTCTAAATGATCCCATTTGGGATTTTCTTGGAAGAGATGGTGGAGTGGTTTGCTATTTCCTTCTCCAGCTGAGGCAAACAGGGTGAAGTGACTTACCCAGGGACATACAGCTAGCAATTGTCTGAAGTTGAATTTGAACTCAGGAACATGAGTCTTCCTAACTCCAGACCCAGCACTCTATCCACTGCACCACTGAGCTGCCCCAGCGACCTATGCCACAGGAGTGCCTTAAAATATAGCTGAAGCCACCAACGTCAACTACTCCTTCTCCTTTTCTTCATCTTCATCATCATGATCATCATCACCATCACCATCTGAGCCTATGACTAACAAAAATAACTTCATATAGTACTTTGATATCATCTCATTTGGTCCTCACGACAATCCTGTCAGGTAGCTATTGTTACTATTACTGTGACAGATAAGCTTCCACGACTTGCCAGGGGTCACACAGTTATTAAGTGTCTGAGATATATTTTGAAATCAGGTCTTCCTGACTTCAAAGCAAGCATTCTACTTTTACTTCTGTAACCAAATCAGCATTAAACAATTCTGTTCTCTTTCCTTTATTTTATTGGTATTAGAATATACCAAATAAAATGGGCATTTCTGTGTACACATTGTGTGAAATAGAAAGGTTTGTACATGAAACTGCAGGTTTCTATTATGTAGAGCTTGCTTTTCTTTTTAAGTATATGATAAATTCAACATGTAACTATCAAAGCTCTCCTATTAGTCTGTGATTCCTTCTGGCCTTCCTTCTGTTCTCCTCCCATTTGGGGGGAGGGGAGCCCTATTTCTAATCCACTCCCTGAGCCCTCATTTCTCCAAATTGAAAAAGAAAGAAAAAGAAACTAGGTGGGTTTTTCTTTGTCTATGTTTTCTTTCACAACATGACTAATATGGAAATATGTTTTGCTTGACTACACATGTATAACCTATATCGAATTGCATGCCTTTTCAATGACGGGGATGGAGAGGAAGGAAGGGAAAGAATTTGGAACTCAAAGTTTTAAAAACAAATGTTAAACATTGTTATTGCATGTAATTGGGGAAAAACAAGGTACTAGAATTTTTTTTTAAAGAGAAAGACAAAAAAACTCTTGTAACAAATAGGCAAAATCAAGCAAAACAAATTTCCCCATTGGCCACATACAAAAATGTGTGTCTCACTTTGCCTCTTAAATCTGTCATCTTTCTTTCAGGAGGTGGGCAACAGGCTTCATCAGTGGTCTCCTGAAATCATGGTTGGTCATTGCATCAATCAGAGTTTTTAAGTCTTTCAAAGTTGTTTGTCTTTATAACGTTGTTGTTGTCTATAAATTGTTCTCTCGGTTCTCCTCATTTCATTCTGTATCAGTTTGGAATACCCAGGATTTTCTGAAATCATCTTTTATCATTTCTTATGACAAATAATGTTCCATCATATTCACATTTCATAATTTGTTTAGCCATTCCCATTTGAAGCATACCACCTTGGTTTCCAGTTCTTTCCCAACACAATAAAAAAAATACTATAAATATTTTTTATATATGAGTCTTTTTATTCTTTCTTTGACTTCTTTTGAGGCATAAGCCTAGTGGTGGTATACCTGAGTTAAAGTGTAAACACAGTTTAGTTATATTGGGGGTATATTCCAAATTGCTTTCCAGAATGGCTGAACTACTTCACAGTTGATGTTTTCCGTTGGTATGATATAGAACCTCAGAGTTGCTTTTAATTTTCATTTCTCTAATTATTAATGCTTTTGAGCATTTTTTTCACATGGTTGTTGATAGGCTGGGTTTCTTCTTTTGAAAAACTGCCTGTTTGTATCTTCTGACCATTTATCTATTGGGGAATGGCTTTTATCTTAAACTTTTTAAAATGTTTATTTATTTAATATTTTTAGTTTTCAGCATTGATTTCCACAAGAGTTTGAATTACAAATTTTCTCCCCATTTTTACCCTCCCCCCCACTCCAAGATGACATATATTCTGATTGCCCCATTCCCCAATCAGCCCTCCCTTCTGTCACCCCACTCCCCCTCCCCCATCCCCGTTTCCCTTACTTTCTTGCAGGGCAAGATAGATTCCTATGCCCCATTGCCTGTATATCTTATTTCCCAGTTGCATACAAAAACTTCTTTTTTGAACATCTTCTTTTAAAACTTAAGAGTTCCAAATTATCTCCCCTCTTCCCTTCCCACCCACCCTTCCTAAGAAGGCAAGCAATTCCACATAGGCCACATGTGTATCATTATGAAAAATCCTTCCACAATACTCATGTTGTGAAAGACTAACTATATTTTTCTCCTTCCTATCCTATCCCCCTTTATGCAGTTTTCTCCCTTGACCCTGCCCCTTTTTGAAAGTGTTTGCTTTTGATTACCTCCTCCCCCTATCTGCCCTCCCTTCTATCATCCCCCTCTTTTTTATCTCCTTCTTTCCTGTGGGGTAAGATACCCAATTGAGTGTGTATATTATTCCCTCCTCAGGTCAAATCTGATGAGAGCAAGATTCACTCATTCCCCCTCACCTGCCCCCTCTTCCCTTCCAATGAACTGCTTTTTCTTGCCACTTTTATGCAAGATAATTTACCCCATTCTATCTCTCCCTTTCTACCTCTCTCAATATATTCCTCTCTCATCCCTTAATTTGATTTTATTTTTTTAGATACCATCCCTTCATATTTAACTCACCCTGTGCCCTCTGTGTATATATATATATATATTCCCTTCAGCTACCCTAATACTGAGGTCTCATGAATTATACACATCATCTTTCCATGTAGGAATGTAAACAAAACAGTTCCATTTTAGTAAGTTCTTCATGTTTTCTCTTTCTTGTTTACTTTTTCATGCTTCTCTTGATTCTTGTATTTGAAAGTCAAATTTTCTATTCAGTTGTGGTCTTTTCACTGAGAAAGTTTGAAAGTCCTCTATTTTATTGAAAGTCTATATTTTGCCTTGGAGCATGATACTCAGTTTTGCTGGGTAGGTGATTCTTGGTTTTAATTCTAGCTCCATTGACCTCCGGAATATCATATTCCAAGGCCTTTGATCCCTTAATGTAGAATCTGCTAGATCTTGTATTATTCTGATTGTGTTTCCACAATACTCAAATTGTTTCTTTCTGGCTGCTTGCAGTATTTTCTCCTTGACCTGGGAGCTCTGGAATTTGGCAACAATATTCCTAGGAGTTTTCTTTTGGGGATCTTTTTCAAGAGGTGATAGTAGATTCTTTCAATTTCTGTTTTACCCTCTGGCTCTAGAATATCAGGGCAATTCTCCTTGATAATTTTGAAAGATAATATCTAGGCTCTTTTTTTGATCATGGCTTTCAGGTAGTCCAATAATTTTTAAATGATCTCTCCTGGATCTATTTTCCAGGTCAGTGTTTTTTCCAATGAGATAGTTTACATTGTCTTCCAGTTTTTCATTCCTTTGGTTCTGTTTTATAATATCTTGATTTCTCACAAAGTCACTAGCTTCCACTTGCTCCAGTCTAATTTTTAAGGTAGTATTTTCTTCAGTGGTCTTTTGGACCTCCTTTTCCATTTGGCTAATTCTGCCTTTCAAGGCATTCTTCTCCTCATTGGCTTTTTGGAGCTCTTTTGCCATTTGGTTAGTCTATTGTTTAAGGTGTTATTTTCTTCAGTATTTTGGGGGTCTCCTTTAGCAAGTCATTGACTTGTTTTCCATGGTTTTCTCTCATCATTAATATTTCTCTTCCCAGTTTTTCCTCTACTTCTCTAACTTGCTTTTCCAAATCCTTTTTGAGCTCTTCCATGGCCTGAGACCAGTTCATGTTTTTCTTGGAGGCTTTTGATGTAGGCTTTTTGACTTTGTTGACTTCTTCTGGCTGTATGTTTTGGTCTTCTTTGTCACCAAAGAAAGATTCCAAAGTCTGAGTCTGAATCTGAGTCCATTTTCACTTCCTGGCCATGTTCCGAGCCAACTGCTTGACCCTTGAGTTTTTCATTGGGGTATAACTGCTTGTAGAGTACAGAGTACTTTGTCCCAAGCTTGAGGGGCTGTGCTGTTGTTTTCAGAGCTATTTCTGCACAGCACACTCTGCCACACCAGCACTCCTCCTCCCCCAAGAACCACCAACCCGGACTATGACTCAGATATAAGCAGACTCTGCACTCCCACTCTGATCTGCCACTTAATTCCTCCCACAAGGTGGACCTGGGGCCAGAAGCAACTGTAGCCGTAATTCTGTAGCTGCACCTCTTCCACTGCCCCTGGGGAGGTGGCCGAACCCCAAACTTCTTTCACTCCATCTTCGCAGTTTTTCCCACTAACCTTCTCTGTTGTCTTTGGTGTTTGTGGGTTGAGAAGCCTGGTAACTGCCACAGCTCACTGATTCAGTGTGCTACAGCCTGTTCCGCCCAGCTCCCAGTCTGGTTGGTCCAGGCATGGCCCTCGCTGGGCTCTGCTCCGCTCCACTTCCAGCAGGGTGTGATAGGGCTGTCCTGGGCTGGAGCCCTGCTTCCCTCTTCTATTTCATGGGTTCTGCAGTTCTAGAATTTGTTCAGAGCTATTTTTATAGGTGTTTGGATTGACCTGGAGGGGAGCTTTAAGCAAGTCCCTGCTTTCCAGCTGCCATCTTGGCCCCACCCCCATCTTAAACTTTTGAATCAGTTTCTTATATATCTTGGAAATGGGACCTATATCAGAAAAACTAACTCCACAGATTGTTCCCAATTAACTGTTTCCGTTCTGTTTCTAACATTTGCTTTGGTAAAAACTTCTTAGTTTTATGTAATGAAAATCGTTCATTTTATCTTTAGTTATCCTCTCCTTTGTTTTATTATGAACTCTTCCCTTATCCACAGTTCCCTAGAGGTAATTTTTTCCTTGTTCCTCTAATTTATTTATTTATTATAGGACCTTTTAGCTCTAAATCATATATCTATTGGGAGTTTCTCTTGGTCCCAAATTGCTTCTAGGCTGTTTTCCAATCTTACTGACTTTTTTTGCAGGGGGGCGTGGGGCTCAAACAGTGCATCCTTACTCTAGTAGCTAGAGTCCTTGGGTTTTATGCCTCTGTATGTTGTTTACCTAGTCTGTCCCATTGAGCGACCTTTCTGTTTTTAAGCAGTATCAAATAGTTTTGATGATTGCTGTTTTATAATATAGCTTGATATCTGGTACTGCCAGACATAATTTCCCTTCCACTTTTTTCATTATTTCTCTTGAGATTCTTCACTTTTTGTTCCTTCAAATGAATTTCATTTTTTTTCCTATCTGTATGAAGCAATCCTTTTTTTTTAACCAAATGCTTTTGGATGGGGTCTATGGTGTTCCTGTATTAATGCACATTCTTCTGTCTGTCAGACAGAGTTAATAGCAAAGTTCTAGTGTATTTGTCTAGCAAGTTTGAAAGTAAGTTATTAAATAAAATACAGAGCCTTCCTGGAATCATAATCCCTAGCATTTTAGAGCTGGTAGACCTTCAAAATAATCTAGCCCACAGTCCTCATTTTCTAGATGGGAAAGCTGAGGCTAAGACAAGTGAAGTCACTTTCAAGGTCATGCAGCTAGTTTCTATTTACAGATCTGACTCCACCATAACCCCAGCTGTCATTTTGCAGCCCCATTAATAACACGTTATAGGGGATCAGTCGGCCATAAGTCCATTCAGGAAGCTCAAGCTCCCCCCTGGTGTGACTACCTCCAGAATTTCAGTTAGGTAGCCCCTTGTCCCTTCTGGTCTTTCTTTTTATGGAACTCATTGTTCCCTCTCTTCGTGTTGCTCTGGAGTTGTAGTGTATTTAAACTAATTAATTAATGAAGATTAGCAGAGTACATTTGTGTTTGTTATTCACCATTTTTAAAAAATTTATTAAGTTCTCCAAAAATTTTCAGAAGTCTTTTCAGTTCCAGCTTTATCTTTTCTCCCAGAGTTAAAACACGAGAAGAAAGGTGTTCTTTGTATAAAACCCTAGAACCAACACTGTGGGGGCATGACGTCACATACTTTTTAGAGCCTTGGCATTTCCTTTTGTGTATGTGTACTCATGGTATTCCTATTGCAACATCATTCATTTAAGTCTGGCCGTATGGGAAGCCCTCAAGTGAAACCTGTTACACTGCCATGCTTGAAGTCTCCACACCTTGCTATTTTTGATTTGTGGTGTTGAAGTAAACCAAAGATAACCAGTTACTCGTTACAATTTTATAGAAAGCAACCACAAATATTTACATGTTCTCATAGTTTGAAAGACAATGTATCTGAAGGAATCTTCTCTATTAAAAGAAAAAGAAGTATACCTAAGCCAGGACCAAGATAAAAAGATTGTGCCCCCAGAGAAGTTTTAGAAATACACAACCATGAGAAAATACTTAGTTACAGAAATAAGTAGGCAAGCTAATCTGTGATGGCGATGATGTGCTTCAGTAATCAATGGATCAGAAAAATAAAAATCACCGAAACACATCTATTTCTATGAGTGTTAACAGGGCAGTTTGGGCAGGAAGCAGAAGGTTATGCCTTTTAGAGATGATGTGATTTATTATATGCGACATGGAATTCTGGGCCAGGAGACCTATATTTTGTTTTCTCTTCCGCCACTAACTTGTACTATGACCCTGAATCACTCTGTGTTTAGTTTCCCCTTTGTAGTGGCTACTTCTGTTCGCAGGCATCATAAGGTTTTAACATGCACAGCATATCATCCGTATTTCATGTTTATTAGACATTGGTGAACAGAACCTGGGCATTATAAAGAATTTCTAAAAAGGCATGATTATGGTTGTCAAGGAGGTCACATATTTAAGGTATAATATTGTACTGCTAATTAGAGTGGGACTATTTTACTGTTTTCTCTTTTGGAGCTTTGTTGTAATCAAGTGCCTTTGATGAGTCTGGCCTTTGTTTCTTTGATTAAATCAGGAGTCTTTGATGACCTGCTTATGTCAAGCAAAAGCCTAGTTCACATAGGTTTGGGTTGCATGGTTGTGATACCCTTTGACCCTGAAGCAGTTATGTAAACTCAGAGGTTAGTGTTTTGCGTGGGGCTCTCACTCACTCCTAAGAGTGTCATGTGATTTGACCAGACGTGACTCTGGGTAGCCGCTGGAGCCCCCCTGGCTTTGAAAACCCAGATGTTGGTACCTTTCTCTGTGGTAACTATGCAATTCTTTGGTCAGACAGCTAGAGGCCTCTCTGTGTGTATTTTCTCTGAAGTTCAGGGTGCTAGCTTTCGCCCCTGAACTAAGTAAATGATATATGTATGTTTGATTAAAGTAAGATTGTGAATCCCTTCAAGTTGCTTTCCTTTTCTCCCTTCAAGTTGCTTTCCTTAGAAAAGCAGATCAAAGGACCTGTGCTAGTGGCCCTCCTGTGTGCTGGTCTTGTTGGTCTTATGCCCCCACAGTAGCTGCTAGCAACATTGTTGTTACAAATATTCTCATAGCCAAGAAGTCCAGTGATCTTCTCCGAGTTCTAGGTACTAATGGAGCAAGTCAGAGGGAGGTGGCAATTTAGAGCTAGAAGGAACTTGAGAAGTTCTCTAAGGTAACTCTATCATTTTATATCCGAGGTAGCTGAGGCCGCACATCCCACAAGTAGCTAGTAGGAGAGCCACGGTTTGAAGCAGGTTTTGGACTCCAAATGCAATGCTTTTTCTATGTTATTATGCTGCCTGATGAAGGGGATAGAAGCTATGGAGAAACCAACGTAACTTTTTTTTTCAGTTTTGCTATGTATTTCTGTATTTGTGTTTGAATACGGCCATTGCTGATAACCTGGGACTTTACTTCAAACAGAATAATGAAGCCCCACTGTGAAGAAAGTGGGAAACTGTCGGGTTTTATCATCTTGCCCTTTAACTCAACTCTTCCATATAACCTATACTAGCCAGTAAATAAACAGTATGATTTCTCACAGTTATCCAAAGATGAACTACCCTATTTTGAACCTTTCCTTAAAAAAGAGGGCAAGTATTGGGATTTTAAAGTGATAATAATAATACTAATGGCTGACATTTATATGCTTCCCAGTAGGGTTCTTGCAAGGAAATTGAGTTGAGATGTCAACAAAAAAATGAAAGACAAGAACACCTTATTTGCTCAGTGTCCTTAGGGAATGAAATATTCACATAAGTGAATTTTCTAGTTAACTGAGGCTTGTCCCCTTTGAGTTGCCAAGATTTTTTTAGCCAGTAAGTGAGACAGCATGATGTAGAGCACCAGCTGAACTAGGCAACTAGCCAAGTAGAGTGATATAGGTCATTCCCCAATATCTTTACTTTTTTTCCATCAGACATAACCAGGAGTGTGCTGGTAAATGTTCGACAACCAGGCTCTGGGGAAGAAGAGGAAGGGAAGGATGTGTGCACACACTCTTAATTTTAATCTGCATTATTAACAATAGAGACAATCAACAGATCGATAAACTGAGCATTCATAAGAATTGCTTGGTCTAAAAATTTAACAATTGACTCCTTCTTACACGCTGGTTCCAGCTGACTGTAGCACACCCCTGGCTATAACTATCTGTATCATTAAGAAATTTAAAGTCAGCATGACAAATAAGTATTCTTCCATTTGCCCAGAGCATTCATTCAACCAGTAGTTATTGAGAGCCTAGCACTCTGAAGGCATTTTGCTAGGATTTGTATACTTTTATGGCAGGTGAGCAGAGAATGAGTGCCAATTTCATTATTTTATCATCTTGTGCTTTTCTAGGGTCTGTGTGCCTGTTAGATTGGGGTGGGGGGGGAGATGTTAAATTGTTCTTATTCTTCAGATTGCCTCAGGGGGCTGCATTATAATTAGATGAGGGGGTTTTTGAGTTAGAGAAAATATTTTGGTGTTATTTTTATTTTCACGGATTGGGGGTTAAAGTTAGAGTTTCTGATTTGGGAATTGTATACTCCTAGGAAAAAGGAGGAAAGAGAGCCAGCTGTAGAATCGAGAAAAACTGGGTTCAAGGTTTGTCTCTAGCACCATGTGACCATGGGCAAGTGAGTCGACCTCTTAGTTCTCTAGGTAACTTTCTAGGGTTATAAATTATAAATACATTTTATAAATAGGATGAATTGCTGATCTGTATTAGTGAAGGAAAATTCCACACATGGAGCTCCCTACCCCGATCAAATCACAAGGGAGACCAGAAAAGCATTTTTAAAAAGGCAGAGAACTGAGCAACCTCCGCCTTTTCTGAAGATTTTCAAGCTGAGAGTTCCGGTAACTGCTTTCATTGTCATTCATCCCATGTGATACCTGGATTGAAAAGGCTACTGCCATGTTAACAGCATAAAAAGCCAGTGGTATCCTTTCCACTCTGTACCTAGTCCGGGAGTACTAGTAGCCCCCACTTCTACGATGGATCATTGGATTGTCAAATGTCAGGGTGGGGGTGGGGGAACCAGTTCCAGGCAATTAAGTGAAGGCAGTTTGCCTTTGACTGCTAGTTTGGAAACAGAGCATTTCAGCTTGGGCTTTTCTCTTCCCTTTTTCAAAGGCTAATACAGGGGCTAAACAGACGGCAGCCTCCCTTGGTCACTCCCCATCTCAGACATAATTGCAATCGCTGCCCACTGGAGTCAGAGGGAGTTGGTGGGGCTGGGCCTGCGTAAGTGGCTCTGACTGTTGCTATAACAACAGAACCTGGGTCTAATTTCTTTGGAGGAGGAAAAAAAATGAATTGCTGCTGGTGGGCTGAAGCCAAGACGCTTCTCCTGGCAGATGAAAGCTTCTCCCGCCGCCACCAGCCTCCAGTGCTCCGTTGTTTATGGATGGTGTGCATTGTGCTGGGTACATGTGTGGGGCTGAAAACATTCAGGGAGGTGGAATCAGATGCATGATTGCCTGCATGGGGGAACAGGCTTGGCTAGGGGGGTGTGGGCACCCTTGCCTGCCTGTGATGGAACCTACAAGGAAAACTCTGAAGTTCCTGTCTTTTTCCTATTTGGTGAACGAAGTTATCCTAAAGACATATGAATAATGGCAAACCCCCACTCCCTCTACGTAATGCTTTTCTGCTTTGGGTTAAGAATGCTCTGTGAAACAGAGCCCTGGGAGTCAGGCATTGTCTAGAAAGGAGAATAATGTCCTGATAGCTTACAGAGGGTTTATTTTATTTTATTTTATTTTTCTGCGTCGAGAATTTTTTTTCTTCCTGGAGGTAGGAGGATCTCAGCTGCTGGCGAGTCCTTGCTTTATGCAAACTGCACATCACATGTAGGAGCTGGGGATGGCTCCTCCGAGGGAAATGGGAAGCTTTTTATTTTTTTTTCTAGATGAGAAGATCTTATTTCAATATTTTTGTTTTCCAAAAGAGAAAGAGCATGCTGGGATTTGATTCAAAAGCAATGTCAGGGCCTGGTGCTCCGGGGATGTTTGCATCCTCAGGGCTGGGGCAAGCCTGAAGTGTTTTTCACTGAAACAGCCTCCTGCAAGGGGTTGGAAATGGAAATGAGGGCTTCTCATTGAAAGGATGGAACATTTGGAGTAAACACTGAAATCTCAATATTCTTGATTTGCACCCAAGGGAGAGAAATGGACTCAGCCTCCCTGAAGTATTTCTTCCCGCCTCCTTCCTCCCTTCAAATAAAACAGAAACCTGATGTTTAGTAGCAATATACATAATATTTTGGTGGGTATTGTTGGGGAAGCCTCCAATTGGGACTGATGCACACAGAATCAGTTTATTTTTGTATCTATTTATTTTGCCTCTTTCTTCTCCTTCTTCTCATTCCTATAGTTTTTTTTATCCCCTCTCAAAAAAAAACCAAAATACTTTTCATTAGAATAATAAATTTAAAGCTAGAAGGGACCTCGATGTTCATCTGGAAAATGAAACCCCAAAAAGTGAAATGATTTGGCCACAGTCACACAGGGCAGTGGTAGGATTCAAGCTCGTCTGCCTTCTCCAAATCCAGAGCTCTTTTCACCATATAACATCTGTTCCAACCACCACTTATATCTATAACATAAAATTTCATTTCAAAATATATTGAAATAGGACACACACTGTGTCTCTGTGAATCCTGCAAATTACGTGTATGTATATATATAATAAGTAGGATGATCTTTTTTTTTAAATCCTCTCCACTTCCAAATAATTTTCTCTATCCCACCCACCACCCATGAAAGCAAGTAGATTAGAATCCTCATTTGTAGCGATAAAGATCAGTGACAATTACAAAACAAATCAACATATTAACCCCGTCTGACAGTGCATGCCTCTTCCCATGCCTGTAGTTCGCAATTCCCTGAAGCCACAATTGTTCCTTGCATTGATCAGAGTTCTAATGTCTTTGTGTGGGCCTTTGTAAGCCACAATAAACCCACAAATCAGCTTCTGCTATATACATCAGATGTTGACTTTAGAAATTGTCATTGCCCCCAGATTTAGAGGTAATATTTTTTGATGATGATGATGGTGTATAAAAGGGGAAAACAATTTATTATGAAGGTAGTGGGATTTTGTATCCACAAAAAAGATTCAGACAGACATTTTCTACAAGATATTCTAGGGAGGGAAGCTACCACAGTGAGCCACGCATCTGCCGCCTCCTGAAGTTTCTAGGGCTGCAGCTATCATCACTTCTCAACACATGCTCATTTTCCAGAACAACATCTTTCTTTGTAGAGCATCACAGTGGTTTTCTGTGAATCAGGCAGATCTGACTCAAAGACATGAGCAAGTTCTCCTTATATTGTCACGTCACTGGTGACTCAAATGTCCTCAGTGCATTTCTAAGCCAGACTAGCTATATTTGATGAATGTAGGGATGCTCAGTGATGCTGTACATTTCGGTGACTGGCAGTTTGGGGAAATGCCACTTCAGAGGTACAATCTGTCCCTGTACGCTGGCAGCCATGGAGATTTAGAACAGACTGCGTATCCTGATTTCCTAATAGCTTCCATGAGAGGCAGTGTAGTATAATTAAGAGTCAGAGAACTCGTGTTTATAGTGCCGCTCACTCCTGTGTACCTCTCTGGGCCTCCATTTCTTCATCTGTAAAATGAAGATATTGGATTAGATGGTCTTATAACCCCTTCCAACTCTCAATGATCCCATGATCTGTACCAGGTATGCTTCTCTACAGAGAATGAGAAAGATGAAGTGACTAAGTGACCACCCCCTCACAGCATCACCCAGACATCTCCCAGGGGAGCCTGGGAGTGCGCCTATGCTTGTATGTCTAATTTTAAATGCTTGTGAGGAATTAGAAGCAGTGACCATTACCCACGTGTGTACTGGAGAATGGGTTTTTAACTCAAATCTTATATCAGAATGAACAAAGCCTTAGTGAACCTCATCTTTCACAGATAACTAAATAGAAAAAAAATTCATATTCTTCTGTCTGGCATTTCAAGCCTTTCACAATCAGGCTTTACCTTTCAAGATGAATCCACATTACTACCCTTTAGGTACTCCCAAGTACCTGACAAATGGGCCTGTTTACTTTTCCTCTGAACTTTACATTCAGTTTCCAGACTCTATGCCTTTGCCCGCACTGTTACCCCAATCTGGAATGACCCCCACCTCTTAGAATTCTTTGCTTCCTTCAGGTCCCAGCTCAGATGCCACCTTATGTGGGAAGCCTTCTGTGATCCCTCTTTGTTAATATTTTCCCTTTCCTCCAGTAATCTTGCCTATCTTGTGTTAGAATGTAAGCTTCTTGGGGAGAGTGAGATCTTGGTGAGGTAAGGGTAGGTAAGATAATAAGTGCTTTCTGTGTGAGTCTTGTGCTTCTGCCCTTGTTTTGTGTGACTGTGGAGCCAAAAGCAGATCTCGGTGTAAAAATGTTTTAACAAAATTAGGAAATTTTTCACCATATAGCATGGTTCTCTGGGAGGAAGAGATAGGAAACATTTAGGCTATGTAACAACAAAAGATATCAATAAAAATACATATTTTGTTTAAAATTAAGGAAGTAATGACTCCTTCTTATCTATGGAAGAGCCATGCTCAATGACCTAGGGATTGGACTTTGTCATATGGCCCTGAGTCCACCGGCCTTGGTATACAGGTTTTCCTGGTGAAAACCTTGGAGTCACCTTTGTGATTCAGCAATTCAACAAACATTTAGGTGCCCTTATTTGTAAAGTGCAAGTGCTAGATGCTGGCAATAAAAAGACAAACCCAATAGTTCCTTTCCCTCAATATTCTTCTGGGGGTTACAAGTATAGAGTCTGAAATATTAACAACCAGTCTGGAGAAGGAGGCTGCATTGGTTGCAATAATTATTTTCCCTTGCCTATTTATGTAATTTTGATCAGATCATGATCAAACACAGGTAGTAGGAAATTTTGTACCTGTAGATGGCAGTTTGGGGGCAGCTAGGGGCACAGTGGGTAGAGCGCTGGGCCTGGTGTCAGGAAGACTCATCTTCCTGAGTTAAAATCTTGCCCCAGACACTTACCAGCTGTGTGACCCTGGGCAAGTCACTTAACCCAGTTTGTCTCAATTTCCTCATCTGTCAAATGAGCTGGAGAAGGAAATGACAAACCACGCCAGTATCTTTGCCAAGAAAACCCCAAATGGGGTCACAAAAATATGGACGTGACTGAAATGATCTAACAATAGATGGCAGTTCGTGTACTGATTACTTTTAATGTTGTTATCAATTAGATAGGGACAGAAAGTGTGGTTTCATGCTGAAGGAGGCAACCCCCTCCACCAATGCAGGTCAGTTCCTTTTCTGCAAATTCTTGTCTTAGAGAGTTTTGTTCCCTAGAGCAGTGTCACACAATCAGTACTGGAGACAGGTCTTGATCTAGATCTTCCCGGCTTCAAGGCCAGCTTTCTATCCCACGTGCCACCCTGCCTCTCACTGAACATGAATACTACTACAGATTGAAGATAAGGATGTGATTTGGACCCAAGAGAAAAAGAAGTAGCTGGATTCAGGCATGCTAGCTTTGTTGTTGAGTCATTTTTCAGTCGTGTCTAATGTTTTGTGACCCCATTTGGGCTTTTCTTGGCAAAGATATTGGAGTGGTTTGTCATTTCCTTCTCCAGCTCATTTTACAGGTGAGGAAACTGAGGCAGACAAGGTTAAGTGACTTGCCCAGGGTCATATAGGTGGCAAATGTCTGAGGCCAGGTTTGAACTCAGGAAGATGAGTCTTCCTGACTACAGGCCCAGCACTCTATGCACTGTGGCACCACCTAGCTGCCCCCAAACTGCCATCTACAGGTACAAAATTTACTACTACCTGTGTTTGATCACGATCTGGTTAAAGAACCACATGGATAGACAAGGGAAAAATTATTGTAACCAGTGCTTCCCTTACTATATCCTTACCTTTTCTTTGACATTTTTATGAAACCTGGCTTAATCGGTGTGGCTATTCCTGCCATTACTGTAGATCTTATCTATCCCAAATTCTAATACTGTGCCGTTCTCATCAAAGTCTTGTGTCTACCATATGTTTTTCCATTACCCTCTGGGTTACTTGCAGTTCAGATTCTTCCAAGATTAATCCTTATTTGGTGTTTATTTTGATATTAATACAGTGCCCCATCTTCACATAAGCTTAAAATACATATGTTTTCAAAAGAACAACTTCACAAAAATGTTGAAAGCCTAAGTCCCCTTTCAGAATAACCCAAGAACCCTAGCAAACTTTCCCAAAGCTTCCAAACTCTGTGGTTTCTAGTTTGAGAAAACCATGGTCTTAAACAGTGGTTTCTAATCCTGCTCCTGAGATAGCCCAGTGTTGCCAGATATCACTGGAGACACTGTAAAATTCAGTCATTCTTCAGTCCTTGGACATAGTGGTTGTTTCCAATTTTTGTTTTGTTTTATTTTTTTTCTGCTTTAAATAGAACAGTGATAAATATCTTTCTCAGATAAGTCTTTTTTTCTGGCTAGCTTTTTGGGGGAATAGGGTACTAGCATTGGAATCATTGGCTTTTAACTTTGAAAGAAAACTCCAGAAATTTGTTAAATCCAGGTTGTTTGCCTAGTCATTGAAACCTGTCCTCGTCTTTCTGGTCTTCCTGTACCGTATCTCCCCCAAACCCACATATTCTGCTATCCAGTGACACTGGCTTCCTTGCTATTCCTTGATCAAGACACTCCATATCTTGAGTACTGTATTTTCGCTGGCTGTCCCCCATTCTTGGACTGTTCTTTCCTCATCTCTGCCTCCTAGCTTCCCTGACTTCCTTCAGTCTCCCCTTCCAAAGGAAGCCTTTCCTGATGTCCCTCATTTCTAGGTCCTTCCTCTGTGGATTATTTCCAGTTTTTCTTGTATGTAGCTTGTTTATACTTAGTAGTTTATATGCTATCTCCCCTATTTTGTTGGGGTTTTTTCATGTCTCACTCTTCATAACCTCATTGAGGATTTTCTTGGCAAAGATACTGGAAGGGTTTGCCATTTCATTTTCCAGCTCATTTTATAGATGAGAAAAGGGAAGCAAACAGGATTAAATGACTTGCCCAGGATCACAGTAAGTGTCTGAGGTTGGATTTGAACTCAAGAAGATGAATCTTCTTGACTCCAGGCCCATACTCTATCCACCGTGCCACCTGGCTGCCCACATCACCCATATTAGACTATGAGTTTTTGAAAGCAGAGACTGTCTTTCTTTGTATATCCCCAGAGCTTAGCACAGTGGGAGGTACATAGTAAGTAATTAATAAATCAATTTGTCAATCAATAAATTAATCAAGTTCTGGGTCATGAAACCCACAAATAAAATAAACAAGTGAAATGTCTTCCACATCTCCTAGTAGTAGCTGAACAAACTGGAAGTCATGAATTCTGGAGAATGATGAAGAAAGGCCTCTTAATCACCTGGGACTTATACTCATAGGGGCAAGGGAAGCAAATTCAGAAAGAACTGAGGCACCAGGGAGGTGGAGAAAAAAGAATGCTGGGTCTGGGGTCTGAGGAACTAGATTTGAATCCCGATGCTGCTTAATCTCTGTCTTCTCTTTTGTAAAATGAAGGTATTAGACAAAATAATCTCTAATGTGCCTCCCAATTCCAGATCTATGACCTGTCATTCAAAGTCAATGACAGCAACTGACTAGGTTACCTTGTTAGGCGCTATGGATGGAAATAAAAATTCATCCCCCCATTTTTGGAAATGACATTTTTAGAATGTGGTCTGTATGAAGAAAAGGAGCCTGGGCTTATCATTCAGGTGTGGGATAGCTCATACAAAACCTAATCAAATCTAGCAAACTTTTATTAAGTACCTGCTATATGCAAGACAAGGCAGCTAGGTGAGACAATGGATAGAACACTGGAATCAGGAAGATTTAACTTCTAGAGTTCAAATCTGGCCTAGGACATTTACTAGCTGTGTGACCCTGGGCAAGTCACTTAACCCTATTTACCTCAGTTCCTCATCTGTCAAATGAGTTGGAGAACAAAATGGCAAACCATTCTATTATCTTTGCCAAGGAAACTCCAAATGGGGTCATGAAGAGTCAGACACGACTGAAATGACTAAAAAGCAACAACGACAAAATATGCAAGACACTGTGCTAAGGATTGGGGATATGAAGATAAATAGAAAGTGACCTAGCATTTGGGTTAACATTTATCCCATCACTGGAGGCCATGGACAGTAGTAAGAAATGAAATTGGATCCTCTCTCCATATCCAGTGATTCTAATGACTTACATTTGGAGTAGCTACACCACCTCAAGGATACTATTCACATCTGAGACAAGGCTATGAGACTTGTTAGCACAGCCTGAAATGGACTAAAATAGCGTACTTCCTTCTAAGCAGGTCCTTTACACTAAGAGACCCACTTTAAGTATCTACTTAATACTATCTGCCACCCAATCCATTGCACAGCTACAGGGCCATCAACCTTAGCACAAGCTCATCTACATTTAAGCAAAACCTTGGGTACAGCTCATGACCAACAACAAGAGCACACAGAAGGGCTGCTAGCACAAGTTCTTTGATCTGCTTTTCTAAGGAAAGCAGCTTTAAGGGGTTCACAATCCTACTTTTATTAAACATACATATACCATTCACTTAGTTCAGGGGGAAAAGCCAGCACCCTGAACTACAGAGAAAACACAAACAGAAATTACAAGCAGAAATTATATAAACAGCAAAATAACACAAATCAGCAGACAAGCTTCTGTGTGTCTGTCCAAGCAATATGTAAACAGTTACCAGAGAGAGAAGCACCAACATCTGCATTTTCAAAGTGGTAGGGGGGAGGGCTCCGACAGTCTCGTCTGGCCAAATCACCAGCACGCACTCTTCCAATGAGTGTGCCACCAAAGGCAAAATGCTAACCTCTGTGTATATATACGCTTCTTCAGGGTCAGAGGGCATCACAACCATGCGACTCAAACCCATGTGAACTAGGCCTTTCCTTGACTTAAGCAGGTCATCAAAGACTCCAGATTCAATCAAAGATTCCTTAGTGCTGAGAAGCACTCCAAAACAAAGACAACAAAAGGTCCCACTTTACCTGTCCCATTCAAACAAAGGCAAGACTCATTAAAGGCACTTGACTGCCTTAGCATTCCAAAAGAGAAGACAACAAAAAAGTCTCACCCTAATTACCATAACAGTATCCAAGGGATATTCCCTTCCAACTCTGCTCATATGCTTCCTTCCATGTGATTATGGCTTTCTTGATCATCCAGCTACCAACCTTCCCCCCAAAACCCCAGAAAACAACTTGCATTTATTTTGTATGTACTATTTTATGTGCATGTTTCTTCTTTGATAAAATATAAGTTCCTCAGGAGTAGGGACAGTTTCATTTTTTTGTCTTTATATCTCCAAGTCCTAGCATAGTGCCTGGTACACGGTAGGTATTTAATAAGTGCTTGTTGATTGATTAATTGTGGCTAAATCTCTTCCTGCCCTATGAGTAAAAGCTTTCCCTTCTTTTACGTCCTAAGAAAGTCTTGTGAGTGTGAGAGAAAAGATGTATTACTGTATTACTACTACTACCACCACCACCACCACTAATACTACTACTACTACTACTACCACCACCACCACTACTACTGCTACTACTACTATTACTACTACCACTACCACTACCACTACTACTGCTACTACTACTTTTACTACTACCACCAGCACCACTACCACTACCACCACTACTGCTACTGCTACTACTTCTAAGTAGTAAGACCACCTCCCACACCCAAGAATTTTTTAGTAATATAAGCTGTACTGTAGAAGAGAACCTCTGGATAAAGCCATTATGAAAAAGAAATTGCTTCTTTTGAGAAACTGACACATAAAAACTGCACAGGTTTTCATAGGCAAAAGGATGAGCAGCTCACTTCAGTTCCTGGCACCAGTACATCCTTTAATGGGGGAAAACATTTATATGTAATAGCTGTGAGTGATACAGGAAGAAGAAGGTAAATGCTCAGTAAGAGATTCTGCAGTTTTTCCATGATGCCAAGAGGCTTCTGATCTTTGATGGCAGAGAGCATGGTAGCCTTTCTAGCTAGGGGCATCTAGTGTAGAGCTCAGGACCGAGAACTGGATCACTTCAAGCTCTGTGTGGGCAGGAAGGATTTCTCCGTTTTAGCAGCCTGCCTGTTTGGAAGCTTACTCAGCTACATGTTTGTTTTAAGATAGATACAAGGCACTTCAGAAACACATTACTTCATCTATTCTTCTACCTCCCTAGAGAGGGAAGAAAAGAGAGAGAACTAAACTCCTGGCTCCCTGATTTTCTCATAGCCAAAGAGGAGCCAGAAGATGATGACAGAGACATAAAATTTGTGAGGGATCTTTCAATACCCTTAAAAAACAGTATCTTCACTGATGTATGAAGGTCCTAGGAGTAACCTAGGAACTTGAGATGTGGAATCGTTGAATGAATACACACACACACGCACACACACATGCACACACACACACACACACACACACACACACTCTTACTTGAATTTGTGAAGTGAGAACTCAAAAGTAGAAGGAAAACCTCAGCTACCCACTTACCCTCTCAAAATGTAAATGTCCTAGGGCATCATTCAGGTGGCTTGATAAAAACAGTTCCTTGATTCTATCATCCACAATTATTGAAGCACCAAGTTTTAACAGAAAGCATACTAGGGTTAAGGATTTGTGATCCTTGGTTCAAATTCTCATGTTGCTATTATGTAAGATCATAGATTTAGAGCTGGAAGGGACCTTAGAGATCATCTGGTCCAACTCCTTCATGTTACAGATGAATAAACTGAGGCTAAAAGAGGTTAAATGACCTGCTCGAGATAGACCTAACTCTTCTATATCAGGCTACCTTTTAACCAGCTGAGTGACCTTGGGTAAGTCACATTTTTCTGGGCTTCATCTTCCTCATCTGTGTATATAGAGAAGGGCAAAATCACAACCCTAAATATATGATCTCATGTACTTAATCTCTATGTTTTACAATCTATGTAGGTTCCCAAAGTGGGTGCTGGAATGGGGGGCAGTAGCCTTGGGTGCAATTGAGGGGTGTTGAATAAAAATAAAAGGGGCAGTGAAAATATAAGGAAAGAAGAGAAGACAAGAAAATTTTGAAAAACCGTTTGTATGTGTTTCATCTGTTGTCTAATGACTTGAAGTCATACTAATTACGTTATTTTCCAAATAAACACACAAAATGTAAGTTACAACTGATCAGTGGCCAAGTCAGCTGACAGGTCTTAACAAGCAAGTGTTGGAAGGCCAGCGTGTCATGCATTGTCAGGAAGTCCAGCATGCATCAGCAGGAATATGTGTTTATAATGAATTGTTTACAATATGATACTATATGGCTACATGATGCAATATTGTGTCATCAAAATTTCAGTGCAGAAAAAAACACAAATTTATAATTAATGGTTAAATTTAAGATGTGTCATTTAAAAATTTATTTTTAAATGATGCAATTAAAAAAAATGTTAAAGGGCTAAAGAAAGTATGTCTCTAGGGGAGTGCTGAGTAATTTTTTTTTTGAAAAGGGGGTGGTGAGTTTGGGAACTTCTGATTTAGAATAAGAACTCACCAGGTTAGAAGAGGTATGGGCTACCTGTTTTCTCCAAAGCCCACTAATTTTTTTTAAAAAAGATAACTCTCCTGGCCAGACAAACAGTTGGACTTGAGCTTGAATCAAGAAAATGGTTTTGGTTGTTGTTGTTCACAGTAAAGAATGTTCAGCAAGATTCTTGGGAAAATGGTATATTTGCAACCAGTGAAAGGGAGATATTATTGTTGCATCTGTTTTCTTTTTGAAGCAACAGAAAATATTTTGATTATAGTTGATTGTTTATGTCATCTGGGAGTTTATACTTGGGGCAGGCAGAGAACGATTTCACACTTTTCGATCCTGTATCACAGATGACTTCCTAGGTCCCTTTCAAATATAAATCCATGATCTGGGAATTGTTTATTCTCAAAACAGAGAACCAATGGAAGAGCTACTGCCCTGTTTGCATCTGTCCCCTCCCTAGTATCATCCTCCATCTTAACCCCACCCCCACACACATTTCCCTTGTTTTTCTTGACTTTGATGTATTTCTACACCATGCTGTTTGTATGTTCAATCCTCTTTTTTCCATTTCAGATACAAGTGAAGTTTATCTGATATGATAGTAAAGTTTATCCTGCCCCTTCCTTCATATTTGAATATTCTTCTCACACACCCCAATTTTTAGAAATAGTAAATTCTACCCACTTCTTTCCCCATTCCTTTTACCCTCTCTCCCTTACTCTCTTCAAAACTCTCAGAACAGAACTGATCCAATCCCCAGGAACTGTTTTCCTTATTAACACTTTCAGTACCCTTTGAAGATTTTAAGCTTTTGAAGACACTTTTTTCTTCTCCCCCATTAGAATGTCAGTACTGTACCATTGTACACTCCCCTCCAGTAGTTCAAATAAATTTACCTTTCTAGCTTTCTCTTGATTCTTACAAAAGCCTTTTATTCCATTAAAGATCAGTTTTTCCCCCAGAAAAATTATACTCAGCTTTTCAAAGTAAGCTATTGTTGATTGTAAGCCTATATCTTTTGCCTTTTGGAACATTGTATTCCAAGTCCTCCTCATTTATAGTAGAAGGTGCTAAGTCTTTTTTGATACTTTGTAACTTTAGCACTTGAACTGTTTCTTTCTGGATGTTTTCAGTATTTTTTCTCCTGGACTTGGAGTGTGACATCTGGGACTTTTTTAGATTTCCTTTCAGGTAGTGATTAATAGATTCTTTCTAAATTCACTTTACTTTTTTGCTTCTAATAGATCTTGGCAGTTTTCATTTATGATTACTTGAATTATAGTATACAGGACTTTTTTTTAAAAAAAATCATGATTTTTAGAGAGTCCAATGATTTTGAAATTATCTCTTTCTGGCCTTTTTTCCCAGGTCATTTTTTTATATCAGATATCTTACCTTTTTCCCCCCTTCTTTAATCTTTTCATTTGGTTTTAATATTTCTTGTCTCATGGAGTCATTGATTTCTATTTGGTATGTTCTGGTTTTTAGGGAGCTCATTATTTGGGTAAGATTTTACCACTTTCTCTCCTAAACTATTTATTTTGCAAACAACTCTTTTCTCTGGGGCTTTAATCTCACATTTTTAATCTCTTCCTTCTTTTCTTCTAGGTATTCCTGTAGTCCTCATAATAAACCAATTTTTCCTTTCAGTCTCTGCTTACAGTTGTTCTGGAGGAATTTTCTTCTTTGGGGGATAACTAGATCCATAATAATTTTTTATATTGGTTGGTCTTTGATTTTCCTCATCTCTCCAGCTTTATAGTTCCTGCATTGGGGCTCCATTCAAGGGCCAGGCTCTGTCCCTTGCTATGCTTCGCATAGGAGAGTTAACTCTGCTTGCTCTTACCCTGAGTCCCCTGGGTTCCATCACCTCCCCCACTGCTCCCTGAATCTTTGAAGGACAGAGTTCCATATCATCAGGTCCTTCTTTGCCTTTCAAGACAGTGTTAGGTGCTTCAGGGTCCCTGGACCTGGGATGTCCTTGATCTGAGTTTTGTGGTACCAGCACCATGCTGGTTACTGCCTATTGGGACTCCCTGGGGTTTCCAGGGTCTCTTCCCTGGGACTTTCTGACTACCCCAGAGCTTTCTTTGAGCTATCTTCCTGCTCTTGCTGCAGTCTCTGTTGGCTTTCGATGTTCTTGGTTCACCTCTGATCACGTCAGAAAGCTACCCTGCACTGTCACTGTCTTTGCTGGCAAAGCAAAAATTGCCTGTTTCCCATGGACTTAGAGATGAATTTTTTGTGTAGTTCTGTGGTGCAAAAAGTCTTACTATAATTTCTCATTATATTTTGTTATTATTTTTTTTAAATTTAAATTTATTTATTTAACATATTTGGTTTTCAGCATTGATTTTCACAACAGTTTGAATTACAAATTTTCTCCCCATTTCTACCCTCCCCCCCACTCCAAGATGGCTTATATTCTGGTTGCCCTGCTCCCCAGTCAGCCCTCCCCTCTATCACCCCCCTCCCCTCTCATCCCCTTTTCCCTTCCTTTCTTGTAGGGCAAGATAAATTTCTACGCCCCATTGCCTGTGCATCTTATTTTTGAGTTGCATGCAAAAACTTTTTTTGTTTTTGAACATCTGATTTTAAAACTTTGAGTTCCAAATTCTCTCCCCTCTTCCCTTCCCACCCACCCTCCCTAAGAAGTCCAGCAATTCAACCTAGGCCACACATGTATCATTATGTATAACCCTTCTACAATACTCATGTTGTGAAAGGCTAACTACATTTTGCTCCTTCCCAACCCATCCCGCTTTATTGAATTTTCTCCCTTGACCCTGTCCCCTTTCCAAAGTGTTTGTTTTGATTACCTCCACCTCCATCTGCCTTCCCCTCCATCATCCCCCCCTTTTATTTTTTTTATCTTCCTCCCTCTTCTTTCCTGTGGGGTAAGATACACAACTGGGTATGTATGGTATTCCCCCTCAGGTCAAATCTGATGAGAGCAAGGTTCACTCATTCCCCCCTCACCTGCCCTGTCCCCTCCTCCCACAGAACTGCTTCCTCTTGCACCTTTATGCAAGATATTCCACCCCATTCTATCTCTCCCTATCTCCCTCTCTCAGTATGTTGCTCTCTCATCCCTTAATTTCATTTTATTTCTTTTAGATATCTTCCCTTCATCTTCAACTCACCCTGTGTCTGCTCTCTCTCTTTTACATATATATATGTATATATATACATATATATATATACAAAAACATATATATATGCATATACACATACATACATATACACATAGATATATACATACATACACATTCACTTATATATATATACATAAACATATATATACATATATATGCATATTCCCTTCAACTACCCTAATACTGAGGTCTCATGAATCATACACATCATCTTTCCATGTAGGAATGTAAACAAAACAGTTCAACTTTAGTAAGTCCCTTGCAATTTCCGTTTCTTGATTACCTTTTCATGCTTCTCTTGATTCTTGTATTTGAAAGTCAAATTTTCTATTCAGTTCTGGTCTTTTCACTGAGAAAGCTTGAAAGTCCTCTATTTTATTGAAAATCCATATTTTGCCTTGGAACATGATACTCAGTTTTGCTGGGTAGGTGATTCTAGGTTTTAATCCTAGCTCCATTGACCTCCGGAATATCGCATTCCAAGCCCTTCGATCTCTTAATGTAGAAGCTGCCAGATCTTGGGTTATTCTGATTGGGTTTCCACAATACTCAAATTGTTTCTTTCTGGCTGCTTACAGTATTTTCTCCTTGATCTGGGAGCTCTGGAATTTGGCGACAATATTCCTAGGAGATTTCTTTTTGGGATCTATTTGAGGAGGCGATCGGTGGATTCTTTCAATTTCTATTTTGCCCTGTGGCTCTAGAATATCAGGGCAATTCTCCTTGATAATTTCTTGAAAGATGGTATCTAGGCTCTTTTTTTGATCATGGCTTTCAGGTAGTCCAATAATTTTTAAATTATCTCTCCTGGATCTATTTTCCAGGTCAGTGGTTTTTCCAAGGAGATATTTCACATTGTCTTCCATTTTTTCATTCCTTTGGTTCTGTTTTATAATATCCTGATTTCTCATAAAGTCACTAGCTTCCACTTGCTCCAATCTAATTTTTAAAGTAGTATTTTCTTCAGTGGTCTTTTGGACCTCCTTTTCCATTTGGCTAATTCTGCCTTTCAAGGCATTCTTCTCCTCATTGGGTTTTTGGAGCTCTTTTGCCATTTGAGTTAGTCTGTTTTTTAAGGTGTTGTTTTCTTCCGTGTATTTTTCAGTATTTTTTTGGTTCTCCTTTAGCAAGTCATTGACTTGTTTTTCATGGTTTTCTTGCATCCTTCTCATTTCTCTTCCCAATTTTTCCTCTACTTCTCTAACTTGCTTTTCCAAATCCTTTTTGAGCTCTTCTGTGGCCTGGGGCCAGTTCATGTTTTTCTTGGAGGCTTTTGTTGTAGGCTCTATGACTTTGTTGTCTTCTTTAGGCTGTATGTTTTAGTCTTCTTTGTCACCAAAGAAAGAATCCAAAGTCTGAGACTGAATCTGGACGCGTTTTCGCTGCCTGACCATATTCCCAGCCAACTAACTTGACCCTTGAGTTTTTCAGTGGGGTATGACTGCTTGTAAACTAACGAGTTCTATGTTCCACGTTTGGGGGGGAGGTGCCAGCTCTGTCAGACCGGCACTACTCCTTCCCCAAGAACCCCCAGTCCAGACTGGACTTAGATCTTCAGCAGGCTGTTGCACTTCTGCTCTGATCTGCCACTTAATTCCTCCCACCAGGTGGGCCTGGAGCGGGAAGTAACAACAGCTGTAACTGCCCCACCTCCGCTGCCTCCGGGGCTGGAAGCCGAACCGCGAACTCCTTCCACTCCCGCAGCTTTTCCTACTAACCTTCTCCACAGTCTTTGGTGTTTGTGGGTCGAGGGGTCTGGTAACTACCGCAGCTCACATATTCAGGGCGCTAGGGCCCCCTCCGCCCGGCTTCTGGTCTGGATGGTCCACGCCGCTCAGGCTGGGCTCTGCTCCACTCCATTCCCAGCTCCCAGCTCCCAGCTCCCAGCTCCGTGTGGAATAGACCTCACCCAGAGACCATCCAGGCTGTCCTGGGCTGGAGCCCTGCTTCCCTCTGCTGTTCTGTGGGTTCTGCCGTTCTAGAATTGGTTCAGAGCCATTTTTTATAGGTTTTTGGAGGGACTCGGGTACTGAGCTCACTCTAGTCCCTGCTTACCAGCCGCCATCTTGGCTCCACCCCTATTTTGTTATTATTATTTGGCTTGGTGTAGAACTTCAGGGTTTTTCTGGAGTGGCTATGTAGACTCTGGATAGCCTGCTTTCAGATAGCCACGTCTCCAGTACAGGAAGGTACTGGGGATTCTTGTTCAGGTATAGAAGGAACTTAATAGCCTCTGAGGTCTCTTCTAACTCAGTGAATCTGTGATTCTCTTTCTAATAAGGCAACATTGTTGTATATTATCATACCTAGAATTATTCTTCCTAAACATGAGGTTTACTTTGCAGATTCCACAATCTTGGTTGCCAGAAGATGAACTCTTGATAGGTAGATTCCAGAAGGAACCTAGTTTTTATGTTATGTTGGATATATAAGCAATGCCATTGACTCAGAACAAAGTAGCGTGTCTATAGGGAGACCATCTAGGATATATTGCTATCCAGGGCTAAGAGCAGCTTCTGCTTCATTCTTCCCTATCCTCTTTCCCCATATATGCCTTCTTACAATGGGGGGTGAGGGTGGGGGGTGGAGCTATTGTAACACTCAGCAACTCTACATGTCCTTCTCCCCTAGCTCTAATTTGTCAAATCTCTGACACTTCTAGATGGGCAAAGGCTGTCGTACTGGATGGTGGAAGACTTGTGGATGATATGGTTTACTATATAGTTATAACAATGTAGTTTAACTAAATTGGTGAAATTGGAAAGGAACTACGACATGTGGTATACCACATGCTTCCAACCAGGATGGTATCTAAACCATTCTGTTTAAATAAACATAAATTCAATACTTAAAGCTCTCCAAAGAAGGCTATTCTCTAACCTCTTTTGCCAGCTTGTTGAGTTCAATTTAATTATGATTTCTGTTCAACAAATCTTCCTTGCAATCAGAGCTATCCAAAAAGGGAATGGGCTGCCTTGGGAGGTGATGGGTTCCCCCTCATTGGAAGTTTTCAATCAAAGGCTGGAGTCTTCTTGCCAAATATGTTGTTGTGAGTTAAGGATTGGACTCAGTAGATGGCTATAGAGATTCTTTCCAATATGGAAAAAAAATTCGGTAAGTGCCAACTCTGTGAAAGATACTGATTCTGTGTCCCAGAAAGAGCCCTAGATTTGAAATCACAGGATCTGGGATCAAAGCTAGGATCTGCTACTCATTAGCTGTCTGACTTTGAGCAAATCACTAAATTTTTTTGGCTCTCAGTTTTCTTATCTGCAGAATGGAGTTATTGGACTGGTTGATCTTTATAATGCCTTCCAGATCTAAATTTATGATCCCAGTCTCTTTGTTGTGGCTGACCTTCCTTCTCCTTATTGAAATTTCATCTCCCCCTTTCTAGCCTCTGTGGACATGAATGATGAATGAATGATGGGCATCTTTCATGTGGTGATAATGTGTATATTAATAGTCCTTGCTCAGCTTACTTTTCTGCAAATTAAAGCATTTGAATTCCATTTGACTTTTCTTAAATTAGGCTTATTTTCAATTTGGATCCTGTTCAAGATCTTCCCATATCAATAAGACAGTGAAACTCCAGTGAATAAATGTCCAGTTTGTGGGACCATTCCCTCATTTGTTGCTAGGGTTCTAGCTAATTTAATTGACCTTGGGGAATTAAGATTGGATAGTATGTCTTATGTGTCCTCTACTGTAATACTTGATTCTCCATCTCTGTAGAATGAGTGAATGGATGGATGGATGGATGGATGGATGGATGGATGGATGGATGAAATGTATTTATTGAGCATTTAATATTTGCTAAGCACTATTTTTTCTGTTTTACTTTTAAACTAATGTTGGCAAATTTTGCTCCCTAAACCCATTCAGAGAAGAAGCATTATAGAGAGTTGTTGGACAGTCATTTTTGAAGCTCTTATCACCCTCATTCCTTGACATGCTTTCTGTGATTTTAGTGTGTTCCTAACATTGTATGGTGTTTCAGTGCAGGAGTTACAAAGCTTTTTATTGGAAGTTTTAAAATATTGCATTCCTGAATATTCTCATTTACGATGTGACAGTCTTAATGATTTTAAGATATAACTGAATCTTCCCTTCCAAGATGATTAATCCACCTCCAAGTCTTATGCCTAGCATCGATTTTGAAAATAACAACAGATGACTTATCCTTTGCAAAAGCACTGCCCTTACTTCCCACTCACCCCCCCAAAAATCTATGATTTGTTTTCTGGTTCCTTAATCCTAAAAACAGAGCTAATATGTGGTGTTGGGTTCCCTGCAAGGTATGGTCTCTTTTCTCCAAGAACCTAATTTTAATCTGGTGCAGATTTAGGAATGTAGTAGAAGAGTTTCTTGTCTTGTGAGTTTCTAATCCACATAGGGGATTCTGGGAACAGAAAGTTTGAAGCTCTACTCATTGTGATGCTGTGATAACAAAATTCATATCTATGACCAATAACTTAGTCTTTCTCTCTTGTATTTGTTTTTTCCTTCTAGCTACAAGAGACTGTGAAAAGGAAGTTGGAAGGAGCCAGGTCCCCCCTTAATGGAGAGCAGCAGAATGGCGCCTGTGATGGGAACTTTTCCCCAACAAGTAAGCGGATCCGGAAGGACATTCCTGCAGCAATGGACACTATTAGTAATCTGCCCAACAATATGCCTTTGCCTTCTGCTTCTCCTCTTCACCAGCTGGACATGAAGCCTTCTTTACCCTTGCCAAACAGCGGAGCTCATGCTCCAGGGATTATAGAAGAGCTGGGTAAGAATGGCAGGCTGCCAGAGATTAAACTTTCCATGAATGGTTGCAGTGACCTTGAGGATAGTTTTGCCATCCTGCAAAACAAGGAACTCAAACAAGAACCACTGGATGACCCCACCTGCATAGACACTTCGGAGACATCACTTTCTAATCAAAACAAGTTGTTCTCAGACATTAACCTCAATGATCAAGAGTGGCAGGAGTTAATAGATGAGCTGGCCAATACTGTCCCTGAAGATGACATACAGGACTTATTCAACGAAGACTTTGAAGAGAAGAAGGAGCCAGAATTCTCTCGGCCAACCACTGAGACGCCTCTTTCTCAAGAGAGTGCGAGCGTAAAGAGTGATCCTTCGCACTCTCCATTTGCTCATGTCCCCATGGGATCGCCCCAGGGGAGACCATCATCTTCTGGTCCTCCATTTTCCAATGTCTCCACCGCTAGTAGCATACCTTCTGTTTCCAGTACTCCTGCAGCACCAAATCCTGCCAGCTCACCAGCAAACTGTGCTGTCCAGTCCCCCCAAACTCCTAACCAAGCTCATACTCCAGGCCAAGCTTCATCAAGGCCAGGGAGTGGCTATCTCATGACTCCGGCAGCAGGAACCGTGGCTGGTTCGGGGCCTGGTCCCGTCTCGGTTTCCAGTGCAGATTTATCTCCTGCAGAGCAGCTTAAACAAATGGCTGCCCAACAACAGCAGAGAGCTAAACTTATCCAGCAGAAACAGCAGCAGCAACAGCAGCAGCATCCAAATCAGACTGCAAGCTGGTCACCAGTGGGGCCCCCATCCAGTCCCTATGGAGGAGCCTTCAATGCAGACAAACCAAATAGCCCGATGATGTACCCCCAAGCCTTTAACAGCCAAAACCCCATAGTGCCTGCCATGGCAAACAACCTGCAGAAGACGACAATGAATAACTACCTCCCCCAGAACCACATGAATATGATCAATCAGCAGCCAAATAATCTGGGTACAAACTCTTTAAACAAGCAGCCCAACATACTAACTTATGGAAACACTAAGCCCCTGACCCACTTCAACGCAGAACTGAGTCAGAGGATGACGCCACCCATGGCCAATCCCAACAAAAACCCAATGATGCCGTATATGCAGCAGCAGCAGCAGCAGCAACAGCAGCAGCCTCTGCAGCAGCAACCACCGCAACAGCAGCCGCCGCCGCCGCAGCAGTCCCAGCCGCAGCTGCAAGCTCAGATGGCGCACTTGAATGAGGAGCAGAAACGCATGCTTCTCATGAAGCAGAAAGGAGTGATGAATCAGCCCATGGCCTATGCCCCACTTCCTTCCCACGGCCAGGTAAGTGAAAAGCCCTGGAAGAGTTCCATTGGTCCATGGCAGAATCGCCGAGGAAAGCCTTGCTCCAACCTCAACTTGTCGTGTCAGTAGTGTTACTTGCAGGAATGCCTTCCAGTTCGATCTTCTGATGTATTTTTTCATTTCTTTCCTTGATGAGGTTGGAAAGCGATTGATGCTAAAACTTAGTAGCAAAACTCTCCTTTCTTTGACTAGTTTGAGACCAAATCATTGTGACAAAAGTATCTGCAAATTCTCACTCTGTGAGAGAATGAATTGTGTTTCCTTTGTGCCTTTTCCAGTTGTTTTCCTCATAGGTGTAAACTCAGAGGCTCAGGGAATTCCATTAATACCTTGGACTGCTTTAGTCACCATTGCAACCTTCAGGACTACTCTGTGTAATTGTGGACAACTGGTGTATGCATCTGGGAAGGCTAACTATATTTTCCATGATGAGGTCATGTTTGGAGATAGTTAGTTTGGAGGTTTGGAAGCTTGGAGGTAATTAGCACACCAAGCAGTGCCAGTCAAAAGTTTTGGATCTGGAGGATTTCATTCAACTTCTGCCAGACTTAATGTTTGCCCTCTTTGGAGGATGGCACCAATGCTGATAAGGGGCGATTAACAGGACCCCACCTGAGGAAAGAGGGCTGAAAAAAAACCAGCATCTAAGAGAGTCAGCTGAATAGGGCTGGTCAGCCTGAGCTGACAGGTAGCCAAATCTGAGAACTGGCTAGAAATAGGGTATGGGTGTGTAGCAAAGGTCTGAAGCCTGTGGAGAAAGATCATTTGTCTCATGAAACTATTTTTTTTTCACAAATGTTACTTCATGGCAAGATACACCCCTTCCTTAGTCTACCACATTAGCACTGCTGTGGACCTCCATAAAACTACAGTAAAATTAATTAATTAATTTTGGACTAGTTGCACTAATTTGCACTAATTTGAGCGTTCTGGGATCAAGTTTACCTGTGTACTATTCTATAAAAAAAAAAGTTTATGAAACAAACAAGTCATGTAAACTACTGGAAGAGTGAAGAAAAACTAAATCCTCTTAGGTGTGCCTGGGTCCTGCTCTGAATAGTGAATGCAGACATTATAAAAATGAGTCTTACTAACCAATCTAAACCTGCAGTCCAGATTTTTCTTTCCTGTTTCTGACAGTGTATTTATTTGATTATTTGATACCTTATTTATTTTAAAGTACTGTCCTTTCTTGCCCTAGTAATTTTTGTAGTCTATATTTTTGCTCTAATATGGTGAAAAAGGTGATAAGGAAAAGCATGTGGAAAAATTCATTGCTTCTGGGAGGGCCTTTACATCCTCTCTTTGCAGTCTTCATTCATATTAAGAATTTTCACCTTTATTTACCATAAGCAATGATAAAGTTAATCAGCTGCAAAATTAATTGGAATCCAAATATTCTAAATTTAGTCCTTTCTTCCGCAATTCCTAGAGTGGCAGAAAAATGGCATTTAAGAGGAAAAGGAGTTTGCCCAGGGGACTGTGGCCAGTTCCCTGCTTCTGCAACAAAGACAAAGAGTGGGAGGGGATTTACCAGCAAATAAAAAGGGGAGTTTACCTTGAGGAATTTCTTTACATTTTCATATTTGGAATTTGAGCACTTTTTAGTTCAGGATAGGAAGACAAGGCAGCAGTTTCAGCCCCAAGAACTTGCTGGCATTTTCTTCGGGTCTAGGCTGTTCAAACTTGCATTGGGAGGTACCTGATAATCCTATGTTGTTGTCCACTTGTTTTCAGTCGGATCCTATTCTTCGTGACACCATTTGGGGTTTTCGTGGCAAAGATGCTGGAGTGGTTTGCCATTTCCTTCTCCAGCTCATTTGACAAATGAGGAAACTGAGGCAAACAGGGTTAAGTGACTTGCCCAGCTAGTAAGTGTCTGAGGCTGGATTTGAATTAAGGAAGATGAGTCTTCCTGACTCCTGGCCTCGGCATGTTATCTACTGTGCCATATATCCCCAAGCAAAAGAAGATTTAAAGAATACTTAGAGTGATTGGGAGTGGAGGCAGTTAGGCCTGGGTAAAAGTAGTTCAAGCTTAGTAACTTTTTCTTCCCTTTTTCTCCCAAACTTCATTACCTGAAATATGAGTTTAATAGTTCTTTAAATTAACCCTTTGTTCTGGTAAGAACAAAGCACTTCCTTAAGAGAAGGAAAGCTGAAGAAGAAGGAAAAAAATTAGGTTTCTTGGGAGCAGGGAGCAGGGTGATGGTGGAATTTTGCTGGGAAAGCATTTCTCTTTATTTTCTCCTCAGAATATGTGCAGGAGAAGTTGCACACAAGTGAGCGAGGAATAGGCAAGGAAATGCATACCTAAAACTGCATTTCTTTCACAAAATTTCTTTAACCTCGATTTTTCAATGAATTAGGTTGGCCTTACCCCCAATTTAAGTGAAAGTGTGATTTTTGTTGGCTAGTCTTTTTGGCTTGTCTACTGCTCCTATGCTCTCCCCTTTAGAGATTTCTTCAACATAGAGACCCTAAAATCAAAACGAGGTCAAACTAATACCTTGATGTGTATCTTTCATCTTGTTCTGTGTCCATGAATTTGAAACAGTGAAAATAAGCAAAATTATTAGCATTGTGAACGTTTCTTAGGAGAATTTTTATCTGAGAGTTCCCAGTATGTGTCTTTTTTTCCCAAAGCATGAGGTAGTTTCAGTTGACTTGACTCTTGGCCTCCATGGAAGTAGGAACCTGGGTTTGTCATCAGAAAGCTTGGATTCAAATCCTGTTACTTGCTGTGATATCCTGGGCAAGTTAACACCTCTGGGCCTTTGTTTCCTCATCTATAAAATTAAAGGGTTGGATTAAATGGCCTCTAAAGTCTTTTCCAGTTTGAGTTTTATCATCCTTTCATTTTTAGGGTATTGAAAGGTTCAGTAATTTATCCATGGCTTAACAACGAATATGTGTCAGAAAAAGGACTTGTGCTCAGGTTATCCTTACTCCAAGGTTAGCCCTGTTTGCCCGCTTCCATACTGCCTCTGAATATTAGGAGATAGGGATGGGTACTAAATCTATGGTTTCATTGGTATTGTGAATTCCCAGGTGAGGAAACTCCATCTATTGATCCAAATCATACCTTCTCTTCCACTTAGAGTCTTAAAGAGTTGCCTAGTTTTTAAATGACTGACTTACGGTCAAGTTAAGTCAGGTCAATAAGCATTTATTAAGCAACTTCCTAATAAGTGCTAGGGATACAACAAAAGGCAAAAACAACCACAACACCTGTGTTTGATAGGTGTAGTAGAAGTGTAGACCATGCCTGGAGAGTTCTCTTGTTAATCTTAATACATGTCACTCCATTAGCTATGTCCATACCACTTGTAATTCCCCTTGAGCCCAGCTAGACATTATTCCTTCCTGTTTTTGTCTGGAAAAGCAACATGGTGTTATAAAATGAGCAGTGAATTTAGAATCAGACAATCTGGGTTCAAATCCTTGTCTTTTTGCTTCATCTTTCCCTGTGTGACCTGGGGCCTGTCACAACTACTCTTTGGGTCCCCATTTTCTCATCTGTAAAATGAGGGAGTTGGCCCATATTATCTCTGAGCTTCCTTCTACGTGTAAGCCCATGACCCTCTGATCTTCTACAGTCTCTCTGCCCTAGCAAAATCTTCTGAAATTTGCAGACTTGGGGTGAAGGCTCTTTCTTGACTATTTCTTATTCTGCCAGGCCCATGGACATTTGCCTGCCCACTTGGAAAGGTACTTATTTTCAGGCACATGTGACTATCAGAATATGAACGCACCAAAGTCTTCAGCTGTAGAGGTCATGTTTTGAAAAGCCTCAGTCAAGTGAAGAGGACAAAGTAATGGTTTTCTATCCATTCATTCCTCCTCTTTCCTCTCTGTCTCCTCATGTGGTTCTTCTCAGTGGCAAAGAAAACTGGCATTATTAGTCCACCATTAAAATAAGACTTCACTGTTTGGGGGTAAAGATGTATCACGTATTAATATGTTTACATGAAGTATTAATTCACAACTGTTTGAAACAAGCTTCAAAAGGTCTTTTTTGTCCTCTTTGGAAACATGTGTCTTTTAGTTCAAATTTATATCCGAAGCATTTCTGTACACACTTAGGCAGCATATATAATTATGCTGCATGCAGGTACATAGCATAAATACAAATAGAAATTATAGGCAGGGAATAAAATATAATTAGACACAGATGTAGTTCAAATATGTTTTGTTCTGTCGCTGGTGAAAATTTGCCGTTGTCATCAGGAAGATGGGTACTCCATGATCATTTCTGTTTTAAATGAAGCCACCAGTAGGATGCCACCAAAGACAGTTATTTCAAGATGCTCTGTTTATTTCTGTGCTAGGGAATTTGTTTCAGATCTCTCGAAGAGAGTACCTCTTCTATCAGAAATGACCGAGTTCTACCAGGCCATTCCAAAGAAGAGCAGATCAAAAAGAAAAAAAATGTAATTTAATTTAAATTTAAATCCACACAAATACACATAGCAGATGCTTACTAAATGTTGAATTTGAGAGAAGAATGTGGCATGATGGAAAGAGCACAGGATTTTGAGTTAGTCATGTATGGATTCAGATGCTGACTTTGTCACCTCTATGACCTTGTGGCAAGGAATTTAAATTCTCCGTACCTTCATCTTTTTCTTTGTAAAGTAAAGGGATTAAGCCTTAGGCCTGGGGAATCTGTGGCCACTTATGGCCTTCTAGATCCTTGGGTACGGCCTTTTGACTGAGTCCAAGTTTTACGGAACAAATCCTTTGATTAGGGGGATTTGTTCTGTGAAGTTTGTATTCAGTCAAAGGGCTGTATTTGAGGACTTAGAGGGCCACATGTAGCCTTGAGGCCACAAGTTCCCCACCCCTGGGTTAGATGCTTTCTAAAGACCATTTCATCCTTAAAAAAAATTACATTTTGTTATTTTTTAAAACCCAATAACCTAACCAAATCAGTTTTCTGTGTAACATGTTTCATGCCCCAATTCCCCAATAGAATATAAATTCCTTGAAGACAAGTCCTGCTTTATTTTTGTCTCTGTATTCTCAGTGTCTAGTAGAGTGCCTAGTACAAAGTAGGTGTTTAATAAATGCTTGTTTGATTGAATTTTACCCGTGGTCAAGATTACACCTTTCTTTTCTTCCTATATTGGCTGCAGACTCCACTTTGGAAGGGCAGAGTTCTATAGTTTCTCCTCTTTCTAGCCTATGGTACACCTTTCTTTCTCCCTCTCACATTCCGGTGGTGCTTCCTGCCTCTCTAGTTTCCAGGTGAGATTAACTAAGACCGTAATGAGAGGAAAAAATTACCAAGACTATGGGAAAGGGTTGGAGTCTCACCCCCCCCCCTCCACTTTTGAGCCTAGAGCTTATTTTGTGTTGTCTTTCTGTGTGGTTTTCTCAAGGGCAAAAGCTGTCTCTTTTTATTTGGTTAGTTTATATTTCCTTTTGTATGGTGGCTACTCCAGGCCCGCCACTCTAGCCACTGTGCCACCTAGCTGCCTCCAAGGAAAGTTGAATGAATGACATGCTCGGTTGAACAGGAGGGAGTGGCAAGGCACCACCTTGTTGGCAGGGTGCGGATAGACGAAAACCTCTGGGCCTTCTACCACCAAGAAAAGGAGGGGGATGAAGCAGGTTGGGGGAGGTTTTTGAACAGTGAAGGAAAATGATGAAATCACTGTTTTAAGAAAATTGATTGGAGCAGAGTGGGAGATGGAAGGTAGTAGACCAGCAAGCTTTTACAGTAGCGGAGGTATGAGATGATGCAGGCCTGGACTAGGAAGATGGTTTTACCATTGGAAAGAGAAGTAAGGGATGAATGTTAGAAGCTTGTTTTTCCTTTTAAAGTCAGTGGCATTTGGCGATCTATTGAAGATGAAGGAAGGAGAAAAACTAAAGATAACTATCAAGTTTTGAGCCCAGATGACTACGACAACGGTGCCAAAAAGGACAAGAAAGAAAAAAGATACTGTGAAAGGGAGGTGGTTAGTGAAAGATGATGACTGTGACTCCCCCGCACAATCGTTAGTCTTTGTCAGCAATAGACAATTCAGAGGCTTATTATCAATGCTTGTTATTACAATCTAACGATCCACCTTTATTAGGCTAGTTTTCTGTTTATTCACTAAAATCTTACTGAAATCTTAACGGCACAATTAGTCGGGGCTGGAGTGATGCTTTGGGAATCTCTATGCAAATATAATTTTGAAAGCCTTTTCATTTTTTTTCTACCAGAAAATACACTAGCTGTCACCTCCATACTAATGAGGTGTGGCATTTTTATCCAGAATTGGTGACTTTCAGATTTGCATCAACTATTGTATATGAAAACCCTACATCCAAGGCTGCACCTGAGTCCTCACTCGCTTCCATCCCTTTTTCTAAAGCCTTGCATATTGATGCTAGTTGGGAAATTGCAGTGTTTACGGCGTGAGCTCATTGCTTATCAGTGAGTCAAGAGGAATTTGAACTCCTCCAGGATATTCCATCTTTTAGTGGATGTAGCAAATAGTAAATATAAGCTATTAATCATGACGATTTTTTTACATCATAAAATTGAATTGGCAGCTTTGCTTAATGAAAGGCTAAATTTATGAGCCCAAGGAGAAATGACTAAAGCTTGATTGTTCAGGCATCGAATTGACTGCTGTACACCTTCATGCTTGCCTCTCAGATTTGCTCCATTGGAACTACCTTCTATAGTTGTTTATATCTTATCAATGTTTCCCTAAAATAGATATTTAATAAATTTGCTGAAGCCTCTCCAACGGTGTCCACATCAGAAAGACACATTTTTTGGTCTATATACATTTGTGTTTTGCAATCATTGTTGACATCTTATTGTTATCGGTTTCTCTGTGAGATACCTGTCAGATGCCTCTGGAGCAGGCATGATGAGCAGACATGACTGAAGGAAGGAGGGAAAGACCTCAGTCAGAAGCTTCAGGCTTGCTGCATGAGGCTGAGGCTGAGGGCTCTCATCTTGTCACAGGCTAATTACCCTGCTGTCTGTCTACACAGCTCTTTTCTCTATGTTACTTCCTTCTGCAATGCCAGTTAGAAAAGACAGATGGCACTTTGGCCTGTTTCCTCAGGGAGCACAAACCAAGATGAGATGCTCCATTGGACATTTTATCTAATCGAGTGGATGTTAGGCATCAGGCAGTAAATAACAGTGTTGGACTTGAAATCAGGAAGACCTGAGTTCAGATCCTCCCTCAAACATTTACTAGCTATGTGACCCTGGTCGAGTCCCTTACCCTTTCTTTCCCCCAGGTTCCACATCTATAAAATGGGAATACTAAAGGCACCTGCCTCCCAGGGATGTTGTAAGGATCAAACAAGATATTATTTGTAAAGCACTTTGCAAACCCTAGAGCCGAATAGAAATGATAGCTGTTAGTACTGTTCTTACGTTGAAAAGAAGCACCCTGGAAGGAAAGGAATCCAGCCTTCCAAGGACCATCAGTGTTATGTCAGGTCGTCACATTGGAGACTCCTCTGAGCTCCCCGGTGTGCCACCCAGCCTCCTTTGCTGCATATTTATTTATTTTATATATATTTTGTGATAATCTATCTATGACCAATTTGTTCCCTCCCAATAGAATGAATGTAAACTTCTTGGGGCAAGAACTGGTTTGCTTTTCCCTTCATATTTATATTATGTAAAACATCGTGCCTGCTACTTAATAACTGCTTTGGAAGGAAAGGAAAAAGGAAAGGGCTGGGGTGGGAAGGAAGAACACTAGAAGTCTGTTGGATAGAGTTCTAATATGTCATTTAGGAAAGTTGGAATATGTTGTTCGTCATCCCGATGGCTTCTCGAAGGGACCTTAGCCTTGACTTCATTTAGACTCAGTTTCCTCATCGGTAAAATGGATATTATCTTTTCCAACACTTACCGCAGAGGATTGGTTCGAAGCATTGCCACAATGCAGCTGTAAAAATGGCAACAATGTAGGCTTTCTCATAGGATTTCTCTTTTATAGTAGAGTTTCCACAGCTAGGTCCCAGTTAGTACAAATAATGAATCCCACAAAATGGTCACATGTGTTTGAATTTGTGCTATTCAAAGTTATAATTATGTAAATGATGGTCATTGGTTCCAGCCCAATGGAAATACATGCGAATAATGCAACCACTTCAGAGGATTCATTATTTGCACTAGTTGGAACCAAGCTGTATTTTTGCCAAGTGTATATATTTACTTTTTAGGGAATGTATGTGATTATAATGCGGTTGCTTTTTTGAGCTAATATATGAACTGATATGCAGAGCTTCCATTTAACCACACCTCATGCAGGGTTTCCAGAGGGTCCTTATGAGGACATTCTGTGTGAGGCCAGTAGCCGGGTTCCACACTCGAAAACATATGGTGTCATTGTTCATTATCTATTCATAGGCACTTCAGGATATCCTGCAAGGTACAAGACTCTCTGCCAAGATGCTGATCTCCTATAGAGATCTTCCATTGTACTTTGGCTCCTGGGTAAATTATACGCCCATAGAATCGCTGTTCTTGACCATATTCTGAGCATAGATAAGGCTCTAAGGAGTCAAAGGATTTTCTCTTCGGTTAGATTTCCAATATGTTGTCACCATTAGTTAATATGATATATGAGGATACATAATTTAAGTATACATTTTTATTAAGTAAACAGTAAATATTGAACCAGCGGAGTGTCTGAACTGATACTTCCCATTTATTAAGATTATGGAGTTAGACGAAGACATGATTTTACAAATATTCACATATTTTCTGATTGCTTTTTGAATCCGAAATGTTCAGAAATTGGTTTAGAATAAAAAGCCTTTCTTGGCCTCATATTGGCTGCTGCCCCTTCAGATAAATGGCTTTTTAAACCTTTATGTTTAGTCAGATAATGTTTTTAAAGCCAGATAACAATGAGCAGTGTATGAAAGAGGGAGATGATTAATCATGGGTGCATTGGAAACCTCAGCTTGTACCCCCAAACTACCTCCATCTGAAATAATTGATGGAGTTAAAACTAGATGAATCATCTGCCCCTTAAATGAATGCAGTATGCATCTGAGGTGGGCACTTAACGGGACCATTTTGTGCAATCATTTGTTAAACCTTAATTTTGTACCAGTACTCTGGTAAAGGATGGGGATACAAAGACAAAAGCAGGTCTTGACTCTAAGGAATGTACGTCAGTCTTTCTTGGGGGTTAGGGGGAGGAATAGAGGAGAACACAATACAGATATACATTGTACTGTTTTACATATATTTACATATATACATACACACATATGTGTTGTTAAGTAAATATGAAACACATGCAAAGTAATATGAGGAGCCACTAGCAACCATCAGGATCATGAAAACTGGAGGGAGTAGCGAGTGGTGCTTTGAAGAAGCTCAGAAGTCTAAGAAGATGGGGTGAGGGTAGTAAGAACTGCAGGCGTGATGGACAAGTTCTGCTAAGGTCCAGAGGAAAGACATGGAACCTTGTATACAGATCTAGCATCCAGCAATGGGACCACAGAGAACTCAGAGGTCATCCAGACTGACACCTGCATTTTACAGATGAGGAAACTGAGAGCAGCACATTGGCCTTATGGGTGGTACATTTTGTAAAGGGCAAACATATGCAATAGATTTGAAGGCAGGAGGGGCAGCTAGGTGGCACAGTGAGTAGAGCACTGGCCCTGGAGTCAGGAGGACTTGAGTTCAAATGCGGCCTCAGACACTTGACACAGTAGCTGTGTGACCTTGGGCAAGTCACTTAACCCCAATTGCCTTGCCTTCCCTCCTCCAAAAAAAAAAAGATTTGAAGGCAGGAGACAGATTATGCAGGGCCAACAGAGCCTTATATTTTCTTGGGGCTTCCATTTCCCTGGCCTCTGTGCTCTGGTCCGATTGAAATACAACCATGCAGAGTGATGTAATATGTGATTGTTTAGCATCTGTAATTGAATACAGTTCTTTGAACTGCGACTTGGTACTGGTAGGTATTATATAAAATACACACGAATAATAGCAAGCATTTATATAGCACTTTGATCCTGTTACTGCCTTCATTTTATAGATGAGAAACCGAGCCTGAGAGAGGTTAGGTGACTTGCCCAGGGTCACACAACTAGTGTGTGTGAAGTGTGTATGTGTGTAAGGCAGGATTTGAACTCCAACTGCACAACAGCGATCAAAACTGCCCGACTTCAAGCTCAGTGCGCCTTCCATTGTGCCACCCAGCTGCCCTTCATGTATAGCACATAGTTTTGAGATTATCTGTTAATACGATTCTTATCAGTATGGATTCCTATGGGGGAGAAGTATGTTTGCCTCTGTATCCCACTTGGGATCAATGACAAGGATGCAGACTGAACTCTAAAAGGGTGAGAGGCCATAGGTAGGGCCAGGATAGAGGCAAAAATTTAATTCAAATCAGTTCAACAAATAGATAATAAGTACTTATTCCTGGCAATGCCCAGTCTCTGTTCTCAAAGAGCTTACATTCTTTGGGTAGGTACACCATTTACGCAAATAAGTGTAGTACGCAGAAAATTGTGAACAAAGACAAGACCATCAACCAGGAAACTAGGAAAGGCTTCATGGGAGCGGCATGGGAACCACAAATGGTGGCGGTACCTGAACTGAGCCTTGAAGGCAGATGGAGATTCTGAAAGGCAGTGATGAAGAGGGAAGAGTATTTATAAATGAGCAGAGATAGGATAATGGTTTTTAAGTTCAAGGAACATTCAATAGTAATTCCATGTTTAGTTCATGAAGGTATGAAATTTCATATGAAAAAGTTTTGGTAGAAATCAAATGGTGGACGGCCTTAAATGCCCAGTTACAGAGTTTGCCACCAATCCTTTAGACAGTAGGGGTCTATCATCAAAGTTTATGAGCAAAATAGGAATGAGGTAGACCCTGGATGAGTAAATTCCCTCTACCAATGTAGTTCGGAGCCCTAGAGAGCACAGTGAGGGGTACTTGGGATTTGTCCATGGTCACACAGCTACTATGGATCAGAGGCATGTAGACTTGGGTCTTACTGACTTGAAGGCCAGCTTTGTATCCACCAAGCCACCCTGCCTCAATGCGCTTTGGAAAGATTATTTTACTCCTATTTGCTATCTTCCTCTCCTCCCTAGTTATTTTGTCTTCACCCTAAATGAGATGCCACAAAATGGCACCAAACCTGGGACTGCCCTTCTTGGGGAACGCTCTAGACTTTTCTTGTTGGTCCTTCAAACTTATTTGGCCTGCGGCATATACCTTCAAGACCTTGCTTTGTCCTCCCTCATTTGATAAGCTAATTAGTGCTAACTAATGTACAACTGTCCTCCCTCCTGTTTTATTTACATCTTAATTTTAGGGCATGGGGTGGGGCAGCCCATGGATTTTTTGTGAGGATGTTCTTCATTGTCTTTGAAGCCTAGAGATGAGAGGTTGGGGTGTAGGTTCCTGATTTGAGCTGGAAAGAAAACAAGGAACTATGGAGAAGGGAGGTGTTATCTTTATTAAAGATAGGGTATGGTTGCAAAATCCTGGTAAGACAGATTCACATTGACAGCCTACGGGCTCTATCCTTAACCCAAAAGGGTCCCTCAAAGCAGACTCTGTAGGTTGCTGCATGGTTAAGGCCAGTCCTGGCTATGGACAGTAACCTCTTCAGCCCTAGTAGTTCATAACATAGGTTAGAGAAAACATGGGAGTGGATCTTTGTAAGAAGAGGAAGAGAGGAAGGATGTAGAAAAATTAGAGGGAGGAAAAAAAATACATTTACATGATACAGACTTGGGTTCTAGGTTCTAGCTGCATAACTTTGGGTAAGTTACTTTCACCTTTCTTAGCCTTCATTTCCTCATCTTTAAAATGGGAGCATTGGGCAAGATGGTTTCCAAGGACCCTGACAGCTCTGAATCTAAAAATCATAACTCCTCCCACTTCTACAAAGCCTACGCTAATCATTGTTACTCCCATAGTGACCTCTGCCTCCTCCAGACTGAAAAGAACAGTGGATTTCAAGTCAGATGACCTGGATACAAGATCTCTTGCTACTTGTTGTCACCTGTGTGATCTTCTGCAGGCCATCTCCCTGTACCTCCATTTCCTCATCTGTAAAATGTTAGGCTAATCGGCTTCTAAGGTCTCTTTTATCTTTATAATGCTATAATCCTATCTCCTCTCCAGCCTCAGTTTTCTCATTTGTAAAATGAGGAAATTGTACTAGACGATTTCTGAGGTCTGTTCCAGATCCAAATCCCAGGAGTCTTTGTTAGAGCAAGATGCAGCAGATAAAATTTTAGGCTTAGAGTGAAGAAGAACTGGGTTCAGATAACACCTCTGAGACTCACTAGCATGCAAGACCAGGCAAATCACTTAAGCTCTTTCTGCTTCAGTTTTCTCATCTGTAAAATGGAGTAATAGCACTTCTCTCACAGGGTTGTTCTGAGGATGAGACCATGTGTGTAAAGCAATGTGTAAACCTCACTATATGAATGTGAGCCATGAAGAACCCTCAAGCATTGCCCTAGTGTCACTCTGTGACAGATAGCAGGTCATGACGATTTGTACCTCCTGTAACAAAATCATTTGCACGAAAGCATACTTACAGCAATCAGGACGGATGTAGCATTCCTTTCCTAGCTTGTCTCTTCTAAACTGAGGGAGCATCTTTAAACCCGAGCGCAGGTCTGTCTTTCTACTAGAGTGTATTGTTAGCTAGCCATTTGCGGGCTTCATTCATCCACATGATACTGTACCCAGACACCATTTTGTGAGCAGCCTTGGGGCTATATAAACATCCTGTGGAGAGGTCAGGAGCACCTGACCCCCCTATTAACATGTCAATGAGAGTGGCTGGTGCTCTGGGCTTGTTTTCTAGGGTTTTGATGAGCCTCATTAATTATGTTTAGAAAGAAAGGTGTGCAGCTGGAGAGGAGCCCGCGCAGCTCAATGGGAACATGACTAATTGGACAGTTGGCAGAGTGTTAAATTGGTGGTCTAGTGAGAGAAACTAGTGTATAAACATCATTCCCGCACATGGGAAAGCAGACTGTAATTCTCTGTGCCTTTCCAAAAGGACTTGGGTTACTCCTGGCTATGCTTTCTGGTCATTGCTAAACCGTGCTGTCTCTCTATCCCAGCATCCTCCTCAGCCTTCCTTTGCCTAGCTCCTTTTATATGATGTCTTCTCTCATTAGAATGCCAGCTTCTCGAGGGCAGGAACCTTCTTCCTTACTTGTGTACACAGCACTTAACACAAAAAGTAAAGCACTTAATAAATATTTTCCTCCTTCCCTTCCTTTTCTTCCTTCTTTCCTTTCTCTCTTCCTTTCTTTCTCCCTCCCTCCTCTTCCTTCCTTTCTTCCCTCCCTCCCTTCCCCTCCCCCTCTTTTCTTCCTTCCTCCCTCCCTTTCTTTCTTTCCTTCATCCATCCTTCCTTCCTCCCTCCCTTCCTTCCTTCCCTCCCTCCTTCTCTTCCTTCTTTCTTTCCTCAATTCAGAATCGATCTAGTGAAAGAACTGGTTGTTCAAACTGGTAGAAATTTACAAACCTCATTGATAAATCAATCATGATACATATGGTTATGGACTTGGAGTCTAAGACTCTCTGATTGAATCCAGGCTCTTTCACTTACGACCTGTGTGACCATAGATGTCGCTTCCCTTTTCTGGGTTGCATTTTCCCCATCTTTCAAATGAGAAGGTTAGTCTAAATCAGAAGTGTCAAATTTGCAGCCCACAACACTCCTGAGTGCATCAGGAGCCAGATTAAAATGTAATTGTGTGTGTGCATATGTGTGTGTGAGTGTCTGTCTGTCTGTCTGTGTCTGTGTGTGTGTAAGGGGTGGGGTCTTATTTCTATTTCAGTTTGACAGCACAGGTCTAGGTTGCCTTCTAACTCTAAATCAAAGAACCCACCCCTTTCAAAATGGAGCATGTTCAGATTTCTTTCCTGTTAAGAAGGGACATGTGCTTTTCCTCTTCTTTTTTCCCACTCTCTGAAATAAGAAGGCATTTGGTACAAAGAAAGAGAGCCTAAATGAGAGATTGAGTCCTTTCTACCTCCAGATCCTTGTTCCTGAAATCTGTGGTGGTATTGTGCTCTTTATAAAGTAAGTGCCAGTTCTCTGCTCCCCAAGTAAATATGATTTCTTTTTATACCTACTCAAATATGCCAGTGAATCTGGGATTTTATTGATGCAAGTATTCCTTCCGATGATACACAGCACAGCTCATCCACTGTTACTCATCATATGTGACTCTTGTCCATGTCCTCCCATCTATTTGCCAACATGCTGGGGACCATCTTTGCTTTCTCCTGACATCTTAAGATATCAGTGGGGAGTTGCACATAAGCTGTCTGTTGGCTCTTCCTTCCTCTAACTGCATGAGAAGTCTATTGTCTTTTCTACTTATACATTTCTTTGACCCGTAAGAATCTTCATATACATATAGATGAAAATTATAGGGAAAAGGAGGAAAATAGACAAAAGTGGGAATTTCTCAGTGCTCCTGTATGCAAAGGTGCCTGGTAGAAAGACAAAAATTAACATAGTTAATTAATATAGCTTTCTTCTATCTCATCTTCTGGGAAGGTTGGTGTTGCTCCAGCTTCTCTCTTCTTTAAAAATAAAATTTGTTAGTCGTTGATTACCTTGTGATATAATAACAAGAGCTCACATTCACATACTGCTTTCAGTCTTAAAAATACTTCACTGAACAACCCTGTGAGGCAGGAAGTGCAGGTGTGATTATCTCCATTTTAGAGATGAGGAAACTGAGTCTCACGAGAGATCAGATTATTTTCCCAAGATCACAGGACTGGTAAGACTCAGAGCTATGACTAGACCCTATCTCTCTTGACTCTTAAATCCCTGTGCTTTTTCCACTGTATTCCTATGGCTCTGTTCCACAGAATCAAACATAAGGCAAGAAGATAATCCAGAGATAATCCACTTCATCCCCCTGCCTCAAGGCCACCTAAGCCAGACCAGACAGATGGCACTCTGTCTTATACTTAAGAGTTCTCGTCTCTTACTGTTTTCCTTAATTCAGTTTCCTTATTGGGGAAGAGGGTGAAGGGATGGAGTCTGGACCAGTGATTTCATCAGTATGCAGGAAATCTCTATGCTGATACAGTTGGGTAATTTACCTATAATTTACAGTTTTAGAGAGTTTCCTATACTTAGAATTCTGTGATCTTTATTGCTAACCTGAATTCATCTTGCTACAATTTACTCATTTTCTCATGCATATTCTTCAGCAGTTGATAGCAAAAACTAGCTAGAATTCTTGATTTTTGTTACCTTCCTGATATGTGACTATTGTTACTGTCACCCATCCATCTTTTCTACTCAAAACTAAAAATACAGAATTTCATTCCTCATACTTTTCTCATAGTTGACATTTTCATTTGCCAACCTCTTGCCCTTTTTTAATCAGTTTTTTCCCCTTTCCCAGAGTCACCTCCATATTCTCTTCTAACCTGTACATCCCTGAAGGAGGAAATAGTACAATCTTGACCAGAGCTGAATATGTTATTCAGGCATACTCTGTCCAACAGAATTAATTGGATCCATGAAACTATAACTTGAGACAAAATAATTTTTTAGGAACAGAACTGGTTGGAGAACAAGCTGGAGCCATAATGGCATACTCAACTGAATCAGCCACCATCCAACATCGTGTCATCAATACACTGTCACCAATACAGAGTCATAAAACTCTATTGGTAACGCTGACCAGTCCCCCATTTATGACGTTTCTGTGAAATTAGCTGCTACTATGGGATCCTCATTTTAGCTAATATTATGTTTTGACATCGCCAATTAAGAATATTAGGTCTAGAGTGTACTTGTATCACTATTTACAATTCCATCATTCATTCATTTGTTCATTCATTCATCAGGCCTTCATTAAGCACATACTATTCCATCAATCAGCAAGCATTTTTTAAGCCCTATTATGTGCCTGAAACTCTATTAGATGCTAAGGAAACCAAGCAAAAAAAAAAAAAAGGCAGTTCTTTCCCCCAGGGAGCTTAAATTCTTTATCCACATTTTTGAGTGAATGAGTAACATGTTTCAGGTTTAGAGTTCACTATAAAGTTCTAATATTTTCATGACGTTTGTGTGTGTGTGTGTATGTGTGTGTGTGTGTGTGTGTGTGTGTAGGTGTAGCTAGACACTTCTCATATTGAATCGATAGTGTGTAAATTTTTTTCCTTTCTAATTTTACAATAGATTGGTATGATGCTTTGCATAATATGGATGTTACCAAATTTGTAAACTCAATCATATTCTAAAGGCATATGGGGAGTTTTTCATTTTAAGGAATCCTTAGCTGATTCTCTTATTAGGGTACTAAGAATCCTTTTATAAAGCAAATACATCCTAACTTAACTGTCTTTTCATCTGGATTTTCATATATTGAACGTGATTAATGAGCGTTTTACTTATCTACACTCATTCCTTTTGTAATTATCTTTATTATTGTTGTTATTATCATTATTAATGATAATAATCCTTTACCAGCATGTTGCAGTCATTTTGAATCTGAATTCACAGGGAATCCTCAGGGGAAAACCATGGCTTTATGTGGGGGTAAACAGTAAAGGACAGTAATGACCAGAGAGAGTATCAGTAGTGACTTAAGGAAATCCCGTTCAACCTAGTGAAGTGTACTTGGAAAGAGTCAGGCTCATTTGTCCAGGGAAGATTACCTCTGAGGTAATGCTGACAGTCTTGGTGACTGACACTGCCAGTATGTATCCTGAGACATCCTGGGCTATATACATCCAGAGAAAATTAGTTATAAGTCATATCTAAAGTCTCAATTCTCTGTTGTAGGTGAGGTGTTGGGGTGTTGTGGAAGTGACAAGAGTTAAAAAAAAATTCTCTCCGGGGAGGAATAGTTTGAACTTTTGAGTATAAATGTTCACAAAAGTGTTGAATGCTAATTGAACTGATTTCAGAGCATTACTGGGAGAATGTTCTGTTAAAGATACAGGCTTTTGTGCTTGTGAGAAATTTGGGATGGTTGAAAATACTTTGCCATTTCTCAAATGCAATCCAATTCAGTAGGCTTTTAAGTACTCACTTCTAGGCCTAACTCATTGTCTATCTGTACCACTTGTCCGAGACACACACACACACACACACACACACACACACACAAATGCAGACTTTGATGGACCAACTTGATGAACTTTGGCAATATGTATTTTTGATCCCCTTTGTATTTAAAGTATGGATGGTTATGGTCATCTTTTTTACATTGTTGTGTACTCATTTGAGCATGCTTTGTAGTGTTCTGAGTCTCATTGTAATTAATATAGTGTGATCTTTGAATGGAAATATAAAGAAAACCTTTCCATCCCCAGTGAATCTTGTTGTTTTAATGCTTAGCAATACATCTTTCAGGGCCCTAATGAATGCATTATAGGTGTGTAATACATCTAATAATAACTAACATTTATATATCACCTACCATGTGCCAGGCACTGTGCCAAGTACATTACAATTATCTCATTTAATCCTCCAACAACCTTGGGAGGTAGGTGCTATGATGGTCCCCATTTTACAGGTAAAGAAACTGAGACAAGCGAATTTAAGTAACTTTTCCAGGGTCACACAGCTAGTAAATGTTGAAGGCCAGATTTGAACTCTGATCTTCCAGATTTCAGGCCCAGCTCTCTATCCTCTGAACCACTTTGTGCCATTCTTGCTTGATGTCAGTACTCAGCAGATCAGTGAACATAAGAACCTTCCTAACTATCTGTTGTAGAATCTTGTATGATTTTAACATATAAATAGAAGACACCAGGAAGAGCCTTCAAGGCTATATTTTGTTGTGAATCCAATGCCTTTTAAAAAGTCAGTCAGCGGTGCACTTTCATATCCTCAACACCTTTCTATCAGTTGCACAAAAACAAAGATTTGACCTGCTTTAGAAAACTGTGCACACATATGTTATCGAAAAGAATACTCTCATATAGATTTTATAGTGATTAGAAAGTATGCCTATAGATTAGTTGGGAGTTCTTTTTTTCTCCTGGTCACCTTTTTTTTAGAAGTCTGATCTTTTTCATTCTTTTAAAATCTTCCCTTCTTTGAGACATCTTGAAAATTGTGTTCACTTAAAATTGTAGCATCTCTAGCATTAATTTCTTCCATATGTATTTAGTTAGGTCCAATCGCCCTTTTCACATTCATTGTCTTCATATAGCATGCTATAGTCTGAAACACTTATGTCTTAAAGTGGCAATTTTACTATCATCATCAGTAATAATAGATCACTGTAAAAAGCAACAGTAACACAACCCAGCAGGACTACTATATTTCACATTTATTTGTTGTGTAATGAAATATCATTGACAAACGATGATTTTGGAATTATATGATTTAGCTTAATCTCATATCAGGCTCTCTCTGTAGACTTGTTTTCTTTTTAACTTTTCACCATTTTGTAAGACAATATCACCAATAATCTTCCATTATCCTCTAAAATGTTTTACAAATGAGCTCATACCCTAAACCAATACCGTCTCTCCCTGACACTTCTTTCTGGTGGTCAGATAGATTAAGTGTAAGAAAGATATCCCTCACAATTAATGTAACTAACAAGATGGTCTGTACTCTGATGCCTTTGTTAGTGGGGAATGCCTCTTTTATTGGAGCAATCAATCCGAGGTATAAAACAGGTGTAAACAATTCCTAGCCACCTCTATTGAATCAATCAAACACATAAACTAGGTACAAAAAAATCCTTAATCAATGTATAGCAATTGAATGAGTGAAAAGTGTATTGGAATTGGTTGAAGAGAATCATCATAACCTGTAGGGCTTGGGTAAAACAGGAAGCTGCCTAAGAATCAGGTATTCTAATAGCAGGTCAGCCTAGACGGGGAGCAGTACAAGCCAAGCCCATGAGAGGGAATCACTTTGGGGGAAAAAGAGTATCTCTGTATCTACCCACACATACACACACCAGAGAAAATTTGCCTTATGACCTTTGAAGGGTCAGAAGATTTGGATTTCCCTTTGTCAACGGCAGCCATATACAAGGAGCAACAGTGACCCAAGGATACATATATGGAGTGAAGAAGGTACCTTTAATACCTTCAAGAGTCCTGACCCACATTGCCCCATGGGGAGCTACACACACCTCAGGGGAACTTCACGAAGCCTCAAGGAAGAGAGAGAAGGACTTCTATCTAACTGGACCCTTTGCCACATGTGTCTTGTAAGCTTAAGGCCATTTTCCCCCAGACTCTGTAGGTATTGTGGAAAAGTATGTTACAGACTTTCAGGGGATGTTTGTCATTTGATCCTCTTTTGTGCAGTCTCAGTAAAAATACACTTGTGAAAGCTAACTGATGTTAAATGGGTCAGTGATATTGAAGAAAACACCAGATAGAGACTCAAGAAGGAGTATCAGCCAGCCTCTAGGGTCTCAGTCCACTAATGTAAGTGGGAATCCAGAGGGGATGCTTTATAACTGTCCACTGCTTCCAGGGACACTTCCTAAGCTCTTTTGACTTCCTTGTGTCCACCAACAATTGGTTAACCTTTAAAAAATAGTTATAGAATCAATATTGATCTTTACTTTTATACGTTTTCCATTATTCTGGACCCAACAGCTTATTAAGCACGTCTCTTTAGAGCTGCCGCAATCCAATTCAGTATCTTTTCCATATATTTCTTTTCTTCTGTTTTTATATTTGCTCTAAATATTCAATGATCTGGTTGTAAACAGGTTCTGGAATGGGTTGCACTGTCTATAATAACAGTGTGTTTTCTATTTCTTTTTAGTTCCTTTTTATGATGCTCTTTGTGCTCACCTTGTCCAGTACCTTCTGTCTCTTGTTTTTTTTTTTTATTTTAATGAACAAAAATGTACTTTCTCACATTGAAAAGAAAGAAAGAAAAACAAAACTCTTATAACAAAAATGTATCTTCAAGCAAAACAAATTCTCACATTGAAAATGTCCGGAAGTTTTACCTCAGTCTGCACTGAGTCTGTCTGCTCTCTGTCAGGAGATAGGTAGCATATTTCATCATCATTCTTCGGGAATCATAGTTAGTCGTTGCATTGATGGGAGTCCTTAAGCCTTTTAAAATCATTTGCCTTCACGATGCTTTTGTTAGTGGATGCATTGTTCTCCTGGTTCAACTCACTTCACTCTGCTTGTTGTCAGTCGTTTTTCAGTCATGTCCTACTCTTCGTGACCCGGTTGGGGGTTTTCTTGACAAAGATACAGGAATGGTTTGCCATTTTCTTCTCCAACTCATTTTACAGATGAGAAACTGAGGCAAACCGGGTTGACTGACTTGCCCATGATCACATAGCTTGTAAGTGCCTGAGGTCACATTTGAACTCAGTTCCTCCTGACTCAGGGGCTGGTGCTCTATACACTGTGCCACCTAAAATGATAAATAATTTCTAGTTAGCTTTTCTGGATGGAGTTTCCAAACCTAGGTTCTCTGCCCTGATGAAATTGTAGGTCGCTATAACCACAAAGAATCATTCCCTGGTGTCCAGCCTTCTGCTGATTGTATAAACTGTGTAACCATGCCAAATGTTCCACCCATCAAAAGAAATAGAATCATAACTCTCACTCTCTCTCGCTCTCTTTCTCTCTCTCTCTCTCTCTCTCTCTCTCTCTCTCTTTCCCTCTCCTTCTCTTCTCTCTCTCTCCCTCTCCCTCCCCCCATCTCTCTCTCTCTCTCTCTCTCTCTCTCTTTCTCACGCATGTGAGCACACAGACACACAGATGCACACACTGCACACACACATTTTTTACTTCCAATGCTTTTTGTTTGTGTGATTGTTTAGCCTAAAACAGATATTTCAGTAAAACTTTAAGAGCCTGACTCAAAAATTGAGGATGGCTGTATGTTAGAAATTCCCAAGAGTAGTTTCTACCTGTCTTGCAGAGTTGCTTAGGCATTGTTGGTGCAGAGAAGTTGGGGACTGGCAGAGTGAGCTTCAGGACTGGGAGGTGCTCCACCAGGGTTCAGGGGGACATTCATGAACATAAAATGCCCTGAAAACTTCTTCCTCACTACTCTCCAGCTCCAAAACAGAAAGCAGAAAGAAGCTTTCATGGTTGAAAAGTCATGCAAAATTCTATAGTCAAAGATCAGGGAAAAGCATTTCAGGAGAATTTAGCATCTGCCCAACGTCACTTCCTAGTCCAGCCTGCTTTAGCATTGGGATGGTTTTCCCATGTTTTACAAGAAAACCTTTCCCCTTGGCTTTTCTGTTCTCCCACCATGATGGTTCTAGCCCTCTTTGCCCTCTCTCCCTTTACTCCCCATTCTTAGTTAGCTATGCTATCCAGAATTAAAGTATCTTGACTCCACCATTTAAACTTGAGCAAGACTCTCTGAATGTCAGCTTCCTCTTTGGTCAAATGAGGTGGCTGGACCACATGATCTCCAGGGTCCCCTATTGCCCCCAAATCTACTTTAGGATTTTAAAGTCATATCTCAGTTCACCTTCTTTTTCCCTCTGTCTCCCATCTCTCTACCTATTTCTCTTGGCCATGTAGTAATTGTTACTAAGTATTTCTAAGGCCCGTGAGTCCCTATTGCCTTCTGTAGTTGACTTTATCATCTCACCATCATTTTAATTCACACAGCCACAAGTATAAGAACCCCTTGGGCTCTCCTGGGCTTGTAATGCTCCACCTTCAGAGACAGCTCAATTATGGTTCATCATAACTGCGCCCTTTCCCTCTTCACCTCTCTGGGTTGTCTCTTCTGTTAAACGAGGGATTCAGACAAGAAATTTAAGATCTCTTCTGGATCTAAAACTGTGGATAGGTCTGTGTGATCACTTTTTCTTTATCTTTTCATTCAACGAATGCTTAAGCAACTCTTCTCTCTCCTCACCCAAATTCATGCAAGTTAAGAAGCCCTGCTTTTGAACCAGAACTGAATTGTTCTCTGAAGGGGGAGCATTAAAAAATGAAGAGGTGATGGCCATCAGGCTTAAAGACAGTGTGTTCTGGCCTTGAATTGATAAGAGCAAAGTCAGTGATGGCTTTAGCAAAAGCTAATTCCTCTCAGGTATTTAGGAGATAGACATTTAGTTACAGGAAATCAAGAGATTGGGGTGGGGGGCAGGGGAGGGAGTGGGGCGGGCTGTCTGTCACCATGTGGAGATAATAATGCATTGAGTTTTTCTTCATTTGAATCCTAACCTCCCTGAAGTTCATTTGAAAATCCCTATGACACCAACTTGATTGTCTTTTCAAATTCTAAGTTACAGATTATTCCTTATTTGTTTTAAGGAATTTAATGCCCTGTAAGAAAGGCATCATAGCCTAGTGACTAGGGAGCCAGCTTCATAAGAAGACATGGGTTAAGAAAGACATGAGTGCCTACTTCTGACACAGAGAAGCTTTGTGACCCTGGGCAGATCCCTTAACCTCTCAGTTCCCTAGGCAGCTCTCCAAGATTATAAAATTCCAACGGAGGTGCTGACCTGCATCAGGTGAGTAAATTGTCTCAGCAAGAGTTCCTCTACAAGATGTGCATCCCCTTGATCCTCTTCCCCCCTTAAAAAAAGTACACACATATACAATTTTGTAGGTAGGGAGTTTTCTTTGCTCAAACATGTCAGTTATTTTAGTGCTGATCTTTAGCCCTTCCAAATGAAAGCATTGCCCTATACCTTCTGCCCACCATACACCTCCCCAGTATTCAGTTCAGTTCCTGTGAGTGACTCCAAAAGGATGGTCCCCACAGGTGTTCCACAAGGTCAGTGGTCTAGTCCAGAAGCCAAGTTTTAGGCTGGAATGGTGGCTGATTGAAGTTCCCATCTAGTAAAAGGATAAGAGATGTGATTGTTTTACTTGGCTTTATCTGATGACTGGAAATTTCCTCAAACTCAAGTCTTATTCCTTGGAGGGATTCCTACCTGCTGCTTTAACAGCAATGCCAGATTGGATTTTTCTCGGTGCCATCACAATTCTCCAGGCTCCAAACCTTTTTGAAGTATGGTGGTCCTCCTTCTGCTATAGCCAGTGCCCCTTTTATTCTTCCTCCGGAATAGTCCTTAGATGTGTCCCCTCCTTTCGAATTCCATAACCACCATTCTATTTAAGAGCCTCATTACTTCCTCCTCGGACTAAAACAGTAGCCTCCTAACTAGTCTCCCCACTTCCAGCATCTTCCCATTACAATGTATCTTATGGTCTACTGCCAGCATAATCTTTTCAATAGGTAATATGTCACCCCCATGCTCATAAACCCCTGATGGCTCCCCATGAAGTAAAGTGCACACTCTTCAGTATTGCACTCCAAGCCCTTCACAATCTGGTTACAGTATCTTCCAGTTTTAGCCCACATCACTGCTCATGAATACTTTATATACCAGCCAAACTAGACAAATAATTGTTCAAACCACCTTTTTGTCTGTCCAATCCCTGTACCTTTGATTTCATTGTACTCCGTGCCTAAAACACACTTCTTGCTATCAACATTTGTTGGAAATTTCCCCATTCTTAACTCCAGACTACCCCAACCTTACTGCATTTATTGTTCTCTGTTCCCCCACCCCCACAAGCCCACCAGCTGAAAGTAATTGTGCCCTCATTTCACCTCCCACAGGATTTGTGCTGACATCTAGAAGTCCTCTGAAACCTTGGCTTAACCTCCTAGGCCCCTAAGCACCTCTCTAAGACTCTACGTTGCAGAGAGGGTGCTATTTCATGTGTAGAGGGACTTTCCTTATCTGAGAATTCCCTATGCCACTGAAATCATAGGACCAGACCTTCCCCAATTAATATTGTAATTATTTGCATAATGTCCTGTCTTCCCTTATAGATTGTAAACTCCTTGAGATCTATGATTGAGTCCTATATGCCTTTACATTTCTCTCTACAGCACTGAGGAAAAAATGCCTTGCATATAGTGCTTATTATTATGCTTAATTCATACACATTTGCTTAATTAATGTACATTAATTCAGCTTTGTGGTACAGTGGAGAGAGTGTTGGGCCTGGCATCAGGAAGACTCATTTTCCTGAGTTCATATATGGCCCTTAGACACTTACTTGCTGTGTGACTCTGGGCAAGTTACTTAACCAAGTTTGCCTCAGTTTCCTCATCTGTAAAATGAGCTTGAGAAGGAAATGGTGAACCACTCCAGGATCTTTGCCAAGAAAACCCCAAAAATGGGGTCACAAGGAGTCAGAGAAGACTGAACAACAATAATTAATGTTTGTTGAATGGAATTAACATGAACTCAACCATCTCTGGTCTCAATCCTGAATCAAGAGATTCAAAGAAGGAAAATGGGTGTAGAGAAGGCAAGAATGAATGAAAGAGTACTTATTATGTGCCAAACATTGTCCTAAGTGCAGGGGATACAAATTAAAAAAAAAGAAAACCCTCAAGGAGCTTACTTATATTCTCAGGCAGAAACAATACATGTTAGGAGTAGTAGGGAGGGCACTTTGGTCCTGAAAGTTACTTGGATGGTGAGTGGGGCCTTAAGAGAAAAGATTAGAACATCCTATCCAGGAACAATGGCAGAGTTTATTGTATTGTACTTCATAGTTCCACTATGGGAGAGGAAAAAGGAGGAAGGAAAGGATTTGAAGTTTTTCCAGAACATGGTCCCTAGTACAGGCAGCAAATTGGTTGGACAGGAGACTATAGAGGAGCTGGCTAGATATGATAGAGTGAAAGGAAGCATGGCTTTCCTGAAAGAATATTCTGGGAGAGGGAGTCACCAATGAAGAGAACTGGGGTGCCAGGGCATGAAAACCTATCTAAAGAAGGTCATCTCTAGTCTCTCCTGTATTCTTCCTCCCCAAGCCTTGCCAAGACATTGACCTCCAGCAGCAGCTTCAAACTCTCACTCTCCTGGAAAAATGACAGTGATTCTGTAGCCCAGAGTAGAGTAGTTGTTGAGATAAATGTCAACACTTCTTCAGGTCAGGCTCTCACTTGTCACCACCACTGTCACCACTCCCACCATGAGTATTTTGTCTGTTTGGGTTTGTTTTTTTTGTTTTTTTTGTGGTGGTGGTGGTAGCACACAGGAGCTGGTGGGCTTTGCACTCTGTAGGGGCCAAGTCTTGTGGTCCAACAGAAGTTGCCTGAAAAATGACTCCCCTCTTGCCCTATAACTAGAAAACTTGTTTGCATTTAGTTTCATGTTGCTCTTATCCGGCTTCCTGTGTCTTTACACCTCTCCCACTGAAACTGTTCCTGATACTGCCACTCTTGGGTAACCTTAACCTTCTTGTCACTTTCATTGAAGGACGCTGAATATTAAAAACATAAATTGTATCGCCTTCTGATAGCCAGCTTCCTTAGAGCCTTGAAAGCATAGATCAGCAACTAGGTAGGTCTAATTGGCTTTCTTGTCAACAGGAGAGAAAGAATATACTTCTCTGCCACTGTTTATGCTAGTAACCCTTCCATATAACCACACACACACACACACACACACACACACACACACACACACACTCACATTCACAGTCACACACAACACAAACACACCCCTTTTGCTTTCCATTGGGGAAGAACAGATTTTAAGAAGTCTTCTTTTTAGTTCTTGTTCAATTGTATTTCAGTCATGTCCAACTCTTCGTGACCCCATTTAGGATTTTCCTTGTCCGTCTCCTTTGACAGATGAGGAAACTGAGGCAAACAGGGTTAAGTGACTAGCCCAGCTAGTAAGTGTCTGAGGCCAGACTTGAATTCAGGAAGATGAGTTTTGCTGCCTCCAGGCCTGGCACTCTAACCATTGTGCCACCTAGCTGTCCAAGAAGTCCCCTAGATGAGGCTATTCTTGAGGCTTAAATTATTCCTCAGATCTGTTGCTCCAATAAACTCTGATCTTATCGACTCCAATTTTCGTAAGTGTATCTCTATGATAGAAAGACCAAGTTGTCTACCCACTGTGGTTCTGTGTGGATCACACAGAAACAGCTTCAAACAATCAAGGATATCAGGAACAGCAAATCGATTTGGGAAGGAAACCTGGGCAAATCCGAGCAGTGGGCAATGCTTGTTTTAAGGAGTTTTCCAGAGTGTTTGTTACTAGGATTAGGGTAGGAACGTTATTGCCCGTAAGTCGTAATCTCAGCTATAGGTTTTCATCTTTATTTTTTTATATGACCTTAAATAGAATCATAAAATTGATGTTGTATTTGAATTTAAGTATGCCTTTTCTCCAGAGTATCCTGACATTTAGCACTAAACACACTCACAATTTTCTTGAAATATTAAAATGGAAGGCATTTGGTGCAGCGAAGAGTACTTGCTCTGTAGTCAGAAGTCATGGGTTTAAATCTCAGCTCTCCTGCTAATGTCACATATGACCCTGGTCAGGTCACTTACCTGGCAATGAAGATCCTTGATAGTCTGCACAACATCCCTAGTAAACCACAGCAAGGATGCATAGTCACCCACAGTACTTCTGGGGATGCACTGGACTCTCTGTTTTGAACTGGTTTTTTTTTCATGTTATCCAAGACCTTAGACAACCTTTAGACACACAGGTATTCCCTGCTTTAGCAAACCTGATATATAAAAATCTGGATAAAGGAAGGTATGTGATTGTAAGCCTCATAAGTATTCCTCATCAGGTCCACAGTGAGCTTCCCTGGTGCATTTAAAATATTATTTAATTTGCAAAATGTTAGTTTTCAAAGTGCTTTTCAGGGGCGCTTTGTTTCACAAACTGAAGTATGCCTTTCTGCCTGCATTCTGCAGTCAACACATTGGGGACCTCCCTTCGGTACCCACTTTTTAGGCTTCATAAGATCATTGAGTTAAAGCTGGAAGAGACCTTAGAAGTTATCTCATTTCACAGATGAGGAGACTGGTGTTATTAGAGGTTAAGTGACTTGCCCAAGGTCACCCAGGTAATCAGGGGTAGAGCTGAGATCTGAACCCAGATCTTCCGACCCCAAATCTAGCTAGCACTCTTTCCACTGCTGCTTATTATGAAGTTCAAGTGAAATAATGTATTTAAGCACTTTGCAGAAATTTTAAAGCACCTTCAAAAATGTCAGTTGGGAGCAGTGGTGGATTAATGAGCTGAGTATCATGAGGTGCAAGGAATAGTGAAGGCATAGCCCACCTAGAAGGAGTTTGTACCCTAGTTAGAGGGCACAGCCTCCTCATGAAAGGGCTAGAAAATCAGGCAGAATCCCCTGTGTTAGAATTCTAGACTGCTCTAGTAAAGTTACTGACTTGTGTGTGCTTGTGTGGGGCTGGGCCCCCAAGACAGACATGCATACTCTCTGCCCTTGAATTGCATACAAATCATTAGTGTCAAAGGAGAACTTCTCCTCCTCCCCACCCTCCACCCCCTCCATTCTTTTCCTGGCAGACTTCCATCTTAGCCTACATCTCCCTCCTTCCCGCCCTCTCCCTGTCTCTCCCTGTCTCTCTCTCTCTCTCTCTCTCTCTCTCTCTCTCTCTCTCTCTCTCTCTCTCTCTCTCTCTCTCTCTCTCTTTCTCTCTCTCTCTCTATCTGTCTTTCTCCCTGTCTCCCTCTCTGTCTCCCCCCCCCGTCTTTCTCTCTGTCTCTCTCTCTGTCTCCCCCTCTCTCTCCCCCTCCCTCTCTCCCTCCCTCCCTCTCTTTTCCCTTCTCTCTCTCTCGCTCTCGCTCTCCCTCCCTCATTCTCTGTCTCCCCCTCTTTCTCCCCTTCCATCTCCTTCTCCATCTCCTTCTCCCTCTCTCTCTCATTTTCCCTTTTTCTCTCTGTCTCTGTCTGTTTCTCTGTGTCTCTCTCTGTGTTTCTATGTCTCTCTGTCTCTCTCCTCCTCTTCCTCCCCCTCCCTCTCTCTCTCTCTCTCTCTCTCTCTCTCTCTCTCTCTCTCTCTCAGGCACTCAGTTCAGAAAAGAGGAAGAGAAATGGTGTCCTGGGAAAGAGAGACAAACGAAGCAATAAGAGGTCACCGGTCTCTACTGTCTACTGCTCTGGAAGGCTTCCATGCTGATTGTAGGCGGTAGAGTGGGCTCTGAAGTGGGCAGCACCCCCGCCTTCCTGAGTCCTTCTTTGTTGTGTCAAATTAGCAGCAGCTCATTCCTGTTTACACACTCACTAGTGGCCCTTCTGGCCATTGCTGAGCTCAAGGGGGAGGAAAGGAGAAGGGGGGGTGGGGATTAGGAGAAGGGAGAAAGAGAAGGCCTGTTGCAGACCTGAACTTTGTTTAACATTCACAGGCAGGATGGTGTATAAATTTAGCACAGAAAAGGAAGAGCTGTGGCCAAGTTCTGGGGTGAAGAGGAGGAGGGAGAGGGGTTTGAGGAGAGGAAACAGGCCGAGTCATTAAGTTAACTGGGTTCCCCTTTTTTGGTGAGTTGGAAAGGAGGATGGCCACCTAGGGGGAGGAGGCAAGTGAAAGAACTGAGGCTGAATGGGCTACTTCTGAAAAGACGAGTCACTATCAAATTTATGGCAGAGGTCAGCTAGTCAATTTTAAAAGGACCCTTAAAGGCATGAGGGAGAAAAGATTAGGTTAGAGGCATTGTGGTGAGATGCCAGTGTGGTGAGTGAGGGCCAGGCCTGGAGTAACTGTGTTTGTGGGCAAGGCAGTTAACCTTTCAATCCCCCTGAAAACTCTCTAAACTATAAATTACATACGAGTTGCTGATTTGAATTTGTGATGGGAGTCCTCACACTGAAAGCTCCCTAATCTGATTTATGGATCCCATCTCAAAAATGGAGCCAGGGAAAGGGAGGGTATAGTGCAGCCCTCCACCCCCTTCCATCCCCCCCCCCCCCAAATACTAGCCTTAGTAGCTCACAGGAAAATACATTCCATGATTTTCTCCTCTAATGTCTATATAGAGGTTGGGAAGCGAATTTAAGCTGGTTTAGTAGTCACAGAATCACAGGATCTCAGGGTTGGGAGGGACCTTTGGGACCATCTAGTTCAACCTATACCTGAAAAAACATATTCTACAACATACCTGACATGTGTTCACTCACCCTTTGCTTGAAGACCTGAAGAGAAAAAGATAGTGTCTGTTTTCCATTTGGAGATGGTTCTGTCTGTTCGAGACGTTTTTGTCTTTTATTTAGTGGCAGAAATGTGACTTTCTACAACTTCTCCCCATTGCGTCTGGTTCTACCCTTAGGAACTGAACAGAATAGATTTAATCCCACGACAACCCTTTAAATATTTATTATTATTAGCACGACTACTACTAGCTAGCATTTATACAGAACCCTAAAGTTTACAGAGCACTTTATATCTGCTATGGCACTTGACCCTGGCAACAGCCCTGTCAGGTAAACATTATTATTATCCCCAAGTTATAAATAAGGAAACTGAGGCTGAAATAAGCAGTGAATTGCCCAGATTCACATAGCATGAGTGCATGTGGTGGGATTAGAACTCTAGTCTCCCTGGATTCCAAGTCCAGAACTCTCCTATACTACCTTGCTGCCTTAAAAGGCAAGCAGTGTGTCCACTGTGTCTAAGTCTTCTTTTTCTCCAGGTTAAGTATTCTTAGGCACATCAACAGATCCTCATATGGCATGATCTCAGGCCCCTTTACCAACCTGGTGGACTTCCTTGGTGGAGTCTGGTAGTGACAGCAGTAGTAATGGTAATAATGCTGCTTTACATGTGAGCAATTGTCGTTTTCCAGATTTTCATAATGCATTATCTCTTTTTCTCTTACACTAGCTTCTAAAGTACATAGGGTCAAGTGTCATTCCCATTTTAGAGATGATAAAACTGATGCATAGGGAGGTTATTTGACTTCTCAGAAGTCACATGCCATTTATCAGTTACAGTTGGAGCTAGAACTAGCTTCTATTCCAGTGCATTTTCCAGGGCTTTGCATTTAGAAGGTGCTTAATAACTTTTGGTTGGGTTGGGTTGAGTTGAAGTCCAAACTGTTATAGGGCACATAGGGTATCAATGCATTAACATTCACCCAAACTCTACTTAAGAAAAAGAACAAGTGGGTGCCATAGTCAGTTTCACCACTTGGTTCCAGAATGAGATGTTTTGTTCAATCCATCAAGCCATTATTAAGCGCCTACTATTTGTGAGGCTCTGTACTAGATGTTAAGGATAGAGAGGCAAAAATGAAACCACCCTTGCCTTCAAAGACATTACTTGAACCCTAGATGTTTCCATGATATTGTTTACGCCTAGCATCAGATGGTGACAACTTTGCAGGCTGACCATATGCCAGGTGTCCAGGGATATCCATATTAGGTATGTAGACTTGTTGCCACTAGCTGTGAGTTCTGAAAGGGATAAGAATCCTAGGCTTCAGAACTGGAAGGGACGTTGGCGGTCATCACTTTGGCAGATCCCTGCTAGGTGTGCTACCATGTGGAGATCAAAGTGGGTCATGCCCTTCTTCTGAAGAGGAAGTGGTTCTCTTGACATTTTTGAGTGCAGTCGTGGAGGGAAGGATGTGCTGGTTTAATGTGGAAAAGAGACCAGGAGAGGAAATAATTAGGAAGAACAGAGTGAAGGAACTTACCTAGAAGGATTGTGCCGGTGTAGAATGTTGTATCCCAGCTAGCTTGAGGTGAGAAGCCATGCCAGCTGCATTAGAGAATGGCCTCGGTACACTCCTCCTTCTAGACTGCAAGGAAAGAAGACACCAAGAGAATTCAGATGCCCAAATGAGTGAAGTAGATGTTCCATATAATTTTTCAGCCTTTAAGGAAAAAAAAACTCAGGGACAGCTAGGTGGCGCAGTGAGTAGAGCACCGGCCCTGGAGTCAGGAGGACCTGAGTTCAAATGTGACCTCAGACACTTGACGCATTTACTAGCTGTGTGACCTTGGGCAAGTCACTTAATCCCAATTGCCCTGACTTACCCCCTCAAAAAAAAAAAAACTCCGCAAACTCTGGGCTAACTTCTTCTAATACAGGGGGGACAACAGGTTAAAATTAGCGCCATTAGAAGTTAGTTCATGTCTCCCCTTCTCAGATTTAACTGATTATGAGACTCAATGAAGGCCTCTTGCTCTTCTCCCACATCTTAGTGCAGAAACCACAATTAGTGAGGCATACTGTGCTCTTTGGTACAGAGAAGAGAGTGGGATAAAAGCCTCAAATCTTTTTTTTTTTTAACTTACAATAGGAAAGGATTGTGTAACCTCTTCCTCTTTGGCACTGAAACTCAAATCTACTGCCCAGCTTCAGTGTGGTGTGGGATTAATTCAAGGACTGGACATGAGACTTGGGTGGTGTGGTGTCCTCAACTCCACTTCTGACCCATGATCAGGCTCTGGAAAGTCTTCTCAGTATGGAAAGTTGGGAAGAGAAGCAGGATATTCACTAAAGTCCTGCTTCTGGGCCTCATTGTGGCATGGAGTTGACTATAACAACAGATCCTCAAGGGCTATGCCAGGAGAGTGTAAGCTCTGAAAAACTTAACCAAGACAGAAGGTCTTCAAGGATGAGCCTGATAATGGACCGACTGACTGTCTGCATACCCGTGGGCTGAGTACCAGGCTAGCCCGTCACAAAGTCAGGTGCAGGGCAGCAGGTTTTGGGGGCTACCCCCACTCTCTTAGGTGGTCTGCTGAGGTAGACAGAAGGTGCGGTGATGTGTGTCAGTGGAGGGAGTAGCACCATTGACAAATCTGCAGATCTTTAAGGCTGAAGATGAAGAAGTAGAGTGGGAATTGCTGCTTTATAGTGACTCCTGTTTATATGGGAGCATGTTAAGGTTGACAGAGCCTTTCCCCAACAAAAATGCTGCGAGAAAGGTAGTATATATATTGTCCCAATTTTATAAATCAGGAGCCTGAAGCAAAGACTAGTTAGTACAGTGGTCAGGAGAATACAGTTATACAAATGTGCATATACACACACATGTACAATAAATATATACATATATATACACATGTAAAGAGCCATCAAGTCATGGTGCTAGACTTGGAGTAGGAAAGACCAGGTGCAAATCCTCCCTTTGGTACTTAACAGATGTGTGAACCTTGGCAAGTCCCTCAACCATTCTGAACCTGTCTGCTCCTTTATAAAATGGGAATGATAATCATCCTTGCTTCACAGGGCCATTGTAAAGACCAAATGAGATCATATGTATCAAGTCCCATCAGCTAGCATTTATTAAGCACTTCATAACGTGCCAGGCACTGTGCTAAGTACAGGCAGAAAGAGAGACAGTCCCTAAATGTGAGCTATGCTCATTATTATTGTTGTTAGGAGGCAGCATATCATAATGGACTGGACACCAGACTTGGATTCAAATCCTGCCTCCGACACTTAATGGCTGTGTGACCCTGGCCAAGTCCTTGTAGGACTTGGTTTCCTTGTTTGTAAAATGAGGCTGTTGGACTTAATGGTCTTTATAGGTCCCTTCCAACTCAAATTCTTGAACTGTGAGTATTAATTCCAAGTCCACTCTGCGATACAACCCAAACTAGACTAGGGACACAGAGAGGCAGGTTTGGGCACAGTATATGGAAGAACTTCACAGTAGTTCGAGCCGTCCAGAAATAGAATGGCTTCTTAGAGGAGCAAGAATCCTATCAATCAAGCAAAAGCTTGGAGAGCTACTTGTCTAAGGTTTTATAAAGAGGGTTGAGCTAATGGGACAAGGGGGTGGAAGTGAGGGAGGAGGGGATGGGGGTAAGGGAAGAGGAAGAGTCTAAGATGAATCTAAAAATTTGAGCTGGGAAAATGGTGATTCCTTTAACACTGGGTCTCTATTTTGCCCTTCCTCACTTATCTTCTGGGTGTGTATCTATGTAAAAGGCAGCAAGGTGTTGTACTTAGAGGACCAGCCCTGGAACCAGAAAGACCTCTACCACGTATTTGGTTGTATGACCATAGAAAAGTCTCTTAACCATAAAGGGCCCCTAGAAACATCTCTGAAACTATAAATTAAAGACGAATGGCTGATCTTCAGATAGAAAGATTTTATATAACCGGGGAGTTGTCTGCACCACTGAAATCGCAGCTCCCAAGCACCATGACCTCTACTCCTTCCCCTTCCTTCCCCGCAAAAAGCATCTGTGAAATAATTCACAGATTTCACACACAATTCACACGCAAAAATTCAGTTTCATATACAATCCTTTTTTGTTTTTTGAATACTAAAGCATTCTCTTTAACAATGATTGTTAATTTCGTGATTTTAAAACTGTATCTACATACTTGTGTTTCAGTAAAGGGCTTCTGATCACTACAAGGATTAGAGCTGGATTGGCAAATGGTTGATGGAAGACAGATTGTTTATCGTTCTTATTCTTGTTATTATCGGGTTGCTGAAATCTCTCTCTGCACCTCCGAGTGGTTTTCTAGGATAAGCAAATGCCTCCTCCCTTTTTCTTTTGGTGTTTAATATCTCTGATACTTTCTTTGGGTTCTTTTTGTTGTTTTGAATTATAAGGCTTTGTATTCCAGTTCTGTTAAATAGTTGTTCGAGGTGTGTGTGTGTGTGGTGTGTGTGTGTGTGTGTGTGTGTGTGTGTGTGTGTTTTCCAGTGGCTTTTTTTTCCATATGTGGATTTTCCTGTATTTTACTCATAGATTCATAGACTTAGACCTCGTCCAACCCTCTCATTATACAGATCGGGAAAGTGAGATCCAGATGGATTAAATGATTTGTTCAAGGTCACACAGGGAGTTAGTGGCCCAGACTTGACTGATTGAAAACCAGGTCTTCCAAATCCAATGCCTCTGCCCCTACACCAAGAGACCAATTCATACCACAAGCACTTACTAAGTGCCTACTGTGTGTAGATCACCATGCTAGGTGGTGGGAATCCGAAGAAAAGTTGGCAAAAACTTCCTGAGCTCAGGGTGCTTACATTCTATGGAGGGATGCAACATATATGCAGATAAGTGAGTACAAAATGTATATAGAGTCATTTCAAAAGGGAGAGTGAATGCACTAACAAGATCAGGAAAAGCCTCAACTAGCATGTGGCATTATCAAGAATTTGTGTGCGAATACATATACATCAATACTTCAAGGATCTGATATTCTACTAATGGGAAGTCAGTCAGCAAGTATTTATTAAGTACCTACTATGCGCACTCCCAAAGGAGTATACTGGTAAATACTTAACAATCAGCTATCCTGGGGGAAAAGTATGTTCAACACACTTTTAATTTTAATCTTTATTATTATTTTCTCCATCCCTTTCTTAAGTCTAGACAATCAACAAAAGACAGCCCACATGTGGCATTTGTCGATTTCCAAGGTGCAAATACTCCCATTGAAAATTAACAGTCAACGGAGGTTTGAGCTGGCTCCAGCACACTCTGCCTCTATAGCTTACTAGAAGTTCTTTGAGCATTTCTTTGGTTCAAAAAATCCATCACCTTTTGACCATCCTAGTCATGAGCCTCTTTAAACTTGGCTGAGCTAGACTAGATATTAGGCTTGTACTCAGACCTTCTCCAACATGACAGGACCTGCCAGAGTGGGTGCTCCCCTAATGCAACCCCTGAGAACTCAGGGGCATTCCAGAAGGAATTTAATGGTGAGAGTATACATCAGGATAGGGGAGGGATCTCTGGTCTCATAAGTGTGGGGAACTTCCCATGCTGTATCATTGCAGTTCGGAAAACCTACCTGTGAGTTACTAAATAAATGCTGGGAATTTTCTTGGGACTGGGAAAGGTTAAGTGTTTTACCCTGGATTATATAGCTAGTTAGTGCCAGAGGCTGGATTTTAATAATTGTAATAATGAGAACTAGCATTTATACAGAGCTTTGAGGTTTGCCAGGTACTTTATGTGTGTATATATACACACATATATGCATGTGTGTATACGTGCATATGTTTGTATATGTGCGTGCACACACATACACACATATACACACACATATAACTTCATTTGATTGTTGTAATACCTGGTAAACTAAGTGTAATTATTAGTCCCATTTAAAAACTGAAGAAACAGGGACTGTGAGAGGTTAAGTGATCTGTATAAGATTACATAGCTAGTAAGTGTCTGACACAGGATTTGAACTTAGATCCTCCTAACTCTGAGGGCTCCCCCTGCCACACACACCTTTATGACCATTTTTGTTGTTCTTGGCATCTGGGACCTGTTGTAGAAATCCTGTGACAAGCCTGCCATGTGATCATCATGACTCAAATTCGAATCGTATGCACAGAATGAGGCAGTGCGCTTCAGACCCATTTACTTGGCTCACACAATGAGAGTCGTGCCATAGAAGGAGAGCTGTCACCATGCCATTTCTCAACCAGGCTTCTCAGCTTGGAGCCTGATGAGTTTGGTTTAACATAGAACTGTCCAGAAATGGAAAAGTCTCCTGCCTTCTTCTCCCTACAAGCTGAATGGGTCCTAGTCATGCTATTTCCTTTTCTGTCTCAAGAGGAATCTTAGGGCTTGGGAAAAGCCTGCCCAGCCCACACCTGGTGAAGTTCCACTTTGTCTTACCCCCAAACCCCTTCAGTGTTTAACCAGAACCCGCTATTTGAACAGAAGAAATGATGGAGTGAAGTCATTATGGTTTTTGTTAGTGTTTAAGATTATTTCTGCCCAGAGATACTCTGTGTGTTGACATATTTAGGAAGGGTATTTCCCTCTCTCTTTCTCTTCCCTTCCTGCTCACTTTTCATTCCCTTCCTCTCTTACCTGCCTATAATCTTATGCATCAGCAGGGCAAAGCAGATTTTAAAAGTCAAAAGATCCTCTAGTCTTTTTTTTGGAGAAGGGAAGGCAGGGCAATTGGGATTAAGTGATTTGCCCAAAGTCACACAGCTGCTAAGTGTCTGAGGCTGGATTTGAACTCCAGTCCTCCGGACTCCAGGGCTGGTGGCTCTACTCACTGCATGACTTAGCTACCCCCAGTCTTCTTTAGATGAATCTTGTGAGTCAAGTAGAAAAACTGACTGTCCAGGTGGCAGGCAGCAAGATGCTGACCCTGCTGTAGAAACAGACTTTCTTTTACCCTTTAGGTAGGGACCGACTTCATCAGTATTTTTGCTGTTCATTCATCTCCCGCACTTTGTGACCCATGGACCACAGCATGCTAGGCCCTTCCGTTCTCCACCATCTCCCAAAGTCTGTCCAAGCTCATGTTCATTGCTTCCATAACATTGTTTATCCATCTCATCCTCTGCCGTCCCCTTCTCCTTTTGCCTTCAGTCTTTTTTAACAGAGTCCTTTCCAGTGAGTCCTGTCTTCTCATTTTGAAGCTTCTGCTTCAGTATTTGTCCTTCCAATGAACAGCCTGAATTCATTCCTTTAAGCGTTGACTAATTCGATCTCCTTACTGTCCAAGAGACTCTCAGAAGTGTTCTCCAGCGCCACGATTCAAAAGCATCATTTCTGCGGCGCTTGGCTTTCCTCATAGTCCTACTCTGACAGTCACTCATAACTGTTGGAAACACCATAGCTTTGAACATACAGACCTTTGTGGCAAGGTGATGGCTCTGCTTTTTAGTATACTGTCCACATTTGCCATAGTTTCCTTCCTAGGAGTAAGCATCTTTTAATTTCATGTCTAAAGTCACCATCTGCACTAATCTTCCAGACCAAGAATATAAAAGCTGACTCTGCTTCCATTTCTTCTTCCTCTGTTTTTCAGGAAGTGTTGGGATCAGTTGCCATGATGTTCATTTTTTTTTAATATTAAGCTTCAAGCCAGATTTTATACTGTCCTCTTTTACCCTCATCAAGAGGCTTCTTAATTCATCTTTATTTTCTTCCATCAGAGTGGTATCATCTACATATCTGAGATTGTTGATAGTTCTCTGGCAACCTTAATTCTGGCTTTTGACTCATCCAGCCTGGAATTTTACATGATGTACTCTACATATAACTTAAATATGACAATATTTAACAAAATTAATTTAATTTTAAATTTATTTAAATTTAATAAAATAAAATAATAAAATTAAAATGACAATACCCAGCCTCGTTGTCTCCCTTTTCCAGGTGTTCCATGTTCCATTCTAACTCTTGCTTCTTGACCCACATACAGGTTCCTCAGGAGATAAGATGATCTGTTACTCCTATCTCTTTGAGGACTTGCCACATTGTGATGTGATCCACACAGTCCAAAGCTTTAGTGTGGCCAGTTAAGCAGAAGTAGATGTTTTTCTGGAACTCCCTTGCTTTCTCCATAATCCAGCGAATGTTGGCAGTTTGGGCTTTAGTTTTTCTGACTCTTCGAAAACGAGCATGCTCTTCTGGTGATTCTCAGTTCACATACTGCTGAAGCCTAGCTTGCAGAATCTTAAGTATAACCTTAGCCCTACTTATGCCAGTCTTCTTCCAGCTCTATGTAATTTGTATAGCCTTAATGAATTGCCTTGAGCACTGAGTTACCGGCCCCATCTGATTTCTACCTTCAGGCCACTTTGTATTTTTTTTAATATATCCTTATTTACTTTTCTGTGAAAATGTTATACTCCACCTTCCCTACCCCCAATAGAACAGCAGCTCCTTGAAGGCAGGAATTGTCTTGCTTTTGTATGTATCCTCAGTGCCTGTCACACGGTAGGTACTTAAATGCTTGTTGATTGAAAGGTTGTTTCTTGCCCATAATTCACAGTTAATATTTATTAGAGACATTACTTGAACCCAGATCTTTCTGATTCCAAAGAAGACTTGGAAGATCCCTTTATCCATTATACTAGGGTTGGGTAAACTACAGCCATGATTGAGATCCAACCTGCTCCCTGTTTTTGTATGATCTGAATGGTTTATCTCTACACCATACTCCCTCCCAGACAGACATATCGATCACTAATATGTGACCTTTATCTAGTACCTCCAAGTTTGCAAAGCATTTTGCCTACATTATTTATTTCAACCTCCCAGTAAAAAATGTCAAACAATTATCTTTCTTACCATTTTACAGACATGGTTACTGAAACTCAGAATGGTTTGGTGCCTTGCCAATTGTCACATAGCTAGTAAGTTTCTGAGTTGGGATTGGATCCCAGGTCCTCCTGACTGCAACAGTCCTATAGCAAAGGAGCATCCTGAACTGAGGAGATTATTATGTGTACAAGTGGGATTTACTGTATCAAAGCTGCACTTCATATATGCTGCACTTCTTGACCCTTGGCATTTGGAGAAATTGAAGTAGACAATACAGCAAGTTCTTACTGCAGGTAATGGGATGCCTCTAGTAAAATGGCTTTGGGGAGGACTGTGATTGAGAGAAGGAGTGAAAGCAACGGATTTTAGAAGAAGGCTTTCCAAAGAGGTTTCACACTAACTGCAATCCTTCTTCCCTTTCTGGTGGAACGAGACATCAGATAATGTCAGTTTTCTACTTTCCCCCTCTACCTTGTTCTACACCAGAATTCCTGATCTCCATTTGGTCTTTCTCCCAAACACACCCCTTTCTAGTTTCCAGGCACAGAACACAGAGACATGTGTTCATAATCAGCTGCCACTTATAAGCTATCCCACAGAGGTAAAGGGAAGGAGGAAGGAGTCAAGTTCAAAGACACAAGAGTCTACAGGAAGTAACATAGGAGGTTATGGTCACACCAGTGCTAGATACCTGGACCATACTTGGAATATAGATAATTCAGGACCCAGGCTTTGAAAAAGGCCATAAAGCATATAGGGTTAGCCAAGAGAACAACAGAGCAAGGGCCACTGACATAAAGCACTATTTTAGAATTTGTTTTGTCAGATTTAAGTAATGCCTTCACATCTGTCTTTGTACATAAAATCACTCAGAGGCTTAGAATTAATAAAATTCTGCTCCCTTGTTTTATTTTGTGACATGCCCAATCCCAGACGCACAAATTAGATGGATTCACAAGGCTGAAAGACATTAGGCTGGTTCTAAGGCGATAAGACCAGGCAAATAAGAGTTACAGAATCATAGAATTTTTTTGTACTGGAAAGGATTTCAGGATTTTAACAAAACTTGAAAAAATGCAGCCCACAATACTTGTAGCCCCAGGAATTATAGGCCCCACTCCAAGAAAAGATGGAGAGATAGAGATGAGATGACAGTATAATTGAGTTGGTTTGGGGTTGGTTGAATGACCAGGCCTAAAGAGCAGTTATTAATAGGTCATTGTCAACGTGGAAGGAAGCCTGGAGTGAAGCGTTGCAAGCATCTGTCCTCGGCCCTGTGCTGTCGAACTTGTTTTTGTCGGTGACTCGGTTAAAGCCACAAATGGCCTGTTTTCGTCTTTGCAGGTAGCACAGATCTGGAAGCCATCACTAACACTCCGGTTGTCAGAGTCAGTAACCAAGAAGGTCAGGACAAACTATAACAGTGGGCCAAACCTAATAAAGTGAAATTTAATAGGAATGACATAAAATCTCACACTTGGGGTTCATTTGTTTGTTTAAAAAACCTTCATAAAGGCATGATGTGGCTAGGTAGTTCTTCTCAAATAAAGATCTAGGAATTTTAGTGGACTGCAAGATCAGCGCAGGTCATCAGTGTGATGTGGCATTAAGGTGCTCTTTACAGTCAGCCTCCAAACTTTCTTCCCAGATTTATTTCACTTTCATCTCACAACACCCTCCCCCCGCCCGCCTCCCACCACCATTCTTCATTCTAGCCAAATAGTACTTGTTGCTTACTTCCGTGTATGATGTTCATCTCCAGCCTCCATGCTTTTGCCCAAGCTGTCCTTCCCCCAGGCTTTTAGCACTTTTATTTCTTACCTCCATTTCTTGGTGTCCCCCAGCCTTCACCTGGGGGATAGATCAAACTCTGCTGTCTACATGAAACCTTTCCTGATCCCTGCCCCCACCCTAGTTAATTATTCCTGCCACTCCTCTGCAATTACTTTGTATTTCCTTTCTACAGATCCTCTATTTATTTATCTCTGTACAAGGTGTTTTCCCCACTTCCTCACATAAGCTTCCTGAGGGCAAGAACTATATTTTAATTTTGTCTTTGTGTCCTAGGTCCCTAGTACAGTGTCTGCCATATAGTTATGCTTAATAAATGTTTGCTGAATTGAACTGAATTAAAGATGTGATATAATCTTGGACTTCATGAACAGAAGCATAGGCTCTAAAACAGGACAGCTGGCTGACACCAACTTGGTGGTAAACTGGGCCTGGAGTGGGAGGCCCTGAATTCAAATCCAGCCTCAGATACTAACTATATGACCCTGTGTATGTCACTTAACCTCTCAAAGCCTCAGTTTCTTCAATTGTAAAATGAGGTTAATAATAGAAACTTTGTGTCAGTTTTGTTATGAGGATGAAATGAGATAATATTTGTAAAGCGCTTAGCACAGTGCCTGGCACATAGGAGGCATTTAATAAATGTCTTTAGGTTTTTATTCTCCCTCCTCCCTCCCTCCCTCCCTTCTTTCCTTCCTTCCTCTCTTCTTTCCTCCCTCCTTTTCTTTTCTTTCTTTCTTTCTTCCTTTCTTCCTTTTTTCCTTCCTTCCTTCCTTCCTCTCTCCCTCCCTTCCTTCTTTCCTCCCTCCTTCTCTTCTTCCCTCCCTCCTTTTCTTCCATCCTTTCTTCCTTCCTCCCTCTCTTCCTCCCTTCCTTCACTCCCCCTTCCTTTCCTCTTCCTCCCTTCCTTCCCTTCTTTCCATCATTCTTCCCTCCCTCCCTTCTTTCCTACCTCCCTCTCTTCCTTCCTCCCTCCTTTTCTTCCATCCTTTCTTCCTTCCTCCCTTCCTTTCCTCTTCCTTCTCTCCTTCCCTCCCTCCCTCCCTTCTTTCCTCCCTCCTTCTCTTCTTTCCTCCCTCCCTCCCTCTTTTTCTTCTATCCTTTCTTCCTTACTCCCTCTCTTCTTCTCTTCCTTCACTCCTCTCTCCCTTCTTCCCTCACTCCTCTCTCCCTTCTTCCCTTCCTTCCTTCCATCTTTCTTCCCTCCCTCCTTTCCTACCTCCCTCTCTTCCTTCCTCCTTCCTTTTCTTCCATCCTTTCTTCCTTCCTCCCTTCCTTCAATCCCCCTTCCTTTCCTCTTCCTTCTCTCCTTCCCTCCCTCCCTTTCTTTGTTCCTCCATCCCTCTCTTCTTCCCTCCCTCCTTTTCTTCCATCCTTTCTTTCTTCCTCCCTTCTTTCCTTCATTCCCCTTTCCTTTCCTCTTCCTCCCTTCCTTCCCTTCCTTCCTTCTTCCCTCCCTCCCTCCCTTCTTTCCTCCCTCCTTTTCTTCCACCCTTTCTTCCTTCCTCCCTTCCTTCACTCCCCCTTCCTTTCCTCTTCCTTCTCTCCTTCCCTCCCTCCCTTCCTTCCTTCCCTCTGTGATTTGCCCTGGTCGCGTCACATCTAGAATATTGTATTCACTTCTGAGTACTACATTTTAGCTAGGTCATGAATAAACTGGGGAGCATTCAGACAAAGGCAGGGTGGTGAGGAGCCTTAAAATCGCTCCGTAGAAGAGTTGGTTGGAAGCACTGGGGATGTTTAGCCCAGAGAAGAGAAGATCCAAAGGGTACATGATAGCTGTCTTCAGACATGTGAAGGGCTGTCATAGGGAAACAGGATTAGACTTTTTTTGCTTGGCCCCAGAGGGCAGAACCAGCATCAGTGGGTGGCAGTTTCAGAGAGACGGATTTCAGCTTGATGTCAGGCAAGAACTTCCTAATGATTAAGGCTATCCAGGAGTGAGTGAATGGATTGCTGCAGGAGAAAGTCTTCTCCCTCTCACTCATGTCTCTGTTGGCCTCTGAGGTCCCTTCCCAAGGTTCTACGGTTTTGACTCACTGCACCGCTTCTGGTGTAAGTTGCATGTGGATACCCACAAACTCCCTATCCACCAACAAGACACAAGGGAAGAAAGACCCAGGCCTCAATACCCTGGCCTTGGCCATCCTTTCCATCTTCTTCACTTCTGATACTTGTCCTTAGTACGCATTCTGTTCCCAGTCTCTGGTCCATGGGCCCCATCCTCTCTATTTGCCCCCCACCAAATATTCTGGTGGCACTTCCTGGGCCATCAGCTTCCACTTTATCAAATGTCCCCACTATCCTTAGTGCCCTGGGAACATCCCAGGGAAATGTCCCTGCGTACTGCACAAGGTTTCCCGTAATAGAATCATAGATTTCAATCTGGAAAGGACCTCAGAGGCTCTCTAGTCCAATCCCCTTCTATTACTGATGATGAAACTGCGGCTCAGGAAAGAAGTTAATGGACTTAGGATCAGACATCTAGAGCTCAAACCTCAGAAGTCCTCAAGTACAGCTGTTTCATTTTACAGATGGGGAAACTGAGGCCCATGAAGATGTCAGTGATTTGTCCAACATCATATATGTAGTAAGCATTAAGGTGGGAATCATACCGAAGTCCTCTGACTTGAGAACCAGTGCTCTCTCCATTGTACCATACTGTTTCCTGCCCTATTCTCTCTAATAGCCCTACATTGAGTTGAGTCATTTTTCAGTCATGTCTGACTCTTTGTGACCCCATTTGGGGTTTTCTTGGCAAAGATAGTGGAGTAGTTTGCCATTTCCTTCTTTAACGCATTTTACAAATATATGAGGAAATGAGGCAAGCAGGTTAAGTGACTTGCCCAGGGTCACACAGCTAGGAAGTGTCTGAGGCCAGATTTGAACTCACAAAGAGTAGTCTTCATGCCTTCTAGCCCTGTATTCTATCTACTGCACCACTTAGCTGCCCAGCCATTCCCACTTTCTGATTTGTAACTGTGTGGCTCATGCAAAATTATCTCTTACTTCAAGGCTGGGCCAAAAAACATGTTTTCAGTGGCCTACCAGTCACAAGACTGTGGCTTTTCTAGCATTATCTACTATTCCATAGGGTCAGAACATTGTCCCCGTAACCTTCTCTCAAATCCTTTTATCACTTGAAGGATTCAGGCGACCATATCTACTTTGCAATTAGTATGTTGGCTTCAGACCTTTTATGATGTGTGGTTTTACCACTGACGATCTTTCTGTGGCTTAGTCAATGGTCATAGGATCACTGATTTAGAGCTGACAGGGACCTCAGGAGCCACAATCACTTTACAAATGAGGATGATCAAGCCCAAAGAGATGATGGAACTCACTTAAGGTCATCCATGGATTAAGTGTCAGAGGATGATTTAAATCCAGGTCTTCTGACTCCAAAAACGAGTACTTTTCTGCTCACATTCTAGCTTTGAGATTTGCTTTGTCTGAGGGAGAATCTGAACTGGGGTTTCATCCAATGTTTGGGGTCCTATTAGCATTTACTATAGAGACTTCATTTTATTCTTCTTTAACCACAAATACTGACCAAAGAATGAATTTGGCTTCAAATCACAGCACAAAAGGATGACCTTTCTCCCTGCCACATGTGCCCACTTCTTCCCACCCCTGGAATTTTTCTGAAACCTAGTTGTCTTTTGATGTATTCATTTCAAGAAGTCATTTATGAAATTCTTACTGTGTGCAAAGCACTGTGCTAGGTGCCGGTGATAGCAAAGAAAACAAACCATCCCCTGCCCTCAAAAAGCTGCCAGTCTCAAGGAGCTGCCTTTTCTCTCAGTCACAGGAAAATCAGTCTTTTCCCCTGCCCCCCACCGTGTATTTTATATTTATCCCTTGGTCACACTCTTTCAATTTGTTTTCCTCCTTTGTATTTGCCTGTTCACCCTACACATGCATATTTTTTTTAAAAAAGGAATTTTGTCAAAAGTTGTTTTGGGAAAGAATGAAAATATTGCCATTTGTGCTTTGACAGTTTTGTGATTTTGGTGGGAAGTAATCAGGACGAATCTCAAGGTCAGATTTCTGCCCATTACATTCAGGTTTTATTTGCAGAACTCTGTATCTCCCTGAATTAACACTGTGCTGGATCTACAGAATGGAATAATTTTTTTAATGATTGGAATATTTAACCAGGAAACCTCCGACATGTGCTGCTTCTGTCTCGTCTCTAACGGTGCCCCAGCGAGAAGCCGCAGTTCATGCTGTCAATTCTATGCACACAGACATCCATCCATCATGAATATTTAAAATTCAATCATCAAGTCAGGCAGCACCAGTGTGGCAGCATATTTGTTGCAACTGATCAGCCACTAATGGTTCAAAAACTTAGAAATTGGGGGCTTCTTTTGTCAACTGAAGAGGATTATTCCAAACCACTGAAGATCCCTGTCAGAATGAGAAAAGTGTATTAAAAGAGATGGAATTGGTCACCCCAGGAATGCTTCCAATGTGTAATTTACCAGTGCATACATACATAGAGAAAAACAGATCAAAGAGATCTGATTGGGGCTGTTTGTGATCTTCTCGTGCCTGAATCAAACAAGATGATGCTCTGAAAAAGGCTACTAAATGCTATCTTTGCATTTGGTCCTTTAAATGGAAACAGGTTCTCCTGTCCATTAATTGGAGTTTTTTGGTGGGGTATTTTTTTATGCCTTGTCCATTCTAGGCCTTTTTCAGACTGCCTTTCAGGCCAGAGCTATCCTTCAACATACAAGAAAAAGGAGTAGCAATGTATCCTTTTATCTCTGTGACCATTCTAAGTACGGATTCTTTTGCCACCATTGGTTTGGCGATTGGCAGAAGGACTCAGCTGAGACACGTTGCTGAGGATCACATCTTTTACAGATAATTTGAGTAGTTCACCAGTGCAATGAACTTCCCATCTGGACAAAGCTCTCTGTCCTCATCAGATACCTACACTCTAAATCATATTAAAAGGTTTTATACAGAGGCCTGGAGGAGGTATTCCAGCCTACATAATAGCTTTTCATGGTCTGGAGTGTCAGAAGCCCTTGGGAGATAAATACAGTATCACTTATGCAGGGTAGCCCATTTAAAACAAGCCATGCTTAATTCAGTGGGGCTCTTGGCAGGGCCAGGCCCATTTTCAAAATGCTTCTTATTTTAATAGTAATCATTTGTTCTACAGACTGAATCACTGAGTGCGCCTGTGCTCTCTACCCCCTTTATGATCCAGAAGATAGCTACTTGTCCAAGACTAGTAATGACTTTCTTCTGGGACAGGAGGCAGATTTTGTGCATTTTACTCACTTTGCACTGTCTGAAAAGCAGGCCTGGAAAGAATTTTAAAAAGAGAAAGAAGGGAAGGAGGGAGGAAGGAAGAAGGGAGAAAGGAAGAAAGGAAAGGAGGAAAGAAGGAAGGAAGGGAAGGAGGAAAGAAGGAAGGGAAGGATGGAGAAAAAAGGAGGGAAGAAAGAAGAAAGGAAGAAGGGAGGAAAGAAGGGAGAGAGGAAAGAAGAAGGGAAGGAAGGAGAAAGGAAAAAGAAGGAATGGAAAGAGAGAAGAAAAAAGGGAGGGAGAAAAGGAAGGGAAGGAGGGAGGGAATAAGGGAGGGAAGAAAGAAGAAGGGAAGGAGTGAGAAAGGAAAGAAGAGAGGAAGGAAGAAAGGGAGGGAGGAAAAAAGGAATGCAAAGAGGGAAGGAAGAAGGGAGGGAGAAAAGAAGGGAAGGAAAGAATGAAAGAAGAAAGGAAGGAATTAAATGATAGAACATTTTTGATATTTTTTTCATCATTTATAGTACATTCCTTTCTACTATCTCCCCTCCCCCCCTTTCAACATATTTTCTTCTGAGTAAAAGTAAATCCTACTGTGTATGAAATGTGAATATAGTATTGAATAATGCCAGAAAAAACAGATCCATCCAGGCTCATGACACACTCCTCTTCTTAGACACTCCTCTTTAGCCTTGTGTTATCAAGGAATGATTATCTGGGTCAGTAGCTTAATGGAAGAAGACATATGAGCTAGTTTTCTCAAAAGTCTCCAGATTAATCATCTTTGTTTTCTAAATGTCAAGATAACCCAACAGGGATTTTTAAGTAAAAAGTAAACCATTAGAACCCAAATTATTAAATAAAATCTATCTTAAAGATTAGTAACAGAATGTTTTCATGGCTGTAGCTACAGACGCCACCTTCCTTTTACTGGCAATCTAGTTAACTGAAAGTTATTTCCATACTGCTTTCTGCTGTTGGTACCCTTTAAGAACCATCGTACAACTCCAAGACATGGAAGATGAGGCATATGGCACATTGGGTTGTTAATGTAGGTTGGAGGAAACATGGAGGCATTCCCTTTTTTAATTCAGTTATTCGCATAGTCATTCATCAATTATTTCTGTGGTCTTTTCTGCGGATTCTGTTGTAAACACTGGGAGTGGGTAGACAGAGATGCCTAAGAGGCAACATGAGGTGATACAATTTGTTGCTACTGTTCAATCGTGTCCTACTCTTTGTGGTCCTCTTTGGGGTTTTCTTGGCAAAGATACTGAAGTGGTTTGCCATTTCTTTCTCCAGGTCATTTTACAAATGAAGTAACTGGGGCAGACAGAGTTAAGTGACTTGCTCAAGGTCACACATCTAGGAAGTATCTGAGGCCACATTTGAACTCACGAGGAGGAGTCTTCCTGCCTCTGAGCCCAGCACTCTATCTGTTGCACCACCTAGCAGCCCTGGGGTGAAGCAAACCTGCAACTGATTGTGTGATTGGCCAAATCACTTCTCCTCTTGGGGCCTCATTTTCATAGGATCATGGCTCTAGAGCTACAAGAGACCTTTAACATCATTGAGTCCAACTTCCTCATTTTACACATGAGGAAGCTTAAGGAAGAAGAGTTTAAATGATAAGTACTGTGTGTCAAAACTGGAATTTGAACCAAGGGCCTCTGGCTCCAGAATGTTAGTTCCAATAAAACTGAGTCATAGAATGCTACAGTGGTTATATAGAAAGTCAGTGGTGGGGCTGCCCAGTCAGACAGGCAGAATTCTAACACCTCATTTCCTGTCCCTGTGAAGTTGTCATGGTAAACTATCAAAAAACTTCTGCTTAGAAGGTTTCAGAATGTGCATATTTTCCCTTGCTAGGGATAGTGCTTTTCTTCTTAAAAATTTATTCCCGGCTGCAGGGTTAAAGAGCAACATTACCACAATAAACCTTCCTCTGACACAAGATTTACTTACCCAACTATAATTTTACTGCGACACTGCCTCAATCTGTTAAGCAAACACACAGCATTGAGAACACAGCTTTGCCGGGTATTGATTCAGTATGGATTTCGGAATTATTGTGATTTGGGTCATAAGGAAATATTGGTGCCAACCAAACTCACCCACAATACCACCTATGGAGGCTTTTATAAATGGGACAACCAATGGAAAAAAGAAACAAAAATCCTGGCTTAAAAAAAGCTTTTGTTCAGATAAGAACGTCTGTTTCAGATCCAAGGGCACATGGAGCTAAGGGGAGGACTTGGTTTAACAGTATCCAGCTGCTTTGCCTGGGGCTCAAGCCAAAAAGCTTATGCGTGTGCCCTGACTCAGGACGTCACATGCCATGTGATATCTTAGTACGGTAGTGTCAGATATGTGAGCATTTAGCAAAGCTTTCTATTTTTCAGGAGTTCAAAACTAGCCCTGCAATATTTTCTTTTTTTTTTCTTTTTTTAATTTTTTTTAATTTTTTTTTTTATTTTTAGTTTGCAGCACACGGTTCTACATAATTTTGAGTTCCAGATTTTCTCCTCTCCCTCCCCACTCCCTCCCCAAGACGGCATGGAATCTCATATAACTACCATGTATAACTTCGCATTGAATTAATTTATGCATTAGTCAAGTTGTGGAGAAGAATTATGACCAATGGAGTGAATCATGAGAAAGAAGAAACAGAACCAAAAAAAAAAACCCCAAAAACAAAAGAGAAGAAAAAAAGGGGGAAAAAAGGCAAGCATGAAGTGTGCCTCAATCTGCATTCAAACTTCATAGTGCTTTCTCTGGATGTAGATAGCATTCTCCATTGTGAGTCCTTTGGAGTTGTCTTTGTACCTTGTGTTGCTGAGAAGAGCGAAGTCTGTCAGGGTTGGTCCTCACAGAATCCGTGTATCTGTGGTTGTGTATAATGTTCTACTGGCTCTGCTCCGCTCACTCAGCATTATGTCCTGTAGGTTTTTCCAGGTTGTTATGAAGTCCGTATCATCCCCATTTCTTATGGCACAATAGTATTCCATTACTTTCATATATCACAGCTTGTTCAGCCATTCCCCAATTGGGGGGCATCCCTTTGATTTCCAATTCTTGGCTACCACAAAAAGAGCTGCTATAAATATTTTTGTACATATGGGTCCTTCTCCCTCTTGTGTGATTTCTTTGGGATACAACCCTAGAAGTGGTATTGCTGGGTCAAAGGGTATGAACATTTTTATGGCCCTTTGGGCGTAGTTCCAAATTACTCTCCAAAATGACTGGATCATCTCACAACTCCACCAGCAATGTAACAATGTTCCAATTTTCCCACATCCTCTCCAACATTTATCATTTTCCTGTTTTGTTATTTTAGTCAATCTGACAGGAGAGATGTGGTATCTAAGAGTTGTTTTGATTTGCATTTCTGTAATCAGTAGTGATTAGATTCAACATTAGATTCAGCATTACTTCTCTTCCCTCCTAGTAATCCCTCCTTTTTTTTCATCCAATTGAGATATCCTAGTCATTGACTTCAATTAAAAAGAAATAAAAATTATTAAGCACTTAATTGGGAGGCAGTATGGTGTAGTAGATAAAAGGTTGGTCTTGAAGGTGGGAAGATGTGGATTCAAATCCTTTTCCACTCATCTCCCTCAACACACACACTACCTATATGATGATAGACAAGTTTACTTCACCACTCAGGGCCCCTCCCAACTCTATTACAGATGAGTTACTGACCTGTATCAATAGAGAGTGTTCCTTCACTAGGAATTCCCTAATCAAATCCCCGTCCAGCTCAAACAATAATACGCTATGTTGTGGAAAGATAAGAAGAAGAAGATGTGGTCCCTACCCACAAAGCTGACAGGTACACACATTTCTGCCCTATAACACAGAACATGTTAAGAATTATAGGAGAGTATTCTAGGATGTTAGAGAAAAATGATCAAGCACGATAATTTTGGGTAAGAAGACGAATTAAAGCCAGAAGAAGGGATAACCTTGGGAGATTAGAGAGCTCCAGGGATCAGAAGTTGAAAGGATGATGGAGTGGTTTCTTGGAAGTGAAGGAGCAGGAGAAACGGAAAGCATAAAAGGTTGTGGTCAAGGAAGGCAACTTCAGAATTGAACATTTTGGAGATAAAGCAGTGCCAACTAATTATGCCTTAAGTGTAATTATATCTGTGAAAGGCCAGAGTGAAATGGAGATGATAGTCATTGGAGTTGAGAAACTGGAAGGAAGGTCAGGGTGTTAGAAGACTCCTCAAAATGGACTTTAAATGTTGCCAAAGACGATAGTTGAAAATCTAATAGCAAGAAAGATCGAAAGCCGGTTGTTGAAGTCATTGAGAGAGATGGGAGAATATCTTAGAAATGAGTAAATGACCATGATAAAAATGAGGAGGCGTAATATAAAAAGATGGCGTAACTTTGAAATAATTGAGGCTGTTGAATGACAGTGGAAAAATATTCTGGTGGCAGCAGCAACTGAGGAGCAATGAGTATGGTAACCCTTTTTCCTGACCTTATGAGTTGGGGTGAATAAGAAAAAAAGGTATCCTTCACTGGAGAGAAATATGCAGAAAGTAGCATTCTTAGGGTTCTGTTAATACAAACAGATCAAAGCATAATTCAGAGAAAAGGTCCCTAAGAGGAAACATGGTATAATGAAAAGTACAATGGACTGGCATTGGGAGTTCAAGCTCTCTTTGACCTTAAAATGTCACTTCACTTTTCAAGACCTCACTTGTTGCATCTATAAAATGAAGAGGTTGCATTATAATGGTAGTGCCCAACCTGTGGACTTTGGACTCCTATTGGGTTATATAGTTATTTCAGGTGGTCAGAAATCCATATTTTGGAAACCCATAGAAGTCATGGGTATCCAGTAAGAGGTGACCAACAGGGACAAATGGAGCAGAAAGGTCAAGAAAGCTATGGATTGCAAATATGGTCACTAACTTTGACAATTAAGAGAGCTGAGGTAATTTTGGAGAGAAAAAGCAGTTAAAATAGAATGATGAGGTCGGACGCTAGATTACAATGGATTTAGAAGAGAGTGGGAAGAAAGTAGAAGCACAAGAAAAGATGACTTTTTAAGGACTTTAGCAGAGAAGGAAAGGAGGGATATGGGATAATAGGTAGAAGAGAAGAGCAGTATCAGGAGGTTTTGTTTGTTTTTGTTTTTAAGGATGGGGAAGATATAAATATGTTTTTATATGCACGTGGGAGGCGTCTGAGTCATCTACAAGCCTTTGGTACTTTTATTTCTTGATTCTGAACTGTATTTTCTAACAAGTTTTGGTCACCCTCCATTTTGCCCTCCTTTGTATTGAAATCACAAAGTATCAAGGTATACATTGACTTAGTTGGACAGGTGGTGTCAAGTTCTTCATGGAAATTACCAACTTCTTCGGCCTCTATAGCAAATGCTCTCTCATGAACTGCAATTATCTTCCTCATGGTCTGTTTGCTTAACCTGGTCATGAGCACTGCAAGGAGCCATGACCAGGTGCCCCGTGGAGTGATGTTGCTTATTGTCTTGGGGCACACAGTGAAGCCAACACCACCAGCTCCTTTGTTTGCTTCTTACAGGAGAAACTGCAAGCTGTATTGCAATTTAACTGCAACTACTTGTTATCTTCTGACTTTATTTATGGTGAGAATGTCAGTGCAGATGTGATCCATATACTGCGGTAGGGTATCAGTCAGTCAAACCAGCATTTATTAAGTACTTCCCATATGCCAGGCACTGGCTAAGTACTGGAGATACAAAGAAAGCCAAGAGAACAATCCCTGCTCTCAAGGAACATGTATTCAAACAGAGGAAACAACATGCAAATAATTATGTACATGTAGGATATATGATAGTAGATGGAAAGTAATCTCAGAATAAAGGCCTGGGGGGCTCAGGAGAGAGCGAGAGAGAGAGAGAGAGCGAGAGGGAGAGCGAGAGAGAGAGAGAGAGAGAGAGAGAGAGAGAGGGAGGCCTCTTGAAGAAGTTGACATTTGAGCTGAATCTTTAAGAAAGCCAGGAGCCAGAGATGCCAAGGGAGAGCTTTCTAGACATCAAGGACAGCCAATGAAAAGGCCCCAAGTGGGAAAATGGAGTGTTTTGTGTAAGGAACAGCTAGTAGTCCAGTTTCATAGGATCATGGTATACATGAAAGGGAGAAGAGTAAGATGCCTAGAGAGGGAGGAAGGGGCCAAGTTGCAAAAAAAAAAAAAAACAGAAAAAAAAAAAGAAAAGAAAAGAAACAAAAAAACTTTTAAAGCCAAATATTGGATTTTATATTTTATGCTGGACATGGTAGGGATCCACTGGGGTTAATTGAGTAGGGAATGACAGGTCACACCTGAACTTTAGGAAAACCACCACTTGGCTAGCTGAGTGGAAGGTGGGTTGGAGTGGGGAGAGCCTAAGGCAGAGAGACCAACCAGCAAGCTACCAGATGTGAAGCGATGAGGGCATCTACCTGGGTGTTGGCTGTGTTAGTGGAGAGAAACAGAAGGATTTGATAGGTGTTGTGAAGGATGAAGGTTGGCCTCTAAGCATCCCAACTGCTAAATTCAAGTTGGTAGAGAATCTAAGAAGGATGTGCCCCCTTTCCTACTACTCATTTGCTGGAGAAGCAAGATTACGTCCATTTTTTTCTGCTTCCGTGGATCACCCTCTCAAAAAAAAAAAAAACCAACAAAAAACATCTCACCTAGTGGCAGGCCTTCTGATAAATGAGCCTTCCCAAATTTAGCTAAGCTAGATCTCAGACAACCAACCAGACAGTCTGCACCAGGCTCACTCTTGAAGCATTGCCAGCTTGGGAGAATCTGTCAGAACTTGCTGTCTACTGGCAAAGCTTCTGAGAGCTCAGCGCCATCTCAGCACCTCAGAGGCACTGGAATAGGATCCTTGTGTAGGAGAAGAAAATTGAGATAGATTCTTAACTCTTAAGGTGAGGATGAATGATGATGGGGTAAGCATTGTGGCTTCTGAACTATTTTCCAGCTTTTTGGAAAACCACGTCTTGGGCTGCCCATCCATATAGGACTTTTGATTCAAGGCATCCCAGGATTCGCGTGTTTGAGTTGTTTTCCTGTTGTGGAGAGGGGTTGGGCCGAGCCATCCACACCATCTTTCATTAGGCTTACACGACTAAGGGATGTGCATCCCAAAGCACCCAGAACACAGCTACAGGTTCAGTCTGTGGCCATGAAGCATCATTTCAGCAGGCCTCTGTGTTAGATAGACTCCCAAAAGCCCTGTGGCCTGCTGCAATGAATTAAATGCCTCGAACAAATTCAGAATGTGTTAGCATTCGTAGTGAAACCTATAAAAAAGGTATGGGGCCTTGAGGGACTGGAAAACTCAGTGATCTGACTGTACTCAGCAAGTGTGCTAAACATCAGAGCGTAGTCTCCTATACCATTTTCCACCAACTGAACAAGATAAGGACATCATGAATACACCCAAGGTCTAAACAGGAACATCTCATTGATTTTTATCTTAGTACAACAGGCTAACTTATAGAAGGATGTCTGAAGTTGAGGATACAGGGTATCTAATTTGCTAGCGATATTCTTGTTCTCCCCTTTCAAACTATTACTTACTGTTCAGTAAGTGACTGTCTCATGGTACAAAATGATGCCCCAGGTGGCCTGAAGGAATTTCTGTAGCTCCTAAAAGGGGCTTAACTCACAACCAGGGTTTAGTTAAAGTACCTGGGGAGAGAAGCCAATGTCCTAATGGAACCTGGCCTACCTGATGCAGTAGTGGCTGCTATTAGTGTCATGGGTGATGGAGCTCAGGGCCTGGAGTCAGGAAGACCCAAGTTCAAATCCTGAGTCAGACACTTGTTAGCTTTGTGACTGTGGGCAAGTCACTTAACTTCTTTTGATCTCAGTTTCCTCATTGTAAAATGGAGGTTATAATAGCCCCCATCTCACATGATTGTTAAAGGAATCAAATGAGATAAAATATGCAAACATTAAAATGCTGTATAAATGTTTGCTATTATTAATTATCCCCACCAAACCTGTGGGAATCTGATACACAATATCAGATAGAACGTAACAGAACAGAATAGAACAGAACACAACATAACATAGTATAATGTAATGTAATATAATTATAATATGATATAATATAATATAATTATAATGTAATATATACAGTATAATACACAAATGATTGGGGTTTTTTCTTAGCTAATTTAGAATGTTCTCAGAGTCCATTTGGAATGTGGAATCATAGTTATAAAATGTCAGAGCAGCACATTAGGAATGAATGGCCTTTGGTAGGGTTTTCCATGGTAGTCATACCAACACACACAAGCAGAAATGTCAGCAAGACAGAAGAGCAAAGATGATATATCAACACCAGACAAGTTTGAAATGAGGATGGTGAATGGGGTTGGGATGAGGAGAACAGGGATGATCAGGAGGAAGAGTGAAATGTGTGGGATTTGTTTCATGAGTATTCCTCTCTTCTCAAGAATGGGTAATATTTGTAAAGCCTAACTCATAAAAACTAATCATCCTTTCTGCCTCCTTCATAATGCCTAGGTAAAGTAACTCTCCGGCATATAGTAGGTACTCAGTAAAATATTTGTCGAATTCTATTGAAATTAATTGTAAAACACAGAAGGATACCATTGAGGCTTGCCATTAGGCATTGCCTGTAAGATCAGATATAAACTCCTCTCTTCAGCTTTTAGAGCCTTATCCAGCTTGGCCTCAACCTATCTTTCCAGACTCTTTGGCCATTACTCCCTGGCCCAGGCTCCAGCCAAACTGGACTACTTTGTGTTCCTCCCCCATGACACTCCATTAGAGGTCTCAGGGCACTGGCCAGAAATGCCTTCCCTCTACCTCATGAGTCCCCTGCTTCCTTTAAGATGCAGCTCAGGCCTTGTCTTCTGATCAGAGCTTCTTTTGATTCCCTTGGTTGTGTGTGCAGTCCTTCCCTATCTACCTAGTATTTAAACTTTTGGTGTGTATTTGTATTTATGAGCTTTATGTGTATGCTGCATATATTTATAGGTACTTGTAAGCTCTTTGTGAGGATCATTTAATTCTTCGTATTTGTATCCCTGGCTTCTAGCATAGTGCCTAACACTAGATGTTTATAAAAAAAATTGTTGATTGTTTTGGAAATATGTGACCAAAGGGATCAAAGTACAACTGAAGACAAGCCAAGCATGGAAATGCTGTTGTGCAGAAGACATCTCTGTATTTGAAATCAGAGGACCAGCTTTCAGATCCGGGCTCTACCTGGACTACACGTGCAACCTTGGTCAAGTCACTAAAATTCCTGGGTCTCCATTTTTTGAGTTGTAAAAAGTAGGTTGGACTAGATAATCCCAACGGTTTCATCTAGCATTAAATCTATAACTCTATGCATCTCTTTCTTCAAGCTGCCATGCCAGAAACTGACAGGAATCTCTGCTGTTGTTGTTGCTCAGTCCAACTCTTTCGTGGAGTTTTCTTGGCAAAGATGCTGGAGTGGTTTGCCATTTCTTTCTCCAGCCTTTCCATCTCAGCTCTTGCCTACTCTCATATCTAAGCAAGCATTGCCAGTCCAGGCTTTTAAGTTCCTTAAGGAGATTGATCATATCTTATCTATATTTGTACCTCGCCCAAGGCTTAGCAGGGTAACTTGCACATAGTAGGTGTTTTAAAATGTCTTTAATTGAATGTTATGTTTGTTTAATTGAATGGACTAAGTTCACATAATGGAAAATGAAGGAGATAGCATAAAATGTGCAAAGAACATAGTTTGATTTTTAATTTCTGTGTTGATACCTCAATATATCAAGGACTTGTGATTTGGTTGGGGTGGAAACTTCTTCCGTTGTTGCTGATATAATCCACTGAGAGTTGTCGGAGACCTGTGGCCATATAGTATATGTAAGATGTACAATTTGAAATGTCATCTTCCTCTCTATGGGTCCAACATTTTAACTGCCTAGACGAGCCATAGATAACTAAGAGACAGAGTTACCAAAAGCTCAGAGAAATCAATCGAGTTGCTCATAATTACACAGCAAAGCAGAAATGAAAGCAGAGCTTGAACCATGAATGGTCTTTCTGATTCCAGGTCCAGAACTCTATCCACTATTCCAGGCTACTTTTTCTTCTCTGTTAATATCCCTTGGAAACTAGAAGAGAAAAGTAGGCAGTCTTATAAAGCATAGGGAAAGCAGTCTTTTAAGGGTTTACAAACACTGATTGTTATAAAAATAAAACAATTGTTTAAAATTGGCTATAGAAGAGTACATTGGTGAAATTACACGGCATGCTTGGATGTCTCTGCGCCACCTGTCTTTTGTCTTTTCAATTACACAGTTGTCAGTGTCTTTTCTATGTGTCAGTTCAGTACTTACAGTATAGTCAGTCATTAAATGTAAAAAAAAAAAGACACATATTAAAAGGTGTGAAAAGGAAGACTTGGCAGTTCATGATGGAATAAAACTTCAGGATAACATGTCTGGTTATGCTATAGAGCCATGAGTCAAAAAACCGCCACTCCATGTTCATATCGATGTACATTGCTTCTATCCAATTTAGCAAGGACTTGGTTATCTTTGTCCCTTAACAGAATAGAGAGTTTGTACTGGCCATTAGAGCATCCTAAGGGTTTCTCAGAAATAGCACCTTGGATTCATTTTAAAAACTCAAAAGAATTAACATACTTTGAGGGAGATAGTTACATGGATGCCAGCCATGGAGAAGGGAGAGTCAAAAGCTAAGGTCAGTTTTTATTTTCCATAAATCTTATTTACCTGCCTTGTGTATTCTCATTACTATAACATCTAGGGCTTCTTCAGACAATGCCCCAAGGGCTGGGGGTTGGGGAACAGTCTCAGAGTGCTTATTCACATATGCAGCCTGTGGCTAAATTTGAATTAGAGAATCCTTATGGACTTACTCTTCCAGTCAGCTTAACCAAGTTATGTTGTGGCAAGTGCCAGGCAGAGCCATAATCCCCAAGATGCCCGAGGGAGGGAAGATACAGACACATAACAGTTGCAACCTGTCTGCCTTCCCAATGGGTCAGGATGCTGGTGGGTCACATAGGAGGGCAAACAGAAGGAAAGGCTCCAGGTCACCCCAGAGACTGTAGCTGTGAATTTCCCTTATGCCAAAGACTTCCCTAGGTCAGAGTGTGCCTCACTACTAATCTGAACATACCTCAGTACAATTGTTTTCCAGCCAGCTGCATACACTGGTAATAGCAATGATTCCCTCTGCTCCCTCCTTAAGTACCCTAGTAGAAGCCTGCCTTCATATGTTGAAAATGGTGGTGCAATCACTCCCATAACAGCTTCACTTGCTTCCTTCTCCGAGGCCCTAAGGACAGTATATCTCTGCTAATGTTTTTCCTTTTCTTTTTGCCCAGGAAAAGTTGGACATTTCAGAATACTACTGGTGAAACTTCCTAACTGGGAAAGGAGTGGGGACTTTTTCTTTTTAACTACCAGGTTTCCTTCTCTGGGTTGTAGCCCTTCCCTTCTGTGAGCATCCCTAATTTGCCTACAGACTAAGATCCCCTCCAGTTCACACTTCTCTCAGGATGCCATCCACAAAAGCATGGGTCCTTATTGTTGCCATGGAAATTTACTAGCTTGAAGTATGAGACATGGAAGACTCTGAATCCTCCAGGTTGGATGTAGTTTGTGGGTTACCATTTTCAGTCACTAAGAGATGGTAACTAGATCCACATATCTAACAAAACCTGATCTCCTAGTTCTAATGAGATCATAAGAGTCTTTGCCCTTCACTGATTTCCCATCATTACCTATGTACCCACACCAACCCTCACTGAGTGACTGAGATTCTCATTTGCAGATGATGTTCCCGGTTCATCAAGACTGCCATTTGACCCAGATAAGCCTTTAAGAGATAAAAGTGCAGCTGCAGTTGTTTGTGTGATTCCAGGCCTTTCTTTCTGTTTGGGGGAGGGGAGAGGAGGGGAGGGAGGGAAGGACAGGGGGTGAGAGAGAGAGAGAGAGAGAGAGAGAGAGAGAGAGAGAGAGAGAGAGAGAGAGAGATTCAGCAGTGTTGTGTTGACATCCTCGGAAGGCAGCTAGCCAAGAGTTAGGAAGAAATGAAAGATGAAAGTGCAGGATGATGGTGTGTCCCTTAAGCATCTCTTTCTTGGTCTCCATTAGGCCAGCACCAAGGAAATTGTTTCCTCCTCTTATGCCAGTCCGGACAGATATTGAGAGACTCCAAAAACAGCCACATGACTTTTAAACTTTGATGTTTCAGGTGGTATTAGAAGGACAGCTTCCCATCAGAGAGATGGTCCTTTCTGTGATTGGCAGCCCTTCACACTGCCTATGTGAATATGTCAGATCCATACTTTGTACAGTGTAAAGTGAGCAACATTCAATTCTAGTCAATATTTATTAAGCACCTACTGTATGCAAAGCACTGTGCTAAACTCTGGAGATTCCAAGACAGAAAGAAAATCATCTCTGCCCTCGATCAATCTTTATTCCCCTGGAGGATACAACTTGTGAATGTTACCTTTGTGGGGCTCCCTATCACTGGAGGGAAATCCCTTAGCCGAGAAAGGTGACTATTTCTTAGGGAAGTTGTTAAAGCAAACAAACAAAATAGCTACCTGTGTGGATTTGTAGATAGATGACCTTAAGGTCCCTTCCCTCTGTGAAATTCTGTGACATCTTACTCGTTGCCTTGCATGATCTTGTGTGTCCATGAATGTATTCACTGCACTACTCCCTTTTTTGGTTCCAAAAAACATTGGCAAGGGAAGACACTGAAATTCAATGAAATTACCTTAGATTTCACTGAGGCACGCTTTCCTTGTTCCCCTTTAGCATGAGCAATTGATAGCTGGTGGTTGACATTTTACGCAATCTGTGTTTGCGGTGTGCCCTGGTGTCCTAGAATGAGACTAGACCAGAAACCCCAAACTAGTGTCTAGTTATGGTTTTGTATAAAAATTCTGAAGCCATTAAGGAGGAATGTCTTGCCCTGACTACTGGGAAAAAAGGGAATGAACTCACTTCTACCCGTGTTCCATTCTGACATTTAGATGGGAGATTAAAGGGCCTAGATCAGATCCTGTCATACTTAACCTGGCTCCCTCCTACATTTCCAGTCTTCCTATACCTTACTCTCCTTACTTTTGTTAGAAACATACTTAGTCTACGAATAAACAATGCTCGTTGGAAAGCCAGGAAGGTTTTCATTATATTTTACATTTATTCTTCCTGATAAATGGGTACGTCTGCTGAACGGAGTACAGGAGAGTACAAAGACTCAGACTAATGCCAGCCCTTTTATTGGCTCGCAATTCAAATGTCCTGCCTGGCTCTTCATTGACCAGGTGCAACCCACTGAACTGCTCTTGTGATGCCCTTCCTCAGACAGCTCATTTAGCATGCACACAAGCCTCTCACCTTTCACCTGATCAGAAGTCTAGTTTTGCTAGATCACAGCTATGATCAGAATCAGTCACCTGACTTACGTTCTGCTAAAGCTTGGGAGAAGGGCGGGGGAGCTTTTAATCCTGTGGAAACAAAATTCCTTTCTTTTCCCACACTTTATACTCTGCAGTCCAGTAACACTGGCCTCCTGGTTGTTCCTTGAACAAGACACTCCATCTTCTTACTCCCAGCTTTTTCACTGACCTTCATGCTTCGTCTCCGCCTCCTGACTTCCAAAGAGTCTCAGCTAAAATCCCCCCTTCTGCAAGAAACCTTTCCTGATTTCCCTTAATGCTAACGCCATCCCTCTCTTGATTAGCTCTAATTTATCCTGCATATGCAAAATAAGCTTCAATGAACTTAAAACTGCCCTAAGACTTTTGGGACAACCTAGAGATCCTGTTTGTACTTAGATGTCTTTATATTGTCTCTTCCATTAGACTGTGAGCTCCTTGAGACCAGGGGTTGTTTTTGCCTCTCTTTGTATCCCCAATGCTTAGCACAGTGCCTTACACATAATAGGTACTTAATAAATGCTCCTTGACTGACTAGATCAGAAAAAAAATAAGATAATTTTCAGGGTCTGGGATTTGGTGAGCTTTGGCAGCATGAAGAAGGAATCGGGGCAGTACTGGTAGATAGCAAATAAAGAAAGCAAGATTAGCTACTTCAGTTGTTCAATTCAACTAACATTTGTTAAGCTCCTACTATGTGGTAGGCCCTCTACTAGGGTCTGGGGATACAAAGACAAGCAGTTCCCCTAGAAGCTTCTATTCTGTTGAGGGACACACAGTAGGATCATATGTAGATAGATAGGCTTTTTGCCTAGATAGAGTAATTCCAAGAGGTAGGAAGCCATCAAAAATATACTTACTTCATTCTTGATTGGCTCCATGAGTCAGGGAAGGGAAGCAGAAAGAAAGGAATATTTTATAGCACCTACTATGTGCTAGCCATTGTGCTATACTTTATAAATATTGTCTCATTTGATTCTTACAAAAACCCTATGAGGTAGGTGCTACTATCATCATCCTCATTTTACAAATGTGGAGGCTGAGACAAGCAGAGGTTAAATGACTTCCCCAGGGTCACACAGCTAATAGGTGTTCAAGGACAGATTTGAACTCAAGTCTTCCTGACTCCAAGACTTCCTGACTTCCAGACTCCAGGGGCTTCTCGTTGTACCCACTGTTTCAGCACAATCTTTGCATAATATGGCATCATATTACGATAGATGGAAAGAAAGTTTTGTTCTCTGAGGTCATAGTAGTCCCAGAGACCAAGACAACATGAGATAATTGAAATAAAAATATTGTCTACCTGGGTTCTGGCTCTAGCATTAAACCTGAACCTCCCTAACAATTAGGGAGAAAGTCACTTGATACTATGCCTAGGTTTCTTTGTCTAGGAAACAGGTATAATCCTATTTGATCAGCAGGGGGAAAGACCCTGAAGATGTCAATACCTAGGTGTTTGGAATCTGAAGACTTCTTAGTCTGAATCTGAATATTATTAGTCGTATGACCCTGGGCAAGTCCTTTGTGAGCAAGTGGGAGTAGTCACAGTGGCATGTGGACCTCAGAGGAAAGGGTGCTTTGAAGCCATTACTTTATGGATTTTAAAGTGTTAAATAACTGTGAGTTTATAATTAAGGGCCTAACATCATACCTGGCAGATGATAAGCACTGGATAAATGCTTGTTGAGTTAAGTAGCAACAAATACCCCAGCAGGGTCCCTGAAGTTATTGTAAAGTTTCATAAATGCAGAAACCCTGTTTCTTTTGTTGTCAACACATTTCCCCCATTATTCCTACCTCTCAACTTTCTTCAACCCCAAATTTCCACCCTGTTTCAAACTCTCATACCCAGGTTCCAAGACTTGCTTTGCACATTGATTGAGCTAACTCGACCACAGTTTGGCATTGCCAGCCCTGCCTGCTTCTTTGCATGGTTTGTGTGCAGGTGTTGCCTCTGCAATCTGGACCCTTCATTGGTCATATGTGCATCCAGTGTCCCCTAGATACCAGGAAGAAGAGATGTTCCCAGCCCTGGACACGGTGCTAGGCAAATAAACTTGTTTGTCCAACCCCCTTCCTGACATTAGTCATCTTCCAGCCTGGGTGGCGTTGTGTCTGATAATTAGTGCCCCTTATTGAAAGGCACACCGGAAGACTCTGTCAGTGGACATGGGAGGGCGGGGGAAGCTTTAAAAAAAAGCAGCTGTTATTAGCGTTTTCATCATGCTAATGGACAGCTCATAAGGAATGGGGCTTCTCATCCCTGGCACTGAGCAACACCCTTCAGACAAAAGCATTGTTCTCCCTATTGATAAGTGTGGCTCGTGGAGACCAGCGATAGGATGCTCATTTTTATCTGTTAAATGCACAGCACTTGTTAAAAAAAAACCCAACAGTGGCCTTGTTACCACTTGACATGACACTAGGTTTAGCTGTTTACAGTGACACTCTGCTGCACCCTTTAAAGAAGCAGCCAGGGGTCAGATTCATTAGACTCCTTCAGCAGAGAGGCTCAGACAGCATCTGGTCGGCTCCTTTATGAAGCCGGGTGGAAGCCGAGGGACAGGGAGCTAGCATCCCAGATGCCTTTTCAGGCTCCCTTGCCGTGATTGCTGTCTTACAAGGTCTGCTCTTTGTTGCCTGAGCCCATGTAGCTGGGCCACTAGAGGAAGAACCATTGGGTGTTTGCTTGAGCCCCAAGGATGAGGAAGATTAAGAGGTTCGGGGTGTGTACCAGTCTTGCTCTTGGCCTGGCACCCACACAGTGGAGAAGGGGTTAAGTGGGCTTTTCTAGCTTCAGCAAACACTGCCCGTAAACTGAGTTGAACTTTAGACTTAGCCCTTTATTTCTCTCCCCCCACCACCTATTTTATAAGTATTGTCTTGATGCAGTCCTGGGACCAGCTCTTGCTTTTGCTGCTGCTTCTTGGAGCCTCAGAACTCTTTTGGCGTGGTTAAGATATTTCTGGGTAATAGTTAGGCCTTGTAGGGGCTGTCTGATTGGAGGAAAAGGAAAGAGGAAGCAATCTGCCTGACATCACATCTGGATCACTGTAGTCACGGTGACCAGAGCAGCTGATCTGGTAACCTAGAAGAGAGAGAGAATGCCTGTTGCATTAAGAATTGGAGCATGAGCCTCAGCTCTGTCTCTGTGTCCCTCCTTTCCCCTCTGTCTCTCTCTGTCTTTCTCTCTGTCTGTCTGTCTGTCTTTCTGTCGGTCGGTCGATGATCTAGTAGATCCTTCCAGCTTTAAATCTGTGATCCTGTAATCCTTCTAGTTTCTCTCTCCCTCTCTCTCTCTCTCTCTCTCTCTCTGTCTCTCTGTCTCTCCCGCCCCCCCCCCCCATAAATCAATGTGCAGTAGAATGCATCTGACAGACAAGAAGCGGCCTCTGGAGCCCAAGCAGGATGTTGTGAGAGGACACCCGTGGCTACAGAAGGGCACAGAGGGTGACTGTCTCCACTAAGGCAGGGCACCTCTGGCTCTGGTGCATGACTCTCGTCTTATCTCATAACCTGTCAAGGCGCCTTTGTTTGAGTTTCTGCAGAAGCTCATTTTTTTTTCTGACTCCAGGTTTTCCTTAAGGAGAGCTAGAGTATTTCACTGGGATAAATAATACACGCATTGAAAAAATGCAAACACCACATCATTATCTCCTTATGCTTGGGTAATGTTTCATTTCGTTTGTAGAAAACATCCCTAGCCAAGACTTTCTTTAGGGCTACTGTTGTTGACCATGGGGTCCCTTGAATTCCATTGTCTTTGTGAGATTCATTGGAAGAAACAGCCAAGTACAATTTGATATTGTCAACAAACAACAAAGACGATTTGGTATTATCTTTGAGAGAGAGAGAGAGAGAGAGAGCGCTAGGATTATAGGATCACACATTTAAAGCTGGAAGGACCTACTAGATCATCTAATCCAAAGCCATCATTTTTCAGAGCGTAAAAGTAAGGCCTAGTTACATGACTTACCCAGGGTCGCCTGAGAGCCCACTCACCTTATTTTACGGGAAGAAAAGTTCAAGCCCATAAAGTGAATAGCTCATGGTCACACAGATGATTAAGTCTTAAATAAGAAGGTGTCATGGAGGAAGATCATTACATTTAGAGTGAAGAGAACCCTTGGATCCAACCATACCCCTGGTACCGGGTCACCAAAGAGCTTGGGCTCTTTGGGTCTCAGTTTCCCCAGCTTAAAAATGGATTAATTATACCTGTGGCATTTAACTCACAGGATTCGTGTGAGACTCAGATGAGAATATGTGGAGTGCCTTGCAAACCCTAGAGGACTTAATGTTACCATTAAATGGGAGAACCAGTATTCAGACCCAAGCCTTGTGATGCCCAAGGCCAGCACTCTCCACACTGTAGTCTGCAGAAGGCTTGTTTGTGACATAATGCTTCCAACAATATCAAAGCTTCAAGCTTCTTCTGGAATTCACATTTTTGGTTTGTAAACCCAAGTGATTTTTTTCCCCCCAGCCCTTTCTCCAGTTCAGCATTATCTACTCCTTCCTGCTTCTTCCAGCCTCACAAGGGAAAACACCTATCCTGGGAATTCCCTTCATTTCCAAAGCTTTTACCTCCACTGACCTTCAGTCTCCCAGACTCCTGTGCACCCTGGGACAGCTTTCTAGAGGCTGGGAAGTTGTGTCAGTGATTTTTGAGCTTCTCTGTGGTGATGGATCAGATTCCTGGATGTGCTGAGCTTTGTTTGAGCCCTTTTAAGCCCACTCAGAGGGAGATGGATTCTGTTAGGGTTACAACCATATGGTTCTTCCTTAGGAAAGGAAACTTGAGGAAGAGACTCTTCTATCTTACTGACAGGCAATAGGCCTGGGAGTCAGGAAGACCTGAGTTCAAATTCCACCTCAGACACTTGTGTGTGACTTATCGGTTAACCTCTCATTTTCCTCGTTAGTAAAGCAGGCATAATAATAGGGCTATTGTGAGAATAAAATGAGATGATGTTTCTAAAGTGCTTTGCAAACCTTAAAATGCTGTATCAGTGCTAGTTCTTGGTAGTATTAGTAGTATTGCCAACAGCTTCTCCTGAAACTTGACATTCATTAACCAGCATTTATTTAGGCGCCTGATAGTGTGGCCCAGACTGTGCTGCTGGGCACTACACTTACAAAGATAAAATCAATATAGTACCTGCCCCCAAGAAACTTACATTTGGGGGGATGGAGAGGAAAACATTATGTACATGGGAAAATACATATAAAATATATGCAAAGTAGATACAAAGGAATTTCTGGGGGACATTAACAGATAAGGAGTGAGACTGGGCTTCCTACAGGAGGAAGTACTTGAGCAGAGCTTTGAAGGGATCTGTGAATTCTCTGAGGCAGAGATAAGGAGATTTCAGGCATGAGGGACAGCCTGAACAAAGAAAATGAATGCCTCCAGTCTGCCACATCCTCTTCTATGGAAGGAAGGAGCCACATGGAAGATTGGCTTCCATGTTAAGAAAGCAAGAGGCCTGAGGAGAACAATTCCTCCTTCCACTGTCTCTCTCCTGCCATCCTCAGCAGGGGCAGTGGTGCCCCACCCTTTGTCCCTTCCCCCATCCTCTCCCCAGCATAAATCTATATATCCAGATAGAGATCTCTCTTTCTCTGTTTGTCTGTCTGTCTCTCTTTGTGTACACACACACACACACACACACACACACAATATACCATCTCCTTGTCTCTTTTTAGGTCATTTATAATCAGCAGTCATGGAGCACAGGCCTCATTAGTGATATAGCCATTCCTTCAGTGCTTCAGAAATAATCATTTAGAAAAAAATGCACGGTTCCCTTCCCTTGAGAGCCTGTGAGTGATGAATTTATTTCAGTTTGGCTGGCTTGGCTGTCTTGCTCAGCCTTATTTCCATATTTATTTCAACAAATAGTGTTGGGTGATAGCAACAAAGCACATGCTGGGTGTATACACACACTGGAAATGTGTGTCCACACCAGAGTCCTCATGGCAAAGGTGGGGGTGGGGGGTGGATAGAGATGGGGAGGGCATGGATGGCTAACAAAAGAGCTGGCCTTTTGAAAAATGCATCCCTTGAGCTGAGAAGAGGTGTGTGCATGGGGTGGGGGGTGGGGAGGAGGAGTGGTGTTTGGCTCCTGATTATTTGTATTGGAGAAGGAGGTTGGGGGGAGAAGGAGGGGAGAGACACAGAGTTGGAGACCTCATTGATTCTGAGGCCGCCAGCTTGGGTCCAGACAGTGTCCCCAGGGGATCTCCAAGCCCTCAAGTCTGCCCCCCACCCCCAACTGCCATTCCTGTAGGGTCTGTGGACAGGTGATTAACTTTCTCTGCCCGAAGATGATTAGAGGCTTGGTCTGGGTCTCTTCAAGTCAACATGGCTAATTGTGATAAGTAAGGAGAGGTGATGCTGGAAATCACAGCACTAAATGACAAGGGAAGAGAAGGCAGCAGGCTCTAGATGGCAAATGGGGTCCAACTGTTGAGATCCCAGATGTGCCGGCCACCTGGTCTGCTGAAATCTGCTCCTTTAGCTGTTCTCCAGCTTTCTGGTGTTTCTGGCCGAGACCTCACATTTTAACATCCTGCATTAGTTAGAATGGATGTTATCAAGTAGCATGAGCAGAGGATCTGAAATTAGGACCTCTGTTCTGAGTTGTATCATTGACTCTGGGCATAACCTTAGGGAAAGCTGATTCACCCCTATTAACCTCATTATTACAGATGAGAAGGAAGAAATGCAGACAGTGTATCTGAACTCACTGAATTGCTGTCACAATGGGAAACTGGAATTTTTAAAAGACTTATAGTTTCCATAGTGAAAAACTCCTCAGTACGTAGAACCCCTCGTTGCCTGTACCCAAATCCCTTTTTCTGTGGCTCTCCAAACCATTTTATCAGACATTTATTTTTATTAGTATTAGTATTATATAGGGGTACTTCAGTACTGCCCCTTCCAGATTCAAGTCCAGATTTGTGATTTTATTCATGTGGGGAACTTCCAGTGTGAAAATGCCCCCAATGATGCAGATGAGCAACTTCTCTGGTCTTAGAGGTTTGCATGGGACCCTGAGAGATTAAGTGAATTTGCCCATAGTCCCACAACTAATATGCATTGCGGCAGATCTTGAATAAAGGTCTTCCCAACTCCAAGGCCAGGCCTCTAGCCTCTAGCCTCCTGTACCTCTTTAGGAGAAAAGGAAAGAACAGGGGGAGTAGAGAACCAAGAATAAAACTTTTGGATTCTTAATGGCTGTGAACAAAACACAATCCCTAATGTAGCTTTACAAAAAATGTGCCTTTCTCTTTCACATCCCTTTTAGAAGGAAACCATTCCTCTGTCCCCAAATTAATTCAATGGGCCACGCAGAAGTTCCCAGGAGCAAGGGAAGAGATGTGTTGGACAGCATCTAATGGCTTAATATCCCACAGAAAATTAGACTCCTGGAGATAAGGAAGAGTTTTTGTTGGGTAGGCAAAGCTAAAAGGAATTTGCTATTGTTCATTCTTCACCAGAACTAACAAGAAAGTGGTTGAAAAATGAGCTCTAGGCCTTCTCTGTACCAGAGCTGGTGGCCTGGGCCCAGAAAGGAGAACAGCTTCCATGATAAAGAGTTGCTGAAGTCAGAGGCACGTTTTCTGTGGAAAGGCACTTTAGGGTATAACCTTTACCTTTTTGTGGGCTTGGGCCCCTTTGGTGGTCTGGTGAAACCCATGGAACCCTTCTCAGTGATGTTTTTGGTTTTTTTAAGATTTTTTGCATACATTATTATAATGATGAAGGAAATGCTGAATTTCAGTTAGAGGTTGGGGAGATAAAGATGTCATTTTTTACTCATCCAAGTTCATGGACCTCCATGAAATCTATCTACAGAACCTTTGGGAGTCTGTGGACCCTAGGTCAGGAACCTCTGCTTTCAGGACTTGTGACCTGTTCACAGAATTGAGAATCCAAAGGTTTTATTTCTTGGTTCTTCTTACCTACTGCACCTTCCTCTTCTTCTTGTAAATGGGGGGCTGTACTTTAAGACACCCTAATTTAGTAAGTAATATACATATTAACATTCATATGTAGGTTCACATCACCATCAGGAATCCATAAGATTTAGAGCTGGATTTTAGAGATCCTCTCAGACAACCCTCTCACTTTCCAGACGAGAAAATGGAGGTTCAGTGTATTATAGTAACTTCTGGAAGATTCACAAGGGTAGCAAGCAGGTAGGGCAGGGATCTGAACCCATCTCCACTGACTCCTGATTTCACTAAAGGATGGAATAACCTCGGGCAATGCAAAGAAGCCATCCTTCACTGAAAGAAAGGCAGTGTAAAGGAGAGCATTGTAGGTGTCTCTAAAGAAAGCCTAGACAGAAGGCACAGAAAATTAGGAAAGCCACAGAAGGCCCAGGAGATAGGATACAGCTATCAGAACAGAGGTGGCATCATGGATGGAATTAAATGAAAAAGTAAAATGGCAATAATTGGATGAGACTTAGGAGGATTTAATGGCCCTTCCTAGAGGGAGTAGACCAATGTTAGAAGTTAGAACTTTGTGATCCGTAGCTTGTGAAAATACTTTATCTACTACTATTCTCTTTGATATTTATCAAACATCTATCTATAGCCCTAAAAGACTATTTTGTGGAGAACTCGCACAAGACAAGCACTCACATGGTAGTCAAAAGAAGCGATACAGGGACACTCTCAAAGTCTCTCTTAAGAACTTTGGAATGGATCGTATGACATGGAAGACACTGGCACAGGACCGCCTAACGTGGCGTGCCCACATCAGAGAGCAAAGCAAAACTGAAATAGCTCAAAAGAAATGAGAGGTGTGCAAATTTAGAGATCCCACACATGGACTACTTGTGCCCGACCTCTGGTAGAACATTCTGAGCTCGTTTTGGTCTGATCGGCCACAGTCGGGACACATTGTAACCTGACTCAAATATAGTGATGTCACTTTGGTACTCTTCGAGAATGAAGGACAATGTCTATAATCCATCAGCCCCTCACTAAGGCTAGGAATACCCAGCATACCAGAAATCTGGTCCATCCTTACACATAGTGGAATCAAATTATGATGGTATAGACAAGAAACAGTCCGAAGCATAGCTATGATAACAATGGGGCATTTAGAGGCATTGGCCTCATGGATAGAGGCTAGTCTTGGAGTCAGAGTCAAAGAATTTGAGAAAAGGGACCTCAGTGTCCATGTAGTCCAACCTGTACATGCCTGATAGGTGGTATAATCATGAGGAACTGAGTTCAAATTCTGTTTCTGATGCAATTTGTAGTAACGACAGCAGTAGCAGCAGCAACAGTGACAGCTAGCATTTGTGTGGCCGCCACTTTAAGGTCTACACTTTGTGTGATTCTAGCCTCCTGAGCCTCTGGTTCCACATCTGTAAATTGGGGATTAGAACATCCTCCTGAGATTGTGAGAAAGCTCAAATGAGATAAAGGATACAAAGCATTTTGTAGACTTTAAAGCACCATATAAATGCCTACTATGATTAACATCTCATTCTTACTTCCATATCATCCATGTACATCAAGCGATTAATAAGATGTTTTGATTTGACTCCGTCTTTGATTTGGGAGCCATATCTCGTTCTATTTCGAGGAGGCAATAATGGATTTAAGGCTAAGCAGAACGTTAATTCCTTAAATTATCTCCCTGAAGAATATCGTGTTTTATATCCATTGTTCTTGACGTTATTGTGTGGGTAGTGTGTTTTAAATAGAGAACAACTTTCCACATGGACATCAAATACTCTCACGTTCTTAGTGTATGTCAGTCTGTTTGATATCTTTGCAGAACATAAATAAACCATGAGTGGAAAACTGAGCAAAAGACTTGGTGGCTGTTATTATTGTTATCAGCAGCATCTTACTCTTCTTATCTTTTTTGGTGGGCTTCTGATAGGAATGGGCCAGGGACTAATCATTTAGAATAATACTTTTATTCAACTCCAAAAACAGTTCTTTTGTCCTCATCTGCAAGAGTCTGTGGAACGTTAAGTATAAATGAATAACAGAATAGTGATTTGTCCCAAGATTGTCTTTTTCATTGTTACTGTTATTTCATTTTTATTTTGCTTGTTGGGATAAGTTGCTGTCTTTTTTTTATATATTTATTGCCCTATGGGTGATTGCACAAGTATACGAAATAACAGATTTTTTTGTAGTTGAATAAAAGTATTAGGGTTTAAGCTCATCCCCTGTAGGCTCCCTGAAAGCATCCTTGGTAAATCTCCAATAACAAACAGGTCAGGATGTTGTACATCTTATCTTGGCTCCACGTGATTTTAATCTCCTCTTCTAGGTCTCTATACTTTGAGAGCTTTTTGTTCCATGTAACTTGGAGATTAGGAGTATTTGGCACGGCAACATCTAGTAAAAATGCCGTTCTTAAGTTTTTACGAATCGGTAGCATGGTGGGGTGATTGTATACAACAGTTGAGTCTGTGACGTTTCAGTACAGTTGATATACGTTGAGTTCTCCAGGACATTTTGAAATCTGTATTTGTATTGTGGGGATTTGTCATCTGTCTGTACATGAAAGGTGGTGCTTCTGTTGTATAATTCTAGCCATTAGGTCGTGTTTGCCAGGTATTCCATAGATGGAAATTTTTACAGCCTGCACTGATGTATTCTACAGTGTCTATTGTTTGCCTGAATATTGATCTAAGTCTGAACTCCTTAAGAATAACTCTCCTGTAATTTCCAGTGGTTATGTCCTGGTCCTACATTGTGGTCTTAGCAAATCTTTCCATTTCGACAAACAAATCTGCATAACTCAGTCCTCTATTTCATATTTCTTCATCATCGGTGGAATGAAGAAATTGGTCTGGGTGTTCTCAGAATGGCCTTCCAGCTTTAGATATCATGATCATAGGATCTTCTTCTGTATTGTTGGCTGAGTTTATGAGGATTTGTCAATGTTGTGGTTGTTGTCATCAGTATTATTGTGGTGGTTGTTTGGGGATCACTGAGAAATTCCTTTCCAGTTATTTGCAAAGTAGCAAGTTCACTAGAAGAAACTGGTAGCAGGGCAGCCAGGTGGTGCAGTGAGTAGAGCACTGGCCCTAGAGTCAGGAGGACCTGAGTTCAAATGCAGCCTCAGACACTTGACACGCTTACTAGCTGTGTGACCTTGGGCAAGTCACTTAACCCCAATTGTCCTGCATTCCCTCCTGCAAAAAAAAAATTGAAAAAAAAAAAGAAACTGGTAGGGTTGCCTGTTACTCAGACATTTCCAAGCAGTGGTAGATGCCCTGCATCCCCACAATGCTGCCTGTGGCTTTCTTTTTTATGTTGAATTAGCAATGGGGAGAGGAGGATATATTCAGCTTCCTCCAGGGTCCCTATGTCTCAATCACTGGGTGGCTCAATTTTCAGTGAAATTATAACAACTAATTAAAATGATGGCTGGTTGCCTGGTTCTGATTGACAGTTTGATCAGCTGGTGACAGTGGTATGCTCCATGACTCTTTTGGGGACCCTATTAGCGGGAACAATACCTTGAACATAGTAGGCATTTAATCAGTGTTTGTCGAAATAGGCAAAATGAAGTATATACTATCCTTGTCTACGTCTTATCATTGTTATTATTAAGTGTTATTATTGTAATTATAATTATATTGACTATGTGACTATGACCCAATATTAAGTAGGTGGCAGTGTGTTACAAACTATAAGAATTGGCATTTAAAAAATCACTAAACATGTATGACCAGAGGAACACATAGATCAGTCATTTGGGGTGAAGAATGACATAGGACCATCCTGGGTATATACTGATACCCTCAAGATATTTTTTTTAAAAAGAAGGTATCAGCTTAATATAGGTAATTCTTTAATGGTGGATGTATGGAAAGACATAGGCATAATTAAGGGGGGGGGGTGTTACCTGCATTAGTGGAAATGTTTCCAACAAAGCATTATTCTCAAATTCATCATGTCAGTAAAAGTCCGTGTGCACTTATTGAGCACCTACTATATGCCTATGTGCTCAAGACAAAAAATGAAAGGTAAGCTGCCCTTGAGGATTTTACATTCTATAAATACAACTTCAAGTAGAATAGTTCAGGAAGATACAACTTAAACCTCTCCAGCCCAACTTATGGGTCTCCAGTGGAAAGAACCAGGGTGGTATCCTCATGGGGAGAATACCTCTGTACTGTAGGCCTTTGTACTTTCTGGAGGGAAGGTTAATAATATCAAAAAATGTAGCCTAACGACATATCATGGAGTGAGAGAATGCCCTGTTTAATGGTTGTCATTAAGGATAAAGCCTGCTCTCAACCACCAGTGCTGATTTCTTGGTCTTTGGAGAAATACACAGGTGTGCAGGAACTGGGGAAGGGTCCTATTTGTGGCATCAAATAAGCTTGTTGATCTCCTGGGGCCTGCTTGCTTGAGCAGGAGGGAGACAATTTTTAATTGGTAACATGACCACGCCCAGAATGACATGGAGACAGGGAAAAAGGAGGGTAATTGAATAAAGATCTGCATTTGCTGTTGTTTTGAACTACAAGCAACTCTCAAGAGTGCCTTCAGAGGGTATTTTCTATCACCAGGCTGACTGTTACTCAGTGGCGTCACAACGAAAGACAGGTCCCCAATTTGAAGGGCATCAGTGATGCCCAAGTGACATGTGTTTCAGCCACTGCCCTCCCTGGCCCTTTCTCCTTTTTTCAGTGAGTCTGCTAATGGAATGATGGAGAGGCAGTCAAGCTGCTTGATTGACTGATGATCTTAGCCATTTTCCTGGGTGCCTGTGACATCTTTCTCCTCTTCTCTGTCATCCAGATTTTTCCTATTTTTATGTGGATTTATTTATGGGAACTTTTGTGGGGGATAGCAAAGTGACCACATTTAACTACTCATGGAATCATCCCTTTAGAGCTAGAAGGCACCACAAAGATCATCTAATAGAGCTTCTGACAAAGGAAAAAATAGAGCTTCTGAACTTTATGACAAAGAAAAGACAGCCTTCAAATCATGCCACTAATCAGCTGTGATGCCAGTATTTGAACCCACAGTCCTCAGGCTCCTGATCCAGTGTGCTTTCCACTGGACATACTGACTCTGGCTCTCCTTTTTCTATTTCAGTACTAACTACTTTATTACCTTGTATTTACATATAGAAATACTTGTTTCCCCTAGTAGATTATTATCTCTTTGAGGGCAGGCTTGATTTTTTTAAAAAAATTTACATATCCAAAGCCTGGAACATAATCAGTAATTAATAAATACTTGTTTGATGAATTAATAAATAAATGAATGAGAAGCAGAAAGTCATAATGGATAGAGTACTGCCCTAGGAGTAAAGAAGATCTGGGTTCAAATTCTGCCTGACACATACTAGCTTATGTGACTAGGGACAAGTCACTTAACCTCTCAGTGCCCAAAGCAAGTGAGACTATAAATTACAGATGAATTGTTGATCCATGTAACAGAAGCAGCTTCGATCTGCTGGGAGTTCCCTTCACTGATGAAATCACAGCTCCAAAACAAAACAAAAAACTTATAGCCAAGAGAATTAATCTTGCAGTATCCTCCATTAACCACCGCAGAACAAAGTCACTTACACACATGCTCTTTCATTATCTATATACCCCACATAGGAGTATAAAGATGCTTTTGCCTGTGATGGTCAGCTACCTTAGCAAGATAATCACTAGAGTGTTTCCCCCCAATACTGAAAGTAGCGCTTTGAAAAAATAATATTTGATGTTTTATATGATTGCGCATGTATAACCTATATCAGATTCCTTACCATCTCAGGGAGGGGTAGGGGAAGGAGGAGAGGATAGAACTTGGAACTCAAAACTCAGAAAAAAAGTGAATGTTGGAAATTATTTTTACATGTAACTGGGGGAAATAAAATATTATTAAAAATGGTATTTGAAAGAAATTCTTCTTTGAAATAGGCTTTGACTCTCACCAGTGTTAACTTTCTTTTTAGAAATAATAGTAGTCGTGTTAAGTCACTCTATCACATTTACTAAGCAGTCACTGTGTGTATGTCACAATAACCAGCACTATGAATAGTTAAAAAGGAAGAAAAGACAACAGCCCTAAAATCCACTTATTTAGAATCAGAGATCTAGAGTAGAAGGAACCTCACAGGCCAATCAATTTTTGTTTTATGGATGAGGAAACTGACATCAAGGAGTTTAAGTGATTTCTCCAAGGTAGCAAGGGTAGCGGTGCAGCTAGGTGGTGCGGTAGATATAGCATCAGGCATGGAATCAGGAGGATCTCATACACTTACTAGTTGTATGACCCTGTTTGCCTCAGTTTCCTAATCTGTAAAATGAGCTAGAGAAGGAAATGGCAAAGCATTTCCAGTATCTTTGCCAAAAAAAAAACCCCAAATTGGGTCACAAAGAGTCAGATATAACTAAAACACCTCAAAAAGTAATAAGTGAGATTTGAAACCAGGTCCTCTGGCCCCAAAGCTAGTCTCTTTTTGCTATACCGTATGGCCTTCTTGGGTCAAGAATTCTTCCTTAGACCAACCTGTTGTCCTGAGGAGCAGATCAAGGCTACCAGGAGTCCTATGATTAAGACTACACAATTCTGGCTAGTGTGAACAACAGCATCTTCCCATGGCCTGTCCCTTCAAGAGCAGAGTTCCTCCTCCCTTGCATGCAGCATCTATGAGTAATAATCAGATCATTCTGGTTTATTTTTCCAATATGGGAACATTGCTCTAAATCAGGAAGGGACCTTAGGGATCATTTAGCCAATTCCCCCCTTTTTTAACTAAGAAACTGAGGCACAAAATAGTGAAGTGGCTTCCCCTGAACCACACAAGTATATGCACTTAGATCCTCTGACCCCCAAAGCTGGTGTTTTTTTCACCGTATCCTATGTAGGGTTAAACATGCCATATCCTCTCAGTAGAATGGGAAGTAAAGGACTGTGCCATTTTATCTTTATTTCCCTAGCACCTGTACAGTGAAAAACAGTAGGAGTCATTATACTACTAAATAAAAAGTGAAATTATTCAAAAACTAAACAATTTTTGAATAATAAAATTATTCAAAAATATTTTTGAATTGAAAAAAACAATCCAAGAGATGTGAGAAACACATATAAACACACATGATGAAAATCAGATAACAAATATAAAATCATAGAATTAGAATGGACCTCAGAGGTCATCTACTCCAACCCCTTCCGTTTATAAGGGGCACAGAAAAATGAAGTGACTTTCCCAAGGTCACACAGGTAATAAGTAGCAGATCTGGGGTTTGGACCAAGGTCTTTTTGACTCCGTATATGTCACATTGAGTCCCTCAACTCGAGCCAGATGAGCTGTTAATGCTCACTGTCACCAAATACGCCACTGTTGAGTCCTCCTGGGGGTGCTCTTTTTAGTTCCATCCAAATTAGCCATGCTTTCCAGTGCGTGGATACTCTTCACAAGGGTGGAGGTCCCCCTTGTTCCACTCTCCTCTCCCTGAAACTGGAATCTGTGACAAAGCTGCTTGCTTCCCCGCCCCCCACTCCCACCCCAGCCAATCCAGGTTGGATTAGTGGTATCTAGGTGAATGCCCCAGAACTTTATTGAGTGGTACTCCCCAGTGATCTGCAGGTAATTAACTTCTTCAAGTAAACATAGAAATCATAGGGCCAGAGGGATCCTTGAGAGGACATGTAATTCATCCCTCTGCCTCCATCCAGGAGTGTGTTCAAAGCATCCCAGAAAGTGTTATTTACCCTTGGTGAATGAATGTAGTTACATCTTTCAAGACAGAGGAGGATTTTTTTTAATTGCCTTTGATTAGGTCTCATTTATTCTCATCTCTTTAGGGGAGGAAGTATGTAAAGGAGTGAGCTTTGGATTTAAAATCAGAAGATTTGGATTTGAATACTGCCTTTGCCACTTAACTATTTGCATAGCCTTAGACAAGTCCTAACAACTTTCTGCAATTCCATTTCCTTATCCATAAAGTGAGACAGCCGGACTCAATGCTAAAGTCTTTTTTGGCTGTATTATTCTTTTATTCTAGACCCACAAAGCAGTGGGTATGCATTCCTTCAGCCCTCCACCAGCTACTGTTCATCTATCTCCACTCCAGATGTTCACGTGGACTGTTTGTGCCCTACCTGTTGTAGAGCCTTCCGAGCTCGTATTGGTCTGATCAGCCACAGTCGGATGCACTGTCCGTCCCCTTGACTCTAACATAATGATGTCATTTTGGTCCTCTTTGAGAATGAAGGACAACCACCAACAAATCTTTCCCCTTACAGCAGCTCACCCTAAAGTCAAGTATCACATTCATATAGCACTTGATGGTTGCAGATACTTTCATGTTTTCTTGGTATATCCTTGCAACCTTGTTAAGATAGCTAATATATATATCAGCCCAAGCCGTTGCACAAAGAAAGCACTTAATAAATGCCTGCTGGATAAATGGATTTTTAAAAACTAATTCCTGTTTTATGGATAAAGAAACAAAGACTCCAAGAGGTTAAGTGGTAGACCTAAGGTGGAGAAATCATATAAAAATTTCAATAAGACAAACTTAACTTTTGATGTAAGAAAAAAATTCTTAATAATCAGAGCTATCCAAAGAGATAATGGTCTCATTAGGAGGTAGTGAGTTCTTCTTCATCGAAGGTCTTAAAGCAGAAGCTGGACCATCATTTGTTAGGGATGTTGTCAGAGGCATTCTTGGTGTGATATGGGTTGGACTAGATGACCTCTGAGATCCTTTTCAATTCTGAGATTCTGTGAAACCTAGAAATCCTGGTCTTCTGACTCACAAGTCCAATCTTGACAAAGAATGGTGCTGACCAGATGCATCTCCACAAAGTGACTATAATTTCAGCATGATTGTGATGGGTACAGAACACACAAGGCAATATTTCTTCTTTTAGCCAGCTGTAGCACACGTAAGACAGGTCATGTAATGGTAAATATAACCCATAGCAGGTAATAGCATATTATGGAGGGGAAAGAGAAGAATAAAATATTACAAGAAACCTATTAATCTTATCAGTTGTTTATTTGGAATACTTGTGCAGGAACAAAAATATCTCAAGCTAAAATCTGCATTGAGATGAAGTGCAATTTTTAAAAGGTGACTCTGTGCTTTTTTTTCATCTAATATAATCGTACCCATTTCCATAGGAAGTACTTCTAGGTATTTTGTTCATTACGGTTTTGTTCTGATACAAATAGGAACAAGAATTTTCTCAAGCTTCTTCTCTGATCCTTCCTCTTCAGTTTTTTCCACTTACCAGTTTAAAAAAAAATATAGCTCCCACCATAACTACCTTCTTCTTTAATCCATATTCTAGCCACTAGTATTCTTCTAATCAACAGTTGTAAGGCTGATAGTGTTTTCCCCCAAGATCTTGTTGAGCCAAACCTTTTAGGGATGGCAGTCACCCTCTTTCATTCATAAAGGACTCTGAGGAAGAGCCCCCATCAGTGGTCTCACCCCGGCCTGGTCAACTTTCTGTCTTTGCACATCTCTAGAGATTATAACAACTATGAAGTGTGCTGGTGTTGTACCAAGAAACAGAATCAACTTAATGATGGGAGCTTCACCATAGGAAGTAAAGCCCAGGACTCTTATCTTTGAATAAGAATGTGAAAAACATCTTCAAGGATAAACTCTACCAACTTAAACCTCTATTCTTTGAACTTGGGCTCTAACAGCTCTTTCTTGGTGTATTTCTTGCATGTTGACCATAATTCTCTTGCCAATAAGCATTATTCTCTTCTTTCTTGGCTTTCCTCTTGGCTGCTCCCTTCCCTCCCACTTTAGCTTCTACTTTTCTCCTCTCCCACTCCCCAAATCGAACATGTACAGATTTTACGGTTCACTGGAGAATAAGTGGCTGTCATTTCACAGACGGGCCAGGATGTAATTAGCCACAATGCATCGGAGTAATGGAACAGATGTCTCTTTGTAAACTGAGTTTGCTGCTGCACACTCTGTGTGTGTGACCTGCAGTCCGACTGCTCCAGGCTATTCCATTCTGCTCCTTCCCCCTATCGCCCCTCTGCCTCCCCTTGTCTTTCTTTCTCCTTCTCTTTTCTTCCTTCCCTTTCTCCCTTTTCTCTCCCTTCCTCCTTCCTTTCTTCCCTCTCTTCTCCTGTTCCCAGAGGATTAGCTAACATGGGAGTATGTGTATGCTGCCTATTTTTGTTCTCTTTCCCCACTTCCCTGGCTCATTTCTCCTCCTGTAAGGCCACTGGTTACGTGCTGAAGTGTGAGTGAGCTGAACCTGTATTTATCGATGGAGTCATTCAAAACAGAAGAAGGCGATACCCCTCTTATGAGATAATTGGCAGTTTCAAGTTGCACTTATTACTGGCTGATAATACACAAGCAAAATCATAAATTACTGTTATGTTGTCTGGACTGTTGTTGTTTTCCTTAACTAGAAATGAAATAGCTGTGTCTCCTGCCTTTCCAGGGTTATTATTTAAATTTTAAAAGGAAGAAAACTAGACTGTTTGCAAGATGCTGATACACAAAAGCTATCAAATAGAGGGTCAAGTGTTTGTACCTTCTATTATATCATGGACCAGATCGTCTCTTTGCACTGGGGACCTGACAGGGTAGAGCCCTACTTTTCAAAGGCTAGGTTTGTACTTTTGTTGTTACTGTCATCGTTAATATCATCTACAATGTCAACACTTTGGGGAACTCCTGGTGTGGAAGCTACCCCCCGCTGACAAAGACTAGCAAATGCTCTGCAACTTAGAGTCTGGGAAATGAGAGCTAAAATCACTTGTACAGGATGACACAAATAGTAGTGCCAGAGGCCAGACTTGAACCCTCATCTTCCTAACTGGCCAACCCTCCTCAGTTCATTATGCTGTGCTGTCTCTCTTGTTAATCATTATCATGAATTAATGAATTTGATATATCTTCGGGATTAAAGGGTCCAGGGTTGGATAAGCAAATAGTGGACCTCTTGTACCTAAGAGAATAGTTACATTAAACCAAAGGGCAGAGGAAGTCAGGGCTAATGGTAGAGATTAAGGATCAATGAGAATAGGATGCTAGGTAGCACAGTGAGTAAGAGTTCTGGACTTGGAGTCAGGAATACCTGAGTCAAATCCAGCCTCAGGCATTTACTAGCTCTGTGCCCCTGTCAGTTAACCTGTCAGTCTCAGTTTTCTCACCTGTAAAATGGGGATAATAATCACACCTTCCTCACAGTGGTGTTCTGAGGATCAAATAAGATAACCTATGTGTAGTGCTTTGTTCATTTCAAAGCAGTATATGAATGCAAGCTATTACGATCATGATGATGATGGTGACAGTGAATAATTCCCATCCTTACAGCTTCTGCTCCTCCTTCAGTGGTGAGGAATGAAAAGTGTACAACCACAGAAGTATTTGTCTTCTCTTTGCTGCCTCCCTCACATTTTGCAGAAAGCAACCTGAATGAAAATACATAGAGATGTGGCACCCTGGTGATGACGATAGTCTTTGTTCCTCTGTTCTGTTTGATTGATTTTTTTTTCCCCTTTCTCAACACATGCTCCCAAGTCAGTCTTTCCATCCGCTCGGGAGCCTGGGATCACATGCTCAGGTCCAAGGTTAGGTTTCTGGACATGCATCTATTCTCTTTGTCAAATGAAAAACAATCTCCTGATTCCTCCCAAGCTATGAAATGCTGCGTAGGTCATCAGGGCAGTGAGGGAGCTTTCCCTTATTCAGGTTCAGGACCTGTTAACTTTGTTGTAACACCTTTGTCAAATCAATGACACTGTATGGTCCAAACATGAAACTGGAAGGAACCGTTAACTAGTAGCCAAATAGAGAGAGCCTTTTTTGTTTGTGGTTCTGACATTTCTAATCTGGATCTTAAGGGCAAATGGGATGTGTGTGATCCCAGCTATTGTCTGTTGAGTTTCCTACTGTTGAATTGCTTATTCAGAGTTTAATTTTTTTCAATTCCCTTCCTATGCTTTCCTTCTGTTCGCCACCTTTTCCTTCCCTCACCTACTCTTTCCTTCTTTTATTTTCCTTCCATTTTCTTTCTCTTCCTTTCCTTCTCTTTGTTCTGCTTTCTTCCCATTCCCGCCCTTCCTCATCTTTAATTTTTAATCCCTTTCCTTCCCCTTTTGTTTCCCCTTTCTCTTCCTCTTTCATTTATTTTACTTCCTTCTCCTTTCTTTTTCACTCTCTCTCCTTCCTTCCATCCTTTATTTCTCTTGCTTTCTTTCCATCTTAAATGTTCACATTTGATTCAGATGAGAACCTAGGAATTTCAGCTAAGTTTTGGAAATCATTAAAAGGTTATAGAGCAGCTTGAAAATATTTCATGCTATATTTTTGTACTATATAATATTAGATGAAAATTACAGAGCTGTGGGATATGAAATTGATCCCTAAACTATCGTAGCATATGGTAATTCGATAGCTCCTTGGCATGACCTCACTGGTACTCATAATGCCTATGAAAGTTGAAACCTTCACTGTTCTCCAAGGCATTAGAGGTAGTGGCAGTGTTAGTGGGCTAAATTGGAGAAGGAAAAGCTTGTAACTCTGTTACCATTTTATTAATAGGCATAGAAGCCAACAACCCTAGTACCTGGCCTATTTGGGAGTTCATTCATCATCCCTGTTGTTTTATTTTTATAACTAAGAGTAATCCTCTGCTTTCCCACACAGCACATCATGTGGGCAAAGTGCATTTGAACTCTGTTGTCAGATGTAGACATCTCTGGGTATCTTACCAATCTGACCTCTTCATTGATAGTAGAATGAATGACAGTCAATCACTTGACAATAGTAATCAATCAACAAGTATATTAAGCGCTTACTAACGTCAGGCACTGTGGTAAGAGCTGGAGTTACAAAGACCAAAGTGAGACATTCCCCATCCTAAAGGAGTTTGATGGAAGGATGCAATGTGTTTACATATAAGTATAAGTAAATACAAAATTACTGGGCAGGAAGTTACTATTGACTGAGGGAAATAAAAAAGGAATCTTGAAGGAGACAATACTCAAGCTCATTCTTGAAGGGATGTAGGGGTTCCAAGAGGCAGAAATAAGAAGGAAGAGTATTCCAGGCTTGGGGGACAGCTGCAGTGGGAGATGGAATGTCATGTGTGGGGATTAGCAATAAGGTGTGTTTGGCCATAGCCAGAATACGTGAGGAGGAGTGATGAATAATCAGGGCAGGTAGGTGGCACAATGGTTAGAGCACCAGGCTCGGAATCAGGAAGACTCATCTTCATGAGTTCAAATACCATCTCAGACCCTTACTAGCTGTGCGACCAGGGGCAAGTCACTTAACCCTATTTGCCTGGGTTTCCTCATCTATAAAACAAGCTGGAGGAGGAAATGACAAACCACTGTAGTATCTGTTCTGAGAAAACCCTGTAAAGGGGTCAGGAGGAATTGGATAGAACTGAATCACAACAGTAATGAATAATCAGCTTGGAAAGATAGGCTCCATACAAATTACAAAGAGTTTTAAATGTCTGTATTGTTTTCTAGCTGCAACAAATTGCCACTGATAACTTCTTGAGTAAGGTAGTGGTGTGATAAGCCCTCTACTTCAGGAATAACAATTTGGCAGCTCTGTGAAAGATGGATTGGGGAGCGGAGAGACTGGCCACAAGATCAGTCAGAAGGCTACTGCAGTAGTCTAGGCAATGAGTACCTAAACTTGAGTAGCAGTGGTGTGAGTGGAGACAAGGGGATGGATACAAGAGATGTTAAGGTATTAGAATCAACAAGATTTGTCAACTGATTAGGGGAGTGAAAGTAAAGAGTGGAAGATGGCTCCTAGGTTACAAACCTGAATGACTTGACTGGAAGAATAGTGATGACTTTGAGACTAGTGGTTTCATTTAATTGTATCACCAGCACCTAACAGTGCCTGGCACATAGTGTTTAGTAAACGCTTGTCAAATCATTGCCAATTGCCAATTGACGATAATCAATAACATACATGAATGTCCTTCAGCTAGCTCCTTAGGGTAAGGTAGTATTCCATGCCTTCTACTTGTTTGGGATCTCTCATTTTACTATTGGAGAACAGCTGTTAAGTGAGATCCCATGACTTGCCCAAGATCATATAGCTAGTAAGCATCTATAGTAGGATTTGAACCTGGGCTCTCCTGCCCATAGGTACTGTGCTCCTATCACTGCTCCAAGATATTTCAGAATCCCATCTTACACCTTCATAACTGAATATTAGCTAGTCTCTAATTACACACCCCCAGTCATGGGGAGGGAGCTCATTGCCTCCCTGAGCAGATCAGTCTCTTGATGGAGACAGTTCTAGTGCTTAGGTTCTTCCTTCTATCAAGATAAAACCTGTCCCTCTGACTTGTACCCACTTTGCCCTTCAGAGTTCCGCAGAATAAATCTTCCATATTGACCACTGACCACAGTTGTCAGGCCCCCTCTTGATTTTCTTTTTCAGACAAAAATATATCAAATTCCCTCAGTGGTCCCTTTTATAATAATAATAATAATAATAACTGGCCCCAATGTAGTGCTTTCAGATTAATGAAGTACTTTATAGATTGGGGAAGGTGATGCTTAAAGAGATTCTATGACTTGCCTAAGACCCCATAGGTAGTAAGCATCTAAAGAGGGATTAGAACTAAGGGAAGAAACGATGCAGTAGAAAGAGCTCTGGATTTGGAGTCAGAGGCCTCCAGCGTGAACCCTGGCTCTGCCACTTAATGTAACCTTGTGACCTTGGGCAAGTCATTAAACCTCAGTGTCTTCATCTATAATAACAACAGTGATAATAATAGAATTTGTATGGCACTTGAAGGTTTGCCTGTTGCCATAACACATTATCTCATTTGATCCTCATAACACCCGTGAAGTAGGTGCTAGTATTATCCTATAACAACAGTGTTACTTGCTGCTACTATGGCTGTGTAAGACCAACAACACCAGCACATAGGAGGGCTGCTAGCACAGGTTCTCTGATCAGCTTTTCTAAGGAAAGCAACTTCAAGGGGTTAACAATCTCACTTTAATCAAACATACATATACCATTCATTTAGTTCAGGGGGAAAAAGCCAGCACCCTGAACTTCAAAGCAAATACAAACAGAAATTATAAAGAGATCAACATTTTTGTCTAATCAAATCATGATACCAAAGAAGCACCAACATCAAAGCCTGGGGCGGGGTGCTGCTTCAACAGCTTACTCAGAGTCTTATCACCAACACTCTGTCAATGAGTATGCCCCCAAAGGCAAAATGCCAGCCTCAGAGCTCTTGTACCCTGTTCAGGGCCCTGAGGGCCCAGAGCCTACTTAGCAAAAAGGTGTGGGGCTGGGGCCTCACATCTAGTGAGTGAAAGGGTGTGGGCCTGCCTCTAATCAGGCCTCCCTTTGTTGGCCCCACCGGAGGTCTATTCAATTTGGGGGATGGGGGGGGGATCTTTCACTTACAGATTGGTCTTACATATCCCCAATTTATAGATGAGTCTGGGAGAGGCTGAGTGATTTATCCAGGGTCACATTGCTAGTAAGTGTCTGAGGTAGGATTCAAATTCAGGTAATCCTAATCCCAAGTTCAGCACCTCATCCTCTGTGTCACCAGCTGTTCCTGAGTAAAACAAGGCATTTGAACTAGATGGCTTTTGATGTCTAAATCTATGGCTCTATGATCTCATTGGAATCTGACAACAATCCTGTAAGTATTGTAGATACTTTACAGTTGATGGAACTGTGGCTGGGACGTAATTTGCCCATGACCACACAGTTATACTGAGTATTAAAGTGGGGATTCGTACCCAGATCTTGTTGCCTTTCGTTCTTTATACTACACTGCCAACCTTCACTATCCTGGTAGCCTTCCTCTGAATTCTTTCCTGTTTGTCAGTTTCCATCTTTGAAAATATAGTGCCTGGACATGAACAGAATACTCCAAATGTGGTTTAACCAGTTTAGAACACAATGAGACTATTATATCTCTTCTTTGGTATCCCACGCTCTGAGAAGGAAGCTCAAGATGGGTTTTTTTGGCAGCCCCATCACAATAATAGTTGTGATTGAACTGCTAGTCATCTGAAATCTCTAAGCTAGAGGTTCTTAACCTGGGGTCTGTAAATGTGGGCTTTTTTGTTTGTTTGGGGCCTTTTTAATAATTATGTTTGAATAAAATTGAAATTTCCTTCATAATCCTATAGATTTTATTTTAAACATTTAAGAACATGATTTTGAGAAAGAGCCAATAGGCTTCAATCACTAGACTGCCAAAGGAGTCCATGATATAATAAAGCTTATGAACCTCTACTCAGAGTTCTTTATTTGTACATGAGCAGGCCACCTCCATCCTTTATTTTACGGGTTTTTTTTTAATTTTACTGCATGGTTCTCTTTTTATCCCTGCCCATTAAATTTTCTTTGATTGGTTTTAGCCTATCATTTTAACCTTGGAGGTCTTTTAGAACTCCAGATTTTATTATCCATTCTTCCTGTACATCCTTCCCAACTTCATGCCCTCTACAGATCTTATGAGCATGTCTTCTCCTTCTTAATCCAGGTTCTTTAAAAAAAAAATGTCAAACAGGTTAGGATCAAGTCCAAAGTAGAGTCCTTGATATGCCTTTAGAGACCTCCATCTTGATTGATACTGATCCATTAATCAAAACTCTTTGGTTATGTTTGTTCATCCAATTACAAATCTACCAACTGTATTTTTTTACAGACCACATTTTTCCATCTAATATAAAAAGGATCTCATGAAAGAGTTTGTTAAACCTCTTGCTATGCTTCTAGATACATATGTCTGCTGAATCTACCTTATCCTCCAGTCTAATACTGTTTTTAAAAATTGAAAGTGTAGTTTATTATAGTTGGTTCTTAGTGAAGCAGTGCTGGCTTCTACTGTTTGCTGACTTTTCTAAGTGCTCTTAAACTTTTTGTGAAATTTAGTTCCAAACAACAGACATTTGTTGGTTTGACAGTCTGTTCCAGAGTTTTGCCAGGGAATAAGATCAGGTTCACAAAACTGTAATTTTTTTAAAAATTGACTATATCTTCCCTTCTTTGAAAATCGGGGCAAAAATCAGGCTTCTGGTACCCTTCTAAATGTCCATTAGACTTTAGAGATTACTTACAAGGATTCCACAATCACATTCCCAAGGTCTTTTAGTGCCCTAGGATATAATTTGTATATACTTAGAGAGATGCCTTGACCAAGTAACTTGACATCTTCTGACCTCAGTTCCTTTATCTATCAAATAAAGGGGTTGATTGGACTGGATCAGAAGTGCAAAATACAGGACCTACGACACTCCTGAGTGCTATCACAACCAGATTAAAATGTAATTTGGAAATTTTTAACAAAAATAAAAATACAATAATGCATAGATATTACATTTTAAAACTAAGTATGTCTCCCACAGGGATACTTAGGTATGGTTCAGAGGCCCCCATTTCTCTTTGATGATGTTTTTTGACTGACTGACTGACTAACCTAACAGTCCCTTCCAGCTGGAGCTAACTCTCAACCTCCTTGCAAGAGTGGATTATGACATTTTCAGTGTGAGCATTTACATCTCAGAAATCTGCATCCGCTACAAACCAGGGCTTGATTTATTGATTGCCTACATTTTAAAAGATGATGGAGACATTCAATAATGCGATTAAAATTAAAAGTTTGTGCCTTTTTTTCTGGAGACCCAGTTGTTAAACATTTACTAACATACCCCTATATTGCTCCATAACATTGCCTGAGCTCAGAAGAAGGGCAATAGGAGTCTCTGGGAATGAAGTCATCACCAGACTGGAAATGTTGCTGGTGACTGGAGGCTAATTAATCATAATAATAACTAACATTTATGTAGCACTTTAAGTCTTGGAAAGCACTCTATATCTATAACCTCAGCTCCAAATTAAACTCATTTAAAGTAGCCAAGCAACATGGAGTAGAGGATAGTAAACCAGCAGAAGAGTCAGAAAGACTTGAGTTTGAATCTTGTTTCCAGCGAGATTCACTAACTATATATGATCAAGCCACTTAATCTGTTTGCACCTCAGTTTCTCCATCTGCAAAATAGGCAGTCATGATAATCGTCGTTGTTGTAGAACACTGGTTCAGCAGATGTGGGATACATTTCCAGATGGCCATCATCAGAAACAGTAGCATAGCTGGCATGTGTATCATGTTTGTCTCATTCAAGAGATAGTGTTGCAAAGTATGGTCAAAGGAGCCTTAGGCCTGGATTCAAATTCTACCTCTGACCATATAAGTCATTTAACCTCCCTGAGCATTAATCTTCTTATCTGGAAGATGGGAATAGTACCACCTTTGGTGTTTACCTCACAGGTGGTTGTGATGATTAAATGATACAGGTAAAACTTTACAAACCTTTAAGCCAGGGATTCTTAGCCTGGGGTCTTTGAGCTTATTTTTGTTGTTTGTTGTTTTGGAGGGGGGAAGGCAGGGCAATTGGGGTTAAGTGACTTGCCCAATTTAAACTTATTTTTGAAAAATACTTTGATAACTTCATTAAAAATTGGCTTCCTTTGTTATCCTATGTATTTCATTTCTGTGCATCCTCAGGGATACAACGTTCTCCTCCAGGGCCACTTTTCCAGTTGCTATCTGGCTTTTTGTGTTAAAGTTAACATTCACCTGCCTATTTTCCAAGCACTGATTCCAGCTTACTTTTCAAAAGGCCAGACAGCGGACCAGGCTCTGCCAGGAGGCCATGCCCACACTGGTTCGTGCACATAGATCGTGCCAGTCTTTTTGCTGCTTCTAAACTGAAGCTTTTCCCCCTTAGATTGTATTCTACAGGTTCATTGCCCTTAACCCCTGTTGGGACGCTGGCATGACTTCATTTTTAAGGGTGCCCACACCTTCCTCGTGCATTTTCAGGGACACAGCTGTCCCAGCTTTTGTTTTCCAGGACTTTTCGACTTTTCCCTCCATTCCTTGTGACCAAAGTGGGGAGAGTGGATGGGAGAAGATTACTGCTGGTTTGGGGTTTGTTTTGTTTTGTTTTGTTGTTTTTTTAAACGAAGTCCCAGCAAATAGAGCCGGGTCTGGCAAACAGGTGCTCACTGCAGGACGGGACAATATGGTTTGACAAGTTGCTTATGTTTCCTCTGAAAAAGCAGAGCGGGGGTTGCATTTAACAGAGCTGCGCTCGCACAAAAGAACAAGGATTTCGGTTTTATCCTAAATGAAGGAGTTCTTGGGCGGCTTAAACCAGAAGTGGCTCGCTGGTCTCCTCACAGCAGGCAATTATGCCGCATTCAGGTGGCTGCTAGCGTGGCAGCTTCTTGTACACACAATCGCCTGGGTGAACATGCAGAGTGTTCCAAATGGAGGAGGAGGTGCCTTTCTCCCAAGCTGATTGGTCACAATCTCTACCTGGTTTTTAGAGTCAGAGATTTAGAGCCAAGAAACACCTTAGGGATCATCGAAGCTTGCTTCCTCATTTTGCCAACGAGCTTGAAAAAAGGTCCAGTAACTTGCCCAGTCACACTGACACACCCAGGATTCACATCCTGTTCTTTGTCTCCAAATTCAGTGTTAACGTCGGACCACACTCCCTCCTAATCACAGATCCAGTCCTGGTTCATACTACCCGTTAACACAATCTGTACCATATCAAGGTGCTATTTCCACTCTTACAGGCAAAGAAGCATCCTTACTGTGATAGGTATAGAGGACTAGACCCCCCATCCTGAGTGTGTGCTGTGGAAAGAATATAACCTTTACCAAGAGACTCCCAGTGGAGCGAGCAAGTGAGGAAATACAGACCAGCCTTTGAGAGTCCTTAGGAAGACTCTGTGAAGAGCCAAGAGCGGTGGAGAGGGCTGTGATAGCTGAAGTGGAAGGCTGGGACTTGGGACTTCTGAAGTGGAGGGTGCCTTTTGCTGCCAGCAAGTGCTGGTGGGCCCTAATCCAGATACTGGAGGAAAACATCAGGCTGCGTTGAAGTGGGAGGGAATATGGCTGCTGAGCTAAAGGGCATGCATAGCTCCTCAGAACATGGAGGGAGATTGTGGCTGAATAACCCAGGAGTGGTGTGCTGGATGTAAAGTCACAATATAATGAGAGTAACTGACATTTATGGAGCTCCTTACATACATTGTCTCACTGGGGCCTGAAAATAATAAGAACTAAAAGTTCTGTTATCTTTATTCTATGGATGAAGTAAATGAAAATCAAAAAGGTTGAGATACCTGCTCGCTTTGTGACCCTGGGCAAGTGACTTAACCTCTCTTGGACTCAGTTTCCTTATCTGTAAAATGAAAATTATTTTATTTTAAGGATGATTTTAAGGATCAAATGAGATCAAAGGACTGTAAAGTACTTTGCAAACCTTAAAATGCTATCTAAACAGGAGCTATTGTTCTTGTCTCCTAACTAAGGAGTTTATGAGGCAGGGTTTGAAGGCAGTTTTTCCCTGACTCCCAAGTCCTGCACACCATTTACTGCGCCTTGCTGCTTCTCATAGAAACGAAGATTTAGAGCTGGGAGGGACCTTAGAGATCATGTAGCCCAGTGCTTTCACTTTACAGTTGGGGATACTGAGGGCCAGAGAGAGAAAATGATTCACTCAAGGTCTATATAAGTAGGGGAGTCAGGATTTGAAATCAAGTGCTTTAAATAAAAAAAAAAAGTCAGCAATCATGTAGCATTTATTAAATGCTTCCTGTGTGATAGGTGGGCACTATGCTAAGTGCTGGGGACATAAAAGAAGGCAAAAGCAGCTTCATTCTGGTGTTCTTTCTGCAGCACCGAGTGCTGCTCTCTCCCAGAGAGGAGGTATAGGGCTTCCAGAACAGATATTCCTGGGGCAAATCTTAGTGGGGACTCTGCTGCCAGAGACAGCTCTAAGCCTTTGAGAGACACCCCCAGTTACAAATGAGGATGGATGACAAGCCGAGAATCCCTAATGGTTTTATCAGGGCAATCCTTCTAGAACACCCCGAGCTCCTCTTCTCCCTTCACATCTGACTGGTTATCTATTGTTCCTCCTTTGCCATCCCTTGTCTGAAGGGCTTTGCAGCCTTTACAGGTAGAAGAATGGGCCACGTTCCCCCCCTCCTTCTTGAAGTCATTGTCTATATTTAGGTCAGTGACGTGATGAGAGATGTTGATGCGGTTTTTTTTTTAACCTAAAGTTGAAAATCGCCTCTCTGGACATGGGCGAATGGAAAAATCTCTGATGGAGTTGCTGCCACCGCCTTCCTCAACCAGTCCTGGTCTCTGTTGCAGCTTTTGCCCTGCCCTAATGGAACAGCCTTCCCTGATTGCTATCCCAACCCCCAAAAAAATCTGGCTTCACCAACCCCCCTCCGCCCCCCCCAAAAGCTAACACACCTGTTTCCATCTAGTCTTTGTAACCTTCCGGCCTAACACAATTACTGGCACATAGTAGGTGACTAATAAATGTTGACTCAATGAGGGAGTGAATGAATGAATAAATTCCCCCCTCCGAAGTGCAGAGTGATAGGGAGGGGCTTTGCTTAGAAGTGAGGAAGGGAGAGAGGACGCTGTCTTTACCTGGAGCGATTACCCAGCACTCAGCTCTGTCAAGTAGAAAATGTGGCCCTGATAGATCCGGTCCACAAAGGAGCTCAGCCTTTTTAATATGCAAATGCTCAGTCAGAGAAAGTAAATAGACATCTCCTTCTTCCGGGAATTAGAAGACAATCACATCTACACCTCCCCCCCCCACCCCAGCTCCAGTTCATTTTCCCATTTTAAGTGAAAGAAATTTTGGGTGTTCTCTCTCTCTCTCTCTCTCTCTCTCTCTCTCTCTCTCTCTCTTCCTCCCTCCCTCCCCCTTTCCTCTCTTTTTCTTCCTCCTCCACTCTCTCCTCTTTCTTTCTCTCTCCTTCTCTACCTCTCTTTTTCTTCCCACCCTTGTTCTTAAGCGCCTGCCTCCACCCCAAGTTTCTTCTGTCTTAGCTTCATTAGTTTGATAAGCAGACACCAAAAGAGGAAAGGGTGGGGGTTGGCGGGGAGGAGGTGGGGATTGCAGTGGGGGATCCGCCTAGGGGCTGCCCTGAGGTTTTAGAAGATGAACTGCTAATGATGTTGAATACATACCTTTTCAGACTGTCTGGTCCCTCAGGAAAACCAGGGTCCTTCTTCTTGCTCACTCTGATTGTCTTTCCTAAATACTGTATCTGGGGGGTAGAGTAGGAATAGAGGGAGGGAGAAAAATAGCCAGAGAGAAGGAGATGTTCATACAAGAAAAGGAAGAAGAGGAGGAGGTAAGGGACCTAGATGTGGGTCCTGCTTCCATATCTTTCTTTAGCAGAATATCTGATATTTAGACACTCCTCAAAATCAGGAGATCACAATCACAGGAGAGATTATTTTTGGTGGTGTTGGTAGTAATATTAATAATAGCTAGCATTTATATAGTACTTTAAGGTTTGAAAAGCACTTTACAAACAACCCTGGGAGGGATGTGCTATCATTTTTACAGATGAGGAAATGAGGCAGGCAGTGTGTAAGTGACTTGCCCAGGGTCTCACAGCTAGAAAGTATTTGAAGTTAGATTTGGAACAGTATTGCTTGATCCTCCCCTACTAAATGGATTTTTACCAAAATCAGGCCAAAGCCACACTACCCAGTGCTTGTAAGCCTTGGGCTTTGCACGTGCAAGCAGTAAACTTTCTTTCCATTTTCAGATATTTTCCTTTTTGCCTAAATGCTTTCCCTCAGTTTCTTGTCTTAGAATTTGCAGTCGATCAAGAAGTGTTTATTAAGGATCTAAAATGTTCCAGCACTATGCTTGGTCCTGGGGGTTACAAATACAAAAACGGGACCGTCGCTGCTCTCAGGAGCTAAATGCAATATAACATGTGAGGGAGGGATGGCAGGATGGTGCAGAAGAAGGGAGGCTTGGTCTCCACAGTCACAAGAATTGATGATAAGTACAGCCAGTAGCAATGGTACTAGTGGTTTAATTGTCTTTTCCAGAGTTATAGGGAGGAGGTGGTGACAGAGAACCAGACCTCCAGGTGGGAAGCTGTAAGGATTGTCAGCCTCGGTGTAGGGCTGACTGTAGACTGAGTTTTAACCAATCAGGTTAGGTCAGGCCCAGGAAAGTGTCCCAAACTGGAGTCCGTTCAGTTGAGCAGGGAAAGAGGGATCCAAAGAGCTATCAATACTGGTAGATAGAAGAAGGCAGGGCCAAGGGCAAGACTACTCAATTCCATGGTTCAGGTTATCAGGTTTGGAGTCTGGGGCCCTGGGGTCAAACACCAGCTTTGCTATTTTTGCTGTCCACATGACTTTGAGTAAAGTCACTTCATCTTTCTAGGCCTCACTTTATAGATTGGTCTATATGAACTCTAAAGACCTTTCCACCTATTTATACATCTACAATCCTGTGATGTAATAAATATTTATTAAAGGTCTTTTATGTTCAAGGCACCATGTTTAGGCACTGGAGACAAACAAGAAATTTTCCCAGCCGTTGAAGAATTTACATTCTATTGGGGAGACACAACATTTACATAGATCAGTAAATACAAAAACATGTGATTCAAGAGAGCAGACTGAGGAATCAGGAAAAGCTTCATTTAGAAGGTAGTATTATAACTGAGCCTTGAAAGATAAGGATTCTAAGAGGAAGATGTACAGGGTATCCCTAAAGTCTGCACACATAGGCAAAAATGCATATTTTGAAATGTTTGGAATATTAACAGACCTTAGCCCCCTTGACTTCTTTTTCTGGGGTATGCGAAAGGAGAAGGTGTACTCAATGAAAATCACAGATTCAGTGCACTTGATTGAACACATAAAGAGTGAATGTGCTAAAATTGACAGCAATGTGGAGTTAATGCATCGAGTTCACATGAATCTTGCAAAGCATATCAGCCTTTGCATCACAAATGATGGAAATAGTATTGAAGACGTTATTTGTTAATATTCCAATTAAAGAAAATATTGTTGAAAATTTCATTCATTTAATGAAAATATGCATTTTTGCCTATGTGTCCAGACTTTGGGAACACCCTGTATATTCTAGATATGTAGAACAACCTTGGGCCAGAGGGATGGAATTCCAGTTTGGGGAATAGCACTTGCACTATTTCAGTTGAATTGTAGAGTACATAAAGAGAAATAACATGAAATAAATCTGGAAAAGCAGGCTTAAGTCAGATTGTGAAGAGCTTTAAATGCCAATCTAATGACTAATAACTATAAATATTTATTTGAGGAGTATAGATTTTATTCATTAGGCAACAGGGAATCATTGAAGCTTCCTGAGTAGGGGAGTGACCTAGTCAGACATAGTCACAAACTAATTGTAGCTCTCAGAAATTAGAAGAGGTGGCCTCATACACTTCCTTAAGTAATGCTTTTTGTTTCTGTTTGTAAAGTTCTAAAAAGTATGATTTAAATGGGAATTGCTGTTAACATCATGCTGGTACATTTCCTCATGGTCACCACGAAATGTGCCTTTTATGGATAAGAAACTATTAGGTGTTGGGTAAGGAAAACCTTAGTCCCAGCCCTCAAAAATTGTACAGTCTAAGAACAGGATGTGTTGTGTTTAGTTGTTTTCAGCCATGTCTGACGCTTCATGACCCCTTTTGGGGTTTTCTTGGCAAAGATACTGGAGTAGTTTGCCATTTCCTTCTCCAGCTCATTTTACAGTTGAGAAAACTGAGGCAAACAGGGTAAAGTGACTTGCTCAGGGTCACATAGCTAGTAGGTGTCTACAGCCACATTTGAACTTAGGGCTTCCTGATTCCAGGCCCAGCACTCTATTCATGAACTGTACCGCCTAGCTGCCCTAGAAACAGTATAGCACAGCAGAAAGAATGATGAGTATATAACCAGAACACCTCTTAAACTACCCTCTGGGCCTCAGTTTCCCCATCTGTAAAATGTGTAGGTTGGACTAGTTGACCTCCAAGACCCTTTCCAACTCCAAATATATGCCTAAAATCTAGACAATTGAGACAATTTACTCGTGTCGTGAACGTTTATTTAGTTGTTCATTCCTGAAGGTTAGGGAAAGTCAGCACGCCTCAGCTGTAAGGTTCCTAGATGACTGAAAATACAAAGAAAATAAGCCCTTTGCCAACACGCCAACTTTCGTGGCCTTCTGTCTGTACTTACCACCTCTGATGGGTTTCAGGTTGGCTGTCAGTTGCTTGCTTTGCATGATCAGTATTAATGAGGTCCAGGTAATTGCACAGTGACCTGGTATCTGGAGCACAGAGTCTGCTGCTGGTGAGGCAACTTATTTAGGCCTCCGAGGGCCTCCTATTCCTGTCTATAAAATAACGAGCAAAGTGAGACCAGAAGATTGTGAAGATCTTTTCCAACTTTGACAATCCATGTCTATGTTCTGTGTTACAGTATGTTCTATGTTCTGGGACTCCTCGCCCTGACATCCTCTGTGCTGTGTGCTGAGGCCCCTTCCAGGGCTAACATTCCAGGTTCTATCTTCTCAGGTTAATTCCAGCTCTGACACCCTATGCTCCAAGGCCACTTTCACCTTTTGATAGTCTATGGTCTATGTGCTCCAGTTCTGACATTCTGCGTTCTATGTTCTAAGGTCCTTTGTTATTCTGACATCCTAAGTTCTAAGACTGCTTACACTTCAAACATTCCGTATTCTGTGTCCTAAGTTCACTTCCAATTTTATTCTGTGTTTTAAGACCTCACCTGGCTGTAACATACTTTCTTCTTTGTTATAAGGTCCTTCCTTCCCAGCTCAGTCTTCTAATGTCCCTTCTCCTCTGACTGTCTCCCTTCCAGTTTTGACACTGAATGGTCTGTGCTCTGTGTTCTAGGGTCCCTTTGTAGCCCTGGCATTCTATGTTCTGAAGTTGTTCTGAGTGATGACATTCTGTGATTCTGATGGCAGAAGACAATACCTGGGGAAAACAGCCACTTCTGTTATCCAAACTTCGAAGTAGGGGTGGCTACTTCATCTTCTTTGTGGAGCAGTTAGTGGTTTCAGAAAAGACTTTGTTATTGTTTGCTCATTCATTTTAGTCATGTCTGATTCTTCATGACTCCATTTGGTGTTTTCTTGGCAAAGATAACTGGAGTGGTTTGCCATTTCCTTCTCCAGGTCATTTTACGGATGAGAAAACTGAAGTAAACAGAGTTAAGTGACTTGCCCAGGGTCACACAGCTAGGAGTGTCTGAGATTTGATTTGAACTCAGGAATCAGGAAGTTGAGTCTTACTGACTCCCAAGTCTGGCACTCTGTCCACTGTATCACCTAGCTGCCCATAGTAAAGGCTTTGCAAGCCTAAAAAAATTAGGCTAAGTTCTTTATGTACATTGTCTGGTTGGAGCCTGGCAACAAAACAACCTTGCAAGGATAGTTACTTGTAAGGCATTGTATCCCCACTTTACAGATGAGGAAACTGAGTCTCAGAAGTGAAATGGCTTGCCCATGGTTACAGAGCAACAATAATCCCACAGATCTGGGTTTTGAACCAGTTCTTCCTGACCCAGTGAAGCATCATGGACTAGTAGAAAAAGCATTAATTAGCGCTTGAGCCGCTGGGTTCAAATCTTACCTCTGAACCTTACTACACACATGACATTGGACTAGCCACTTAATTCCCTGGAATTAAATTAAATTAAATTAAATCCCTCAGTCTTCATTCTCTGTAGAATGGAGAGATTGGATTCAGTGATCTCTGAGCTGTCTTCTAGCTCTAGACGTGATCCGAGGACTCCAAGGGCAGCATTCTGTCCTCTCCTTCACCTTGCATCACCTAGGCTCACCAGCACAGCATGGTTCTGCTTGTAGTAGTGAATCTGAGAAAACCTATACTGTCTTCTGTCTTGTGCTTCTAGCCCCATCCTCAGCCTCTGGGTAACAAGGAACAGTAGATCAGAGACTAAGGGAAGGAGGCAGACGTTGTCTCTCATCCAAGTGAGTGGGTGCTCAATGCAACTGCCTAAGTTTGTGCTGTTCCCTGGAATTTGTATCAAGGGATTGGATCTCAGTACAATGGAATCACTTATGGTGAAAGTGATTACAACAACTCCCTTCGACCAGAGAAATGAGCCTGTTGCTAAGATGACAGAGACAGAAGGTGGCAATTCCAGTCAAGATGACAGCGCAGTTTTCTATGGGTCCTTCAAGGACTGTCACCAGCTGTTTCACACAAAGAGAATGGAGGCAAATTGAGATTGCATTGGAGGTAGCACGAGTTGCCTTTTCCATCCCTGATTTGCAAGGTAAGGGACAGATCCCGAAGTCTAGATTACAGCTCTCACTAGTGCTTTTCTATCTGGCTATCTTTTTAATAGATAGTTTTAGAATATTAATTTGTGAAGAAAATGAATACACAAATAAGTCCTGGTACACTGGGCATCTCTTTTCCATGGTGCTTTACTGTTCTTATCCTAATGAGGCCTTAACACCACTATGGTAAGAAAAAAAATTTTTTTAATAAAAAAAATTATAATCTCTCCTTAAAACTTCAAACAGTTGTGTCCTGGTAAGAAAAAAAGGAAAATAAGTGTGACTCCAAGCTCTTTCAGAAGGCCATCTAGATGCAAAAGCAGAGATACTCTAGCCTATTTGTGTGATGGTTGCTAAGGGACCGTTTAGTCAGAGAACTCAAGTTGGATCTTGGATTGGGTTAATCAAATGGCTGAGGAACCTTGATCTGATTGGGGAAAAGACAGTCCCATAGGTTCATACTGCTAATTTGGAGAAGCATGAGGTCCCTTCCTGCTTTAAAAAATCTGTGATATTCTAGGGCTATGATCCCTTGGGGAGAGAGGGGGGCCAGCTGGGTAGATATGAAAAAGGCAGTTTTTTCCCTCATGTTAAGAAATGGGATCATGGGATTTTAGAGCTTGAAGGACCATTGAAATCAATTAACATAATCCTCTCATTTATGCAGAAAGGGAAACTGAGGCCACAGAGAAGTTGTGATTTCCATAAAGTCACAACCAGACTTAGCACTCAGGGTCTCCAACTATTGCAATTAGAGATTATCATTCTGACACAAGGAAAATAATTACAAGCTAAAAGGTTGCAAAGCTGCGACACCTGGTGATGTAACTGAAAGTCCAAAACTGTATCTTTCCAGGGAGAGATTTTGACTCAAAATATAAAAATTTGTAGTAAATTGAAGAAAATGCCCTAATCTGGCCTAGGTGAACCAGGGTTAAATTAAGCAGTGATTGATATCTGTTGAGGTTTAGTGAGAAGGGTACCTAGTTGTACCTTGTTGTTTATATTTCATTAAATGTTGCTTTAAAAATTTATATTGGTAGATCACAGAATTTAGTGTTAAAAGGGATTTTAGGGACCATCTAGTTCAGAGGGGTCTAACTCCAGGTCACAAGAGCCTGCAAATCTCCTAAGTATGATCTGAAAAGTAAAAAATACAATAAAACATAGGTAAAGTTAATTTGTGGTTTTCTAAGGCAGCTAGGTAGCAGTGGATAGAGCAGCAGATCTGGAATCAGAATGGCTCATCTTCATAAGGTCAAATCCAACCTTAGATACTTACTGTCTGTGTGACCCTGGGCAAGTCATTTAACCCGGTTTGCCTCGGTTTCCTCATTTGTAAAACGAGATGGAGAAGGAAATGGCAAACCACTCCAGTATCTTTGCCAAAAAGAAACCTCAAATGTGGTCACGAGTCAGAGACAACTGAAATGACTGAACAACAAATAACAAAAGTCATTATGTGGCATGCAGGGACGTAAACTAATCTCTTGTTGCAGATGAGAAAAGGGAGACCCAGAGGGGTGAAATGAATAATAATACTGGTTAATGTTTATGTTTAGCTGTTTTAATAGTTATATTTTAACTTTAAAAAAGAAAATATGCACAGTTGAGTAGGAAAGTGTGCCTGTGTCTCTCACATACCTTTCTATTTGGACCCCAATGCCATAACTAAGGTATCATCATAAACCTGATTGTGTCACAGATTAACTGTAAGTCAGGTATCTAGGAAGATGTCAACCTCCTTTGAATTTCTGCCTTGTCAATTCGACCCTGCAAAGGGAAGCCAGGTCTTTCTTATTCTTACTATCCCCAAGCCTAGATACACTCAGACCTTTAGAGGTGCCCTTCTCACAGAAGAGTGTTCATCTCTCCAGCAATGGTGCCCATGCCATTATGATTGAAGATGGTGCTTCTGCTAGGTCCGGTAGGTGATGTTCAAGTTAATTCAGGTAGAATTAGATCTACTTCTGGCTCTCAAGTGTAGTTTCTCAGATGCTTCTTCATAAATAACAAAAGTGGCAGAACCAAATAGATGACTTTGGGCTTCTCGAAATGAGTTATTAGTCAAGCATAGACCAAACACAATTGAAATGAGTATGAATGTCTGTGACAGGGTGATTCAGGAGTCATTGTGACACAAGACAGAGACCTCTGGATCTGGACTCAGAGGACCTGGGTTTGAGTCTTCACTCTATTACTTATGATTCATGTGACCTTTGGCAAATCACTTCATTTCCCTGGGGCTGTGCTTCCTCACCTATAAAATGAAGAGGTTGGATTGGATGAACTCAGAGTTTCCTTCCAACTCCAAATCTATGACCCCGTATGATGCTAAAGACCTTTTGGTTTTTTGATGCCAAAAAATTGCAGTTCAGAAGAGGTCACAAACAAGGGAAATGTTACCGAGTTAAATTTAATATACACTTAAAAAATAAGCTGTGTATAACAGTCATTCGGTGGTTTCATCTACAATCTCATTTTTCTTCTTTTTATACAGGAATGGTCGTGTGTACTGATGATTATTAAGTTCATGATAAAAAAGAAAAAAACTCTAAAAGAGATTTTTTGATTCTCTAATATTTATTAAGCATCTACTCTCTTCTCTGAGCTTACCATTTCACTGGGAAGACAAGATATACTCAGGAAACAATTAGGTAACAGCACGAGATAGCATATGAGTAAGTGCCAAGGTGTTTGATATAGACAACACAGTGTCTATTTCACCTTGGAAAGTTTCAAATATTTGAGGTTCACAGAAGCCAAAACAAACAATGATACAGAGAACATGGCACATATTTGGCTCCCCTTTTTCCAATACCCTTTCACTTCTTATGATTACACTGAAAAGTAGACACTGACAGACATTTATCTTTCTCTTCAATAACCTGGAGTTTGAACCATAATTGAGAGCTTTTGTCCTCATGCCCCAAATGCTATGTAATGCCCCAGAACCACAGAATTATGGAGTTGGAAGCAACTTCGGTGGCCATTGAATCCAGCCTTTGGACCAGGAAAGAATAACATAGCCACCAGGTGGTCTTCCAGCCTGTGCTCAAAGACCTTCAGTGAGGGGAGCCCACTTCTTCCTACACTGGCTCATTCTCCTTTTGGACAGCTCTTATTGTTAGCGTGTTTTTTTCCTCCATCTTAATAGTGTTCTATTTTTTCCAATTACTTGCAAATATAGTTTTCAACATTCATCTTTGTAAGATTTTGAGCTCCAATTTTTTCTCCTCCTATCCCCAAGACAGCAAGCAATTTGATATGGGTTATACATGTACAATTATATTAATCATATTTCCACATTAGTCATGTTTGAAGTAAGTATCAGAACAAAAGAGAAAAACCATGAGAAAGAAAAGTGAAAATAGTATGCTTCAATCTTCATTCCAACTCCATAGTTCTTTCTCCAGATGTGATAGCGTTTTCCATCATGAGTCTCTTGGAATTGTCTTTGATCCTTGCATTGCTGAGAAGAGCTAAGTCTATCAAAGCTGGTCATCATACCATGTTGCTGTTACTGCACTGTACAGTGTTCTCCTGGTTCTCCTCACTTCAGTCAGCATCAGTTCATGTAAGTCTTTCCAGGTTTTTCTGAAATCTGCCTGCTCATCATTTCTTACAGAACAATAATATTCCATTACATTCATGTGCCATAACTTGTTCAGCCATTCCCCAATTGATGGGCATCCCCTCGATTTCATATTTTCTGCCACCACAAGAAGAGCTGCTATAAATGTTTATGTACATGTGTGTCCTTTTCCCTTTTTAATGAACTCTTTGGGATACAGACCTAGTAATGGGATTACTGGATCAAAGGGTATGCACAGTTTTATAGCCCTTTGGGCATAGTTCCAAATTGCTCTTAGGGTGTTTTTTTTCTCCCCAAATTTGCCTTTTTAAAACTTCCCATTGCTTCAGGATGTGCCGTCTGGTGCCAAACAGAACAAGTCTAATCTTTCAAGAGCTTGCACACATCTATCATGTTCCTCTGAGTCATCCAGCCTAAATAACCCCAGTTCCTTAACCCTATCCTTCCTTATATGCCAGGGATTCAAGGCCCTACATCATCCTGGTTGTTTTCCTCCGGATACTCTCCAGCTTATCAAAGTCCGTTCTAGAGCTCCTCTAACTAAACATAGTACTCCAGGTGTGGAATGATCAGAGAAAGTACACAGAGACTACTCTTTGAAGACTCTCTAGAATATTTTTGTTGTTGTTCAGTTTTATTCAACTCTTTATGACCCCATTTTGGGATTTTCTTAGCAAAGATAGTGGAGTGGTTCGCCATTTCCTTCTCCAGCTCACTTTACAGATGGAGAAACTGAGACAAACAGGGTTAAGTGACTTGCCCAGGGTCACACAGGTAGTAAGTGTCTGAGGTTGGATTTGAACTTATGAAGATGAGCCATTCTGATTCTAGATCTGGTGCTCTATCCACTGCCACCTAGCTGCCTTAGAAAACCACAAGTGTCTGATGCCAGATTTGAACTCAGGAAGATGAGTCTTCCTGACTCCAGACCTGGCACTCTATCCACGGTGCCACCTAGCTGCCCTAAGATAGTGTTTTCTAGAACATAATCTCCCTACAAATAGGAAGGTTTTTGTGTAAGTTCTATAAAAATCTAGAGACAATAGACATCAATGTAGCTTGGCTTAGTTGGGGTAGGGGACCAGGTAGGTGAGTGGATTTGAGCTAGGCTTTGAAAGGTCATTCCAGGGTTAGAAGGTAAGATCTGATCCAATCCAATAAACATCGAGTGTCTACTATATGCGAAGTGCTGGGGATACAGTTAATGAAAAGCAAGACAGTCCTTGACCTCAAGGAGCTCAAAAACTAATGGGGGAGAGAACACACAAAAGTTGAAGAAGTGGATAGATCCAGCCAGCCTTAGAATCAAGAAGAACTAGATTTAAGCCTGCCTTTGACACTTACTAGCAGCATGACCCTGGTCAAGTCAACTTCTCTGAGCTTCAGTTTCCTCATCTGTAAAACAAGGGGTTGGGCTAATTTCTAAAACCTTGACACTTTAAATCTATAATCCTGTGATCGTATAATACCACATTATAGGATGTTTTATCCAGCAGCAGTGTGCAGGACAGTTTGAGGGGTGAGGAGGAGGGGGCAAAAGATGTAGGGAGGTGAGAAGAGAACAAAAACGGAACTCAGAAAATACCTTGGCCACATTTTTACTTGATCACACTCCCAGGAGTACCTTAATGTCCACAGTTACAGTATGAATTTAGTATTCGGGAACCTCTGAAATGTTTGTTGTAGTTATATTTATGTATATTTTAGAATGTAAGCTCATTAACCACAGTCTTTTCTTTGTTATACCAAGCGCTTAGAACAATATCTGGTATAGAGCAAGGTCTTAATAAATGCTTGTTGATTGATGTATGGAGAGGCAGTGTATTATAGTGGTTAGAGACCTAGTCTCAGAGACAGGAAGAACCTAGTTTAGGTTCTGCACCCAACATATACTGGAGGTGTGACCCTGCACAGGTCATTTAACAGATCATTTAATGTCTCATTGCCTCAGACAACACTAACAGTTTGGCACAGATGCCAGTCTACCTTGATAGAGTGAGTTTCCTTGTGAGAAATTCCTTACACCGATGAAATCTTGTCTGGATATATTTCTATCCATCCATTCGTCTTATCTACCTCCCCATCCCTCCATCTATCTATCCATCCATCCATCAGTCCATCTGTCATATTATATAATATATTGTATATACATATTAATACACATATACTCATACATATATGTATGCACACATATATTTATATATACATACATATATACATGTGTATATATACACAGAGACACATATATATTTGTGCACACACACACATATGCTTGGCATAGTGGGAAAAGGAAGACCTGTGTTCCAGTTCTGTCCATGACACATTAAAAAACATTTGTGATAATAGGGAAATCACTTAACATCTCAGAGCCTCTGTCAATGAATGCCCTAAGATTATCAGTTACTAACAAATTGCCAGTCTTAACCAGAAGAAGGTGTGTCCTCAATGGCAGTTATCTGTCTTAATGAAATCACAGGTCTGAACTTGAACCCCAACTAATGTCATTAATTGGTCTTACAACATCATGGCATTAGGTGAAACAACATTAAAGGGTACATTTAGTTCCAGGGGAATGATGTTTCTTCACATGCAATGAGCAATATGACAAGACAGATAGGTCCCCACTTTGGGGAGTTCATGTCCCCAGGTTTCAAAGGATAGCTGGGATCATAGCTGAATATGCAGTTTGTATCCCGGGCAGTTGGCCCAACAACCTTGCAGTGGTATTTCCCTACAGCTTGAATGCAAAATCGCATTTGTTAAAGTAACATTATTGAGAATATGCATAGATGTTTGGGATGTGCCACATAATCATTGTGTTTATGAAACTATCCATTTCTGGAGTGTGAGACCTACGGCCGCGTGCTTCTTTACCTTGCTTAGTGCCAAGCCCAAGATTGGTACTTGATGGGTGCTAATGATGATTAGGCGATAAGGAAGCCATTGATTTGTCATATGGAGAAAGAAAGAAACACAAGACTTAGGGGAGAGATTGGGTCCCTTGAATGTGAATTGGGGCCTCATTGGTGATACCCATCTGTTCCTCCGTCCCAGCCCTCCCCTTCTGCTACCATGGTGACATGTGTGGAATTGCAGCAGGCTTTATCCCCCAGAGGAAACAATAGTTTTATTTGAACTGCGTAACTTGGCCTCTTACACCCGACGTCTGCAAGCCCCATCCCCCATCATCAGGGCATTCTTTCCAGAGGCAGCTCTTTATACAGGCCGGTCAGAGAAGCACTCCCTCTCGTTGATCCTATCCCAAATTATCAGTGGGACCTTTTCACTTGTTTGTTTTTGAAATCGTGGGCTAGGTACAATGCCACTGGGGTTGTTTGGGGGTTAAAGTGACAACAAATGAGTGTGGCTTCCCCTCTGTTTAATAGCTCCCAGCTTGTTTTACACTCGGCCTCCCCTCCGTTTCTTCGCCGTCATTGCTGTTGACTCATCAGGCTGGGGCTGTTTGAGCTTAATTGAAGGAGTAACAAGGCAATCTCGGCTCCTCTTTATTCTTATCTTGGTACCTCTCCTCCCCCTCCTCCTACCCCCCTCCTGCCTGACTCACCATTTTGAGGCCCCCGAGCTTGGCAGCTTTATGAGACTTATCCATGGAGAGGATCTTGGGGGGTGGGGAGGCACAGGCACAGATGCGATACTTCAGCCATTCAGGGAGAATGTTTTATTTTTCTTCTGGTGGTGCTAGGGTTCAAGCTTCGGAAAATATTATTTATGACGATCATCGTCATCCTTATAGTCGTGCTGTTGCTGCTCCCGCTGCTGTTTGTCTCCCAAGGTCTGAGATGAATTGTGGGCAAGCCAGGAAGCACTGATATAGTTTCTGAACTACATCGAGGGAGAAAACTTCATTACTGAAAAGAAACATTCCAATTTGGGCCAGCTAGTGGAAGGCCAAAAGCCTGGTGGGAAGATGACTGATTCATTGGAAAGGTCCAGCCATCAGGGGACAGCTGTTCAGATCTCACCTCTGACACTTGCTTCTTCTGTGATCAACCTTGAACGTGTAACACAGTCTCTCCATTCTCACCTCTAAAATGAGGGGCTTGAACTGGATGGCCTTTGAGAAACTTCCAGGCCTAGGTCTATCGTGTATTTATTCTAACCCCTTAGAGACTTGGCACAAAACAGAACAGAGCGTTTATTTTGCATTTTTGTGTAGAGACCACATTCGTTTATTCATTCATTTATTCGATAAACATTTATTAAGCACCTACTTTCCATGTGCCAAGCATATAGTATATATACTAGGCAATAGACAGTCCCTGTCCTCAAGGAGCTTACAGTCTATTGGAAGAAACAACATGAGAACAAATACATACAAAGCAAGCTATATACAGGATAAATAGGAAATATTTAACAGAGGGAAGGCACTGGGATTAAGAGAGGCTGGGGAAGGCTTCCTGTAGGAGGGAGGGATTTTAGTTGGGACTTAAGAAGACTGGAAAGGTAGGAAAGGGCTAGGTTAGAAAAGGCTTCGAATGCCAAACAGAGCATTTTGTATTTGCTCCTGGAGACAACAGGAAGTAAAACCTCCCTCTATGAATACAGATCAGTAACTCCTAACTTCTGGTCTAGAGAGTTGATCGAGAACACTGCAAGGTTAAGTGGTTTGTTCATCTATGTCAGAGTCAGGATTTAAACATAGGTCTTTCTAACCAGCTCATTCCACAGTGCCGTACTAGCTCTCCAGACAGAGAATAGCTGCCTTTTAAAAACACATGAAAGGATAGGTTAGACCATTCCTTCCTGTTGAGGAAAGCATTTAGGGTACTGGACCTAGGATCACCCAGCCTGTTACTTGATCTGTAAAAACAGGACCGGTAGTACCTGTAGCATACCCTCCCCTCAGAGGGCTATAGTATGAGGATTCAGTGAGATTATGTAAAATGCTTGCAAAACCTTAAGGCTCAGCTTAAAGGTCAGTTGGTGGCTTAGTTCTTTTTAGAACGTGGAATGCTGATAGCTGCAGGATACATTATATTGGAAAGAACCAGAAAGTTAGAATCAAGAAAACCTGGGTTTGAATCCAGCCTCTGGGCAAGTTTCCCTGAGTCATGGTTTTTCATGCAGGCTTAGCTTGGAGTCAGGAAGACTTGAATTGCCTCTTGACACGTAGTAACAATATCAGTATATTCAAGCTACTTAATGTCTCAGTCCGCCAGGCAAACTAATAACCAAAAAGATCAGATGAGATAATGTTATGGAAGCAGCTAGGTGACATAGTGGATAGGACCTGGAGTCAGAAAGACCTGAGTTCAAATCATGCAGACACTAACTCACTGACCCTGGAAAAATCTCTTAACCTCTGGTTGCCTTAATTTCCTCATCTGTAAAATGGGGATATAATAGCATCTACTTCTCAGGTTGTTTTGAGGATCAAATGAGCTAATACTTGTATAGTGCTTTGCAAACCTTGAAGTACTATATTATGTTTTTATTACAAGTTTCAGTAGAAGGAGTAAGTATAAGGAACTACAGGGGACTCCCCATACAAATGAAATTAAAGGCATTGCCAAAAAGAAAAGACCTATGCTACCTATCTCACTCAAAATCTTGTGACTAATGCACTTTGTAAGCTTTACAGGTCTACAGAAAATGTGTTACTATTACTGTTGCAGAAATTATTTCTTAAATTCTTATGATAGTCCTCAGTACCTCAGGCAAGGGCAGCAAGGTAACACAATAGAATGAACACTGGGTTGGGAATCAGGAAAACTCATCTTCCTGACTTCAAATCTGACCTCAGACATTTACTAGCCGCGTGATCCTGGGTAAATAACTCAACCCTGTTTGCCTCAGTTTCTCATCTGGAAAATGAACTGGAGAAGGAAATGGCAAACCATTCCAGTATCCTTGTGGAGAAAACCCCAAATGGGGTCATGAAAAGTCGGACAAGACTGAAATGGTTAAACAACAAAAACAAGGAGCCTCAAGCAGTACTGTTGCTGGTGAGGCATCACTCGTTACATGCTTTCTTGGGTAGGTGGAATGGCATCTGCTCTTATCTTATGACCCTCCAGACACCTGGGCACCACCTCCATGGTCATAGCTTTCTTAACTAAGAAATCTGAAAGCGGGTAGGCCTGGAGGACAGCCCTACCCATTCCATAAAGTTTGTTAGAGCTGCTCCGTAAGAATCAACAGACAGGTCCTTTTCATGTCTCATGAGCATCTCTTAAGATCTGGCCACTTCAGCTGGCAGAGTTCATTCTGTGTACCAGCCCTCTCTGGATTGCTCTTAAGATCTGAAGAATGGCTCCTATAGCTATGAGTGACCCATCTCTTCTTACCCTTTCTGTGAATTTCACATCCCCTATTCTGCTTAAGACAGGGTTAACTTGTTCGTGGCCTTAGAAAAGTGATGGCATATGGAGAGATTCCTTTGCTCTCTGTGTGCTCATAGGGTTGAGTGGCCAACAGAAGATAGTCTTATGTCTGTAAAGGCACTGGCAGGTGAGTGGCTCAGCATGGAGCTTGGCTCATGAAGCTTATCGGAGGCATAAGTGATCTGAAACCCTGTATTTTCTCGAGAATAGGTGAAAAGAGAAATAACTCCTTTTCAAAGAACACACAAGCCTAAATCATTTCCTGCCATTTTAAGGAATCTAGGTGTAGTGGTAGATCTTGTGCCAAACTTGGAATAGAACCTGAGTTCCATAATGGTCTCAGATTCTTATGAGCCATGTTACTCTAAGCAAATCAACTTAACTTTTCTCAGGCTCAGTGTCCTCGTCTGCAAAATGTGGTTAATAATAGCACCTCCCCCCAGGGTAGTGGGGACTAAATGAGATCATACACGTCAAGTGCTTTGCAAACCCTGAAGCTCTCCATAAATACTAGGCATATAGTTAAATATATAATAAAGATAATATATGTATAATATATAACGCAACATATAATATATAATGCATAATATAGTTATTATAGTTAGGAGTTCATTTTATAGGTGTGGAAAATAAGTGCCTTTGTTTTATAATAAGCTTTTCCTCTTGCCCTTTCTCTTCAGTTCATATATGGAAGCTTTCCAGCTTCCCATTCTTTTCTGGATTTAATGGAATTTCACTGGGGGGTGGGATGGGGGTAAGTGATGCTTTAGCTTTAAGCAAGGTTTACTTACATCTTCCTCATTGGGCCAAGAGTATTTTACATAGATGCCTAGTGGAAGTTAACTCTATTCATACTTTTCATTTATATAGTACAGTCATAGAAGGAACACCACATAGCTCACTTCCCCAGCCCAAAATAGAATGACTGCCTACAAATTTCCTACTCCCCCTTTCTACTCCACTGGCAACTGCCTCTTCACACATACACACACACACACACACACACACACACACACACACACTCTCTCTCTCTCTCTCTCTCTCTCTCTCTCTCTCTCTCTCTCTCTCTCCCGGGAAGGGCTTCCAGTTGCCCCTCCTCCTTTGGCCGTAGCCACAAGAGCAGTAGGAACGTCTCAGCATCAGAGTATGAGTGTGATCCTATGGAGTCCACAGAAAAAGCCTGTAACCACTCTTAGTCTCTGGAAACTAAATTATCATCATGTTCTCTGCCAAATCTGAGAAGTTTGTGCTGTCACCTCTCAGCTGTTTGTCAGAGCTGTGCCTAAAATTAGTCGAGACCAAATCCATCACAAGCTCGGTTCCTGTTGAACAGCCACAGCAGAACAGGACTTGAGGGTTCACAACAGCAGCCGATAGGTGGCAGGCCTGTGATCATAGCGCTTCCTGACTCACTGGGAAATCCCAAATCCTGCACGATGGCACCTAGAACCAAAGAGAGGCTCTAGATTTTCTTTATAATACCTAAGCTAGCCGCAAAGACCCTGTGGGATCTCTTGCCAGAACTGTAGTGAGGACAAGGTCCCAGGGTACTGGAATTTAAAGACCTCAAGGAATTTAAAGTTGGCATCTCTGCTCCTTCCACAGGTAAAAACAACTGGTTACCACCTACCCAGCAAGAATATTTGTGAATGTATTTGAGATGACTAGGTAGATAGAAGGCTGGACTTAGAGCTTAGAGTCAAGAAGACATGAATTCTAAACCTCCCCATTTTCAATTGCTTCAGACACTTAGATGTCCCATCACAACTCTCTCTGCCTCAATTTTCTCATCTGTTAGATGGAGATTAAAATAACATCAAAATTCATGGATGGTTCTGAGACTCAAAAGAGACAATATACAAAGTGTGTTGTAAACTTTAAAGTGCAATATGAATGTTTGCTGTTCAGCCATGTCTGATTCTCAATAACCTCATTGGGAGTTTTCTTGGCAAAGATACTGGAGGAGTTTGCCATTTCCTTCTCCCAACTTATTTTACAAATAAGGAAACTGAGGCAAAAAGGGTTAAGTGACTAGGGTCATACAGCTAGCAAATGGCTAAGGCCAGATTTGAACTCACAAAAGAGTCTTTGTAACTACAGGCTGGGTCCTCTATCCACTGCACCACCTACTTGCCACATAAATGTTAGTTATTATACATTCTAGGTTTATTATTATTCCATTTTGGTCTAGTAGACGTGTAGTTTCATCCATGTGAATATTCCTATCAGCAATACAAATTGCAGCCTAACCATGCTTGCCAATCCTATGTAACTCTAGATTATATTGTTAACATAAATTAGCAAATGGCTTCATTCAGCATCCTGGGACCTTCCTCATAGTCCCTCCATATTGGTTACATACTTGTGGTTCCTTGATTCATCCTCTATTTTTGTCTCTCGCTTTTACCTTGTGACCTGACTACCATTTTTTTTAGTCATTCATTTCTTTGATAGCATCATTTATTCTGTGTATTCATCCTGTCTTACACTCTGTTTGCATCTACTATGTGAGACTCTTGCTTGCCCTTTGGGAGATCCATGGCCGCCTCCATTTCACAGAGACTGTTGGACTCCATCCCTTATAGCCATGCAATAGCATTGGAAGAACGTTGGGTGTTCAAAAGAATGTCCTCTGTTTGGGAGGGGGTCATTAAAAGAACAATTTCCCAAAGGCGTCCCAACCCACTATCCTCCACTTGTGCAATTCTGAAAGATGAAATCTTCCCAATTTCAATAACTATCAAAATGAAAATGTACAAACACCTGTGAATGAATACCTTCAGTCATCCTAGTGACGAAATAAGGAAAGCCCCATCCCCTGCCTCCCATTCTCTAATGACTTCTCCCCATTCTCAACTGACTTCTCCCTCTCTCTCCAAACATGCCTCTCACAAAACTCCCAAACCAAGTATAAGACAATTCAAGCCAACATTCATCCATCCATACTTCCATTCATCTATCCATCCATTCATTTATTTAATGAGCAGTTATTAACATCTAGTATGTACTAGGCACTGAAGATACAAAGACAAAAATGAAGAAGTCCTTGGCCTCAAGGAGCTTCCGTTCTACGGAGGAGATACAGTGGGTACACTAAGTCAATGCAAGCTAGATACAAAGTAAATACAAAATTGTTTCTAAGGAAAAGAAAGCCACTAACACCCAATGGAATTAGGAAAGCTCTACTGCCTTCCTATTTTCTGACTCCCTCAGTGGAAGTTACCACTTGGTTCCTGTGTTTCCCTCAGGGGAATCTCTTGTGCCTGGTTCAAATCTACTCATCTGTTCTTTCCCACTTCTGTGCTACCTGGTGCCCTGTTCTCCCTACTCTTCTAATGCCCTCAGGGTGTCTTGTAGCCAACCAGTGAAATCCAAAAAGCTGATGCCAGGCAGCTAGACTGGCTCCAGCAGCTGGGCCCCTCAACCCAGACTCCAGGCCAGGAAAGTTCTGAACCTAACCTGGTTATGATCCAAGAAGAAACCTAAGAAGGTCCTAAGATTGGCCCCTAGTATCTGTGATATTTTTTTGTACTTCAGCATCCTCAAATTGATAGCTTTCACATCATACCATCTAGCAAAAAAGCATAGTTGTAGCCCACAGAGATGTCCTGAAAACTCACTAACTATATTTCACAATAATATCCTTAATTCATTAAAATATAACCCCTGCCTAAAAGTTTTTAAATATCCCAATGAGACCAATGACCAGACATCAGTCTGAACTCCCTATTCCCTGTTCTCTGCTCAGCCATCACTCTTTATACTCTGTTCTGGTCCTCCCCTTTGTCCCTATCCCCAGAACTGCCCTACTTGCTCCAACCTGTAGACACCCAGCTTGGTATTCCCCGGCCTCTGGTCACACAGCTTAGCTCCCAGCCTTGCTTGACTCTAGGCATTCCTGCCACACACCCTCCTCCAGGGCTCTTCTATGCCTTAGGCTGCCCTTCTGCTCAACTCAGCCCTACGTTGGACCTCAGAATAGTGAGCTCTCCAACTCTAAGCTTCTTTGTGGAGAACCCCTGGCCTTCTCACCAACCTCCTCTGTAGTGCTACACCACCTATTTTAACAGGCACCTGCCAGCCACCTCATTTTCCCAGGAACTCATTTCCCATTTATACCATTGTTTCTATGGTACTTACTAAGTGCTCCCTATAATAATGTTTCACGTAAAGTTGTGGGGGTTTTTGTGGAACCTATTAACAATGTTCAATATGAAATGCCAGAATATCATGTGTATGTGTGTATACATATATGTATATATACATATATAGTGTGTGTTATCTGTACAGATACACATGTCTAAAGACATGTTTTTTTAATTGATTTTATTTGGTAATTAAGAAAAAAATGTTGTGGTGGCCCTTAAGAAAACTGGCAAGACCATGACAGTATGCAAGTTGGGAACTTGTGTCCCGAAATAATTTTTTTATTTTCTTTTTAATTTTTTCAATTAACAAGGATTTTTTTCTACTCTCCTCCTCCCCTCCCCCCCAGTTGGGAAGAAGGAAGGAAGAAAGAAACACAAAGCCCTTAAAACAAATGTGCATAGCAAAGCAAAGCAAATTTTCCCATTAGCCATGTCCAAAAATATGTCTCATTCTGCTTGTGCAGTAGGTAGGGTCCTATGTATCATGATCTCCATGTATCATGATCAGCCTTCAAGCTGTGGCTGGTCATTGCAATAATCATAGTTCTCAAGTCTTTCAAAATGTTTTTCCTGACAATGTTTTTGTTACTATATAATTGTTCTCCTGGTTTTACGCACTTCACTCTGTATCACTTCATACAAATCTTCATAGGTTTCTCTGGCACCTGTCTTCACCATTTCTTATAGCTCAGTAGTATTCCCTTGTATTCATATACTGTGATTTGTTCATGGTGCTGTTTTCCATGTAGAATGGAAAAGCATGGGTACAGAAGGATGAATACTGCTGCTCATACATGGTGGAGGAGATGCATTATCCTGTGGTCCTCATCTTCCTATACATAATTCTGATCCCCTCTTCACCAGTCTCAGCCAACAACCTTTTCCCACCCCTTTGCTACCTTGTAAGATTCTCCTAGTATAGTCTTTAAGGTATTGTTAGCATCTCCTGGTATGAAAGTCTCTTAGAAAAAAATCATCAGGCTGGCTAGTGTGCTGTTTAGAGCAGCCATGTTAACCAAGTGTCTCTGCGCCCCACACAGACCTGTTTGAAGACATATGACTCCATTCAGCATACAGAAAAGAAACAGCTGAGGCTTTATGAAACCTGCATCTGCTATGCTGGAGTGTGTGTGTGTGTGTGTGTGTGTGTGTGTGTGTGTGTGTTTGTGTGTGTGTGTGTGCGCGCGCGCGCCCAGGAATGTGTATGCACACGTGTGCCTGCATTTCAGAGTATTTTTTCTGAATGTGTCTACATGTCTCCATTCAATTATTTACCTGTATCAGTGTATGTGTGACCTAGTATGGGTCTGTGCATTCATTGTACACCACATACCACAGGGCAGTGATTGAGAGAGAATTTTTAAAAATCAAATCAGACAGAAATCGTGGTTATCTTGTGTGGTATTCTGCCTCAGTCTTTAATTCTGTCTCTCCTTCTGTTTCCCTGTCTCAAAATCTCTTCCTTTCTTACTTCAGTTCTCTCCTTCAACTATCTACCTCCCTTCTGGTTTCTCTCTCTCTCCATTTCTCTCTCTCTCTCTCTCTCTCTCTCTCTCTCTCTCTCTCTCTCCCCCCCCCCCATCTCTCTCTCCTCCCCCATCTCTCTCTCCTCTCCCTCTCTCCATTGCTTTCCCTCTCCCCTTTTCCTCCCTCCTTCTCCCTCTTCCTTTCTTTGCCTCTTTCCCTCTCTTTATCTCGTTCCCTCTTTTCCCTCTTTCCCTTCTCTTCCTCTATCTTCTCTCCTCTCTTTACATACTTCTTCTCCATCTTTTCCTTTCTCTCCTCCCATCTCTCCCCCATCTTTCCCTCTCTTTCTCTTTAATTTCTTTTCTTTTTCTTTTCCCCTCTCCTCCCTTTTTGATTTTTCTTTTCTCTTCATCTCTTTCTTTCTGTTTTTCCCTTCCTTCTTTCCTCCTCCCTCCCTCCCCTAAATGGACATTTGTAGTAAGGGCTAAAGGTTTGTTGCTGTAGCTGATTCTCTGAAGTGGAATTAAAGCAGCATTTTAATCCAGCCATCCCTTACATCAGCTGCTAAAAACACATGCAGAAAGGAAAGGAAGAAAGCTCACTTTTCTGCTTTAATATTTTTTTTCCTTCTCTTATGTGTCTTTTCTAGCTTGTCATGGCCCATTTTTAGTTTGGGCTGTCCATGTAGATGGTGAGTGCCACAACCCAGAGGAGAAGGTCTTTCATGGTGAAAACAAAAGGCAGCTGTCCGTTGAATCCCAAGCTCCCTGATAAAATTCCAGCAGAGTTCCTTTTTCTGGAGATGAAATAAGAACCCTGGCAGGCCCTCTTGACTGGCCACATAAATCATTCGCTGTAATTGCTCTGAGAGCGAAGAGTGCCTCTCAGGCTCCAGAGACGAAGGGGAAAACACACACATACACACACGTACCAACGCTCTCCTCTTGTGTCTCTGTGCCCAGGTAGCTCAGGCAGTAGAGCTTTCTCTCTTGCCCTCCCCCAAACCTCCCTCCTCAGCATCTCCCCAGGGCCTGTTATAGGGAGTTACTTACACAGGGGTGGGCTCAGTGAGCCATATAAAAGAGCATGGCATAGAATGCAATAAATAGGGAGTTTTATGTTTCCTTCTCTTTGTGGCTGAGCCAATTTTAATTCTTGTGGAGTGCATTTTGGGAAGGGATATTGGGAGGGTTGAAGGGAAAAAGAGGAGGAGGGGGAAGAAGAGACAGAAAAAACACAGAGGTAGCTTTGATTGGGTAGTATAGAAGCAGATGTTTACATCTGCCTGCATCTTCTCCTTGAGTTTCTGGTATGGAATGAGATGTTTGCCTAAAAATCCCCCACACTGTGGTCTGGGAGCTGCTGCTGTGCCTTCGCGGCATCCCAAGAACTGGGGTTCGCTGAAGCTGTAAACTACAAAATGCCTTCCCTTGGTGGCCAATAAAGATGGTGCTAATCAAATCACAGGATTCAGAAGCAATAGGATGCCTGTGGTGACTGGCCTTGGCCCCTGGTATGTTGGTTGAAACAATTGGGCATGACCCCAGATCCACAAACACTCATACACAAGATGTGGGGTCATAAAAGCTGGGTTTTAACCCAGCTTTGCCAGTAGCACCTCTGGACCTGCTTCAAGCCTTACCCTTTCCTTCTCTCTTCTTTCTCGTCCTTCTCTCCAGTGAGTCCTTGGCAACATTACACCCAGCTAGATATTTAGAGTATGAGACATTTCCCCTCCTGGGGCCTCAGTTCCCTCATCTGTAAAATGCCTGGGTTGGGAAACTTAGTCTCTCAGTTTTTATATAGAGGCAGCTTCATGCTGTAGTAGATAGTCCTGGTTTAACATTTACTGGCTTTCTGACTCTGGCCAAGTAATCTCTTAATGCCCCAAGCAACTAATTCTCTCTCTCTCTCTCCTCTCTCTCTCTCTCCTCTCTCTCTCTCTCTCTGTGTGTGTGTGTGTGTGTGTGTGTGTGTGTGTGTGTGTGTGTGTCTCTCTCTCTCCCTCTCTCTCTGTGTCTCTCTCTCTCTCTCTCTCTCTCTCTCTCTCTGTCTCTCTCTCTCTCTCTCTGTCTCTCTCTCTCTCTCTCTCTTTCTCTCTCTCTCTCTCTCTCTTTTCTCTCTCTCTCTCTCCGTTTCTTTCTCTCTGTCTCTCTGTCTTTGTCTCTGTTTGTCCCCTCAGTTTTCTTTTTAGTTCCAAATTCTCTCCCTTCAGGTCCCCCTCCACCTCCCATTGAGAAGGCAAGAAAAACAAAACCCATTACAAATATTTATAGTCAGTCCAGAAAAAAATTCTTCCCATTAACCACGTCCAAAAGAAAAAATGCCTCAGTCTATACTCTGAGCTCTCTACTTGGAGGTACATAGCATACTTCATCATGAGTCCTTTGGAATTGTGGTTGTCCATTATGTTGATCAGAGTTCCAAAGTCTTTCAACGTTATTATCTTTATAATGTTTTTATATAATTTGATCTCTGAGCAACTCGATAACAGCCAGGTCATGCAATGGATAGGGCACTGGATCTGGAATCAAGAAAATTGGAGTTCAAATTATGCCTTAGATACTTTCTAGCTACGTGACCCTGGGCAAATCACTTAACAACTTGGTCTGCCTCAATATTCACATCTGTAAAATGGGGATAAAGATAGTACCTACCTCCTAGTATTTTTACAAGAATCAATTAAGATGGCATATGTAAACAATTTTGCAAATCTTAAAGTACTGTACAAATGCTGGTTGTCACTATTATTATTAAGACTATAAATTGTGGAAAGTTACCATGCATATTTCACAGTGTCATAGCCCCATGTTGCCAAATTTGAATCCAACTTTTGCTCAGCCCAACTTCATTGCCTGGCTAAATCCACCAGTGGCTCATTCGAGTTGTATTTTTTTCCTTTCATTGGTTTTATTTAGCTTTTCTTTCTTTCTTTTTAAACAAAAACTAAACCTGATTAGACTAGAACCATGGTTTAAAAGGGTATGCTCAGAGCTCGTTCCACTTAACTCCAGCGACAGGGTGCCAGCAAAGTACAGTGGGAAGAAGGCTGGCTTTGAGTCGGAGCACCTCAGCTAAGGTTCCAGATCATCCATTTATAACTTCCTTGACATTGGACAAATCATTTCACTTCTCTGTATAGCTTTCCTCAACTTTAAAATGAGAGCAAGTGGTATCAGTGGTATCAAACTCAGCTAGAAACCAGGGTTCCCTGGCATCCCTGCAGGCAGCAAATTTAGTTAAAAACCATGTATTAATATTACCTATGCTTTATTGTATTTGTATTAATTTTGTTAAATACTTTGTGATTACTTTTCATCTGGTTTGGTTTGCAGAGTGTTTGAGAGTGTTATGGGCTGCCCATCTTTGACACCTCTGGGTTAAAAGACCTCCGGGGTCCCTCCCGGCTCATAAGTCTCTGAGATAATAGCTGACAACAAACATTTATATAGCATTCTATGAAACTCTTACCTCACAACGAACCACTAAAGTATATTCTGCAGGTATTATCATCCCCACTTTATAGATGAGGAAACTAGGATTAAGTAAATGCCTTCGCAGGATCAGGATTCAAACTCAGCTCTTTCTGACTCCCAAACTTTTGCTTTTCCTATGCCATAATTGTTAGTATAATTAATAAAGAAAGTTAATTTCCTATACTTCATAGTCTATTTGGTACCGACTCTGTGCCTTTAGGAATGCAGACAGGTTCAGGAAAAGTTGTGAGCTATGAAACATAATGCCAGGGCCACCCCAGACATTTGCTTTCAGTGTAGGTCACTTTTGCTACCCCCGCACAAGGATTGAGAGGTCTCATTTTTCAGGCTTACACCCTTTCTCCTTAATTGTCTTTCACTTCCGCTCCTTGGTAGCAAGTCATCAGCAAAATCACACTTAGCCAGATGTTTAGGGTGCACAAAATTACCTTGTACAAACATGTTGAATCCTGTGGTTTTAGCTCTCTTCTTCAATACCTCATGCAGCTGTTACTTCATGAGTGTGAGCATGCCCTCTGTTAGAACAGATCACAGCTCTTCTTATGGTAGAGAAGATTGCTTTCATGAGGTTCCACCAGATGTAAAATGCATCATATATTCATATAACATGTACACATCTATCCATGCTTGGGTATAACATGTCTTTAAGGTTACTGAGCTGATGATGACCTATGAAAAATATACATATTCATTTACACTAAACAGATACCACCATTTGGAGTATATGATGTATACGTAAATTGGGAAGGAAGCTATTCATCATTGGCCGAAAAAGCTTATGAGCAGGCTAGTCCTCTGATAACAGACATTACAGACCATTGTAGGGCCCATAGTCAAAGCTTTCTATCTTGGTAGGGCCTACCAGTGCTTACCTTTGATTGACACAACCTCGGAGAGTCGAACATCATCGCCCATGGTTGTGCTGGAGCCAGCTCAAACTAGCTTGAGTTAGTTTTTAAATTCTTAGGGTATTTTTTAAGACCTTGAAAATCAACAGATATTACAAATCAGGATAGATTTATTGTTTTGTTGCTTGCCCAGACTTAAGAAAGTGATGGAAAAGATGCAGATTAAACTTAAGTGATTTTAATTTAACTTAATTAATCAGGACTTGATTTATTGTTTTGTTGCTTGCCTAGACTTAAGAAAGTGGTGAAGAAAAGACAAATTTAACTTAATCAATGGAGAGTAATGCAAATTTAACTTAAAAGTATGCCATGAGTTCCTTTTTCTCCCATACAGCCAGATGTTTAATATTTCATGTTGTTTAGTCATGTCCAACTCTTCGTGGCCCCATTTGGGGTTTTCTTGGCAAAGATACTGAAGTGGTTTGCCATATCCTTCTTCAGCTTATTTTACCTATTAGTAAACTGAGACAAACAGGGTTAAGTGACTTGCCTAGGGTCATACAGCTACTAAGTGTCTGAGGCCAGATTCAAACTCTGGAAGATGAGTCTTCCTCATTCCCAGGCCAGTGCTCTATCCGCTACAACACCTACCTGTCCTTAAAATTTACCAGAGCTACCCTAATCACACCACAGAGAAGCATCAGAAGAGGACTTTAGTAAAGGAACTGTAGCAATGATTGTCAGATAGTATGCCCAGCACCCAGTGTGCCATGAGTTGCTACCCAGTATGCCTGGAGTTTAGGACCTGTGCTCTATGGTTTGTCATCAGCACAGTCATAATGGCAGCCTTAGCTACAGAGGTACAAAGCTGTCTCATTTGCCGTGAGTCCCAAGAAGGAAAGAAAGAAGAGGGTCAGGGGATAGAGAAGACAAAGGAGAGGTGGAGGAATCCCAAGGCTAGGGCTCCCCAATTGCTCTGGAACCCTTCTTTGTTGCCAGCTTAAATGTTCAGTGTGTCATGAATACTGTCCTTGAACAAAAAAAATGTTTGAAAACCACAGGACATACATGCGTAAGCAAACCGTATATATTCAGCACAGTTACAGTCTAATCTTGGAAGAGACAACAATTAGCTGTGGGACCCTAGGCAAGTCATTTAACCCTGTTTGCCTCATTTTCCTCATCTATAAAATGAACTGGAGAAGGAAATGGCAAACTGCTCCAGCGTCTTTGCCAAGAAAACCTTAAATGGGGTCACAGGGTCGAACTCAACTGAAACAACAACAAAAGTCATGCCTGAAGTTTTATTTTATTCTCAATTATCTATCCCATTTCTCTCTCACACTTTAAGTCAGAATCTTCTAATCAGCCAGTCTGAGAATGCCAATTCCATTGTGCCTGGGGGAGGAGAGGAGCCTGCAAGCTTCTGTCCCCAGACTCAGATCTGATCTTGAACTGGAATGTTCATTTTTCCTGGCCTTCATATTCACCACTCTGCCTCAGTTACTTCTCCATAGATCTCAAGCCTATCTCAGCTTCCTAAACTTTACCCTTCTGTTCTCAAGCCTTAACTTACTCCTTTCTACTCTTGAGTATAACTTATTTTCCATGTCTTGGGTGATCACTAACCATTACAGTTGGAAATGCTCATTCCTATTAAGTAGGTGTGGTCATTTTGAGTATAAAACATACAGATCTAATTAGCTGGGAGGCTATTCATCACCGACTGGCAAAGTTTTATATTTAGTTATAAATTTTGTATTTAGTTATAAGTTCTTCTACTAAATAGGTGTATTCAAGCAAAACAATTTCCCCCATTTTTATCCATGTCCCAAAATGTATATTGTTCTGCATCCTGAGCCCATTATCCTTCTGGCAGGAGGTAGATTAGCATGTTTCATCAGCAGTCCTTGGGAATCAATGGTTGTTCACCTCATTGATCAGAATTCTTAAGCCTTTCCACATACATTTATCCAGTGCCTAGTATTGTAAGGCACTGTCCCAGGTATTGGGCATAAAAAGGCAAAAATACAAAAACAGTCCAAGCCATCAAAAAGTTTATATCCCGCTGGAAAAAAGTACCATATACACAGATGAGGAAATACGAAGTATATACAAAGTCAGTGTGCATTAATTTCAAGATGGGGAGAACCCCAATAACTAGGGAGATCAGAAAAGACTGTGTGTAGAAGGTGGCACTAAAGCTAAGACTTACAGGAAGCTGGAGATTCTGCCAGGCAAAGTTGAGATAGGAGAGCCTTCCCAACATGGTACCCACCCATGTAGAGGGAAATATGGAATGTCACCTATGGGGAACAGCTAGCATGGGCCAGCAAATATTTCTTAAATGCTCCTGTGAGAGGGGTGTGTAGGGATTCAGTTTTTCGGTTTAGACTGGTGCTTTCATCAGTGTAGGGAACTCCTGGTAAGGAAATTTCTCCCACATATGCAGATCAGCAACTGTTTTGCAACATATAGTCGGAGAAAGTTTCCTGAGGCCCTAAGAGGTTAAATGACTTACCCAGGGCCACACAGTCAATATGTGTCAGAAGCAGGACTTAAAACTCAAGCTCTCTTAATTCTGAGGATGGCACTTAGTGCACTACACCCGTGCTGCCTTTCAGGCCTGAGGAACACAAAGAAGAAAAACAGTCCAGTGTCTGCCCTCAATAAGCTTATAGTCCAAGAGGGAGACAAACCACATTCACAAACAACTTCAGTACAAGTCTCAAAGGTCAGAAGTTCATAAAAGAAATTTATTTTGGCAAACAAATGATGGAATTGCTGAGACATAGAATATGAGAACGGAGGCAGAATTCTTTATATATATATATATGAAAATAAATATAAGATGCGGTCCATAATGACAGGATTTGGCTCCTACATACACACATCTTCTTTTGTTTCTCAGCTCACCAAGAAAGGGAAGTGAAAACAGAAGGCACTGAATGGTTATCGGTAATATTATCTTTATACAGAAACATAACCAGAGTTTAAGGTAGCTAGGTGGCACAGTGGATAAAGCACCGACCCTAGAGTCAGGAAGACTCATCTTCCTGAGTTCAAAACTGACCTCAAACACTTATTAGCTGTGTGACCCTGGGCAAGTCACTTAACCCTGTTTGCCTCAGTTTCTTCATCTGTAAAATGAGCTGGAGAAGGAAATGGCAACTAATTCATTATCTTTGCCAAGAAAAAAACCACACAGGGCCACAAAACTACTGAACAACAACAAATAGCTAGAATTAGGTGACCAAGGTTTTGTCCCAAGGTGATAAAATTTAGAAGATCTTACAAGCACTTACATTCCTATATCATAAAAAAGAGCTTAACCCCTATCTAGCAAAAATATTAGTTAAAATAGCAGTATACCAAATGGTAGTCTTTTTCCCACAGCTATTCTCGTCCCCTCTCCCCATCTGAATTATCCCGGGTGCCAAAGTTTCTAGTTACAATTCTGCCTCAACATGACTCACTGAGACATTTGGCCTTAAATTTCTGCCTGTGGAAACTTCTGATTTTACTTTATAAGTAAAGATGTGTAATTAGTCTTATTTGAAGGATCATTGCAAAGTGGCGACTTAAAAAGAGAGTCCTGATTATTGGGTTCTTGGGTTCTAACTGTGAGAAAATCTGACAGTCTGGGCACCATTTGTTGGTGCTTCAGTAACCTGAAGCAGAAAAATGGTTGGATAAAATTAATAACCGACTTTAAGGAATTACTTCTTAGAAATCGTCATTGATTCATTTGTTTTTCAACATTCCTTCTTGCAATATTAAACTAGAATCTAACTCCAGAACTACGTCTGTTATTATGTCCATTTCTAAAGTGTATGGAATATGGGGTTCTTTAAAAAGTTTTAATTTTCAACTTTTCATCTGTGATTTCATTGTCTGTCATCTTAAGACTTGTCTTACAACTTAATTTTTTTAAATGTCGTAGGGGGTTGCCACAGGCTCAGAGACATTAAATGTTCTGCCCAAAGTCAAGCAGCTTACTAACTCTCAGTAGCAGAAGCGCATTTGAACTCAGGTCTTTCTAAAGCCGAATCTAGTACCCTGGGCATTCTGCTGGGCAGAAAATTGTTGATGTTTCATCATTTCCTACATAGCTCCTCCTCAGTCAAATTCCCTGCCCTAACCTACAATGGTAATGTTCTCCAACAAATCTTAGGCAAATCTGACAAATTATGACTTTGGCTAATACTAAAAAAAAATCACGAAGGCAATTTTTCTATTGTACTATCAACATAAATGTATATGTAAGATGTGTGCTGCCCATGTAAGATATATATTCTCACATGGCTTATCCAAATGTTTACTTATGTAATATATACACACCCATATAGTGATGTCTGACTCTTTGTGACCCCATTTGGGGTTTCCTTGGCAAAGATATGGTTTGTCATTTCTTTCTTCAGTTCATTTGACAGATGAGAAAACTGAGGCAAACAGGATTAAGTGACTTGCCTAGGGTCACACACAGCTAGTCTGAGGCTGGATTTGAACTCAAGAAGATTAGTCTTCCTGAGTCCAGGCCTGGCACTCTCTCCAGTCTGCCACCTAGCTGCTTCCATGTATTTGTATACATATACATGGAGGTATCTTTTTCCCCAGTTGTTAGAGATTCCTCGTGTTTATTCCACACCACTCCCTTCCGTCCTAACCCTGAAGCCACTAGATATGGCCAGCATATGCATGAAATAGTATTTGTCATCAACTGACTGACCCTGGCATGCCCAACCTTCCATGTGTTGTACTTTTAAAGCCTCTTAGGACCCAAGCTAGTTCTAAGAGCCAAAAGTTAGTTCCAGCTTGGTGTCCTGAGTTTAAGTCCAGGACATCAAAAGGCCTACCGTGTACTGGGTCAGTCATTCATGATGCCAGACAGCATCCCTTGAAAGGCACCAAAATGGAATTCTCACCCTCCGCCAAGGTTTCTTCTAGCTATTCCATCCCACTAAGATATTTCACCAGCCTTCTCTCTTCCACCTCCAACAGGGGTGGGTGGTAAAATAAATGAAATTGGTATTGTTTACTACTCACCCACTCAAAACGAATGTTTGCTTTGGACAAATAGCTGCTTAGAAGTGTATCCTGCTTAGAAGTGTATCCTGCCGTATCTTTTATTTTAGCCATCATGTCTTTCATTTTAAAAGCATGGAAACTGACTTTGGCTTTTCAAGTAGAGACAAAACCAGAAGTGTTTTTCTTCCAGTTTGCTTGGCAGCAGGGGAAGCTGGGCCTAAGCATGGCAGAGAGTTTGGCACCCTTTACTGCTCAGACTCAAGAGTGGAATGGGGATGTTCTGGTACTCAGACCTCTTCCTTAGTCTCCCTCTGATTCAGAGTCCTCTCTAAAAACAGATTTTCTCATTTTCCTTAGTTGACATTCTTCCTTTCTTCTTTTCTTCAGTTCTTTCTTATCACCTTAGTAGTAAGCATCCCAGTTAACAGGGAGAGCCCCACTTTACAGAGGGATTTATCCTCTCTCTCTCTCTATCTCTCTCTCTGTCTGTTTGTCTCTCTCTCCCCTCCACACACACATACATACATACATGCACAGTCCTCGTTCTGCTTTCTTCACCCTCCCACTTAAGATAAAGGAGACAGCTAATAAGTGGATGAATTTAACTAGAGGTTCTTAATTTGGGATCCATGAACAATTTTTTAAAATGTTTTGATAATTGAATATGATTGGGTTCTTTTTAAATCCTAAGTATGTGTATATGTGTATTTTTTTTAAACTATTCTGAGATGGAGTCTATCAGCTTCACTAGACTGCCATATAAGTCCATGACACAAAATTAGGTTAGATAGAGAATTGGGTTTTAGTCTGTTTCCAACCCTCTACCATCACTGCATTCACCATTATTCCCCAGGGAGTTTATAAGAATGTGGGCATGTTCCATAGAGGGTGATGGGTACTGTATTTAAAAAAAAAAAAACCAAAGTAGTAGGCCATTGGGATCAGGTTTAGAAAGAGAGAAGGGAGGCTCATTCTGTACTTCAAGCATTTCTGAAATGAAAATGACATTTGTGATCATTTTCATGAAGGTGCATAGAGGTACTCCACTGTGTCTTTTAAAAAGGAAGAATAAATACAGCCTTTGTCAAGTGGTTAGGTTTTTGTAGCAGGATTTACACTTTTTGTGTGATCACCATTTGGTCTCCTAGTTCTTTTTTTCTCCTGCTCCCCTTTTTTCTTCCCTTTGTTCTACTCCTGACACGTGGGAGAGTAAATATGAAAGTGTACCTGCCGCTGTGTAAATATGAAGCACAGACTTCAAGGGAGCCCTCCCTCTGGAAAGAGGATGGCAAAACCCGACAACTCGATTGTCATCCCTTTTCTTACTACCTTAGGTGGGAGGGAATCGGTGCCATCGGAAGAGCCGGCCCCAGTGTCTGGATCGGAGAGCCTGGAGCTGTTCATGTGCAGGAGAGAGAGAAGCAGACCAGACTTTCCCCCCTCCCCCATGCTCACCTGGCTTTTGATTTATAAGCTTCAACTTGCAAAGTACTGGATATGGCCCTGAAATCTAGGGGAGGGAGGTTAACAAGCCTTTTTTCAGATGTCTCAATTTTCTTCCCAGTGCTGGGGAACAAAGTCAAAACAATCCAGCTCTTCTCATGCATATCTCTCTCCCTCTCCCATGAACATTTGTTTGATTTAATTGACTTATCCTAGTTGCCACCCCGTTAAGAGTAGGATTGTTGCCTTTTGCTAGAAACAACTCCGGGTATTACCCAGACGTGTAGTGTTCTGATGAAAATGAGAGCTAACATTTGTACTGTGCTTCAAGGTTTGCAAAGCACTTTGCAAATAGTATCTCATTTTACCTTCTCAACTCTGTGAGATAGGTGCTATTATTATCCTAATTTTAGAGATGAGGAAATGAAGGCTGACAGAGGTCAAGTGCCTTGCCCAGAGTCGAGCAGCTTTTATGTGTGTCTGAAGGTGGATTTGAACTCACAACTTCCTAACTCCAGGTCTTATACTTTATCTACTGTACTGTGCTGCTGCTGCTGCTGCTGCACTTAAAAGGGGTGACCAGAAGATCTGGGATCAGTCAGAGAAGCTAGGTTTGAGTTCATGCTCTGCCATAGACTTGAGCAAGTGGGTGACCTTTATCAAATGCCACTTCCCCTCTTTGAGACTCAGTTTCCTCATTTGTCAGATGTTGAGGCTAGGCTAGATGATCCCCAAGGTCCCTTCCAGGTCTAAACCATGTGATTATGTTATTGTTAAATCTAAACAAATATGAATAACCGTTATTTACTAAAGAAATTCTGAATCAGGGGATAAGGGTCAGGGGCTATTAATGCACTGTCCTCTATATGCCACACTTCTGCTTTAGGTTCTTTTTGCAGCAGCGGTGATGCTTTGCACCAATTCATCCACACTCTCACCCCCTTGTGACCAATGGCATGCACTTGCAGCAAGCTTGGCCAAGTTTGGGGTCCATGCATTCTGTGTCCATGAAACACAGCAGAGCCCAGTAGCCTGTTGGGGTTTTGAAGCCATGCCCTTGACCTCATTAGGACCCCCATTCTAACCACCTGAGCTAACTGATCCTGGACTGAGTGATGAAGCCAGTTTAATCTGCTTGATTTATTTTATCTCTCTGTGTCTGGCTATGTCAATATATCAAGGATCTGCAAAATGAGAGGGTTGGGCTAGATGCCCTCTAAGGTCCTTTCCAGCTGTAAATCTGTGATTTGTGATTTCATTGTGCGGGAGCCTCTCTGCCCACACAGACTGCTACAATTCTCTAATTTAGGGCACTACTCCTAAAGCATTGCTGGAGACTCCAGAAGTTTAAGCAACTTTCGAGGGTTCACAAGTGTCAGACTTCAAATTTGAACCTGGGTCTGATTGACACCAAGTCTACCATGCTATTGGATACACTAAGCTTCCACTCTACAAACTGGCTCAATGGATTATAAAATTAGAAAAATATAAAATGAATTGGCTCCGATTGGGTGTGGACAAGCTTGAAAAAGGAACTGTTATGTTCATCCTTGTAAAAATGAGGAGATTGCCTCTCTCGAAGTCCTAGAAATCATTGTGATGTTTTGCTTTAATTTTTAATTTGGGAGGGAGTCAGGGTAAGGATGTGAACAAATTTAGAACCTGACAGAAATGTCAGTCTGCAGAATGCTTTTCAGTCCTGTTGAATTTCATGGAAGCCATATTTTTAGTGGGGTTAGCCTGGAGTTTTATCTCACTGACTGTGGGTGATGTGATAAATCCGTCTGTGGAGATACGGGGGATAAATAATGCTGGGAAAAAGCATTTTGTTTTCATGATTGGTGGTCTCTACCTATGAAAAGCCCAGTCAGGTAACAACTACAACTTGTGGTGAAGGAGATACATATAGGGTTGAGGGTTGGATTTGCAAAGCACTTTATAATACTTAAGCTGGAAGCACCAACAGAAGAGATTTTCACTTGTATATCTACCATACTATATTTAATGGACTGGGATTGTTCAATGGTGATGGAAAAAAAAATCCAACACTGGATCGCCTTTTACGATGTGTTATGTCTCAGAGTGACCTGTGAAGAGAGATAGTGTTGTTATCCCCATTTTTAAGACAGATCCTTTGACTCAGAGAGATGAATAGACATTTCCCTCTGATGAGTAGCAACACCAAGAGAATCTACAATCCTGTATCCCAAGTCTGACTCTGTCCTCTGCCTTTCAGTCCCCCCAATCAGAAGTGAGAATTAGTAGAGATATAGCAGAGTAACTGTTTGTCTCATGCTGCGTGTGCCCTCGGGAATATTGTCACTCTTGGATTTTTCCCAGTTGTGGCTCTTGGGCTCTGGGAGGGGTCCATTTCTCCCTAGAATCATAAGATTATAAGACGAAAGGGACCAATGCAATTAAGTAATTCAGTCCCCTCATTTTCTAGATGAGAAAATTGGGTCTCAGACCTGCCTAGTCGTAATAACCAATGTTTATATAGCACTTTAAGGTTCACAGAGTATACACACTGTCTCATTTCATCCAATTGAGCTTTGTAAAGTAGGGGCTGTTGTTATCCCTTTGTTACAGGTAAGGAGACTAAGTCTCAGAGAAGAAAAATTATTTGCCCAAAGTCACACAGCTAAAAAGTATCAGAGGCAGGATTCAAACCCAGATCATCCCAATTCCAGACACAGTACTCTCTCCTCTCTACCACCTCTCAGCCAGCTTTTCAAGGTCACATATCTGTGCCTAGTTAGTTAATGGTGGAGCTGGCTCTAGACACCCTAGGGCTCTGCATCCCCCATTACACTACCCAGCTTCTGGTTCTAGACACCCTAGGGCTCTGCGTCCCCCATTATACTACCCAGCTTCTGGTTCTAGATGCCCTAGGGCACTGCGTCCCCCATTACACTACCCAGCTTCTGGTTCTAGACACCCTAGGGTGCTGCATCCCCCATTACACTACCCAGGCTTCTCTCCAGGTGACGTTCTTCCTGCACAGCCAGGCATAGCTGTGAATGTGACATAGGGATGTCAGAGACATCATGCTAGTGGCATTTGGACCAGCACCAGCTCCTCCTCCCCAGGTGGGAAGGAAGGCTGGCCCCTTTACTAGACTTCACATAACTGAAATCTGCATATGTATGCGTACAATGTTGTGACTTTCATTACCTTAAAAATAGCAAACAATCCTTATATAAATAGAGCTTCATAACTGTTAAACCTTGCATGAAGCATATGTGATTTCCTACAGACCACAGAAAGAAGCAGATATGTGGATGGCAGCAGAAGGAAGAACAGATTCAGCTCTCAGTTCCCAGTTCTGATCCCTAGGACGCCCTCTCTTATTTAAGCTGCTATGACGCAAAGCATATTTTGAAAAGCAGCAAGAATAAGTAGATTATAATGAGACAGTATGCCATAATGGATAGTGTAATCATATTTTTTTAAATGACTGGGTCTCCCCATCTTACCAAGGCTGGAAATGCAGGGGCTACTCACAACCCTATCCCACTACTGGTTGGCTTGGGCTTGGCTTGCCCCTGTTTATGTAACCTGGTACCCTCTTCCCTCCAGTTCCCAGGAGCTCAAAATATTGGCTGCCAAACTTAGTGTGGTTTCTTATAGCTCAGAACCCTCAAGCTTAAACTAGCCTCAGCCCAAGTCAGGAAGGCCTGGGTTCAAATCCTACCTCTGAGACCTACTAGGTGACCCTGGACAAGTCATTTAACTTCTACATGCCTTGCCTCAGATAACTCCAAAAAACTTATGTACTAGACGGGTGTCAATCTGTGTTGATGAAGAGCTCCCGCACTGGGAGCACCCCATGCTGATGAAATCACAGATCCTTCCAGTATTCCTCTCACAATGACACTGAAAGCCCTCAGACACATTGGTGTTGGAGAGCAGAACTGAAACATGTCTTAAACTTTGCCATTTTTTCATGTTTTTATACCTGGGGGGAAATGGGATGCGACAGGAAATGAAAGTGGGATTGATTTGATTCATGGCACATCCAGGTTCTCAAACAGTAATAATATCACATGAGATTCTACTACTGTATGTGACTTTAAAGGCAAATACATCAGCTATTAAATATCTCGATGAGGCAGCTAGGTAATGAAATGCCTAGAGTACTGGATCTGGAGTCAGGTAGACCCCAGTTCAAATGTAGTCTTAGATACTTACTAACTTACTAGTTGTATGACCCTGGGCAAGTCACTTAACCTCCTTCTGCCTAAATTTCCTCCTGCAAAATGGGGGTGATAGGCACCTACCTCCCAGGGAGTTGTGAGGAAAAATAAGGTAATATTTGTAAAGTGCTTAGCACATGCCTGACACATAGGTGTTTCATAAATGCTTATTTCCTTACTTTCTTGGACTTGGGATTAGAGAGACTTATGTTCATGAATTTAAATCCAGCCTCAGATACTTAGTAGCTGTGTGACCCTGGGCAGGTCACTTAACCCTGTTTGCCTCTGTTTCCTCATCTGTAAAATGAACTGGAGAAGGAAATGGCAAATCAGTGTAGTACCTTTGCCAAGGAAACCCCAAATGGGGTCATGAAGAGTTGGGTACAACTGAAAAAATGATTGTACAACAAAAAGGGCAACCAAGACAACATCAATAACCAATGACCCATATGCCTATTTTTCCCTCTATATAAAAGTTTAGTGAGAATCATCGGCATGCACATTGAGGACATCTTCAGAAAGGGTATTAGCTGGAAACAAGAAGGCTTCAGTAAGTGCTGTTGCACAGTAGACCTGATTTTTACCATCATACAGTTGACTGAAAGACATACAGAAGACAGACTGTAGGGCTTTGAAAAATTCTCCTTCCAGGCCCAAGTGTCGACTTGCATTTCTTGAAATCCACATAGAATCTTTGTACCAGCTGGGCATCATTTCAGCATTCACTGCTGTCATTACAAAATAGCTGTTTTCTCTTTAATCCATGTGCCACACTGCAGCAATTTTCATCAAAAATATATTAAGCCCCTGCTGTAAATTGGCCCCATGCACCCTTATCAGACATGTGAAACATAAAAAATCTTTTTAAAAAAATGCTTTTTCCTGGTTTTTCTAAAGCCCTAGCAAGTAGTAACAATTCCTAAGGCCCTATAATAGTCTGTTGGGTCTGTGATCCAAGGGATTATGAGTACGCAACGAGGCTGCCTCAATATCAAAGATAGACTTTTTTTTCCTTTTGTCTTAAGTACCCACGTAGAGAAGATCACTAAAGAACAAAGAGGAAATGAGGAGATTTCAGTTTGTGGTGAAGCTTCATCATGAGAGCACATGCCCGAATCTCCCGAGTTACAAGGACCACACAGAGCAGCATAAGCTCCCTAGCATCTCAGCCTGGCTCATCTTATTTGAAATCCCCCCCCACCCCACCCCTTAACTCCTGGTGAAATTGCCTGACTTTTCTTGGGAAAAGCATGCATAGGTTTTAGTCACCTGTGCTGAGAAAAGGGCATTCATACTTCTGGGTGAGGGACCATCCTTTCCTGAAAACAACCAAGAATATAACCTGAGGAGTCTGACAGCTGACAGCAGAACCGCAGGAAGAGGCTTAGAAGTCAATGCAATTTCAAACTCCATTCTATGAAGTGAGCTGGAAACAATTCCTACTTCCAACAACCAAGATAGCTCATTTTGTGGCTATATATGTTTGTTCAAAAGACAGAATAACAGAGTATTAGACGAGGTGTCAGGAAGACCTGAGTTCAAATCCTGCCTCTCACACACTTTCTAGCTGTGTGTGACCCTGGTCAAGTCATTTTGCCTCTGAGCCTTGGTTTCTTCATCTACTAAAGAAGAAATTACTGAGACAGATGTGCTGTTGCTTCTTCTCAAGGGCACAGGAATGACAGCCACTCTCCACACATCAGGGCTGAAAGTATCGCTGAAGTGACTCGTGGGCAATTTGCATTGTACCTGTCAGGGATGTCAATAACTCTACCCAGAGTCACCACATTTGAGTATCTTTCATTTGTTCACAAACTCCAGAATCCATGAATTTAAAAAAAAGACACCAACAATTCTCCTGTCATTTCATGAGTAAGAGGCGTGTGATGATAACACCAACTCAAGGTTATTGTGAAGGTCAGCTGAGATCCTAGACAGAAGGACTTCACTCATCATAAAGTGCTATATACATATCAGTTGGAGTTATTTTTATCATTAGCCTAATGCCCAACCTGACTGTCACCTAGTAAAAACAAAGGGCCTGTGTTCCTTAAAAGAAATTGGGCCAGGTAGTTCAGAGATTGCCAAACCCAGAGGCAGAAGAGATGTAGGTTCAAATCCTGCATCTGGCAGTGAGTACTAGCTCTGTAGCTCGGGCTGGGGACAAGTTGTTTCATTTTCAGAATGCCAGTTCCCACTTAATTTCCCTGAGCCTCCGTTTCTCTTTATTTGCTATGAGAAAAACAGCCTAGGGTCATGAGAAAAGCACTGAATATCCAGTCAGAGAAAACTGGGTTCAAATCGTGACTGACTCACTGACGACCTGCATGACCTCAGACAAGTCAGTTAAACCTGACCTATTTCCTTCTTTGTTTGGGAGGGAGCTGGCCCAGAAAACCTCTAAAAATCCCTTCTAGAGATATGATCCTATGATGATCCTGTAACGGATATCAGTTTCTTCATCTATAAAATGGGATTAATATCTGTAGTGTCTACCTAGGTTATCATCAAGAAAAGCATTTGAGCAGCAGGGAAAATGGTCCAGTCTCATGGTACAAGCAAGTGACAATCGATGGACAGCCCCTGTGTTTCATGGGTATCCTCATAATGTCAAGAAAAAGTGAGAAAGACCCCTGGTTCATTGGGTGGACATCTTGAGGCAAACTTATTTTTCTTGTAATTTTTTTACTTTATACTTAAATACAAAATGAGAAAAGGAAAAAATATCTTATAGAAGTAAACTTATAGAAGGAAAGACTTGGAAAGAAGAAACACAGGATGGGCAGGCATAGATGGTTGTGACCTCCATTGTTGGAGAAAATACCCACATCGGGAGGATCGTGGAAATAGAATACTGAAATACCTCAAATAAGTAAACAGGTACCTCAAAAGAAATCAGCTGAGATGGTATAGATACATAGATAGATAAATAGATATCTATATATCTATATATATATCTATATGTATCTGTACATATAGATATATATCTTTGGAAATCTTAGAGCACTATGTAAATGTCTGCTATATTTAGAGGTGGGAGATATTGTATCAGTCAGTCAACAAGCATTGATTAAGCACCTACTTCATGCTTAACATACTGGGCTAGGCTTCAGGGACAGGAGTAAAAAGAAGCTATGAGTGAACACTCCAGTTACCAGGGTAGTTTAAAGGATTTAAACAGAAATCACTTTAGATGTTTAGATGGTTCTAACCCTAATACACCAAAATGCATTCAAGAAACATTTGGTGTAATAACATGCTTGGCACATAAAGCGTGACCCATAAAATTGGATTAAAATTTGGTTGACATTCTTACTTTCAAAGCACCAGTGAAGATGAAGAGTAGGAGGACCAGGCTCTTAATAGGCCTCCCAATGGACTAGCTTGTTTTCTTCTGCTGCCGTCACATGTCTCTTAGGTATGAGATGATAGTAGGAACATTGTAGGGCTGCTGGTGGTTGACTGGTGGCTTGTTTGCTTTTTAATTCAGGATATAGAGTTTAATTCAGGATATAGATGAGTAAGTGAGAAGTACTGGGATGTGCTGGTTTTCCTAGATTTGAAGACAGACTATTGACATCCTTGACAGGTATGATTGCAAATGCCCACATCACTTGAGCACTGTCTTCATCCCTGTCCTTCCTGGGCCTTGGGAAGTAGCAATGACACTTGTGTCTTGGTCATTTCCTCAGCTGGGCCTCTATGCTCAGGCATTTCCTTCTCCAAACTCAGTTATCTGGGTTGGTGGGAGGAGTCTGGAGAGGGAAGACAAATTGTCCTGTGGTGTCTCTGACCTCACTGCTTAGCTTCTTCCCACAAGAAATTTTTCGGGCAGGCAACCTCTTGGCACCTGACCCTTAGGAATTAAGCAGTGTAAAGACAGCAGTAACCTTGGCCAGCTCTTCAAAACAGCTCAGCAAAGCTTATTGGCAATGCCAGCAGCAAGCGTGGAATACAGATTTGCCCCTAGTATTTGACTCATGGAACTGGTGTCAAGAGGCTGATGTTTTCCAAATAGGAGATCCTTCAGGTCACTGGAAAAGCCAGGGCATCTGAACAAGTGGACGAAAGAACAGGGAAATTATTTCATGAAAGAGCAGAGGAAGAGGTAGGAATCCAGAGCCAAGGGAACTGTTTAGATTCTGATGGACTACTTAGTCACTGTAAAGTTATAGGGCACTTTTAAGATGCAGACACCACAGTACAAGGAGTCCAGATGGAATAAATTCTCTGTTACCTTAGAGGCAGGGGATAGAATTTTCTGGTTAAATGAACTGTCTGGCTCAAGAATTCAGTGCATCAAATACGTGTGTGCACAAATTAACAGGTTGCTTTAAAAAAAAGGAATTGAATTAGAATTCAATTCTAACATTACTACTATACTACAATAATAACGTTTTCCACTGGTGATTAAGAAGACACTTCAGAATTGTGCAAGGCCACCATTTTATTTTTAGTCTATACCTGCAAATTCATTGATATTGAGGAAACTGCCTCTACCAATGGAATAGGGGCAGCTGTTCCCAATTTCTAGCCCTAGAGGGTTGCTTGGAGTACTGAGAGGTTAAGTGATTTCCATATTGTGTCTTATACCACAGCCAGGGTGGGTCAGAGGTTGAGGTTGAACCCAAATCATCTGGACTCTGGCCAGCCCTCAGTGCACTGCTCCACACTGCCTCTCATCTATTATTCATTGGACTAGAGAAATGCAGAAAGACATTTCTTATTTTTTTTAAGTTAATTTACTTATTTTTAGTTTTCAACATTCATTTCCATAAGTTTTAAATTTTCTACCTCTCCCATCCCTCCCCTGTCCCCAAGATGGCATACAATATGATACAGGCTTTACATATACATTGCTATTAAAGATATTTTCACATTAGTCATGTTGTACAGAAGAATTAGAACAAATGGGAAGAACCATGAGAAAGAAAAAAACAAAACAAAATAAAAAAAGAAAATAGTTTGCTTCGCTCAGCATTCAGACTCCACAGTTCTTTCTCTGGATATGGATGGCATTTTGTATCATGAGTCTTTTGGAATTGTTTTAGGACCTAGCATTGTTGAGAAGGGCTAAATCTGTCGAAGGCAGTCATCACATTCTGTGGCTGTCACTGTGTACAGTGTTCTCCTGGTTCTGCTCACTTCACTCAGCATCAATTCATATAAGTCCTTCCATTTTTTCTGAAGCCTGCCTGCTCATCATTTTATATAGCACAATAGTATTCCATTACATTCATATACCACAACTTGTTCAGTCATTCACAGAAATACATTTCTTCACGTTCCAGTGGAATGTAAATTCCTTGAGAGTTTGGGGCGCTGTTTTGTTCTCTTTTTGTCACTCAACATCTAGCACACCTAATGCCTAATGGAATCAAAGTAAATTGAATTGATAGAGTATTCTGATTAATTGATACCCAGAAAGAAGGTTGGCTACCAGGTGATGATTTGGTAGGGTAGGGCAGGGCATAGCAGCTTATGAAGACACGATAACAGAGAAGTGTTCCTTGGTGCCTTAGTTTATTTCTTGACCTTCACCAGTTTAAAAGGGCATTCTGCATGCAGTTTACTTGCAGCTCGTTTAGCTTTTGCAACCACCTCCAATGGTGACAACTTCAACAGCAGGAGAAGAGTTAGAAAAGAGTTGTATTCAGTGTTCCTAGAGAATAGGAGAGCTCCCCAATATGTGCTCTTTCTAGTTAAACATACTGAAGCCTCCTCTTCTATTAGTGCTGCCTTTTCCACACCACACAGGGCCCTTGTTTTATTTAAAACAGTCACTTAGGTAAACACATTATATTGCAGGGACCAGCAACGAGAAAAAGAAACAGAAACATGAAGCTATTATGGCATCATATATTGCCCTGTCCACATAGAGGAGTCTTATCAATATCAACCAGTGCTCTGCTTGCAGGGACGGACTTCCATGTTCACAATAAGAGTGACTAGCTGTTAACCTGGCCCTTGGACTGGTGAGGAAAATAACTATGCAGAAAGCATAGAGGGAGAACAATGGGCTAGAAAGGGGGACCAGTGGTGAGTACACAGATTGAGTTCTGGGATGAAACTGATTGAGAATGTAAAGGCAAAAACCAATTTGGGTTCCAGAGGACAGATATTGAAACATATATTCTTCCCCTAGATAAAGAAGTAGTCGGTTACAGGTGCTGAATGTTAGATATAACTGTCAGATCTGTTTTCTGAGATGACTGGTTTTGATTGTCTGCATTTGTGTGTGTGTGTGTGTGTGTGTGAAAGATAGAGAGGAGAGAGAGAGCTAGTGTAGTAATTAAACAGGTTTTGTTTGGGGAGATCAGTAGGAAGGAGTGAAGGGGTAAATATTTGTGATTTATAAAATAAATCAATATAAATGTTTTTAAAAAGAAACTGATTGAAAATGATGTGAACTTTCCAGTTGGTAGTCTTTGGCAAGACAATTTCTGCTTTACTTGACTACAGTATCCATTGTTACTCAATAACAAAACTTTCCCTGTGACTTTGGAAAAATCCTTTACATTTATGTCTAATTTTTCATTTAGTAAAATGAGTAAAAGGGCTAAGCTTCTCCAAAACTGTTTTAAGGAACAACAAATTTTAAAAATAACCTAAAGCTTAAGAAACTCAGTGAAAACATACACATTCTTATTATGGAATTTCTATTCACCACATTTCAGAGGAAATAAAGTCAGAGAAGAATTCTATGGGATTGTGTGTTTTATATTACTCAATGGATAGAGCTTTAGTAGAAATGCCTGAGGAAAGTGTTAATTAAAAGAGTGTCAAAGCAAAATTTCCAAGCTTAATTATTTTAAACTTAAAATGGTATCATGACATCAGTTTAAATCTGTTCACAACCCTTGTTTAAATTACCTTCAATATGGTCTTTGTAAGGGATATAGGCTCAAAAAAGAAACTGGTTTCCCTTGCTAATGCAGTTTGTAAAACTTGCAGGTTGCTAAGTGTTGCTAGGACAGTTTGGTCCAGAAGATTATTGGTTAAGTAAATAACTAGCGGAAGCATACTGTTGGACTAAGACAAAAAGGAAATTTGAAAGAGAAGGTTTTATTGTTGTTTAAGAGTAAATTTTTTTAAAGTTCCCTTTTTTCTGATTGTGAGGAAGGCAGGGAAGAGGGCTGTAGGGAAGTCATGGAGGATTTTACAGTGTTGGGATAGAGATGCCCTTTTTAACTGCATCTTTCTGCTTCTGATATGTGAAAGAAAGGCTAGATAAGTCCTTGGAGCACTGAACCAGAGAGGAGACCATAGGTTTTTTTCCTCTCCCTACCAATCGGAAGATTGCCAGTAGCCGAGAGGAGAACTGGAGGCATACCCATAGCTGGCCTCTATGAGATAAGCTGTCAGAGGTGGTTAAGGGGATCCAGGGGCTTGACTGCCTCCAGTTTCTATTTACTCAAAAGAAAAGCCACCAACATGGAAAAGAAAGAGGGGGCAAAAGAAAAGGAATGAGAAAAGCGGAATAGAGGAAAGGTAGCTAGAAGGGGAAGTTTGTCATCCAGGCAACTGATCCATAAACAAATCCAAGACAGAGCTTGTCTGAAGGCTTCAGCTAGCATTCCTGGATGAATCTATCCTTTGTGTACACTTTACAAATGAAGAATGTCATCAGACTAAAACTAGAAAAAAAGATGAGCCGGTCCCTTAGGGAAATTGAGGGATAATTAAGGGTAAGCCACATGCCCTATTGGAGTTGGCATCCACTCTGTGCCAAGAAATCTAGTCTAAACAAGGGGTGAACCATGGTGGGTTTACAGGAAGACATAGACACAAGTCCCATAGGATGGGCAGGCATGAATGGGTTTCCATTTTCATCACTGAGGGGAGCATCCACATTGATAAGTTTATAGCTCAAACCTAATTTTGAAAATATTTTATTATAGTCCAACCAGGATTCTAACCTACTGATATCATTGGGCTTTTTCTTTTTGGAGGGGGAGGGCAGGGCAGTTGGGGTTAAGTGACTTGCCCAAGGACACACGGCTAGTAAGTGTGTCAAGTGTCTGAGGCCAGATTTGAACTCAGGTCCTCCTGACTCCAGGGCCAATGCTCTATTCACTGCACCACCTAGCTGCCCCTTTTGAAAATATCTTATGACAATTCATCAGGTGGTCATTTGTTCCTAATACAAGGATAGTCAATACAGTGAAAAAAAACCCTGACCTTTAGCATCAAACACCTGAGTTTGAATTACACTGGCCTCTGGTACTCAGCTTGCCCAAGGCAAGTTGCATCCTCTGTAAGACTCAGTTTCTTCAACCATAAAATGAACATAATAATACTTGCAATACTTTCCATATTGGCTGTTGTAAGAAAACACTTTATCTACATTAACACACCATGTCATTGTGAACTATTACTACTGATTTTGATTCTGGTTTCTTGTCTTCTGGCATCTCTAAGCAGCACATCTGTGTAACACCCCCCACTCCCCCCACCATAAGATTGATCTCTGTTCTTCAGTCCTCTGCCTTTGAGATTGCTTGGAAGACTTTGAGGTTAGGTTGGTGGCATCAAATTACTGCTCCCCCTTCCCTAGCACTTGTGAAAAAAGGAACCTCACACGGCATCGCATTTTCCCCACTTTTTGAAACCTGCTGATTTCCAAATGTGCAGAGATAGTAGAGGGTGAAGGTTTGGAAGGAGATAGTTGAGAAGCTTGGAATTGGCACAGTTAATAAAAAATTAAGGATCGCTAGGAGACACTTCAGGCAAAGCTAAACAAACTGGGGGATTGGGTAGTCAGAAAGCAGATGAAATTTAATTTGGTTAAGTGTTAAAATAATGCACTTTGGGAAAAATAATCAAAACTTCTCATAATCTGTGATAGGTTCTGAACTCATAGTAATGTAATTTAGGAAGCATGGCAGAAGAACTTGGGGAAAATATCTGTCTGGTGTAGAGCAGCCGTCTTTCTTTTCCTTTTTTAAGCCAATAGGATGCTTGGGGGGATTTAAAAACAAAAAATAATATAGAAAATTTAAGATGACATATAAAACATTAGTACAGTGCTGTGTCCAGTTCTAGTTACCAGAGGAGAGGTAAAAATCCCAGAGAAGGGACTTGAAAATTGTTAAGGAAAGTAGCAGGAGATGGGATTTACATAAGCATGCTGACTGAGAGAGGCATTTCGGGGAAGGAATGAAGGAGGTCTGACATAGAGGAGAGGAATAATTTGATGCTTATGATAATTCGGAAAGAGGCCTTTCTGTCTTGGTTGCTATGTCCTATAATATAAGAAGGGGACACTTAACTAAATTAAAACAGGAGGGCATTTTAAATGAAGGGACTAGACTGTCTTTAACTAGCAGACCATCAAGCTGTTGATTTCCTCTTTGCAAGAGGGACCAATATCTAATTAAGGGCTTCAGGGTTGCATTAGCATTTGTATCTGTCCTGCTAAGAGTGGTGACTTGGTAAGGAAATTCCCCCTGGGCCAACAGACAAGTGTCTGGGAATCATGGAGGATTCTGGTGCAGTTAAGCCTTGTACCCAGCTGGTAAGAGGCAGCTAAATGCACAGGGTTTGTGCCAAACCCAAAAGGCTCCTTAATGTGTTCCTTCTACATAGATTTGGGGGTGGGGTGGGGACAGAGAATATGCAGCTATCATTTCATGATTCTGCATTTCTACCGGGAACAACTGTCAGGAAGAAAGGTGAGGTGAGTTTGTATCTGTAGCGGACAGAGGGTACTTGAGTCTGTGATGAAGAACATCAGCCAGACAGTTGAGGATCAGGGTTGGTAAACAGTGGCTGAGAAGAAAGAACATTACACTGATGGCCAAGCTCTGGACTCCCTTGCTGCCATGAACAGCTTACCATCATTAACATGACCCTTGACACCACTCCCTTCACCCCTCCCCCCATCCCTATCTCCCCAGGGAACCATAGAATCCTTTGTTATTCTTTTAGCCAAATATAACTCACCGAATACCAGCTTCCAGCTAAGAAAGCAACCTGGCCCCACACTGCAGCCCCCCAGTATTGACAGATGTGGCTGTTACCAGGTGATAAGGGATTCATCTGAAAGTACCTGTAGGCAGCTCCGCAGCATTTTCTCCATGTAAGTGATCAATTCTGCCTTACAACTCCAGATCTCACCCTGAAATGTTAATTTCATGTTTTAACTATCAGCTGTAATTGTACATGAAATTAACAATTCAGGGTGAGATCTGGCATGGCCCTTTTTATGGTATATTGTTACAGAACTTAGCATGTGCACAGTTTTTGACAGCTACCAAGTGCTTTAATTTTGGACCTGTGATTTCATTGCTGTAGAGAAACTCCCTCCATCAATATAAATTGGCAACTTGACTTTAGAAAGAATCTTGTGGGTTTAAAGAAGATTGGCAATTCAGGTACCATGTAATATGATGCTGATCGTAAAAAAAAAATACTTTGGGGGTGGAGGGACCTGTGATTGATCCATTGTAGAGAATTCCCTCAATCCTGCAAATCAACAATTTTTCTATAATTTGTAAACTTAGTTGTCTGGGGGCTGAGAGGTGAAGGCACTTATCCAGAGTCAAATAGCTAGTATATAGCTATTCCATACTTCCTTACACCCCCTGATTCCACTAGTGAGAAAATAAGACACAAAGTTAAGTGAGTTTCCTCCAAAGTCACAAAGTAAGGCAGTGTCAGATATGAGATTAGACCCTGTGCCCCATTCTCTCCTTTGTTGGGAGTCTATGAGCCCCAAACTCTAACTTTTATCTGTTTGGGTAAAGACACCCAAAGACAAACAGTGTTGTGTAATGGGTAGAGAGTTTGCCAGAGAACCAGGAAGACTTAGTTCAAATCTGCCTCCAACACATCTTAATTATGAGAGCCTGGAGAAGTCACAGCTCGCATCCCACTTTGACAACTCACTAAGATTCTAATTTGAAGAGGTGTAGATCTGCATTGGTAGAGGATGTTTTGTCATTGGTGGGTGGGGAGGGGGGGTGCCCTATTCCTAGTGAAATCATAGATCTGAAAAAATCAATTAAAAGGATCCACCCTGATTAGGGCAGCCACTCTTAATCAGGGGCCCTGATACTTTAACAGGTCTCTAAGATCTTCCAGACTGTAAGAGATATTTGCAATTCAGGTAATTCATTTGTTGCACCCCTGAAACCAGAGTGGGAGGAGTTTTTGGGGGGGTGGCTATTGAAATGAGGGGACAGAGGGGATGGCCGGTATCTCCGCTGGAGGCCATGTGGCTGGAGACCTTCTAAACAACACCCTAGGGCCTGACGCGAGAGATACAACCGCCCAGCAACCTCACGCAGACAGTTCTTTCCAGTGGAACTCGGCCGTATTCCGCACACAAAAAGCTTCCTCCATTGTCAGAGCCACTGTTGAAGAAAGCGAGGATCAGAGTGGCGCGCCCCGGTCACAGTTTCATTCCTTCCTCCCCGCCTTTGTGGGAGAATGTAGTCCTGCTGCACTGCTGTGGGGCATAGTCTGCCGCCTGGAGCCCCCCTGAAATGAACTTGGCTGTTTAATATTTTAAAAACAACGACAACAATAAATGTAAACAGCAATACGAGACATCCAGCACAGAAAACTGGTGTGTTATGTGTGAATCAGGTCAACCCTCTGCCCTTCCACCCCCGCCCAAGGAAAAGGGGCACGGTAGCGACCAGGTAAAAGTGTCTAGATGTCAACTGCATTCAGAAACTTTCATTTTCCAGTCAGTGTTTCTACAATTTGCGGCTGGAGTAAGAAAAGGCTCACTCTGGGGGATTTTCTATGCGTGCCCCCAGGGCACCAAATTTAGAGATTACTGACAGACCTGGCCTTCCCTCCCAGCCAACCCCCCTCGGGTAGGAACACTGAGCTTTGCACCTAGTTAGCAAGAATAATTAGTTTAAAAAGGAAGCTGCCAGATGTGGGCTTCCCCCGCTTCAGTCCCCACAGTGATCATGCCCCAGGTGAGCCTGTCTTGGCTGCAGCCTCACTCCTTCTCCTGTTGCTTTTCCCAATTGTAGCCTCTCTCCGGGTGTCCAAGCATTATAGAGAATCGGATCTGGGCTTTAGAGGTAGGACGGACCTCCAAGGCCATTTGGCCTAACCCCCTTTTATACAGAAGAGGAAACTGAGGCAAGTAGTGGGCATCAGAGGTGAAAGTTGAACCTAGGTCTCTCTGTGCTGGATGTCTGGTATTGCTATTTACATTTATTGTTGTTTTAAAAATATTGAACAACCAGAGTTAGTGACCTGTTGTACATCTTTTCCCAAAGTGGGGTCTGAGGTCTTCCTCCAATGCCTTTACCCATCAAAATGAGTCCTTAAAAAGTCTATTGGAGAGCATCTGTCATGCCATTTGCCCCAAGATTGTGATGTGAGGTGCTTGTTCTGGGTGTCAGAGCTGCTAGTTCTGCCTCTGCCATCATAACCCACAGCCAGTCACTTTTAACCCTGATGGGTCAGCCTCCCGGTGTGTCAGTGAGGGAGGGCTGGGCTAGATGAACTCCTTTTTTGGGGTAGGGGAAGGCAAGGCAATTGGGGTTAAGTGACTCCCCCAAGGTCACATCGCTAGTGTCAGGTGTCTGAGGCTGGATATGAACTCAGGTCCTCCTGACTTCAGGGCGGATGCTCTATTCACAGTGCCACCTAGCTGCCCCTAAATGAACTCTCAAATCTCTTCCAGCTCTAAATCCTCTAACTGGGGCAGCTGCCTTAACCAAGTTAGCCCCGGCATTGGGGAAGAGCCAGGAATACAATAATAGTAGTGACTTTTACAGAAAAAGGGAACCAAGGCCCAGAGGATCGAAATGTAACTCCTAGCTTCGTGGAGCCTTTGTTCAGGGGCCATCCGAGCCACAAGAGGCCCTCCCCAGGCATGAGTTCCAGCCCTTCCTCTGCCTACCACCCCCGATTTTTTTTACTTGGTATTTATTTTTTAAATACTTAGCTGCGTTCATATTGTTTCGCACAAGCTCTTTCCTGAGGGTAGGGATTGCTTTCCTTTTTTGCCTAGCACTGTGTTGGACACATAACATGCATAGGTGCTGAATTGAATTCCCTTATCCAAGTGCACACAACATTGCAAAACCAAGTTTTCTGACTGTGAATTCTCTGCTTTTTTCATGATCATTTCAGACGGATAGGAATAGGGTTTGTAGGTAGGTAAGGAAGAAAAACAGACATAAGAAGAGCTATGAAAATGTTTTATTGTCATTTCAAGAGAGAGCCTAGAATAAAAATCTGTAGACAGGAAGCCACCAGTGCCCATTCTGCTCAGTGGAATTTGTTTAGGGGTAAGAGAAAGTACTCTTAGCAAGTGGAAATAAATGAACCTGGTGAGAAGAGAAATGGCTGGGGGGAGAATGGAAAGGAAGGAAAGGGAGCCCCTGAGTCTTACTGGTGGCTTCTTAATGCTAGTGGGTGATGTAGAGAAGCTAGAAACAGGGCTAATTCTGAATCTGCTCATCTTGTGACTTTCCAGGACTGCTTGGAATGCTGTGGAAGAGGCAAGAGAAATGTTTTAGAAGACGGTTTTAGAAACAGGAAATTGGAAGCGTGCTGCTTAAAATACTGTTGGCTCTGTGTGTGGGGGAGAGAAAGAGGGAGTCTGTGTGTCGATAAGAGGAAAGCCTGTGTGAGCTTTTGCAAGCTTGTTGGGGGTGGGGGCAGGAATCAGACAGGCTGGATCTTGTTTACATCCCTCAACAAAAGCTTACTTTGTATGGAATAGCCACTTTTTCTTCCCTTTCAGAACCTAGGGGTGGTTGTCATTATCTTCCTCTTCTTCCTCCTTCCTTTCCCCTCTTCTTTTTTCCTCTTCCTTCTTCCTGTTCCACCTTCCTACTGCTCTTCCTTCTTTCTCCTTTTTTTTGTATTTCTTCCTCTTTCTTTCTTCCCCCGCCTTCCTCCTTTCTTCTTTCTTTCTTTCTTTCTTTTTCTTTCTCCTCTCCTTTCTTCCTCCTTTCTCCTTCTTAAGCTTCTACAGCTTCTCCATCCAGGCACTGCTTAAGAAGTGAATGTGTACATTTTAATATATATGAATTCCCCACCCCCTGAGAGTCAGTGAGCTATTTCTTCCACCCAGGTGGAAGAGGGATAGCCCGGCTCTCTGACATGCTGGTTAGTCTGAAAACAGACCGCTAAATGCATAATGAAGAGCCTCCCGAGGAGTCAATCTGCATGTTAAAATGGTGTTCAGCCGCCTGGGCTGCCACACAACATAATGTGAAGATGGATGTACATCCAATCAGACTGCCAATAGCTGACTGTCAGCCTCCTTGCTATTAGTATTACCTGTCTGTTCCATGGCAGCAGAGTATTAAGGGGGGAGGGGTAGGCATTAACCAGCCCCCAAAGGTGTGACAAGACAAATGGATGGCTCTCTTTGGCTATACCCATATCCTCACTTTCAATCTTTCCTGGAGAGGGATGCAATCTAGGCCAAAGTAGAAATGGCCAGGGAAGTTTATATTGATCCTGAAGGCTAACTCATTTCCATTCAACAAATGCTTATTAGGCTCTTAGTAGGTACTAAAGATTAAAGAAAAGAAATACGTCCTGCCCTCAAGGAGTGTAGTATTTTACTGGGGAAAGGGGTGGGGGTGGAGGCAGGGTAGGAGTTCAGCATGCACAAAGGTACAGAAGAACAAAGCCTATGCAAAATGTTACAAATGAATTCAAGGGAAGAGGGTGCCAAAAACTGAGGAAAAGCCACGAAAGGCTCTGAGAAGGAGCCATGGTTTGAAGGAAACTAAGGATTCTGCAATATGGAGGTGAGGAGGGAGTGCATTCCAGACAGAATAGGGGAGAGAGAGCATTCGAGCAAAGGCAGAGAGGCCAGGAGGGTGATGCTGTGTATGGGAAACAGCCAGCAGACCAGTTTGGAACAGAGAGTGTTCGAAGGGCAGTAACCTGAAGACAACAAATTGAGGGCTCCCTGATGTGGTCGGGGGTGGGGGAAGCCTAAGGAATGTTAGCGGCGAGATGTTAAACATGAGACTTTCAAGCTACGAAAGCCTTGCCTGAGCCATCCGGCTTTCATGGAAGGATATTGACGTGTGGTTTGTGTTGTGTGCATCTCCCCGGCCTGCCACCTCACTGTAGCTCATTCCCAGCCAGGAACAACACTCACATGGATGATGTGCAGACACCACTTTTGTCTCTGAACATTTGACAGCAATTAGGACCTGACTCCAGGGGCAGGACATCACACTCCCGCTGAAGAACTGGAGAAATGAGGTTAGAGCAGAGAAATTAGCCATCTGCCTGGTGAAGCTGTATCCTCAAGGTAGCATTTACATACGAACAACAGGCCATGTTTCAAATTTCATTGTCCTGTGCTCCAGCTCACCGACAACAAAAAGGCTTGTGGGGACTCCTATTCCTCTAAGTCTCCGTTCTTAGAGAGGCATCATGTGTCTTTTTTTTCCTTCCCAACATCTGATGAAGCTGCCTCCAAATGCAGAATACAGAGAAAAGAAACACTGTGGGAGCTAGAGATTTTTCAGCAAGTCTCTCTACCTGAAGCCCTAAACAAAAAATCATCAACCCAGAGAACGGGAAACAACACCTAATAAAATTATGATTCCACGTTTTTCATGCTTCAGATACTCTGCAGAAAGGCTGGGGAGGAAAATGTTTTAGATGGGGGGAAGCTATATGCAAATGGAACCTAGCTGAAGGCTGCCCAGCAACTCACTTAAGTACATAAAACAGAGTCAACTACAGCTGCCATCCACTTTAAAGGAAATGATTACCCCCTTGGAGCCTCCAGGTCCCAGGCATGTGGGCCTTTGGCTCCAAGCTGCTCTTTGGAATTAAAAGATGCTGGTAGTTTTAGGATTTTGAGTGGAGAGTTCAATAATGTTGGCTGTAGATTTGTTCCTTGCTTCACCTCATTTCACAAGCAGTGACCAGATGGGAAATAGAAAGACTCACCTAGTACTATATTGTTTCCTCCCCTAAGGAAAATAGTGGAGGAAGCGGACCAGAGTAAGCCTCTTTCTTTGAGACCATGGTATGGTGGCACCTGACTTGGGACGTGGAATCAGGAGATCTGATTTCAGAATCTGGCGATGAAACTAATAAGCTGTCACTATGAACAAGTCACTCCACTCTGAGCCTTGGTGTCCTCATCTGTAAAATGGGGGTGCTACTACTTAGTCCTGACTGCCTTGAGGGATTCATCAGAGCATAGATTTTAAGAGCTGGAAGGCACCTTACTAGCCAGCCATTCCTCCAGTCCCCTCATTTTACAGATAACAAAACTAAGGTGACGGGAGAGTAAATGATTTGCCCAGGGTCACACAGCTAGTAAGGATCTGAGGAGGAAATGAGCCCAATTCTTCTGACTCGAGAGACAATGCTCTGCTATCCCATGCTTCCTCCTGTTTTTAGGTAATTTTAAAATTACATAAATAGAAATATAATCCATTATATATATATATATTATATATATATATACATATTTCATTAGGACTTGAGCAGAACATGTATGAATGTTACATATACCTCCACGTTTCTAAAGATGATAGAGAGATAGTACATATATACTAAAGCATGGAGATAAAGGGCCAGTCTTAGAGTCAAACTCAAGTTACGGTGCCACCTTTGGCAGATACTAGCTATGTGGCCCTGGAGAAGTTGCTTAACCTCCCAGTGGCTCCCAGACTGCCCTCCGGAAAGGACTGTGCTGCAGTGGGGTCCGTTGAGAGAGTATCCATACTAATGAAATTACAGGTATGTGAGTGTTTGTGTAGTTCAACACTGAAGTGGAAAAGAAACCCAAACATCTCAGTATCAATGTATGATAAATATTTGTCTTTTCAAAGAGATGAATTCACTCGTGCACAGAAGGAAGCAGAGATATTTCAACTTATAAGTGAAATAATTCCCTTATAAAGAAAGGCAAATTACCAATTTTGTGATTACAGTTGTCAAGTTGGTTGAAAAAGCAATTGAATTGATTAAATAAAACTACTGGCAGAATTTTTTTTTTACTTGATTTTCCAGTCATAACAGTTCATCTGGTTTTGTGTAGCTAGGTTTTTAATTCCATAATAACAACAACAACGTCAGCTACAAATGGTTGCTACTACCGCTACTGAAATTTACGTAGCATCTTGCAATTGACAAAAGGGGGGGTCTGTGTGAATAGGCAGGGCTGGGTTTTCCTACAACTGCCATTAGTGGGTATTTCTGCCCTGGCTTCAGTGCCCACATGATAGGAGAGCCTTTCTGGATGGCTCTCCCAAGTTTAGGGGTCACAGCATTTCATACTGAGCTAGACAAAGCCTATTTACAAATATACCAGTCTGGAATAAGGAGAGCCTAGGTTGGAGAATGATAAACGCAGAGAATAGTAGAATGCCTTTGGTATCCAGGGCTGTTCTTATTAATATTCATCAGTCATACTACCTGTCTTTTGTCTACATGTCTCACCCCACCTCCCCCCAAGCGAGAGGGCCCAGTCTCACCAGCCTGCATAGTCCTTGTACATTCATGGCACAATGCCATGGAAAACTCAGGCCAGCTTGGACAGGATGGCTGGCACCAGGAGCAACTCCCTCAGGCCCACAAGTGCAAGAGGCGTTGAGTTTTGTCCAGTGTTTCCAGAGTAAAACTTTGCTATCTGTCACCAAGATTCCTTAATTAATCACTATAAAACCTGGGCTCAAACACCAGCTCTGTGGTCAACATAGCTCATTCCCATATGGGCTGCTGGATAGACCAGTGGCTAGAGCTCTCTACTTAGAGTCAAGGAGACCTGAGTTTGAATCCTGCCGCAGCCACTTACTAGCTGTGTGGCTCTGGGCAAGTCACTTAACCTCACTTAGCTTTAATTTCCTCATCTATAAAGTGGGGATAATAATAGCACCTACTTCATAAAGTTATTGTGAGAGTCAAATGAGTTAACCTATTTAAAGCACTTTGCTGAGCTTGAAGCTCTATAATTGCTACCTATTATTACAGCTATAATGATGCTGCTGCCCCAATTTCCCTACCTGTAAGGAGAATGTGAACATATGTGTGTTTATGAAAATGCTTTTTCAGTAACTTAGAAGAGCCAAAATAAATAATATAATAAATAAATAAAGCCCAAATAATGTTATCATTATTAATTTTTTAAGGCAGCATCAAATTAAGGATCATTTCCCTCACCTTTCAAACTACAATTATCACAGAGCATTCTCATTCCCTGCACAGTGTCAAAAGATAACAGCTGCTCTGTCATTCCTTATTCACAAAAACATACAAGTTGATGGCTGAATTCTAAGGAGCAGAGGATATTTCTAATAAGCCTGTACAAAAATAAAGAAGCTACAGCTCCTCTAAAACACACACACACACACACACAACTCTCTCTCTCTCTCTCTCTTTCTCTCTCTCTCTCTCTCTTTCTCTTTCTCTGTTTCTGTCTCTGTCTGTCTCTGTCTCTCTGTCTCTGTCTCTCTCTCTCTCTCTCTCTCTCTCTCTCTCTCTCATATAAATGTAGGTAGAGAGGCTGAAATGATATATTTAGCAAGAAACTCAGTGGGGCAGTGGAGTCATTTGGAGTTTTCAGTCATAAATTTTAATCAGTGCTTCCTGGATTAATTGTATATCTGAGGACGTGCCAGTTTCAGAGATTGAAAAGATTGGTCACTTTTTCAGAATCTTGGAGTTGGAAGAGACCTTTCTATGAACAAAAATCCTCTCTCCAAATTTCCTTCCAATAGGCAGCCAGCCTTTGCTTGAAAACTTCCAGAAAGAGAAAACTCACAGGGTGTCTGAGTATTCCTAAGGCAGGATTCTTAAAAGAATTGAAAATCAAGGAAATTTTAAGTATCTTACTCCTATTTCTGCGTCATAGCTAGAGTAAGCCATCACCTCTTGCTCGCAGAAACTCCTGTTCAAGCTCTCATCCAGAGAATATTATGTTATTTTGTGTTGTTTTCCAATCTTTTATTTTATTTTATTTTAATTTTTTTGGCCACAAAGCACAAAAACATGGAGAGAATGGAGGGGCAGTATGGTACAGTGGAAAGAAGACTGCATTTGGAGTCAGAGATTCTGGGTTTAGATTCCAGTTCCGCTACTCATCCCATTCGGGCAAGTCGCAACCTCTCAGGCCTGTTTTCTCATCTATAAGATAAAGGATTCTTCCAGATTTAAATCTATGATCCTGTGATCTGGTAATAATATTAATGATTGTCCATTTCCCACAATGCTCAGGGCCAAGAGAATTTTGATGTTCTGTAATGGCTGCATTTCCCAAAAGGATATGCCTGAGCTCGCAGCATGGCGAGCATCTGTAATGGAGCCTCTTATGGTGAGAAGGCTCTACCAGACTGTGGGTGAGAATATAACCTTCTGGGAAATATAGTACCCTGATGAGCAAACCTCCCTCAACCATGAAGTTTGGGAGCGATGGATAATCCATAGACCTGGCCTCTTGACAGGAATTGCTAGTGTATAAACAAAGCTATACCAAGAGAATTTGACCACACTATGTGAGTCAGTAACCCAAATAATAACAGTAGCCATGTGCTCTGTAGTGAAATGATCCTGATTTCTTTATTTTCTTTAATAACCCTAAAAGCAAAGGCTAATCAGCAAAGAAAGTTACTCTTCTCTTCCCACATTAGTAGTTTTCAGAAATTACAAATTAGTAATATATGGATATTATTTCCTTTTCCCCGAGCGTACATAATATAAACACAAATCTTGAACGAATCAGGAAAGAAAGGCAAAGACAAGGTAATAAAGTCAAGACTTCCTTATAATTCGTATTGTTTCTTCCCTTCTTCTTTTATCTCGTCCATTGCTTTAAATCCAAATCTATTATGGGAATACCAAGATAGAAAAGAAATAGGTCCCCCAGAAGTGGCTACCTTCAAGCAGCTTATGGGGATGGGAGCAATGGGAGAGAGATAGCTAGTACACAAATGAGTAGATGGAAAATACATACAAAGTGGTCTTGGGGTAAGAGGTATAGATTCTGTTGGCATTCCGGACCTCTACCTTTGGAGCTTCTGCCTTCCTAGCATAATGTTGGAGATATTTGATATTTTCTGATTAAATCTGACATTTCTCTTTCCCAGCTCCGCACCTCCCCTTCTCCCCGAAAGAAAAAGAAGCAGCAGCCATAGCCTAAGATTCCACATGGAGATAATGACTTAATTAGTCCCACTCTCTTTTTTTTCAAGTTTCATTAGTGCCTTTTATTTTCATGTTGCTCTCATTTCTAAATAGATCTCACTCCCCCTATTTCCATCCCATTCAAAAATTGACCTTTGTAACAAAGAAAATTAATTAATGAAGTTACCATCTACAGTGACCAAGTCTGACATGGATGCAACATTCTGCCCTTCTAGTTTTATTCTCCTGGGTCTTATTTCATTCTTCAGTTCATACAGTTCATCCAGTGTTTCTCTGAATTCCTCATGTTCACAATTTCTTTCTACACAATAATAGTTTGTTACATTGGTGTACACAAGCTGGTGTACCAGTTTGTTCAGTGGGCATCCACTTTGTTTGTTTTTTGTTGTTGGCTACCACAAAGAGTGTTATGAATATATTTTGATATTATGGGAAGGAAATGAGTATTTATTTAGCACCTACTGTGTACCAGGTATTATGCTAAGCACTTGCAAATATTATCTCAACTGATCCTCACAACAACCCTATGTGATAGGTGCTATTATCATACCCACTTTACAGTCGAGAAAACTGAGGCAAACAGAGGTTAAGTGACTGGATTAGGGTCACACAGCTACCAAAAGTATCCAAGACTGAATCAGAACTCAGGTCTTCGAACTCCTGGCCTGACATTCCATCTACTGTGCCAATAGCTGACATTAGGCCTTGGTTTCCATCTTTGACCTTCCCAGTATTTGTGTCTAGTAGCTTACCTACTGCTTAAAAAGCTTAGGTCAGAAATGGAAAGGAAGCTAAGAACCTGTCTTTTTTTTTAAGGGTAAAATTCATAAGAAAACAAGTAGATGGTACTTCCATGAAACACACACTCCAGAAAATAAAGCAAAAATCGGACTAAGGTGGAGTTTAAAAAAAAAGCTTTCTTTGTAGGCCTCCCCTTCTCTATTTGTTCTAATTGCAAATGTGGAAAAGCAGTGTAGAGTCAGGCCTGGTTATTCTCAAGCTCAATTTGCCCTGACTTTTATTTTCCAATACTCAATCTGACCAACTGTGGCTAAAAATGAAATCACCAAAGCAGACAAATTCCCACCCTTCTCCATAGCCCCAGATATTAATTTATCAAGAATAAAATCAGTGTCCTAGGCTGTCATCATATCCCATGGTCATATGTATCCATGGCATGTCCTCAGATATACAATTAATCCAGGAAGCACTGTTTAAAATTTATGACTGAAAACTGGACTCATATTTTGGGGGTATCTTTAGACCTTTTCTGAGGGACAAATGTTTTTAGAAACAGACCTAATATTTATGGAGAACAACTCTTGAAAATCAATTTTGAAATTTGAAAGGTTTCATTTAGAATTTTTTTCCAAAATTAAAGTGTTGATTTCTCTTAGATATTTTCCTTCAGTCCTTCCTGTAGGCCTCCAGGTAGGATATTAGGCCTGTGGTATTGCTCTGAAAGTCCAACAGAGCAGAAGCCACTGGATAGTGTGATGTCCAAGAGTGGCTGCATCACTTTAAATAACATTTCATAATCTCTTCTGTACACAAACACACACACTCACTGCTGTGGTCATCATCAGCAGTAATGTCAACAGTCCTTCCTTTAGTCAATACCCATTGCCTATTAAATGAAATATAAACTTCTAATTTTGACATTTAAGGCCCCCTCCCCAAGCCTGGTTCCAGTCTATCAGTCCAGCCTTATCTCATGCTGCCCTCTGGACTATATAATGTTGCTGTCCAAACTGCTGAGAGGCAGTGTGGTAAAGATGATCGGTCCCTGGAGAGGAAATCAGGAAGACCCGGGTTCAAATCCCACATCAGACATTCACAAGCTGCGTGACCTTGGGCAAGTCATAACACATAACTTTTCTGTGCCTCGGTGTTCTCATGCGGGGGTTAGAGTAAGGTCTCAAGTTCCTTCTGGCTCTGAATGTACAATCCTTTGAAACATGGTTGCATTCTGTCCCCTGTTCTCATTCTATTCCCTTGTGTGGACCCCTTTGCCTAGAATGAACATTTCCATTCTCTGTCTTTAGAAGCCCCTCGCTTTTAAGGCCTCATATAGATGCTACCTTCACTGTGCAGCTTCATGTAATTCCCTAGCACCCCCTACTTGTACTCTCACCAGGCAAAAGTGATCTCTTCTTCCCTCTCCGAGTCCCCACGGCACGTTCCCTGGCCCTCTCTCTTGTACTGATCCATTCTACTTGGTACCTTACATGCTATATCTGTCCTTTTTCTGTTAGTAAGTTCCTTGAAATCATCAGTTATTTCAATTGTGTCTGACTCTTTGTGACCCCATTTGGGGTTTTCTTAGCAAAGGTACTGGAGTGGTTTGCCGTTTTCTTCTTCAGCTCGTTTTACAGATGAGGAAACTGAGGCAAACAAGGTTAAGTGACTCGCCCAGGGTCACACAGCTAGGAAGTGTGTAAGGCTGGATTTGAACTCGGCTTTTCCTGACTCCAGGCCCAGCGCTCTATCTACTGTTACCTCGCTGCCCCCATGAAAGCGTTAGCTTGGGTCACATCCGTCTTTGAAACTCTGGCCCCTAGCAAGGGCCTTGAAGATAAAAGGTGCTAGATCACAGGATCATGGATTGATGGTCTCTGGAAGAGAGTCTAACCCTCTGATTTTACAAATGAGGAAACTGAGGACATCCAGAGAACTTAACTCATGGATCACACAGCTAGGAAGTGTCTGAAGCAGATTCAGACCTGGGTCCTGCTGATTCTGAGTCTGCTTACTCACACCCGTCTCCCAAGATAAGCAGGATAATAAGACAGGCCCAGTGATGGAGAAGGTAAAATGGATGGGCCCCCTCTGGGAACTGTCAGCATGGTCTCAGGTCCCTTCCAGCTTTAAGTGTAGAGTCCTATGAAACGCGGCTGCATTCTGTCCCCTGTTCTCATTCTATTCTCTCATGTCTTTACTCACGTGGACCCCCTTCCCTAGAACGACATGGCGGAAAACTGCCCATGCCTCTGTGGGGGAAATGAAAAAGAAAAAAGAGAGAGGGCCTCTGCTGGAAAGATCACACCAGCTATTGGGGAAGCAACAAATGTTCTGGGCCTGATCAGCCTCTTTCCTCTTCTCCAGTTCAACCCTGAATCTAATGAAGACTCACAGAAGTAGGACAGGTGGACGAGGTCCTAAGGGTTGTTCTTTTCAACCTGGGACAGAATATTACAGGGGTCCTTGTGCATTCTTCCACCCTGGAGAATTAGGTCTTTGATATGAAGTCCATCTTTATCCTAGGATCATAGATTTGGAGCTAAAAGAGACCTTGTTGTTTAGCTGTTATCAGTCTTGTCCAACTCTTTGTGACCCTTTTTGGGGCTTTCTTGGCAGAGATATTGGACTGGTTTGCCATTTCCATCTATAGCTCATTTTATACTTGAGGAAACGGAAATAAACAGGGTTAAGTGACTTGCCCAGGGTCACACAACTAGTGAGGGTTTAAGGCCAGATTTAAATTCAGGTCTTCCCAACTCCAGGCCTGACACTCTATCCACTGCACCACCTAACTGCCCATAAGAAGGGAGAGGGGGGACCTCAGAAGTCATCAAGTCCAACTCCTTATTTTACAGATGGGGAAACCAAGGAACAAAAAGGTCAAGTGACTTGCCCAGGGTCACACAGCTAATAAATGTCTAAGGTGAAATTTTAACTCAGGTCTTCCTGAGTCCAAGTCACTAAACCATATCACCTTTTTTTTTAATATAGCCTACTTACAGAGTCTCATAATTGGCGCCCTAGTTATACCAAAAAAGAAAAACAAAAAAAAATCTTTTATCTCCTTCACTCCTCCTTCTGCTAGTGATGATGACCACTTCTCTCAGTTCCCATAGAGGGTTAAGACAAGTGGTCCAGGCCACTGGCTGCAAGGTAAAGCAGGACTTTGGAGATTGCTTGCCTTTACAGCGACAGGGTTCGACCTTGTGTCCTTTCTTCCTGGTCATCTCTCGCTCCTCTTGCCCAGTATCCAAGTCCGTTATGCCAACCCTATGCCCAACAGGGATGGTCACAGAAGAGGAATTCTTTCACCTTGTAGAGTGGACAGCAGCAGGAGCACAAGGGACAGTCCAGCCATCCATGGTTGAAGCCGGCTCTCCCCCTACCCCCCAACTGCTGGCTTTGGCAAGAAGTGCCAGGAACAGAGGACACTCATCTCCCAGGGATGTGACAAACAACTGGCCCACATTCCACCCATAAAAACCACTCATGGACTTGAATGCAGCAGTTGTCAACCTTTTCTAAAATAAACAAGGCTTTGTTCTTTCAGTCTTTCCACATTGAACCTATTTTCTTTCCCTTGAAATTACTTTCTTTGCTTTTTCTAGACTGGGTGGGGGAACTATGGCTTCAATGGGTGGCCTTCTAGGTCCTCAGGTGCAGGCTTTTGACTGAGTCCAAATTTTACAGAACAAATCCTTTTATGAAGGGGATTTGTTTGGTGAAGTTTGGATTTAGTCAAAGGGCCACACTTGAGGACCTAGAGGGCCACGTGTGGCCTCAAGGCCGCAGGTTCCTCACCCCTGTTCTAAACCCTCTTTGGGTTCTATACATTCTCTTTTGGGGGGGGGTGGAGGGGGAAAGGCAGGGGAATTGGTGTTAAGTGACTTGTCCAAGGTCACACAGCTAGTAAGTGTGTTAAGTATCTGAGGCCAGATTTGAACTTAGGTCCTCCTGACTCCAGGGCCGGTACTCTACTCACTGTGCCACCTAGTTACCCCTATACGTTCTTTTAAAAAGAAGTTGTATTAATTCCTTTTGTTTGTTTACACCACAGTCTCTTCTAGATGTACCTCTTACCCAGTGAACCTCCCCTTTGATCAAGAGTTCTTAACTTGGGGTTCACAGATACCCCACCACCTTGGATCTCTTGATAGATTTCAGGTGGTCTGTGAACTTGAATGGGAAAAAAATTAAATCTTTATTTTTACTAACCTCTAATGGAACTCTGACTTTTCCTTGAATTATGAATTTATAAAAAAGTAAAACAAAACATTATTCTGAGAAGGGATCCGTGGACTTCATCACGACTGCAAGGGAGGTGAAGAATAGAGAAAGATAGACAGACACAGAGACAGACAAAGTGAGGTAGACACAGAGACAGAACAGAAATGTTTTCTGTGCCAGGTACCATGCTAAACAAGCCCTGGGGATACCACTACAGACAAGAAGACAATCCCTGCCCTCCAGGAACTTACAGGGCAAGACAACATAGAATCAACATAAATAATCAAGTGGGGGGATAAAGCATCAAAAAGCTGCTTTTAGGAGCTTATATAGCATCCCACAACCATAATCCAGCTCTCTACCAAGAAGAAAAAGCATTTGTATTTTCCCCCCAAAATGTGAAGTCTAATAATAGGCAGAGTACTCTAATAAAGGTCTAAATGATGACGTCTATAAGAGAAGCACCGCTTCCTGGCCTTGTGTGTCATTCTCTATTTAAAACATCTCAGAATCATGTTGTCTTTTTTTCTTCCCACTGAGGCATTAGAATATTCATCTTGTGGTCAGCTTTGATCCTCAGATCCTTCTCTTTTCTATGTGTGCCTTTGGCTCTGCGGCTTTTCAGAACTTTCCACAGCCTGTATTTGTATCATTTGTGTGTTTTGGCTCTGACTGTACTCCTTTGGCACCTTAGAAGTTTTCATTCTGTTTTCCCAGCACCGAAGTAGGTGGAGGACAACAAGGCGGACTTCCTTGTATGTGAGGGATTCTGTCAGAATGACTGGCACTATGCTTCAGTGGTACTCTGATGTCTTTGTCTGCCACCACCAAAAGCACTGATATTTTTTCACTTTTGGGCCAATCATTGACACAATGTTTTGTAATCAGTTTCCCTAATTATTATGTCACCTCCACTCTGAGAAAGATGGACACAATTGAGAAACAAAGACAGAAAAGAATTCTGGGGCTTTTGTATGGTTATGTCTCAAGACAGGGGCAGCTGTAGAGGAGACCAGATCTCCAGGCACATTGTAGCTCATGCTTTAAAACAAGAGCTACCTGGCCTGCCAACCCTCCTTGTCAACAGAAGTTCATACTTAAAACTAAAATTCAAGCAAAAGTCCATAAATTCATTCCAATTGACATTAAGTAGTTGTTAGTTGAGGTTTTTTTTCACTTAACATGAAATGGGGACTTGTTTGTGCCAACTGATGTGAAACAGACACATTTTCCATTTGCATTAAGTTAATATGTAAAGATTTGCTGTTTTAGTAGTGTGTTGGGGGAGTGCTGGCATTGTTTATGTAAGTGGGACTTTTCCCATAAATGAGTTGATGTCGGAGGTAAGGGCCAATTTTATCTGCTTTAGAGTTGGCACCAAGGCTGATTTCCGCAAGATTATCTAAACTTTGGGTCAGATCCTCCCAGTAGTTAAAATTTGTGCTTTAAAAACAGAGACCCATGAACTCTCAGCAGTTGGAACCTTAAAATAATTTCAAGTATAGGAGTTCTTAACCTTTTTTTGTATCATGGTAAAGCTTGCACATGCTTCTCAGAATAATATTTTTAAAGGCATCAGATAAAATACATAGGATTACAAAGGAAATTAATTCTGTTGAAATATAGTTATCAAGTTATTAAAAACAAATTCATGGACCCTGCATTAAGATCCCTTGCATTAAATTGAAGTTTGAGCGGGGAATGTGGCCCCAGGCAGTCACCACTGTGTCCTGCACATAGTAAGTAGCCAAGTGGTACATTTGATGTGACATCCTTAAAAAAATAAAGGTGTTCAGGGCAAAGCTGGGATGTGCTGGGGAATGAAGTGAAAAAAAACAAATCAGGCCATCTTATTCCATTGTCTACTGGAGCCCTGGCATTCCTTGCTGACAATGAGCTTCTGCTCCCCTCTGACTTCCAGGCTTCTGGGTGACAGTCTATCCTGGGAAAATAGAAACCCCCATTTCATTCCTCATCCTTAATTTGGCAAGCCAGAGCTTTGAAAATGGCAACGAAATTACCTTTTGGTGAAATCAAATCTTCCCTAGCAGGCTCCAGCTGAGAGGCATCCAGCCCATGAAGGACAGTTAATGAGCCCTCCCCGTGCAGAGTCACTGTCCTCTGGACCAGAGAAGGTGTACTCCATTAAAGGGTTACTCACATCCCTTTTGTCCCCAGCAGTTTATTCTGTGGGGGGTTATGGGATGCCCAACCTTCTCTGTTCTGACTGACTGCCTGGCAGGAGGAGGCTTAGGGCAGTAAAATGTTTATTACCTGTTTATTGTGTGAGTAACTGCAGTCTGGGAGGAGAAAATATTTCCCAGTTTACCTAGGGCAATGAAAATTGGATTAAGAGTTCTGGGGGCCAGGCAAGGAGTTGTATAAAGCCCACAGAATCAGAGGTTGTGTAACCATAAGAATTCCAAGTACCAGGCATTATTATTCACCTCCATTCTGGAGCCTAAGATTTTCCTCCTTTTTTCCCTCCTGTTCTCAAATACATGTTATTCATTGTTGAAATTGAATTCAACTGATGAGACAACAATTATTTGCACTATGTGCAAAGATCCTGAAATCCAGAGACAAAAAGGAAATAATTTCTGCCCTCCAGGAACTTCTGTTAGACTGAAGTAATCCGGTATTTGGATTCATAAGTAAATACAAACAAATTTCAGGGTGGAGGCAGCACTAATAAAGGAGAGGATCCTGAAAGGCCTCTTGAAAGCAGTGGCACCTAGGCTTGGCTGTGAAGAAAACTAAGACTGTAGCAGGCAGAAATATGGAAGGGGAAAGATACTTAACCAGGGTGGAGCAACTGGGGCTTTCCCCCAGGGCACTGAATTTACAGGGTGCTGACACCACTCTCAGCCCTGGAAAGCTTGAAACAACAGAGTTTAGCACCTAGCTCATAGAATAGTTAATTAATATAAGAAGCTACCATATGGCAGGTTCTAGGCAGCTGCTCCTTCCTCTGCTCCCTACTGCCCAACTAAAGATGTGTTCTGTGTTGCTCGCCACTGAGCAAGATCTGTGGTACTTGCTTCTGGAAAGAAACACATTCCAGAAGTCCCTATTCATTCCAGACTGTGGGCACTGATTTTGCAAAGGCAGAAAGAGAGGAGATAGAACAAGCAGCCGACCAAAGCGTCAGGGATAGATTACAGATATTTCAGATCTCCCTCCAAGACATTGTGGCTTGTCCTTTAAATCCTAAAACATCTTTCAACCTAAATTTGTTGTTGTTGTACCTCCTTCTTTCTCCAAGATCATCCTAACTTTATAGATACACTCATTCCCTTTTTCTTTTCAGAAAAATGTGTAAAGAGAGCTCAATTTCTACAAGTTTCAAGGTGTGGTAATTTAGCAAATTGTATAAAAATGCAGGCAGTCCTGTTGTGACCATTTATATTGTGTTCCATGTAGGATCAAGGGATCATAGATACAGAGCTAGAAGAAATTTTCAAGCTCATTAAGTCCAACCTTCTTATTTGACAGGGGAAGAACCATCACTGAGAAAAGTTAGCACAAATAGATCATAGAGTCTAGATTCAAACTCAGATCCTCTGACTCCAAATCCATTGTTCTTTCCAGCATATTGTACTGCCTCCAGGGTCACCTAGGTGGCACAGTGGCTAGAGGGTTGGCCTAGACTCAAGAAGACCCATCTTCATGAGTTCTAATCTAGCCTCAGACATTTACTAGTTCTGTAGTCCTGATTTCCTCAGTTTCCTCGTCTATAAAATGAGCTGGAGAAGGAAATGGCAAACAACTCCTGTATCTCAGCCAAAAAGAAAAACAAGCAGATGGGGTCACAAAGACCCCAGCTGGACACAGCTGAAAAGGATTAAACGACAACAATCCTGCCTCCCATCCTTCTAAGTGGTTATGGTTTAGGATTATAATCCTTGTCAAAAGCTTACTGCTAGAAGGGATGGGAGCCATTTTGTCTTTTTTTCTAATTAAAATTGATTTATTCTTTCTCACTTCTCCCCTCTCATTGCAAAAAGAAAAAGAAAAACATTACAATAAATGTGCATAGCCAAGCAAAAAAAAATTCTGCATTGGCTAAGTCAAAAAACGTATGTTTCCTTCTGTTCCTTGAACTCATTACCTCTATGTCAGAAGGTGGGGTAGCGTGGCTCATCATTGATCCTGTGGAGTTGTGGTTGGCCATTGCACTGATCGGAATTCCTAAGTCTCTCAAATTTATTTATCTCAGTTGGCTGGTGTTTTCAACTGGGTCTTCATCCTGCCACCTCACTTTCACCTCCCCTTCTCACTTCCAAGAATTCTTCGTCTCTTGGTCATTAAGGGGAAACTTCAGAATCTACCTCTTCTTCCTTCATTGAGAAAGCTTAAGCTAGTGAAGTGGGGTGGAGTAAAGCCCTGATTGTCCTTGGTGCCTCTACATTGACCTGGGAAGGGAAGCATTCGAAGACCCTTTGCTCTCCTTTTCTTATTGCTCTCTTTTGAGGGACAAAGAAAGACAAGTCAGACCATGAGCAAGTCACTTAGTCCTTCTAAATCACAATTTTCTCTTTAAAATGAGGATAGTAATGATTGCTACCTCATTGGGCTGTTAGGAAGATCACATGAGCTCACATCTAACCTGGATCCCATGAAGTGCTCGTATTATTTGCATTTTCATCACATAGTTCTACTGGTCTACAACCAATGACAATATTTTACTGGTAATTATAACTTCGAATAGTGTGAATTTGAATGATGCCACCAAATTAAGACATAACTGTATTTAAAGTGTTTTGCAAAGCTTTGATCAATCAGCAAGCATTTATTAAATGCCTACTATGTGCCAGGCTCTGAGCTAGGTATTAGTGATACAAATACAACTCAACGAAAACAATACTCACTCACAAAGAGTTTACATTCTAAACTCTAGACGAATGTCCATTATTGTAGTTGTTATTCGTCCATTACAACTCATACCTTTAAGAATGGCATTCAGGGCTTTGAGCCGGGACAAATGGATTCCTTCCTATCTCCCCTTCTCTCTGACCCAAACTGACTCACTTACAGAGTGTGGGACAATTTTCTCATTCATAAAAATGAGGGCAGCTTTACCAGCCCAAACTGGCTGTACATAGCTAGTTACGCATTTCCAAGGTCATTAGTGTTTTACATCCTAAAATAGGAGAAGTGTTCTAGAAGTTAAAATACTATGTCGGCATACCCGAAGAGTTCCTATTTTTACTAACTATGAGATTCTACAATCAGTGGGATAAATTGTTGAGGTACATCCCAGTCATGTGCATCCCAGGCCAAAGCATGGAGGTGAAAGATGCTGTCCACTGTGCGAGGAGCTTGTATGTGTTTGTCCTTTGTTCTCAAAGAGGACCATGACATCAGGGAAATGATGACATGACTTGCAGTTGACTTCAGTTTGAGTGAGGGAGGGCTGTGCAAGGTCACCAGCCTCACTTTCTCCTCCAGAGCCAGAGGAACAGAAGAAAGGTCAGTATGGCTGTACTGTAGGCTGTGCAAGGTCACCAGCCTCACTTTCTCCTCCAGAGCCAGAGGAACAGAAAAAAGGTCAGTGTGGCTGTACTGTAGGGGCAGGGAAGGGAGTTAGAATGAGGCTGAGGAAGTAGTTTGGGACTAGGCTCCTTCTCTTTACAGATTAAAATCTCATACATTTTTTTTGGCCTCCTCCTTATAGGATTATGGGGAAAAGCAGAAAAGGAAAAACCTTAGAGATTATCTAGTCTGGCTTCTTTCTTTTATAGTCTAGTAAAAAATCACTTAACCTTGTTTGCCTCAGTTTCCTCATCTGTAAAATGAACTGGAAAAGGAAATGGCAAATCAAATGTGGTCATGCAGAGTTGGACATAACTGAAACAATGGAACAACATCAAAAGTAAAGCACGAAAAGGAGCGCTACCTAAAATGGGCATTCCACTGGCAGCACATGCACAACATATTTTTAGACTTTAAAAAATGTAGTACCTGAAATATTCAAACTGATTGCCTTATTGTTATCCTTATAGATCTCTCTCTAGTATGTGCAAATGTTAGTAGAGGGATGGTAATGACAAAATAAGTTATTAAGGGAATGCATTAACTCTCCTAACAGCACATATGACCTAAAGATCAATTCATTATCATTATTAATAGTAAAATTATTATTTTAATAAATTTAACCAAAATGTTGCTATTTTTCTAGATTTCATCATCTCGTATTTAGCGGACAACATAGAGGTTTTCATTTGCAATTTTTAAAAAATGAAACCTGTCATCAGAAGACTTCACTGAGCATTTATTAAACACCTGCCATATGCAAAAGCACTGTGGCAGACTCTGAGGAGTATTGAGAAACACTAAGAATAGTCCCTCCTTTCAAAGAGCTTACTTACATTCTGTTGGGTGGATCCAACAAAAATAAAGTGGAAAATCCTTGAAGGCAAGGACTGATTTTTGGGGGGTTTTGTATTGCCAGTGCATTACATAGTATCAGGCATATAGTGGTGCTTAATAAGTGCTTATTGAATGAATGAATGAATGAATGAATGAACAAAGGACTAAACTTTTACATAGCTAAGTAAGTGGAACTAGAGTAGTAGAATTTAATGGAAAGAGCTCTCAGCCTGGACTACAGGTCTTGTTTGGGACACTGACTAGTTGTCATTCTGTCTCATTGAGCCTCAGTTTCTCCATCTGTAAAACAGTTAAAAATGCTCAGACTGCCTACATGAGAGGGTTGCTGCGAGGAAAGCATTATATGACCTTATAGTGTTATAGGATTGTGAGATGTTATTAGCTCTGGATACAAGTCACTTTACCCTGGATTTCTTAAATAGAAAATGAGAAAATGATTGTCTAGCGGGTACCTTGTGGGAAAGGATTCTGTGGATCAGCTAGTGAATACTGGGTCTTCTGCAGCCTATTGCCCTAAGTGACCTCAGAGGAAAGAAGGACACATCAGTGTTTATGTTGCAGTGGGGTTTTGTCCTCGTGAGGATATTTTGAAAAGGGAGCAGGACATGAGAATATTAATGTAACTCAGGATGATTTTCGTTTTGGGGGGAGAGAAGGAAATTCTTCACAAAGACTGTTTGTGTACTGATTCATCTCAAGTGGAGACACACAGGGATGGCCAAGAGGAACCTCAGGGAGGCCAGTGTCTCATCAAGAAAATCCCTAGTTCTCTGTGGAATCAAAGGACCCGTATTCAAATTCTGCCTCTGATATTTATTACCTATGTGACTCGGACAAGCCCCTTAACCTTCCCTGGCCTCAGTGTCTTCTGTAAAGGGGAAAAGGAGTTGGACTAGATGGTCTCCGAGGTACCTTCTCATCATAATAGCTGACATTGATATAGTGCCTTACGGATTACAAACACTACGAATATTGTTGGGCTTCACCTTCACACAGCAACCCTGGGAGGTTAGGTGCTTTTATTATCTCCACTTTATAGATGAGGAAACTGAGGCAAACAGCAGTTACGTGACTTTGCCTGAGTCACACAGCTAGTAACCATCAGAGGCAATTGTCAGTCAGCAATTAAGCCTTTACTGTGTCCCAAGCACTGTGGAGATATATAAATAAAGGGTCAAGTCCCACCTTTTCTAGGAGCCCTTCTCTGGTCCTCCCAACCACTAGCTCCTTCCCCTCCTATATACACCTTCTGGCTGCTGTGTTTCATGTACGTAGTTCTTTATTTACACGGTATCTCCCCCATTAGAACGGGTACCTCCTTGAAGGGGAGACACCATGTAAATAGCTAGGTACATTTGGTTGTCCTTCACTTGTTTCAATTCTTTGTGTCCTTACTCTCCATGACAAAGATACTAGAATGGTTTGAGGTTTCCTTCTGCAGCTCATTCAACAGATGAGGAAACTGAGGCAAACAGGGTAAATTGACTTGCCCATGGTCACACTGTCTGAGGCCAGATTTGAAGTCAGGATTTCCTGACTCTGTCTTTCCACTGTGCCACCTAGCTTCCCTGCAACAAAGTACATACAAAGTATCAAATGAGATAATGTTTGCAAAGTGCTTCCCGGGTTTCTGGCACATAGTAGGCCCGTACTAATAGCTCATTCCCTCCCTTTCTCCCCTCATGTTCAAGGAATGCACTCTAGCCTCCCTCTTCCCAGGTCCAGCTCTCTGATCCTGTAAAAGAAGAAGCCTTGAAAAGGACCTTTGATCATCAAAGTGGGTCCCTTCCCCACCCTATACACAGGCATGGTGGTTGACATTTACCACACTGTAAGGAAAAAGGCCTGAGGCCTTTCAAGCTGGCAGAGTCCTTATCCTTTCCATCACTGTGACCACTGTGGATGTTCTCAGGGTTTTATTTTGCTTTTTTTATCTGAATGCAAATTTCATGAAATATTTTTGAGGTTGGCCCTGGGATTAGCCTGCCTGATGAAAAGAAACTCAATGTGCCAGACTCCCAGAATCCACCCATCTTTTGTGGCAGTTTTAGCAGCAGCATCAATAGGTGGAGAATTTCCTGTTGTCGTGGTGATTACGTTCATAATACCAAACATTCCCCAGACCCCACGATATGCTAGAAGTAGTACAAAACAGTCTGACGGCATCCCTGCCTGGGGTCTCTGGGCCTCAATGGACACAAGCAAAGGAACCACATGAGGGCCAGGTCTGTCCTGCATGTTTCTTACTCTTGACTGAGAGGACAGCTTGTTCTAAATAGAGGCCCTGGAAAGCTCTCTTTATAGTCAAACTATAAAATGTCAGGATGATCCAGATGGTCTTTTAACTTAGACACCCTTTTTGTCTTCTAAGTGGTCAGTGTGTACTCAGGAGAGCACAGTAGCTTGACTCCCTCACCTGCCTTAAAAGCCACAACTTGGAGGCCCTGAGGGGGCCCCTTTCTCTGCTAGGAAGCTCCAGCTGTGTCAGAGTCTCCTCTGAACCTCAGGAGGGTGCTCTACTTTACTGTTGGTAAGGTTAGTAGTGACCGTGCCTCCTGACTCAGTGTGCAAAAGTCAGAGGGCTTATCGACTCCCAGGGAAGTGAATCCACCACTGCCAGCCAGTACTGGCAAATATTTCTGTTTCCTGCATGAATTTTCCATTCAATGACAGTTCTACATTAAAGTGTCCTGGGGTGCGCTCCTTCTCACTTCAGACACGCCTTTGCCTCTGGTAGCAGCAGTGCCTGAAGCTGAACTGCAAAGGCTAAAGAGATCTCCAAAGTCTCAATTTCCCTCATTCATAAAATAACAAATAATAAAAAAATAATAATGCCTGGCATTTCTAGAGAGCTTTAAAATCTACAAAGTACTTTACTTGCATTATCTCATTTGAGCCCCTTAACAACCCTGTCAGGTATTATATTCCTGATTTTACAGGTAAGAAAACTGAGGCTCAGAGAAATGTATTGATCTGCCCATGATCCCAAAGCTAATAAGTATCACAAGTGGAGTTGGCCCCAAGTCTTCCAAACTCAAAGCCCAACACACCATCCACTATATAATGCTGCCTTTTAACAGAGTTTTCCCTCACAGCCAACAAGGAGGGAAAAGCATGGACTCCAAATGGTATTTTCTCGGGCAACTGTCTGGGAGGAAAAGAATCAAAATGCACTATGTGTGTGTGTGTGGCACATTCACATTATTATACCTGCCAAAAGGGGAAACAGATTGTTGAGTGAATGTACAGGTGTCAGCCCTGGAGAGCCATGACAGATTCTCGGGCCTCTCTTCCTGTTTATTGGAACTCTATAAATCAGTGGAGGCCATGTCAGATTGTAGGAGAGCTGATTTCTACCTTGCCTGAGCCTTGCCCTTTGTCTGAACTAAGTTGTAGTAGTAGGAATGCCAGAATATTAATTGTACTGCAGCAGGAAGGGTAATATTCAGATCATTGTAATCATTTGGACCCACCTGCACCTAAGACATCCAACAAGATTTGAGCATTAATATTACATTTATAGAGATATGGACCAGACCCATGATTTCATTCATGTGGGGGACTTCTCATGTAGATTTCATTTCAACAGACATTCACTTTCTCTACCATTTATAATCTTAGAAAGTTTTGCAAATCACTGATAAGTTGGGGTTTGTCCGGGGTCATGTAGCCCATATGATCATAGGCAGGACTTGAACCCAGGCCTCGCTGGCTTTAAGGGTGGCTCTCTAGACACTGTGCTATGCTGCCTTTCGTTGAATCTTACTAGCACCTGAGTGGAAATTCATTCTAGAATCTCACCAACAGATGACATTGGGATTTAGCCTTTATTTGAAGACCTCGTGATGATGGGGAACTCATTAGCTACTTAAAAGGTTCATTTTAAGACTGCATTTTTTTCTCCCCAATTAAACTTCTTAATAATAGGAGTTATTCATAAGGTGGAATGGGCTGTCTCAGTAGCTAATTAGAATCTCACCAGTCTTAGACTGCAACCAAGATTTTACATTTCTCTTTCCTCCATCAAAATATATCCATCCTAGGTCTTTGTTAAAGGGAGCTAACTTGGTAAACAGTTTCAAAGTAATTATGTTAAAGGGTAAGAACAGCTTAATATTTTAGAGCTCATGTCCAACCGCCCAAATTGCCAAATCCTATTCTAGGATGGTTTTAGACCATGTTATTCAGGAATAGCAAGTAGCTGGATGGCTTCTGATTGCTTATACTGCCCCACATGAATATCTAGGGCTTAAAACTTTTTGATGAAGTGAATTCTCAATCAGATGACATGTGAGCCAGTTTTAGGAGACTACCTTACTTTCTCATAACATTGCTTAGCATATAGAAATACTTGATAAATATTTGGTGATTAAAAGAAGGAGAAAAATAGATTATAGCTAAAACAAAGTCATGGATTTGTTGCAACACATACCATGAAGGGAATCCCCATACTGATGAGATCACAGATTCATTCAAGTGTTTGAGGGCTTTATGTGAAAGCCAAACAACCTGTGTTGCTTCTCTCCCCGCAGAGAGAAGTTCTCCCTTAAATTTATTATATGAATTTACATATATCATGTTTTAATTGAGTTACCTTGAGTTACATGGCGTTTCTCTAACTCTTCGCTTGGCCTTGACTTGGGCATTCCTGGGATGAAATCAGAAGCCATCCTGTGAAGTGTCGTCAACTCTGATTAGGATTTAACACATATAATAAATAAATGAGGGAGAAAGAACAGGAGAACCACTGCGCTGAAGAAGAAATAAGTAATTAAAAAAAGACTTCAGGAAAACGATAGGCAAAATGGCATGTCTAGGATGTGAGAAGCTGGGCAGCTCTCTCTTGGCACTAAGCAAGATATGCAGCCTTTACATCAGTCCCAAGAGAGGAGCCAGGTGAGGACTTGGCAGCTAGCTACATACTTCAGTGACTAGACTGAGCTCACTCCTACTCCTGCTTCCCAAGCCCTGGCCCATAAACCACATAGAGAGAGGGACACTGATGGGCAGAATCAGAGATGATAAAGGTGGAATGAAGGAGAAATAATAAGCAAAGCACCTTGGTAACTAAGACTTCATGAAGGGGTGACTTATGTATTTTACCTTCTTCAGGAGAAATCCTCTGATGAAGGGGAAAGCCACTGGTCATCTTATCCAAATTTGTGTTCTGGATGCATCCAGATGTTGCTACAGCTTTGCCTTCATCCACAGGGAGTGATAATAAAGATTCCTTTGGTCTCTCTTTTGCTAGTGATAGCAAGACAGATTGACATAGCAGATACAGTGCTGGACCTCAAGTCAGGAGCACATGGGTTTGAATCCTGCTTCCGAAATGTACTTGCTGTGTAACCCTTAGGCATATCACTTAACTTCTCTGAAACCCTTTCCTTCTCTTCAACCACTGGAAATTAAAATAAGCCATGGTGCTGTGAGGCTCAAACTTCAAGCACCACAGAGATGTCGATGATTACTTTTAGAGTTTACAAAACGTTTTCACTGGAGGAGGAGGAGAAGGGAACAGGCATTTATTAAACTCTTACTATATACCAGGCACAGTGTTAAGCACTTTCCAGATATCTCATTTGAGCCTCACAATGAGTTGAGAAAACTGAGGCACCCAGCAGTTAACTGATTTTCCCAGTGTCACACAGGTAACAAGTTTCTAAGGCCAAATTTAATTCAAGTTTTGCTTACTCTAGGCCCAGTCCTCTATCCACTTCTCTACCTACTTATGATATGCATTTAATAATTTAGTATAATTATTGACATTTCTTTTGGGCTTTAAATTTGCTAAAGTCTTTTACATACTTGAAGTTCCATAATAACCCTGCAAGGTAGATGTTAGAAGTGAGTGGTCCCCATTATAGATAGAATGATCTCCATTTTATGGTTAAAGGGATAACTCATGGAACAGTCAACACTAGAACCTAGAACTTCCTACTCTTAATCTGGGGCTCTAGAATGGCCCTGAGATGGGCACTGGGGCCATCCTAAGGCATGCAGCCCAGATTGAAGTCATATACTGCACCTGATCTTTTAGCCAGTCTAGTACTCAGTGGCTACACACCACCTGGCAACTCTTATTGGGGAATCCTTCCCTACCACACAGTCATATGGTTCGCCCTCTTAATTATGTTCTTAAACAAGCCATTCCTGCCTGGCCTGCACACGTGATGAAATGGGAGCCTTTTCCAGCATGTGCTGCAGTGAGCAGAGGCATCGAGTGGCTGATAAGAGTGCAGTCAAATGAAGTTTAAAAATACAACGTGGCTGACCAAGACCAAATCTGTTGCTGCCTGTCAGCAGGATTGCATTGCAAATGGAGGTCTTTGATGGTGTTCAGCTCCACCGTGGGGCCTTTTTTAAAAAAATACAATAAGTGATTATTTTTTACCATCATTTAGACAGCTTAGACAGGCAGTTTATTTTGTCAAGGTGGGCAAAGGGAGGGGAATCATTTCATTGCCTATGGCAGAGAGGACACAGATGCTTCCTTTTGGAGTGACAGCCTATCACCCCATCCCTACCTACAGGCTCTCCAAACCTTTCCAGGCCCTGTTTTAGGATTGGGGGGGGTTGGCATCCTGGGAGAGAGACTCTGTCCCCTCCCTGATATTTTAGGGGCAGAAAATCTTCCACTTCTGTTGTTTTTAGCATGTCAGGTGCAACCTGCCTACCATGGACTCTGTGTGTGTGTGTGTGTGTGTGTGCGCGCGCGCGCGTGTTCAAGGATTTCATTCCAGGTCCTGTATCATTTTAAAGGGAGACCATTCCTTCCATCCAACACCCTGACTGCCAGAGCTCGACTTTTTACGGCTACTCATAAATTTCTGAACATGCAGAGATATCTTTAGCTTTGACTCCAGATATTTCCTGTCGAGCAGCAAGATGCCATCCTACAAGCACAGGGAAGCTAAATATACCCTCGCCGGAGGTCCAGCACACAGCCAAATAAACAGGGTCGGCCTCAACATGGTGTTTTTGTTTTTTGTTCTTTTTTTTTTAACCCAGAGTAGTTAGGTTTTTTTTTAACTTAAATTAATGAAGCAATTTAGTTTATTTGGCCCACTGAAGTCATTTTAGCTTCCCCTCTGTTTTTAGTGCCTGATGATATTCCCTGAATCAAGGTGAGGCCAGCAACCCCCAAACATAAACTGGGGTGTTTTCCTTGCTGCATCTAAGTCTTTACTGCCTAATCTAACAAATCCCTCTACAGGACATCTGACAACAGGCGGGGCGGGGGGAGGTATTTGTTTTACCTCACAAAATTGCAACTGTTTTTCAGTTTAATTCAGATTCTGTTGTCTAGGAGAAGAATTTTTGTTGAGAAGTAGATCTTTCTTGGACTTAGATAAGAGAAGAAAAAAATTTTAATTTAGGGCCTGATTTTAATGATATGTGAAATTTTCCCCAAAGTTAAATTATCACCCATTGAGAGATGTATAAATTCTTCCAGAATTGTGAAGGCAAAGCTAAACTACCCCTACTGAGTTAGCACTTCTACTCCCAAAACAATTCAATTCAATTAAGTTCATCGAGCATTTACCAAAAACCTATCATATGTCTGGAACTGTGCTACATGTTGGGAATAGAAAGGCAAAAACTGTGCAGCCCCTGCCCTCAAGGAATTGACTTTCTACTGGAGAGGCATAGTGTATTCACAGATAAATAAATACAAAGTAAACACCAGACAGCCTAACAGAATATTTAGAGCACTAATCTTAGAGTCGGGATATCAGGGATTCAAGTGATGCTTTTGACTCTCGCTAGCTTTGGTCACCATGGGCGAATCACTTCACTCAATACCTTCTCAGTGTAATGAAGGCTGTAAGTTATAAAGGAATTACCAGTCTCCGTCAGTGGAGATGTTTTCCTTAGGCTAATGAAATCACAGGCTCAGAAAGGGGAAAAAAAGGTAAATGCAAAGTGATTGGGAGATGGGAAATTAGTCATAATGGGGGTGGAGGTGGGGAGTTAGGAAAGGCTTTGTTTAGGTTATAGAATCTAATTCACTATGACATCAGAACCAGTGATAGGAAAATCCAGATGCCGTATATTGAACTTGTTTGTTAGGTAGTCTTGTGGCCCATAGCCACCAACCATAATTTCCTCCCTGATCAACTCTTCGCAACCCATTCATGGTCAACTGGACCATAGGCCTAGGAAACAGATGAAGGAGGAAAAAATACGGCCTCTTTCCACAGAATGATCAAATATCCATATGCCACAACTGCCTATTTCCATAGGCCAAGTTGGAAAGTAGGACAACCAACCTTCAGCTCTGATGAATTTAGCTTATACTAAGTCTATATTGGAGTTAATGACACAGGAATGGGTTACAGTTAGCCATTTACTACAACCAGTCTTCTACCGCTGCCTACGGTTGCCTCTTCTGACAGTAGCTTGTGTCTCTTGGTAGGAGGACATGGTGACTTATTCTTAGCTCTCATACTGCCTAGAGAGTTGCTATACAGGTCAGACCACATCTAGAATATTGTGGCCAGTTCTTGGTACAACACTGTTGGGAGGACACTGATATATTGGAAGACATTCAGAGAAAGATGACCAAGGTGGTTAGGGACTAGAGACTATGCGATACAATGATTCATTGAAAGAACTAGAGGTATTTAGCTTGGAGGAGACAGGAACATAATAGCTAATTTCAAGGACTTGAACAGTTTTCATATGGAAGAGGGATTAAACTTATTATGATTGGCCAGAATCAATGGGCATGAAGATATAGAGCATTGAAATTCAGAGGGAATTTGCTGTCGATCAAAATTGTCCAAGAACGAAATGTTCTGCTTCGGTACAGAGTGAGTTCCATGTCACCAAAAGTCTTCAAGTAAAGTCTGGGTAGCCATTTGTCAAGCATGTTATTGAAAGGGTTCTTATTCAGGTATGACTTGGACCAGAAGCCTCCTGAGTTCCTGTGCCATTCTGGGATTCTATGATTCTACAAGGTATCCTAGCAGAAGGCACTTTGGGTTTTGGTTAAAAACATGAATCCCCTATATTGTCCTTTTCCTGTATAAATTTCATGTGTAAGATGCTGTTTCTGTAACTTTTTGTGCTCTAGGGGATTCACAGACTCTTAGAGAGTCTTTATTATCGCTTTTGTTTTACAAGAGCTATTTATTACTTGTCCGTTGTCGATCATCAAAGGGCAATGGGAAGCCACATGGCAGGTGTATTGCCATTAATGACCTGTGTGCAGGGTACAATATAAACGACATCATTATGGGCACCTAGAATTGGAGGAGGAGGTGAACAATCAGGTGGGGGGTGTGAGGAATGAATACTAGAAAGCCAGTATACGGTACAAACACAAAAATATGTCAACAGCATAAGGGGAAAGCCCCCAATGCATTGTGCAGATTCTATGGGGAGGATCTATGGGAGGCTATAGACAAGAACTGCACAGGATAAAAAGAATAGGTTTCGATCTGAACCATTGGTAAAATGCCTGCGCTAATGAGATCGCTGATCCATGGGATTGGATTTTGGGGACTTGAGTTAAATTGCAAACTCCAATGCTTTCAATAAAAGGTAAGCGCATACAGTATTAATGTAGGCAGGCCTTTATTCTGGTGTTGAGTTAGTTTACTTCAATAACAGTTTTTGTTTATAAAGAAACAAATAGTGCAATGTCCTGATGAGAGCAGGAAACTGGGAATTTTTACTTTCATGTTATCTCTTTCATTGATTTACTATGCGACCTTAAACAGGTTATTCAACCTCTCTGTGCCTTTCATTATTTGCTACATGAAAAATGACTGAACCGGGCTGCCTCTGGAAGGTAGATCTCTTATTTGGCCTTTCCTCAATCAACAAGCATTTATTAAGTTTAATAAATGCCAGGGACAGCCTTGTAAGTGCTGGGGATACAAAGGAAAAATGGTCACTTCCCCCAAGGAGCTTACATTCTAATGAAAGAGACAATTTGTTCATATTTATGTACATATGAGCTTGTGGGAGGACTAGGAGAGGTTTCTTGAAAAATGGGGCACCTGACCTGAGTCTTGAAGGAAGCCGGGAATTCCAAGGGGCTAAAGTGAGGAGGGAGAGTATTCCAGGGATGGGGATGGCCAATGCAAAGATGTGGAAATGGGAGAAATGGGATGTGTTTGAGGAACAGCAGGCAGGCAAGAGTCTCCCCTTTCAAGGCTAATTTGGCTGAGCCTTAGAGTCCACAGAGGAGAGTAATTTGTAAGAAGACAGGTGAGATAGGAAGGGGACAGGTTGTGAAGAGTTTTAAGTGCCAAACTTCCCCCTTTTGATCATCTCTAGATTATTTGCTCCTATTTTTTTTGCTGTCATTGTTATCATTATGACTGTCATCATCATTATGGATTCATTGAGCACCCATTGTGTGTCTGGGGAAATTAGAGAGAAATAGACAGTACAGTCCAAAACCCCAAACCTTGCAACTTGCCAGCCACCTCTCTGACATCCTTGTAATGCTGTTTTTTTCTCTGACGCCGTATTCTGCCTCTGGCCCTTTCCTGCTTGTTCATCCACAGTGCTTGAAAATTCCATATTTTGCTATTACTCCTCTGCTCCCCACTCCAGGTGGGGACAAGGTTCAGCCCACACTTTGGACTCCATTCGTGTTCCATGCAAACTCAAGAAAATATACAATTGCTTTATTTTTCCTCACTCCTATTTTTTTTTGTTTTATCAGAATTTTTGTGTTGTTATTATAACAGTTTTGTCTTTTAGAGTGATCTTGAGGATCACTCTAAGGACACTTTGACATAATATCTATTTTTCTTTTGAATTTTTTCAATATCTCTTTCCCTAAAATCTAGATTGACCCATTTTGCCCAGCTATTCCTGAAATCTAAGCTATCCTGACTGCTTTAACCCAAGGATCCCAACACTTCTGCGTTATCAACCATTTTTCCTTTTTCCAACCATCTTTCCTGGTCAAAATTAAGCCCAGAATGGTGGTTCCCCTTTTTTCTCCTTTTAACTTCTGGGTACTGAAATTGTCAATAAATCAAGGAAAGAATGTATCCTATAGCTTTCAAATGAATCATGCTTCTAACAGATATTTCCTTAGTTATAATCTTCTATACCTGTATACACACTTCTTGTCTTTCCTGGCTGAATTGTAAGTTCGGTTAGGGCAGGGATTGTTTGGTTCTTGTCAATGTATCCTTAGCACTTTGCACAGTGCCTGGCACGTGGTGAGTGCTTTGTCAATATTTATCAAATGACTGGTATTTTGACTCTATGCAACTTTGTAATCTGTATTAAGAAATTGTCATCCAAGTCCTCCATCTGACAGGGAAGTTTGTATTCATAAAATAAGATCACTCCTATTCCTTTTTTCTGTTGGTCTCATTGAAATGTTCTTTCTCATGTTTCTATCCTTCAGTTCCTTGATTTCCTTCTAGGTATATACCATCTTAAAATGTATTGTTACTGCCTTTCCTCTTCTGTTACATTATTTATTTTGCAAAAGGTGTAGCCTTCCATTGCTACATTCAGGCTATGAATCTTATCTCAGCATATCCCTAAGATACTGATAAAATCATACATACCTCATTAAAATTTCAAATTTACTTTGTTTATAATGTATAGTCTCTACAGTGGTATATAGACATTTAAGGCCTCAAGCATTATTCTAAACCTCCTCTACTATGGTTCTTCTTTCTAAGTTGGCTTCCATAATATCCTCTACAATATGTAGTTGCATAGGTTTATTGGGCCATATTTATTCCACCCCCACCCCTGAATTTTGGTTTAAATGAGAAGGGATCTGGAATAGGAGAGAGTTCTCACTAGATGACAGTGATTAATTGGGAGTCTGGTTTCCAAACATATAATATTCAACCTAAAGACAGTCTCAACCAGTCACAGTGATTGTTACTAGATGGATGGAAGGACAAATATCTGGCAAAGTATCTTAGAGCGTCTCATCTGTCAAGGAAAGTCTAGGTGCTGTCCTGCCTGGGGGTTCCTTCTGGCTCAGTGATTCTTGGAATTCATGATTGATATTTGGAAAACAGAAATACTACTTCTTAGCTTTGTCAGGCGCTCACAGCCTTCGTGAGATGTTGGTGTTGTCCAGAAAATGCCTGGGGATGAATTTGGAGAAGGAGATTAGTTGTTGGAAGGCATGGGTTTGTATGTGGAAGGACTACTTTAGGAAAGTTGGATAAAGAGGATGATATGGTGATATTAGCTGTGAATCGAATAGGATAAAGGGAATCTAGTCTAATCCAAACCAGGCTAGGATCTCAAGATCAATAAAAAAATGTATATTTAATAACTCATTTCAATAATCATTTTTAATGATGATAATAATTGATGGCATTTATATAGCTCTTTACCATCTACAATGCACTTTTCATATTCTACTGTGTCCTGGAGTTTATTTCCTAGAATACATTTCCAACATGGCAGGCTCCCAACATAAGCTCCCTAGCAGGGAGACCTGACTGCGCTCTCTTAGTCCATGCTCATAACTTGTTGACTAGCTGGCATCAGAGTGAAATGGTTTCCCCCAAGTCACATTAGTGATTTAGAGACTGATTAGAGATTTAGAGCTGTGGCCCCCCAGAATAAGATCATGGGGTCATAGATTTAGAGCTGTGGACCCCCCAGAATAAGATCGTGGGGTCATAGATTTAGAGCTGGGAGAGACTCTAGAGATCCTCTCATCCAAGCCCCTCATTTTACAGATGAGGAACCCAAAGCCCAGGAATATTAAGTATTCTTTGAAGAACATTCTTTATCAACTATTTTGTGTTTTCATTCTTTCTCTCTTCCCTGAACTCACATGTAATTCTACTGTGTAGAATCTGATCTTTCAGCTTTTATCCTTGATCTGAAGAATGTAAGGTTCTTGAGGGCAGAAGCTTCTTGGTATTCCCAGTGTCTGACTGTGTGACCCCAGCAGAGGCACCTGTCCTCCTGGGCCCCCAGGCAATGGCCCCTTTGGTGGTCTATGAACCCTATGAGGCCCTTCTCAGAATAATGTTTTACAATACATAAAATCAGATTCATGTGATTATAAAGGAAACTAGCTACATAAATTAGAGACAAATTGCTACTCTGAAGGTGTTGTGGGAATGTCCACTTTGGGATTTCCTCACACTAATGAAATCATAGCTTTGAATTAAAAAAAAGGCCCCAGGGCCTTTATAATGTCATAGTAGGTGTTTCATAAGAGTACATAGAATGAACTGCACTTCAAATGAAATATAATAGCTCACAATTAAAAATCCGTGTTATATACCCTTGTATTTTACTTGACTAAAGCCACACAATTGATAAATGACTTCATATACCATACCCATACATCCCTTTCTCCAGCTCCTACCTATAAGTATTTTGTACTATTTCTGTCACAATTAGCGACTTACATCTATAGAGCACTTTAAGATTTACACAGCACTTAAAGCAATCCTGGGAGGTAGGCAGTATAAGCCTTGTTGGTTCCACTGTATAGATGAGGAAACAGGTTCCACTAAGTTGTGTCCTACTCATGTTCACACTTTTGGGGTCTTCTCAGACACAAAGCCAGCTGTCTGTCAAGGGTATTGTTATCCCCAGTTTACAGAACTTAAGAGGCCTGCCATGGTTGTATAGAGCTAGTAAGTATGAGAGTCAGGATTTGAAAAGAGGTCTTTCTTGACTCTGGACCTAGTTTTTTTCTTCCTACTATAATAGTTTCTATTTATACAGATTTGAAAATAAAAGGAATATATGAATAGATAACCTTAGATATCGCTAAGAGCGACCCTGCCATCTCACAGACTTACCATGCCATTACTTTCCCCTTTCCCCCAGCTTTTTGCACAGATATGAGCTGTGCACATCTGGAAACTTGAGACCAAATTTGAACAAAAGCAATTATTCAACCACATTTTAACCTCAAGGATATCGATTAAATAAGTTAGATCTGAAAAGCTAGGTTACTTTTATTCTTTTCATTGGATCTTTTGTCATATCCCCGACTTCTCCTACTTGCAATACAGAGAGACAGAAATTTTGCTAAAATTATCAAATTACCATTGCAGCAGGGAATGAGACGATGATAATAACTGACATAGCTATAACGCTTTGAAGTTTGTGGGGCCTGTTGCGTACTTCTTCTCATTGGACCCTCCCAACAATCAGATATTACATCTGATACTCTTCTTATTTTCCTGGTAAAGAATCTGGGGCCTAGAGAGGCTAAGTGATTTGTCAGTAGAACCAAAGCTACTAAGTGTCACACAAAGAATTTGAACTCATGTCTTTCTATCTTCAAGTTCCACAGTCTAATCTATTTTACTATCTTACCACTGATGTGGTAAGGTTCACCGAAGAAATATCAAACCAGCGCAGATAACCTAGGTGGTGCAGTGGGCCTGGAGTCAGGAAGACTCATCTTCCCTTTAAATAGTATTTTATTTTTCCCAATTATATGCAAAGATGATTTTCACATCCATTTTAAATAAAATTTTGAGTTTCAAATTTTCTCCTTCCCTCCCTGGTGAGAAACCTAGAACACCAGTATGGGGAAAAGTTACTCAGGCTCATGGAAATAAAGAGTGGAATGGTTTGAGCCAAGTTCAGAAGTAATCTTCCTGACAGGGCCATTGGACACAGGATCTGAGTCTCTTTCGCTCAAGGATCTAGAACATGGCTGTCCAACCTTAAATTTTTATTGAAACAATAGACAATATATTTTGATTTGCCATTTTAGTGAGAGCTCGGTGGTAGCTCAGTTTCATTTACTACAGCATTTATGTAAATTTCTATGCTTGTAGGCGGGCCACATTTTGGACAGCCCTGATATAGAATATGAAAATAGGCTAAATAAAATTACACATATTTTTGCAAATGCATATTTTGTTTTGAATGCATTTTTCCTATTCAAGATCTATTTATTGGTAGTTTTTAGAAATATGTTTTTACTGATATCTTTTAATTTTATATCACCTGTATTTTCCTCCGTATTACTGCCCTACCTCTTCTCAGAGAGCCATCCCTTATAAGGAAGTATAAAAAAACTTTGTATGAAACTAAACATCAACATGATTTCACAGAAAAAGAAGAAAAAATAAGCTTCATAAATATTCCTTTTGAGGAAGACAAGGGTGCTGAATATAATTTACTAAGTACAAAGGACTTCCAGTGTGAAAATTCCCTCCACCAATGAAGTTCAGAATCTTCCCTGTAATTTATAGTCCTAGAAGTTCAGTGATTTGCCCATCGTCGGGCAGTATATATGTATACGTAGAGTCAGAACTTGAACCCAGTTCTTCCTGACTCCATGGGCAACCCTTTGTTCGTTGTGCTGCACTACCAATCTCTATAGATACTATCACTCCCATTTTGCCAATGAGAAAGCTGAGAATCAGAGAGGTTATTGGAAGTGTCCTGTCCATAGGCCTAGGTATGAAAGGTGGGATTCCACCCCAGGTCTTCCTGATTACAGGTCCAGCATTGTACTTGTTCGGTCTCACTACTGAACAAAGTGTGTGTTGAATGGAATCAAGAGAAAGGCATTGTAAGTACTGAACTCTTCTTTGGCTACACAAAAAACGCTAAGATTCCCTGTACCAGATTCTAGTCCAGTCCTTTTGTTTTAATTGATGAAATAACAGAGGTTGTCTAGAGAATTCAATGGCTGATCCAAAATCACACAGCTAGTTTATGGCAGATCCAGGTCTTCTGAGGCCTCATTAGAAATGTTTTCCCACTTCACTCATCTGCCTCTCCATGGTCTCAGTGTAAGAAGACTGGAACATGTCAAGGTCCTCATTCCCTCCAAGTCAGGAATTCTTGATAGGGTCTGTGTATTTGTTATTTTTTTTAATTTTATTTTGATAAATGTATTTCAATATAATTAGTTTCCTTTCTAATCCCATGTATTTTCTTTTATGCTTTTGAAAAACATTATTCTGAGAAGTATTTCCCTAGATTGCCAAAGGGATCTATGATTCAAAAAGGTCAAGAACCCCTGATCTAAAATTGGTTTACAGGTAGAGAAACTGAGAGAAGACCTTTCTATCAAAACTCTTCATGATTTAGAAGGGATTTTTTCAGTATTTTATGTTCAGTTGCCTTCCATTTCTCGGGATGAAAATATACAGAGATTTGGGTCATGGGACTATATATTTAGTGCTAAAAGGGACCTTTTTGTTTGGGGTAGCTACCGATAATAAGCTCGTAGAATCATAGACCCAGAGCCAGAAGACACCTAGTCCTCACTTGACAGAGACATCATATTTTCTCTTCTTATTCATCCTTCAAGTACAATAAGATTCAGGGATTATAGATTTAGAGATGAAAGGAGGAAACTGAGGCCACCAGTGACTATGTGACTTACCCACAGGTAGCAGCAGGTGGGGAGAATGTTAGAATGCTGTAATACAGATCTGTGGTTAGGTACCTGATTTAAGATCCCTCCAGTAAGGGAGCTTTGGGGTAGGGCTGTTAGAGAAGCAGGGAAAGGAACAGAACGGAACAAACCCAGAATGTTCCCCTAACATTTTTGTTCGTGGTAGTTTTAAAGACTGGGTTATAAAATCTTTTTTGCAGTTGTTATAGCATATTCTGAAAAGACTCCTTAGCTTCTTAGTCTGGCTTTTGGAGCCTCCCCATCTGTCATGCCCCTCCCCAAATTCTTATCAGCCACCGCTGTGGCAATTAAAATGTCTGAAGCAAAAAAATTGATCCTATGGAGCCCACCCTCTCTATAAATCTGACTCATACCCACAGCTCCTTCTCCAGAGCAAGATTCCTGATTGGAGTCAGTCTTCTTGATGGCAGGAAGGATAAATTTCTCAGTTTTGTATCCTATTATCTCGACCTTGCAGATAGGTTCCAAAAAAAAAAATCACATCTCCCTGCAGAATCTTTACCAGGCCATTTTCTTTTTTTTCTCTTGCTGCACTTCCCAGTGTCGTGGAGAGGGTACACCTGATCATTGTGAAGAAGTATGGCCCTCAGTTGCAAAGGACCATTTTGCTTAAAATGATTACTTACGCCTAAACTTATTTATTCTAGAATTGTTGACCGGAGTTCTTTCAAGTGCTAGGCCCGTGTTCATTTATGTGGCTGTGTTCTTTGCTTCCAGCGTACCTTAAAGCACCATATAACGTGCTGCTGCTACTGACGCTGTGCTTGTTCGTCTTCTCATTTGCCCATCCCATCAAGGGAGGTGTCTCATACGTGGCACTTTTGACATTCATACTTCAAGAACAACAGAATTCTGGAATTACAGATTTAGAGGGAAAAGTATCTTTAGAGCTTATCTGGTCAAGTCCATTCATTCTACAGAAGAGGACAGTGGTCCGGGAGAGACTAAGTGACTTTGACCAAAGTAATCTATGGCAGGGCCAGGGTTTGAACTCATAGGCATTGGGACTGGAAAGAGACCTTCAGTATCATTTGTCTAGTCCATGCTTCTAATCTTAGCTATGAGAAAACCGAGGCCCAGAGAATTTAAATGACTCACTCAAAGTCATATGAGAAGCAAATGGCAATCTTCGGATTCCAAATCTAACACCTTTTGCACTCCATCTTTCAGGAGGAAAGACCTCCCCTCTATATACAAGGCCCAAGACCCAACTGTTTAACCACAATGTAAATGTTCTACCCTCTTCCAGGTTTTTTTCCATAGTAATCCAGAGCACATCAGAGGTACTTAGAAATAGCACTGCACATCAGAGCCAGGTGAGCTTTATAACATTCCTGGGTACATGCACAGCATGGGAAGGAAGGAAAGAAGGAAGGGAGGAAGGAAGGAAGGAAGAGAGGGGAGGGAGGAAAGGAAGGAAGGAAGGACGGACAGACAGGCAGACAGACTTATTAAGTGCCTACTGTGTGCCAGGCTAAGTGCTTTCCAAATTTTTTTCTCATTTGATCCTCACAACAACTCTGGGAGCTGGGTGCTATCAAGGAATCTAGTCTAACTCCCTCATTTTATAGATGGGCCCATAGAGATGAAGGAGCTTGCCCAAGATTACACAAGTAGCAAACTGAACCCTAGGATTGGAACTCAGATCTCTGATTCCAATTCCAGAGCTGTCTCCTTAGTTTAATTCCCTTCTTGGACATTTCTGAAGTGTGTTTCTGGCAAGAGACCCTTAACATGTCTCAGCCTCAGTTTCCTCATTTGTATAAGGGAGATAATAATCCTTACACTACCTCCACCATAGAATTCTTTTTGTGTAGGACCTTGGGTAGGCCACTTCTCTGGACTTCAGTGTTCTTTTATGTAAAAGGAGGCCCCTTGCAGCTCTAGATGCATGATCTTGGGTCATGAGCACTGGGATCTGACCTAAGCAGAATGGAGCCATGTGTCTTGAATGGGGCTTGCTTTCTCCAGCCCTTTCAAAATTCTCTCTGCATCTATCTCTTCCCACCATCCAGACGCCTCAGGCCTTCCATCTGTTCTTTGCCTGCTCAGAAGAGGTTTTCACCAGCCTCAGCTCCAAGCTCAGACTTGGCTCAGCCCCTTCATCAGAACAGCCCCAACTTCCTCCAACTCCCTTAGATCCCTGCACTCTACTTGGTGTTAGCACCCGATCAGCTAATGTACAATAATGGGTTAATGTGCTGCAATTCTCAGGCTAGTCTTTTTTCAGTGACTTTCTAAAATCTTCATATTCACATCATACGGAGAGAACTTTAAACTTTACATTCCTAGCACTTAGTTATGCATGGAACTCAGGAGCCATCTAATAAATGTTTGTTGAATGAATGAAATGACCTTCAAACTCTGTCTAGTTGATCAGGTATTTATTAAGTACTTACTAAGTACTCAATAAACTTAAGTACCTAATAGTACTTAAGTACTAAGTATTTAATATTTAAGGAAGTTTTCCTTCCCTAAAAAAGGAAACAAGCATTTATTAAACACATACTGTGAGTCAGATACTGTACTAAGCCTTTATAAATATTATCTCACTTGATCTTCACAACACAGCAACCTGGGAAGTAGGTGTTATTATTAGCCTTATCTTACAGTTGAGGAAACTGAGACAGACAGAGGTTAAGTGATTTGCCCAGGGTCACACAGTAACTCTGTGTGGCAGGATTTGAACTCAGGTCTTCTAGCCTGAGGATGAATCATTTGTCTTTGAAATTTAAGATACTGCAGTCTTGGGAATTTTCATTTGAAATCTGAAGGGAACTTATTAAACAGAAGACAGGATCATGTACCCTCTTCAATCTATTTTTTTCCTCTTTTTCTGGCTGAGTAAGAAAAAGCTGTTGCATTTGGGGTCAGACAGACTGACCATGAAAAGAAGGTAGATTCCAGGATGTCAGATTCCACCTGACATCTAGCTACTTGTACTGCTCAGATCTGAAAATGACCCAAGTCTTACTCTAGTCGGAGGACCAGTGAGCCAGAAGGCCTAAAAACTTGAGGGAGCCCAGCACAGATAAGCACTTCCTTCAAGTTGGCCTGATGTGCCTTTAGAGTTGGAGTCTGGAAGACCTCTGATCATCCCTGAAGCAGTTCATTTTATTGAAGCCGGAGGTGACACAGAAGAGACATCCCAGCATTAAGCTTCTGATGCCACCAAGGACAGGACAGAAAGATTTTAATACCCCCCAACTCCTGGCATTTAAATGTTGAACAGACCAAAGGCTTGCCTTCTCTCAAGGGAGATTAGAAAACCATTCGAATCTGTTCTAAAACTCTGCCATCCAGGGATAGTTTATTTTATTTTTTTTCCATTGCTGTGTTTGGCATCCTATATTGGCACTTAGGGGGCAATCAAATCCATTGTCACTCTTGGATACATAGATAATCCATATTAATGAAGTGATTACTGTTCTTTGCCGTCTCTTCTCTTTATTTTTAAAACATATTCCAATAACAACCAATTGCACCTTTTTTTTTGGAGGCTTGCATTTCTTGACTGAAGTTTCCCCTTTCCCCCCTCCCCTCCTTTTTAAAGGCAGATAATAGAATGATGAGGGTGCAAAAAACCCTGCAAAATAATTACTGCATTACTCAAAACTCACCATTATTCATTCATGTTGGTGAGAGCTCATGGAATGTGCCACACTTGAGTGGCAACTTTACCAATTAGTGTGCCTCCCCACCACCACTCTGTGCATCGAATGTGCAAGTAGAATTTGTCCAGGAGTGCTCATGCAAATTGGGCAACAAAAATGTGCCCTCCATGTCAAGTCCTTTCACGTGCCCTGACACACTTCTGTCTTCCCAGATTTCTCTGATCGGCAGATTTCCCCCACCCCCACTTGACAGTTCCCAGAGCTCCCAAGCCAAAGGGAAAAGCTTTCCCTGCCGTGAGCATCCATCCATTGTACAGTGCTATTTCCTAGCTGCTCTAAGTCTGGGGAGAGTTTTGCCTTCCCCCATACATACATACATGCATACATACATATATACATACATAAATACATTTATTTATTTGCATGTATGTATATGCGTATATATTTGTTTATCTGTATGCACATATATGTATGTATATCTGTGTATATATATATGCCTATAATTTAACATGTTGTATATAAATGAAGATCTGGAAAAAGAAAAACGCAAATATCTTTATAGACCTAAGCCCACTAATGAACTCCATGGTGTAGAGGAAACATTTTCCCTCTGCGACAACTTTTTAGCATTAATGTAGATTTCATACAAGAGCTTATAGCAATGCTAAGGGAAACACAAGTTTTTGTTCACATGCTCCCTTCCCCATTATTGCAGATTGTCAGGGTCTATATCTTTACATGCTTGTCTTGGAGTCAGGAAGACTGAGGTTCAAATATTCCCTCTGATGCATACTTGCTTTGTGATCATGAAAAACCCTTTCATCTCTCTAGGCCTCAGTTTCTTCATCTGTAAAGTAGTGCCTTCCTAGCAGGGATATGGTGAGGCCCAAATGGGATAAGGTATAGAAAGTACTTGAGACATTTTAGAAGTGCCAATTGTCTTTCATATTATCATTGATCAGTCTAGCCTGGTCCAGTCATTTACAATAAGCTAACCCAAGTATAGAAACTCTCCATCAATTCAAAGTATTAGTAAAGAACAGCTAACCATTTGTATATTGATCTATTTCTCTAGACTATCTCTTATCATCATCATCATCATCATCATCGTTATAAGCAATGAATTCAATTCAATTGAACAAACATTAAACACCTACTATGGGCAAGGCACTGTGCCAGGTACTGGAATATGAAAGTAAAAAAGTGACACAGCCTTCAACTCTTCGATCCTCCTGGTGGGGGAGTATGGGGATGTAAGACAGGAATTTCATCATCCCATCCCAATTTCCTTCACCCCACCCTTTGAGAAATCTCTCATCTTTGTTGAACCCTCATTTGAACTCTTCTTAGAAGGGGCCAATTTCTGGTTGCTGGGGGTATCTGTTATTGGGGGAGGAGAGCCTTGTGCCCACACTTACTTTCAGAACAGCAGTAACCAGCTGAATCAGGCCCACAGCTCTGAATTCATCCATAATTGCAGGCCCAGAGATGGCGATGGCGTGTGCACAAAGGGAGGCCCCAGGGAGAGGCCCCTTTCAGAGACTAGCAAAACAAAACCAAGTTTGAGTTTGCCAGCTGCAAAAACAACCACTAAAAAGTCTCTTTGGGTTGCAAGATGCATCCCCCTCCCCAATTTTCCACCCCCTTTTTAAAATCCATGAACTCACAGGCAACCGAATGAAAGTCTCCCAACTTTCCGAAAATAGCCGTCTTTATGCTAAGAGTAGAATCAGACATCTCAGCCCCAGAGAAAACTTTTAGCTCCCTGCCGCCACAAACTTAGAAACATAAACTTAGCATTCAGCAATCTCTGCAAGGATCCCCATCCCCACCAGGCGGTGATGAAGGCCTGCTTCCCTACCAGTAACCAGTCCTATCTCTTTGCACCCACTGACCTCGTCTGGCCCTCCATGGTGTCAGTTTCCAACTTTTGTCTCCTCTACAGCACCCCCATGCCTTCTCCCCATGTCTTTTTGCTCTGCTTTTCCTTTTTCAAATGCCCTGAACCTTGCTTTTTCATTAGAGTTGCCTGCGTGCTGCCCTTATCTTTCTTCCATATCCATTTTCTCCCACTTCCAGGATACCCACTCTCCCCTCTTTTCAAAGGCCTCCTTCCACGAATGTGAGATATGAGCCTGTTGCTCCTGAGTGGTCGTGGGGGAACTGACAGGCATTAAGGCTCACACCAGCTCTGGAAATTCTTGCTGGCATCAAGCCTAGGAAGTACAGGCTTTTCCTGAGGCTGAACTTATACTGCATGTGGCTTCCCAGGCACTGACTTATTTATTGTTGTTACTGAGTCATTTAGTCACGTCTGACTTTTCATGACCCCGTGGACCATAGCACGCCAGTACTGTCCATGGGGTTTTCTTGGCAAAGATACTGGAGCGGTTTGCTCTTTCCTTCTCTGGTAGATTAAGACAGAGGTTAAGTGACTTGCCCAGGGTCACACAGCTAGGAAATGTCTAAGGTCAGATTTGAACTCAGGTCTTCCTGACTCTAGGATCAATGCTCTATTCACTGAGCAACCTAGCTGCTTGATTTATTTAATAGCCACTGGGAAATTTAAAGCATTAGTGGCACTGGAGTAGTGACCCCTTGAAGGCAGAGAGATGTATTGTAAGCTTTTCCAGAGGCACGGATTTACTTCTCCTTTTTCTTTCCCCACCTTCCTCTCCAAAGGCCTTCTATCTCTCTGTGTGTTCACGAGCAATCCACCAGTCATTCAGTCAACAAGCACTTAGTAAGTGCCAAGGGCAGCCAGGTGATGCAGCAGATAGAATTCTGGGCCTAGAATCAGGAAGATCGTCTTCCTGAGTTCAAATCTGGCCTCACATACTTACTAGCTGCGTGACCCTGGACAAGTCACTTAACTCTGTTTGCCTTAATCCCACTGGAGAAGGAAATGGCAAACCACTCCAGTGTCTTTGCCAAGAAAACCCCATGGAAAGTATTGGTATGGTATGGTCCACAGGGTCATGAAATGTCAGACATGACTGAATGATCTAACAAAAATGTTAAGTGCTAGTTAATGTCCCAAAGTGTATATGTCTTCTCATACAGAACCCATGGGAGGCTTAGAAGTAAATACTCCATTGAAGCTGAGGTCCTATCGCTGTGGGTATTCCTTCTAATAAAGCATTCCTGCCCATGCATTCCTTCCCACCTTGAGCGATGCCTCTCTGGGTCCTCCTAGAGGTTTTTCACAAAGGGTCTGCCCAAAATGCAGGCAGGAGGCTTTTCTTGAATTAATAATAGCAACCACAACAATAATAATAATAGCTAGTATTTATATAGCACTTTAAAGTTGACAAAGCACCTCACAACAACCCCGGGAAGTAGGCGCCATTATTATCCCCATTTTACAGATGGGGAAACTGAGGCAGGCAGCAGTTAAGCGACTGACTCAGGATGACACAGCTAGCACATGGGTTGAGTTCAGATTTGAATTCAGGTTTTCCTGACTCCAGGTCCAGTGCTTTCTGCACTATGGCACCACCTAGCTGCCTGATGTTATGAGGACACCAATAGAGAATGCAAGCTTTCCATTAGTTAGTTCCCCTCACCATTAAGCTCTCTTAAAAGACACATTGTAGTTTGTTAGGACTTTTAGATAGACATGCAAAGGTCATGCCAAACTGTATTTTTCACATCATTCTTTAAGCTAGGTATAGTACACACATGGAGAATCTCACCTCCGCTATGGAAATGCAAGAAGAAAGTTGTTGTCTCCCCTTCCCCAGTGTGGAAGAGGAGAACTAACACTCTACGTGTGTATCCTCCTGTTCCCACTTCCCGTGCCCCTGACGAGGTCACTGTGTCATGGAATCATGTTCTTTTAACCCCAGAAGGATCTTGATCATGTAGTTAAAGCCTCTTCTTTTCATTTTGCAAATGAGAAAAACTGAGGCCCAGAGAAACCGAGTGATTTCCCTAGAATATCCATTTCTCCATGTAGCTAACTTGGATGTATGTGGGGTCCTAACTCATCCTGTTAACAGGATGATTTCCCCTTTCTGACATCTTTCTTCAAGTTGCCCAGGTTTAAAGACACTGCCGTTAAACTAAAGCATATTTTTAAGCATCTATCTCCTTAGATTTTTTTCAACCCCACTCTTCTTCAATTCCGAGTCCCTTCCCATTTATCTGGGAGCTTGGGCTGTTTGCCAAACCTGTAGCACGTAGACATAGAAGTCGAGAACAAATACAGATAGTGTGAGGAGGTACTGGAGTGCTGGCCTCTGACTCTGAAGGCCACTGAGTAAAATTAGGAGCCATTTGGTCCGGCATTCCTTCGGATGAACTCCTGACCCTCACTCTCCTAGCTTAGTACAGCCCCCTCGGATTCTTTGGACCCTCTTATTACCTGTATTTGTCAAAGGAAGGGCAGCGGTTGAGTCTCTTTTATTTATTTAATAAAGGAAAAAATAATCATCATTTGACAAGTTGGTTTTTGTTGGTTGCACAGAGAGGATATTGTGTATTAAGAGAGGGAACAGTGAGAAGCAGGAGGGGGACGGTGGAAAGAAAGCAAATTGGCTGCCTGTAGAGGTCTGGTGTCAAACGTCAGAGGAGTATTGTTTCCTCAGATACTGGAGGAAAGACCATGGCAACGAGGGGCCCAGAGAGTGAGGGAGACAGATGGAGAGATTTGTAGCCCCTCCCTTAGATTAGAAGACAGAACAAATAGGTGAAGCAATCCATTTTCCAGGGCCTTGCGGTGACTTGAATGTGCTACAGACCATCGACTAGATATTGTCTCAGCAAGGTAGAAAGACTTTTAAGGATAGGATTTTCCATTTGTAGATGGATAGTACTCATTTTCCATTTGGTTGGCATCTTGGTGTGTGTGAGGGCTGAGTGGTGCCCTGGATTTAAATAATGATTTTGGGGTATAGTGATTTGGGAATGATTTCTTTTTTATTATAGTCCCATAGGATGAGCTGGCACGGGTGGGTTTTAGTCTGGGGGATTGGAAGGTATAGCCGATCACAAAGCCACTGGAATTTTAGAGCAGATTACTGGCAGGGCAACCAGATCTATAAGCATTAGGAATCGAGATACAATATGATCTGGGCCTTTACAAAGAGACAAACACACCATTTATTTGAGTTGGCAAACCAAACTTCATAATAAGATAAACAATATTATTCCCAAAGCATGTACCTGATGTGTAACATGAGTCCATGAACAGGCCTAAGAAATGAGGAGCTGTCCCAGCCATCACCTCCCCCATTGCTCATGAATACTCAAGATTTTACTAGGGTTGTCAGCTTTCATTCTGCCCTTTGTCCTCTCTTTAAAAAAAGAAGATGAAGAAGAAGGTAAATGGAACCCGAGGCAGAAAACAGTAAGCTGGAGAAGCAAACCAAGGGAGCACAAACAAAGAGAGGTTCCTTTTTCCTTCTTCACCTTTGGTCTTATTTCCCAAATAAAGCACCAGAAGCACTTGGTAAATCCTAACGCTTCACACACAGACGTGAGCTGTTGTTGTTATTTCTGGGTTCCCCCCCCCCCCATTGATGTGTATTCTTCCAGTTTGGGAAAGAATTCATTATTTTCTCAGAATTCAGCCCTCTCTCCCTCTTCAATCCAGGCTAGTAGAGAGAACCCCGTAGGCACTGGAGTCAGACTTTAGTGGCGATGAATACTAAGTTCTCTTCTGTTTTGATTTTTTCAAAGAAAGATCAACTCTCAGGTTCTGGAGAGAGGAATTTAAAGATAGACCAGTCAGAGTGATAACAACCACAGCAACAAAGATTTATTCAGTGTCCTTTATATTCTAGGCACTGTTGGAGAAGTGTCTTCCCTCTAGGTACTAACATTCTACCCCTGGAAAAGGGAGATGGTATACAAAGATAACTAAATGCAAAATATATGCAAAATAAGTACAGAGTAATTAGGTGGGGTGGGGTGGAGAGCATGTAACTGGAGGAATCAGGAAAGGCCTCTTGTAGGAGATGGCAGTTAAGCTGTGGAGTTGGGGGTTCCAAGAGGTGGAGATTGTGAGTTATTGTGATAATAATAAAAATTGATGCTTGCATAGCACTTTAAGGTTAATTAAAGGCCCCTTTGAGGGCCTCCACTAAAGCTTTCCTTGGATGACTCATGATATATGGTATGAAGGTCAACCTGGGCTCCCAAAAGGAACTAGCTAGTGGCTTACAAGCTCGAGTCAGTCCTACCAAGCTGGAAATGCTTCAAGTAACAATACCCAGTGACAGTCCATCCCTCTGTTGTCTAAACACGAATCTACCTACATCCAAAGAGGCTCATCACCAGTTTGGCTGCATTTTTATTATAGTAACTTTTGAAGACCGTTTCTTAAATTTTATAGGCATCATAGTCTCTATCAGTGACATCTCACGTTGATGAAATGGTACACCTTTGAAGCTTTTTAAATATGAATATTGTTGATATATTTTGTTTTTATATTACCATTTCCTTCTCTTTCTAGAGAGCCGTCCCTTATAACAAAGAAGGAAAAGGAAGAGATGTAAATGGTTCAACAAAACTAACCAACATATCAAAAAAAAAATCTGACATTATATGCAGTATTCCATAGCAAAGTGCATTCTAATATCTCTTCTTTGGGGCCAAGTTTAGTCATTATAATTTCATAGCATTCAGTTTCCATTGTTTTGTTGCTGTTTTTATATTGATGTAGTCATTGACTATATCATTTTCCCGATTCTACTTACTTCACTTGACATTGGTTCTTACAGGTCTTTTCATGATTTTCCGTGTTCATCATATTCATCCTCTCTTAAAGCACAGTTATATTCCATTACATTTACATGCCTCACAACTTGTTTAATTATTCTCCAATCAATGGGCATCTTTCCATTTTGTTTCCAGTTCTTTGTTACAACACAAAAAGTGTTGCTATAAATATTGCTGCAAAGGTGGCCTTTCCTCTTGTCATTGACCTCCTTGAATATCTGGGTCAGAGGATGTGGATATTATTGTCACTTTCTGTGCATAATTCCAAATTGCTTTCCAGAATGGTTAGACCAATCCAAAGCTCTGCAGCAGGGAAGACTAGTGCCTGTCAGTCTACATCCTCACCAACATTAGTTATTCTCATCTTTGCCGGTTTGCATGGTGTCAAGTGAACCTTAGAAATGTTTTGATTTGCATTTCTCTTATTTCTAGTGATTTCAAGCATTCTTTCACATGGTCTCTTGAGATATTGATGTACTTAAGGGTTACAGAGTGCTTTCCATACAACAGCCCCTTGAGGTTGGCAGTGAAACCGTTATTACAGCCATTTTATAGACAATGGTACTCAGGCTCACAGAGATTAAGTGTTATGACCCAGGACTGCCCTTTCTCCAGTTTTAATCCTAAAGTCAGTCTTCCTCATATTTTTTAACTGTGTCCCCTAACTCATATGTGTTAGGCTAGGCAGCCTTGGAACAAATATGCATTACCTTTTATGCCACCATTCCATTCCTTGAATAGAGCTCTTCATAAGAAGTTAGGCAACGTTTAGAATAATTACAACAGTGGTGATAACCAACATTCATATAGTACTTTACATTTTGCAAAGTTTTTTTAGATATATTCTCTCGTTTGAGCCTCACAACATCCTTGTAAGGTAGGATACTGCAACTAATATTACTGACATTCTGCAGATGAGGAACTTGAAACTCACAAAGGTGAATGGTCACCCAGCTTTTCAGTGTCAGAGGTGGGATTCAAACCCAGGTCTTCCTAATTCCAAGTGCAGCATCATATATACTGTGCGAGGGTCAAAACCCTCTCCAGGCATAGGCTTCCTTACCTTTCCTTTGTCAGGGACTTCTTTGGCAATCAATCTGGTGAATCCTCTGGACTTTTTCTCAGAACTGTCTTTAAATACGCAAATCAAAATGATGTAGGGTGATAAAGGAAATAAATTATGTTAAAATACAGTTATCAGATTTTTTTTTAAAGCAAGTTCCCAGGCCCAGGTTAAGAACCCTTACATTAAGGCAGTTTTCCCAAAAGGCTCACCTCTTGGCACAACACACATCCTTTATAAGAAACTTCAGTACTTTGGTGCATTGGTTGCTTTGTTAATGAAGCTTCTCCCTCCAAGGAGGTAGATCACACCCCATCCATGCAGTCTCAGCCTGTGTAATTCTTGTCTGTGTCTTCCCAGAAATCCTTCACAGGAGGTGCATCCAACATTCAAGGGTCCTTCTTCTATGTCTCTTGGCATTACATGGGTTCCAGTGAAGAACACAATTACTAGATACATCCACCCAGTGGAGGAAGACAGACAAATGAACTCTGAGAGAGCTTTTTATATTTCTAACCAGAAAAAAGTAGATTCCCTGTGAAGAACTATCAGATCTATTCTAGTAAGTGGAAATTGTAGTTCCTGGTATGGATCTGAAAAAGGAAAATGGTACTGCATTTGTAGGGGCTTTTTAAAAGGAAATGCCAGCTTTTCCTTCTGATATCCCAGTGGCCTTAGACCTCTATGCCCCTATTTTCTGGAGGATATCCCAAAGCTAAATGGCCAGGGTAAAAGTGCAAGTCCGATCCAGCTACAAGGAACAAGGACTGCCTCCCAAGAATGGTAGCTGACTTGGACCCAGCAAGACACCTGCATTAGGATCTAAACATCAGGGCTTCTGATCACAGAGCCAGCAAGCATTCCTGTACTTTGGCTTTTTTGCACAGCCCAATACACACGTGTACACAAGCTGAAGCGCAGTCAGGACAGACTCACATTTTGGAAGCGTGTTTTCTTCCTCCATTCCCCCACCACCATCACCACCCTCACCATCACCATGGAATACACAACCAGCCAGCCAAGTTATATCTAGGGTCTAATTTAAGGAAAAGAGCTGAAAGACATAGCTTGGACTTTAATACTCAAGAAACTCACTGATCGAATTATAAAACTCATAGATTTAGAGCTGGAACAGGCCTCAGAGGTTATCTAGTCTAACTCCCTCATTTTATAGGTGAGGAAACAGGGGTCCCAAGGTAAGTGATTTGTCTAAGGGCACACGGTAGATAAATGTCAGAACTGTCAGAACCCATGTCCTTTGACTCCAAATCCAGAACACTTTTCATTTGCTTCTTGTTGATTAGATAACTGGATAAGTAATATTTTTAAAGGCATGGAGAATAGAAAGGAGTGTAGGTGAAGGAAAAACCTAGACCAAGAATGTTATATTTGGAGTAAGAAGAACTGAGTTTAAATCCCTGTTCTGCTCTGTGTTAGCTATATGACCTTGGACAAGTCAGTTCCCTGGTCCTCAGTTTCCTTGACTGTAAAATGAAAGGGTTGGATCAGGTAAACTCTGAGGTGTCTTCCATCTCTAAATCTATTACCTTAATAAAATTTACATAGAGATATTGTCAGAAGATTCAAGATTACCTTAATTTAATGATGGGAATCGTATGTCCCAGGGGAAGCTTGCACATATGAACACCCTGAGCAGGAGTTCGGATCTCTCCATAGGACTCTTGTTTGTTAAGCATTTCTATGCCCGAGTTTGGACTTCCTCATCCTAAAATGAAAGGCAGCCTAGTATAGTGGGTAGAAATGCAGCCAGGAAGACCTGGGTTCAGTGCCTGTCTCTGACACATATTGGCTGATGCCTCAGTGCTTTTGGCAATTCTCTAAGACTCTGAAGCTGCAGAGAAGGTGCTGGCCTGAAGTGGGAGAGGACATTTCCTCACCTGGGATGATCTCAGTGACACCACGGCTCCAGCCTCTATCTTCTTCCCCTCCTAAAGTAGTCTGCCTCTCAGAAAAGGGATTGCAGAGGTGCAAGGCCCTCCAATGAGTGGTGTGGACTTTATGTGGACAAATGTTTGTGTGAATCATGTGCAAGGAATAAGGAACAAGGCTGGACTATGGTAGCAGAGCAGGAAGGCAAGATTATCGTGGTTAAATATATTTGAACAGGCTAAAGTGGAGATGAAGAGTTGCTACAAGAAACTCTTTGGGGAGAGTAAGGAGGCAAAGGGCATTTGAGGTGATGTTTACTCTGAGAAAGCCTTCACTTAGCTCACATTCCTAATAAAAAAAAATAGTGGAGATGAGGAAACTCCAGTGGCAAATCCTACTAAGTGTTAGCCAGAAATGAGTCTCATCCAGGGTGTGAAGGGGATGTGGGCAAAAGATATTTGGCAAGGGGTCTCTAATGGAGAGGCCCTGAATTTATGATTGTTAATGCTTGGGATTTTATTCCTCAAGGGAATGGAATGCTCTGGGGCCTCAAGTGTTGCTTACCGAGGCTTTCCCCTTCCACTTTTTATTGAGGGTTCTAGTTTGGCATTCAGGAAGGACTGGCTTCAAATATCACCTCTGATACACCCTCTCTAGGCTGGGGGTGGGGAACCTGCAGCCTGGAGGCCACACTTGGGGACCTAGAGGGTCACATGTGACCTCAAGGCTGTAGGTTCCCCGTCCCAGCTCTAGACAAACCACCTACCTTGCTCAAATTCAATTTCCTTATTTATAGAAAGGGGAATAAAAATACTTGCAGTACTTTCCCTCCACTGGGTTGTGGTTGAGGCTCAGATGAGATGTTTGCAAACTCTAAGGGCCATATAAATGTTCCTTGTTGTTCCTGGCTCCCCTTTCAGCTCCGTTTCCCTGATTTCCAAGCCTAAGCAAGAGGTTGATGGTGTGTGAGCAAGAGGGTGATTTTCCTTCTAAGTGGGAAATAAATTATCCCATGATAAGGAAAGAACAGCTTTCTGCTGAAAAGATCCTGCCCACCCAGATCACTAATGGGCTCATCCTTTTATCTTCCTCATTAGGAAGTTCAGTTCTCTGCCATCCCATCTACCCCAGCAGGATTTATATCATGTGGGAGCATTCAGTGAACTCTCTGTTGTCGAGGGCTTGAAAGTTCAGGCCAGCCCCTGGATACCCTTCTTCCCTCCATTGTCTATTAGCATCTCTAGCTGAAGAAAGGCACAGGTACCAGGAGAAAGAAATGCTCCAAAGCCATCAAATCCTAATAATTAATCAGCAAGCATTTATTAAGTGCCTTCTATGGGCTAGGCACTGAAGATACAAAGACAGGAGAGAAACCACTCCTGCCCTCAAGATTATAACAATAAATAAAAGTATATTCAAAGTAGATACAAAGTAACCTTGGTGAAGCAGGCACTGCATCTGGGGAGTCCAGGAAAGGCCTCCCTGAGGCCTAGAAGATAACTCTTAAAAGGAACTAGGGATTCCAAGAGGTGGAAGTTAAAGGGGAGGGAGGAGCATTCCAGGCATGTCGAGACAGCCAGTTCAGAGGAGGAGGAAGAGTTGTTTGTAAGGATCCACAAGAAGGCTAGCCCAGCAACATTGTAGAGAGCTTAGAGATTTTAAGATTTTTAAGATTAAAGATTTTTTAATTTTTTAATCTTAAGATTTTTAAGATTAAAAATTAAGAATTTAAAATTTTCAAGAATTTAAGAACTTTTGGCATAGAGGTTTTAAAAATACCTCTGGATTTCAGTTCAAATATTATTCTTTCTCAATAGAACATAAGCTTCTTGGGGGTAGGGCAGGTTGCATATTTGTCTTTGCAGGTCCAGTGTCTACCTGGCACATAGTCAGCACTTGCTCATTTGATGGGAATCGAATTAAAGTGGATAATTGAAAATTCATTCATTCACCAAACATTTATTAAGCTATTACTGTATTCAGAGCACCATAATTGGCTTTAGAGATACAGAGACAAAGAAAGAAAACAGATCTTGTCTTCAAGTAGCTTACATTCAACTACAGCATAGAATATTCATACAGAAAGGTTAATATTAAATATATGCAAAATAAATGGTCCTGTAATCCTGATTATAAAGCATTTTCAGGAAGGGGAAAAGCATTAACAAATGGAATAATTGGGAAAGGTCTGGTGTAGATATACTGGAACTGCCCCTTGAAGGGAGCTAGGGATTGCAAGAGAGGGTAGGAAGGTTATGTACAATGACCAGCAAGTAGATTGGTGTGACTGAGCTACAGGTTATGAGAGGGAGTAACATGACCTCAGCCTAGAAAGGTGATCTGGAACCATATCCTGAAGGACCTGAAATGTCAAATGGAGATTTATCCTAAAAGCAATAGGGAATCACTGAAACTTCATGAGCAGAGGAGTGGCATGGTTAAAAGTCAGCCCTGTGGTTTTTCCTGTTGGGCAGGAAAGCCCAAATTTGGTTGATCTGTCAGCATAAACTGGCTTCGTTTGCCACAGGTTCAACTAGAAAAGGAGCAAGTGAGGCCAGAGGAAGGCTGAACTTCACATTAATAAGGGGAGAGTGAGTGGATGTGTAACCGACCCCTTTTAGCAGATTAGAATTTGGGGACCCCAAATGAAAACTCTGTTTCTTCCAGGACTGTGTCTATCCCAAGCTTACCACAATTGTCATGATCCTTGAGTGTTTTCTGGGATTCGTGGGATCACTTGGAAAATTGAGTATGAACCCATCTCCTTGACTCATCAACCCCTTTGTCTTCCTTGCTTCCCACTCCTGTGGGAAGTACCCCACCAAGGGCATCTCTGCCCATGCCTTTGCTTGTGTTCCAGAGAATACAAGGAGAGTATGTGGTGGGAATCCCCTTTCAGGACTCTGGAAATGACATGAATGAACTTGACTTGGTTAAAAGCTCAGCAGATGAAAAAGAAGCTGACAGAACTGAAATAATATCATACTACTTCCTCTAACCCCTCCCCCCACATACTCTCTAACAGTATGGGGGGGGGGGGGAGAAGAGGAGGGAGAGAGAGCCAGAAGGGAGAGAGGGAATGGGAGGGGGGGAGAAGGGAAGGAGAGAGAGAAAGGGAGGAAGAGAGAGAGGAAATGGAAGAAGGGAAGAAGGGAGGGAGAAAGAAAAAAGGGAGGTGAGAGAGAGAAAGGAATGAAGGAAAGAAGAAGAGAGGTAATGGGAGAGGGGGAATAGGGAGGGAGAAAGAGAAAGGAAGGAAGAGAGATAGGGAAGGAAGGAGGGAATGCAAGAAGAGGAGAAGGGAGGGAAAAAGAAAGGGAAAGTGAGGGAGAGAGGAGGCGGGAAGGAGTGGGAGAAGGGGAGAAGGGAGGGAGAAAGAGAAAGGAAGGAAGAGAGAGTGAGAAGGAAGGAAGGAGGGAATGGGAGAAGGAGAGAAGGGAGGGAGAAAGAGAGGAAGAGAGAAGAGGAAGGAAGGAGGGAAGGAATGGGAGAGGGGGAGGAAGAGAGAGATAGAGGAAGGGAGAGGGAGTGAGTGAGAAGGGGGAGAAAGAAATGGAGAGAGGAAGGGAGGGGGAGAAAGACAGTTGTGCGGATGTATAGCAGGAAAGCATCTTTTCAAGAATAACTTTCTTTAAGCAGCTTGAGTTCAGTCTCTGCTCCCCCCCAAAGACCACTCTAGAGTTGGAGGTTGGCAAAGGAATCTCACAGTGATGTCACTTTCCAGCATGTGCTCAGGGGCCCAGTCTCTTCCCCCCTTTTTTCTGCCTGGTAGTGGCTGCAGCAGAGGGCTGGCTCTCTCTGGCAGCCAGCAGCTCCTTTATCTATAAATGGAAAGAGTTGGCCCATCTCCCAGGATAACACAAGATCAGCCTGTGCATCCCATATGCAATCTTTAGCTTGATGACTTCATCAGAAGGGAGGGTGAGGATTCAGAAATGGAGGTGGAGCTGGGGAAAATGGGAGGAGTAGGAAAGAAACTTTTGCACACAGCTTGGCTGAATAACAGCAAAAATAATAACATTTCTATAATTCTTTAAGCCTCATAAAATGCTTTATATACATTCTCATTAGATCCTCCCAATAACCCAGTAGCTTTGATGTTACTGTTATCCCTATTTTTAAAAGAGGAAACTGAGGCTGGGGCAGTGAAATGATTTACCCAGGACCATACAAGTAATAAGTGCCTAAGGCAGGATTTGAATCTCTTTTTTTTTTACTTTTTTTTTAAAAAGAACTATTTTATTTATCTATTTTTAACTTTTAATTAATTAATTTTGTTTTCAACATTCATTTCCATAAGATTTTGAGTTACAAAATTTCTCCCCATCTCCCCCCTCCCCCTACCCCAAGACAGTGTGCGTTCTGATTAGCCCTTCCCCCAGTCTGCCCTCCCTTCTGTCACCCCCCCCATGCCCTTCCCCCACCAGGCAGGATTTGAATCTTATTCCAGTTGGCTCACTCCGAGTTCAATATTCTCTCTCTTGTCTCCCCCTCTCACTCCTCAGCTCCAACCCTTTTTTTAAAATTACAGGAAGCAGGAGGTAGCCAGAAGGCCCATGCTGAGCTAGCAATATGATAAATGCATATGATAATATGCATAGAGCAGCCATAGTATCACAGTTGCTCATACTGATCCACTCCACACATCTCTCAAAAACCCTTCTGAGGCAGATGTGGCAGGTGTTTTTACTTCTATTTTAAGGATGAGGAAACAAAGACTCAGAGAGAAGTCACTTGCCTGTGGTCACACAGCATATAAAAATCAGAGGCAGGATTCAAACTCAAGTCTCTTCTAGCTTTTACACTAGTATCCGTGTCACTTTCCCTGTCGGTGAGCCTCAGTGTCCCTATCTGTGAAATAGAGACAACACCAGTGGTCCCTACCTCCCATTGTTCAGAGTACTATAGGTTTAGGAATGGAAGGGACCTTTAGGATTATCTGGGCCAGGGGGTCTTAAGCTTTTCTTTGCAAGTGACCCTTTTATTAGTCAGCCTATTGAAGCCTGTAGACCTCTTCTCAAAATAATGCTTTTAAGTTCACAAAATAAAATACATAGGAATATAAAGGAAAACCAAAAGTTGGTGAGAATAAAGATGTGATTTTTTTTCCTGTCCAAGTTCATGGACCCCTGAAATCTATCCATAGACCCCCTTTAAGAGTTCGTGAGCCCCAAGATAAGAACTCTGGACTAGGGCAGCATCTTTATTTTACAGATGAAGAAGTTAAGGCCTGAAAGAAGAGAAGCAACTTCTTCCAAGGTCATAGAAGTGGCAAGTGGCAAGGCCAGGATTCCAGAGCAATTATTCTGCTTCTGAATCTGGCAGTCCTTCCAGTACATAGGAGGCCTCTCTGTGAAGCTCAAATGGGATAACAGATGTAAAGTACTTAGTAAACTTCCAAGCCCTACATAAACATTAGCTAATATTATTCTCATTACTCAGAGGCTGTGAGGTGGCCTCTCCCTGTGGCCATATTCTTATCTCCTGGGGGGTCAGAATGGACAGCAGCAAATGGTCCTTCCAACTGCTTCTTGCCCTCATTAGCCCCTGGAAAGCCCACACTTGCCCAGATAAATCACAGCAGCCCTAAGAGACTGGATCAATTCCAGGGCCTCTGGGAGTGCTTTGGAAGGTTCAAGTTAATGCCAGAGGTACCTTGGTCAGATCCTTGAACTCACTGCATTTCTTTCTTAATGAACTTTGAACCAGTTTAAAATCCTTCAGAGGTGGCATTGATTATTAGAGCAGAAGGGCCAGAGAGGAGCCTGTAAGTAACATCAAAGGACTGGGAGAGATAACTCTCAGAGCTCTGTTTCCAGAGGAGGGGCACCAGGCAGCTGTGTTCAAAGTGAATGATAAGGCCAAATGGTATTTTTCTGATTCTTCCTAAAGAAAGCCCTTGAAAGCCTGACCTTCATGTAGCTGAGGGCACTTCCTCCTCTCGCAGGGGAGTGTTGATTCTCACCCTTGCTTTAATCAGCAGGAGACTTTGGAGCTTGTAAAGGGGATCCCACCTGGGGTGGGGGCGGGAGCATTTGAAGCGCTCCTCCAAGGTTGCGTGACTTGGCTTTTCTATACTGCCTTTCCTTCCACTCACATAGTCGTAAATGCTCATCATGGCTTATTATCCGATTCAACTCTGAAGATTGTTGGACCATGACATCAGGAAGATGATGCCATGGCTTGCAAGTCAATCGGATTTAAGTGAGGGAGGGCTGTGCAAAGTCACTAGCCAACTCCTCACAAATTCCCAGAATAAGCCAGTGGGCTTAGCACTCCGTGTGGCCTTGCTGAAGGTGCTCGGCAAACTCCTTGAGGCTAGGGACCAACTGTTTTATTTTCCTCATTTTTGTTTCTTAGATAGTTTAATGGTAGGTAAGGCCATGATTTAGAAGTAGCCTAGAGTGGTGGCTAAAGTGGCATGTTCAGCCTGAGGAACATCTGAGTTCAAACCCTACCTTAGTTGCTACTAGCTACATTACATTGGGCTAAAAGCAACTTACTAGGACTTAGCTACCAAGTCATAGATGGGTTGTGATCTTCTTTGATGAAGGGAGCTTCCATACGAACTGGTGAAGTGTGTGTGTATGTGTGTGTGTGTGTGTGTGTGTGTGTCCATTACTATCAGTAACACAGTACCTTGCAGGCAAGAGGCATTGGTGAATTAAATTGACCCTGTCCCTGTTCTCAAAACACTTGCAGTATCAATGACATTACTTAAGTTATGTCAGTCAGTGAGCATTTATTAAGCACCTACTATGTGCCAGGTACTGTGCTAAGTTATGGGGATAAAAAGAAAGGGGGAGAAAATAACCCATCCTCTCAAGAATCTCAGTCTAATGGTGGAGGCAATATTCATATAACTGTTCAAATATGATATGGACAGGATAAATTTGAGATAATCAGTAGGATAAGGCACTGAGTTTAAGGAGGCCCATGAAAGGCTTCTTGCAGAAGGTAGGATTTAAGCTGAGACTTGAAGGAAGCCAGGAGGCAGAGGTGAGGAAGGAGAGAGTTCTGTCACGGAGGACAGCCAGGGAAAATGTTCAGTGAGGAGATGGAGTGCTTTGTACAAGGAATAGCAAGGAGGCCAGTGTCACTGGATCTTAGAGTACAAGTTGGGGAGGGAATAAGGTGCTAGAAGACTGCTAAGGCAGGAAGAGGCCAGGTTATGAAGGGAACAGCTTCCTGGGAAGTATTCTCCATCTACTCCTGATGTCCTGCTACCAATCGTATCTCTTCCCAATTCACTCTTCTCAATGAAATTTTTTATAACTGCCACCAAAGAGGGAAAGTCTGTCCTCTACCTCCTCCATAGCTTTGTCTCAGAAGAGATACAACTTCCAGGGTCTCTAACAATATGCTCCCCCTAAGAGGGGAACAAGGCAACTGATCCAACTTTTGCTTGAATAACTTAGTTTCCCTGCCTGTAAAATGGGAATAGGCAGACTATTGCATTCTTCAGCTTGAGTTTAGATACTTACTTCATTTTTGGACTGGATTTGTAATTTCGTTGATGTATTTCCTCTGCTAATGGAAACTTCTTATGAAATTTATAATCTTAGAGAATTGCCTGGAGCACTGAGAGTTTAAATGCTTTGGACAGAGTCACAGAAAGGCTGGGTGTCAGGCAAGATCTGCACCGAGGTCTTTGTGACTCCCAGACTGGCTTTCTCTCCACTATGCCCCGATGTCTTTCATTATTGATTTCATGGAAATACTAACTTAAACCCAAACTAAGACAGCCACAGCTTTTTTTGAGGAGCTTGGGGATCCCGGACGTCATTTACACCTCCTAATACACACTGCTGTACTTAAGGGAGCTAGAAGTTTTATCCGGTAGATTGACCCCCTTGTGCTATTTGGTCGATGGTCTTCAAGAGTGGCTACGACTGAAAAATTCATCGGCCTGGAACCAAACTGGCGATGAGTCCCTCTGGATTTCGATTGTCTGGTCCTAGGGTGATAGACACACCCATCTATCACTAGGTCTATACTGTAGATTTCAGATCATAATAAAGACACCTCATTTTATTTTATGTTCTAGCATACTATTATGTTACATGAGATGTGTGATTTAGGGCCGCAAGGGACAGTAGAGATCATCTAGTCAGGCCCCTAAGGAAACTGAAGCCCCAGGAACTGAAATCTCCTAGGTAGAGAGAAGACCTCCTAGGTGAGTCATTCCTTTTCTAGACCTCACTGCTCCCTTCTGTGATAATAATTCACATTTCTAAAGCCCTATTTCTAGAGGTTTTACGAAGTGCTTTCTTTACAACAATCCTGAGAGATAGGTAGTAAAAGTATGATTGCATTTTTTTTACTGGTAAGGTAACTGAAGTTTCAGAGAAGTTAGCCAAGGTCAGACAACTTGGAGATTGGACTTGGACCTGAATCCCCAGACTTCTGACTCTAAATGTAGCCCTCTCTTCCACCCTGGTATCTAACAAATCTTGTTTCTGGAGCAGCACTAAGTCTGAGGCATTAGCACGATTTCCTGTTGTTCAGTCCTTCCTTCTGGAAGAGGACAGATGATGTCACAGGTGATGTCTCGACTTGCACGTGAATTGGATTTAAGTGAGGCAGAGCTGTGCAGTTGTCAGCCTCACTCTCTCTTCCTGAGTCATGAAGTCCAGTGACAAGACAATGTACCCTCAGGCCAGGACACTGACCCCCTTACACAGAGAGACCTTGGATCACAGGGAGGCAGCTGCTGGAGAGGCTGCCCTTGGGTGGGAATAGGGAGGAGTCATGGCAGGGCAGGGCCAGGTTGGGAAGAGAAGGTCCCCTTGGGTGTGACAACCAGGGATGGCAATGGAAAGAAGGCCGGTCTCCTGAGAGCATCTTCTTTTCACCAAGTTTTCTTGTGACTATGCCATGCTGACAAGCAAAATGCTTGACATCTCAGTGCCTGTAACTTTAAGACTACAAGCCTTGGAAAAAAAGGCCAATCTACATTGCTAGAGAGAGGTTTTCTCACGTAGGGAGTTTCCTATGTCAGTGAAATCTGCAGCCCATTCCCTAGCCCTACCTCTTCTTGCTAGCTGGGTGCTAAATTCCATTGTATGGGGGCTCTGGAAGGTCTTCGAGGCCTGCCAGCACCCCCTAGATTTAAGCCCTCTAAGGAGAAGCCTGGTTCACCCTGCCCTGGTTGCAGCTCAGCTCTCTCTACTACTCGGGGCTGTAAATGAAGGGGCTGGACTACATGGTCTCTAGGGCCCCTTTCACATCTAGTCTTCTATGATTCTAATTCCATTGTTGAACTGGGTGGAATTTGGCAGTCAAAGTAATTGAGCAAAGTAGCACGTTGCCTCTCTAAAGATTTGTGCTTAACACATTTAGTGGTCTTTGATTTGGGTCCCAAGATACTAACTGCTACTCAAATGATGAGTTTCATAATATTGGTTGTGAATGTAAAGTGCTTTGCAAACCTTCAAGTGTTATTTGTATGACTAATAATCAATCACCGTGCCCCCAAAAACTTAATGATCTTGAGGTCCCAACTACCGCACAGGGTTAAAAAAAAAAGCCCCAAACCAACGGTCTATACCCTCTCTAGCAACTTGCTAATCTGTGATCACTCTTCTTATTGGAGAACTGAGATTTTTATTGCAGACAGCTCTCAAGACCAATGGTGAAAATTTGTTTTAAAAAATAAGACAAAATTCCCTTAAGGGGCCACCCTCCTCAGAACAAATTTCTGTCCTGATACCTGATCCAGCTTCAAAGGGAGATGTCGAGTTTTGTTTTGTTTCTCCCTTCTGCTTATGGTTGAATAGTCTAATCTTATGACCTTTCTTAAAATGTCAAATAGGACAACATGGAGGCTCCCTGTTTAGGGTATCAGACAACTTGTAAGAAAAGACTGTGCTTTCTGGGTCCTTTCCAGTGCTTCTTTGGATCCTATGTATATTCCCAACTTTGTTAGTCCTAGTGGATCTAGCTTCACCTCCTGGCCTCCACCATTTTGGCTTCCAGAGTCCTCCCAGGAGGTCAGCCCATGAGGGAGCTGTTTCAGGTCATTTCCCAGGTTCTAACATCTAGGAACCCAGGTATGATTTTCATAACTTTGAGTGCTTCATTCTGGTTTCATATATTGTTCTTGTTCTCTCTCCATCTGCCTGCCTGCCTCCTTCCTTCCTTCTCTCCTTCCCTAACTCCCTCCACAGTAATGCTGCCAGATAATGGAATGGCCACGTTTGTCTGCTAATGTAGGACTCTTTGCCAGTCCATTGTCATCATTGCTGTGAACATTTGATAATTTGGGAATTCCTGGTTTCACATTGCAAACATTGCTGGCCTGAAAAGATGAGAAATTTTTTTTATTCCCAAACACACAAGAAATTGTGATAGAAAACCTAGCAATGCTACCCCTTGGCAAATGTCTCGGAAAATGCAGGGTCAGCTATCTACAGCAGGGAAGGGCCTGGGTTATCTGTCTGGGATCTTGGTGCTTTTAACCAGCTGATGCTCAAAAGCCAGGGCTATTGATATATTAATGATTCTGCATAGAGGTGGCACTTAGCATTTCTTTCAAGGCTTTAATTTGAAACAACATGATATCTGTGGATTTATTATGAAGATATTCATCACATAATTGAGGAAGAAGAAACAGCACTGAACTTGGAGAGCAGCCCCACCTCAGTTTCAGCATCTATAAATGAGGTGGTTAGATCTGATTCCTTTTGAGGGCCATACGAGCTCTAAATCCTATGATCTGATAATAACAAACCATGCCTACCCTGGACAAGCACATGGCTCAGGAGAAGGAGCTATGAGATTGGAGTTCAAGGGCTTGGATTCAGATCATAGCTTTGGAAATTCTTAGCTCAAGTGAGTGAGTTCACCTGTTTAGGTCTTATCTACAAAGTGAGATAAGTCCCCCTACCAGCTCTAAATATGAAATCGCTGAAGGTCTCTGAGTAACTACTGCTTTCTCACCTGTAAAAAGAAAGCTGAGAATATGCTATTTGAAATATTATCTACCTCGAGGGGTCGTTGCAGGGAAAGAATGGTGAAAATGTGAATTGTCATTGTCAGGAGCCATTTTATAAGGGAGAGTCTGAGACAGTCATCAGCTGGCTTCCCCAAGTCCTGAAAGCAAGCCAGTGATGAGCTGGTTCCCTGCCTCTTAGAAAGCTATGCCTTCTTGGAAACCTTGCCTGTTTCCTTCAAAGTATAGGTCAGGTGCCCCCTCTTCTGCAAGGCCTTTCCTGATCCACCCCCACCCATCTGTCTGTGCTCCGACTCTCTTGGAGCTTTGTAACTGTAACTATATATGTATATAATATATGTACTGTATGTTTATATAGTTATGTAACTATAACTTTGTAAATATATTTACTTGTACATGTCGGATTCCTTGCTCCTCACTCCCACCTCCCACCCCAGTAGACTGTAAGCTCTTTGATGGCAGGGACTGTTTGATGTTTGCCTTTGTATCCCTAGCACTGAGCACAGGTTCTTGGGCAGAGGGGCACCTAATAAATATTTGTTGATTAAATGGAATTGAATATTCACCTGCGAAATATGACTACCACCACCCATTGAACGTAGATGCTAAGTCCCTCCCCGACTCATCCCACCCAATGGCCATGGTTATGCTCCAGATCTCTAGTGGATTCTTTGTTCTAATTGCTGCCATAGAACAGTTGGACTTCAATCTTTGTTTCCAAGCAGACACAGTGTTCAAAATGACAGATTCACTGCTACCTTTTAAAAACTGGAACATCCACTACCCAACATTATTAGATCCTCAGATAGATGTAAATGTATGCTCTGCTTCAGGAGGAAACCTGGGAATGCCAGTTAGAGGATGTCAGACATAGAAGGCCCTTGGTGTAGACAAGAATTGTGTCCGAATAACAGGACTTGTTGGCCTTGGTTTGAGGCAGTTTTTAAAAATCGTTTGTTCCTTTTCTGTTTCCTGATGGATGTGATACACACATAGTATGTAGGAAGGTAACAATTAGCATGGGGCTGGTTAGGTTACATTTTGAAGAAGAAATATTCCCCCCCCCCCACACCAATTGGATTTATTGTTTTTCTTGCCATGAAAATCCTGAGACCCCCCCCCCCCCGCCTTTGTCTCTTCCTCTTTCCCCCTTCTGCTCCCATTTCCTCTCCAACCCCAGGCATATATTATGTGTTGTTGGGCGGGTAGAAATTTGACAGCCAGGGTCTGTCTCAGCTTCCTGAGCTCATTAGTAGAGAGCAGCATGTATGTGCTCTGGTGGAAGGAAGCTTCATCAGGAGGGAGCACCAGATGCATTTGGAAGCTGAGCCTGAGCCCAGGCACTGCTGCCCTGGCTCTTACCAGAGGAAGGAAGGCCTTATTTGTTTCTTTGTTAGGGAAAACCAGGGGAAGGGAATGAGGGAGGGAGGCTGTGCTAGTGGCCTTCATGAGATACACACACACACACACACACCCCACACCTCTGTGCCTGACTCCTTTATTGGAGGCCCCTTAGGACTCTTAAGGATACCAGTGTGGTTTTAGGAGAGTCTAAATTACGTCTCAGGGGAGTTGGGAAATCAAATCCCAGATTTCATTTAGGCTGCTTTCTGGGCAATGCTAGTTCCTTGGGACTCTGAACTGAAGCTTAGGACAGGTAGGCTGGCAGGCTCATGCCACCCTCCTCAGACTAGCCCATCCCAGACAGGAAGGACCACAGGTGACTCCTCACACCCCTATTTGCAGGACAGAGCAGTACTCAGTGGCAAGCCCCCTCAGCCTTACCATCAGCAACTTCCCTTCTGTTGGTCCCACTTCCCCCGGCTAGGTCATCCATCCCTTCCTTCACCTTTCCTTCCAACACCTTTCCTCTCAACACCTTTCCTCTCCCTTCTACCCCCCCCCCTCCTCACAAATCACTACCCCCTCAGGCTGGAAGAATAGTGGGTAATAAGAAACCAGTTCACTAGTCGGGTGTCAGTTGGAGAGAAGGAAGGAAGGGGGGGTGGAAATCATCCCAAAGATCCATGGCATTGGAGAGAGAACTCATTTTGTGTAAAGAGGGCCTCAAATCACCAGGGAATTCCTGGATTGTCTCAGGCTGTCGTGTGTGATGTCCATCATGCTGTAGGAACACCATCTGTTCAGTATTATGCTCTCAGTTGCCAGGCTACCTGCTGTACGCTGTAACACTTGACTGCCTGGCTCTACGTTAGCAGCATTATCCCAGACGCACTGAGGGGGTGGGGGAGAAAAGGAGGAGGAACAGTAGTCATGATTAAGCCATCTGCAAGTGTGGGGGAGGGGGGTGGGGGGAAGAAGCGGGGGAGACAGGGACAGAGGTGGGGGTGGGAGGGAGCAACAGTCACCCAAGACAGGCTGGATGGCGGAGAATCAGGCTGACATCACCATCTGCTGGGGCAGAGAAAGAACAGCAAGCCTCTTCTGGTTTCTCAGACAGTCTTCCTAACGAGGGTGCAGACAGGTTGAGCCCCCCTCCCAAAACCCTGTTACCTGGATCTCCTTGTCACTCCAACAGCAGGCCTATATCTCACCCTCCACCAGAATAGATCAAGAACCCTCGGGTTCCTCTGCACAACCAGAGCACCCCTATTACCCAAACATGACTGATGTTCCTGAAAACACTTCACAGAAATGAAATTGCTACACAGAGATTTCTAAATAAGCAGCTGTCGGTTGTTTGGAGATATTTTTACCACTTCTGTTTTTAGAAGACATGCAAGTTGCCTTTTTGGGGGTCTTTCTTCACACCTCCTACCCCCTCTCTGTAGTCCTCAGGATTTGGGGAAGGACAGGGCTTTTGTTGTAGATGGGTTGGTTGGTTGGTTGATGAGTTGGTATTTTTCCTTCTTTTCTTGTTGAGAAATGAGAGTACCTAAAAAGCTGTGCAGTGTGTGTGGCCCAATGGGTTACCTGCTAAGGTTCTTGATAGAGGGCAAAGGGAGATCTAGAAAGGAAGAATAAAATGGTAATTAAAACTACAATCGTCTCCCTTAGCTTCAGGGTCTGCTAATCATGTGAGGAAAGTTCAGTCTCTCCGATTTGCTCAGATTACAGAGCGCAATGTGTGCCTTCCCTAGAAACAAGAACTGTGATTTGAAATCCTGAAAACTCAAGAGCAGAAGCTTGGAAACTCCATTTCTTTGAACTAGAAAGCACAAGGGGGCCCCACTGAAATGCAGCTTAGTCGCTGAAGCTATTGATTTGATTTCCCTCTCCACACCTCACATATACTGAAGACCATCAGTTGACTGTCTCACCCACTAATAACCCCAAAGCACTTTTTATAAAAATCCTTAAGATTTTCTCTTTTTTAACACAAATTTATGATGTCTCTTGTTCTGTTTTTAAGAAATCAAGAAAAAACATGATCCTTCAAAAGTATACACATACCCTCCTATTTCCAGAGCCTAAAGAAAAGGTGGACTTCATTGATGACGTTCCACTTAAAGTGAACCAGCTCAGCGTCTTCCCACAATCTCCCCAACAATGAGCTCTGCCATCTTTTCCCATCTTTGCTAACTTGAGGGATGTGGCTGATACCTCAGGGTTTTTTAATTAGCATTTTTCTGATTATTAGTGATTTCAGTTCAACAAACATTCATTAAGTACCCACTATGTACAAGAGCCTGTGTTTGATAGTGAGAGTATGGATACAAAAATATAATGGTCTGTGCCCTACATTCTCCTGGGAGCATACCTTGTACACGGTGCCCTTTTATACTCTAGCACCCATATACACCCATCAAAACAAAGCCTCTGATATTAGTCATTTACACTTGATGAGTTAAACCTTAGTGTGAATGAGTTCAGTGGGTCTCTTTGACCAGGCAGAGCAGGTATTTCCTTCTTAAATATGGCAATTTATCCCAGTGTAGATCACCAGAAGGTTGGCCACTGGAGGAAATTTTTTTTAACCAAAGAAACTCACAAAGCTCATCACCTCTGAAGGCATAATGAATTATTGGCATGAGATTCCTCAAAGTGTCTAAATAAGACTGAGTTCACTATTAAAGGATTTCTAACTTAAGCAAGCCAAGTAGAGAAATTTGGGGCAGGGGGAAGCAGGGAAGCTTTGCCTAATCTTAAGATCAACCTTGAAAGGGGAGATGTAATCTGAAAGGAAATCTAACATAGGATCAGAGACTTAGAGTTTGAAGGGTATTTGGAGGTCAAGATGCTGATTTTACAAATGTGGAAACTGAGAGCCAGAGAATTTAAGTGATTTGTCCAAGTTCTCACAGATGTTAAGTATCTAGATCAGACTTTAGAACCCAAGTTTTGACTCACATGTCCAGTGCTGCATTCACTATGGAATCTACTGCTAGTGTCTTCTGTTCCTGCCATGAAGGAGCATTGGGGCTGTCTTGGCAGGCCTGTTTGAGGAGCACTCAAGACCAGAAGGCTCCCTCATCATAACTTCTTCTAGGACTTAGAGATTCATAGATGTAGAGCTGGAAAGGACCTTCAAGGCCGTATAGCCCTGCCTCCTTATTTTTACAGATAATGAAACCGAAGCCCAGAGAGGATCGATGACTTGTCTAGGGTCAAGGAAATTATCAAGTCAACAGGCATCTAGTATCAGTAATCTAGTTACTACATGCCAGGTGGTGTTCCTCAAGGAACTTACATTCTAATGAGGGAAGACAACAGATTTAAAAGGAAGCTGAAGGAGGGTGAGGAGGAGTACCCATCTATAGGAGTGGTGCAATAGATAGAGCACTGGGCTTAGAGTCAGAAATACCTGAGTTCAAATCCAGTTTCAGACACTTGCTGGCTGTGTGATACTGGGCAAGTCACTTAAGCTCTGTTTGCCTCAGTTTCCTCATCTGTAAAGTGGGGGTAATAAAATCGCCAAACTCCCAGGGTTGTTGTTGAGATCAAGTGAGCTAATAATTGTTAAGTACCTAGTACATAGTAAGTGCTATATAAATGTCATTGTTGGTCAGTCATTTTCCTGGCAAAGACACTGGAGGGGTTTGCCATTTCCTTCTCCAGCTCATTTTACAGATGAGGAAACTGAGGCGAATAGGGTTAAGTGACTTGTCCAGTATCACACAGCTACAGTCAGTATCTGAGGCCAGATTTGAATTTGGGAAGATGAGTATTCGTGACTCCAGGCCAGGTACTCTATCCCCCGTACCACCCAACTGCCCAGTAGAAATGTTAGCTGTCATTATTATTAAACAGTTATCCAGTACCCACTAGGATGAGCAGAGTGCAGGATAGGAGGAGGGGATACAAACACACAGAAAAAAAAGAAAACATCTCTGCCCCAGGAAATTTACATTGAGGTGGGGGGAAGGAGAATATAACAGGTACAAAGATAAGAAAGGAGAAATTAATCTGAGGAAGATGAGAGCACCCAATCTGCGAAGGCTTCCCAAAGGATATACCTGAGCGGTCCTTGAAGAAAGATAAGGATGCTGGAAGTGGTGATGCAGAGAAGGGCACATTCTAGGCAAGCGGGTTTCTTTTGCAAATGCTCAGAGAGAAGAGAAAAGCCGTTAAGTGAGTCTTGGGAAGTAGGTTAAAGGAAAATGACCCATCCAAAGCTACAGAAATACTTAGTGTGGTCTCACTTTGTAACCTGCTCAGGTTGAGTATAGTGGCTAAAACTTTTTGGGAAGTGGCCAAAGAGAATTGGAAAAAAAAAAGAAAATTTTGATAGTAAATTGTCAAATCAAGTTACCAGGCACTTACTAAGCACCTACTATGTGTAGGTATTGTGCTAAGTGCCAAGAGGATATATTTTTCTCCCAAATACTCTGTGTTCTCCCATTCTTTCTCTTCTCTGCTTAGCCACAGATTTAGCTCCTGCCCATTTTTGGTCCTCACTTAAATTTAACAGTCCCCCTCTTTCCCTATGAACCAAATGTAGCAGCTGTTAGGAACCTAGAACCTGTCCTCACTGTATACTCTGCCCTCCATCACACCACCAGCCTGGTACTCCTAGACAAGCCATCTCTACAGTTTAGAATTTCTAGCAGGTAGGGAAAGGAGAACAGATGGGTATTTCCTCTGCCTCAGAAGATCTAGGTTGCAATCTCAGGTCCACACCTTACTAAATGAACCTATGTAGGAGTGATGAGAGAGGAGGGATTGGCTATCACTCTATGGGCTTGTTTCTTCATCTGTAAAATGGGGCAGGGTAGGACCAGATGGCCTTCTGAGACCCTTTCCACTCTAAATCTATGATTATATGATCCCTCAGATGCAGAGAAGCACAGGGAGGTTCACCCCTGGACCATGAACACTGGGCAATTGAAAGTAGGATTTTCATCTTTTAGTGTATGTTTTGGGGTAGAGAATACAGAAGAGGAGGAGGAAGGGAAAGACAAGGGTTAAAATCAGCAATATTCTTACAATTGATATTAACCATAGATATTGGACTGCTAACGCAAAAAAAAGAATGTTAAACTGTATAAATGTATTTGACTATGGGAAATTTACATTAACTACTTACTATTTATGCCTAACTACTGGGCTATGCTGCACAATAACAATTATATATACATTTACATGTATTATATATATAAAATTAACTTAGTGTCAGATTAATTTGTGTAAGTTGTATTTGATTACAACACTTATCTCTGTTCTTTTATGCCCAGCCTTTCTCATTTGTTCCTCCTACTCCTCTATTTGAGAGGCATGCTGCCTGGTATAATGGATAGAGAGCTGGCCTTGGAGTCAGATTAAGTCTTTTCTCTTATACATACTGGCAGAGTGACTCTGGGCAAGTCACCTAACCTCTCAGGGCCTCCCACAACCAGAGAAGAAGATTCCAGGCTGTATTGGTCAAGGTACACTGGGAATTCTCCCTGTACCAATGAAATCACAAGACTGGGCCAAAAAGAAAAAAATCCTGTATTCACAAATTCTTAAAATTAGAGTGGTGGAAGGAAAAGCCAAGATGGCAGATTAGGGGCAGCCATCCAGCTGAACTCTCTCAGTATTCCCCTGCAAACAACTTTAAAAGAACACCTCAAAGCAAATCTTGGAGCAGCAGAGGCAACGAAAGGTTGGGGTGAGATACCTATCTTAAAACTTAGGAGGTTGGCAAAAAAGCTCTTTGACACCAGAATAGAGGCCACACTCAGCAGCAGCAGCAACCGTGGCTACAGCAGCAACTTCAGGAGCTCTCAGCCTAGAGATAGTAAGAGGGTCAGATAACTGGCCAGAAAAAGATTACAGAGGACACTTTGCTGGCACTGGGTGCTGCTGGCACTGATTGGCAATTCTATCATCCATACACAGTTCTGGATCACAGTTCCAGACTGCAATTCCAGGGTGGAGAGGAATTCTAGGGGTCAGTCACAAGGGAGCAGGGGCCCTGGTCCAGTTCTGAGGCAAAGAGAGCACTAGTGCTTATGGCTGTAGAAGGCCAGGGTCCCTTCCTGGGTAAAGACCAGAACACAAACCAGAGAGCAGTGACTACACCTCTCCCACAATCAAAATACCATGGAAGCACCAAAAATTTGCAGATCCGCAGAACTAGCCCTGAAAATAGAAGCATGAAAAAGCCGATCCTTGAAACAGTGCCTCCCTATCCCCAGGTGAGCAGAGCCCAACTTTAACATAAAGTTCAAAGTCAAGAAATAGGTTGGAAAAATGAGCAAGCAAACAAACAAACAAAAAGAATTTGACCATAAAAATCTACTACAGTGTCAGGGAAGACCAAGACATAAACTTAGAAGATGATAGTGTAAAAATAGCTACAAAGAAAGTCACAAAGAAATTCCTGGAAGTGTTAAAGAAAGAAATAGTCAAGGTAGAAGAAAAATTGGGAAAAGAAATGAGGGCGATGTAAGAAAATTATGAAAAAAGAATTGGCAGCTTGGCGAAAGAGGCACAAAAAATACTAAAAGAAAACGACACCTTAAAAAACAGAATTGGCCTAATGGTAAAAGAGGCACAAAAATTCACCAAAGAAAAGAACTCCTTAAAAAGCAGAACAGGCCAAATGAAAAAGAAGGTACAAAATCTCACTGAAGAAAATAAATCCTTAAGAATTAGAATTTGGCAATTGGAAGATAATGACTTCATGAAACATTATAAGGAAACAATAAAACAAAGTCAAAAGATGAAAAAATTAAAAATGTGAAATAGCTCAGTAGAAAAAAAAAACTGACCTGGAAATTAGATCAAGGAGAGATCATTTAAGAATTATTGGACTGTCTGAAAGCCATAACCAAAGAAAGAGTCTTGACATCATATTTCAAAAAATTATCAAGGAAAACTGCCCCAATATCTTAGATCCAGAGGGTAAAATAGAAATTGAAAGAATCCACCAACCACCTCCTGAAGGAGATTCCAAAATGAAAACTCCTAAAAATGTTAATGGCCAAATTACAGTGCTCCCAGGTCAAAGAGAAAATAATTCAAGCAAACAGAAAGAAACAGTTCAAATATTGTGGAGCCATAGTTAGGATCACACAAGATTTAGTGGCTACCACATTAAAAGAGCAGAGGGCTTAGAATATGATATTCCCAAAGGCAAAGGCAATTGGGGTTAGGTGACTAGCCCAGGTTCACACAGCCAGTATGCGTCTGAGGCTGGATTTGAGCTCAAGTCCTCCTGACTACAGGGCTGGTGCTTTATCCATTGTGCCACCTCACTGCCCTGACTTGTTACGTCTTGTTGTGATCCACAGTCAAAGTGTAGTCAATGAAATACTATTGATTAGAGAAAGGCAAATTAAAACTCTGACTGGTCACACCTATCAGAAATGACAAATGCAGGAGAGGATAAGGGAAAAAATAAGTACAATAATGAACTGCTGGTGAACAAGTGAATTTGTCCCGCTATTCTGGGGAAGAATTAGGAACTTTAGCCAAAGGGTTATAAAACTGAGCAAACCCTTTGACCTAGCAATACCACTACTACAGCTGTAGCCCAAAGAGATAAAAGAAAAAGAAAAAGGATGTATTTGTGCAAAAATATTTATAGCAGCTCTTTTTGTGGTGGCAAAGAATTGGAAATCAGGGAGATGCTTATCAATTGGGAAGCAGTTAAGCAAGTTGTGGCAAAGGATTGTAATGGATGTCCATTGTGCCATAAAAAATGATGAGAGGAGCAGTTTCAGAAAAACATGGCAAAACCTATGGGAATTGATGCAAAGTAGAGTGAGAACTGGGAGATCATTGTGCACAGTAACCGCAGTGTTGGAATGGTGATCAGCTGTGAAAGACTTGGCTACTCTGATCAATACAGTGATCTGAGACAATTCCAAAGGGCTCATGATGAACAAAATGTTATCTGCCTCCAGAGAGAGAACTGATGAACTTTGAAGGCAAATTGAAATATAATTTTCTCACTTTCTTTATTTTTTTTTTTGCTTTTTTAAAAATATGGCTAATATGGAAATATGTTTTTACAAGATTTCACATGGATGATTGATACATCACTTGCCTTCTCAGTGGGTGGGAGATGAAATGGGAGGGAGGGAGAGAATTTGGAGCTCAAAATTTAAAAAGAAAAAAATGTTTAAAATAATTAATAAATTAGAAAAAATTGGAGTAGGCCCAATTAATACCAGACTTTGGTTATATTCTATGGAGGATGGGGAATGGCTATGCCAATAGATAGATAAAGGGATAGATGGATGGATATAGATATAGACATATACATAGGTTTATATCATATAGATATGTGTATCTTTCATATATATTAAATATATAGAGAATCTGTGTGTGTGTGTGTGTGTGTGTGCGTGTGTGTGTGTGTGTGTGTGTGTGTGTGGAGAGACAGAGACAGAGAAAGTAGGGAAAAAGCATTGAGGAGGGAGGTCAGGAAAGGCTTCCCGTAGGCAATCATTGCTCTTCCTTCCTTCTTGGGAACACAGTATAATTATTGATTGTAAGCCCATCATCATCTTGAAATTCCGTAATTGGTCTAGGTAAATCACAGATTTTCTAGAACAAAGACTTTTTCCTGTTCATGATCAATGTCTCTAACATTGCCGTGGGAAGGTAGAGTGGAAACATTATTGGGATACTTTTAGGGACATGTAAAGTATGTTTCTTGGAAGCTTCTAGCTATACAACTATATGCCTTAAAAAAAGAACTGTGCTGAACTTGGAATCAGGTAGCTTTGTGAGCCTTGATATGTCACCTAAGCTCTCCTAACCTCAGTCTCCTTGCCTGTAAAATGGGGATAGCAATACTTGGACTACTTAACACAGGGTAATGAGAAAAGTCCTTTATAAACTTTAAAGCATTATGCAAATGTGAGTTTTCATCATTATTATTCCTTGTTCTTCCATTCTGTAGACTCTTATGGCAATAAGACAATATTAAAACCATGACTGTCTCTCTGTCTGCACAGGATCAGCACCCAGTAGGACTCTCAAGGACCACAGGCCCTATTCAGCCCTCAGTGGCCCCAGGCTCCAGCAGCATAGTCACTGGTGCCAACCCTGGGGGTCCCAGCTTCCTGGCCACCCAGCCCCAGGCAGCCATCATGAAGCAGATGCTCATCGATCAAAGGGCACAGTTGATGGAGCAGCAGAAGCAGCAGTTTCTGAGAGAGCAAAGACAACAGCAGCAACAGCAGATTCTGGCTGAACAGGTAACAGCAACCCAGCCATGCTTCTCTATTCTCACTGCAAGCAGCCTGGTTCAAGCCCTCATTATCCAGCCCACTAGAGCAGCCTCCCCCTGCCTGCCTCCACTTCCCAGGGAGAGAAGCACCTATTGGCTTTGGAGTCAAGATGAGAATGTGAGTTCCCCGAAGACAGGAACCGTGTGTTGGCTTTTTTGTATCCCTAGCACTTAGTACAGTGCCTGGCACTCTGTGCATTATGGCGCCTCCTAGTGCCCCTGACACACTTCACTGGCTCCTAAGGAAAATTCAGTCTTTCATGAGGGATTCAAGGTCCACCCCAGCTAGGCACCAACCTACTTTTATAGCTTTCTATCATACCAGTGCTCTACCATATATTCTATACTTGAGCCAAGCTGGAAACAGTTAATTAAGTAACTTGCCCAAGGTCACATGGGTTCCATGAGCATGCCTCCCCTCCCCTCCCCGACCCCTCCACCTCTTTCCTCTGCACATTCTTTCCCTTAAGCCTAGAATAGACTTCCTCTTCTTCCTCACCTATTAAATTCCTACCCATCTTTTAAAGCCCAACTCAAAAGCTATTTTCTCTAGGAAACTTTCCCTAATTCTTTGTGGTCTTCCTTGGACTTCTCACACAGCACTTTGTTTTGTGCTCTGACAAGGACACTCAGCATGTATTAGTTGTTGGACTACAGGTGTCTGTGAACACCATGTCCCCCTACTAGACTATCACCTCCACAGAACTCTAGGGACCCTCACTCTGCCACTGTGACCTGGTGCAAGTTGTTTTGATACTTACACCTCAGTTTTCTCACCTGTAAAAGGGGGATGAGAGATTCCACTTCATCTTCCAGCTGTAAACCCCATGAGCTCTTAGTTGTATAGATTTAGTGCTACAAGAGAAGTAGGGTGGCATAGTAGAGAGAGAGAGAGCCATGCTTCTTATCAACAAGACGGGTGTTCAAGACCTACCTTTGACAAATATGGACTCTGGAACCCTGAGCAAGTTATTTGTGGACCCAGGAAACCCTCAAAGATGAGAAATTGCAAAACAGTGGCCAATCACCATGAAGAGAGGGAGTTTCCTTACCAAAAGCTCCCTAAATTAATGAAAACAAAGGTCCATTTGACAAAGAGAGGGGAAAAAAATCTGCAGAGTGCTTTACTTCAGATCTTATTTGGTCCTCAAAAATAACCCTAAATACAATTATGGTTTCCATTTCGTAGATAAGGACACTGAGACTTAGAGAGGGCAAAGGACTTGTACAAGGTCACACAGCTAATAAATGCTAAAGTAGGATTTGAACCTGACTCTTCTTGACTCCAGCTCTAACACTGCAACCACTACTCTATCATGCTGCCTCTCAGGACAGGCCCCCTTCCTTATCTCAGTATTTTGTATATCTTCTAACCACAGTGCTTTACACACAGAGCTTAATAAATATTTGTTTAGTCAATCCTATTCAACACAGCATTACCTAGTACCTGTCATGCAAATGTTTGTATAGACTATGAAATGGATTTGATTTCAAAGGAATTTGAAAAGGCAAACGTGTGTATAAACGTATACAGATATTGTGATGCCACCATTTGCCAGAGATAGGTTCCATTACTTCTCAAACTTCCCTGCCATCTCCTCTCGTGCCTAAGCACAGTATTCTAATCAGTCATTAGCAAAGTATGGTTTGGGAACCTCTGAGGGTCCACAAGGTCAAAGCTGTTTTCATAGTAATACTAAAACATATTCATTTCTGATACAGTAAATATTGATAGATATAACCCACATGAACAAAAGCTGTTGGGGGAGGGGCAGGGTTTCTGAGGCCAACAATGTTTACGAGTCACTCTTCCATTTCCTGGTGCTTGGTGGCTAATTGTTACTTCTTTCCATCAGCAATATGTCTGCCAGTCAATCAACAAATATTTATTAGGTGCCTGCTATGTGCCGTGCACTGTGCTAACTGCTAAGGATACAGAGATAACAAAGAGGATATAGACCCGGATTACCCAACTTTTTTTTAGTCTTTGTGTTCCTTGGTTTCCAATAAACTCTCCTGGTCCCCCTATTCAATGTGAAAGGAAATAAATTCTAGCATTTACCATGTACACCTAAAAAAATAGATGAACTAAATTCATTAGATAATAGGGTTACTTACCAAATATTCCCTAAGCCACTTTGACAAGCTTCTCTTAACCGTGGGAGATACATGTGCCACAGATTGGAGAGATTCGTGCCCTAGATTGGGGAACCCCTGATCTAGACAGACTATGAGGAGGGAGAAAACCCTTTGAGCTGTGGGGATCAAGGGAGGCTTCATGGAGGAGGTGGCACCTAAGGTGAGCCTTGACAGAAGAGGAGAATTTCAGCGATCAGAAGGCAAGAGACAGCAGGAGAAGCCGAGGGGTCATCCGGTAGATTATCCCTTACCTAGACTTTGGGTCTCCCCTAGCATGGTGCAGTCCTCACTGTAAGCACTGAACAAATATTTGTTATTGATTCTGGTCCTTGCTATTTGCCACAAACAGTGGGCAAGTTATTTTTCTTTCAGCCTCTTGTTCCTCTTCCACTGATACATACATGAAGAACACGTGAGCACTCCCAGCAGTACATCTCTCAGTATAGTCTTCCCCAGTTCCCTAAGACTCTTAGAGCTTAAATGGTTTGCTCACAGTCATGCTGCTAGTGAGTGTCAGAAGTGCAGTTTGAACCCAATTTCCCTGAATCCAGGTCTGGCATATCACCTGCTATCCTACGCTCCCTCTATATTCCTCATCCATAAAATAAGAGATAATAATATCTATGATACCTACTGTCCAGGATTCTTATAAGGAAAGTACATTCTAAACTCTAAACTAGTGTAGAAATGGAAGCTTTCTTGATTTGTATGCTCATCTTTTGCTTCTGTTTGTGATTTTGTTTTTGTTCCTGAGTGGCCGTGTAATTATCTTCCTTTTTACAAGGCAGACCAACAGCCTGCCAGCTAAAGAAAAGACAAACCTTTGTTCCTTTCACCCAGCAGTCAGTATGTGACAAGGAGCCGCACTAATATCTTTCAGGCAATGATAAATGATGCATCTGGGAGGAGGCTGCGCTTTGCAAACCTTTTTTCTCCAGTCTGCCTTAGTGACTTTCAGGTTTTCCTGTGGTCCTTCTAAGTGATGGCTTCTGTTCTGTATGTTATTGTTATGGCCAAGAAATGAAAGGGAGAGTCAAGAGAATCCAGGAGAGATTTAGGTGAACTAGCTCAGGGGTGTTAGGAAGATGGAGTCCCAGTTACCAGGGTCAGTCAGTCCACAGAGAGCCAAGAGGAAATGGGCTAAGCTCCCATGAGGCGAGAAGTTCAACACCGTGTGTGGGCATTGGAATGATGAGAATTTGAGGGGAGAGAGAATGCTTCTAAGAGGGAGAGTGAACAGGAAGTAATAGATGAGAGGTCTGCTCTTTCCTGAGTTCACGTTAATTCAATTCAGGCCACAAAGAGGTAATAAGTACCTACTATGTGCCAGGCACTCTGCAAAGCACGAGGAATGCAAAGACAAAAGCAAAACACTCTTGTTCTGGAGACACAACATCCACACAGAAGTAAAATACAAAGTACTTTTGAGAGGGAGAGAATGTTATAACTGGTTAATCTTTACTGGCTACAATGAGGAGTTGACTGTAGCCCACTGCTACAGCTCAAATTGAATCCAGGCCAGCCCTCCCCACACCCATCCCCCTATCCACCCTCTGGTTTATCTTCCCAGCCAATAAGACCCGTTCCTTGGGGGTGATGTCACAGCTGGGAACAAATGTATTACCTGCTATCTAGATTAGAGGATGGTATAAAGAGGATACTGCTTAAAAAGCAAGAACAGAAATGGCTGAAATTACTTTACCCTTAGCCATAACAATTAACAAGCAAAACACCTACTATGTACAAGGCATTGTATGGATGATACTGTTATCACTCTTAATAACATTGAAGAATCTCCTAAATAAGCTCAATAATCACTGAAAAGAGTTCAGCCTAACCATCCACAGAGGAAAAACCAAGTGGATGAAGAGTATATACTTTGTATTTTACTTCTGTATAGATAAGATGTATCTCCCAGTACAAGAGTGCTTCCCTTCTGTCTTTGTATCACTAGCATCTTGCTTCTGTCTTTGTATCCCTAGTGTCTTGCTTCTTTCTTTGTATCCCTAGTGCCTTGTACAGTGCCTGGCACAGAGTAGGTACTTATTAACTCTTTGTAGCCTGGATTGAATTAGCCTGACCTCAGAAAAGAGCAGACCTCTCATTGTCTAGGCCTTGACATGCAGTAGGGTGGTGAACTTTTAGAGTTCATCCATCAGTACATATATGTTGGGCATCAAACAGGAACAATGAGCTGGGCCCAGAGTAGAGCAGGAGGAGAACAGGCTGCATTCTGTATTGGGAAATTTTGTTAATGATCTTAAGCTTCCTCCTGAAGCAAAGGCCCTTTCTTTTCAGCATCAATATTCTTCTGATGATACCTGACTGTGAGTCATGAAAATCTAGTTTCCAAAGAATTAGAAGCCAAGGATCACCCAAAGGATAATGCAGAGAGGGTATAAACAGGCTGCATCCTATTAAAAATGAGCAATCATACACAAAGTGTAGTGTAAAATATATCAACCAAGAAATGTAATAACCAGAAGAAAAAAAAACAGTCACGTGTGAGTGTGAATAAGGAATCACCTCTTCCTCTGGTATCCATATGATGTCAAAATAACTCAAGTGGGGCCCCCAATGTTGGGTGGACCCACTGTGACAGATTTGTAATTAGACATGGATGAGAGGCATGTACACTTGATGACCCTAGATGGCAGTTATCATCTCCCTCTCTGGGGGAAGTACATACATCAATCAGATCACAGACTTGCTAGGATGTTGGAACATGTGCCATTGAAACTTACCTTGGCAAGCTCACACAGGTTGTAAGTAGCAGAGCTGAAATTTGAACCCAGGATCTTGTAGCTCTCTCTCCAGTACCTTTTCCACTATACCTCATTTCCTTGATTCAAAGTTTTCCATGTCAAAATCACTAATGAATTACGTGTTATTGTTTCTCTCCCCCCTTTCCCCTCCCTGCTTGCTCTGACTCTATTTCCCTCTCCATGTTTTTTCCTGCCCTCTTTCCTTCCAATCCAGCAGTTGCAGCAACCACATTTACCCCGGCAGCACCTCCAGCAGCGGACACCTTATCCGGTGCAGCAGGTCAATCAGTTTCAAGGTAAGGCCAGAGCCTAGCAGTTTGCTATGCTTACCCCCTAGGAAAGATGCTGCTACAGAACCAGGACTGATAATGCCTTCCTGATCATCGTACCAATCAGAGGAGTAATCCTATCCCATTATCCTCTTTGCTTCCTTGAGTTTAGTGCTGGGTAGGAGGTCAGAGTTCATGCAAAAGAAGGAAAAGCTCCAACATCTTGCAACCACCCCTGGTCACTGCCAATTTTAGAAAGTAAGCAGATCGTTAAGGGCCGATTTGAACATTCCAGCCTTGGTGAATTTTTTTTCAAATCATGACCCTATAGCAATCTATAACATCCTTCTGAAATTTAGAGTTGGGTTAGCTTTGAAAGTTGTAGTGTCTACAGAAATGTTCTTCATCTGTCTCCCTGGTACAAGTTGCTTAGGGGACACAGGATAACAATGAGGCCTAAACTGACACTTCCTCTGCCCCTAGTAAGAATTATCATTGCAATATAACTGGGGCCATCAGCAGGAGAAAAGTAGCAGAAATCCTAATGAACTCTATTTGCATAGTCTGAGAAACATCTCAGTGAAGTCAGAGATACTGATACCCAGTAAAGAGACTGGAGAGTGTGTCATACAAAAGAAGATTGAATTGGGGGGTGTTTAGCTGGAGAAAGGATGACTTTGGAGGCAGACAGTATCTATCCTCAAATATTTGAAAGTGTATCATGTGAAAGAGAGATTAGATGTATTCCTGTTGGCCTCAGAGGGAAAAATAGGGAGCAAAGAAGGGGGGACATTACCAAGTCAGGCAGCTAGAGCTACCCAAAAGAAGAATGAAATGCCTTGAAGGTTTTGATTTCTCCTGTGATTGGAGATCTTCCAGTGGAATTTGGGGAAATATTTGTCACAGATATTATCAAATGGCTTCTTTTTTGGACATGGCTTGGATTAAGGAACCTTCGAAGATCCCTCTTAACTCCAAGATTCTAAGATCCAAGGAATCTCTTTGGAAAAATACCCACATTTCTACTGAGTTCTTCTCTGATTCCATCCTTATCCATCCCTGCCTGATGGGCTTGCCCATCACTTTAGGTGCCTTCATTCTTTACATTTAGAATAGGAAAATTCACTAGGGGTCTAGTCACAAAATCAATTCCAGTACTCTTTGAGGAAGTATCTTTTAAAAAAAAATGGTGAGTCAGTTTTTCATAGCTCTTATTACAAGACACAGCATGGTATAGTGGCTATAGAGCTTACCTTGGAATCAGGAAAACCTGGGTTCAGGTCATGCCCCTAAACAAATACTGGCTGAATGACCTCAAATAGATCACTTAACCTCTTGGTGCTCTAGGCAGCAATTCTCTAAGATTATAAATTTCAGAGAGGATGCTGACCAGCACTGGCAGAGAAATTTCCTCATGGATAACTCCATACACCAATAAGACCACAAGTCTAGTCCCTATCTCTATTCACATACAGTTCCTAGTGCCCCACCCCCGCCACTCAACACACACACCCTTGAGACTGTATTTGGAGAGAATATTGATCTGGATCTATGATTTCATCAATGTAAAGAATTCCCTGGAGTGGGACCCATGAGAACACAGAGAGGTTGAGTAACTTGGTCATGGTGAGAGGCATATCTTCTTGACCCAAGTCTATCCCTCTTCCCACTATACTCTGCTGCCTCTCAGACTGTATTATAGAGAGAAAATAATTTGTTTAATACTATAGTCCTTCCTGAGCTGCTTTTAAGGCATGCCACACATTAAATCCTAATCTCATTGGGTGACCAACCCACATTTGGCAATCTACTGATAGGCTTGAGAGAACACATGTTCTGCATTTTTAGAAATGTCCCTTAAAGGACTTTCTTTTCTCCCTACACTTCTGGTTCAGGGTCTTTAAACTCACACCTTTGTACCTTTCTGTAATCCCAAATCACGTATGATGGATATGTAGCAAAACTCTACATGGGCTAAAAAGGCAAGAAAATATTAGGATCTCTCAGCTGCTTGATACAAGACTATATAGTACATCTTTTAGTATTTTCTGTATTTTTCATGTCTTTGACAAATACTGCTGCTCTGCTGATGTTACACATCTGGGAGAATATCAGATTGATAGATAAAGAAACATTGTCCTTCCTGAGAAGACCTGTCAGAAATAGCTCCCAGACTGTTCCTCCTCCATACTTTTAGCACTCTTCTTTTCAAAGGACCTAATGACTGTCTTTCTCTCTCTTATTGAGTCCTATGCCCCTCGGCAATGTTATATGCCCATGGGGAAATGGTTATTTTTCACAAATATGAACTCCTCCCGGAGGGAAGATAGAACGGAGGCCTTTTAGGAAACAACTGGCATGTTATTGACTCTAGCTGAATATGGAAAAATTGGCTTTGACATTGGGCTATTAGCCAGAAAACAATAAAATTAAATCGACCACAATTTTTCAGAATAGTACCTGCGTGTTCAGCTATAAAAGAGGCCCGTTGCCCAACATACATCCTAATAAAGTGAAGAATAAAGCTAATCTTTGGAGGGACATTTTCTTTAAGCTCACTTTCTCTGAACATTTAAAATTACTACGGGCATACAACAAGAATAATAAATAATTCTAATTCTTTTCGTGGGCAAATATGCAGCTGATTTAAAAATAACATTTCTTCTATGTGTAGAGAGTGCAATTAATTATGCTACATTTTAAAAAATAGAAGTTGGTTAGGACTGAGATTCTAAGACCCATTGAAGGGCTTTGTAGATTTTCAGTATTCTGTGGAAGCAACCCTGAATTGGTTAAAAACAACTGATCTTAAATTGCACACAATCAGTAATGGGGCTGGAATTGCACAAAATCAGTAGGTGCTAGAAAATATCCTTGCCAATGGCCTTGCTTCTAAATCACAAAGCCTTGAGGTAGGCTCTTGCATCTGTCTCTAGTACAACCACCCCATATTTATCCAAAGTAGGTCTACGAATCAGCCACAGAATGATGGACAGGATGGACCATTTTGTTTTTTCAGTCAATTTGGGATTTTTCAGCCATCTCAATGACCCATTTGTTCCCAGTTAATCAGATTGTCCATGTGGTTGGCCCAGTTCCTAGTGTCAATATCATAAGCCTTCATGGAGAAATAATTGGACCAGACCTGTGAGAGCCAGCATGTTGTAGTCAGTAAGGGATAGACCTTGGATTCTGAGAATGCTGCATTCAGGTCTTATCTCTGGTTCATACTAAATGTGTAACCCTATGCAGGTCACTTAATCTTGCCACAAGGCGACTCTTTTAAGGCTCCAAATTATAGCATATTTATTGATCTGCATTGATGGAGAGTTTCTGAATTATGGAATACCTTATACTAGAGCTTTGCAACCTGACCCAGATTAAAACATATTGGGGAAACCTCTAGCAAAATAAATAAAAACACAGTACAAAGTGGATAATTTTAATTTATGGTTTTCTAGGTAAACCTGGGCTGGCAGAGATCTGTTTCTGCCCTACACTGAAGAAAAATGAGGAAATAACTGACAGTGCTTTCCATATATTCTTTTATTTGAGTTTTAACGGGCGTTGTTATCCCTGTTTTTAAATCAAGAAATTGATACTCAGGAAGTTTGTTGCCAGAGCTGCTCAAGCTCCCACAGTAATTAGGTGTCAGAGGTAGGATTTGAACTCTCACCTTCCTGACTAGCCGAGCACTCCTTCCACAATACCACCATGCATGCCTCTTGCTATACCACACCACAAAGTTGCAATACATGCTGTCACCTAGTGTTGGAACAGAGATCCTTGATTTGCTTTAACATTTTATTTAACTCAGTGATGCCTAAGGGTGAAAATAATTGTTGAGGCTTTTACCTGAGCTCAGTCAGATATTACTCCCAGAATCCTTTTCATTGCTCAGTTCAGAAGGATATTGACCCACCAAGCCAAATAAACATGAGTCACAATAAAAATTCCTGTAATTTGTCTCTTAAATAAAACTAGTAAGTATGGAAACATATTTGTTGTCCAGAAATCAGTAAGACAAAAACCCACTCCCCTCTCTGTCAAGGTTCTGGATTTCAAGGTTAGAGTATCCTCATCTGGTTTCTCATCACTGTTCTAAGATGGGATAAAACATACTTATTGTATCGATTGGCTCAGAGACTGCATTTTCTTTAAATAGGCAGGAAAAACAATTTTTCTTTTTCTCATAGACTTAATCAGTAGCAAGGACATAGAAAAATCCATTGTTACTTCCCCTCCCAAGCTATTAAGACATTGGCCCCCTGATTCCATTATCCCTTTGTCTCTTCCTTCTTTGAAAACTTCCTGGAACCCAGAAAGAAGAGTGACCATGTGGTTCACTTGGACTACATGACTTAGGATCAATATTTGAGTCCATCTTTGTTACAGATCTCTGCATCATTAAAACCACATTAGAGATCTACAGAGAAATGGTCATCCTTTACCGAAGCAGTGGGCAGAGCTAGAGCATAACATCTGGGAAGTTGCAGAGGAACATTTTGGTAGTTCTGGCTCTTGACCACATTGCTCTGACACATGAGAGGCACTGAGTCAAGAACATGTGGAAACCCTGCGACGTTGTCACCCAAATTCCCGTAGATCAGAGGAGCCTCTTAAAAAACAAGAAAGGATGATCTCTAACCCCTCTGACACTGTTGAGGTCTTAAGGGCAGTGAGTTTAATGGTCTTTATTGATAGTATTCTCTGTTGAACCATGTTCCACCACACAAATTGAATATATAATATGATCAGTAGTTCACACTTAAGGTAGCTTGGGAGATGAATGAGCTCTTGCTTCCAAGGAAGCTGGAGCTTTCTTGGTGAGGGAAAAAAGCATTACATTATCAGCGCAAATGAAAGTAGGGTCAGGGCATTGATCCTTTCACAAAAAGGAATGTGCCCATGCCAAAAGATCATCCTAGGAAATCAAAGATTTCTGGGAATAAATTCATTCATTCATTCAGCAAGCAGTTATTAAGTTCCTACCATTGACCAGGCACTTTTCAAGGAACTGACCAAAAAGAAAAGACCAAAACCAAAAAACCAGCCCCCATCCTCAGAGCTTACATGGAGCAGGGGTGGGGGAGGTAAGAAGGACGAGAAGCAACTACACAAATAAGTAAATGTAGATGTATTGTCCCATTCTTATGGGAAAATGTCTTAGAAAACATCTTATTTATTTACTGAAAGGAGTAGAAAGAGGATATTTGTGTGAGAAATACAGATGAAAGCAGATTGAGGAGTGATATCAACAGTTCTAAAGGGACCTAAGAGAAAAGCAGCCCCTCAGACAAAATTGCTTAAGGAGAGACAAAGACAGTTCTGAGAGGACCTGAGTGAAAGCAGCCCCCTCAGATGTGAAAGTAGTGATTTGTGGCTTCAGTACATTGTTTCACAGGAGCTAATTTAGATATGACTGTTTTCAGGACCTGGAAGTTTATTGCAGGAAAACAGAATCAAAGAACTGTTGAGGGACTATGGAACAATTGTATATTGACTTTATGTTCTCTTTATACATAGATGTATAAATAAATTAATGCACGGGGTGGGGGTGGGGCAAGGCTGGGTAGGAGAGCATTAACAACTGGGGCATCAGAAAAAATACCTGGGTAGGAGGAGGTGGTGCTTGTACTGAACCTTGGAAGAAAACAGAGATTAGATTCTGAGAGGCAGAGGTGAGAAGGAAATGTATTCCAAGCCATAAATGACTTATTCTCTCAGCCTTCTTGGCTTCAGTGTATAGTTTTCTATGGGAAAAAAAAAAGTGGTGTGGTCTTTTTCTTTCCCTTGCAGGTTCTCCCCAGGATATAGCAGCTGTGAGAAACCAAGCAGCTCTCCAGAACATGAGAGCTTCCCGGATGATGGCCCAGAGTGCAGGCATGATGGGAATGGGACCTTCCCAGAACCCTGGGGCCATGCCCTCTGCAGCAGCTCAGTCTGAGCTTGGAATGGCCCCTTACAGCAACACCTCCACCAGCCAACCAGGAATGTACAACATGAGCGCAGGGATGAGCCAAATGCTACAGCACCCGAACCAAAGTGGCATGGGCATGACCCACAGCCAGGCCCAAGGACCAAGGCAGCCTGCAGCCGCTCAAGGAGTTGGCATGGTGAGTGGGTTTAGCCAGAGCATGCTGGTGAACTCGAGCATTCCCCAACAGCATCAGCAGATGAAAGGACCTGTAGGTCAGGCCTTGCCCAGGCCCCAAGGCCCTCCAAGACTTCAAAGCATTATGGGAACTGTTCAACAAGGAGCACAAAACTGGCAGCAGAGGAGCTTACAGGGCATGCCTGGGAGGACTAGTGGAGAGCTGGGTCCATTCAACAATGGTACTGCTTACCCCATGCAGGCTGGACAGCCTAGGCTGACCAAGCAGCATTTCCCACAGGGGATGGGCCAGTCAGTTGTGGACACCACCGGCACCGTGAGAGCTCTCAACCCGACAACCATGGGTCGGCAGATGATGTCATCCCTCCCTGGGCAACAAGGAAACAACCAGACGCGGCAAATGGTTATGCCTGGCATGAGCCAGGGTGTCCCTGGCATGCCGGGATTTAGCCAGCCTCCAACCCAGCCATCAATGCAAAGTGGCAACTTTGCCCCAAGCAGCCAGGGCCAGGCTTATGACCGGAATCCATCCCAGGATATACCTTATAATTACAGCAATGAAGGAGCTGGGGGTTCTTTCCCCAGCCTAGCAGAGGGTGCTGACCTGGTGGACTCCATCATCAAAGGTGGGCCAGGGGACGAATGGATGCAAGAGCTTGATGAGTTATTCGGCAATCCCTAGTCACAGGGGACCCCGAGAGCCAAAACTCCAGTGGTTAAAGTTTAAAAAGAAAAAAAAAAGGAAACAGGATGTCCTTCCATCCTTGTTTTTTATTTTTTTTAATCTGTGCAAATTGAGCTGAACTGTAGCAGGCAGACGGTGGAAGTGAAGGGTGGCGATTTCCAGCCACTGTAAGCCACATTTTGCAAAACTTCCACATATAGAAATCTCAACTCCATGGCACATGCCTACTGGTTGTGAGAGAGACAGACAGAGGGACAGGCTGGGGAAAGAATCCATACCAGCCTGTGGCCCCAGGGGACAACCCTTCCCCGCCCCCAATCCCAGGGCCCCCTGTGTGGAATGCTGTGGCCAGTCCCCACGAGCTGAGAAGGACTGCTATCCAAAGTCAAGGAGTCCTCTGGTCTGTCCAGCTCCAGGTATTCTCAGGCCACCAGAAAAGACAGATCCTCAGGCCATGAGGAGGAATACCTTCCCACCAAAGCTGCTGGGTGATTGCACAGGTCAGGCACTGGTGGATCAGAATTGTGCCGAACTCTGGATGGAAACAATTCTAGGTTTAAAGACATGCTACTGTATTGGGAGGGTGGGCAGAAAGACCAGTGATGGCTTCCTTGGGAGTCTCCAAGAGAGCCTAGAGGCCCACTCCCTGTCCCTATGATGAACCCCAAGAATCCTAGAGGCGTTGCTGCCTGATGCTGCCCAAGGATAGCCAGGCGAGCTTGGAGGAGGAGCATAAATCAGGAGATACAAAGAGAAGAGGCCCTTGGAAGATGAGGCGATCACTGTTGTGACAAGTGGTCATGGCCACTGTTTGGTAGCTGAAAGACTTGAGAGCTTCTCAAGCCACAGTACAGTGCTTATAAATCTAGAGAGTTTTCCACATCTCTCCTTCTGACAGTGTAGCATCTAAAGAGGGGGGTGATGGACAGACATCCACTGGACTCTGGAGATGTCATTCAGGCCCATCTCCTTCCCCCCCTCCCCATTCCCTACTTTTGCTGCTTCTTCTCCTGCTCCCTACCCCCAACCCTGACTCCGACTGCCTAATTCATACAGCTTTTTCTTACCAGTATCCCAAATGAAGCTATTTCCTTTAACTGAGCCTAGTCTTGGCCAAAATGAATGACAGAGGAATTCTGCTATGCCAGATATTGGAAAGGGAATCTGGCATTTCCTGCCTCCAAAGTGTATGAAAGTTACTGGTACTACCTGCCTGGACCATGGAAGTTTATTGTTTGGCAGTACTTGTAGGATATTGGCCCTGAAACTCTGACATCCCTAAATGGAGATGGACCTTCAGGAGGATAATTCTGGTCCACTCACGTCAGTTTACTAACTTGCACCCCCGACCCTTTGGTTAGGGTTCAGTCATCTGGGGGAAAGTCATCCCCAACATTGTATTCTGCCAATGACATCTCTTCCTTGGCAGATTGAATTCAAATTTTCTGAGAGTTTAGGAGGCAGACGTCAACTAGTACATCTGGCAAAATTTGTTTTTAGAAAGGGGGTGTGGTCGTTGTCACTTGAACTAAATACTCCCCCCGCCACCATCATCCCAGGCATTTAATCTACCCTGCATAATTCTCCCAATCTGACCCTGTCCAAAGGCACCAACAAGTTAGTTTACATGTGTTCCTTCATTTCTCACCAATTCCCCTGCTCCCCCTCCTACTACTCCATCACAGGGACCATGTGCCCTAAGAAAAATCTAAATAGAACAAGGTAAGGAAAAAAGTTAGTAAAAGAATCTTTGGTCTTTGGTCCTGATAATGCTGGGTCAATCCTGTGTGTGTGCTCTTAGCTCACCCAGAGTCAGGGCCAACAGCATTGAAACTCACAGATACCTGTGGAGAAAGAGAGGTGTAGACTGACCTAAGCTGGGAGGAATTCCAAAGAAAAGGAGTTTGAATGGAAGACTAGGGTGGGAGGAGATGAGCTGCCAAACCCTGCCCTTAGCTTGCCCCCAGAAAGGAATCAGTGCGTGAATCTGCACATGGCAAGGGAGAGGATTCAGAGCTAGTGGTGGCGCCATGTTGGTGAGAGGGACATGGCAGGAGCTGCTCCGGCTCTCCCAGGAGGGCACTGCAGGACTGGACAAGATCCCTGAAGGTTAAACTGTATTACCAGGGAAATTAAGAATCGAGATGGACGAAAACCAAAAAGAAAACAAATACACACAAAAAGAAACAACAAAGTTATGAAAGGGAAGGAGGAAGAACACAAAACATATCCACCTTTTTCTGAGAGGTACAGGAAGCCAACGAATATGCCGATGTCAGGAAGCTGGAGGTGAGTGATGGAGACAGAGGCTCTATCATCTTTGAAAAGCTTCCTCTGAATACTGGGACCAACTGAACAAGAGGTAGATTTTAATTATTTTTTTTTTTACTACGGTGCTGATGTATATGTAATGTCTAAAAAAAGTTATTTGTAAATATGTTTTTACAATCCTGCAAATATCACTGGGTCTACTATCTGTAAAATATATACATATGAATATATATATACTGTTTGTTTAAAATAGAGTATTTTTATTTCATTCCTTAACTCATCATCACTGCAATGGCATTACACTTCAGACTACATCTGATTACTAATTTGTACTGTATTACCTGATGGCAACTGGCTCCATTCTATTCAGATTTTTCTAGTTTTCTGTTTTTACCTTGTATATTGAGCACTGCATATTTCCTTCCAAGAACTGTACAGAACTCTGAACTGTAGAGATGAAGTGATGTTGGCAGACCACTTTTAAAGAAAAAGGCAAATAAAAGATTGTTACCTGAATCAATCCAAAGTGTCTTTTCTTGGAATAAGAACAACTCCCATTTCTGTAGCCCCTTAAGGCTTACAAAATGCTTTCCTCACAACTACCCTTGAAGATGGGGAGAAAAAGGGTCATTCACTCCCATTTTACAGATTGGGAAAGTTGATGAGCTAGTATGGCAAGGTGAGTAAGGCAATAGCAAAGGGAAAACAACACCCAGCCCATGTGCTCCATTGGTAACTTCACCATGCTAGTTCTGCCGCTTGTTACCTGGGTGACCTGGAGCAAACTTTGGAGAGGCAACATGATGTAGTGGATAGAATGCTGGACTTGGAGTTCAAATCCCACACCTGACATTCAGTAGCTGTATGACCCTGGACAATTCATTTAACTGTCTCAATTTTTCCTCATCTACAGGGCGTCCCTAAAGTCTGGACCCATAGGAAGAATGCATGTTTTGAAATATTCGGAATATTAACAGACCTTAGCCTCCTTGACTTCTTTTTTCTGGGGTATGCTAAAGGAGAAGGTGTACTCAATGAAAATCACAGATGCAGCACACTTGATTGAACACATAAAGAGTGAATGTGCTAAAATTGATGGCAAGGTGGAGTTAGTATATCGAGTTCATGTGAATCTTGCAAAGCACATCAACCTTTGCATCACAAATGATGGAAATCATATTGAAGATGTTATTTATTAATAGTCCAATTAAATAAAATGTTGTTGAAAATTTCATTCATTTCATTTCTTGAAAATATGCGTTTTTACCTATGTGTCCAGACTTTAGGAACACCCCATATAAATGAGGAGGTTGAATTAGGTGACCTCGAAGGTACCTTTCAGCTCTAAATCTATGGTACAATGATATCAACAGATAGCAAGGAAGAGCCCCAGCAGTTGGATAAGGAGTATATAGGAGGACATTCAGAAGAGTCCCATAGGATAAGAAGGCATAAATGGGGGATGTTTGGTACCACCGGAGACTTCCATTGGTAAAGTCCTAGAGGCACATAAGTATTTCTAGATGAGGAAACCCAGACTCGGAATAGTAATGTGATTCCTCTAACACCAAAATAATAATACCTAAGAAGTGTTAGAGCCAGGATTTTCACTTGGGATTCCAACTTTCCAAGTTGGAAAACAGAACTCTTGCCCTTGGTCTTGGTGGGCTTTGACTTAGAAGCCACATGATTAAATTAGTTACATGACTCTCTTCCCAAAAGTCACTGGAGTTGATGAAGGTTGGACTCTCTCAAATTTCTTTTGGATCATTATTTAAGTATTTACCAGGCAAGCTGGTAACAATAGTTTCCAAAACATTTTCCGGTTTCCAGTACAGATTTTTACATTTCTAAATTTGTCCCAGCACTCCCTAAAGGAACCACTGTTATTGGGGGCAGGATGAGGGAAGAGGGGAAAGTAGCCAGAACAGTAAGACTCACACTTAAGGCAGGTTGCATGAAGTACAACCATAGTTGAAGAGGGAGACACTGTCCTCTAAGGCAAAGACAGGGATTCTGAAACAACATCTGCAGAAGGCTGCTATGAAGGCGGGACTCCCCTCAGCCCACCATCTTGTAGCTTCCTATTTCAATTATTCTTACAAACTTAGTGATAGCACCTTCTAAACCTGGTGCCTTGGAATAAAGCTTCTGTTACATCACCTGAGTTATGATCTGGAAGTAGCCTTTCTAAAGAATGTATTTGACTGTGGAAGTACAAGAAGGCTGAGTTTCAGCAAGTGCCTTGGAATAAGCCTCCTGTTGTTCCACCCTAGTTATAGTTCTGAAAGTAGCCTTTATAAAGAATATATTTGACTGTAGAAGGACCAGAGGGCTGAGTTTCAGCAGGATCTGTACAGGGTAAGCAGTGGTGTTGGGGGGAACAAAAGGGGAAGAATCAGAATGCTGACTTGTCACACCACATCAGTGAAATTTTCACAAAGGACTGGAGACTCCCTGTTACACACACAGGTTGGGAAATATAGCTGCAGAGGACATTAAGTTGGGCATGCTCTCTGTCACATGGTCTAAATCATCTAAATGAGACAAGAGGGAATGGAAAAATTAAATCAACTCAAGGCAAACATGGCTGACAGTAGCAGCCAAAAATCTGGAGCTCTGGGAAAGCTTAGAGGCCCTTAGAGTCTGCTTTGCTCCGAATGCTTCTGTTAATCAGATTAATACATATTTGGTGAAAAATAACATTATTATACACTGGTGTTTCAACAATCCGACTAGCAGCTGTTGTGGGGGTGAAAGACTAACACAAGCCCAACAACAAGCATGCTACCAGCACACTGCAAAAGCACAGGTTCTTTTGGTCTGCTTTAGTAAGGAAAGCAACATTAAGGGGTTGACAAGCTTACTTTAATTCAGTATACAAATATAAGTCACTTAGTTCAGGGGAAAAAGCCAGCACCCTGAACTTCAGAGCGAAATACAAAGTACAAACATCGACAGACTGACCTTGTCTGATTCAAATCCCAATACAATAGTTACCAGAGTTCAACGAAGTCCCAGCATCCGGGTTTATGAGCTGGAGGGCTCTTAGCTAAGGCTGCCCAGAGTCTGTGCATCAGCGAGTGCCACCAAGAGTGAGAGCCCTAAACAAATTACAAACATCAACAGACAGACCAAATACGGATTCATAGTTACCAACATCTAGGTTCAGCCCAGGAGCTCATAACGAGGGCTGGCCCAGAGTCACTCGCACCACCACTGCTGTGGGTAAGAGCTCCAAAGAAGAGAAAGCCAACCCCTGGTTTTATATCTTTTTCAGGGTCAGGGGTGAGTCACACAGGTGACTCACCCACATGACCTAGAATAGTCACAAAGAGGCAACTTAAACCCACATGGTCTAAAAGCCTCTGCTGTCCCAGACATGCCACTCAAACTCATGTGTAAACTAGGCCCTTCCCTGAGGTGAGGAGGTACCAAGGACACCCAAATCTAATCAAGGAAACAAAGGCCAAACTCTCCAAGGGCACTTGGTTGAACTGAGTGCTAAGAGCCCATTTTGCTTACCAACACAACTGGGCAAATAGAGTACTTTTTCCCCTCAAAGAGATTTCCCATATGCTATCTTATTTGTCTTCAGAGAATCCCAGGGAAATATATTTAAACCAGCATGTCTGTTTTCATGGGGCATCTGCCTCTGTGAAGGAGACATTTCATTTGTCAATAGGCCAACTACTATTTTAAATGATTATGACAAAGTTTTTTCTGCTCTGGTATGTCATGTGTGCTGGGCCATTAATAGGAATGCGCCACTCTTTGCAAAGGATGCTGGGAAAGGTTCAGCCAAGCCCTGGGGAAGGGCAATGTAGGGACCTGTAACTACACCAAATGCCCCTTTTCTAAGCCCCAAACCAGCAGGCCAATGAATATACTGCGCTCTCTGCCCCTTTTTATGCCTCTGATGCCACCTTCTAGTTTGTTGGGTTTGTTGGGGTTTTTTTCATCTCTTTTCATAGCTCAAGTGACAGGCTTGGTCGGTGGCACCATACAGTTGCCATGCCACGAATATCATTCTCCTTTTGACAGAAGAGATCACAGAAGCCACTAGAGATTGAATCTCTGAGATTCTCCTGCCCAGGTCCTCTGCTGGAGAAAGGCTCTATCATAGAGTTTCGGAGCCACACAAAGGGTCCAGACACACATCAATACAATCATCTGATTATGATGAAGATCTGCTCTGAAATCTGGGTTGTGTCCAAATGAGGAGGAAAAAAGAACAACTCCTGGTTTTTGATGCCTGCAACTTTTTGCCTTTGTAAGTGACCCAAACAAATGATACTTTTATGTCCTGTGCAGAGAGAAATGTATTGATTCTTAATGAAAAAATTCCGTAAAACCAGGAATTATATAGTCCTCAGAACAAAATGAAGATAGTTCTTTAAAGCATACCACCAGTTAGAGGAATATGGATTCATCAAATCAAGACTTTCACTGGTTCCGCATTGCTCACTAAATAAACATCATAAATCCTGACTCAGGCATTCAAGGCTCTTCATAACATGGCTGTAGCTGCAGTTCCATCTTCTGCAAATCTCACTGGGGCTTCCTGGTGAGAGAAGTAGCCTCTGAGTCAGGAAGACCATGGCCGCCAGTCCTGACCCCTGATGAACACTAGCTTGGGGACCATGGACAAGGGGCTTCATTTCTAAACCTCTCAGTGGCCTAGGTCAGAGGCATCGAATTTCTTTCCAACAGCCCTAGGCATTTAATAAACAGACAAGGGAACTGAGGTTCAGAGAGATGAAGTGATGTCATGGTCACACCATGAGATTCGAGATCCAGGATTAAAAGCGAAGTCTCCCCTGATACCAGATCCCACACCCTTTCCCTGACTTCCCCAAGTTTTGCTAATAACAGGCTCATCTGAATAGAGGAGAGAGAAAGAAACAGGCATTGACTAAGTGCCTACTACGTTAGCTTAACAATAATAGCACCTACTGTGTGATACTCCCAACAGCCCTATGAGGTAGGTGCTGTTACTATGCCTATTTTATAGATGGGTAAACTGAGGCAAAGAGCAGTTAAATGACATGTCCAGGTTCACCCCTAGTAAATGTCTTAGGTCAAATTTGAACTCAGGTCTTCCTGATTGTAGGTCCAGCACCCTGTCCACTTTGCCACCTAGCTGCCCTTGAATTTATATCCTTTTCCTTGGTATACTTGGAAATACTATTAAATGATGTATAAGTTTTCATTTCTTTCAATGATTTTCTCTAACCCCTCTATTCCACTTTGCACCAACTAAAAAGAAAAACTATAAAGACATCTCAAAAATCATTCATTGAAAATGGGAAGGGACCTTAGATGTAATGTAATCCAAATCCCTCATTTTGCAAATGAAGAAACTGAGTCCCAGAGAGAAGAAATTACTTGTCCTAAGTCACACAGGTAGTACACGGCAGAATGATTTGAATCCAGATCCTTTGAATACAAAACTCGGGCTCTTTCCGTTGTACAGGGACTTCTCAAAATTAAAAACCACTCACACTGATTCAAAATGTACAGAACTTTGGTAGTGAACTCTCTTTTATCCTTTCAATTCTGATGTTTAAATACTGTTTATGTGTATGACACCTTATAGCTAGAGATCTCCTAGACAGGTTAGATATTTTCCCATTTCACAGATGGGCAAAGTGAAAGAATATAAGTCACTCAGGGTCAGAAAGTAAAATTGATGTTACACTCAGGAAGAGGCCCTCATTGCCTCAATTCACCAGCTAGCCAGTGGACATCCATCAAGATCCTCACTAGTTAGGAATCTGGATTTGCTTTCCTTAGGTTGAAGATGGAGGTAATGTTCTCTGTATTCAATTCTCTAGGTCAGGGGTGGGGAACTTGCAGCCTCGAGGCCATATGTGGCTCTCTAGATCCTCAAGTGCAGCCCTTTGACTGAATCTGTGAAGTTTGGATTCAGTCAAAGGGCTGCACTTGAGGACCTAGACAGCCACATGTGGCCTTCCCTAACCCTGCTCTAGGTACATATTGAGAAGTAAGTTGCTGCTTCTTTTCTTTTTTTAGCTAATGCATATTTTCTCAGTCAAGTTTGTTTTGTGCTATTAGGGAATGACTCTTTGCCCTGGCTACTCGGGAGTGTCTACTTAATCTCCCCCAAGTGCCAGCCATCTGTGCCTTTCCACCACTAATGAAAGAGGCTTAACTGCCCAGTTCCATATGTCAGGAACTTTGCTTCAGGAGGAGAAACATACACACACACACACACACACACTCACGCACACCACAACACAACACCACACCACACAATATAGGAAGCAATAGGTGACAAGCAAAGTTATTTATTTGATTCCCCCCAATGCAAGCATGTTGTCCTTCAGCAACAATTTCTTTAAAAAACAAAACAAAAACAAGGTATTTGTTTTCTGGATTTTTAGCTCCATCATACAAGCACAAATAACAGTTCATAGAAAATCAAGTAAGTTATGATTTCTGGGAAGGGAACATTTTTCCAAAGTCATCTCAAGAAAACAAAAATAGAGACAAATTCTCTGGGTCTCAGTTTCTTCCCACGGTAAAATGGGCTGAATGATTTCTCGCATTATCAATCTATGATTCAATTCAAACATAGCAATTTTGATTTCACATGTTTTGGTTCATTTTCTCGGGTGGAAAAAACTTGAAATGATTAACAGGGAGAAAAATTTCTAGTACAGTCCAAGCACTTTCTTGAAAATTTTGAAGACCTAGTTGTCGTTCAGAAAGTCATAGGCAATTCCTATGGTAGCCTGGATGACCAGCAGAGCCAAAACTCCCAAACTCATCCGGAAGCCTAGAATCCTGTTTATGAGGAGAGAGAGAGGGAGAGAAATGACAAATACCATGATGAAGAACCATAACTAAGGTTGAACAATCAAAGCTTCATCCAGAGTGCCAAATTTAGAAAGGGCTAAAAAGTACTTGCAGTCCTTCCCAAGAAAAAACAACAGAGCTAGTACCTAGTTAAGCAAGAAGAGTGAATTCAAATTATAAGCTACCTGATAGCTTGCTTCTTTCATATGGCCCCAGAGGAGCTTCTTCACCCCCATCTGAGCCCCATAATTCAGCTTCCACCTATTCTGCTTGGCATTTTCCCCTAAAAGTACTCAGTGTCACAGGGTCTCTTCCAATGGGAGTAAGAGTCACTGCTTGAGGGTGCATTCCATACTGTTTGCCCTGGGACCAGTTTCTGCTGCCCTAGGTATAAAAATTCCTAGTTCCAGCTCTGTGGAATGGGAACTAGCTGATACATATAGCTGTGGGTCACACCAGAAGCCAAGTCTGATTCATTGTGGAAAATGCCAGAGCTTTTATCTTCCTGAAGTCTTAAAACTTGGTTTTCTGTGTAAGTTGAAGAAAAAACCTATCTGCAAAGGTTAATTGGTTACTTAAGGCACTCAAAGGATTTTCATGACCTATGTACAATTATTGGCAGCTTTTGGAAGACCGCAAGGGATTTTTGATAGGTTTAGAAGCACAACAGGCTAAGAGGTGAGAGGGGGTCGATATTTGTGCTTGAGGCCTTCTCCCAAATCCTCTTGATTTATTCTTATGCTTTTTTACCCCAATCCTAGCAGGGCAAGTCAACAAGATAATAGTATTTGACCTGGCAAGACAGATTTGTTTCACATAGGATGAATTCATTTGTACCCCTGAGTAATGTGAGCCAAGTTGGAGCCTACAATCCACTGTTGAAGGTGTTTTTCACTGCCTAGCAACAGGAGACTGGCCCAACCCCTTCCCCAAAGTTTTCTGCCACTGCCCACAAGGCAGATTCAGGTCTCTTACCTTCCATCAGCTGACTTTGAATATCCAGAGAAGTATTTGTGACGAGCATACAGGTATACCAGGCCAGAAAGGGCAGCTAAGGCTGAGGGAAGAAAATCAGAGGGGAGAAAAGGTTATGATGGTCTTAAAACTGGGTGTAATTTTACCTTTAATTTCATCAGTCTCCCAAAACAATTTACATCCTAGTAAATAACCTTCCCTCCTTCCCCCTTTCCTTCCCTCTTTTCTTCTTCCTTTCTTCTTTCTTTCCTTCCCTCCTTCCTTCTTCTTCTTTCCCTCTCTCCTTTCTTTTTTTCTTTCTTTTCTCTTCCATCCTGTTAAACTCATATTTGTTTCTCTTTTAATTATTATAAGCATGTGTTTTCTCACCCTCCCACTGCCCCCAATTGAACAATTTTTAAAAGAAAAAAAATCTCCAAAACAAATATTCTTCATCTAGCAAAACAGATCCCCTCATTGGTCATATCCAAAAATACGTCTCATTCTGCATTTTAAGTTGGATGGTCTCAATTTCCCAGCAACCCTGAGAATTTCCAGAACACTCTGGTTAACTAACATTTGGGATTCTGGATCTGTTAGCCCTCAACTTTTAAAGTGAAAGAAAAAACTTGTCCACAGTTCTAACAGCCTGAAAGGAGACAGTGAAAAGAAAAAATAAATGAGTCTAGGAAAACTGAAGGACTGGAAACGGGAAACTTGATGTTAACTTGGAAAATTGGCCATTAATCAATCGACATGAATTTCTTGAGCATCAGCTCTGAGCTAGGCATCGTACTAGGCGCTGGTGCTGGGGATAGAAGTACAAAGAATGGAACACTCCCTGCTCGAAAGATTCTTATATCTTAATGATATAATGATCTTAATGAGGGACACAAGAAGTATAGACATAAGCATGAGTCAGAATAGGCCACTGTCACAGGATAAAAACGGGCTCAAAGAAGAAGTGGCCTAATTCTCATTGTCAACAAATATTTGTTCTTACTCATTCTTCTGGTTGTTGTTATTCAGAAATGCTATTTTGTCAGATGGTATAGCCTTTTTCATTTAAGTCTCCAGAGGCGACAGGGTGAGTGGGGGTTAAAGGAAAGTATCTCTGTGAAATGAATCTACTGTAAAGCTCTTTAGTTGTGAGGAAAGTCTCATAAGCAAGTGATGAATAATAAATGACACTTATGGAGTGCGCTGAGATTTGCAAAGTGCTTTAGATACATGTGCACATGAGGTATATGGTAGGTGACCCAATGGATAGCCTGGAATCAGGAAGACCTGAGTTCAAATCCAGCCTCTGACACTTCTTGACCTTGGGCAAGTCACTTAACCCTGTTTGCCTGAGTTCCTCATCTATAAAATGAGCCGGAGAAGGAAATGGCAAAATGCTCCAGGATCTATGCCAAGAAAACCCCAAATAGGGTCACAAAGAGTTAGACGTGACTGAAATGAGTAAACAAGAACAAAAAAAGATTAAATATACGTCGGTCTTGAATGCAGCACCCAAAACTATCCAAAACAAAGGTAAATTAAGTCCTCCCGGATGAAGGATTTGCCTCAGCCAATTGTCAGCCTGTGTCACCATTAGCCAGACTGGGCCCTAAGTCCTCCTAGAAGTAAACCAGATGTTCCCAGATAAAGCAGCACTTCTGGCCTGCCCTCTCTGCCCTCTGATGACTCTTTGTTTGCCTTGCCATCACAGTAACAGACAGGGCTTCCTGGCAGAAGTGTTGGTTCTCTGAGATTCCCCTAGCAAGGCCACCCCTGTAAGGCTGATATGTACATACAGTCAGTCACTCTATGTCCTTTGTCACTTGCCATCCCTAGCTTACTCCCAGTCACACCTTGGGTGTCACCTCCTAGGATCTGCACTAGTCGTTAGCATTCTCTCCCTCTTAAAACTACTTTGTGCATGATGAAATCCAAAAAAGGCAAAACAAAACTACTTTGTCTTCTTTTGTATGTACTTATCCTCCATTTGAGGAAATGCCCACACCAGCCATGTCCGCCTCTGACCCTGATCAGCTCCTCGTTCTTGGGACTACTTTCCTCCTGCCCTTTTTTTCAGCTTCATTCTGTGAATTGTCTCCTCATGTTAGAATGTATGCTCCCTTCAGGGCAGGGATGTGTCTTTCTGTTTGCTTATATTTGTATTTCCAGCACATAACACAATGCCTGGTGCATTGTCCTTTCAGTCATATCCAACTCTTCATGACCCCATTTGGGGTTTTCTTGGCAGAGATACTGCAGTGGTTTGCCATTTCCTTCTTCAGCTCATTTTACAGATGAGGAAACTGAGGCAAACAGGGTTAAGTGACTTTCTCAGCATCACACAGCTAGTAAGTGTCTGAGGCTAGATTTGAATTCATAAAGATGAGTCTTCCTGATTCCCAGCCCAGTTCTCTATCCACTGTGCCACCCAGTTGTCCTGCCTTGTACATGCTTTATATGTGCTTAATAAATGCTTTAGCTAATCCAGTCTGTGTACCTGTGTTTTCCAAGAAGAATATAAACTCTTGAGGGCAGGAATTATCTCATTCTGACTAGCACATTGCCTGGCACACAATGGGTGCTTTTTTTAATTAGGGGGAAAAATAAAAGCAATCCAATAAAATTATGAAAAAAGTTAACCAATTGGAAAAAGAGATACAAAATCTTAAGGAAGAAAATAATTCATTGAAAACTAGAATTGGGCAAGAGGAATTGAATGACGTTATAAAACATCAAGAAACAATATATCTAGAAAAATAGAATCAAATCTGATACATCTCAATAAGTGCTTAATAAATGTCAATTGAGTTAAATTAAGAACATTTGTGAAAAGAAGTAACACACAAGGTACCTGCAGCCCACATCCTGTTTTAGAGACCTCGGCTTTCTAGACACAATTCCAGATGTTCATTATCTAACCTGAATGTCTAAGAGAACAATTTGTCACCATTGAAATCTCCTTGCAATTCAGATAAACTGGAGCAAATTCTCAGTATCTTGTGGCACGTGGAAGCAGGGGGAAAATTGTTCCTCGTTTTGTTGGAAGTCATTTTAATGATTTCCAGGGGGTGAAAATGAATAACCATATGATGATTCCAAAAGGTTATAAAATACCATGGCCATCATTTAGGCAGAAATATCACCATAGTTTTAATTTACCTTGGTTGGAGAACCATCCAGCCATCCAGAAGGTGATCAGGAACATGGGGTAATATTCCATTGAGTTTTGTCTGCAGAGGGAGAAAAAAAAACCCTGCAAGTTATTTGTGAGGTAACCAGAGGGCACCAGTGAAAATGACTTCTTTTGCAGATAAATGTCCACTTTGTCCCTGAAAAACTAATAGGAGTCATGAAACAAAGGGAGACTCTTTATCCTGAATCTAAGCAATGTCTGGGCATTTCCAGGAGAGAGTGCAAGGATGCTTTTCAGAAACCACTTACAACCTTTTTCTGCTAAGTCCTTGTCTGAAGCTTCAGTGTGGCTAGGAGGTGACCCCTGGTTCTCAAAAGCTATGCCTACAGAGCATGGGCTCTGGAGGAGCTAACCAGGCTGAATAGGCCTAGAATGCAGGCCCATTAATATCCTGTGGCAGCTATATCTTAGAAGAGAAATAGCCCAGCTAAGTTCAGAGATTATCACTAGAAAATGAGCCACCTAGTAATGACTTGGACCATGATGATTCAGAAAACTGTCACACTAAAGTAGAGAGATTGTAATAAGTGTTTGAAAGGGGGCTGAGAGGGACCTTAGAGACCACCCTGATCATGGGTTCTCAAACTCTTGTGTCCTGGACCTGGCTAGTCTGGTGAAGCTTACAAACTCCTTCTCATAATAATGTTTTTACATACATGAAATAAAACACAGAGGATTATAAAGGAAATCAAATCTATTGAAATCCAATTATTAAAATACTTTTGAAAACCAAGTTCACCAATCCCAGGTGACATTCGCAAGGTCTCATAGGTTACAAACAAATGGAACTCAGCTCCACTGATTCCAAATAACCCTCCCATTATTACATGCTCCCTCTACTAATGAAATTATGGTTTATTCTTCAAATACTGATTAATTTTTACCATCATGACATTACCAGGTAAGAAGCCAGTGTATCATATTGGCAAATGCATTGGACTTGGAGATACTTGTATGACCCTAAAGCCATTTAAACTACCTCATCTGTAGAATGGGGATGACAATAATACCTGTGGCATCTACCCCTATAGGGGAATGCGAAGATGAAATCAAATGATGTAGATAATTTGTTGTTCAGTTGTTTCAGTCATAGCCAACTCTTTCTTGGTAAAGATACTGGAGGGGTTTACCATTTCCTTCTCCAGCTCGTTTAACAGATGAAGAAACTGAAGCAAACACAGGTAAGTGACTTGTCTAGGGTCACGCAGCTAGTGAGTGTCTGAGGCTGGATTTGAACTCATCAAGATGTGTCATCCTGATTCCCAGGCCAGTTTCCTATCCAGGGCACCACCTGGCTGCCTTAGATGTAGGTAACGTGTTTTGTAAACCTTAAAGCATTATATAAATATCTGTTCTTATTCTGTTGCAATTATTCTTCTACAAGTGAGGTAAGAAAATCAGAAAGTAAGACAATTGATAGTTAGTAGGTAGTAATAATGCAGTGAAAAGGGCACCACCAGACCTTGACAGGTCTGAATTCAAGTCTTACCTTGGACAAAGCATTTAACCACTTTTGGCCTCAGTTCTTCATCCATAAAATGACTTCTTTGTGAAGATTCTTTGTGAGGATCAAACAGATAAAGTTTGCAAAGTTTTTTTTTTTAACCTTTCTCTTTTCTCTCCCCTCCCTATTCCACTGATATGGAAGACTCCGAACGAGGAAACTCCCTCTATCAGTACATATCAGTAACTTATCTACAACTGAGAGTCTTAGAGAGCTGCCTCAGTGAACTGTGAAACTAAGTGTCTTGCTGGCATCACACAGCCAGTATGAGCCAGAGGCAAGACTTGGACCTAGGTCTTTCTAACTCCCAAGCCAGCTTCCCATCGTACCAAATTGTGTCTCTCTTGTAGCTATAAAGTGCTATTTAAATGTGCCCAGAATAAAGCTCTTGGTATAGGTTAATGCAGATGAGGAAGAACTTTCTTAAGTGCAGAGTAGCATAGCCACTGTGCAAGGATCAATGAACACGCATTTATTAAGCACTCACTGTGTGTTGGGCATGGTGCTAAGGGCTAGGGATACAAAAGAGAATATACAAATGAATGATATTTTGATATTTGGGTTAGTTTCTTTGACCTCTCTGCCATCCATCCACTCCTTTCCATCCCCTTCTCCCCACATTAGTTCAAGCCCTCATTCCCTCTTACCTGACTCTTTACTATATCAGATCTCCCCTCTCCAGTTCATCCTTCACTCCACTGACAGAGTAACCTTCCTAATGAGGGCCATCTCCAGTTGTCCTGATGTATATCTGGCCACTGGACCCAGATGGGTCTGGAGGAGAAAGTGAGGCTTGTGACTTTGCACAGCCCTCCCTCACTTAAATCCAATGTCATGGTCCTCTTAGAAAATGAAGGACAAACCACAACAACCTTCCTAATGCAGAGCCACTCCCAAATCCCTAGGAGAGAGGTGCTATTATTATCTGCATTTTAGAAATGAAGAAACTGAGGAACCAAGAGGTTTAGTGACTGGCCCTAAGTCAAACAACTAGTGAATACCTGGGGTAGGATTTGAACTCAGGTGCCACCTACCTGCCTCTAGGCAGCTCTCCTCCGAAACCTTCTATGACTTCTGATTGTCTAGAACAGTAGTTCCCAACTTTGTGTTGTGCTGCACTCCCCACTCACAAATGAAGTGTTGTGAACCTCCAAAGGAATTCAATATACTACCCATAAAATTCTTTATAATTATTTATTGTTTAAAATGTGATTAAAGAATTTTAGTAGAGGCAGGATAGAGCACCAACCCTAGAGTCAGGAGGACCTAAGTTCAAATCCAGCCTCAGACAATTACTAGCTGTTTGACCCTGGGCAAGTCATTTCACCCTGATTGCCTCCAAAGAGGAGGATGAGGAGGAGGAGGAGGATCACCAAGGGGTTTGAGAATCAATAAATGGGAACCACTGGCCTAGAAAATAAAGTCTCAACTCTTGGGACTGGTATTCAAATCCCTCCACATTCTGGAACCAACTTCTTTTTTTTCCAATTTTATCTCACACCCATGCCCTCTTAGCTCCAGCCTCATTGTACTACATGTCCTGTGATTCTTCTACACACACACACCCCATGTATTTGTTCATGCTTTTTTCTGTTCCCTTTGCCTAAAAAGCCCTCTCCACCCCTTCCATCTATACCTGTTGAAACTTGCCTATCCTTCTAGACCAATGTAAATTCGACCTCCTCCACAAAGCCTTTCTCAAGCCCACTACATCAGAAGCATCTTTCTTTTCCTTCCTCACATCTTTCATAACATTTAGGTTCATAGGATCATGGATTTAGAGCTGGAAGGGACCTTAAAAATCATCTAGTCCAAAGCCACCCCCCACATTTTACAGATGAGGAAACTGAGGGCCAAAAAATATTAAGTGATTTGCCCAGGGTCACACAAGTAGCAGATATAAAATTCAAGCCTGGGTCCCCTAACTCCACGTCTAGTGTTTGTTATTTACTTATATTTGTTATTTATTTATATTATTGATATCTCTCTTATGCATACATAATACATTTTATTGCGTATCATAGTTTTTTGGGGGAGGGTTCTAATTTATCTCTTTTACTTTGCTGGGAGTCTAGCACTTTGTAAACTGTAGAATGCTATATAAATATAAGTTATAATTTTTATTTCAATATTTTAAGCTCCATTTAAGTTCACATTTGAAGGTATTGTGTAATATAATAGAAAAAGCACAAGACCTAGAGTCAGGACAGAACTGGATTCAAATTCTGCTTCAAAACTTGTTAGATATGTACCCATAGGCAAGTCATTTAACCTCTGATTCTCAGTTTTCCCAAATGTATTTAAGGATATAACAATAGCCCCTATATCACAAGGTTCTAACAAAAATCAAATGGATAGTATATAGAAAGCAATTTTGAATCTTAAAAAGAGAGAGAGAGAGAGAGAGAGAGAGAGAGAGAGAGAGAGAGAGGTAGACACACACATGTATATGTGTGTATAAATGTCAGCTATTTTTGCCTGCATTTATACCCAGTAAAATATAAGCTCCTTGAGGGCAGGACTGTTTCATTCATTTGTCTTTGAATTTTCGGTGCTTAACATAGTGCTTTGCACACAGTAGGTGCTTAATAAATATATTTAATTGTATCTCCCCAGCACTTAGCATGGTGCTTTACACATAGCTGGTGTAAATGTTTGTTGGATAGAATTGAATTGCATTGAACCTAAGAGAGAATTCTATTCTTTTCTTTCTAGGACATTCAAACTAAAACCAGCACCTTCTGTCTCTCCTTTGTATATACTGGGCATAGATCTAGTACGCTTCACCTGAGATATTCAAAGTATTTAATAAGTCAACAATAATAACCCAAAAAACTCTGGTTATTCCCCCTCCCCTTATCCTATCACAGCTGCCTTCTATGTTCAGTACTGGATGTACTGAAGGAAGTCACCCAACTGTGGTGCCTGGGTACACCCGAAATTTATATTCTCTAACCTCACCTGGACCCTCATGGCTCATAGCAATCCTTTTATGCTTCCTTGATTTGCTCTCTATTACATGGCCTGAAACAGCTATTTCAAACTTTTTTTTCTCCCCTCAAGCTTCCATCATCATTCTTCATCCCGCCTCAACACAGCACTGTCTCTTACTTAACTAAGAAAATAGAGGTCATCTGCCAAGAACTCTTTACTCCCCCCTGTTCTGCACATAAAATATATTCTCCTCCCCCAACATTGGAGGTCCACTCTCTCTCCTTTGCTTTAGTATCTTTCTTGTTGCCAGGGCCAACCCCTTTAAGGTGCTTACCTCTTTGATCTCTCTCTCTCTGTCTCTGTGTCTCTGTCTCTGTCTCTTCCTCTCTTCCTCTCTTCTCTCTCTCTCTCTCTCTCTCTCTCTTTCTCTCTCTCTCTCTCCACACACACACACACACACACACACACACACACACACACACACACACACACCTACCTTCAGTGATTCTATATCTCTATCTGACTCTTTTCCTTTGCCTACAAACATACCTAGGTTTGCCAATTTAACTCAACAAAGTTCAATTTTAAAAATTTAAGTACCTACTATGTTCAAGGCACTGTGCTAGGCTTTAGAAACAAAGACACAAATTAACTAGCTCTTGCCTTCAAGGAGCTTACATTCTACTGAGGGGATATAATAAATATACAAATATATGCCAATATAAATATTCATCAATTAATTAAATATAAACAAATATAAGCTCTGGACATTTTCTCCGGTTGTTTCCCCATGCCTGGAATATTCTTCCCCCACTCTGCTCTGACTACTGACCTCCCTGGCTTCCTTTAAGTCTCAACTAAAATTCCACCTTCTACAGGAAATCTTCCCGAACCCCTCTTAATGCCAGTGCCTTCCCTCTCTGAGTTATTTCCCACTTATCCTGTATATAGCTTATTTTGAATAGATTTGTTTGCATGTTGTCTCCCCCATTAAATTGTAAGCTCCCTGAGGACTGTCTTTTGCTTCTTTTTGTATCCCCAGCACTTAGCACAGTGTCTGACACATAGTAGGCACTTAATAAATGTTTATTGGGTGATTGATAAATAAATACTTTAAATAAATAATAGAAACAAGCAGAAATACAAAATAATTACAAGAAGGCAATTCTAATAGGTGGGTGGGGGAAGAGAGGGCTTTCAGTGGAGAATTTCTCTAAATCCAGAGGCTCTTCCTCAGTCCTCATCCTCCTTAGCCTCTCTGCACTGTTTGACATTTGTAGATCAGCCCCTCCTTCTAGATACTCTCTCTTTTCTTGGCTTCTTTGACACTGTTCTTCTGTTTCTCCAATCTGTTTGAGTGCTCTTCTTTAATCTGCTTTACTGAATCATCATTCATCTCCCAACCCCCTATATGTGGGCCCTCTTTTCTCTGCACTCCTATCAGTTCCCCTGGGTTCAATTATGATCTCTATGCAAATGATTCCTGGTCTAATTTATCTTCTAGACTCCAGTCCGGTATCACCAATACATGTTGGACAGCTCCACCTTGATTCCCCATTAACATCTCAAAATCAACACGTCCAAAATGAAAGCTCATTATCTTTTTTACTAAACCTACCCCTCCTCCAAAGTTTCCTGTGTCTGGTAAGGCTAGCCTTCTGGTCTCCCAGGTTCACAATTCCAAAGTCATCTTTGAATCTTCCTTTCTTTTACCTCCCTCCCCACTTTATCCAATAGTTTGTAAGTTTTATTGATTCTCCCTCTTTAATATTTCTTGAATCCAACCCCTTCTATCTCAATTCCTATGCCCACTCCCTTTGTTCAGGTCCTTGAGCCTCATTCTCTCCTAATAGCCTTTTCATTGGTGCCCAGGCATCCAATCTCTCCCCTCCCCAATCCATCCTCCACATAGTTGTCAGAACAATCTCCCAAGTGGAACCATGTTATACCCCTGCTCAAGTCTTCTGTAGCTCCCTATTTATTTGCTGCTAGGATCAAATACACAAGCTTCAGCCTGGCATTTAAAGCCTTCCTCATTATGGCTCCAGCCTACCTTTCCAGACTTATTTTATTATTCTACATTCTAGCCTTACTGGCCTACAAACTCTTCCTCAAATTTGGTATTATATTTCCCACATCTTTACCATTGTATAAGCTCTCTTCTGTGCCTGGGTCACGTTCTTTTCTCCCCTTTGCCTTTCCAGTCATTTTCAGTTATGTCCAGCTCTTCCTGACCCCTTTTGGGGTTTTCTTGGCAAAGATACTAGAGTAGTTTGCCATTTCCTCCTCTAGCTCATTTAACAGATGAAGAAACTGAGGCAAACAGGATTTAGTGACTTTCTCAAAGTCACACAGCTAGGAAGCGTGTGAGGTTGAATTCAACCTCAGGTCTTCCTGACCCTAGGCCTGGCACTCTATCCACTGAACCACCTTACACCCCTTTGCCTTTATAAATCCTTTATTCAGGGTTAGGTCAGCTACTACCTCCTCATGAGACCTACCCTGATTCCCTTTCCCCTAGGTCCAATGTTTGTCTCTTTTTCCTCAATTACTATGTCTTTATTTGTGTGTGCAGATCATGTATAAATACCCTGGTACCCTTGAAATGCCTGAAAAAATGAGGAATGCCTCCAGCAAGCTAAACATTCAGTGTCAAACTCCAGGACATTAGCAAGTTGCAATCTGTTTCATCAGAAGGCACTTCTGACTTGATAAGATCACAGATCCTTTCAAGTATTGAGTATGTACATGTCCCATACTGCCTGGAAAACCAAAACTGTTTGTGGAGAGGAACCATTCCTTTTTTTTTTACTTTGGATCCCCTATACCCAACATAGAGCTTTGTACCTACACTTGATATACATTTGTTGATGTTTAAAAATTAACCCTCACAAATGCTTTTCTGAGAAAATAAAAATAGAATTTTCCACACCCATTTAACAGAAAAGAAAACTGAGCCCTGAGAGGACAAGTTACCAGGTGGTCCTCTCCCTTTCCCTGGTATATCAATGATAGAAAAAAAGACTAGAACTTTAGTCACTAGGTTCCCAATGCCCTGTCCTAACTTCAGTTCAAATTGTCCCTATTCATAGAATATGCCGAAAGGTCTGAGGCTATTTTAAGTAAGGGAGAAGAATTCTTTTGAAACTATAATTAATTCATTGGCACCTAGCAAAGGAAAAAGATGAATTAGATTTACCCTCCCTCCCCCTCCATTGGCTTAGTTGGCTGAACTCTTTTCTGACAATATCCTAACCAGAGAGAACAGTAATGTAATTCTTAATGAGACCTTAAGTAGATATACGTGGAAGAATCCTTTCTGCAGGATTATGAATGATGCCTTCCTTAAAGCCTGAGGAAACCTGATTGCTCTTAAGGTTATAATATAATTGATCCACCAGCAGTGCCCAAGCTAGGAATCTTTATGCCCTGAGGAAGCCATGCATGGGGACATATAAAAGAAAACATTCCCTCATTTGGGGGGACAGGGAAGAAATAAAGAAAACAGGGAAGGAACTCATCCCACCCTTCAATTTGGTAGCTTCTGATTTTAACTAATTATTCTCATTAACTAAGCTGTGCTATTTCTCCACCACAGAAAGTACCTTCTGAATTCAGTGCCCTTCAGCAAAGGCTTTCCATCCCACCCTAGTTACAGCTTTGTTCATCAACTATTGATAGAAGATGCCTCATTCCTGCTAAGGGTTAGGCTATTCCAGATTATCACTAATGACTCCAATATGTTCTTTTTAAAAATAATAAAAAGGCATAACGTTATGAAGCATCATTCTCCTTCATTCGCCATCATTTTACAGAGAAAATATGAGAAGGCTAACCTAACTCAATTAGCCTGGGTCTCACCTCAGAAAAAACTGCAGTTACCAATTCCATCACTTTCTAAAGCTGTTCAGGGATAAACAGATCCCTGTTGTACAGAAAATGGCAAAATCCAGACTTGCTTGCATTGATAGAGACAAAGACCAATGGGAATTTCTGTTGCAAAACAGACAATTTAAATGCCACACTATACACCCCCTATACCATCCTATCCCATCCTTCTGAGGCAACCAGCATATGATAGAGATTCAGGCTCTTATGATTCATGGAACTTGTTACAATTCTATTTTCGTTGTTCAGTCATTTCAGTCATGTCTGAATCTTTGTGATCCTGTTTGGGGTTTTCTTGGCAAAGATACTGGAGTGGTTAGTCATTTCTTTCTCTGACTCATTTTACAGATGAAGAAACTGAGGCAAACAGGGGTAAGTGATTTGCCCAGGGTCACATAGCTAGTAAAGTCTGAGGCCAGATTTGAGCTCAAGAAGATGAGTCTTCTGTTTTGTTGGTGTTTTCTGGAGTGGGGAGGGGAAGGGAGGGCAATTGGGGTTAAGTGACTTGCCCAAGATCACACAGCTAGTAAGTGTGTCAAGTGTCTGAGGCTGGATTTAAACGCAGGTCATCCTGACTCCAGGGCCAGTGCTCTACTCACTGCGCCACCTAGTGTCCCCAAAGATGAGTTTTCTTGACTCCAGGCTCAGTGCTGCATCCACTGTGCCACTACAAGGAAACATCTCAGTGACAGTAGTCAGCAAGAGAAAGAGACTAGATTTAAATTCAGAGGACCTGGGTTCAAATCTCAGCCCTGTTGCTTATTTTCTATATCACCTTAGGCAAACTGCTTGCCTCCTGGGACCTGAAGTTCCACGTTCTGAAAATAAAGGCAATGGGCCAAATGATGTCTAAGGTCATTTCTGGCTGTAAAGTCTATGAACTCATTCAACTAGTCCAGAGCCGACTACTGAGCACATTCCTTCGAATGTTCAAATGGTAACTTCTTATCCCGTGTCTATAAATAGCCATATAAAAGAATGCCCAATGGCACCAGTGGGCAGTGGGGACAGGTGGGGACATAGTGTCCAGACTGAAAGCTGGAAATGATCCTAAGGCTCCCAAGGATGGGCACACCTGAAGTTCAGGGACCTGAAGGAAAGGAATAAGTCAGGTACTAAATGTCTTCCATGTTCCTCCAAGTGCAGCATTTTCCTGTCCAGGTTCAGACAGACGTGAGATAATGAAGAGAGGATGTCAGAGGGACAATCTTAGAGTTGGACAGGACCTCAGAAGCCATCTAGCCAAAACTGCAATCGACCAAGAACTCCCTCTGGAACATATCCTGGTTAGAAGGCACTCCAGCTCTTGTGCCAAGGCAGGAAGCTATGAGTGGCATCTCCCACCCCCAATGCTAGCTTCCCATGGCCCTCAGACCACTAAAGCACCTGCCAAGGAAGAATGCCAGATACTGTCACCTCCAGCCTCCCAATGACCAGCTTTGGTCATTCTCCTCTCATCCCTCTCCAACTCCTCACCAGGTCCTTCTCCCACCAGCACCTCCTGCCTTCTTAGAAGGCTCCTTGACTCCCAGGAGCCATGATATACCTCTTCCTACTCCTGTCCTCTTATGAGCCTTGTCTCTGAAGGCCTCACAGCATGCAATAACAGCTCAAATGCCACCTTCTTCATGGGGTATTTTCTAGTCCCACCCAGCTGCTAGAGCAGGGGTTCTTTACCTGGGTTCTCCTTAGGGATCTGTGGATGGGGGAAAAAAATCACATCATTATTTTCATATAACCTCTAACTAAAATTTAGCATTTGCTTCAATTAGGAATTTATTTACAAATAAAAGCATTACTTTGAGAAGGGGTCCATAGGCTTTACCAGGCAGGCAAGGGGTCCAGAACACAAAAAGTAAAGATCCTTTATAGTAGACCCTTCGTGTTTCCCATTACTTCCATATGTTGGGTATGTGTCCTGTATTTTCATGTTGTCTCCCTTCCCCCATTAAAATGTGATCTCCTAAAGGCACGGGCTGATTTTGCCTTTCATTGTATCCTCGGCACTTAGGACAGCATCTGGCATGTTGTAAGTGCTTTATAAATGGTGTTTGATTGCTTGATTGATATTAATCTAATAAGCCACCAGTCTTTGCTTCATGTTTAGCAAGAGGGACCCATTACCTAGGGCAGTCAATTCCACTGGATAGCTCAAAATCTTACAGAGAATTTCCTTGCTTTCAGTCCAATTTTCTCTGTTTCCTTCTTTGTACAAGGGAGCCAAAATCAATGATCTCTAAAATTCCTTGTGAATCTAAAGCCTATGATCCTATTAGTCCCAAGCTCTTTCTGCTCCAAATTCCTGACTTGCATAACTTCTTGCTTTGAAGCAGAAATGAGGAGGGAATCTCCACAGCATCACAGAACCTCAGAGTTGTTGACCTCAGAGGCCACTTAGTCCAACCCGTACTGGACCAGGAATCCCCCTACAACCTACCCAACAAGTGGTCATCCAGCATCTTCCAACGAAAAGGAACCCATGAAAAAAATGAAAAGTGAAGCCAAGGAAACAATATGCACAACATGGCAGCAATGTAAGTGGAAAGACCACAAAACCACCAAAACTAAATGTTGCCAAGTTATAAAGAATGAGCCTGGTCCCAGAGAAGAGAGATGAGAAGGCACTTCCCTCAACTCATCATGTGGAAGGATTGAATATGGTGTGGAATAATGCATATGCCCCCTTTCCTCCCCTGACACTGCCACCACTCTGGTGTAAGCCCTCATCAGGCAAGAGCCTGCTGATAGGTCCCCCTGCCTCAAGTCTCTCCCCACTCCAGTCCATCTTCCACTTAGCTGTCAAGTTAATCTTCCTAAAGCATAAGTCTAACCATGTTAAACCATCCCTTCCTCCATTCAATAAACTCTATCGGCTTCTATCACCTCCAGGATCAAATAGAAAATCCTCTGTTTGGCATTCAAAGTCCTTCTCAGCCTTTTCCTCTCCTACTTTTCATTTTCTTGTAACTTACTCTCCCATACATACATACTCTACAGGCCAATGACATTGGCCTCCTTGCTGTTCCTCAAACAAGACACTCCATCACTAGAGTCTGGCCCCCATGCCTCCCTGGCTTCCTTCAAGTCTCAGCTAAAATCTCATCTTCTAAAAGGAGCCTTTCCTCATCTCCCTTAATGCTAGTTTCTCTATTGATTATCTACAATTTACCCCATATATATCTTGTTTGTACATAATTGTCTTTATACTGTCACCTCATTAGACTATGAGCTCCTTGAGGTCAGGATCTTTTCCCTTTATATCCCCAGCACTTAGCACAGTGCCTGGCACAAAGTAGGCACTTAATAAGTGCTAATTGACTGACTGGGTATAATGTTAGATTGTTGTTTTTTTAATGTTTTGAAACTTTGTTTTGTTGAAATTTTTTTCTCTTCCTATTTTGAAAAAGAAATATAAGAGGTGGTTTTCTGGGAGGGGAAAGAAGGAATACAAGGGGAAACCTTGACAATGTAAAAGCAAAATTTATCCCCCCAAAAGTCTATTTTTAAAAATTTTTAAAGAGAAATCCATGACCTCTAAAGGGAGTCCATTCTACTTTGAGAGAGCTCTATCAGGAAAATTTTCCATCATTATGTCAAAATTTCCCTTTGCACAATTCCCTTCCATTGCTCCTAATGCTGTCTTTGGGGGCCAGGAACAAGGCCAAGGATAGCCATTCAAACACTTGAAGCTACTTTATGGTCTTCTTTCATTTGGCTTCTGCTTCCTGTCTCCATTACCCAGACACTTCCCCACCTCCAGACTCTCCTCTCCTCCATCAGCAGCAATAGAACTAGAAAGGATGGCTGACCATAGGAACACAGTAATGTAACGAATAATAATAGCTAACATTTCTACAGCACTTTAAGGTTTGCAAACTTTACAAACTTGATCTTACTTTATCATCACAACAACCCCGAGAGGTAGGTGCGGTTAATAATATATATAATCTTACAGGTGAAGAAACTGAGGCAGACAAAGACTTGCCCAGGGCCCCACAGCTAGTAATGATCTTGAGATCACATTTGAACTCATCTTAGGACTCCAGGTCCAGCTCTCTATCCACTGCTCCACCTAGTGGCCTCTGGGAGATGAACATTCTTGATCAGCCCACCATGGCTGCCTAGCAACAACAGCGTGGATGAGGGCATAAAAAAAGAAAATTATAATTTGGGGATGAAGGGTATAGTATTGACAGAAAAATGGGCATCAGTCACAGTATTTATTCCTCTTTCCCCAGAACTATACAACAAAAATCACAGGCTTTAAAGGTACATTTCATTAGGGTGTGTGCCCAGTGAACTTTGTTTTTATAAAGACATTTATTGAATATTCACTCATACAGCACGTTGGTTTTATTCGTCAGACTAAAAAGATGAAACCCAAGTCATGGCAGCGAGGTGACATAGTGGATAGAGCCTTGGACTTGGAGTCAGGAAGCCTGGGCTTCCATCCCAGCTCTGACATGTACTAGTTGTATGCTCCTCAACAAGTCATTTAAACTCTCTGAGCCTCAGTTTCCTCATCTGTAAAATGGAGATAATAATGCCCGTACTTCTTACCAAAGAATTGTGAGGTGCAAATAAGATAATGGACGTCCACTGCTTCACTGCTTTGGGAACATTAAAGTGCTGCTATGCTAATGCTGATTATAAAGCCAAGCCCACAGGCATTCTCCCTCAAGCTCCAAAGGTGAGGAAAGAAAGCCATCTAAACCTCTACCAAGATTTACACAGGCAGAGACCGAGCAGAAAAGCTTCCAGGCTGGCAGTGTGAGAAGGAACGAGGAAGATGTGTAGCAGTTCTTAAGGCCATGCTCTCCTGACACCATGAAGTACATCCAAAAGGCTTAATGAGAAAGGTTCTTTGTCTTTGCAAAGGAGAACTGGATATTGAATTGCTTAACCTGGATTAAAACTGTACAAGCGGCTTATTATCTGTCCAATTTTCCTGCTGGGGTGGAGGCAGCTTAACATCTTTCTTTCTCTAGTTAAGCTTATAGAGCTGTTTGTCTAAAAAGTCAGAGGGAAAATGCTGAGAGGTTATGGAATATCAATGTATTGTCCCACTTACAGCCGAAGAGCCCCCATTGGATCTCTCCACATGCTGCTCTCTGTCTGTGCACCTTTCACATACCGTTGGTAGGTAAATCATTTTTACATTCAAAACTCAAGGGTTCTTTTTGTTTGTTATCCAAGCTAGGCTTTTTTTTCCACTTGTGCTTTGCTGTTGGCCCCATTTCCTACTGACCATGAGCTCCTGGACTGTTTTATGCATTTCTGGGGTGGAAAAAGTCATTACAGTTTCTCGTTGGGTTTATTGATGAAAATTTCAGGTTTTTGCTGCAGTAAGTATGGGGGAGCCAGGTGGTCTGGCTCCTATTTGGGCAGCCATCTTGCCTGCAATATTAGTAGTGGGGGGGGGGGGGCAGCTAGGTGGCAAAGTGAGTAGAGCACGGGCCCTGGAGTCAGGAGGACCTGAGTTCAAATCTGACCTCAGACACTTGACACATGTACTAGCTGTGTGACCTTGGGCAAGTCACTTAACCCCAATTGCCCAGCCAACCCTCCCCCAAAAAGATTAGTAGTAGGTCTTTAAACTTCTCAGTCAGTGTTCATACTGATTCTAGGCTCCCTTCTTGAATGGTCCTTCAAATATTTCAGCCATTAACCCCAGGAAGTCAATGGAGAGATGCATGGTTGTTCTGTAGCACATAACTAAAAGGAAACACAAAGAAGAATCAAAGGAAACACTGGCATGACAGAAAAGTATCAATTAAAAAAGAAGAGGGACATAACTCCTGGCTACAGTAAGAGACAACCAATGGTGGATCCAAAGGTCCCGTTGATATCTTCCTGGTGGCAGGAGAAAGAGAGGAAGGCCACAAGAACACCGAGAGGAATCTTCCTGGTGAATGTATAGGAAGACATAGCCAAGGGTCACGCAAGATGGGCAAGTGGTGACCTGCATCCTGGAGTGAGGGAGGCCCTGCATCAATGATCTTTGTGAGCAGCTATCTTCATACAGAACTTTTCTTCTGAAATGGAACAGTGGAAAGTCCCAACTCTGCAGTCAGAAGACACGAGCTCAAATTCTATTAGACACTGCTGTATGGCCACAGGTAAGACATTTAACCTACATGGTCCTCAATTTCTCTCATCTGTATAATGAGGGATGGGACTAGATGGTCTCTAAGAAAGTTTCTTCCAGCTCTGTGACCCTGGAATTGAATTGAACTGCTGTGATATAAAAAGGATGACAATATTGGTCTGAAATAATGGCTCCCAAATCATTATTACTGACAAAGCAGAAATGGAAAGTTTCCCAGCCTTTGCCATCTTTGGATAGCACCTGAATTTTCCTCCTTCATGGAAGGAAGATTGGTAAGGATAGGATGTAAACTTGTGCCTAAATCTTTCTAATTTGCAGAAAATCTCAATAGCCTGTATGATCTTGGATAAGTCATTTCACTTCTGTAGGCCTCAGTTTCCTCATCTAAAAACTGAACAGAGTAGACCCCATGATCTCCAAGCTTGCTCCCGTCTCTGAATCCTATGATTCTAAGCTTTGATGACAAACACATGTGTAGCCAGAATGGACTTTGTTTTCTTTGAATGACTCAGCTTGCCTCATTGAGCTTCCCTGGATGCTGGGGCTTGCTCTTCCGGGGCAGGAGGCCCAGCGACCATGCCAGGGATCGGAGAACTTCCTGTGTGATGAGTCGTGGGGCTGGCTGAGGGGAGGTGTGTTAACGTGGTCTACGCTAGGGGGAGGGACCCAGTCAAGAACCAATCGGCCCTGGTCGTTCAGGTGGCGCTTGATGATGTCAAAAACTCTATAAGAGGGGAGAGGACAGCTTGAAGAGCCTCCTTTCCTTTTCCGGTTGGAGCCAGAGACACCTACAGCCGAAGCTGAGCTGCCGGTAGCAGAGCTGACTAGAGGCTAGTGGGTAATCTTCTTACCGTAGAGGGGAAGCATGTATACGATTTTGCCTTATACCATCTCGCTTCTCTGTGGCCTCCTGGTTACCCTTGTAAGGCGGACTTATTGGGCCTGGAAGCTTTTGATGAAAATATCAAAATGGGGATGCTGGTTTGTGGGCTTGTTATTGTGGAGTGTAAATACATGCTTTAGTTCTCCTGCCTTCTGCCTAAAGAATTCCTTATATCCTGTGGTTCCGGACCTTTTAGGCACATATGAGATTCTCTTTGAAATCATAAATTCTGCCTTCCTAATATAACATGCTTACTCTGCCTTCTAGGGCTGAGTGGTCTTTTGTTCACAGAGCATCTTAAGTTCCCTGGATGGTATTAAACATCATCCTACTGGCTCAATTAATTGTGCTGTTTGCAAAGGAACAGACCACGTTAAACTAAAAGGAAGAGAGTACACAAACACCTAAGGACTCCTTGAATGCGTCTAATAAACACCGCTCTATCTGCTCAGTCCCATATAGTCCTGGTTGTCCTGGTAGACGTTATGGGAGAGTGTTGGACTTTGGGGCCAGGGAGAACTGGGGTCAAATCTCACCTCTGACACTTGGCAGCTGCATGAGCATTAGTAAGTCACTAATCTCTCTGAGCCCATTTTCTTATGTCAAAAATTAGGAGACGTGTTAGGGGCTGCTAGGTAGCAAAGTGGATAGAGCACCAGGCCTGGAGTCAGGAAGACCCATCTTCATGAGTTCAAATCTGGCCTCAGATACTGACTAGCTCTGTGACCCTGGGCAAATTACTTAACTCTGCCTCAATTTCCTCATCTGTAAAATGAGCTGGAGAAGGAAATGGCAAATCATTCCAGTATCTTTGCCAAGAAAACTCCAAAACCCTAAATCAGGTCATGAAGAATCAGAAATGACCACACAACAACAACCACCACAAATATATTTGATAACGGTGTCATGTAGTAGACTGCACTCTGACCTTGGAGTTGGAAAGTCTTGGGTTCAAATCCTGCCTCAAATACTCACTAGTTTTGTGACCCTTGGAAAATCCCTTAATGAATAGAGATGGATAAGCTTATAGTCACCCAATATTCATTATTTAATCAACATTAAGCATCTATTATGGACCAGGGACTACAAAAATAAGCAACAGTCAAGAACAAATCTACAAGACACCAGTTTTTCAAATCCACCCTCAGGCATATACTAGCAAGTCACTTATTTCTTTAAGCCTTAGCATACTCTTCTGTAAAATGGGGATAGCAATGGCTCCTGTCTCATAGAGGGATTGTAAGGATTAAATGAGATAACAGCTATAAGGCCCAATGTCCCCGAGGCAGAAAGAGGGGAAAAGGCAATGTGGGGCTTCAGGAGCACTAAACCCCAGCACTTCTTGTCCTGGCAGGAGCTGGAAGTGAGTTTTTCATTGGTTGTCCCTCAGACCTAAGGAACAGACCTCTAATAGCAGGCCTCCATCAAAAGGCCTCACCCTTCTCCACACATCTAGGTGACCTCAGTATTCCAAGTGGACAGAGACTACAGGTGCATCAAATGGCCCCCGGGGATGGTGCTGGGCTCTGGGGCCCATCCTAATGCCCACCCCCTGTGTTGGGGGGGAGGGGACTGTTCATGCCATTCTCATTCCTATAATTTTCAGAAGCACATTACAGGTCATGATCAGATGATCCTCGATCCAAAGCTCATTTGACCCAACCTTCTCTTTTTACAAAAGGAGAAGCCTCGGGAGGAAAAAATGCCCATGGTGACAGCTGTAAAAGGTCCTGATGATGGGCTAAAAGGGAATGCAAAGGCTCAAGCCCTATATTTGAATGCATATCCTGAAACCATACAGTGATTATATTAGAATTGCATGAGATAAAATATGCACCAGAACTTATATATATACATATATAGATATAGATATAGATATGTATGTATATATACACACACAGAATTTCATTCCTGGCCTGCCTGCCATTTCAGTGATTAATTTTGTCCTGAACTTACTGTGCACGAAATATTCTCTCAAAATCTGGTGACCCGGTGACAGCCGGGGGTGAGATCTTGTACTTCAGCCTTGCTCTTCCCACTTGAATAGCAAAGAAAACTGCAAGAGAAAAGAAATTTGCTGTAATTTAACATGAGGTGAAAGAACAACTAACAATTATGAACAAGCATTATTTGAACATTTCTGATCATAACGTTCCTATCTGGATCTGAAGTCTCACTCCGATACTTAGGAGTTATGTGACCACTACCAAGTGCCTTTAACCTCCCTGAATCTCCCTTTTCTCATCTGTAAAATGGAAATACCAATACTCATATTACCTACATTCCAGGGATGGTTTGGTGGTGGCGTGGTGGGGGGGGGTGGTAAGAGGGGGCCACAGGAAGAGGGCTGGAAGGAAAACTCTTTGCAGCCCTTAAAGCATCGTAGAAATGCAAATTTTTAGTCCTTAGTCTTCCCATTCCTCACATCCTCTATACAGCCCAGTTTCTTTTCCTCAATTACTTCAATTCCTTCTCCCACTCACTAGTTCTTTTGAAATCATTTGTCTTGGTTACACCAAGTCTGCAGCTTTAATCTCTGTGTTACAGAATTAGTGTGCTATATTTCCTTCTGTAGCAGGATATGGTAATCCCTCCGACAAGAAGCTTGTAAATATTGAAGTGGATTTAGTAAGGAGTAGCCCAGCAGGCTGCCTCCTTTCCCTTAATCCCCCTCTGCTCCAAACAAGCTGTTGCGCAGTACTTAAATGTTCTGAAGTGTGTAACTGGCTAAGATTGGTTTCTTCTCATTTAAACTGGCAGTGGTTTCTAATGAAGACTTTGAGAGGGAAGAGAGGGATTTTTTGAAGTGTGTGGTGCAGAAGGCAAATCATTTTCCCTGTAGCCCGTGAATCCAAGACTGGCACCTTCAGAGCAGGAAGAGGCCAGGCGTCTATGAATTTGGTTGGTGACTGCAACAGGGGAATTTTTTAGGGATAGAATTAGGGATGGACCATTCTGGGCCCTGTCCCTGCCATATCCTGTAGCTTCCTGTGAGACTTTGGGCGGGTCCTTCTTAGTAAGACATCATTTCTGCATTTGTAAAATAGGAACAGTGCTGGAATTTATGTCAGGAAAACAATCTAGCATTTGAGCAAAGGCCCAAAACTACCAAAGTTCATGCATAGGCAAGAAAGAGTTTGTAGAGGGATTGCCTTTCCTTAGGCCATGGCTTATCATAAATATGTCATCTTGGGTTGATAGTGGAGAAACATTGGGGTACGATGGGTCGAGGGTACACCATTGGATCGTGAAGACCTCTAAGCGTAATTATATTATGGGTCCTCTGTGCTAGCACACCTGACCCATGTTTGATGCACCTATGGGAAGGGTTCGAGTCATTTTTCTAACACATAATAGCTTTGTGATCCTGAGCAAAACATTCCACCTCTCAATTTTCCAGGTAACTTGTTGACTTTCCAGACAAGTCGTTGACTTGTATCAGTGAAGGATATTTTCACACTAAGTTCCCACTGATGAAATCACATATCTGGAATGATGACAATCCCATTCAAATTCACCTCACATGCACACTGCTCCCCGTTTCTCCCCACAAAATGATGGTAGTAAAATTAAGAGAGAGCTTTAGAAAATATGTTAGAGATAGGCATGATTTGTTAGACCTGTCAGATTGTGGAATTATAGAACTGAAAGGTCATCTGGTCTAACCTAAAGGTCATCCTATGTTAGAATCTTCTCTGTAATATCACTGATGGTCTTCCAGCTTCTACTTAAATACTTCCATGCATGGGGAACTCACTATTACACAAGATAGCTCATTACATCATTTGGATAAGTTCTGCCTTATTTTGACCTGAAATTTGTCTCCATTCAGTAGTTCTAAGTCCCCATTCCCCTGCCTCCGTCTTCTCCAAGCTAAATAACTCCATGTTACATGTTTTCTAGACAATTTACCAGTGTGATCATCAATCTGTCAAAAAAAAAAGCGGTACCTAGAACTCCACACCTGGTCTAACCAGTGCAGAGTACAATGGAACCCTCCTCTCCCTTGTTCTGGCCATTATATCTCTATTTGTGTCAGCTAAGTTTATATTAACTCCTTTAGCAGTCATGCCACATTGTTGACTCATATTTAGCTTGTAGTCAACTAGAATCCCCAGGTCTCTATCTGAATTGCTGTTAAACCACTTCTCCTCTATCCTGTACTTGTGTATTAGTTTGGGTGTTCATTTTGTTGTTTCTTTACTCAAGAGCAGGATTTTGTATTTCACCCCCACTGCTTTTATCTTATTTGTTACAGCCTATCCTTCCTGCCTACTGAGATCTCTTTGTATTCTGATTCTATCATGTAACATATTAACTATCCCTCTCAGCCTTGTGGCATCCCCAAATCTGATAAGCATGCCTCACCAGTCTGATGCTGGATTTCAAGGGACAGAGACAGAGCCTGGCACTCAGTTGGTCACACTCGGATTACTCCTTTCTAATTTATATTCCTATCTTCTGTTTTTCTCTCACCCGCATTTCCCACGGCCAGCCTGGATCCCAGCCACCTTCCCCCAGACCTCTGTCTGCACCCCAGGACGTTCCCTAGCCACCTTCCCCCCACTTCTTCAGACAGCCCACCTCCCACTGCCACCGCTGGCCTTTGGAGCCAAGTCCCCCCAGGCTGTAAACCAGTCCACTTTTATATCTTGTGAAATGGCCTTCCCAAGGTCCTCCAGAACAAACATCAACATCTGCCAGGAGTTTGGAGCTCCAGGGAGATCCTTGAGCATTCAAATCCTCTGCCTCCCTTGAGGAGGCACTGTCTAACCATAGATATTTTGCCTAGACTCATTCTGCTTTGATTAACACACTCCCATCCCTCTTACTCTCCCCAAATCCCTCTGCTGCCAATATACAAACCCATCTCCAATAGCCTTCTCCCTGATCCCTATCCTCCTCAATTCTATTCCCGAGTCTCCTACTCTAGATCCCCTCACCCCTTCTACTGTGCTCTCTAGAATGCCTTCTCCATAATGAACAAACTTCCTTTCTTATTAAACATTTTCCTTTCTTACTCCTTCCACCTTCTGCTTCTCACTGGGTCACGTTATGATACTTCCTGCCTGGCCATCTTTTCCAGTATTGATTGCACTTTCACTCAGAACCCCTTCCCCCAATTCATAGCGGTGAGAGGAGTCTGCACATTGCTTGCTTTCCATCACCACATCCAGATTCTCTCTACCACTGTCCTGCAGTAACCTCTCCTCCTTTGAGACTCACAATACCTAAATTTATCACTGAATTCAGATCCTAGTGGCCATTATCTACCAATCCCTAAAACCTTCTTCCTTACTCAATTAATTCAGTGCCCAGTTCACAGTCTTCACCTCTCCTCTCCTTCCCTAATAGGAACTTCAACATGACACCTTGAAGTTTCTTCAAGTATTCTTCTTGCCTCAAATCTTTCCCTACTGCAAACCATCCTTCACTCAGTTGCCAAAGTGATTTTCCTAACCATGTCACCCCCTCCTCAATCAATTTCAGGGGCTCCCTATTACCTCCAGGATCAATTATAAAATCTTTTGTTTAGCATTTAAAGCTCTTCACAGTCTGGTCCAGGGGAGAAGAACCTGCAGCCTCCAGGCGATATGTGGTTTGCCCTCCTGGTCTGGTCCTTTCATACCTTTCCAGTCTTCTTGTACTTTACTCCCCTCCTCATACTCTGCAGTAAAGCTATACTGGACTACTTGCTGCTCTTCACCCAGGACACTCCCTTTCCTGACTTACTTTCCCTTGCACTGTCTCCTATTTCTAGAATGTTCTCCCTCCTCTTCCCTGGCTCCCTTCCATGACTCAGCTCAAATCTTACTTTCAGCAGGAAGTGGTTTTCCTGTTTGTTAATACCTTCTCTTTGAGACTGAATTCCATTTACAATGTACAGGTATATATCTTCTGTTTACCCAATTATTTGCATATTGTCTTCCCCATTAGAATATGAGTTCCTTGAGGTCCTGGGCCATGTTTTTGTCTTTCTTTGTATCCTAGAACTTAGCACAGTGCTTGGAACAGAGTTAGCACTTAATAAATGCTTGTTCACTTTTCAATTAATTGATCCTCTATGAAAGAATCATCTCTTATAATATTGACTTTCAGTTCTATACACCCAGTCTTAGGCTTTCTCCTGAGCTCCAGTCCTGAATCACTAACTAACCACCAGACATTTCTAAATGAAGATCCTGTAGGTATCTCAAACTCCACATGTCCTAAACAGAGCTCATTTGTCTCTCACCAATACTTTATGTAGTTCCCTGTTTCTGCTGAAAGGACTACTATCCTTCCACTCACCCAGGCTTGTAATCTCAACATCATCTGCAACTCTTCACTCTCATCTCACCTCCCACATATTCAATCATTTGCCAAATCTTGTCACTTTGACTTGCACACCATCCCTTGCATCTGTCCCCCATCTCTCTTCTCAAAATGCCACTACTCCTGTTCAGGGCCTCATTACCTCTCACCTGAGCTATCTGAATAGCCTCTTAATTGGTTTCTATCCTCCAGTCTCTCCCCACTCCAACTGATCCTACTCCAGCTGCCAAAGGGACTTTACCCAAATCCCAAGTCTTTCCATGTTGCTCCCCTAAACAACATATTCCAGGGGCCCTCTGTTATTTCAATGATTAAAGCCCTTCACAATTTGATCCCAAAGCTACCTATCCATTCTTGTACATTTTACTACCCTTTATGATTCAGTTAAATTGGCCTTCTAACTGTTCCTCCAACATGACTCCAGCTCTCATCTCTATGCCCTTACACTGGTTACTTCAAGCCTATTGTTCACTCCTTCCTTGCATCTGCCTCTTGGGGTACTGCTTTCCGTGAAGACCACTCAAAAACCATCTCCTAAACAAAGTCTTTCCTGATCCCCTAAAAATTACCTTATATCTTTTGTGTTTATACCTATATGTGCATAAGTTGTCCATCTCCCACCCCCACCTAGATTATAATCTTCTTAAGGGAAAAAGCTATTTCACTATTTTCTCTAAATTCTCAGAATTGAGCTCAATGCCTGGTAGATAGAAGACTCTTAGTAAAAGTTTGGCTGTTGGCTAATGAATTGAATGACTTGGATAAAACCATTCAATTGATTTCAAATCCACCCCACTTGAATGTTCTCCTGCCCTCCTTCCCTTTGTGTTCTTCTGTCCCTCTGTTATTCACTATAGATTGTTCCAGTCGGAAGAATCAGGACCTTTACAACTCCCTCCACTCAGCTTATTTAAGGCATTTCTGGTCTAAAGAAACACCTGGCTGAGCCCTCATACATACAGGAGAAAGCCATTACACAGCCCCAATCTCCATAAGAGAAACTGTTTTTTGTCCCAACATGAGCCCATCCAGATTCCAGGTAAACCAAGAGATGTTCTGCTTTTCTGCCTCTCTTTTCCCTCCCTAATTTCCTCCAACCCTTATTTAAATACTTCCTACTCCCATTAGTCATATAATCAATGCATTTAGAACCAGAAAAGAGAATATGTCAGTGGCTAGGGCATTGGACTTTGAGTCAAGAAGACTGAAGTATTACCCTGGACATAGGTTAACCTCCAGGAGTCTCGGTCTCTTCATCTATAGAATGTAAGGATTGGGCTCAATGACCTCAAATGTCTTTTCTAGCTCTAAATCTATGAAGCTATGGGATTTTACACATCATCTAAATCTGCCCCCTCACTTTACAGATCAAGAAACTGAGATCTAGGAAGGAAAAGGGATTTTTCCTTCACAGGAAGTAAATGGCAGAGCAGGAATTCAAGTCCAAGCCTTCCAGTGTTCTTTCCAGCACACACATAGTCCCTCTCCCAGGCCCTCCTTACTGTTCAGTGACCTGACACAGATCCACAATGCTTCAGCAAAACAGATTTTTAAAAACCTAATTCACACATGAACTAGGAGTCAAGTACAACCTAACCATCTGTCCTCCTCCAGCACCAAGTGTTGTACTAAGGGATTTGGATCAATTAGTCAGTATAATTTGAGGCTGAAGGTAATTAATTAGATATAATTAAATGCATGTGGCCCATACATATGTGGATTTCTGATCATGTGGCCTTCTATTTAAGTCAAAAAAAAATACTTGCCCCTGCACTAGGCTCTGATCTGAGTCCTCTTGGTCCTCACCCAAACATCTGCCAACCAGACAATCTATTTTTTCCCTGTCTTAACCCACACCACCCACTGGACCAACAACAGAGAAAGCTCTTTGTGATAATGAGCAGCACACCCTCAGGCCAACTGCTTTCTCTGGCTGCTGAGGGGGGAGAGGGCATACACACTCCTCCAGATCTGTCTTGAGATCCCAAAGAGGCAAATGCTATATATAAGCTCCGTGAAGTTACAGACATCTCTTATCTATACTTTGTATCCCACTTCCACTCCTCCCTCCATGCCTACCAGAGTGCTTTGTATACAGTAGGATCATAAGATTTGGAATTAGAAGGAAAGGTAGACACTGAATGAATGAATGATGAATAATTTAGGAATCCAAAAGTGATATATCCTGGCTTGCACCTAAAAAGACATTAATAGTACACTCCAGAGTATACAGTACAGGAACTTTGTAAGTACACAAGTCGAATATAGCAATACAGAAAACTACATAGGCTGGGACATTTTGGACTTTTGCCTCAGGTAAAGGAACATTCATACTTCTGGAAAGTTAGATATCCTGGGCAATAAACTTCAACCGTTTCCTCAACAGATAAGTTATCAAAGGATATGAATAAGCAGTTTTCAAAAGTACAATTGAAAGCAATAAATGAACATATGAAGACACTATAAATCACATAGAATGTATTGAAAGAAGAGAAATTCAAGTTAAAATAACTGAAGTTTTACTTCACTTCATGCAAATTGGCAAAGATAGCAAAAGATGGGAACAATCAAAGTCAGAGGGACAGTAAGAAGACAGACATATTCATACACTGTTGGTGGAGCTGTGAAGTGGTTCAGCCATTCTGTATTTCAATTTGATATAATGCAAAAAAGTGACCAAACTGTCTATAGCAAAAGGAACCCCATTGTTGAGTGCAGAGCCCAAGGAGATACCATGGAAACAAAAGTTCAGCATATATTAAAATATTCATCGAAATATTCTTTGTGGTAGCAAAGAACAGTGAACAAAGTGGATGGCCATCAATTGGGGAAGGACATAAAAATCTGTAGTATATGAATGTCATGGATTGTTGCAGTTCCATAAGGAAGGACAAATGTGAGGGATTCAGAGTAACGTGGGAAAATGTGAATGAACTCTGAGTGAAATAAGCAGAATCAAGAAAAATACACAATGACTAAGCAATACAGATGAAAAGGAAATTGAACTCTAAGCCACGGGAAAACAAATGAAAGTCCTGGAGGAGAGATAACGAACCAAAGTTTCTGCCTTGGGGGGAAGGGGGGAGAAGGAGAGGTGAGCAACTAGGACACAATATTATATATGTCATAAAATGAGTTTTCTGTATCTGATTTTTTTTTGTAATATAGAAGGGTTCAGTCTGAGAGAGGAATGGGGATGTCTGTCATCTCAAGACAAAAAAGGATCAAGAAAACATATTTAAAAAAAAACCTCAATCTTCTCCTGGAACAGACCTACTAGCAAAATCTTGCATTTTATAGGGAGTCTATTGACTAGTGATCAGGACCCTCTTGCCTGAAATCTATCACTAAAAGGGTCCTTAAACCTCAGTTGAAGAATCCTTCATGTAAAACATTCCCTTGTGGGAGGCTCAGATCACTTTCAGAGCCCAAACTACCACCAAATATCTTTGACTAACATCCGCTGGCTTGCGGCTGTGACGGCAGGCACAGAATAGTAGAAGTCACTGAGCGCTCGTGGGCACATGCCATACCAAGCCTCCAGTCGGGAGAGAGAATCTATTGCTCCATTCTGAGTCCCTTTGACTCACAGAGGTGGGCTAATAACCCAACAGCCCTGGCAGCCCTGAACAAGCCTCGGTTTGCTAAGCAAAGAGGACTTCAGAACTAAGTAGGAGGCCCACAGCCCTTATTGGGAGCCTCTCAAGCCCTCTCTTTTCCCAGCCTGACCCCCTCCTGCCACCCCAATCCCAGGAATACTTACTTTGCTGGAAGACAGATAGAGCAGAGACTGCAGCCAGGAGTACTAAATCACTAGCCATCTTTCCTCAGCCTCCTTCCTGATGGCTGAATTACTTGTAGAAAGAGAGGGAGAAGAAAGAGAGCCGTCGGTCTTGTGAAAGGAACACACCTTTCTGAAGGCCAGGGGATAGAAAGAAAAAAGAATGGTGCCAGAAACTAGAAGTTACCTTTGCTTAGGTACAAGGGTCAGGCCTGCAGCTAGGTCTGGGGTTATGTAAACAATGAACCTGATCCACCCTGAGGCTTACTTTCAGAAAGTGCATTGACTCTTTCAAGACAATGGGGGTGCCAGTCACTCCCTCAGATGATAGCAATCAGGAATATCCTTTTAAAACTTTAAAAAATGAAGAGGTATTTCACTTTTTTAATGTATCAAGGTGCCCTTTCAAGGTCTGGCAAAGACCATGAACTCTCTCTCAGAATAATGGTCCTTAATTAATAGAATAAAATACAGAGAGAGAAAATCAATTATATTGAAATGTATTTGTTAAAATTTAAAAAAAAAAATTCACTGGCATCACGTTAAGATCTTTCTCCAAAGTCCTTACCTCTTCCTTACCAAGAAACCTTACCCAAAAAAGTAATACACAGGTGTGTGAGATGAAAGACCCTCACCAATTAAATTTATAATAAGGAGCCATCTCAGGGTGGGGACAGAAATAAATTTTATTCAATTCTTGAGAATAGGGCATCCTCTGCTAAAACAGATCTGGCAAGGGAGGCGCTTTACAAGGCACAAAGCACCAATAATTATACCTAACGCAAGAGAATTCCTGCCCACCTCTGACCCTTCTCACCATTAGCTGGGAGGTGGGCTTACAATCTGAGCACAAAAGCTAGACAAAGAACTGGGAAATCAAGGCACAGAAACTCCAATTCCCATTCCCTTAGTTAATGATTACAACTAAGGTGACATCTATAAATCTAAAGAAGGAGAATAGGATAAGGGGAGGGGGTGACCCTCACCATTCTTTTACAGTACTTTTACAGTAAAGGAAAGCAGGTCACAGTGACCCTATTTTTACTGAGCAAATCTTTAAACCAGAACCATAAGAAAGAACAAAAAGTTTCAGGGTAAACTTTCCCAGAGGCTGAGCCATCAGACTCTGATGGCCTCAGAATTTTTCCACTTCTCTATTTCCCTATTTCTTGATTTTTAAACATTTCTTAGTATAGATATAGATATATATTTATACGTATCTTCCCTGTGAAGTCTTCACATTTTATTTACCTCACACACAGGGTTACTAGGTGGTGAAGCAGATAGAGCACCAGTCCTGGAATCAGAAGGACCTAAGTTTAAATCTGACCTCAGACACTAGCTGTGTGACCCTTGGCAAATCACTTAACCCCCATTGCCTCAAAAAAGAGAAAAAGATAAAGTAATACACTGCACAGGGCAAAATAGTTTTGACGTGGGGAGGCTGGGTGCAATCCAAAAGGAAATGGGCTCTGTGAGGATTTTGTGAGGCTCTATGAGGGTTTTCTGCTACTCCAGGGAAGTTGTAAGTTCCCCTTGAATTGAAGTCCTCTAGCAAAGGCCAACTGACTATTCCTTGAGTATGTTGTAGAAGGGTTTCTTAAGGGTTAGCTAGGTAGCTCAGTAGATGGCACACCAACCCTGGAGTCAGGAGGACCTGAGTTCAAATCCAGCCTTTGAACACTTGATGTTGTAAAGCTCTGTGACCCTGGGCAATTCACTCAACCTCAGACGGAAAAAAAGGGGAGGGGTTCTTAGTATTCTCTCTAGAGCTAGAAGGGACTTCAGAGCCCTCCCTCCTTTTACAGGTAAGTACCTTAAGACCCAGGGAGATTAAGTAATTTGTCCAAGGTCACATAAGTAGCAGGTTTAGAGGTGGGATGTTCAGGTATGGATCAAACTAGGACCTTTGTGAGGTCACTTCTTGCTCTGAGATTCTGTCCACTATTGTCACTTACTTCTTGGAAAGAATGCTGTGAACTGCTCCAGCCATTCTGGAAAGCCATTTGGAACTATGCCCCCAAAACTATTTTGTTGTGCATTGCCCAAAGAGATCAAAGAAAGAGGAAAAGGACCCCATGATACAAAAATATTTATAGTGGCTCTTTTGATGATGGCAAAGAAATGGAAACCAAGGGAAAGGCCATCATTTGGGAAATGTCTTGAGAATAACACAGACTGATGGGATGGAATACTATTGTGCTATCAGAAATGATAAGGTTTTAAGGAAACCTGAGAAGATTTGTCTCAACTGATGCAGAGTAAAGTAGACATAAGCAGTAGAACCATTTACACAATAACAATATTGTAAAGGCAAACAACTTTAAAAGACTTAATCTAAGCCATAATTCATCCAGAGGACACATGATGAAATATGCTATCCATCTCCAGAGAGAAAAGTGATAGATTCAATGTAGATTAAGACCTTTGCCCTCCAACACAGACAATTCATGAATTTGTTTAGTTCAGCTATACATGGTTTAACAAGGGGTTTGTTTGTCTTGCTTTCTCAGTGGTTGGGGATGGAATGGAGAGAAGGAAATAGCAGAGGGAGGAGGCAAACTTTCGTTGATTGAAAAATAAAATTTAATTAGAAAAAAGAGAGTGCTTCATTTGGAATTGCAGTAGCTCTGTTTGTATCCTGGTTATTTACTACCTACACACATAGCTGAAGTCCTAAAATTCATACAAGGAATATGGGCAATCCACTTAATTAGCATCCTAGAGTATTATCTGGTTATTCATTCAACAAATACTTACCTACTATATACCAAATACCAAAGTTTAATACATGTATTGGTTATGGCGGGGGGGAAATGTTTGGGGAAAGAAATGATGATTGGGCATTTTCCTTGCCCAAATCAGAATATCAGAAATGTGGTGGTCCTCATGCTTGGAAATGAGATGGAATCTTGCTGAACGATCCAGTTACGTAGGATGACTGGAGACCTTTGCCGATACAAGAAGAAATAAAGATGTTTTCTTCAAGAGATAGTATTGCTGAATTGTGAGATTAGAAGAAAGGTGAGACATTCACAAAAATATTTATAGTTGCTCTTTTTGTTGTGGCAAAGAATTGGAAATTGAGGGGATGGCCATCATTTGGCGAATGGCTAGACCAGTTTTGGTATATTAATGTAATGGAATACCATTATGCTATAAGAAATGATGAGCAGGCAGACTTCAGAAAAACATGGAAAGATTTACATGAACTGATGCTGAGTGAAGTGAGCAGAACCATGTTATGACAGCAGCTGTTGTGGGGGTGTAAGATCCACCCACAGCCAGCACCCAGAAAGCTGCCAACAGCACAGGTTCTTTTGATCTGCTTAACTAAAGAGAGCAAGGTGAAGAGGTTGACAAGCTTACTTTAATTCAGCATACAAATATCTTTCAATTAGTTCATGGGAAAAAGACCAGCACACTGAACTTCAGAGCAAAATACAAACAAAGTACAAACATCAACAGACAGACCTGGCCTGATTCAAATCCCAATACATAGTTACTAGAGTTTAACAAAGTCTCAGCATCCAGGTTACAAGCTGGAGGGCCCTTAGCTACAGCTGCCTGGAGTCTCTTGCATCAACACCGTCTCAAGAGCCCTGCACAAATGGCTCTGTCCTCCCTTCTTATAGGGCTTCAGATGTCATCAAACGTCATCTGAATGACCAGAACTCAGGCTGCTATGATTGGCTCTTGAGTTAGCCCCTCCCCTTAGGACCCTGGGAGGTTCACATCCACATAGGTTAGGTTAACACCTAACAGAGCATGGCTCTGGAGTTAGCACCTCCCCTTAGCCAGCCCCACCTTGGGCCCCATCCCAGTCACCAATCCACACCCACATAGGATCCACACCTAATAGGGGTTTGGACCTGGGGCTTAACACCTAGTAAGGCTCAATGAAATACATTGAATTGCTCAAAGCAAAAAAAAGCCAAACTCTTCAAGGGCACTAAGTGCTAAGGAGCCCATTTTGCTTACCAACACAAACCAGGAGAACATTGTACACAGTAACATCCACATTGTGTGATGAATAACTTTGATAGCTCTTCTCAGCAATGAAAGGATCCAACACAACTCCAAAAGACTCATGATGGAAAATCCTATCCACATTCAGAGGAAGAACTATGGAGTCTGAATGCAGAAGGAAGTGTATTATTTGCTCTCCTTTGATTTTGTTTTGTTTTATTTCTACTTTCTTGTGCTTCCTCTAATTAGTTCTACTTCTCCTTAACATCATGACTAATGTGAAAATATGTTTAATATGAATGTATTAATAGAGCCTATATCAGATAGCATGCCATCTTGGGAAGGAGGGAGGAGAGGAAGGAGGAGGAAATTTAAAAATCAAAATCTTATGGAAGTGAATGTTGAAAACTAAAAATAAAGTAATCAAATTAAAAAAAAAAAACAAGAAGAAGAAAGGTGAGAACTCAGACACAGAGCAGAGCCCAGAGGCCCTCTCCAGATAAGCGTTCTCACATTTTGGGGGTAGAGTAAGGGGAGGGGCTAGGCAGAGGAGGACACCTTAAAAGGCCTCCACAGCTCAGGGCTAGTATCTGTTGCTGCCAGAGCTCCAGGGGAAGAGCTAGCATTCTCTGTCCTCTCCTGAGGGGGTTATATGAGAAGGAAAGAAGCAGATGCCTAGGAACATGGATGCAAGAGCCTTAATTGAAAACCTCAAAGCAGATCTCACTTGCTCTATCTGCCTGGGTTACTTCACTGACCCAGTGACTGTCAAATGTGGCCATAGCTTTTGTACAGAGTGTCTTTTCCAGTGGGAGAAGGGAGCTGATGGAACCTTAACATGCCCAGAGTGCAGAGGAGTCATCAAAGATAGTGACTTGGTGCCCAACAGGAACCTGCAGAATCTGTCCATCACTACCAAAATCCTCAGACCTCATTTGCTGAAGAGCATGGTGGGCCTGACTACTTGTGATCAACACTGGGAAAAAGAGAAATTCTTCTGTGAGGAAGACCAGAGGGTCCTCTGTGATTCCTGTTTATTAGCCCAAGAGCACAAGGATCACCAAGTGCTTCCCTTGGACACAGCTGCTGACAAGGGCAAGGACAAGCTCCAGAAGATACGAACTCTCTTACAGAAAAAAGAAGAGAAATTTAAAACTGCATTAGGCAAAGTGAGAAAAAGAGAGACACACTATAAGGAGGATGCCTACACTATGAAACAGTCCATTATTTCTGAATATAAGAAGATGCACCAGTTCTTATGGGATGAAGAATATCAATACTTGCAAAGACTGGATGAGGAATCCAGAGACAACCTGTTCAAACTGGAGGAGAGCAAGGCCAACCTGTCCCGACAAATCCAGAATCTACAGCAAATGATTTTAGAAGTAAAGGACAATTTGGACAAGGTGCCTGTGGAAATGCTCCAGGGCATGATGGGCACTTTGAAAAGGAGTGAGGAGTCACTTCTTCAAGAACCAGAGCTTGTTTCCCCTCCCTGGCTCACCTTCCCCATCACAGGCTTGAGAGAAGTGCTCAGGACTTTCCAGACAGATATAACTCTTGATCCTGAATCAGCCAATCCTCATCTCATCCTGTCTGGAGATTTGAAGAGTGTCCAGTATGGAAATGTCCCTCAGGACCTGCCTGACAATAAAGACAGATTTGACTGTGTTCTTGCTATTTTAGGGGCCCAGACCTTCACCTCAGGCAAACACTACTGGGAAGTGCAGGTAGGAGATAAGACAGAGTGGGAGTTGGGCATCTGTAAAGATTCAGTCAGCAGAAAGGGGAAGCTCTCTTCCTCCTCTGAGGATGTAAGGACAATAGTAGGCTGCACATGGGGAAATTATTTCCTCCTCTGGAATTCACAAATGGGCTCTCAGACCAGTCTGCCTATTCAAAAAGTGGGCATTTTTCTTGATTATGAAAAGGGACACATAGCATTTTATGATGTCACAGAAGGATCCCTTATCCACAGTTTCTCCAACATAGCCTTTGAAGGGCCTCTTCGCCCTTACTTCTCTCTTTGTCTTCCTAATAAGGAAAGTAGACCTGGATCACTCACTATCTGCACAGGAGAGTAATCAGCAGGGAGCTATCAATTACTAAGGCTGACTCTGTATGAGGAGTGAATGAACATACCATGACACTGCAAGTGACTTTCTTTTTATTTGAACTCATGTTGATCAATAAAGTGATGTGTGATTATAAAAACCAATGAGAATAAAGTCTTTCTTGTTAATACTAAGCATCCAAAACAAAATTCATCCCATGAAACCTTACCCCCAGAAGTAATACACAACACAGGACAAAAGAGGTTTGGACTGGGGAGGCCAAGTGCAAGCAAAGATGAAGTTGGGTTTTGTGGGTAGGCATTCTGCTGCTAATTGATTGTGTGACCTTGTACAAGTCATTTCTATGTAAAATGAAATCATTGCAGTAGAGCAGAGGTGCGGAACCTGTAGCTTGGAGGACACATGTGGTTCATGAAGTCCTCAATTGCATCCCTTTGACTGAATCCAAACAACACTGAACAAATCCCCTCAATGATGGGATTTGTTCTGTAAAACATGGACTCAGTCAAAAGCCCCAGCCAAGGACCAAGAAGGTCAAATGTGGCCTGGAGGCTACAGGTTCCCCAGCCCTGCAGTAGATTATCTCTACGGTCCATTCTAATAAAATGTTCCTGCAGTCAATGATGCTGTTGTGTTCTATCCTATCCTATCCTATCTGATCCATAAGTGATAATGCTCTCTGACTGGAAAGAGGCAGAAGAGACGGGTTACCTGAGGATAGGAGAAAGACAGTGTTAGGGAGCTGATTACTGAAAAGTAGTTGGTTCTTGATGGCATCTCAGGAGGGGTTCTTAACCTCATCTGTGAATGGACCCCTTTGGCAGCCTTATAAATCCTATGGAACCTCGATCAGGATAATGTTTTAAATACCTGAAAGAAATGCTAAGTTTCAATTAGAAGGCAGTGAAATTAATGATGTGATTTTTTACCCCATCCAAATGCAGGAATCTCTGATGGAGCCCAGCTTGAGATGTTTAATCATCATCTCTCTGGTTCTCTCCCTGTTCTAACATTCCATAAACCCTTGAGTTCAGTAACTCTCTCTAGGGTCAGGAAAGACCTCTTCTTACTGGGGACATGCCTTTATTCCTTATGAAAAATGTCAGGCAGACTTTTTTTAGGCAGATTTTTTTGCCACAACTTTGTGACTTCAAGATATGAATTTGGAGTCCAAAAGCTGGGCTTACCTCCCACCTTCACTGCTTTTTATCTGAGCTACTATGGGCAAGTCACTCAGTTTTTGGTGCCTCAGTATTCTTTTAACTACAGCTCCAGGGCTGGATTAAACCAAGAGTTCTTAACCTGGAGTCCCAGACCCCCAGGGAGTCAATAAATAGATTTGGGGGGGGGGGGTCTGTCCACTTGGATTTTTTAAAAAGACATCTTTATTTCCACTACCAGCTTTTCCTTCAATTACTTAAAAAGCATTATCTGGATCAGGGGTCCATAAGCTGCCAAAGAGGACCCTGACAAGAAAAGGTAAAGAATCCTTAGATAAAACAATCTCTAAGGTTGTTCCATGTTTAAAGTCTATCATCCAAGTAAAACACTCCCCTATAGGAAGGTAGAAGCACCTGAGAATGGTTCATCTTGAAAACAGTGTTGTGGGGGAGAATAAGAAACCAAGCCAGGTTGTATTGTTCATCAATCCCAGAGTGCATCTGTGTTCATGGCCCTGACCTTCATCTGAGAGCCAGAGGAACTTGGCAAGAGGAATGCTGGGCAGCAGGATCAGAAGGGGAGAAACTGAGCAAGTGCAAGGGAACACCAGGCTGGTCTCAATCTAAGAATTGGACACCCAGAAAAAGGGTGTTAGGAGGATACATGGAGGATGTTAGATTTCCTGGCCTTCAGAAAGGAGGGTATCAGAATCCTGATTCGGGGTAACAGGGTGAAGGAACCAACAACAAAAAGGACAGTGTCAAATTTCATCTTGATGCTAAGTTTACATCGTTAATAATGTTTGAGCACTTCTTTTTTTTACGCCATGGACCCCTTTGGCAATCTGGTGAAAGCTAGGAACTCTTTCTCAAAATAATATGTTTGAAATAATTGAAGGAAGTGGTAAATTCCAACAACCATAAGGAGCAGAGTCAACTTCTATCTGGATGATGAGTTTACATCAGTCATAACATCTGCAGTGCTTCTTCAACTGTGCGTTGCGACTCAACGTGGGGTCTCGAAAAATGTAGAAGAGTAAAAGTTTTCTGAATGTGCAAGGACCAAAAATAATTACAAATTAAATGCCTAATGAATCGGAGGTGTTTCTGATCACGCCTTTGTTCTGAACACAAAGCAGGCCCACTATGTACTGCCCATACCATCAGGCCACCCAGGGGCGACAAACCCTGTTTCTTAGGACAATGGGCTGGTCTCTCTAGAGCTAGAAGGTGCTTCAGAGACCTTATGGTGTTCCTCCCTCCTTTTACAGGTAGTCACAGGGAGATTAATTTGTCCAAGGTCTCTATAAGTAGCAAGCATAGAAGTGGGATGTTCAGGTGTGGATCAAACTAGGACCTCTGTGAGGTCACTTCTTGCTCTGAGATTCTGTCCATCATTGTCACTTACTTCTTGGAAAGAATGTTGTGAACTGCTCCAGCCATTCTGGAAAGCCATTTGGAACTGTGCCCCCAAAACAATTTAATTGTGCCTAGTTATTGACCCAGAGATGGCTCTACTAGGACTATACCTCAAAGAGATGAAAGGAAGAAGAAAAGGACCCCACAAGTACAAAAATATTTATAGTGGCTCTATTGAGGGTAGCAAAAAAAAATGGAAACCAAGGGAGTGTCCATCATTTGGGGAATGGCTTGAAAACTTAAGGCCTATTGATGAGATGGAATACTATTGTGCTATCAGAAACGATAAGGCTTTAGGGGAACCTGGGAAGACTTGTATAAACTGAAGCAGACTAAAGTGAGCATGACCATAATTGTTTACACAATAACAATATTGTAAAGGCAAAGGACTTTATAAAAAACTTAGCCTAATAATGACCAGTCATAATTCCCCCAGAAGACACATGATGAAATATGCTATCTACCTCCAGAGAGAAAAGTGATAGACTCAATGTAGATTAAGGCCTTTTTTCCCCCACACAAGGCAATTTCGGGATCTGTTTAGTTCAACTATATATAAAAGGCATTTGTCTTGTTTTCTCCGTGGTTGGGGATGGGATGGAGAGAAGGAGGTGGGAGGAAGAAGAGGTAAACTTTCATTGATTGAAAAATAAAATTTAATCAGAAAAAAGAGTGTTTCACTTGGAACTGAAGGAGTTCTGTTTGTATCCTGTCTATTTACTACCTACACATATAGCTGAGGTATTAAAATTCATAAAAGCCACCCTGATCCAATATAGTCAATTCACTTAATTAGCAACCTAGAATGTTATTCACTCATTCATTTAACCAACATGCATTATATATCTACTATATGCAAATCACTGATTTAATCCACAGTGCATTGTAATAAGGAATTGAGAGATAGAAAGAAAGAGGGAGTTCTGAGAAAAGAGCTCATATCCAGTGAAAATACAATGACCATTCTTGGCCCAAAACAAGAGTTGATAAAACCTTGGTCCCAATCAGTGAACATTAACAGTGAGAGCAGACAAAAAAAGAGGCTCGGGAGGAATACCAAAGTTTAATGCGTGTGTGGGTGATGGGGTGGGAGCACTTTGGGGAAAGAGATGATGATTGGGCCTTTTCCTTGCCCTGTTTCCTTCCCACAACATCAGAAAAGTGATGGTCCTGAAACTTGGAAATGAGATGGCTTCTTGCTAAATGACACACTTAGGTGGGATAAGTAGAGACCTTTGCAAGTTCTGAGAGGAAGGCAAAGTGTTTTCTTCCCGAGAGGATGATGCTGGATTGCGGGATTAGAAGAAAGGGGAGAAGTCAGAGGCCGAGCAGAGCCCGGAAGCCTCCTGCAGACCGGAGGCCCCCTCTTGGGGGTGGAGTAGAGGGAGGGGTTAGACAGAGGAGAACACCTTAAAAGGCCTCCACAGTTCCAGGCTACCATCTGCTGCTACCAGAGCTCCAGGGGAAGAGCAACATTCTCTGTGCTCTCCTGAAGGGATTATCTCAGAAAGAAGGAAGCAGACGCCTAGGAACATGGATGCAGGAGCCAGCTTGGAAAACGGCGGGCGCAGGGGTCGGACCTGGCGCTGTCTGGAGGCCGCTTCCCCAGGCGGTAAAGGGGCCGGGAAGCACACCGCGAACCTGCTGCTGGACCGCGAGCCGCACGTCCTGAAGCTGGGCGAGAGCTTCGCCAAGAGGCCCAAGTCCCTCTACCACACCATCCGCTATGATGTGAAACCAGAAGCCACAGGCACTTCAGGTGATGGAGAACTCCAGCTTGGAAAAGGAGATGAAGTCACAATTACGCTACCACGCGTTGCTGGGTCGACGCCTGCGACGACTGTGTTCAAAGGCAACAAAAGACCATATGAGACAGACTGTGTTCTCATCATCAATCACGACACTGGGGAATACGTGCTGGAAAAACTCTGTAGCCGCATCCAGGTCAAGAAGATGAGAACCGAGGGAAGCGGCGGAATCCAGGCGCGGAAGCAACAACAGCCCCCTGCTGGGGCACCATTTCGAGCGCCAGTGAAAGCACCGGCTGGACCCAAAGCCCCTCCTGTGCAAGGCGACCTTTCAGCTGAACTCCAATTGAATGACTTTAAGAGACTGCTGAGAGCAGAGATGGAAGTCCTGGAAGAGAGGAGCAGCGGCAGCGGGAGCAGCTCGTCCGACTCCGACAGCTCCCGGGACAGCGAAGGGGACGAGCCGGCCGCCCGGGCCGCCCCCTCCCAGCCTCCTCACCAGCACCTCAGTCCCAGAAACCCTGTGGCCAAGGGCCCCGGCCGGCCTCGGGGAAACCAGGAGCTGATGGATATCCTGCGAAATGACTTACGATTGAGTGACTCTGGCAGTGACAGCGATGACGAGCGGACGAGCTTCCTGCCTCCGTCTCTTTGCTAGGAGATCACGTGGAGGCAGTGGGCCGCGAGCAGAAAGCTCACCACCAAGGAGAGCGCTAGGACATTAGTGAGCCCTGAGGCGCTGCCACCAGCCCGAGCAGGAGGGCTCTCGTATACATTACGGCAATGCCTTTGGACAAGCTTGACCTGCATCTGCAGAATCCATAACTGGGGTGGTTTTGGTTAACGGGGTGGATGGAAAGCATGGACGGTTGGGGGGAGGGAGGATTTTGGTTGTTCAGAGGCTGAACGGTAGACATCCTTGGCTCTCACGACTTTGGACGTGTCATCTTCATTGACGAAGCAAATGGCTTGGTCTGTGGCGCAAAAGGAGCACCCCCAAAGCGTGTTAAAGCCTCTTGGAATTATTGCCCACGTGAAAACAAAGGCTGCAGCCTGTCTTGTCTAATTAGGTCTGACCTGATAGGCCAGTGAAGACAGAGGTAGGCATAGACTCAGAAGTACAAAATACATCGTGCACGATACTGCAAGTGACTTTCTCTTTATTTGAACTCATGTTGAAATGGCCAAGAAAGTGACGTGTGATCATCGAAACTAATGGGAATAAAGTCTATCTTCTATATACTTAGGGACCTAAAAGATTCATCCCATCAAACCTTACCCCGCCAAAGTAGTACACAACACAGGGAGGCTTAGAGAGGCAGATGCACACAGCTAGTTAATAGCAGAGATGGGAGGGAAACCCAAGGCTCCAGCACTTTCTGTATTGTACCATAGCACCTCCCCTTCTATTTCATCAAATATTCACTGAACACCTACCTACTACTGTGTGCAGAGCTTAGGGAGGTAGCAAAACTCATGATCTGTGCACATAGAGCAATCACATACACATTGGCGCTTTGGACCTAAACTCTGAAAGTCATCAGTACCATTTTACCCCTAGTTTGAACATGGGACAGTGATATTTGGCTCTGGACAGGACAGAAGAACCCCAAGTGTGGGTGCACTGACTGGACGAAGGTGGAGGTTTGAGGAGTTAGTCGAGAAGGGAAAACCATGAGTCGATGTTCATCTTGCATTGGTCATAATTGGTTCAGGGGATTTTCAAAGGAATGGGTTCTTTTTTCAAAGAAATCACAGGAATGTCTCAGTAGGAAGCTTTGAGAGATAGAATGGGGTAAATTATCTCACATAAAAGTGGCAGGAAAAACCAGTTCTGTTGGGAGGGAAGAGGGAGCAGGTGAGGGGGAATGAGTGAATCTCACTGTCATCGGATTTGAACTGAGGAGGGAATAACATACACACTCAATTGGGTATCTTACCTCACAGGAAAGGAGGAAGGAGATAAAAAAAGGGGGGATGAAAGAAGGGAGGGCAGATGGGGAAGGAGGTAATCAAAAGGAAACATTTTTGAAAAGGGACAAGGTCAAGGGAGAAAATTAGATAATGGGGGATAGGTTAGGAAGGAGCAAAATATAGTTAGTCTTTCACAACATGAGTATTGTGGAAGGGGTTTGCACAATGATACACATGTGGCCTATGTTGAATTGTTTGCCTTCTTAGGGAGGGTGGGTGGGGAGAGAAGCGGGGAGAGAATTTGGAACTCTAAGTTTTAAAAGAAGATGTTCAAAAAAAAAGTTTTTGCATGCAACTAGGAAATAAGATATACAGGCAATGGGGCATAAAAATCTATCTTGCCCTACAAGAAAGTAAGGGAAAAGGAGAGGGGGGGAGGGGGGTGACAGAAGGGAGGGCTGACTGTGGAATGGGGCAATCAGAATATATGCCATCTTGGAACTGGGGTGAGGGTAGAAATGGGGAGAAAATTTGTGATTCAAACTCTTGTGAAAATTAATGCTGAAAACTAAAAATATTAAATAAAGAAATAATGAGAAAAAATATTTCTTTCAAATCAACACACACACACACACACATGTAGACACCACAAACACACAAACATACACACAGTGACATATCCTACTGAATCTGTCATTTTAATGAAGGAAAAGGGATTCTGGAGTCTTAAGTTTTCCCGCTGCTGAAGTGTAATGCCAATTTAATACCCATAGCAGCTGTTATAAATATGCATACATATTTCCATGGTAGATTCATGAAATAATATAAACTCTAAATTTATCAGGGTTTCCATATATGAGACGCCTCTGCTTCAGTATCTAAAAATGCCATAGTTAGAGTGGTTGATCCGTTATATACAGTAGTTTTTCAAACTGATATGATTCTGCAATCCTGTCTGTGTGTTTCTTTAATCTGAGCTGAGGCTTGGCCAATTCCCTATTCTCCCTGCAGGTGTGACAAACTTGAATACAAGGGTTCAGGAGGGTCTGTAGGGGCAGATTTTACTTCCTTATTCCATCTACTATTAAGTCCTTTTTCCCAGTATATCTTATATAATTAGTTCCTTGGAATACCATTTATTCTTCCATAATCTATTCCTGCTCTCAGTATGGCAGTAAACAATTCTCTCCTTGTTAATCTTTTCTGACTTCGAATCTACTGGCTATTTACACTTCTCTCTTGAGGAAATTTATCTTTTCCCCATTCCCCTAAGTCATTGACTGTGAAATCTTATCCAGCACCTCCAAAAGAGGGTGTCCTATTTCCGCAATTAGTGGAGTCAGAATTATGTGTTTATAAGTGGGAAGCGCACTCTTTACTATTATATTTCTATGAGGAACCACGAAGGGAGTACTGTGACACGCATCTATATCTAAGACCATTATTAAAGTTTTTATTAACTCTTCCTTTAACTTTCTCATAGTCTCTAAGTGAATACCAGGGTCTATCTCCACTAGGCCAAAGAGACTCAGTGGGACAATGTCTATTGCATCTCTTAGCAGCTAAAGCTAACAAATTAGTCCCATTTTTCCTCCTTGAATATGGTAATCCCTAAAAGCTTGTTGTATAAAGGGATTCTGACTAATACGTATGAATTTCAAACAATCTATACTACCTACCCATACTCCTCCAGCCTCTTAGTCACCGATTCTCACCATCCAAGATACTAAGAATTCTCCAGTTTGGGGGGAATGCTGTAAATGCTGTAAAGGCAAACAACTTAAAAGAGTTACCCTAATCATGACCAGCCAAAATTCCTCCAAAGGATACATGATGAAATATGCTCTACACCTCCAGAGAGAAAAGGGATAGACCCAATGTAGATTAAGGCCTTTTCCCCCACAGAAGACAATTCAGGAACTTGTTTTGTTCAATTACACATGTTTTCAGATTGGGTTTGTTTATCTTGCTTTCTCAGTGTTTGGGGGTTTGGTGGATAAACGTGGGAGAAAGAGGAGGCAAACTTTCATTGATTGAAAAATAAAATTTAATTAGGAAAAAAAAGAGTACTTCGTTTGAAATTGGAGAAGTTCGGTTTGTATCCAGGCTATTTACTACCTACACATAGAGCTGAAGTACTAAAATTCATACAAGCCATCCTGATTCAATATAGCCAATCCACTTAATTAGCATCCTAGAGTATTATTCATTCTTTCATTCAACAAATATGGATTGTATACCTACTATATGTAAATTACTAGTGTAATCAGTAGTGTACTATAATAGGAAATTGACAGATAGAGAGAGGGAGTTCTGAGAAAAGAATTCATGTCCAATAAAAATATAATGACCAGTCTTGGACACAAACAAGGCATGAGAAAATATGCCTTTCTACTTTCATTGGAGAGATGTAGAACTGTGAATGAATGAAGAAATGAACAGAATAATGAAAAAATGAATGCATGAATGAGTAAGCATTTATTAAACATTCCGTAAGTACCTGTCATTGTGTTCAGTGCTGGGACTACAGCCACAAGTAAGCAAAATAGCTCCTATCCTCAAGGAGCTTACATTCTAATAGAAGACAACATATAAAGCTAGAGTTGGAAAAGTATGGAGGATATCTCCTTCATTGTGACCTGGAGATGGCTAAAAGGCGGCATGGTGGGCCTGAGGCTAGCTAAGGTGAGAACAACTACCTGGCACAGTAGATGAAGTGCTGGGCCTGGAGTCAGGAAGACTCATCTTCTTGAGTTCAAATTTGGTCTCTGCCACTTACTAGCTGTGTGACCTTGAACAAGGCACTTAATCCTGTTTACCTCCGTTGCCTCATTTGTCAAATGAGCTGGAGAAGGAAATGACAAACCACTTGATTGTCTTCACCAAGAAAACTCCAAATGGGGTCATGAACATGACTGAAATGAGTGAAGATGAGCATGAACAGCTCACAGCTCAGAACCCAGGACTACAGGGGCAGGAGTTTCAGTTCCAGATGGAAGAGGAGACATTATGCTGTGAAGTTATAGCCTGTGATGTGGTATATGCTGTCAGATGCTGTTTGAATTAATTTTGTTTTATATGTTCTTCTTTTCTCTTTGCTACAAGGAAAGATGGCGGGGTGAGAGTGAGGATACAGGGAAGAGAGGCATATTCAGAAATGACTATATAGGAAGAAAAGGCATCTATAAAACTATTTCTAAAAAAATTCATAAACAAAGAATTCTAGGCTATAAACCCCAAGATATCTTGTGAGTTTTCAGTGATTGAAATGTATTTTCCTTTGGGCAGAGTACCTGCAGTAAGATACTCTATGTGGACAGAGGGAGAGCATGTTGAGAAAGAAGGCAGGAAAGGAAAGAAAGAAAGGGGGAAGGAGCTGAGTTCCCCAACTGGAACTGGCCAGTTGAGTCTCCAGTGGGGCAGCTACTACTACTAACAGGTTGTTGCTTGTCCATTCTGTAAGAGAACCATAACATCAGGAAGGTAATGCCATGGCTTGCAAGTGAATTGGATTTAAGTGAGGGAAGTCTTTGCAGTCACCAGCCACAAGGAGCTTACAGACTAGTTGGAAAGACCCATGATACAAGAGTGAGCAATACAAGACAGTACAAAATTCATTACTCATCTATACTATGTAAATTGTACATTCTGTTCAGAATGGGATATGGATGATGGGTAAAAAGCCAGCTGGAAATAACATTGGTCCAGGAGCCCCCCAAAATTGGGTTCAACTTCTGGCTTTGAAATTTAATAACAATGGGATCTTAAATAAGTCAGTTAGTTGTTCTGAGTCTCAGTTTTGTCATCTATAAAACGGGGATAATACTTACATTACCCATCTCTAAAGATTGTTCCTCTATGATAAATTCAGCTTCTTAGTAAAGCCTTTGCTAAGCACCCCACCAAAAACAACTGAAAATGTTTACTTTCTCACCAAATTTTTCTAAGGACTTTATGTCAATTTCTCTACTTTTCCCATTATTCTCTACTTTTTATTATCATTTTCTTTTTATTAATTTATTTATTTTTAGTTTACAACATTCACTTCCACAAGATTTTGAGTTACAAATTTTCTCCCCATCTCTGTTCTCCCCCACCCCAAGATGGTGTATTAAGAAGGCAGAATTTATGATTTCAAAGAGAATCTCATATATGTCTGAAAGATTCAGAACCGCAGGATATAAGGAATTCTCTAGGTAGAAGGCAGAAGGACTAAAGCATGTATTTAAACTCCACAGTAACAGACCCACAAACCAGTGTCCCCATTTTGATATTTTGATCAAAAGCTTCCAGGCCCAATAAGTCCTCCTCACAAGAGTAACCAGGAGGCCACAGAGAAGCATGATGGTATAAGGCAAAATCGTGTACATGCTTCCCCTCTACGGTAAGATTACCCACTGGCCTCAAGTCCTTGCTCAGCACTCCTCGCTCCACATGTCGGTCAGCTCTGCTACCAGAAGCTCCTGGGTCAGCTTCGGCTGTAGGTGTCTCCGGCTGCAACCGGAAAAGGAAAAGGGAAGCTTCAAGCATCTTCTCCCCTCTTATAGAGTTTTTGACATCATCAAGCGCCGCCTGAATGACCAGGGCCAATTGGTTCTTGAGTTGGCCCTTTCCCCTAGATTAACACCCAATAGGGTGTGGCCCTGGAGTCAACACCTCCCCTCAGCCAGCCCCGTGACTCATCACACAGGAAGTTCTCTGTTCCCAGGCATGGGTCTCTGAGCTTCCTGCCCTGGAAGAGGAGCAGCAACCCTGGCATCCAGCAAGGCCCCATGAGATAAACTGAGCCACCCAAAGAAAACAAAGGCCATTCTGGCCTTTCCCCAGTCTGTCCTCCCTTCTATCCCCTCACTGCCCCCCCATCCCCTTTCCCCTTACTTTCTTGTCAGTCAAGGTAATTTCTATACCCCTTTTCTTGTATATCTTATTTCCCAGTTGCATGTAAAAAGTTTTTAACATTTGTTTTTAGAACTTTGAGTTCCAAATTCTCTCCCTTCTTCCCTCTCCACTCTCCCCTGCTTGAGAAGGCAAGCAATTTAATAGAAGGTATACATGTATCATTCTGCAAAACACTTCCATAATAGTCATGTTGTGAAAGGCTAACTGTATTTCCCTCCATTCCATCCCATCCCCCATTTATTCAATTTTCTCCTTTGACCCTGTCCCTTTTCAAAAGTGTTTGCTTCTGGTTACCCCCTCCCCCAATATGTCCTCCCTTCAATAATCCCCCATCTTGTCCCCTTCCCCCCTACTTTCCTGTAGGGTAAGATACCCAATTGAGTGTGTATGTTATTCCTTCATTAAGCCAAATCCAGTATGGGCAAGGTTCACTCATTCCATTTCACCTTCCCCCTCTTGCCTTTCATTATAACAGCTTTTTTCTCACCTCTTTTATGTGACATCATTTACCCCATTCTATTTCTCCCTTTCTCCTTCTCCCGTATACTCCTCTCTCACTACTTAATTTTATTTTTTAGATATTGTCACTTCATATTCAGCTCACCCTGTGCCTGCTGTCTACATATATGTGTGTGTGTGTATATATATATATATAATATATATACATATATATATATATATACATATCTATGTGTGTGTATGTATGTATGTATGTATATTTCCTTCAACTACCCTAATACTGAGAATGGTATTGTGAGTTATAAATATCATCTTTCCATGTAGGAATGTAAACAATTCAACTTTAATAAGTCCCTTATGATTTCTCTTTCTTGTTTACCTTTTCATGCTTCTCTTGATTCTTGTATTGAAAGTCAGATTTTCTATTCAGCTTTGGTCTTTTCCTCAAGAATGGTTGAAAGTCCTCTATTTCATTGAAAATCCATTTTCCCCCCTGAAGTATTATACTCAGTTTTGCTGGGTAGGTGATTCTTGGTTTTACTCCTAGCTCCTTTGACCTCCTGAATATCATATTCAAAGCCCTTCTATCCCTTAATGCAGAAGGTCCTAGATTTTGTGTTATCCTGATTGTGTTTCCATAATACTCGAATTGTTTCTTTCTAGCTGCTTGGAATATTTTCTCCTTGACCTGGGAATTCTAGAATTTGGCTACAATATTCCTAGGAGTTTTCCTTTTGGGATCTTTTTCAAGAGATGATTGGTAGATTCTTTCAATTTCTATTTTACCCTCTAGTTCTCGAATGTCAGGGAAATTCTCCTTGATAATTTCTTGAAAGATGATTTCTAGGATCTTTTTTTGATCATGGCTTTCAGGTAGTCCACTACTTTTAAAATGATCTCTCCTGGATCTATTTTCCAGGTCAGTTCTTTCTTCCAATGAGATATTTCACATTGTCTTCTATTTTTTCATTCTTTTTGTTCTGTTTTATAATTTCGTGATTTCTCATAAAGTCACTAGCTTCCACTTGCTCCAATCTCATTTTTAAGGTGGTATTTTCTTCAGTGGTCTTTTGGACCCCCTTTTCCATTTGGGTAATTCTGCCTTTCAAGGCATTCTTCTCCTCACTGGCTTTTTGGAGCTCTTTTGCCATTTGGGTTAGTCTATTCTTTAAGGCGTTGTTTTCTTCAGTATTTTTTGGGTCTCCTTTAGCAAGCAGTTGACACATTTTTCATGATTTTCTTCCATCCCTCTCATTGCTTTTCCCAATTTTTCCTACACTTCTCTTACTCAATATTCAAAATCCTTTTTGTGCTCCTCCATGGCCTTCAACTAAGTCATATATTTCTTAGAGGCTTTTGATGTAGGATCTTTGACTTTGTTGTCTTCTTCTGGCTGTATGTTTTGATCTTCTTTGTCACCAAAGTAAGATTCTATAACCTGAGTTTTTTATGTTGTCTGCTCATGTTCCCTGCCAATTACTTGACTTTTGTGCTCTTTGTCAAGGTATGACTCTTGCAGAGTGGAGAGTGCTCTGTCCCAAGCTTCAGGAGTTTTGTGCTGCTGTTTTCTGAGCTACTTGTAGGCATCTGTAAGTTTTCAGTTCTTCTGAGGTGGTAAGATCCAAGGAGAGGTGTTTACTCCTCTATTGGCCTGTGCTCTGGTCTGTGAGTGACCTCAAACACTCTTTTCTGCCTTGGAACTGCTAGAAGAACCCCCTCTCCACAGCCATCACAAACTGTGCCACACCAGCATTTCTCCTCAGCCTGGGACCACCAACCAGGACTGTGACCCAGATCCAAGCAGGACTAAGCAAGAGCATCCTGCCTCAGCACCACCAAAGAGATTTCTGCACTCCCACTCTCATCAGCAGCTTGATTCCCACCCCCACCCCACCCCTACCATCTGTGGGCCTGGAGCTCTGGAAGCAGCCCCTGCTGCTGCCGCCACCGTTGCTGCCACCACTGCTGCAGCCACCTCCCCAGGCCCGGGGTTGGGGCCAGACCATGCCCTTCTGTCACCCAGCTCTAATAGAGTTTTCTCACTGACCTGCTAAGTTGTCTTTGGCACTTGTGGGTTGAGAAATCTGGAAACCAACACAACTCAATGATTCAATGCCCTGAGGCCTACTCCTGTCTGATCTGTGCTGGTGCAGCAGACACTGGGCTGCCCTCTGCTCCTAACATGGTGCTATAGACCCTTCTCAGAGACCATACAGGCAATTTTGGGTTGGAGACTTGTTTCACTGTCATTTCATGGGTTCTGTAGCTCTAGAATTTCTTTAGAGTCATTTTTACAGGTGTTTGGAGGGATTTGGGGGAGAGACCAAGCAAGTTCCTGCTTTTACTCTGCCATCTTGACTCCACCCCTTTTATTATCCTTTCCTGTAATGGTTGTAGTCAAGGAATTACCCTCCACCCCATTCTGGATCAACTCTGCCTACCTATAGCTCACGGAAAATGGCTTAAAGTTGAACCCTTTTTCCAAGGACACATTTGCTTCTTTTATAAATTACCTTGATTAATGATCAAAGTTGTCAAACAAAACTCTCTGATTTCTCTGTGGAGGAATTCTGCTTAAGGGTGGGGCTCCACTGAAGATACCATCTACTTAAATGCCTAATAATAAAGGTGCTAGCTATATAAATTACTTCCTGTCTACTTAAGGATGGTTGTGGTGGTTGTTTAGTCATTTTGTGACTCTATTTGGAATTTTCTTGGAAAAAATGCTGGAGTAGTTTACCCTTTCCTTCTCCAACTCACTTCCCATAGGGGGACTGAAGCAAACAGAGTTGGCTGACTTGCCCAGGGTCACACAGCTACTAGGTGTCTGAGGCCAAATTTGAACTCAGGAAATGAGCCTTCCTGATACCAATCCCAGCACTCTGTCCACTGAGCCCCTGGATGCCTACTTAGGGTTAGGTCAATATTCATCTCCTTGCAGCTTACAAACTGTCCAAAACTATGTTGCTAGGAGAAAATGTCTGACCCTGGATTCCCTTAATTCTGAATTGATATTGGTGATACTACAATCTTGAGGTAACAGGGTACTGTTGATCTCCTGATATCAGGGATGTCTGCAAGGGCTCCTGCCAAAGTGCCATTGTAGAGTAATGATGATATCTCAGAGTTAAACCTGTAATAGAGGACACTCAATGCAATGATCCAAAACAACTCTAAAGGACTTGTTATAAAAAATGCTATCCCCCTTGAGAAAAAGAACTGGTAGACTGTTAAAGCATATTCAAGCATACTTTTAAAAAATACCTTTTTATTCTTTTTGGGTCTGCATTTTCTTTTGCAACATGGCTAATATGGGCATGTTTTGATTGACTACATAATTAAAATTTACATGAGATTGCTTGCCTTCCAAAACAGCATTGACAGGAAGGGAGAAAGAGAATTTGGAGCTCAAAAAACGAAAAACATGTCGAAATTTTTGTTTATATGTAATTGAGGAAAACCAAAATAAAAATTAAATACAAAAAAAGAAAAATTCATGCTATGAACAACACATTCAAGAAAGGTAATAATAAATTTTAATTTTTTAAATGGATGTTGGTGACTAATGTGTAAATATGTTTAATATGATTGCACATATGTAATCTATATCAGATTGTTTGGTGTCTTGGGGAGGGGGCAGGGAAGAGAAGGGACAAAAATTTGGAATTCAAAATCTTACCATAATGAATGTTGAAAATGATCTTTACATGTAATTGGGGAAAAATACTATGGAGGGGGAAGAGATGTTGGTCCCTGGGTGAGAAATACTACAATGGAGGATCACAGTAGTCTTAGGAATTCCTTAAATTAGGAAATGTAAGATCTCTACAGAAATAAATGTATCAAGAATAATTTCAATAAATAATACTTCAACAGATGAGTAGAGGGTAGGATACTGAGGTGAGATATCTTACAAAATAAACTTTCATTGCTACGTACTGTTTTTGTAGCCTTGCTGTTCCCCTGTAGAACTTCCTCTGCTTCTCCTTAGAGCTATCACACCAAAGAAGACATTTGAAAACAGTATTAATGCTGTTACTATGTTTCTAATTTAAAATCTGATCATTTCTACCCAATCCCCACTGGGTGGAAGGATTGAAGAGCTAGACAACTCCAGTCTAAAGTGTCTAGATGTGAACACCTTTGGGAATCTTGAGGTCCATAATTCTGAAAAAGGAAAAGGTGAGAACTCAGCCCCATTGCAGAGGCTAGAAGCACTTGGAGACACGGAAGTTCTTTTCTTTTGAGAGAGGGGTAAAAGGAGGAGCTGTAAGGGGCTAGTGGTAAAAAAGGACACACAAGAAGTCAGTTCTCAAATCTTTTGCTGGTAGGGCTCTGAGGAAAGGGCTAGCCTTACCTTTTCTGAGTGGAATGTCTGAGGAGAAAGGAATCAGAAGTAAGTTTCTCTTTAAAAAAAGAAAGAAAGAAAGAAACCTTCATATTAAAAAATAGCCTCTTGGTCCCAATCAGTGAATCCTAACTGTGAGAGGGGACAAAAAAGAGAGGCACAAAGGGAAATACCAAAGTTTAATATATGTACTGGTTATGGGGGGACAGGTCAGGGAAAGAGATGATGATTGGGCATTTTCCTTGCCCTGTTTCCATCTCAGAACATCAGACATCAGAAATGTGATTGTTCTGATGCTTGAAAATAAGATGGGTTCTTACTGAATGATACAGTCAGGTAGGATAACTGGAGAACTTTGCAATGACTAAGAGGAAATAAAGATGTTTTCTTCAAGAGATGGTGATGCTGAATTGTGGTTTGAGAAGAAAGCTGAGACATTAACAAAAATATTTATAGCACCTCTTTTTCCATTATAAAAGGATTGGAAGTTGAGGAGATGCCCATCAATCAGGGAAAAGCTGAACACATTTTGGCATATGAAATAATAGAATACTACCGTAGTATAACAAATAGGGAGCAGATCGACTTCAGAAAAACCTGGAAAGACTTACATGAGCTGATGCTGAATGAAATGAGCAGAACCAGGAGAAGATTATACAGAGCAACAGCCACATTGTGTGATGACAGACTTAGTTCTTCTCTGCATGGAAGGATCTAAAACAACTCCAAAAGAGTCATGATGAAAAATGCCATCGCATCTAGAGAAAGAAATTTGGAGTCTGAATGCAGATGAAAGCGTACACTCACTTTTCTTCTATTGTTTTGTTTCTTCTTTCTCGTGGTTCCTCCCATTCAATCTAATTCTTCTTCACAACAAAACTAAAGTGAAAATATGAGTAATATGAATGTGTATGTAAAGCCTATATCGGATAGCATGCCATCTTGGGGCAGGGAAAGGGGAGGAGGGAGAGAAAATTTAAAACTCAAAATCTTATGGAAGTGAATGTTGAAAACTAAAAGTAAAGTAATTAATTAAAAAAAAAAGGAGAAAGGTGAGAACTCAGACACAGAGCAGAGCCTGGAGGCCCTCTCCAGATAGGAGTTCTCACCTTTTGGGGGTGGAGTAAGGGGAGGGGCTAAACAGAGGAAGACGCCTTAAAAGGCAGCCACAGCTCAGGGCTAATATCTGTTGGTGCCAGAGCTCCAGGAGAAGAGCTAGCATTCTCTATCCTCTCCTGAGGGGAATATCTCAAAAGGGAGGAATTAGAGTCTTAGGAACATGGATGCAAGAGCCTTAATTGAAAACCTCAGAGCAGATCTCATTTGCTCTATCTGCCTGGGTTACGTCACTGACCCAGTGACTGTCAAATGTGGCCATACCTTTTGTACAGAGTGTCTTCTCCAGTACAGGGAGGGAGCTAATGAAACTGTAACATGCCCAGAGTGCAGAGGAGTCATCAAAGACAGTGACTTGGTGCCTAACAGGAACCTGCAGAATCTATCCATCACTAGCAAAATCCTAAGACCTCATATGCTGAAGAGCATGGTGGGCCTGACTACCTGTGATCAGCACTGGGAAAAAGAGAAATTTTTCTGTGAGGAAGACCAGAGGGTCCTCTGTGATTCCTGTTTATTAGCCCAAGAGCACAAGGATCACCAAGTGCTTCCCTTGGACACAGCTACCGACAAGGGCAAGGACAAGCTCCAGAAGATACGAACTCTCTTACAGAAAAAAGAAGAAGAGTTTAAAACAGCATTAGGCAAAGTGAGAGAAAGAGAGACTTGCTGTAAGGATGATGCCTACACTCTGAAACACTCCATTATTTCTGAATATAAGAAGATGCACCAGTTCTTATGGGATGAAGAATATCAATACTTGCAAAGACTGGATGAGGAATCCAGAGACAACCTGTTCAAACTGGAGGAGAGCAAGGCCAACCTGTCCCGACAAATCCAGAATCTACAGCAAATGATTTTAGAAGTAAAGGACAATTTGGACAAGGCGCCCTTGGAAATGCTCCAGGGCATGATGGGCACTTTGAAAAGGAGTGAGGAGTCACTTCTTCAAGAACCAGAGCTTGTTTCCCCTGCCTGGCTCACCTTCCCCATCACAGGCTTGAGAGAAGTGCTCAGGACTTTCCAGACAGATATAACTCTTGATCCTGAATCAGCCAATCCTCTTCTCATCCTGTCTGGAGATTTGAAGAGTGTCCAGTATGGAAGTGTCCCTCAGGACCTGCCTGACAACAAAGACAGATTTGACTGCGTTCTTGCCGTTTTGGGGGCCCAGACCTTCACCTCAGGCAAACACTATTGGGAAGTGCATGTAGGAGATAAGACAGAGTGGGAGTTGGGCATCTGTAAAGATTCAGTCAGCAGAAAGGGGAAGCTCTCTTCCTCCTCTGAGGATGTAAAGACAATATTAGGCTGCACGTGGGGAAATTGTTTCCTCCTCTGGAATTCACAAATGGGCTTTCAGCACAGCCCACCTATTCAAAAAGTGGGCATTTTTCTTGATTATGAAAAGGGACACATAGCATTTTATGATGTCACAGAAGGATCCCTTATCCACAGTTTCTCCAACATAGCCTTTGAAGGGCCTCTTCGCCCTTACTTCTCTCTTTGCCTTCCTAATAAGGAAAGTAGACCTGGATCACTCACTATCTGCACAGGAGAGTAATCAGCAGGGAGCTATCAATGTGGCTAATTACTAAGGCTGACTCTGTATGAGGAGTGACTGAACATGCCATGACACTGCAAGTGACTTTCTTTTTATTTGAACTCATGTTGATCAATAAAGTGATGTGTGATTATAAAAACAAATGAGAATAAAGTCTTTCTTATTAATACTACGTATCAAAAAAAATTGTCCCACGAAACCTTACCCCCAGAAGTAATACACAACACAGGACAAAAGAGGTTTGGACTAGAGAGGCCAAGTGCAAGCAAAGATGAAGTTGGGTTTTATGGGGAGGCATTCTGCTGCTAATTGATTGTGTGACCTTGGACAAGTCACTTCTTGGTAAAATGAAATCATTGCAATAGAGCAGAGGTGCGGAACCTGGAGCTCGAAGGCCACGTGTGGCCCTTTGGGTCCTCAAGTACATCCCTTTGACCAAATCCAATCTGCACAGAACAAATTCCCTTAAGAAAAGGATTTGTTCTGTAACACTCGGGCTCAGTGAAAAGGCTGCACCCTAGGACCTAGAATGCCTGTGGCATGGAAGTGGCAGATTCTCCAGCCCTGCACTAGACTATCTCTAAGGTCCTTTCTAGTACTTTCCTGCAGTCAATGATGCTATTGTATTCTATTCTCACCTGTTCCATCTATAAGTGATAATGCTCTCTGACTGGAAAGAGGCAGAGGAGAGGGGTTACCTGAGGATAGGAAAAAGAAAGTGTTGGGACCTGAATACTGAAAAGCGGTTGGTTCTTGATAGCTTCTCAGGAGGAGTTTGTAACCTCGTCTGTGAATTGACCCCTCAGGGTAAAGTTTTAAAATACCTGAAAGAAATGCTAAATTTCCATTAGGGGTCAGTGAAATTAATGATGTAATTTTTTTTCCCCATCCAAATGCAGGAATCTCTGATGGAGCCCAGCTTCAGATGTTTAATCATGATATCTCTCAGTCTCTCCCAATTCTTATATTCCACACTCCCCTGAGTTCTGTAACAATCTCTAGGGTCATGAAAGTCCCCTTCTTACTGGGAAACTCCTTTATTCTTTGTGAAAAAATGTTACACAGGTTTTTTTTAGGCAGATTTATTTTTTGTCACAACATTATGACTTCTAGCCCTGGACTCAGAGTGAGAAAGCTGTCTATGCTTACCTCCCACCATCACTGTTTTCTATCTGAGTTACTGTGAACAGGTCACTCAGTTTTCAGAGCCTCTTCTAATTATTGCCCATGTGGAGATGAAGGCTGTAGCCTTCCTTGCCTAAATAGATCTGACCAGATAGGCGAGACAGACTTAGGCATAGACTTTCCGAAGTACAGAATATATTGTACATGAGACTGCAAGTGACTTTCTAATTATTTGAATTCATGTTGAAATGGTCAATAAAGTGCTGTACATTTATTAAAACCAATGGGAATAAAGTGTATCTTCTTTATACTTAGTATCAAAAAAAATTCATCCCATCAAACCTTACCCCCCAAAGCAATACACACCACAGGGCAAAAGAGGTTGGACTGGGGATCCTAAATGCAAACAAAGAGAGAATTGGCCTTTCTGAGGAAGCATCCTGCTGTTAATTGATTGTACAAGTCACTTCTCTGTAGTCAAAGTCATTGCTCTCTCTAAGGTCATTCCTAGCAAAACTATCCTGGTGTGAAAGATGCTATTGTATTCTATTGTTATCTGTCCAATGGGTAAGTGATAATGCTCTTTGATTGGAAAGAGGTGGTGGAGAGGGGTTTCCTGAGGATACGAAAAAGAAAGTGTTGGCCAGCTGAACATTGAAAAGTAGTGGGTTCTTGATAGCATCTCAGGAGGGGTTCTTAACAATTTCTGTGAATGGACTCCTCCGACAGCTTCATAAATAGCATGGATCTTTTCTCAGGATAAAATTTTAAAATAACTGAAGGAAATGCTAAGTCTCAATTAAAAGTAAGTGAAACTAATGCTGTAATTCCCCCCTCCCCCCATCCAAGTGTTTGAATGAGTGATGGAGCCCAGCTTCCATGTTTAACCACAATCTCTCTGGTTCTCTCCTAATTCTAACATTCAATACTCCCTTGGGTTCAGTAATTCTCCCTAGGGTCATGAAAGCCCCATTCTTGCTGGGGACATTCCTTTATTCTTCATGAAAAATGTCAGATCTTTTTTTGTCACAACTCTGTGACTTGGAGCCCTGGACTTGGAGTCCAAAGCTAGGCTTAGCTCCCACCTTCAGTGCTTTCTATCTGAGCTGCTGTGTCAAATGACTCAGCTTTTAGAGCCTCAATACCCTTTTGACTATAGCTCTAGGGCTGGATTAAACCAGGAGTTCTTAATTTGGAGCCCCAGAACCCCAGGGGATCCATGGATAGATTTCAGGGGAGTCTGTGAACTTGCATTTTTAAAAATGCATCTTTATTTCCACTAACACCTAGCATAAAATTTATATTTCCTTCAATTATTATAAAAACATTATGTGGATTGTTGATCCATAGGCTTCACCAGACTGCCAAAAGGGACAATGGCAAAAAAGATAAATAATCCTTGGATAAAAAAAAAAATCTCTAAGGGTTGTTCCAGGTCTAAAGTCTAGGGTTCAAGTAAAACACTCCCCTAGAGAAGGGGAGAAGAATCTGAGAATGGCTCATCTTGAAATCATGGATGTGGGGAAGAATAAACAACCCAGCCAAGTTGTATGATTGTTCATTAACCCCAGAGTGGGTCTGTATTCATGTCCCTGACCTTCATCAGAGAGCCCAAGGAACTTGGCAAGAGGAATGCTGGGCAGCAGGATCAGAAGGGGAGAAACTGAGTGAGTGCAAGGGGACACCAGGCTAGCCTCAATCTAAGAACTGGACACCCAGATAAAGTGTATTAGGAGGATGGATGGAGGATGTTAGATTTCCTGGCCTTCAGAAAGGAAGGTATCAGAATCCTAATACAAATAATAGTTAATAGTGCGAAGGAACCAACAACCATAAAGGGCAGAGTCAACTTCTACCTAGATGCTAAGTTTCCTTCAGTCATACCATCTGCAGCCCTTCTTAAATTGTGGGTAGTGACCCTATGTGGGATCTCCAAAAATCTGACAAGAGAAGGTTTCTAAATGGGTAAAAACAAAAATTAATTAAAAATCAAATGCCTAATAAATCTGAGGTGTTTCTGGAAGCCTCCTGACTCTGAACAAAATGCATGTCCAGAAACCATGCCCTCTTTGTACTGCCCTTGCCCTCAGGTCATTCAATGGCAACAAGCCCTCTTTATTAGGGTAATAGACTGGACTCTCTAGAGCTGGAAGGTGCTTCAGAGACCCTATCGTTTTCCTCCCTCCTTTTACCTTTTAAGACCTAAGGAGATTGCTGTATTTCCCCATGTATAACACGCTCCCATGTATATGATGCACCTTAATTTTGGGGCCCGAAATTTGAAAAAAAAAACCCTATTACATAAAGTTATTGAACTCAAGTTTTATTCATCATAAAATTCATACAGCTCCTCATCACTGTCAAAACTCCCATTCATTAGCTTGTCCTCATCTGTGTTTGATGATAAATCTCTGTCTTCATATATTCCCTCACCCTCAGTTCCATCTATGGCATTTGAAATGCCACACTTCTTAAATGACTTGACTACGATTTCAATCTTGATATTATCCCAGAATCTTTTCACCCATGTACAAACTGCTCCTATAGTTGGTTTCTTCACTCTTCCCTCTCCTGGCCTTCTTCTGCCTTGGCATTTTCAGTAGGGTTTCTTCTTCCCGTAGGCAGTCTCGTATTGTTTTCTCACTTGGAGAAGAACCAAACTTATACTCAGCAGCATGATTTCCATTCACTTTGCAAACTGGATCACTTTTAACTTGAATTCAGCACCTTACGAAAATCTTTTCTGAGCCATTTCTGGGCAGAACTTGGCAAAACTTAACCTATTATACCGGTAACAAATGCGAAACAATAGAGCAAAGACAGCAAGCCTGAAAAAGCAGGAAATGCAAGTAAAAAAATCTACAACAATGAGGGCAAAAACAAGCCAGAAAAAGTGGGAAATGCAAGTAAAAAAAACTACAACAATGAGGGCAAAAACAAGCCCCCAAAAGTGGGAAATACAAGTAAGAAAATCTACAACCACTTTATAAGACACACCCAGTTTTTAGACCCCAAATTTTTTGAAAAAGGGTGTGTCTTATACATGGAGAAATATGGTAAGTAATTTTTCCAAGATCATATAAGTAGGAAGTTTAGAGGTGGGATGTTTCAGGATGGATCAAACAGTGACCTCTATGAGGTCATTTCTTTTTTTTTAATTTTTTTTTTTACTTTACAACACTCTATTCTACATAATTTTGAGTTCCAGATTTTCTTCCCTCCTTCCCCACGATGGCATGGAATCCCATATAACTTCCACGTATAACTTCGCATTGAATTAATTTACACATTAGTCAAGTTATGGAGAAGAATTGTGATCAATGAAATGAATCATGAGAAAGAAAAAACAGGACCAAAAAAAAAAACCAACCCAAAAACAAAAATAAAAGAGGAAAAAAAAAGGCAGGGGGGAAAGGCTAGCATGAAGTGTGCCTATGAGGTCACTTCTTGCTCAGAAATTCTCTCCATTATTGTCGGTTACTTCTTGGAAAGAATGCTGTGAACTGCTCCACCCATTCTGGAAGGCTATTTGGAACTATGGCCCCAAAGCTGTTTAATTGTGTATAGCCTTTGACCCAGAGATAACTCTATTAGGTCTATACTCCAAAAAGATCATAGCACAAAAATATTTGTCGTGGCTCTTTTGAAGATGGAAAAGAAATGGAAACCAAGGGAGTGTCCATCATTTGGGGAATGGCTTGAAAATCTAAGACATGCTGAGGAGATAGAATACTATTGTCTTATCAGATATCATAAAGTTTTAGAGAAACCTGGGAAGATTTGTATAAACTGATGCAGACTGAAGTGAGCATAAGCAGAACCACCTACACATTCACATTATTGTAAAGGCAAACAATTTTTAAAAACTTATCCTAGTGATGACAGCCATAATTCCTCCAGAGGATACATCATGAAATATGCTATCCTCCTGCAGAGACAAAAGTGATACACTCAATGTTGATTAAGGTCTTTTTTCCCCCACACAAGGCAACTCAGGAACTTCTTTAGTTCAGCTATACATGTTTACACAAGGAGTTTGTTTTCATGCATTCTCAGTGGTTAGAGGTGGGGCAGAGAAAAGGAGTTGGAAGAGCTAGGAAGCAAATTTTTATTGAAAAATAAAATTTAGGGGCAACTAGGTGGCACAGTGAGTAGAGCACTGGCCCTGGAGTCAGGAGGACCCGAGTTCAAATCCGGCCTCAGACACTTGATACACTTACTAGCTATGTGACCCTGAACAACTCACTTAACCTTGTTTGCCTCAGTTGCCTCATCTGCCAAAAGAGCTGGAGAAAGAAATGGCAGACTACTCTAGTTTCTTCACCAAGAAAACCCCAAATGGGATCGTGAAGAGTTGGACATGACTGAAATGCCTAAACATGAACAGGAACAGCTCACAGCTCAGAGCCCAGGACTATAGGGATAGGAGTTCAAGTTCCAGATGAAAGAGGAGGAGTTATGCTGTGGCATTATAGTGTAAAAATGTGGTATCTGCTGTCAGATGTGTTTTTTCATTAATTTTGTTTTACATGTTCTTTTTGTTCTCTTTGGTAGGAGGAAAGACATTGTGGTGAGAGTGAGGATACGGCAAAGAGGGGCATATTCAGAAATGACTATATAAGAAGAAAAGGCATCAATAAAACTGTTTGTAAAAAAATTTTGTGAAGAAAGAAATCTAGGCTGTAAACCCCAAGATATCTTGTGAGTTTTCAGAGATCAAAATATGTATTTCTTTGGTCAGAACACCTGGGGGTAAGGGTATGATACTGTTTGTGGACAGAGAGAGAGAGGATGCAGGGAGAGGAGGAGAAAAGCAAAGACAGAAGAAAGGAGGGAATGAGCTACATTACCCAAGTGGAACTAGCCAACTGAATCCCCAGTGTGGCACCTACTACTACTTACAGGTTATTGTTTGCTTGTCATTCTCTAAGAGAACCATAACATCAGGAAGGTAATGCCATGGCTTGCAATGAATTGGATTTGAGTGTGGGAGGGCTTTGCAGTCAACAGCCACCAGCATCTTCTTGGACAGACTTCAGACTTCTTGGAAAAACCCAGGATGTAAGAGTTAGCAATACAAGACAGTACAAAATTCTTTCCTCATCTATGTGATGTAAATTACATATGCTATTCAGAATGGGAGCTGGAAGACTGGTAAAAAGCTAGCTGGAAATAACACTGGTGCAGGAGGCCCCCAAAATTGGGTTCAACTTCTGGCTTTGACATTTAATAACATTGGGATCTTAAATAAGTGAGTCAGTTGTTCTGAGTCTCAGTTTTGTCACAGATAAGATGGGGATAATACTTACATCACCCACTTCTATTTTTCCACTATGAGAAATTCCTCTTCTTAGTAAAGTCTTTGCTAAGCACCCCACCACCACCAACTTAAATGTTTATTTTCTCATCAAATTTTTCTAGAGTACTTCATCTAAATTTCTCTACTTTTCCCTTTTTAAACTAGTTTTTATTACCCGGTTCTGTAATAGTTGTACTCCAGCAATTACCCTCCACCCCAATTCTGGATCAACTCTGCCTATGGTATACCTCAGAGAAAATGGCTTAAAGCTGGTCCCCTTTTCCATTTGATTAATGATCAAAGTTGTCAAACCAGACTCTTAGCCTATTTATCTAATCAGGAATTCTTCTTAAGGGTGGGGCTCCACTGAGGAACCCACCCACTTAAACGTCTAATTAAGTAAGGTTCTCGAAGTTTAAATTACTTCTTCTCTACTTAATGATTTTTGTCCTTGTTCAGTCATTTTGTGACTCCATTTGGGATTTTCTTTGGAAAGATGCACTGGATTGTTGCTATGTAACACATTCAAGAAAGATTATAATAAATTTTGTAATTATTTTTTTTTATTATTTTTTTTTCAGTTATTGAAGTGTTTTATTGTGCATTTAGCATAGTGTTCCTATAGCATGTAAGAATGTCTGACAATTCCAGAGGACTTAAGATGAAAAATGCTATCCAGTTCCAGAGAAAGAGTCTGAATGCAGATCAAAGCATACTTTTTTTTTGGTCTGTTCTCTTTCACAACATGACTCATATGGAAATATGTTTTGAATGACTACACATATATAACCTACATTAAATTGCTTGCCTTCTCCATTGGTGGGGGAGAGGAAGAGAGGGAGAGAATGTGGAACTCAACATTTCAAAAAACGAATGTTAAAAATTGTTTTTACATGTAATTGGAAAAAAAAATTTGTTAAAAGTCTGTAAGACAGGGTGACTTTCTCTATGATATAACTCCAAGCTATGGAGTCTAAAATGCCTACCAGCTCTCTGACAGTACTGTATTTTTTTTTAACTTAAGTGCCTTTTCAAGCATTCAGTAGTCACAATTCTGGATATTTTTTGAGTTAACTTTTTAAAGTAAGTGTCCTAAATGTTTTTTTATACTAGCACATTCTTTTAAAGTACTCATTCTCAACTGTGATAGTCATTTTACTTAGGCCAAGAAGAGCTTTGTTGTGATAAGTCTTTGCTCCTTGGCTATCTCCATTTTGTGTCCCCTATGTTAGTTACATAAATTGCATACATAAATATTATTATTTATAAATATACATATTACATACATAAATTACAATTACTGTGTAGGAATAAAAAGGGGGTGTTAGGACTTTCTCCCTTTCAGGGTCAAGCCCTGAATTCTGGCCTCTCCCACTTCCTCCTCTTCCTGAGGCGGATCCCAGTCTAAGCCCTGGTCCACTGAAGTCCAACATGTTCACAGTATTGTTTTGTATACAAGTAACTTATTAAAAAGTGATGAGATTTGGGGATATGGAACATATTTAAAGAATGTCAGACTCAATTCAGATCATGTGGACTCTGGTTTAAATCTCCTGATAGTGAAATTTTAAAGTCATCTAGCTACTTTGGTCGCTGCTCAGTTGGATTTGAGTGTTGTCATCAGATATTATTTTTACCCTTGTTAAGTATGTTTTTTTTTTGCCTGTTCTCTAGTTGAACTACCTTATCCCTTTGGCTTTTTTTTTTTTTTTTTTTTTTGCAATTTATTTATTTAACATATTTGGTTTTCAGCATTGATTTTCACAACAGTTTGAATTACAAATTTTCTCCCCATTTCTGCCCTCCCCCCCCACTCCAAGATGGCGTATATTCTGGTTGCCCTGTTCCCCAGTCAGCCCTCCCCTCTATCACCCCCCTCCCCTCTCATCCCCTTTTCCCTTCCTTTCTTGTAGGGCAAGATAAATTTCTACGCCCCATTGCCTGTGTATCTTATTTTTTAGTTGCATACAAAAAGTTTTTTTGTTTTTGAACATCTGATTTTAAAACTTTGAGTTCCAAATTCCCTTCCCTCTTCCCTTCCCACCCACCCTCCCTAAGAAGTTGAGCAATTCAACCTAGGCCACACATGTATTATTATGTATAACCCTTCCACAATATTCATGTTGTGAAAGGCTAACTACATTTTGCTCCTTCCCAACCCATCCCGCTTTATTGAATTTTCTTCCTTGACCCTGTCCCCTTTCCAAAGTGTTTGTTTTGATTACCTCCACCCCCATCTGCCCTCCACTCCATCATCCCCCTGCCTTTTATTTTTTTATCTTCCTCCCTCTTCTTTCCTGTGGGGTAAGATACCCAACTGAGTATGTATGGTATTCCCCCTCAGGCCAAATCTGATGAGAGCAAGGTTCACTCATTCCCCCCTCACCTGCCCACTCCCCTCCTCTCCTAGAACTGCTTCCTCTTGCCACCTTTATGCGAGATAATCCACCCCATTCTATCTCTCCCTATCTCCCTCTCTCAGTAAGTTACTCTCTCATCCCTTAATTTCATTTTATTTCTTTTAGCTATCTTCCCTTCATCCTCAACTCACCCTGTGTCTGCTCTCTTTCTTTTACATATATATATATATACACATACATACACATACATACATATACACATAGATACATGCATACATACACATTCACTTATATATATACATAAACATATATATATGCATATTCCCTTCAACTACCCTAATACTGAGGTCTCATGAATCATACTCATCATCTTTCCATGTAGGAATGTAAACAACACAGTTCAACTTTAGTAAGTCCCTTGCAATTTCCGTTTCTTGATTACCTTTTCATGCTTCTCTTGATTCTTGTGTTTGAAAGTCAAATTTTCTATTCAGTTCTGGTCTTTTCACTGAGAAAGCTTGAAAGTCCTCCATTTTATTGAAAGTCCATATTTTGCCTTGGAACATGATACTCAGTTTTGCTGGGTAGGTGATTCTAGGTTTTAATCCTAGCTCCATTGACCTCCGGAATATCGCATTCCAAGCCCTTCGATCTCTTAATGTAGAAGCTGCCAGGTCTTGGGTTATTCTGATTGGGTTTCCACAATATTCAAATTGTTTCTTTCTGGCTGCTTGCAGTATTTTCTCCTTGATCTGGGAGCTCTGGAATTTGGCAACAATATTCCTAGGAGATTTCTTTTTGGGATCTATTTGCGGAGGCGATCGATGGATTCTTTCAATTTCTATTTTGCCCTGTGGCTCTAGAATATCAGGGCAGTTCTCCTTGATAATTTCCTGAAAGATGGTATCTAGGCTCTTTTTTTGATCATGGCTTTCAGGTAGTCCAATAATTTTTAAATTCTCTCTCCTGGATCTATTTTCCAGGTCAGTGGTTTTTCCAAGGAGATATTTCACATTGTCTTCCATTTTTTCATTCCTCTGGTTCTGTTTTATAATATCCTGATTTCTCATAAAGTCACTAGCTTCCACTTGCTCCAATCTAATTTTTAAAGTAGTATTTTCTTCAGTGGTCTTTTGGACCTCCTTTTCCATTTGGCTAATTCTGCCTTTCAAGGAATTCTTCTCCTCCTTGGCTTTTTGGAGCTCTTTTGCCATTTGAGTTAGTCTATTTTGTAAGGTGTTGTTTTCTTCAGTGTATTTTTCAGTATTTTTTTGGGTCTCCTTTAGCAAGTCATTGACTTGTTTTTCATGGTTTTCTCGCATCCTTCTTATTTCTCTTCCCAATTTTTCCTCTACTTCTCTAACTTGCTTTTCCAAATCCTTTTTGAGTTCTTCTATGGTCTGGGGCCAGTTCATGTTTTTCTTGGAGGCTTTGGTTGTAGGCTCTATGACTTTGCTGTCTTCTTTAGGCTGTATGTTTTGGTCTTCTTTGTCACCAAAGAAAGAATCCAAAGTCTGAGACTGAATCTGGGCGCGTTTTCGCGTCCTGGCCATGTTCCCAACCAACTAACTTGACCCTTGAGTTTTTCAGTGGGGTATGACTGCTTGTAGATTACAGAGTTCTATGTTCTACGTTTGGGGGGGAGGTGCCAGCTCTGTCAAAGCCGCACTCCTCCTTCCCCAAGGACCCCCAGTCCAGACTGGGCTCAGATCTTCGGCAGGCTGTGCACCCCTGCTGTGATCCGCCACTTAGTTCCCTCCACCAGGTGGGCCTGGAGCCGGAAGTAACAACAGCTGTAGCTGCCCCACCTCCGCTGCCCCCGGGGGCTGGAAGCCGAACCGCGAACTCCTTCCACTCCAGCAGCTTTTCCCACTAACCTTCTCCGCAGTCTTTGGTGTTTGTGGGTCGAGGGGTCTGGTAACTGCTCACGTATTCAGGGCGCTAGGGCCCCCTCCGCCCGGTTTCTGGTCTGGATCGTCCACGCCGCTCAGGCTGGGCTCTGCTCCACTCCGTTCCCAGCTCCCAGCTCCGTGTGGAATAGAGCTCACCCAGAGACCATCCGGGCTGTCCTGGGCTGGAGCCCTGCTTCCCTCTGCTGTTCTGTGGGTTCTGCCCTGTAATTATTTTTAAAAAGAATGTTGGTGCTTAATGTCAAAGTACGTTTAACATAATTGTACATGTATAATCTATATATGAGATTGTTTTGGGACACAAGAGTTCTCCCATTTTGAGAAATCGGTAAAAACGGAGTTGGAAGAGGTAAGTGTCAAAAAAAAAAGACACCTACAAATCAGTTCTTAAATCTTTTGCTGATCTGAGAAAAGAGCTAGCCTTATCTTTTCTGAGTGGAATGTCTGAGAAGAAAGGAATATGACGTAACTTGCTCTTTTAATGGATGTACATATAGATATATAATTCTGATGCCAATCGGTGAATCTTAACAGTGAGCGAAGACAAAAAAGAGAAGCTGAAGGGAAAATACCAAAGTTGGTTATGGGGGAGAGGCAGTTTGAGCGAAGAGGTGATGATTGGGCGTTTTCCTTGTCCTGTTTCGATCTCAGAACATCGGAACATCAGAAAAGTGATCGTCCTGACGCTTGGAAATGAGATGGCTTCTTGCTAAATGACCCACTTAGGTAGGATAAGCAGAGACCTTTGCAAGTTCTGGGAGGAGGCAAAGGTGTTTTCCTGAGAGGATGATTAATTGTAGTATTAGAAGAAAGGTGAGAAGTCAAACGCAGAGCAGAGCCCGGCACCCTTCTGCAGACCAGAGGCCCACTCTTGGGGGTGCCGTAAAGGGAGGGCCTAAGCAGAGCAGGACACCTTAAAAGGCCTCCGCAGCTCCGGGCTACCATCTGCCGCTACCATAGCTCCAGGGGAAGAGCAACATTCTCTGTGCTCTCCTGAGGGCAGAAGGATCCGAGAAGGAAGGAAGCAGACGCCTAGGAACATGGATGCAGGAGCCAGCTTGGAAAACGGCGGGCGCAGGGGTCGGACCTGGCGCTGTCTGGAGGCCGCTTCCCCAGGCGGGAAAGGGGCCGGGAAGCACACCGCGAACCTGCTGCTGGACCGCGAGCCGCACATCCTGAAGCTGGGCGAGAGCTTCGCCAAGAGGCCCAAGTCCCTCTACCACACCATCCGCTATGATGTGAAACCAGAAGCCACAGGCGCTTCAGGTGATGGAGATCTCCAGCTTGGAAAAGGAGAGGAAGTCACAATTACGCTACCACGCGTTGCTGGATCGACGCCTCCGATGACTGTGTTCAAAGGCAACAAAAGACCATATGAGACAGACTGTGTTCTCATCATCAATCACGACTGGGGAATACGTGCTGGAAAAACTCTGTAGCCGCATCCAGGTCAAGAAGATGAGAACCGAGGGAAGCGGCGGAATCCAGGCTCGGAAGCAACAACAGCTCCCTGCTGGGGCACCATTTCGAGCCCCAGTGAAAGCACCGGTTGGACCCAAAGCCCCTCCTGTGCAAGGCGACCTTTCAGCTGAACTCCAATTGGATGACTTTAAGAGACTGCTGAGAGCAGAGACGGAAGTCCTGGAAGAGAGGAGCAGCGGCAGCGGGAGCAGCTCGTCCGACTCCGACAGCTCCCGGGACAGCGAAGGGGACGAGCCGGCCGCCCGGGCCGCCCCCTCCCAGCCCCCTCACCAGCACCTCAGTCCCAGAAACCCTGTGGCCAAGGGCCCCGGCCGGCCTCGGGGAAACCAGGAGCTGATGGACATCCTGCGAAATGACTTACGATTGAGTGACTCTGGCAGTGACAGCGATGACGAGCGGACGAGCTTCCTGCCTCCGTCTCTTTGCTAGGAGGTCACGTGGAGGCAGCGGGTCGTGAGCAGAGAGCTCACCACCAAGGAGAGCGCTAGGACATTAGTGAGCTCTGAGGCGCTGCCACCAGCCCGAGCAGGAGGGCTCTTGTATACATTATGGGAATGCCTTTGAACAAGTTTGACCTGCATGTGCAGAGTCCATAACTGGGGTGGTTTTGGTTAACGGGGTGGATGGAAAGCATGGACGGTTGGGGGGAGGGAGGATCTTGGTTGTTCAAAGACTGCATGGTAGACATCTTGGCTCTCACGCCTTTGGATGTGTCAATTTCATTGACGAAGCAAATTACTTGGCCTTTGGGGGGAAAGGACCACCCTAAAAGTATGTTAAAGCCTCTTCGAATTACTGCCCGCATCGAGATGAAGGTTGTAGCTTTCCTTGCCTAATTAGACCTAACCTGATAGGCCAGTGAAGCATAGACTTAGGCATAGACTTTCAGAAGCACAGAATACATTGTACGTGATACTGCAAGTGACTTTCTATTTATCTGAACTCATGTTGAAATGATCAAAAAAGTGACGTATGATTATTAAAACCAAGGGGAAAGAAGTCTATCTTCTTCCTACTTAGTGTCAAAAAAAATTCATCCCATCCAGCCTTACCCTCCAAAATGTAATACACAACTCAGGGAGGCTTAGAGAGGCAGATGCACAAAATAGTTAATAACAGAGATGGGAATAAAACTCATGGCTCCAGCACTTTCTATATTGTGCCATAATGTCTCCCCTTCTATTTAATCAAATATTTACTGAACACCTACTGTGTGATGGAGCTTAGGTATGTAGCAAAACTAATGATCTGTGCACATAGAGTAATCAGATAAACACTGAAGCTTTGTACCTAAACTCTGAAAGTCATCAGTACCATTCCACTTCGAGTTTGAACATTGGACAGTGAAATTTGGCTCTGTGCAGGACAGAAGAACACCAAGTGTGGGTGCAGTGATTGGATGAAATTGGAGCTTTGAGTACTGAGTTGATAAAGGAAACCATGAGTCCATGTTCTTTTTGCATTGGACATAATTAATTCAGTGGATTTTCAAAGGAATGGGGTTTTAAAAAAAGAAATAATAGGAATATCTCAGTAGTAGGTTTTTTACATTGTCGTTACTGAGCAAGACAACTTTCAATTGACTTTTTAAAATGTGCTAGGGATGGAAAGTCATGATTGGGCAATGGCAGTGACAAGTGATGCTCATTCTATTCGTCTTTTACTTCAAGTTACTCCCCAGTTTCCAAAATGAAACTTCCCATAACACATTGGAATAATTCCATTTTTACTATAACCTAATATACATCCACATAAGAATATTTCCTTCAAAACCACATAGAAATACATCACCAACACACGCACAGACACAGACACACAATCAAGGAAAAGTGATTCTGGAGTCTTAAGGTTTTCCATTGTCAAAGACAAGCAAATATACACACCACACATAGAAAAACTTGAGATTGCTAGACAATAGAGAAATAACGAATAAGTAGTTTTGATTTCAGTTAAAAATTTCAAGTTTACTGGTATCCAGACCCTCCTGGAACTGAAGAGGACTCCGCAAATGACTTTCTATTTATTTGAACTCATGTTGAAATGGTCAATAAAGTGATGTATGATTATTAAAACCAATGAGAAAAAGTCTATCTTCTTTATACTTAGTATCAAAAAGAATTCATCCAATCAAACCTTGCCCTTAAAAGCAGTACCGACCACAGAGCAAAAGATGATTAGAGTGGGGAGGTAAACTTAGCCTAATAATGACCAGCTATAATTCATCCAGAGGACACATGATGAAATATGCTATCCATGTCCAGAGAGAAAATTGATAAACTCAGTGTAGATTAAGACCTTTCCCCCACACACACACCAGACGATTCAAGGATTTGTTTAGTTCAACTATGCATGTTTTAAGGAGGGGTTTGTTTGTCTTGCTTTCTCAATGCTTGGGGGTTTGGCAGAGAGAAGGAAGTGGGAGAGAGAGGAGGCACACTTTCATTGAAAGAAAAACAAAATTTAAATTAAAAAAAAGACTGCTTATTTTGGAATTGGAGAAGTTCTGTTTCTATCCTGGCTATTTACTACCTACACATATAGCTGAAGAACTAAAATTCATACAAGCCACCCTGATCAAATATAGCCAATCCACTTAATTACTGTCCTAGAGTGTGATTCACTCATTTATTCAACAAACATGGATTATTCACCTACTATAAGTAACCGCTGGTGTGATCCATAGTGTAATATAAGAGGGAATTGAGAAACAGAAAGAGATAGGGACTTCTGAGAAAAGAGTTCATATCCAGTGAAAATATAATGACCAGTGTTGGCCCCAAACAAGCGATGAGAAAATATGCCTTTCCACTTTCATTGGAAAGCTGTAGCACTATGAATGAATACAAATGAACAAAATAATGAATAAATGAATGCATGAATGAATAAGCATTTATTAAACATTCGCTACGTACCAGTGACTCTGTTCAGTGCTGGGACTACAGCCACAAGTAAGCAAAACAGCTCCTATCCTTGAGGACCTTTCAGTCTAATGGAGGAGAACACATAAAGCTAGAGTTGGAAAGGTAAGGAGTCTGCCTACTTCATTGCAGCTTAGAGATAGCTAAAATGCGGCATGGTGGGCTTGATACTAGCTAAGGTGAGGGCAGCTAGCTGGCACAGTAGATAAAGTACTGGGCCTGGAGTCAGGAAAACTCATTTTCTTGAGTTCAAATCTGCCCTCTGCCACTTGCTAGCTATGTGACCCTGAACAACTCACTTAACCTTGTTTGCCTCAGTTTCCTCATCTGCCAAATGTACTGGAGAAGGACATGGCAAACCACTCTAGTATCTTCAACAAGAAAACCCCAAATGGGGACAAGAAGAATTGGACATGACTGAAAGGGCTAAACATGAACAGTTCAGAGCCCATGACTACAGGGATAGGAGTTCAACTTCTAGATGGAAGAGGAGGAGTTATGTTATGGAGTTACAGTCTAAATTGTGGCAAATGTTGTCAGATGTTGTTTGAATTAATTTTGTTTTATGTGTTCTTTTTTCTCTTTGGTGCGAGGAAAGATGTTGGGGTGAGAGTGAGGATACAGTGAAGAGGGGCATGTTCAGAAATGACAATGTCAGAACAAAAAACATCAATAAAACTGTTTCTAAAAAAATCATGAAAAAAGAAATCTAGGTGATAAACTCCAAAATAACTTGTGAGATTTCAATGAGCAAAATGTGTATTTCTTTGAGCAGAGTACCTGGGGGTGAGGGTATGATACCCAATATGGACAGAAGGAGAGGAGGGAGGGAGAGGAGGGAGAAAAGGAAAGAAGAAATAAAGGAGTGAAGGTGCTATGCTCTCCAGCTGGAACTTGCCAGTTGTGGGGCAGCTATTCCTCCACACAGGTTGTTATTTGTGCTTCATTATCTAAGAGGACCATGACATCAGGAAGGTAATGTCATGGCTTAGATTGGATTTAAGTGAGGGAGGGCTCTGTAAAGTTATCAGCCACAAGGAGTTTACAGGCTAGTTGGAAAGACCCATGATACAAGAGTAAGCAGTATAAGACAGTACAAAATTCATTACTCATCTATATGATATAAATTGCATATTCTGTTCAGAATACAAGATGGATGACAGGTGAAAAGCCAGTTGGAAATAACACTGGGCCCCCCAAAAAAACTGGGTTCAACTTCTGGCTTTGATATTTGACAGCAATGGGATCTTAAATAAATCAGTTAGTTGCTGAGTCTCAGTTGATAAAATTGATAAAATAAGGGTAATACTTACATTACCCACCTCTAAGTATTATTCCTCTATGATGAATTCCCCTTCTTAGTCAGGCCTTTGCTAAGCACCCCACCACCAACAATTGAAAATGTTTTTTCTCGTCAAAATTTTCTAGGATACTTTGTCTAAATTTCTCTACTTTTTCCCTTTATTCTCTACTTTTTATTATCTTTTTCTGTAATGATTGTAGTTATGGAATTACGCTCCACTGAAATTCTGGATTAACTCTGTCTACAGAGTAAATTCATGGAAAATGCCTTAAAGCTGGACTTCTTTTCCCAGGATACCTTTGCTTCTTTTATAAATCACCTTGATTAATGATCATGCTTGTCAAACAAAATTCTCCCTAGATTTATCTGTACAGGAGTTTGGCTTAAGGATGGGACTCCACTGAGGATTCCACTCACTTATATGCTAATTAGCAAAGGTGCTAGCTATTTAAATTATTTCCTCTCTACTTAAGGATTGTGGTTCACTCTTTTTGTGACTCCATTTGGGATTTTCTTGGAAAAGACGCTGGAGTAGTTTGCCCTTTCCTTCTCCAACTCATTTCCCAGAGGAGGAAACTGAAGCAAACACGGTTGGCTGACTTGCCCAGGGTCACACAGCTACTAGGTGTCTGAGGCCAAAGTGGAACTCAGGAAGATGAGTCTTCCTGATTCCAATCCCAATGCTCTGTCCACTGAGCCCCCTGGATGCCTACTTAGCATTAGGTCAATATTCATCTTCTTGTGGCTAACAAACTGCCCAAAACTATGTTGCCAGGAGAAAATGTCTGACCCTGGACTTCCTTAATTCTGAATTGATATTGGTGATACTACAATCTTGAGGTAACAGGGTACTGTTGCTCTCCTGATGTCAGGGATGTGTATAGGGGCTCCTGCCAGAGTGCCATTGTAGAATAATGATGATATCCCAGGGCTAAACCCGTAATAGAGGAGGCTCAATGCAGTGATCTAAAGGACTTATGATAAAAAATGCTATCCACCTTGACATAAAAAACTGATGGAGTCTGAATGCAGATTGAGGCGTATTTTTAAAATTTTACTATTCTTTTTGGGGTCTGCATTTTCCTTTGCAGTATGGCTAATATGGACATGTTTTGAGTGACTATACAATTATAATCTCTATGAAATTGCTTACCTTCTAAAAGAGGAGTGATAGCGAGGGAGAAAAAAGATTTTAACTCAAAAGTTGAAATAATGGATGCTACAATTTTTTGTTTATATGTAATTGAGAAAAATAAAAGAAAAATTAAATGAAAAAAGAAAAAGAAAAAATGATGCTCTGTACAATTCATTCAAGAAAGATAATAAAATGTATAATTAATTTTAAAAAGGATTCCATGACTAATGTATAATAATGTTTAACATCATTGTACATGTACAATCTATATCAGATTGCTCGATATCTTGGGGAGGAGGTAGGGAAGGGAGGGAGGGAGGAAGAAAATCTGGAACTCAAAATCTTAAAAAAAATGAATGTTGAAAACTGTCTTTACATGTATTTTGGCGGGGGAAAATTAAATACTTTTAGGAAGGGGGAAAAAAGGATGTTGGTCTTTGAGTGAGAAACACTACTATTGAGGACGACAGTAGATTCAGGGAACTTCCACTAAATCAGAAAATATGTCTCCAGAAATAAATGTAATTTGAATAATTTGAATAAATAAGACCTCGAGAGATGAGTAGAGGGTAGGAAATGGAGGTGAGACATCTTACAAAATAAACTTTTATTGTTGCCTTCTGTTTTTGTAGCCTCGTTCTTCCCCTGTACACCTTCTTTTGCCTCTTGTGAGACCTATCACACCAGAGAAGCCATTTCAAAACAATAGTGAGGCTGTCATTATATTTCCAATTAAAAATCTGATCATTTCTACCCAATCCCCACTGACTAGAAGGATTGAAGGGCAAGACCACTCTGGTCTAAAGGGTCTAGGTGTAAACACCATTGGGAACTTTGAGATCCATAATTCTGAAAAAGGAAAAAGGTGAGAACTCAGGCCCATTATAGAGACTAGAAGCACTTTGGGACATGGGGGTTGTCCCCTTTTGAGAGACGGGTAGAAAGAGGACCTGAAAGGGGAAAGTGGCAAAAAAAAAAAGGAACCAACAAATTTGTTCACAAATCTTTTGCTGGTAGAGCTCTGAGAAAAGAGCTAGCTTTACTTTTTCTGAGTGGAATGTCTGAGAAGAAAGGAATATGAAGTGAGTTTTTCAAAAGAAAGAAAGGAAGGAACATATACATATATATATATAAATATATACATATTTATATATAATATATATATATTTATATATAATATATATACATATATATTATATATATATATATATATATATAATAAAAGCCTCTTTGTTCCAGTCAGTGAAAACTAACAGTGAGAGGTGATGAAAAAAAGGGAGGCTCAGGGGGAAATACCAAAATTTAATTTATGTGTTCCTTATGGGGGTGGGGATGAGGGGGGAAGAGATGATGATTGGGAGTTTTCCTTGCCCTGTTTCCATCTCACAACAGCAGAATATCAGAAATGTGATGGTCCTGATTCTTGGAAATGAGATGGCTTCTTGCCAAATAATCAAGTCAGGTAGGATAATCAGAGACCTTTGCAAGTCCTAAGAAGAAGCAGAGATGTTTAAGAGATGGCGAAGTTGAATTGTGGGATTAGAAGAAAGGTGAGAACTCGGATGCAGAGCAGAGCCGGAAGCCCTCTCTAGACCCGAGATCTCACCTTTTGGGGGTGGAGTAAAGGGAGGGGCTAGGCAGAGGAGGACACCTTAAGAGGCAGCCACAGCTCAGCTGCTACCAGAGCTCCAGGGGAAGGGAAGAGCTAGCATTCTCTGTCCTCTCCTGAGGGGAATATCTCAAAAGGAAGGAATCAGAGTCCTAGGAACATGGATGCAAGAACCTTAATTGAAAACCTCAAAGCAGATCTCACTTGCTCTATCTGCCTGGGTTACTTCACTGACCCAGTGACTGTCAAATGTGGCCATAACTTTTGTACACAGTGTCTTCTCCAGTGCAGGCAGGGAGCCAATGATACCTTAATGTGTCCAGAGTGCAGAACAGTCATCAAAGACAGTGACTTGGTGCCCAACAATAATCTGCAGAGTCTGTCCATAACTAGCAAAATCCTCAGACCTCATTTGCTGAAGAGCATGGTGGGCCTGACTACTTGTGATCAACACTGGGAAAAAGAGAAATTCTTCTGTGAGGAAGACCAGAGGGTCCTCTGTGATTCCTGTTTATTAGCCCAAGAGCACAAAGATCACCAAGTGCTTCCCTTGGACACAGCTACCGACAAGGGCAAAAACAAGCTTCGGGAGACACATAGTCTCTTACAGAAAAAAGAAGAGGAATTTAAAACTGCATTACACAAGGTGAGAGAAAGAGAGACACGCTGTAAGGATGATGCCTACACTCTGAAACAGTCCATTATTTCTGAATATGAGAAGATGCACCAGTTCTTATGGGATGAAGAATATCAACACTTGCAAAGACTGGATGAAAAATTCAGAGACAACCTGTTCAAACTGGAGGAGAGCAAGGCTAACCTATCCCGACAAATCCAGAATCTACAGCAAATGATTTTAGAAGTAGAGGACAATTTGGACAAGGTGCCCTTGGAAATGCTCCAGGGCATGATGGGCACTTTGAAAAGGAGTGAGGAGTCACTTCTTCAAGAACCAGAGCTTGCTTCCTCTGCCTGGCTCACCTTCCCCATCACAGGCTTGAGAGAAGTGCTCAGGACTTTCCAGACAGATATAACTCTTGATCCTGAATCAGCCAATCCTTATCTCATCCTGTCTGAAGATTTGAAGAGTGTCCAGTATGGAAGTATCCCTCAGGACCTGCCTGACAGTAAAGATAGATTTGAATGTGTTCTTGCCGTTTTGGGGGCCCAGACCTTCACCTCAGGCAAACACTATTGGGAAGTGCATGTAGGAGATAAGACAGAGTGGGAGTTGGGCATCTGTAAAGATTCAGTTAGCAGAAAGGAGAAGCTCTCTTCCTCTTCTGAGGATGTAAAGACAATATTAGGCTGCACACGGAGAAACTGTTTCCTCCTCTGGAATTCACAAATGGGCTTTCAGTCCAGCCCACCTATTCAAAGAATGGGCATTTTTCTTGATTATGAAAAGGGACACATAGCATTTTATGATGTCACAGAAGGATCCCTTATCCACAGTTTCTCCAACATAGCCTTTGAAGGGCCTCTTCGCCCTTACTTCTCTCCTTGCCGTCCTAATAAGGAAAGTAGGCCTGGATCACTCACTATCTGCACAGGAGAGTAATCAGCAGGGAGCTATCAATGTGGCTAATTACTAAGGCTGACTCTGTATGAGGAGTGACTGAACATGCCATGACACTGCAAGTGACTTTCTTTTTATTTGAACTCACGTTGATCAATAAAGTGATGTGTGATTATAAAAACCAATGAGAATAAAGTCTTTCTTATTAATACTATGTATCAAAAAAATTCACCCCATCAAACCTTACCCCCAGAAGTAATACACAACAAGGACAAAAGAGGTTTGGAGTAGGGAGGCCAGGTGCAAGCAAAGATGAAATGGGGTTTTATGGGGAGGCCTTCTGCTGCTAATTGATTATGTGACATTGTACAAGTCACTTCTTGGTAAAATGAAACCATTGCACTAGAGCTGAGGTGTGGAACCTGCTGCTTGGAGGACACATGTGGTTCATGAAGTCCTCAATTGCATCCCTTTGACTGAATCCAAACAACACTGAACAAATCCCCTCAATGATGGGATTTGTTCTGTAAAACTTGGACTCAGTCAAAAGCCCTAGCCAAGGACCAAGAAGGCCAAATGTGGCCTGGAGGCTACAGGTTCCCCAGCCCTTCAGTAGATTATCTCTAAGGTCCATTCTAATAAAATGTTCCTGCAGTCAATGATGCTGTTGTGTTCTATCCTATCCTATCCTATCTGATCCATAAGTGATAATGCTCTCTGACTGGAAAGAGGCAGAAGAGACGGGTTACCTGAGGATAGGAGGAAGACAATGTTAGGGAGCTGATTACCAAAGAGTAGTTGGTTCTTGATAGACTCTTGGGAGGGGTTCTTAACCTTGTCTGTGAATGGACCCCTTTGGCAGCCTTATAAATCGTATGGAACCTTGATCAGGATAACATTTTAAATAACTGAAAGAAATGCTAAGTTTCAATTAGAAGACAGTGAAATTAATGATGTAATTTCTTACTCCATCCAAGTGCAAGATTCTCTGATGGAGCTCTGCTTGAGATGTTTAATCATGATCTCTCTGGTTCTCTCCCAGTTCTAACATTCCATAGACCCTTAAGTTCAGTAACTCTCTCTAGGGTCAAGAAAGACCTCTTCTTGATGGGGACATGCCTTTTTTCCTTATGAAAAATGTCAGGCAGACTTTTTTAGGCAGATTTTTTTTGTCACAACTTTGTGATTTGGATTTGGAGTCCAAAAGCTAGGCTTACCTCCCACCTTCATTGTTTTTTATCTGAGTTACTATGGGCAAGTCACTAAGTTTTTGGTTCCTCAGTATCCTTTTAACTACAGCTCCAGGGCTGGACTGGATTAAACTAGGAGTTCTTAACCTGGAGTCCCAGACCCCCAGGGAGTCAATGTATGGATTTCAAGGGGTAGGGGTTCTGTCAACTTGGATTTTTTAAAAAGACATCTTTATTTCCACTAACAGTTAACAGGAAAATTTGTATTTCTTTCAATTACTTAAAAAGCATTATCAGGATCAGGGGTCCATAGGCTTCACCTGATTGCCAAAGGGGACGATGACAAAAAAGGTAAAGAATCCTTAGAAAAAGCAATCCCTGAGGTTGTTCCCGGTCTAAAGTCTATTATCCAAGTTAAACACTCCCCCGTAGGAGGGTAGAAGCACCTGAGAATGGTTCATCTTGAAAACAGGGTTGTGAGGGAGAATAAGCAACCCAACCATGTTGTATAATTGTTCATTAACCCTAGAGTGGGTCTGTGTTCATGGCCCTGACTTTCTTCATTTGAGAACCCAAGGAACTTGGTAAGAGGAATGCTGTGCAGCAGGATCAGAAAGGGAGAAACTGAGTGAGTGCAAGGGGACACCAGGCTGGCCCCAATCTAAGAATTGGACACCCAGAGAAAGGGACAAGGAGGATGTTAGATTTCGTGGCCTTCAGAAGGGAAGGTAACAGAATCCTAGTGCTGGGCAATAGGGTAAAGGAACCAACAACCAAAAAGGACAGAGGCAAATTTTGTTTGGATGCTAAGTTTACACATTAATACTGTGTAGAGCACTTCTTTTTTATGCCATGGACCTCTTTCACAATCTGGTGACACCTATAGACTCATTCTCAAAATAACATTTTTAAATAATTGAAGGAAATGGTAAATTCCATCAACCATAAAGGACAGAATCAACTTCTATCTGGATGCTAAGTTTATATCAGTCATAGCTTCTTCGGTGGTTCTTCAACTGTGAGTTGTGACTCAATGTGAGGTCTCAAAAAATGTGGAAGAGTAAAAGGTTTCTGAACTTGCAAGAACCAAAAATTAATTAAAAATTAAATGCCTAATGAATCTGAGGTGCTTCTGGTCACCCCTTGGTTCTGAACAAAAAGAATGCCCACAAAGCATGCCCACTATGTACTTCCCATGCCTTCAGGCCACCCAAGGGCAACAAACCCTGTTTCTTAGGACAGTGGGCTGGTCTCTCTAGAGCTAGAAGGTGTTTCAGAGACCTTATGGTATTCCTCCCTCCTTGTACAAGTAAGCACATTAAGACACAGGGAGATTAATTTGACCAAGCTCTCTATAAGTAGCAAGATTAGAGGTGGGATGTTCAGGTGTGGATCAAACTAAGACCTCTGTGAGGTCACTTCTTGGTCTGAGATTCTGTCCATCATTGTCACTTACTTCTTGGAAAGAATGTTGTGAATTGCTCCAGTCATTCTGGAAAGCCATTTGGAACTGTGCCCCCAAAACAATTTAATTGTGCCTAGCTTTGGACCCAGAGGTGGCTCTAATAGGACTATACCCCAAAGAGATGTAAGGAAGAAGAAAAGGACACCATAAATACAATAACATTTACAATGGCTCTTTTGAGCATAGCAAAAAAAAAAAATGGAAACCAAGGGAGTGTCCATCATTTGGGGAATGGCTTGAAAACTTAAGATACATTGATGAGATGGAATACTATTGTGCTATCAGAAATTATAAGGTTTTAGGGAAACCTGGGAAGATTTGTATAAACTGATGCAGACTAAAGTGAGCATAACAGGAACCATTTACAAAATAACAATATTGTAAAGGCAAAGGACTTTTAAAAACTTAGCCTAATAATGATGAGCCATAATTCATCCAGAGGACACATGGTGAAATGTGCTATCCACGTTCAGAGAGAAAAGTGATAGACTCAATGTAGATTAAGGCCTTTTTATCCCCCACACAAGGCAATTCCAGGACTTGTTTAGTTCAACTATACATGTTTTTAAAAGGTGTTTGTTTGTCTTGTTTTCTCAGTGGTTGGGAAAGGGGTGGAGAGAAGGAAGTGGGAATCAGAAGAGGGGAACTTTCTACCCTCCCCCCCATTTCAAGATGGCATATATTCTGATTGCCTCATTCACCAGGCTGCCCTCCCCTCTTTCACCCCACTGCCCCCCATTCCTTTCCCCTTACTTTCTTGTAGGGCAGGATAGCTTTTAAAACTTTGAGTTCCAAATTCTCTCCCCTCTTCCCTTCCCACCCACCCTCCCTAGGAAGGCAAGCCATTCAACATAGATCACACATGTATCATTATGTAAAACACTTCCACAATGCTCATGTTGTGAAAGGCTAACTATATTTCCTTCCATCCGTTCCTGTCCCCTTTTATTCAGTTTTCTCCTTGACCCTGTCCCTTTTCAAAAGTGTTTGCTTTTGATTACCTCTTCCCACTATCTGCCCTCACTTCTATCATCTTCCCCTTACTTTCCTCTGGAGTAAGATACCCAATCGAGGGTGTATGTTATTCCCTCCTCAAGTTGGATCTGATGAGAGTTTGATTTACTCATTCCCCCTCACCTACCTCCTCTTCCCTTCCAACAGAACTGCTTTTTCTTGCCACTTTTTAAAAAATCTTTGATTTGATTTATTTATTTATTTTAACATTTATAAGTTTAATTATTTTATTAAAGATCTTTATTAAAAAACTTATTTAGTTTCACAAATTTTAATATTAAATTTTAAATGCTAACTTTAACAAGCTGGGGTGCCCCATCATTATGCACTGCATGTGCAACACTTTCTAGATGATACTTTTTTAAAAATTTATTTAATATATTTAGTTTTCAGCATTGATTTTCATAAAAGTTTGAATTACAAATTTTTTCCCCATTTCTACCCTCCCCCCACTCCAAGATGGCATATATTCTGGTTGCCCCATTCCTCAGTCAGCCCTCCTATCTGTCACCCCACTCCCCTCCCATCCCCCTTTCCCTTCTTCTCTTGTAGGGCAAGATAAATTTCTATGCCCCATTGCCTGTGTATCTCATTTTCCAGTTGCATGCAAAAACTTTTTTGTTGTTGTTGTTTTCGAATGTCTGTTTTTAAAACTTTGAGTTCCAAATTCTCTCCCCTCTTCCCTCCCCACCCACCCTCCCCAAGAAGGCAAGTAATTCAACACAGGCCACTTGTGTATCATTATGTAAAACCCTTCCACAATACTCATGTTGTGAAAGATTAACTATGTTTTGCTCCTTCCTAACCTATCCCCCCTTACTGAATTTTCTCCCTTGACCCTGTCCCTTTTTGAAAGTGTTTGTTTTTGATTACCTCCTCCCCCCACCTACCCTCCCCTCTATCATCCCCCCTTCTTTATCTTCTTCCTCCTTCTTTCCTGTGGGGTAAGATACCCAGTTGAGTGTGTATGGTATTCCCTCCTCAGGTCAAATCCAATGAGAGAAAGATTTACTCATTCCCCCTCACCTGCCCCCTCCTCACCTCCCACAGAACCACTCTCTCTTGCCACTTTTATGTAAGATAATTTACCCCATTCTATCTCTCCCTTTCTCCCTCTCTCAATAATTCCTCTCTCATCCCTTACATTGATTTTGTTCTTTTATTTTTTTTTTGAGTTTATTTTCTTTTATTTTTTTTAATTTATTTAACATATTTAGTTTTCAGCATTGATTTTCACAAGAGTTTGGATTACAAATTTTCTCCCCATTTCTACCCTCCCCCCCACTACAAGATGGCATATATTCTGGTTGCCCTGTTCCCCAGTCAGTGCTCCCCTCTGTCACCCCACTCCCCTCCCATCCCCTTTTCCCTTCCTTTCTTGTAGGGCAAGATAAATTTTTACGCCCCATTGCCTGTGTATCTTATTTTCTTGTTGCATGCAAAAACATTTTTGTTTGTTTTTGAACATCTGTTTTTAAAACTTTGAGTTCCAAATTCTCTCCCCTCTTCCCTTCCCACCCACCCTCCCTAAGAAGTCAAGCAATTCAACATAGGCCACATGTGTATCATTATGTATAACCCTTCCACAATACTCATGTTGTGAAAGACTAACTATATTTTGCTCCTTCCCAACCCATCCCCCTTTATTGAATTTTCTCCCTTGACCCTGTCCCCTTTTGAAAGTGTTTGTTTTTGACTACCTCCACCCCCATCTGCCCTCCCCTCCATCATCCCCCCCATTTTTTTTTATCTTCTTCCCTCTTCTTTCCTGTGGGGTAAGATTCCCAATTGGGTATGTATGGTATTCCCTCCTTAGGCCAAATCTGATGAGAGCGATGTTCACTCATTCCCCCCTCATCCGCCCTCTCCCCTCCTCCCACAGAACTGCTTCCTCTTGCCACCTTTATGGGAGATAATCCATCCCATTCTATCTCTCCTTATCTCCCTCTCTCAGTATGTTCCTCTCTCATCCCTTAATTTGATTTTATTTCTTTTGGATATCTTCCCTTCATCTTCAACTCACCCTGTGTCCACTCTCTCCCCTCTCTCTCTCTCTCTTTCTCTCTCTCTCTCTCTCTCTCTCTCTCTCTCTCTCTCTCTTTCTATATATATATATATAGATACATACACACATACATATATACATACATACACATTCACCCATATATATACATAAACATATATGTATGCATATTCCCTTCAGCTACCCTAATACTGAGGCCTCATGAATCATACACATCATCTTTCTATGTAGGAATGTAAACAAAACAGTTCAACTTTAGTAAGTCCCTTATGATTTCTCCCTCCTGTTTATCTTTTCATGCTTCTCCTGATTGTTGTGTTTGAAAGTTGAATTTTCTATTCAGCTCTGGTCTTTTCACTGAGAAAGCTTGAAAGTCCTCTATTTTATTGAAAGTCTCTATTTTGCCCTGGAGCATGATACTCAGTTTTGCTGGGTAGGTGATTCTCGGTTTTAACCCTAGCTCCATTGACCTTCAGAATATTGTATTCTAAGCCCTTTGGTCCCTTAATGTGGAAGCTGCCAGATCCTGTGTTGTCTTGATTGTTTTTCCACAATATTCGAATTGTTTCTCTCTGGCTGCTTGCAGTATTTTCTCCTTGACCTGGGAGCTCTGGAATTTGGCGACAATGTTCCCAGGAGTTTTCTTTTTGGGATCTATTTGAGGAGGCGATCTGTGGATTCTTTCAATTTCCACCCCACTCTCTGGCTCTAGAATATCAGGGCAATTCTCCTTGATAATTTCCTGAAAGATGATATCCAGGCTCCCTCCTTGATCATGGCTTTCAGGTAGTCCAGCAATTTTTAAATTATCTCTCCTGGATCTATTCTACAGGTCAGTGGTTTTTGCAATGAGACACTTGACATTGTCTTCCATTTTTTCATTCCTTTGGTTCTGTTTTACAACATGTTGACTTCTCATCAAGTCACTAGCTTCCACTTGCTCCAATCTCATTTTTAAGGTAGTATTTTCTTCAGTGGTCTTTTGGACCTCCTTTTCCATTTGGCCAATTCTGCCTTTCAAGGCATTCCTCTCCCCACTGGCCTCTTGGAGCTCCTCTGCCATTTGAGTCAGTCTATTTTTTTAAAGTGTTGTTTTCTTCAATATTTTTTTCAGTATCTTTTGGGTCTCCTTTAGCAAGTCACTGACTTGCTTTTCATGGTTTTCTTGCATCATTCCCATTTCTCATCCCAATTTTTCCTCCACTTCTCTAACTTGCTTTTCCAACTCCTTCTTGAGCTCCTCCATGGCCTGAGACCAGTTCATGTTTTTCTTGGAGGCTTTTGCCTCTGTTGACTTCTTCAGGCCATATGTTTTGGTCTTCTTTGCCACCAAAGAAAGATTCCAAAGTCTGAGACCGAATCTGGGTGCGTCTTCACTGCCTGGCCATGTTCCCAGCCAACTTCTTTGACCCTTGAGTTTTTCAGCAGAGTATGACTGCTTGTAGAGCAAAGAGTACTTTGTTCCAAGCTTGAGGGGATGCACTGTTGATTTCAGAGCTATTTCTATATAGCTAGCTCTGCCACCCCAGCAGTCCTCCTTCCTCAAGAACCACCAACCGGAACTTGATGCAAATCTTCAGCAGGCTCTTCATTCTTGCTCTGATCTGCCACTTAATTCCTCCCACCACGTGGGCCTGGGGCCGGAAGTAACTGCAGCTGTGGTTCTGTAGCTGCACCTCCCCAGCTGCCCCTGGGGTGGTGGCCGAACCTCGAACTCTGTCCCCCACAGCTTTTCCCACTAACCTTCTCTGTTGTCTTTGGTGTTTGTGGGTTGAGAAGTCTGGTAACTGCCACAGCTCACTGATTCAGGGTGCTAGGGCCTGTTCTGCTTGGCTCCTGGTCTGGCTGGTCCTGCTGCCTCCCATGCTGAGCTCCGCTCCCCTCCACTCCGTGCTCGATAGACCTCATCCAGCAACCATCCAGGCTGTCCTGGGCTGGATCACTGCTTCCCTCTGCTATTTTGTGGGTTAGTTCCCCACATCTCTGAGAAGCAGTAGGGTATAATGGAAAATGCATGAATTCTCAAGGCAAGAGGACCTGGCTTCAGATCCTGCTTCTGATGCTACTACGTTATTTATGTAGGTTGCAAAGGCTTTCCTGGACCTCATCTCTGGATCTAGGATCTTGTGAAGGCAGTCTTCCTTCCAGTGTCCAATGGTTCTTCATTCATCATTTGGCCTCAAGTGCTTGCTCAGCACTCCTCGGTCCACACGCGGGTCGGGTCGGCTCTGCTACCAGCAGCTCCTGCTTCCGCTTCGGCTGTAGCTGTCTCTGGCTCCAACAAAAAAAATCCTCTTGCTACTTTTATGCGAGATAATTTACCCCCTTCTATCTCTCCTTTTCTCCCTCTCTTAATATATTCCTCTTTCACCCCTTAAATTTATTTCATTTTTTTTAGATATCATCCCTTCATATTCAACTCATCCTGTACCCTCTGTCTATATTCCTTTCAACTCCCCTAATACTGAGAAAGGTCTCCTGAATTACACACATCATCTTTCCATGTAGGAATGTAAACATAGCAGTTCAACTTTAGTAAGTCCCTTATGAATTCTCTTTCTTGTTTACCTTTTCATGGTTCTCTTGATTCTTGTATTTGAAAGTCAAGTTTTCTATGAAGTTCTGGTCTTTTCATTAAGAAAGCTTGAACGTCCTCTATTTTATTGAAAATCCATATTTTGTTTTGGGGCATTATACTCAATTTTTCTGGGTTGGTGATTAATCCTAGCTCTTTTGACCTCCAGAATATTCCAAGCATTTCCATCGCTTAATGTAGAAGCTGCTAGATCTTGTATTATTCTGATTGTGTTTCCACAATATTCAAATTGTTTCTTTCTGGTTGCTTTCAGTATTTTCTCCTTGATCTGGGAGCTCTGGAATTTGGTGACAATATTCCTGGGAGTTTTCTTTTTGGGATCTTCTTCAGGAGGTGATGGGTGGATTCTTTCAATTTCTATTTTACCCTCGGGCTCTAGAATATCAGGACAGTTTGTCTAGGCTCTTTTTTTGATCTTGGCTTTCAGGTAATGCAATAATGTTTAAATTATCTTTCCTGGATCTATTTTCCAGGTCAAGGGTTTTTCCAAAGAGATATTTCACATTGTCTTCCATTTTTTCATTCCTTTGGTTCTGTTTTATAATATCTAGATTTCTCATAAAGTCATCAGCTTCCACTTCCTCCAATCTAATTTTTAAGGTAGTATTTTCTTCATTGGTCTTTTGGACCTCCTTTTCCATTTGGCCAATTCTGCTTTTCAAGGCATTATCCTCCTCATTGGCTTTTTGGAGCTCTTTTGCCATTTGAGTTAGTCTATTTTTTAAGATGTTATTTTCTTCAGTATTTTTTGAGGTCTTCTTTAGGAAGTCATTGACTTGTTTTTCATGGTTTTCTTGCATCACTCTCATTTCTCTTCCTAATTTTCCCCCTACTTCTCTAACTTGCTTTTCCAACTCCTTTTTGAGCTCTGCTATATCCTGAGACCACTTCATGTTTTTCTTGGAGGCTTTTGATGTAGGCTCTTTGACTTCGTTGACTTCTTCTGGCTGTATGTTGGTCTTCTTTGTCACCAAAGAAAGATTCCCAAGTCTGAGTCTGAATCTGAGTTTGTTTTCGCTGCCTGGCCATGTTCCCAGCCAACTTACTTGACCCTTGAGTTTTTCCTACGGGTAGGACTCCTTGTAGAGTATAGAGTACTTTGGTCCAAGCTCGAGGGGCTGCACTGTTGTTTTCAGAGTTATTTCTACACAGCAAGCTCTGCCACCCCAGCGCTCTTCCTCCCCCAAGAACCAACCCAGATGGAACTCAGATTTAAGCTAGCTCTGCACTCCAGCTCAGATCAGCCACTGAATTCCTCCCTCCAGGTGGACCCGGGGACACAAGCAACTGCAGCTATAGCTCTGTAAGCAGCCTCAGTGCTGCATCACCTTCGCTGCCCCTGGGGCAATGGCCAAACCCTGAACTCCTTTCACTCTGACCCAGTAGCTTTTCCCACTAATCTTCTCTGTTGTCTTTGGTGTTTGTGGGTTGAGAAGTCTGGTAACTACCACAGCTCACTGATTCAGGGCTCTAGGGCCTGATCCACCTGGTTCCCAGTCTGGTTGGTCCAGGCGTGGCTCACGAAGGGCTCTGGCCCACTTGGTTCCCAGCTCCATGCGATAGACCTTACGTGGCAACCATCCAGGCTGTCCCGGGCTGAAGCCCTGCTTCCCTCTGCTATTTCATGGCTTCTACAATTCTAGAATTTGTTCAGAGCCATTTTTATAGGTGTTTGGAGGGACCTGGGGGGGAGCTCACGCAAGTCCCTGCTTTCTAGCTGCCATCTTGGCTCTGCCCTGACTCATTCATTTAACAAACATGGATTATATACCTACTGTGTGCAAATCACTGATTTAACCCATAGTGTACTGTAATAGGGAATTGAGAGAGAGAAAGAGAAAGGGTGTTCCGAGAAAACATTTCATATCCCGTGAAAATACAATGACCATTCTTGGCCTAAAACAAGAGTTGATGTAACCTTGGACCCAGTCAGTGAATATTAACAGTGAGAGGGGACAAAAAAGAGAGGCTCAGAGGAAAAAGTTTAATACCTGTGCTGGTTATTGGGGGTGGGGGTGGGTGGGGGGCTGGTTAGGGGAAGAGATTATGATTGCTCGTTTTCTTTTTCCCTGTTTCCTTCTCAGAACATCAGAAAAGTGATGGTCCTGATGCTTGGAAATGACATGCTTCTGGCTAAATGATCCAGTTACGTAGGATAACCAGAGACCTTTGTAAATTCTGAGAGGAAGCAAAGGTGTTTTCTTCCCGAGAGGACGATGCTCAATTGTGGAAACAAAGGTGAGAAGTCAAACGCAGAGCAGAGCCCCTAAGCCCACTCCAGACCCCAGGTCCTGCCTTTTGTGGGGTGGAGTAAAGGGCGGGGCTAAGCAGAGCAGGACACCTTAAAAGGCCCGGAAAGCTCTGGCTAATATCTGCTGCTGTCAGAGTTCCAGGGGAAGAGCTAGCATTCTCTGACCTCTCCTGAGGGGATTAGCTGAGAAAGAAGGAAGCAGACTCCTAGGAACATGGATGCAGGAGCTGGCATTGAAAACCTCAGGCACAGGGGTCCGACCGGGCACTGCCTGGAGGTTGCCTCCCTCGTTGGGGAAAGGGCCAGGAACCGCACTGCGAACCTGCTGCTGGACCGCGAGCCGCACGTCCTGAAGCTGGGCGAGAGCTTCGCCAAGAGGCTCAAGTCCTCCTTCCACACCATCCGCTATCATGTGAAACCACGAGCCATAGGCATTTCACGTAATGGAGAACTCCAGCTTGGAAAAGGAGATGAAGTCACAATTACACTACCACGCGTTGCTGGATCGACGCCTCCGATGACTGTGTTCAAAGGCAACAAAAGACCATATGGGACAGACTGTGTTCTCATCATCAATCACGACACTGGGGAATACGTGCTGAAAAAATTCTGTAGCCGCATCCAGGTCAAGAAGATGAGAACCGAGGGAAGCAGCGAAATCGAGGCGCGGAGGCAACGACAGCCCCCTGCTGGGGCACCATTTCGAGCCCCAGTGAAAGCACCAGTTGGACCCAAAGCCTCTCCTGTGCAAGACGACCTTTCGGCTGAACTGCAATTGGATGACTTTAAGAAACTGCTGAGAGCAGAGATGGAAATCCTGGAAGAGAGGAGCAGCGGCAGCGGGAGCAGCTCGTCCGACTCCAACAGCTCCCGGGACAGCGAAGGGGACGAGCCGGCCGCCCGGGCCGCCCCCTCCCAGCCTCCTCACCAGCACCTCAGTCCCAGAAACCCTGTAGCCAAGGGCCCCGGCCAGCCTCGGGGAAACCAGGAGCTGATGGACATCCTGCGAAATGACTTACAATTGAGTGACTCTGGCAGTGACAGCGATGACGAGCGGACGAGCTTCCTGCCTCCGTCTCTTTGCTAGGAGATCACGTGGAGGCAGCAGGCCGCGAGCAGAGAGCTCACCACCGAGGAGAGCGCTAGGACATTAGCGAGCACTGAGGCGCTGTCACCAGCCCGAGCAGGAGTGCTCTTGCGTACATTATGGGAATGCCTTTGGACAAGCTTGACCTGCATCTGCAGAGTCAATAACTTGGAGGGCTGTTTTGGATTAAGGTTGTGGTTGGAAAATCTGAGCAGTTGGGCGAGGAGTGATCTCAGTTGTTCAAAGGTTGAGTGGTAGACATCCTTGGCAGTCCCGAGTTTGGACACGTCATCTTCATTGCCCACGCAAATTACTTGGCCTTTGGGGGAAAAGGAGCACCCCCAAAATGTGTTAAAGCCTCTTCTAATTATTGCCCACGTGGAGAAGGGTGTAGCCTTCCTTGCCTAATTAGGTTTGACCTGATAGTCCCGTGAAGACAGACTTAGGCATAGACTTTCAGAAGCACGGAGAACACTAAATATGATACTGCAAGTGACTTTCTATCTATTTGAACTCATGTCAATAAAGGTCAATAAAGTGCTGTATGATTAGTTAAAATAATCAGAATAAAATCTGTCTTGTTTATGCTTAGTATCAAAAAACAAGTCATCCCTTCAAATCTTACCCCTCAAAGTAATATACCACACAGTGAGGCTTAGAGAGGCAGATGCACGCAGCTAGTTAATAACAGAGATCGGAATAAAACCCAAGGTTCCAGCACTTTCTGTATGGTACCCTAATGCCTCCCCTTGTATTTAATCAAATATTTACTGAACATTTACTGCGTGCAAAGCATGTAGCAAAACCAATGATCTCTGTACAGAGATACACATTGGAGCTTTGTACCTACACTGTGAAAGCCGCCACCACCATTTTACTTCTAGTTTGAATGTGGGCCGCTAAATGTTAGCTCCATACAAGACAGAAGAGGCGTAAGTAGGTGCAGTGACTGGATGAAATGGGAGGTTTTAGTGCCAAGCTGATAAGGGAAAACCAGGAGCCCAAGTTCAGCTTTCATTGGACATGTTTATTTTTTTAAAGGAAACAATAGAAATAGTTCTGAGTAGTAGGTATTTTAAATTGTAACCACTGAGCCAGACAAGTTACAGTTAACTGGGGTAGAATGTGACGCTTGGGAAATGGTAATGCCAAGTGATGCTCATTCTACCGCTCTTTCACTTCAACCCTCACCTGAGTTTCCAAGATGCCACCTACCATAACACATTGGAAAAATTCCATTTTGCTCTAAGCTAATATACATCCACATCAGAATATTTCTTTCAAAACATCATATAAATACATCACACACACACACACACACACACACACACACACACACACACACACATGCACTGACATAGCCTAATAAATGTTACCTTGATTAAGGAAAAAGAATTCTTAAGTTGTCCCACTGTCAAAGACGAGCAAATATAAACACCGCACACATATAAACCATGAGATTGTTACAGACCAGCGGGAAATACAAAGTAAGTAGATTTGATTTTAGGTAAAAATTTGTACTTTGCTGGCATCCAAACCCTCCTGTGACTGAACATGACACTGCAAGTGACTTTCTGTTTATTTGAGTTCATACTGAAATCGTGAATAAAGTGCTGTGTGATTATTAAAACCAACGGGAAAAACATCTTTCTTCTTTATGCTTAGTATCAAAAAAAAATTTATCCCATCAGACATTACTCCCCAAAGTAATACACAACACAGGGGAAAAGAGGTTTGGATTGGAGAAGCCAAATGCAAGCAAAAAGAAATCTGGGTTTTCCAAGGAGGCATTCTGCTGCTAAATGATTGTGTGATCTTGTACAAGTTGCTTCTCTGTAAAATGAAGTCATCGAAGTCTCTATGGTCATTTCTAGCAAAACATTTCTGGAGTCAAAGATCCTTTTGGATTCTATTCTCACCTGTTCGATCTGTAAGTGATAATCCTCTTTCATTGGAAAGAGGCAGGGGAGAGGTATTACGTGAGAATAGGAAAAAGAAAGTGTTCATGACCTGAATATTGAAAATTAGTGGGTTCTTGATAGCATCTCAGGAAGGCTTCTTAACCTCTTCTGTGAATGGACCCCTTTGGCAGCCTCAAAAATCCTATGGATCCTTTCTTAGGATAAAGTTTTAAAATACCTGAAAGAAATACTAACTCTCAATTACAGTCAAGTGAAACTAATGAAGTAATTTCCCACCCCCACCCCGAATCCAAGTACAGGAATCCCTGATGAAGCCCAGCTTCAGATGTTTAACCATGATCTCACAGGATCTCTCCCAATTCTAACTTTCCATAATCCCTTGAGTTCAGTAACTCTCTGTAGGGTCATGACAGCCTCCCTCTGACTGGGAACACTCTTTCATTCCTTATGAAAAATGTCAGGCAGATCTTTTTTGTTGCAACTCTGTGACTTCCAGACCTGGACTTGCAGTCAAAAACCTGGGTTTAACTTCCACCTTCAGTGGTTTCTATCTGAGCTACTGTGGGCAAGTCACTCAGTTTTCAGAGTTTCAGTATCCTTTTGACTGCAACTGCAGGGCTGGATTAAACCAGGAAATCTTAACCTGGAGTCCCAGACCCCCAGGGGTCCATGGATAGATTTTAGGGGAGTCTGTGCATTTTGATATTTTAAAATGCAACTTTATTTCCACTAACAGCTAACAGAAAATTTTGCATTTTGCTCAAAAAAACATTATCTGGATCAAGGATCCTTATGCTTCACCAGACTGCCAAAGGGCACAATTGTTACGAGCTTCCGAAGCCTCGTAACTATGCTGGGGTTCCCCCCAAGCCCCAGGCCTCTGCCTAAGCAAAGGACCTGATCTCGCGGACAATGTACAGGCGGGAGCTGAAAAGATGGTGAATGACTCCGTTTATTATTTCAGCAAGCAGCACATTTATAGCTTTAGTGACGCAGGTACATTCTTTGGTTACGTGGGTGAAGGATAGGTGAAAACTCAATACACCTGGGTCCTAGGACCGCCCCGACTCCACCTACTCTCCCCCCCTTCTCTTCCCGAGCTACCCAAAGCTCCCTGCGGGCAGGCAGTCCAGGTAAAGAACCGGAAGTTCCACATGCTCTGCCAGAGAGCCGGATGTTCCACGTGGTTAGGCAGAGAGGCGAAAGTTCCACGTGGTCAGGCGGGTCTGGGCTCGGGCAAAGACCTGGCATTGTCAGGGAGGCAACAAAGGCGAGACCCCTCCTCCTGGCTCCACCCACATCCCAAAGCCCTGAGTTTACATCAGCAGGCCCCTGGGCCTGGAGGTCCGAGGAGGACAGGGCTTGGCTCTAACTCGGCCTGTAACACACAATGACAAAAAAAGATAAAGAATCCTTTGATTAAACAATCTCTAAAGTTTTTCCAGATCTAAGGTCTATGGTCCAAATAAAATACTACCCTAGAGAAGGGTAGAAACATCTAACAATGGCTCGTTTTGAAAGCACTGACCCGCAGGCCACCAAACTCCAACAATCGTTGTTTTTTGGGATAATGGACTAATCTCTCTAGATTTAGAAGGTGCTTCAGAGATTGTAACAACAATATTGCTAGCAGCTGTTATGCAGGTGAAATACCAACTACAAAATCACATAGGAATGCTACTAGCATAGGTTCTTAGATCTGCTTACTAAGGAAAGCAACTTTAAAAGACAGAGCAAATACAAACAGAAACTACAAAGAGAACAACATACAGGCTTTGTCTGATCAAGATATTACATACACAGTTACCAAAAAGAGAAGCACCAAATTCTGGGTTTTCAAACCTAGGGCAGGTGGGGGGCTACAGTGGGGTGTGTGTGTGTGTGTGGGCCTGCTTCAACAGCTTACCAAGAGTCTCATCACCAACACTCTTTCGATGAATGTGCCCCCCAAAGGCAAAAAGCCAACCCCAGAGCTCTTATAGCTGGATCAGGGCCCTGAAAGCTCAGAGCCTTTTTAGCAAAAAGATATGGGACCCTAGGCCTCACACCTAGTTAGGGTGTGGGCCTGCCTCTAATCAGGCCCCCCTTTGTCAGCCCCACCTGAGACCCATTCAATGGGCAGGAAAGATCTTTCACTTATAGATTGACCTTACATTCAGTCCCAAGATCTTTCAAGTCCATTACGTAGGCAACTTGTATCTGAATAGGTACAAACATTTTTTTCATGCACAACAGAATCCCCTTAAAATTAACATATTAGATTTGTAAAATACTTAACATAACATCTCATCACCAGAGTGGCCACATGACTCACCTGTCGGTTCCTTGATCTTTGTATCCATTACATAGGTCAATGGGAAACTGGTGACAAAAATACCTTAACAATATAACAACACAACAAAGACACTACAAAATAAGTAGATAGAACAATATCATCATTCCCCAAAATACTTGTTTACAATATAAACACCATCCATCCCCAGGTCACAGCAAATTACAATATTCTTTAGTAAATACAGAGTGTTCAAGTAAAGTCCTTCTTGAGGGTGTGTCCTTCTCCCCACACAGCCATTGCAGCCTTCCTCCTGGCACCCTCAGGTACCAGTATGCTTTCATTAGCAAAGTCCCAACGCAAACAAAAAAATCCAAATGAAGTTCTCTTGGGGGTCTATTCTTCCCACACTGTTCCAGCACCCTGCTTCCAAGTCCTGAGGGGCAGCTGGACAACAAAGCCAACATGGTTGGGTGCTTGTGGGTCCATGGCATTTTCTCCCACCATCATAGACAACTCCACCCTCCCCCTGGATCCCAAACCAGCCCAGGAGAAGGCAGCAAAAAAGCACACTCAGTGCCTTGCTGCAACAGTTTCCATCTTGCCCTAGGCTGAACCCCGAGCTCCAGGGATCCCCATTGTCCAGCTCCTGCTGGCTGCTCCTGGCTTCTATGTAAGCAGCTGTCCACCTTTGCTCTCACCTCACCAAGGCGGCTTGAGGGCAGTTCTCCTCTCTTACCGAGTCTGTACAAATGCCATTCTTTGCCTTTTGTCTCACCTCTCCAGCCACTCCTACCAAGTCTGTATGAAGGCTGTTCTCTGTTTTTTTCACTTGCTTCACCAACCACTCCTGCTGAGTTTGTAGGAAGGCCATTCTCCCCTCCTCTTTCAAGGCTCCACATGCAATCCGATCTTGGAATATTCATCCACCTATCAGAGTCCAGAGCAAGACTAATCCACTCAAGCCCTGGTTCTGGGTATTTCCAATTCCCCCAAGCCTCTGCTTGTTTTCCTCTCACGGCCACTGCTCTGGCCTGTCTCCTCCAGAGTGCTACTTGGGTAGGGAAGGGGAAGGAGAGGTTATCTCCCAAGGGCCTTGCTCTGGGCACCCAGGAAACCACTCCCATCACTGCTACTTGCCTGTTTTCCTTCAAAATAGCCACCACAAGTATAAAGAGCAAACCAGTAACTAGGAAACATACAACCACTATCCCAGTATCCCCAAACCCCATGCTTTCCTTTTAATCTGCAGATCCTGCATGACTATGCCATTTTGTAACAACAATGTTGCTAGCAGCTGTTGTGGGTGTGAAAGACAAACAACAAAAGCATACAGGAAGTTTGCTATCACAGGTTCTTTGATCTGCTTCTTAAGGAAAGCAACTTAAAGGGGTTAACAATCTGGGTTTAATTAAACATACATATATCATCTACTTAGTTCAAGGGAAAAAGTCAGTATCCTGAACTTCAGAGCAAATAAAAACAGAAACTACATACAGATCAACAGATAGCCTTTATCTGATCAAGACATACATAGTTACCAAAAAGAGAAGCACCAAAATCTGGGTTTTCAAACTCCAAGCAGGTATGTGTGTGGTGGGGGGCCAGGGTGCTGCTTCAACATCTTACCCAGAGTCTCCTCACCAATACTCTTTCAATGAGTGTGTCCCCAAAGGCAAAATGTCAATCTCAGAGCTCTTTTAACTTGTTCTGGGCCCTGAGGGCTCAAAGCCTACTTAGCAAAAATATGTGGGACTCTGGCCCTCACATCTAGTTAGTGAAAGGTTGGGGGCATGCCTCTAATCAGGCCTCCCTTTTTTGACCCCACCTGAAATCTACTGAGGGGATGGGAAGAGTCTTTAATCTGTGATTGGCATCACAAAGGTGTGGGTCTGCCTCTAATGAGGACTTCCTTTGCTGGTCCCACCTGAGGCCTATTCAATGGGCAGGAAAGATCTTTCACTTGCAGATTGGCCTAACCAAGACCTTATAGTGTTCCTCCCTCCTTTTACAGGTAAGTGCATTAAGACTCAAGGAGATTAAGTAAGTTGTACCAGGTCACATAAGTAGCAAACTTAGAGGTGGATTGTTTAAGTATATATCAAGCTAGGACCTCTGTGAGGTCACTTCTTGCTCTGAAATTTTGTCCATTATTGTCAATTACTTCATGGAAAGAATGCTGTGAACTGCTCCAGGCATTCTAAAAATCGATTTGGAACTAGGCTTAGTTAAATAGTTTGAAACTATTTAATTGTGCACATAGCCTTTGACCTGGAGTGAGCTCTACTAGATCTATCCTCCAAAGAGATCAAAGAAAGAGGAAAAGGCTACCTTAAGTATGAAAATATTTATAGTGGCTATTCTGAGGGTGGCAAACAAATGGAAACTGAGGTAATGTCCTTCATTTGGGGAATTGCTTGAAAACTTAAAACATATGGATGGGATGGAATGCTATGGTGCCATCAGAAATGATAAGGTTTTAGGGAAGCCTGGGAAGGTTTGTATAAAATGATGCAGACTAAAGTGAGCATAACTAGAACTATTTAGACAATAAGAATGCTGTGAAGGGAAACAACTTTGAAAGCCTTAACTTAATATTGACCAGCCATAATTCCTCCAGAGAACACATGATGAAATATGCTATCCACCTCCAGAAAGAAACGTGATAGACTCAACATAGATTAAGGCTCCCCCACCCCAAGAAAATTCAAGAACTTGTTTAGTTCAAGTATACACGTTATAACAATGGGTTTGTTTCTCTTGCTTTCTCAGTGATTGGGGATGGTGTGGAAAGAAGGAGGTGGGAGAGAGAGGAGGCAAACTTTGATTGATTAAAAAATAAAATTTAAATGTGATTAAAAGGTGATTCATTTGTAATTGGAGGAGTTCTGTTTGTGTCCTGGCTATTACTACCTACATATATAGCTGAAGTACTAAAATTCGTACAAGCCACCCTGATCTAGTATAGCCAATCCACTTAATTAGCATCCTAGATTGTTATTCAGTCATTCATTCAACAAACATGGATTATTTACCGACTATATGCAAATTACGGGTGTAATCCATAGTGTATTATAATAGGGAATTGAATGATAGAAAGAGACTGAGAGTTCTGAGAAAAAAGCTCATATCTATTGGAAATATAGTGACCAGTCTTGGTCCCAAGGAAGAGATGAGAAAATGTGGCCTTTCTACTTTCACTGGAGAGATGTAGAACTATGAATGAATGAATAAATGAATAAGATAATGAATAAATGAATGCATGAATGAATCAGCATTTATGAAATATTCCCTAGGTATCAGTCACTGTGTTCAGTGCTGGGACTACAGCCACAGGTAGGTAAAACAGCTCCCAACCTAGAAGAGCTAATAATCTAGTAGAGGACAACAAATAAAGCTAGGGTTGGAAGATACAGAGGATGCATGCTTTACTGTAGTCTGCAGATGGCTAAAAGGTGGCATGGTGGGCCTGAGAGTAGCTAAGATGAGAGCAGGTAAGTGGCACAGTAGATAAAGTGCTAGGCCTGGAGTCAGGAAGACTCATCTTCTTGAGTTCAAATTTGGCCTCTGACACTTTGTGTGACCCTGAACAAGGCACTTAATCCTATTTGCCTCAGTTGCCTCATCTGTCAAATAAGCTGGAGAAAGAAATGACAAATCACTTGATTGTCTTCATCAAGAAAACTCCAAATGGGGTGATGAACGTGACTGAAATGAGTGAAGAAGAACATGAACAGCTCACAGCTCAGAGCCCAGGACCACAGGGGTTGGAGTTCAAGTTCCAGATGGAAGAGGAGGAGTTATGTCATGGAGTTATATCCTAAATTGTTTTATATGTTGTCAGATGTGGCTTGAATTAATTTTACTTTACATGTTCTTTTTTTCCTCTTTGCTATAAGGAAAGATGGTGGGGTGAGAGGGAGGATACATGGAAGAGGGGCATATTCAGAAATGACTATATTAGAACAAAAGGCATGAGTAAAACTGTTTCTAAAAAAATTCATCAAGAAAAAAATCTAGGGTGTAAACCCCAAGATATGAGGTTTTAGTGACTGAAATGTATATTTCTTTGGGCAGAGCACCTGCAGGTAAGGGTATGATACCCAATGTGGACAGAGGAAGAGGATGGAGGGAGAGGAAGGAAAAAAGGAAAGAAGGAAGAAAGAAAGGAAAGAAGGAAGGAAGAAAGGAAGGAGGGAAGGAGCTACATTGCCCACTGAAACTGGCAAGTTGGATCCCCAGTGGAGCAGCTACAACTACTCACAGTTCTTTACAACTACTCACAGGTCTCTAAGAGAACCATGACATGGATAAGATAACGTCATGGATTGCAAGCAAATTGGATGTAAGTGAGGGAGGGCTTTGCAGTCAGCCACTACAAGCTTACAGACTAGTTGGAAAGATCCAGGATACAAGAGTTAGCAATACAAAACAGTACAAAACTATTTACTTGGCTATATGATATAAATGGCATATCCTGTCCAGGAAGGGAGATATATGACTGCTGAAAAGACAGCTGGAAATAACACTGGTCCAAAATTGGATTCAGCTTCTGGCTTTAACATTTAATAATAATGGGATCTTCAATAAATCAGGCGGTTGTTCAGGGTCTCAGTTTTGTCGTTGATGAAATGGGGATAATATTTACATTATGCACCTCTATGAGGAATTCCATTTCTTAGTAAAGCCTTTGATAAGGACCCCACCATCACCAACAGAAAATGTTAGTTTTCTCATTAAATTTTTGTGGAGTACTCTGTCTAAATTCCTCTGCTTTCCCCATTATTCTCCACCTTTTATTATCCCTTTCTGTAATAGTTGTAGTCAAGGAATTGCCCTTCACCCAAATTCTGAATCAAATCTTCCTAAAGTATAGCTCATGGAAAATGACATAAAGCTGGACCCCGTTTACAAGGACATGTTTGCTTCTTTTATTAATCACCTTGATTAATGATCAAAATCATCAAAGAAAACTCTCTGCCAATCAATCCAGCAATTCTGCTTAAGGGTGGGAATCCACTAAGCAATCTACCTCCCAACCTGTCTAATTAACAAAGGGGCCAGTTATTTAAATTACTTTCTATACACTTAAGCATTTTTGTTGTGGTTGTCAGTCATTTTGTGACTCTATTTGGGATTTTCTTGTGGAAAATGCTGGAGCTTGATGCTAAGTTCAACATATTGAAGAAGGATGATAATGAAAATGGGATTCAGGAGTTCTCCCCCTTTGAGATAGGAGTAAAATGAAGAGCTGGAAGAGGTAAGTGGCAAAAAAAAGTCACAAGCAACCCAGTTCCTAAATCTTTTGCTGGTAGAATTCAGAGAAAAGAGCTAGTCTTATATTTTCGCATTGGAACGTCTGAGCAGAACGTAACAGGAAGTAATTTTTGATAACAGATTAGATAGATAGATAGATAGACAGAGAGACAGACTGAGATAAAGATAAAGATATACACAATCTTGGTCCCAATCAGTGAATACTAACACTGAGAGGAAACCAAAATGAGAGGCTGAAGGAGAAATAATAAGTCGGTTTTGGGGGAGAGAGGGGACTTTTGTGGAAGAGATGATGACTGGGCATTTTCCTTAACCTGTTTCAGCCTCACAACATCAGAAATGTGATTGCCTTGATTCTTGGAAATGAGATGCTTCTTGCTAAATGATCCAGTTATGTAGGATAAAAGAGACCATTGCAAGCACTAAGAGAAAGTTAAGGTGTTTTCTTCCTGAGAGAACGACGCGCGATTGTGCAATTAGAAGAAAGATGAGAAGTCAGACTTGGAGCAGAGCCTGGAAGCTACCTCCAGACCTGAGGTTAGAACTGTGTATAGGAAGAATTCAGAGTGTGAGAGCAGCAGAATTGAAGAGGGACAGAATCGAGAGCAACAGAACTGAGAAGAGGACATTGAGGCAGCAGATATCAATAGAGCCCTGAGGAGCAGACACTGAGACAGACAGCATGGACAGAGCTCCAGAAGAGAGTGCTGAGGGGAGAGTTAGGATTGCTGAGTGATTGTTTAGAGGAAGGCTCTAGCAGGGGGGACGGGGGGGGGGGGGGGGGGGGGGCGGTTGGGGAAAGGTAACAGGACGACTTGGTTCCTAGCGAAAGCACTGACTTCTTATTTTCTTGTTGCTCCATGGAGATGGGCTTCCCTGTTTGGGAATATAATCACTGCTATATCAAGTTGGGATGACTGGGCTTGGGGCTGGATACTCTGCTGTCCACATAAGTGTTATGTTAACTCTGCCGTCCACACAGAGAGTTTTTCAGACTTTGCCTTTCTGAAGCATTCAGGCATGTTTACACTCATCATGGAGGTCATGAATCATGCCTTACTGATATATAAAATATATATATATATTTATAAATATATAAATATAAAATATATATAATATATAAATATAAAATATATATATAAAATATATATATGATATATATACATATATATACATTATACATATACATATATATAAAATAATCTCTAAAGTTGTTCCAGTCTAAAGTCTCTGATCCAAGTGAAATATGCCCCTAGTGAAGCATCTGAGAATGGCTCATCTTGAAAGCGGGGATGTGGGGGAGAATCAGCAACCGAGCTAGGTTGTATGACTGTCCATTAATCCCAGAGTGGGTCCGAGTTCATGGCCCTGACCTTCATCGGCAACCCAAAGGAACCTGGCAAGAGGAATGCTGGGCAGCACGATGTGAAGGGGAGAAACTGAGTGAGAGCAAGGGGACTGCAGGCTGGGAGCAACCTAGGAATTAGACACCCAGAGAAAGGGACCAGCAAGATGTTAGATTTCCTGGCCGGCAGAAAGGAGGGTATCAGAATCCTAATACAGGATAATAGCGTGAAGGAATCATGACCATAAAGGGCAGAGACAACTTCTAGCTGGATGCTAAGTTGACTTCTGTCATACCATCTGCAGCCCTTCTTCAACTGTGGCTCCTGACCCTATGTGGGGTTCTCAAAAACACTGGCAACAGTAAAACGTTTCTGAAGGGCAAAACCCAAAAATTAATTACAAATCCAATGCCACATGAATCCGACATGTTTCTGCCAGCACCTTGGTTCTGAACACAGAGCATGCCCACAAAGCCTGCCCAATTTGCATTGGTCATGCCCTCAGGCCACCCAACACCAACAAATGCTGTTTATTAGGTTAATGGGCTGGGGACTCTAGAGCTAGAAGGTACTTCAGAGACCTTATGGTGTTCCTCTCTCCTCTTACAGGCCAGTGCCTCAAGGCCCAAGGAGATGAAGTCATTGGTCCAAGGTCACATAAGTAGCAAGGTCAGAGGTGGGATGTTCAGGTATGGATCAAACTGGGACCTCTGTGAGGTCACTTCTTGCTCTGAGATCCTGTCCCTCATTGTCACTTACTTCTTGGAAAGAATGCTGTGAAGTGCTCCAGCCCCTCTGGAAAACTATTTGGAACTAAGCCCCCAGAGCTATCCAATTGTGCATTCCCTTTGACCCAGAGAGAGCAGTACAAGGTTTATAGCCCAAAAAGATGAAAGAAAGAGAAAAAGGACCCCATAGGTACAAAACTCTTGATAGTGGTGTAGTATTAATGTGATGGAAGATTTTCCCTACCCATTCAATAGGCCTGGGGTGGGACTAGGTGGGAAACCTTGATGTTATCTTTGTTTGTAAGTAGGCCTAAAGCCTCTACTTACCAGGTACTAATCAGATTTGGGTGGCAAGCCCTCAGGGGGCCCTGAGGGGAGTTGCTAAGACCAGAGGGAATGGTATGTGCACTGAGTTCTAACCAATGAGACTCAGGCTAGAACTGTATATGAGGAGAACTCAGAGTGTGACAGGGACAGAAAGGAGCACAGCAGAACTGAGTGAAGCAGAACTGAGAGCAACAGAACTGAGAAGAGGACATTGAGGCAGCAGACATCAAGAGAGCCCTGAGGAGCAGACACTGAGACAGACAGCATGGACAGAGCTCCAGAAGAGAGTGCTGAGGGGAGAGTTAGGATTGCTCAGTGATTGTTTAGAGGAGGGCCCTAGCAGCGGGGCAGGGGCGGGGGCGGGGACGGGGGCGGGGGAAGGCGGGGAAAGTTTACAGGACGACTTGGTTCCTAGCTAAAGCACTGACTTCTCATTTTCTTGTTGCTCCATGGAGGTGGGCTTCCCGGTTTAGGAATATAATCACTGCTATATCAAGTTGGGATGACTGGGCTTGGGGCTGGATACTCTGGTGTCCAAATAAGTGTTATGTTAACTCTGCCGTCCACACAGAAGAGTTTTTCAGACTTTGCCTTTCTGAAGCATTCAGGCATGTTCATGGTCATGCTGGAGGTCATGAATCATGCCTTAGTGATATATAAGTGACTTTTTCTTGGGTGGCAAAGAAATGGAACCCAAGGGAGTGTCCCTCATTTGGGAAAGGGCTTCAAAACTTAAGGCATACCGATGGGTTGGAATACTCTTGTGCTCTCAGAAATGATAAGGTTTTCGGGAAACCCGGGGAAGATTTGTATAAACTGGTGCTGACTAAAGGCCATTTGTATAAAGTGATGCAGACTAAAGACCATCTACACAATAACAAAATTGTAAAGGCAAAATGACTTTCAAAGACTTAGACTCAAAATGACCGGCCATAATTGCTCCAGAGGACACATGAGGAAATATGCTATCTCCCTGCAGAGAGAAAAGGGGAAGACACGATGGAGATTCCGGCCTTTTCCCCACACACAAGACAGTTCAGCAATTTGTTTAGTTCAACTCTACGTGTTTTAACAAGGGTTTTGTTTGTCTTGCTTTCTCTATGGTTGGGGGTGAGGTAGAGAGAAGGAGGTGGGAGGGAGGAGGCAACTTTCATTGACTGAAAAATAAAATGTAACTAGAGAAAGAATGCTTCACTTGGAATTGAAGGAGTTCTGTTCCTCTCCTGGCTATTTCCTACCTACACACATAGCTGAAGTCCTAAACTTCATAGCAGCCCCTCTGATGCAATACAGCCTATCCACTTCAAGAGCATCCTAGAGTATCATTCGCTCATTCATTCAACAGACATGGATTACATACCTACTTAGGCAACTGAAAGATAGAAAGAGAGAGCGAGTTCTGAGAAAAGAGTTCCTATCCCGAGCAAATTCAATGACTATTCTGGGCCCCAAAGAAGAGCTGAGGAAAACTTGGTCCCAGGCAGTGAACCCTAATGGTGAGAGGGGGCCAAAAAGAGAGGCTCATGGGGGAACACCAAAGTTTAAGACATGTGTGGGTGATGGGGTGGGGGCAGTTTGGGGAAAGGGATGATGATTGGGCCTTTTCCTTGCCCTGTTCCTGTCTCACGACATCAGAACATCAGAACCGTGAAGGTCCTGACACTCGGGAATGAGATGGCTTCTTGCTGAATGACCCACTTAGGTAGGATGAGCAGAGGCCTTTGCAAGTTCTGAGAGGAAGGCAAGGTGTTTTCTTCCCAGAGGATGATGCTGGATTGCGGGATTAGAAGAAAGGGGAGAAGTCAGAGGCCGAGCAGAGCCCGGAAGCCCCCTGCCGACCAGACCGGAGGCCCCTTCTTGGGGGTGGAGTAGAGGGAGGGGCTAAGCAGAGCAGGACACCTTAAAAGGCCTCCGCAGCTCCGGGCTACCATCTGCTGCTACCAGAGCTCCGGGGGAAGAGCAACATTCTCTGTGCTCTCCTGAGGGCAGAAGGATCCGAGAAGGAAGGAAGCAGACGCCTAGGAACATGGATGCAGGAGCCAGCTTGGAAAACGGCGGGCGCAGGGGTCGGACCTGGCGCTGTCTGGAGGCCGCTTCCCCAGGCGGGAAAGGGGCCGGGAAGCACACCGCGAACCTGCTGCTGGACCGCGAGCCGCACGTCCTGAAGCTGGGCGAGAGCTTCGCCAAGAGGCCCAAGTCCCTCTACCACACCATCCGCTATGATGTGAAACCAGAAGCCACAGGCACTTCAGGTGATGGAGAACTCCAGCTTGGAAAAGGAGATGAAGTCACAATTACGCTACCACGCGTTGCTGGATCGACGCCTGCGACGACTGTGTTCAAAGGCAACAAAAGACCATATGAGACAGACTGTGTTCTCATCATCAATCACGACACTGGGGAATACGTGCTGGAAAAACTCTGTAGCCGCATCCAGGTCAAGAAGATGAGAACCGAGGGAAGCGGCGGAATCCAGGCTCGGAAGCAACAACAGCTCCCTGCTGGGGCACCATTTCGAGCCCCAGTGAAAGCACCGGTTGAACCCAAAGCCCCTCCTGTGCAAGGCGACCTTTCAGCTGAACTCCAATTGGATGACTTTAAGAGACTGCTGAGAGCAGAGACGGAAGTCCTGGAAGAGAGGAGCAGCGGCAGCGGGAGCAGCTCGTCCGACTCCGACAGCTCCCGGGACAGCGAAGGGGACGAGCCGGCCGCCCGGGCCGCCCCCTCCCAGCCTCCTCACCAGCACCTCAGTCCCAGAAACCCTGTGGCCAAGGGCCCCGGCCGGCCTCGGGGAAACCAGGAGCTGATGGACATCCTGCGAAATGACTTACGATTGAGTGACTCTGGCAGTGACAGCGATGACGAGCGGACGAGCTTCCTGCCTCCGTCTCTTTGCTAGGAGATCACGTGGAGGCAGCGGGCCGCGAGCAGAGAGCTCACCACCAAGGAGAGCGCTAGGACATTAGTGAGCTCTGAGGCGCTGCCACCAGCCCGAGCAGGAGGGCTCTCGTATACATTACGGCAATGCCTTTGGACAAGCTTGACCTGCATCTGCAGAGTCCATAACTGGGGTGGTTTTGGTTAACGGGGTGGATGGAAAGCATGGACGGTTGGGGGGAGGGAGGATTTTGGTTGTTCAGAGGCTGAACGGTAGACATCCTTGGCTCTCACGACTTTGGACGTGTCATCTTCATTGACGAAGCAAATGGCTTGGTCTGTGGCGCAAAAGGAGCACCCCCAAAGTGTGTTAAAGCCTCTTGGAACTATTGCCCACGTGAAAACAAAGGCTGTAGCCTGTCTTGTCTAATTAGGTCTGACCTGATAGGCCAGTGAAGACAGAGGCAGGCGTAGACTCAGAAGTACAAAATACATCGTGCACGATACTGCAAGTGACTTTCTCTTTATTTGAACTCATGTTGAAATGGCCAAGAAAGTGACGTGTGATCATCGAAACTAATGGGAATAAAGTCTATCTTCTATATACTCAGGGACCTAAAAGATTCATCCCATCAAACCTTACCCCCCCAAAGTAGTACACAACACAGGGAGGCTTAGAGAGGCAGATGCACACAGCTAGTTAATAGCAGAGATGGGAGGGAAACCCAAGGCTCCAGTACTTTCTGTATTGTACCATAGCACCTCCCCTTCTATTTCATCAAATATTTACTGAACACCTACCTACTACTGTGTGCAGAGCTTAGGGAGGTAGCAAAACTCATGATCTGTGCACATAGAGCAATGACATACACATTGGCGCTTTGGACCTAAACTCTGAAAGTCATCAGTACCATTTTACCCCTAGTTTGAACATGGGACAGTGATATTTGGCTCTGGACAGGACAGAAGAACCCCAAGTGTGGGTGCACTGACTGGACGAAGGTGGAGGTTTGAGGAGTTAGTCGAGAAGGGAAAACCATGAGTCGATGTTCATCTTGCATTGTTCATAATTGGTTCAGGGGATTTTCAAAGGAATGGGTTCTTTTTTCAAAGAAATCACAGGAATGTCTCAGTAGGAAGCTTTGAAAGTTGTGATCACTGAGCAAGACAACTTTGAAAATGTACTCGGGACCAAAGTGGTGATTGGGCAATGCCAATGGCAAGTGATGCTCATTCTATTCGTCTTTTACTTCAAGCTGCTCCCCACTTTCCAAATTGTCACCTCCCATACCACATCGGAATCATTCTATTTTTACTATAACCTAATATATGTTCGTGTAAGAATATTCCTCTCAAAACAACATATGAATATGTCACCAATGCGTGTGCACACCCGCGCGCGCGCATTCACACACACACACACACATGCACACATCCTACTGGATCTGTTATCTTAATCAAGGAGAAGGGATTGTGGAGTTTGAAGTTTTCCCATTGCCAAGGACAGGCAAATAGAAACACCACACACAGAAAAACATGACATTGCTAGAAAAAGGCAACTAAGGGATAAGTAGTTTAGGTTTCAGCTACAAATTCCAAGTTTACTGGCATCCAGACCCTCCTGCAACTGAACATGACACAGCAAGAGACTTTCTATTGTTTGAACTCATGTTGAAATGATCAATAAAGTGATGTATGATTATGAAAACCAATGGGAAGAAAGTCTGTCTTCTTTATACTTAGTATCAAAAAATGTATCCCATCAAACCTTACCACCCAAAGTAATACACAGCACAGGGCAAAAGAGGTTTGGACTGGGGAGTCCTAATGCAAACCAAGAGGGAATTGAGCTTTCTGAGGAGGCATTCTGCTGCAAATTGGTTGTGTGACCGTGTCCAAGTCACTTCTCTGTCAAATGAAGTCATTGCCCTCTGGAAGGTCATTTCTAGCCAAACTGAGCTAGAGTCAAAGATGCTGTTGTATTCTGTTCTTCCCAGTTCCTTTCATAAGTGAGAGTGCTAAGAGGCAAAGGAGACAGAGTATCTGAGGATGGGGAAAAAGAATGTGTTGGGCAGCTGAACATCAAAAGGGTTCTTGATAGCATCTGGGCAGGGTGGGGGGGGGGTTCTTAACCTCTTTTGTGAATGAACCCCTTTGGCAGCCTCATAAACCCTATGCATCCTTTCTCAGGATAAAGTTTGAAAATAATGAAGGAAATGCTAAGTCTCAATTAGAGGTCAGTGAACCTAATGGTGTATTGCCCCTCAGCCCAACCCAGTTAAGTGCAGGAATCTCTCATGGAGCTCAGCTTGAGATGTTTAACCATGATCTTTCTGGGTCTCTCCCAATGCTAACCTTCCATAATCCCTTGAATTCAGCAACTCTCTCTAGAGCCATGAAAGCCTCCTTCTTCCTGGGGACACTCCTTTATGCCTCATGTAAAATGTCACGCATATCTTTTTGCTCACAGCTCTCTGACTGGGAGCCCTGGACTTGGAGTGCAAAAACTGGGCTTAGTCCCACCTTCAATGGTTTCTTTCTGAGCTGCTGGGGGCAAGTCACTCAGTTCGAAGAGCCTCAATACACTTTTGACTACAAGACCAGGGCTCGATTAAACCACGACTTCTTCATCGGGAGCCCAGGGTTCCCGGGGGCTCCATGGACAGATTTCAGGGGAGTCTGTGAATCTGGATTTTTAAAAAATGCGTCTTGATTTCCACTGACAGCTAACAGAAACTTGGCATTTCCCTCAATTATTTAAAAAAACACAATATGGATCAAGGATCCATAGGCTTCACCAGACTGCCAAATCGGACCATGACAAAAAAAAGGGAAAGAATCATTGGATAAAATAATCTCTAAAGTTGTTCCAGTCTAAAGTCTCTGATCCAAGTGAAATATGCCCCTAGTGAAGCATCTGAGAATGGCTCATCTTGAAAGCGGGGATGTGGGGGAGAATCAGCAACCGAGCTAGGTTGTATGACTGTCCATTAATCCCAGAGTGGGTCCGAGTTCATGGCCCTGACCTTCATCGGCAACCCAAAGGAACCTGGCAAGAGGAATGCTGGGCAGCACGATGTGAAGGGGAGAAACTGAGTGAGAGCAAGGGGACTGCAGGCTGGGAGCAACCTAGGAATTAGACACCCAGAGAAAGGGACCAGCAAGATGTTAGATTTCCTGGCCGGCAGAAAGGAGGGTATCAGAATCCTAATACAGGATAATAGCGTGAAGGAATCATGACCATAAAGGGCAGAGACAACTTCTAGCTGGATGCTAAGTTGACTTCTGTCATGCCATCTGCAGCCCTTCTTCAACTGTGGCTCCTGACCCTATGTGGGGTTCTCAAAAACACTGGCAACAGTAAAATGTTTCTGAAGGGCAAAACCCAAAAATTAATTACAAATCCAATGCCGCATGAATCCGACATGTTTCTGCCAGCACCTTGGTTCTGAACACGCAGCATGCCCGAAAAGCGTGCCCACTTTGCACTGGTCATGCCCTCAGGCCACCCAACACCAACAAATGCTGTTTGTTAGGTTAATGGGCTGGGGACTCTAGAGCTAGAAGGTACTTTGGAGACCTTATGGTGTTCCTCTCTCCTCTTACAGGCCAGTGCCTCAAGGCCCAAGGAGATGAAGTCATTGGTCCAAGGTCACATAAGTAGCAAGGTCAGAGGTGGGATGTTCAGGTATGGATCAAACTGGGACCTCTGTGAGGTCACTTCTTGCTCTGAGATCCTCTCCCTCATTGTCACTTACTTCTTGGAAAGAATGCTGTGAAGTGCTCCAGCCACTCTGGAAAGCCATTTGGAACTAAGCCCCCAGAGCTATCCAATTGTGCATTTCCTTTGACCCAGAGATAGCGGTACAAGGTTTATAGCCCAAAAAGATGAAAGAAAGAGAAAAAGGACCCCATAGGTACAAAACTCTTGATAGTGGTGTAGTATTAATGTGATGGAAGATTTTCCCTACCCATTCAATAGGCCTGGGGTGGGACTAGGTGGGAAACCTTGATGTTATCTTTGTTTGTAAGTAGGCCTAAAGCCTCTACTTACCAGGTACTAAGCAGATTTGGGTGGGAAGTCCTCAGGGGGCCCTGAGGGGAGTTGCTAAGACCAGAGGGAATGGTATGTGCACTGAGTTCTAACCAATCAGACTCAGGCTAGAACTGTATATGAGGAGAACTCAGAGTGTGACAGGGACAGAAAGCAGCACAGCAGAACTGAGTGAAGCAGAACTGAGAGCAACAGAACTGAGAAGAGGACATTGAGGCAGCAGACATCAAGAGAGCCCTGAGGAGCAGACACTGAGACAGACAGCATGGACAGAGCTCCAGAAGAGAGTGCTGAGGGGAGAGTTAGGATTGCTGAGTGATTGTTTACAGGAGGGTCCTAGCAGTGGGCCGGGAGGGGGCGGGGGGCGGGGGGGAAGTTTACAGGATGACTTGGTTCCTAGCTAAAGCACTGACTTCTCATTTTCTTGTTGCTCCATGGAGGTGGGCTTCCCGGTTTAGGAATATAATCACTGCTATATCAAGTTGGGATGACTGGGCTTGGGGCTGGATACTCTGGTGTCCAAATAAGTGTTATGTTAACTCTGCCGTCCACACAGAAGAGTTTTTCAGACTTTGCCTTTCTGAAGCATTCAGGCATGTTCATGGTCATGCTGGAGGTCATGAATCATGCCTTAGTGATATATAAGTGACTTTTTCTTGGGTGGCAAAGAAATGGAACCCAAGGGAGTGTCCCTCATTTGGGAAAGGGCTTCAAAACTTAAGGCATACCGATGGGTTGGAATACTCTTGTGCTCTCAGAAATGATAAGGTTTTCGGGAAACCCGGGGAAGATTTGTATAAACTGGTGCTGACTAAAGGCCATTTGTATAAAGTGATGCAGACTAAAGACCATCTACACAATAACAAAATTGTAAAGGCAAAATGACTTTCAAAGACTTAGACTCAAAATGACCGGCCATAATTGCTCCAGAGGACACATGAGGAAATATGCTATCTCCCTGCAGAGAGAAAAGGGGAAGACACGATGGAGATTCCGGCCTTTTCCCCACACACAAGACAGTTCAGCAATTTGTTTAGTTCAACTCTACGTGTTTTAACAAGGGTTTTGTTTGTCTTGCTTTCTCTATGGTTGGGGGTGAGGTAGAGAGAAGGAGGTGGGAGGGAGGAGGCAACTTTCATTGACTGAAAAATAAAATGTAACTAGAGAAAGAATGCTTCACTTGGAATTGAAGGAGTTCTGTTCCTCTCCTGGCTATTTCCTACCTACACACATAGCTGAAGTCCTAAACTTCATAGCAGCCCCTCTGATGCAATACAGCCTATCCACTTCAAGAGCATCCTAGAGTATCATTCGCTCATTCATTCAACAGACATGGATTACATACCTACTTAGGCAACTGAAAGATAGAAAGAGAGAGCGAGTTCTGAGAAAAGAGTTCCTATCCCGAGCAAATTCAATGACTATTCTGGGCCCCAAAGAAGAGCTGAGGAAAACTTGGTCCCAGGCAGTGAACCCTAATGGTGAGAGGGGGCCAAAAAGAGAGGCTCATGGGGGAACACCAAAGTTTAAGACATGTGTGGGTGATGGGGTGGGGGCAGTTTGGGGAAAGGGATGATGATTGGGCCTTTTCCTTGCCCTGTTCCTGTCTCACGACATCAGAACATCAGAACCGTGAAGGTCCTGACACTCGGGAATGAGATGGCTTCTTGCTGAATGACCCACTTAGGTAGGATGAGCAGAGGCCTTTGCAAGTTCTGAGAGGAAGGCAAGGTGTTTTCTTCCCAGAGGATGATGCTGGATTGCGGGATTAGAAGAAAGGGGAGAAGTCAGAGGCCGAGCAGAGCCCGGAAGCCCCCTGCCGACCAGACCGGAGGCCCCTTCTTGGGGGTGGAGTAGAGGGAGGGGCTAAGCAGAGCAGGACACCTTAAAAGGCCTCCGCAGCTCCGGGCTACCATCTGCTGCTACCAGAGCTCCGGGGGAAGAGCAACATTCTCTGTGCTCTCCTGAGGGCAGAAGGATCCGAGAAGGAAGGAAGCAGACACCTAGGAACATGGATGCAGGAGCCAGCTTGGAAAACGGCGGGCGCAGGGGTCGGACCTGGCGCTGTCTGGAGGCCGCTTCCCCAGGCGGGAAAGGGGCCGGGAAGCACACCGCGAACCTGCTGCTGGACCGCGAGCCGCACGTCCTGAAGCTGGGCGAGAGCTTCGCCAAGAGGCCCAAGTCCCTCTACCACACCATCCGCTATGATGTGAAACCAGAAGCCACAGGCACTTCAGGTGATGGAGAACTCCAGCTTGGAAAAGGAGATGAAGTCACAATTACGCTACCACGCGTTGCTGGATCGACGCCTGCGACGACTGTGTTCAAAGGCAACAAAAGACCATATGAGACAGACTGTGTTCTCATCATCAATCACGACACTGGGGAATACGTGCTGGAAAAACTCTGTAGCCGCATCCAGGTCAAGAAGATGAGAACCGAGGGAAGCGGCGGAATCCAGGCTCGGAAGCAACAACAGCTCCCTGCTGGGGCACGAAAGCACCGGTTGAACCCAAAGCCCCTCCTGTGCAAGGCGACCTTTCAGCTGAACTCCAATTGGATGACTTTAAGAGACTGCTGAGAGCAGAGACGGAAGTCCTGGAAGAGAGGAGCAGCGGCAGCGGGAGCAGCTCGTCCGACTCCGACAGCTCCCGGGACAGCGAAGGGGACGAGCCGGCCGCCCGGGCCGCCCCCTCCCAGCCTCCTCACCAGCACCTCAGTCCCAGAAACCCTGTGGCCAAGGGCCCCGGCCGGCCTCGGGGAAACAAGATGCTGATGGACATCCTGCGAAATGACTTACGATTGAGTGACTCTGGCAGTGACAGCGATGACGAGCGGACGAGCTTCCTGCCTCCGTCTCTTTCCTAGGAGATCACGTGGAGGCAGCGGGCCGCGAGCAGAGAGCTCACCACCAAGGAGAGCGCTAGGACATTAGTGAGCTCTGAGGCGCTGCCACCAGCCCGAGCAGGAGGGCTCTCGTATACATTACGGCAATGCCTTTGGACAAGCTTGACCTGCATCTGCAGAATCCATAACTGGGGTGGTTTTGGTTAACGGGGTGGATGGAAAGCATGGACGGTTGGGGGGAGGGAGGATTTTGGTTGTTCAGAGGCTGAACGGTAGACATCCTTGGCTCTCACGAGTTTGGACGTGTCATCTTCATTGACGAAGCAAATGGCTTGGTCTGTGGCGCAAAAGGAGCACCCCCAAAGCGTGTTAAAGCCTCTTGGAACTATTGCCCACGTGAAAACAAAGGCTGTAGCCTGTCTTGTCTAATTAGGTCTGACCTGATAGGCCAGTGAAGACAGAGGCAGGCGTAGACTCAGAAGTACAAAATACATCGTGCACGATACTGCAAGTGACTTTCTCTTTATTTGAACTCATGTTGAAATGGCCAAGAAAGTGACGTGTGATCATCGAAACTAATGGGAATAAAGTCTATCTTCTATATACTTAGGGACCTAAAAGATTCATCCCATCAAACCTTACCCCCCCCCCCAAAGTAGTACACAACACAGGGAGGCTTAGAGAGGCAGATGCACACAGCTAGTTAATAGCAGAGATGGGAGGGAAACCCAAGGCTCCAGTACTTTCTGTATTGTACCATAGCACCTCCCCTTCTATTTCATCAAATATTTACTGAACACCTACCTACTACTGTGTGCAGAGCTTAGGGAGGTAGCAAAACTCATGATCTGTGCACATAGAGCAATGACATACACATTGGCGCTTTGGACCTAAACTCTGAAAGTCATCAGTACCATTTTACCCCTAGTTTGAACATGGGACAGTGATATTTGGCTCTGGACAGGACAGAAGAACCCCAAGTGTGGGTGCACTGACTGGACGAAGGTGGAGGTTTGAGGAGTTAGTCGAGAAGGGAAAACCATGAGTCGATGTTCATCTTGCATTGTTCATAATTGGTTCAGGGGATTTTCAAAGGAATGGGTTCTTTTTTCAAAGAAATCACAGGAATGTCTCAGTAGGAAGCTTTGAAAGTTGTGATCACTGAGCAAGACAACTTTGAAAATGTACTCGGGACCAAAGTGGTGATTGGGCAATGCCAATGGCAAGTGATGCTCATTCTATTCGTCTTTTACTTCAAGCTGCTCCCCACTTTCCAAATTGTCACCTCCCATACCACATCGGAATCATTCTATTTTACTATAACCTAATATATGTTCGTGTAAGAATATTCCTCTCAAAACAACATATGAATATGTCACCAATGCGTGTGCACACCCGCGCGCGCGCATTCACACACACACACACACATGCACACATCCTACTGGATCTGTTATCTTAATCAAGGAGAAGGGATTGTGGAGTTTGAAGTTTTCCCATTGCCAAGGACAGGCAAATAGAAACACCACACACAGAAAAACATGACATTGCTAGAAAAAGGCAACTAAGGGATAAGTAGTTTAGGTTTCAGCTACAAATTCCAAGTTTACTGGCATCCAGACCCTCCTGCAACTGAACATGACACAGCAAGAGACTTTCTATTTGTTTGAACTCATGTTGAAATGATCAATAAAGTGATGTATGATTATGAAAACCAATGGGAAGAAAGTCTGTCTTCTTTATACTTAGTATCAAAAAATGTATCCCATCAAACCTTACCACCCAAAGTAATACACAGCACAGGGCAAAAGAGGTTTGGACTGGGGAGTCCTAATGCAAACCAAGAGGGAATTGAGCTTTCTGAGGAGGCATTCTGCTGCAAATTGGTTGTGTGACCGTGTCCGAGTCACTTCTCTGTCAAATGAAGTCATTGCCCTCTGGAAGGTCATTTCTAGCCAAACTGAGCTAGAGTCAAAGATGCTGTTGTATTCTGTTCTTCCCAGTTCCTTTCATAAGTGAGAGTGCTAAGAGGCAAAGGAGACAGAGTATCTGAGGATGGGGAAAAAGAATGTGTTGGGCAGCTGAACATCAAAAGGGTTCTTGATAGCATCTGGGCAGGGTGGGGGGGGGGTTCTTAACCTCTTTTGTGAATGAACCCCTTTGGCAGCCTCATAAACCCTATGCATCCTTTCTCAGGATAAAGTTTGAAAATAATGAAGGAAATGCTAAGTCTCAATTAGAGGTCAGTGAACCTAATGGTGTATTGCCCCTCAGCCCAACCCAGTTAAGTGCAGGAATCTCTCATGGAGCTCAGCTTGAGATGTTTAACCATGATCTTTCTGGGTCTCTCCCAATGCTAACCTTCCATAATCCCTTGAATTCAGCAACTCTCTCTAGAGCCATGAAAGCCTCCTTCTTCCTGGGGACACTCCTTTATGCCTCATGTAAAATGTCACGCATATCTTTTTGCTCACAGCTCTCTGACTGGGAGCCCTGGACTTGGAGTGCAAAAACTGGGCTTAGTCCCACCTTCAATGGTTTCTTTCTGAGCTGCTGGGGGCAAGTCACTCAGTTCGAAGAGCCTCAATACACTTTTGACTACAAGACCAGGGCTCGATTAAACCACGACTTCTTCATCGGGAGCCCAGGGTTCCCGGGGGCTCCATGGACAGATTTCAGGGGAGTCTGTGAATCTGGATTTTTAAAAAATGCGTCTTGATTTCCACTGACAGCTAACAGAAACTTGGCATTTCCCTCAATTATTTAAAAAAACACAATATGGATCAAGGATCCATAGGCTTCACCAGACTGCCAAATCGGACCATGACAAAAAAAAGGGAAAGAATCATTGGATAAAATAATCTCTAAAGTTGTTCCAGTCTAAAGTCTCTGATCCAAGTGAAATATGCCCCTAGTGAAGCATCTGAGAATGGCTCATCTTGAACGCGGGGATGTGGGGGAGAATCAGCAACCGAGCTAGGTTGTATGACTGTCCATTAATCCCAGAGTGGGTCCGAGTTCATGGCCCTGACCTTCATCGGCAACCCAAAGGAACCTGGCAAGAGGAATGCTGGGCAGCACGATGTGAAGGGGAGAAACTGAGTGAGAGCAAGGGGACTGCAGGCTGGGAGCAACCTAGGAATTAGACACCCAGAGAAAGGGACCAGCAAGATGTTAGATTTCCTGGCCGGCAGAAAGGAGGGTATCAGAATCCTAATACAGGATAATAGCGTGAAGGAATCATGACCATAAAGGGCAGAGACAACTTCTAGCTGGATGCTAAGTTGACTTCTGTCATGCCATCTGCAGCCCTTCTTCAACTGTGGCTCCTGACCCTATGTGGGGTTCTCAAAAACACTGGCAACAGTAAAATGTTTCTGAAGGGCAAAACCCAAAAATTAATTACAAATCCAATGCCGCATGAATCCGACATGTTTCTGCCAGCACCTTGGTTCTGAACACGCAGCATGCCCGAAAAGCGTGCCCACTTTGCACTGGTCATGCCCTCAGGCCACCCAACACCAACAAATGCTGTTTGTTAGGTTAATGGGCTGGGGACTCTAGAGCTAGAAGGTACTTTGGAGACCTTATGGTGTTCCTCTCTCCTCTTACAGGCCAGTGCCTCAAGGCCCAAGGAGATGAAGTCATTGGTCCAAGGTCACATAAGTAGCAAGGTCAGAGGTGGGATGTTCAGGTATGGATCAAACTGGGACCTCTGTGAGGTCACTTCTTGCTCTGAGATCCTCTCCCTCATTGTCACTTACTTCTTGGAAAGAATGCTGTGAAGTGCTCCAGCCACTCTGGAAAGCCATTTGGAACTAAGCCCCCAGAGCTATCCAATTGTGCATTTCCTTTGACCCAGAGATAGCGGTACAAGGTTTATAGCCCAAAAAGATGAAAGAAAGAGAAAAAGGACCCCATAGGTACAAAACTCTTGATAGTGGTGTAGTATTAATGTGATGGAAGATTTTCCCTACCCATTCAATAGGCCTGGGGTGGGACTAGGTGGGAAACCTTGATGTTATCTTTGTTTGTAAGTAGGCCTAAAGCCTCTACTTACCAGGTACTAAGCAGATTTGGGTGGGAAGTCCTCAGGGGGCCCTGAGGGGAGTTGCTAAGACCAGAGGGAATGGTATGTGCACTGAGTTCTAACCAATCAGACTCAGGCTAGAACTGTATATGAGGAGAACTCAGAGTGTGACAGGGACAGAAAGGAGCACAGCAGAACTGAGTGAAGCAGAACTGAGAGCAACAGAACTGAGAAGAGGACATTGAGGCAGCAGACATCAAGAGAGCCCTGAGGAGCAGACACTGAGACAGACAGCATGGACAGAGCTCCAGAAGAGAGTGCTGAGGGGAGAGTTAGGATTGCTGAGTGATTGTTTACAGGAGGGTCCTAGCAGTGGGCCGGGAGGGGGCGGGGGGCGGGGGGGAAGTTTACAGGATGACTTGGTTCCTAGCTAAAGCACTGACTTCTAATTTTCTTCTTGCTCCATGGAGGTGGGCTTCCCGGTTTGGGAATATAATCACTGCTATATCAAGTTGGGATGACTGGGCTTGGGGCTGGATACTCTGGTGTCCAAATAAGTGTTATGTTAACTCTGCCGTCCACACAGAAGAGTTTTTCAGACTTTGCCTTTCTGAAGCATTCAGGCATGTTCATGGTCATGCTGGAGGTCATGAATCATGCCTTAGTGATATATAAGTGGCTTTTTCTTGGGTTGTAAAGAAATGGAACCCAAGGGAGTGTCCATCATTTGGGAAAGGGCTTCAAAACTTAAGGCATACCGATGGGTTGGAATACTCTTGTGCTCTCAGAAATGATAAGGTTTTCGGGAAACCCAGGGAAGATTTGTATAAACTGGTGCTGACTAAAGGCCATTTGTATAAAGTGATGCAGACTAAAGACCATCTACACAATAACAAAATTGTAAAGGCGAAGGACTTTCAAAGACTTAGACTCAAAATGACCGGCCATAATTGCTCCAGAGGACACATGAGGAAATATGCTATCTCCCTGCAGAGAGAAAAGGGGAAGACACGATGGAGATTCCGGCCTTTTCCCCACACACAAGACAGTTCAGCAATTTGTTTAGTTCAACTCTACGTGTTTTAACAAGGGTTTTGTTTGTCTTGCTTTCTCTATGGTTGGGGGTGAGGTAGAGAGAAGGAGGTGGGAGGGAGGAGGCAACTTTCATTGACTGAAAAATAAAATGTAACTAGAGAAAGAATGCTTCACTTGGAATTGAAGGAGTTCTGTTCCTCTCCTGGCTATTTCCTACCTACACACATAGCTGAAGTCCTAAACTTCATAGCAGCCCCTCTGATGCAATACAGCCTATCCACTTCAAGAGCATCCTAGAGTATCATTCGCTCATTCATTCAACAGACATGGATTACATACCTACTTAGGCAACTGAAAGATAGAAAGAGAGAGCGAGTTCTGAGAAAAGAGTTCCTATCCCGAGCAAATTCAATGACTATTCTGGGCCCCAAAGAAGAGCTGAGGAAAACTTGGTCCCAGGCAGTGAACCCTAATGGTGAGAGGGGGCCAAAAAGAGAGGCTCATGGGGGAACACCAAAGTTTAAGACATGTGTGGGTGATGGGGTGGGGGCAGTTTGGGGAAAGGGATGATGATTGGGCCTTTTCCTTGCCCTGTTCCTGTCTCACGACATCAGAACATCAGAACCGTGAAGGTCCTGACACTCGGGAATGAGATGGCTTCTTGCTGAATGACCCACTTAGGTAGGACAAGCAGAGGCCTTTGCATGTTCGGAGAGGAAGGCAAGGTGTTTTCTTCCCAGAGGATGATGCTGGATTGCGGGATTAGAAGAAAGGGGAGAAGTCAGAGGCCGAGCAGAGCCCGGAAGCCCCCTGCCGACCAGACCGGAGGCTCCTTCTTGGGGGTGGAGTAGAGGGAGGGGCTAAGCAGAGCAGGACACCTTAAAAGGCCTCCGCAGCTCCGGGCTACCATCTGCTGCTACCAGAGCTCCGGGGGAAGAGCAACATTCTCTGTGCTCTCCTGAGGGCAGAAGGATCCGAGAAGGAAGGAAGCAGACGCCTAGGAACATGGATGCAGGAGCCAGCTTGGAAAACGGCGGGCGCAGGGGTCGGACCTGGCGCTGTCTGGAGGCCGCTTCCCCAGGCGGTAAAGGGGCCGGGAAGCACACCGCGAACCTGCTGCTGGACCGCGAGCCGCACGTCCTGAAGCTGGGCGAGAGCTTCGCCAAGAGGCCCAAGTCCCTCTACCACACCATCCGCTATGATGTGAAACCAGAAGCCACAGGCACTTCAGGTGATGGAGAACTCCAGCTTGGAAAAGGAGATGAAGTCACAATTACGCTACCACGCGTTGCTGGGTCGACGCCTGCGACGACTGTGTTCAAAGGCAACAAAAGACCATATGAGACAGACTGTGTTCTCATCATCAATCACGACACTGGGGAATACGTGCTGGAAAAACTCTGTAGCCGCATCCAGGTCAAGAAGATGAGAACCGAGGGAAGCGGCGGAATCCAGGCTCGGAAGCAACAACCGCTCCCTGCTGGGGCACCATTTCGAGCCCCAGCGAAAGCACCAGTTGGACCCAAAGCCTCTCCTGTGCAAGACGACCTTTCGGCTGAACTGCAATTGGATGACTTTAAGAAACTGCTGAGAGCAGAGATGGAAATCCTGGAAGAGAGGAGCAGCGGCAGCGGGAGCAGCTCGTCCGACTCCGACAGCTCCCCGGCCAGCGAAGGGGACAAGCCGGCCGCCCGGGCCGCCCCCTCCCAGCCTCCTCACCAGCACCTCAGTCCCAAAAACCCTGTGGCCAAGCGCCCCGGCCGGCCTCGGGGAAACCAGGAGCTGATGGACATCCTGCGAAATGACTTACGATTGAGTGACTCTGGCAGTGACAGCGATGACGAGCGGACGAGCTTCCTGCCTCCGTCTCTTTCCTAGGAGATCACGTGGAGGCAGCGGGCCGCGAGCAGAGAGCTCACCGCCAAGGAGAGCGCTAGAACATTAGTGAGCTCTGAGGCGCTGCCACCAGCCCGAGCAGGAGGGCTCTTGTATACATTACGGCAATGCCTTTGGACAAGCTTGACCTGCATCTGCAGAGTCAATAACTGGGGGGCTGGTTCTGGTTAACGGGGTGGATGGAAAGCATGGACGGTTGGGGGGAGGGAGGATTTTGGTTGTTCAGAGGCTGAACGGTAGACATCCTTGGCTCTCACGAGTTTGGACGTGTCATCTTCATTGACGAAGCAAATGGCTTGGTCTGTGGCGCAAAAGGAGCACCCCCAAAGCGTGTTAAAGCCTCTTGGAACTATTGCCCACTTGAAAACAAAGGCTGTAGCCTGTCTTGTCTAATTAGGTCTGACCTGATAGGCCAGTGAAGACAGAGGCAGGCGTAGACTCAGAAGTACAAAATACATCGTGCACGATACTGCAAGTGACTTTCTCTTTATTTGAACTCATGTTGAAATGGCCAAGAAAGTGACGTGTGATCATCGAAACTAATGGGAATAAAGTCTATCTTCTATATACTCAGGGACCTAAAAGATTCATCCCATCAAACCTTACCCCCCCCCAAAGTAGTACACAACACAGGGAGGCTTAGAGAGGCAGATGCACACAGCTAGTTAATAGCAGAGATGGGAGGGAAACCCAAGGCTCCAGCACTTTCTGTATTGTACCATAGCACCTCCCCTTCTATTTCATCAAATATTCACTGAACACCTACCTACTACTGTGTGCAGAGCTTAGGGAGGTAGCAAAACTCATGATCTGTGCACATAGAGCAATCACATACACATTGGCGCTTTGGACCTAAACTCTGAAAGTCATCAGTACCATTTTACTCCTAGTTTGAACATGGGACAGTGATATTTGGCTCTGGACAGGACAGAAGAACCCCAAGTGTGGGTGCACTGACTGGACGAAGGTGGAGGTTTGAGGAGTTAGTCGAGAAGGGAAAACCATGAGTCGATGTTCATCTTGCATTGGTCATAATTGGTTCAGGGGATTTTCAAAGGAATGGGTTCTTTTTTCAAAGAAATCACAGGAATGTCTCAGTAGGAAGCTTTGAAAATTGTGATCACTGAGCAAGACAACTTTGAAAACGTACTCGGGACCAAAGTGATGATTGGGCAATGCCAATGGCAAGTGATGCTCATTCTATTCGTCTTTTACTTCAAGCTGCTCCCCACTTTCCAAATTGTCACCTCCCATACCACATTGGAATCATTCTATTTTTACTATAACCTAATACATGTTCGTGTAAGAATATTCCTCTCAAAACAACATATAAATATGTCACCAATGCGTGTGCGCACCCGCGCGCACGCGCGCATTCACACACACACACACATGCACACATCCTACTGGATCTGTTATCTTAATCAAGGAGAAGGGATTGTGGAGTTTGAAGTTTTCCCATTGCCAAAGACAGGCAAATAGAAACACCACACACAGAAAAACATGACATTGCTAGAAAAAGGCAACTAAGGGATAAGTAGTTTAGGTTTCAGCTACAAATTCCAAGTTTACTGGCATCCAGACCCTCCTGCAACTGAACATGACACAGCAAGAGACTTTCTATTTGTTTGAACTCATGTTGAAATGACCAATAAAGTGATGTATGATTATGAAAACCAATGGGAAGAAAGTCTGTCTTCTTTATATTTAGTATCAAAAAATGTATCTCATCAAACCTTACCACCCAAAGTAATACACAGCACAGGGCAAAAGAGGTTTGGACTGGGGAGCCCAAATGCAAACCAAGAGGGAATTGAGCTTTCTGAGGAGGCATTCTGCTGCAAATTGGTTGTGTGACCGTGTCCGAGTCACTTCTCTGTCAAATGAAGTCATTGCCCTCTGGAAGGTCATTTCCAGCCAAACTGATCTGGAGTCAAAGATGCTGTTGTATCCTGTTCTTCCCAGTTCCTTTCATAAGTGAAAGTGCTCCTTGATTGGAAAGAGACAAAGGAGACAGAGTATCTGAGGATAGAAAAAAGAATGTGTTGGGCAGCTGAACATCAAAAAGTAGTGGGTTCTTGATAGCATCTGGGCGGGGGTTGGGGGTTCTTAACCTCTTTTGTGAATGAACCCCTTTGGCAGCCTCATAAACCCTATGCATCCTTTCTCAGGATAAAGTTTGAAAATAATGAAGGAAATGCTAAGTCTCAATTAGAGGTCAGTGAACCTAGTGGTGTATTGCCCCTCAGCCCAACCCAGTTAAGTGCAGGAATCTCTCATGGAGCTCAGCTTGAGATGTTTAACCATGATCTTTCTGGGTCTCTCTCAATGCTAACCTTCCATAATCCCTTGAATTCAGCAACTCTCTCTAGAGCCATGAAAGCCTCCTCCTTCCTGGGGACACTCCTTTATGCCTCATGTAAAATGTCACGCATATCTTTTTGTTCACAGCTCTCTGACTAGGAGCCCTGGACTTGGAGTGCAAAAACTGGGCTTAGTCCCACCTTCAATGGTTTCTTTCTGAGCTGCTGGGGGCAAGTCACTCAGTTCGAAGAGCCTCAATACACTTTTGACTACAAGACCAGGGCTCGATTAAACCAAGACTTCTTAATCGGGAGCCCAGGGTTCCCGGGGGCTCCATGGACAGATTTCAGGGGAGTCTGTGAATCTGGATTTTTAAAAAATGCATCTTGATTTCCACTGACAGCTAACAGAAACTTGGCATTTCCCTCAATTATTTAAAAAAGCACGATATGGATCAAGGATCCATAGGCTTCACCAGACTGCCAAATCGGACCATGACAAAAAAAGGGAAAGAATCATTGGATAAAATAATCTCTAAAGTTGTTCCAGTCTAAAGTCTCTGATCCAAGTGAAATATGCCCCTAGTGAAGCATCTGAGAATGGCTCATCTTGAAAGCGGGGATGTGGGGGAGAATCAGCAACCGAGCTAGGTTGTATGACTGTCCATTAATCCCAGAGTGGGTCCGAGTTCATGGCCCTGACCTTCATCGGCAACCCAAAGGAACCTGGCAAGAGGAATGCTGGGCAGCACGATGTGAAGGGGAGAAACTGAGTGAGAGCAAGGGGACTGCAGGCTGGGAGCAACCTAGGAATTAGACACCCAGAGAAAGGGACCAGCAAGATGTTAGATTTCCTGGCCGGCAGAAAGGAGGGTATCAGAATCCTAATACAGGATGATAGGGTGAAAGATCCAATGACCCTAAAGGGTAGAGATGACTTCTATCTGGATGCTAAGTTTATGTCATTCACACTGTGCAGAGCATGTCTTTTTTTTAACTCACCTATCCCTTGGGCATTCTTGTGAAACCTATGGAGTCATTTTCAAAATATTATTTTTAAACTATTGAAGGATATGCAAAATTCCTATTTTAGGTAAGTAAAAATGTAAATATAAAATTTCCCTATCTCAATTCATAGGCCCCTTCAAATGGATCCACATGACCCTTGGAATCCATCAATCCCAACTTAAAAATCACTTGTATAGAGGCTGGGTCAAAGGTAAAGTTCTGGTACCTGATGAAAAGTCACTTGAAACATGAATGGAGACAACCACAGTCAAGGGCAGCAGTGTGGAAATCAAGCTGCAATAGCCCAAACCAGATTAAAATATAAATTGGAAATATTTAGCACAATAAATATAAATATAGTACAGGATAGATCACATTAATGTCTGATTTTGTTAGTCAATATGCCTCCCTCAGGATGTGTTTCTCTTGGAGTTTGACATCACCTTTTTAGGGGATTATTTTTCAGTGGACTGCTTACCTGTAGCTGTATTACCCCTCTTTTTGACCTGAACATGGCACAGGGTAGTATATCCTCTTCTCCAGAACAGCAGGGCTCTTGTCTACTGAGAGCCTAGAGTCCTAAAATACATGGTTCAGGGGACCACTTCCCAGTATGCCATTTATCCATGGGCTGGCACAATGTTGCCCCTCTCCCCTGATCTGTACCTGATCTAGAGGAATAGATAGATCCTGTCCCTTCCTGCTCATTATTCAAAGAATCAGCCACCTTAGTAGAGGAGTAGAGGAAGACTGTCCCCCAAGTCTCTACCATAAGACAAAGCCCAGTGTCCCCACCCTAATAACAGCTCTAGTCAATGGTGCATTGAGAGAACAAGAGATTTCCAAGGACTAGAGTCACTGATATATTTAGCTAGGCAAAGGAGATAAATGTCAGAGATCAGTGTAAGGAATTACTGAAGCCCTGGAGAGGAAATCTCTATAGTCCAGGTAAGGGAGAGTCATTCATATCTAGTGACCCAGGAGGCCAAAGGGAAAGGACAAGGTTTCCAAAAGTGGGGAAAGATTTTATAATTAGTTTCTTTGCAGTATCAAAGCAAAGGAAAGAAATCACAATGGAATAAAAGAGGAAAAAAGAAGCAGAGAGAGGGGGGTGCCTGCCCAAGCCTGTGAGACTCCCACAGCAGGAATTAAGGTTGAGGAAGCAGATTCTAGAATGACTAAAGCACCTAGTAGCTTTGCCAAACCTGAACTTCCTTGGCTAGAAACCAAGCACTTAATCTAGCATACAGTCTAGACAGGTTTGGGCTGGCTGAATCATAAAATAAAGATCATGGGGTGTGGGGTGGAAGGGGTAATATCTCACAGGGAGGTAGTGGCATGGGTCACATAACCCCTGCCTTAGTGTCCTCAACTGTAAAGTGGGAATAATAATAGCATTTATCTGACAGGTTTGACATGTGGATGAAATGAGATGATAATCATATATTAATTATAAGTTATATACACACATGCTGTAGTTCAGTCGTGCCCGACTCTCCGTGAGCCTATTTTGGAGTTTTCTTGGCAAAGGTATTGGAGTGGTTTGTTATTTCCTTCTCCAGCTCATTTTACAGGTGAAGAACTGAAGCAAACAGGGTTAAATGACTTGCCCAGGGTCACACAACTAGTGCATGTCTGAGGCCAGGTTTGAACTCATGAAGATGAATCTTCCTGATTCCAAGCCCAGTGCTCTATCCACTAAGCCACCAAGCTGATATATGTGTGTATATGTATATGTGTGTGTATGTGCATATGTGTGTTAATATATATAATATATATTAGCATAGAACTTGGTATATAGTAAGAACTGTATAAATGTTTATTCCTTCCCTGCCACTTACTTCCTGCAGATCTGAATGTATAGTACTTAAGACATCTCTCACATACATGTTCTGTGGTTTATGGGTTAGAAACATAAATCACAAGCCCCCATTAATTTAATTTTCCTAGTCATCCAGAGGAAACAGGTGGTTCCAAGCAAAGGCACTAAATAAAAGAGCAGAGTAGGAAAAGTCACAAAACTACATTCCCTACCCCCTTTGTCATAAATTTGGGCCACATTATCCCCCACCACACACACACACCCTCGGTGTGTGGGGAACACAATGTGGAGAGGCACACGCAAAGGAAACACGTGTGGTCCAGGCACATGAATGGAGGGTCGGCTCATGCTGCCGATGCTTCAGGGTCTCCGATATTTGTTGGTAATGACGTTCTCCTGTTCCCTCTGGGTCACCCTTGTGTCTGTGACCTTTATTGAGAGTGTCAACTTTTAGCTTACAGCCTAGAGGCTTCTGAAAGCTTTAGTGACAGGAGTGTATGTGATGAGTGTGTTAGCTGAAGTGACAAAGTTGTACTTAGTAATGACTGCAATCACCTTGCTGTCCTCTGGTCGATGGAGAGCCAACTGTTATGTGATCTGTCAATTACTTAACCAGCTTTGGGAGGTGGAAGGGAGGAGGGGAGAGGGAAGGGTAAAGAGTGTAGTATACTATTTGGCAAGTAGATGGTGCTCCAGGCACTCATGAGTAGCCAGCTCCTAGAAACCTCAGGCAGGGCTGAAAAGACCTCTGGGTTCAATGCAAGTCTAAAAAGGGGGATCTGAAATGTACTCCAAATTACCAAGATGGCAAAAACTCTCTAACATCAATTTTCTTGCACGCCCCCTCCATTTTCCACACCCTTAGTCAGGACCCCCCAAGTTCATAGGATTCAACAATTCATTCTTAATGACCATATAATTTATTAACACATTTGGAGAGTATAAGAAACTCAAACATTGAGACTGCCAGAAATAGCTGTAATGATGCTGCAGATTGGATGGATTTTTCCTTTTCCCTCCATATCTCTTCCCAGTTGCTCTGAGGTGAATAGAAAGGAAAAAGAGATTGGGAAGATTTCAAAGTCATGGGAGTTGCATCGCAAGGAAGAGGAAAAAGAAAGTGTGGTTTTGAATTCTGCTTGATGTCCCCCACAGCAGCTGCTAGTTTAGCCATGATCCAGGCTAGGTTTGGCTGTTCTCCACTTCTTCTGGCTGCCTCTGATCCACGCTGACATCTGTTCTTGTCTGGTCCTGCCTCTACAAATGGCTTCACAAAGAAATCTCAGTTCTCCCTCTGCTTTCTCCTGCCTGCCCACAGCTGCAAGGCAATTACACCCAGGCTCCAGCCTCTGCTCCTGACCACATACCAGGTTAAAAGCATAGACTCTCAGGTGGATTCTTCCTCCTTTTCCATTTCAGCCTGTGAAAACTCTCTGGATATAATTCTCTCCCAGGGAAAAAGGACTCAGCCCAAGAACTCTGGGAAAGTATGCCTGTGCACACCTCCCAATTTATGAAGTCTCATAATCTCCTTATCCTCCCAATAGTCCCAGAAAGGCCCATTACACATGTAAACTTTCCTCTTTATGCATTCTAAACCCTTTTTTTTAAACATAAAGAAGGAGCTGTTTTCAGGAAGCAGGTAAACCAAAAACAAAACAAAAAACCCTAGGCAAAAAGGAGCAGCATTGGCAGAAACACTACTCACTACCGAGCACAGGCTCAGGGTCTGCTGATAAAAGAAAAATGACCTTCATAGGATGAAGTTGGCTCATTCCAATTATTCCTGATGAGACAAACTCCTGTGTAAACTCTTGCAGAAGAAACCCAGGATTTAGAGCTAAAAGGGAACCTTTGAAATAATCTATTCCAAGACCCTCCTTTTTCAGAGGAGGGAAATAAAACCCAAACCGTGACATGCCTAAGATCACAAAGGAAAATAAAACAGCAGGGAATCACCATGGCGACTGGGACCCTGTACCCATACCCTGAAAAATGGCAGGCCTTCAAGACCCTTATTGCTGCACAGTACATTGGGGCCCAGATCCGTATGCTGTCTGCACCTCCCCTCTTCCACTTTGGTCAGACCAACGTCACCTCCGAATTCCTCTGAAAATTTCCTGCGGGCAAGATTCCAGCGTTTGAGAGTGATGATGGGTGTGTTTGAAAGCAACCATTGCCCACTATGTGAGCAACGATGACCTTCGAGGCTCCACTCCAGGGGCAGCTGCCCAGGTGACCCAGTGGGTGAGCTTTGCTGACAATGACATCATCCCTCCAGCCAGTACCTGGGTGTTCCCCACTCTCGGCATCATGCACCACAACAAACAGGCTACAGAGAACACAAAGGAAGAGGTAAGGCAGGTTCTGGGGCTGCTTGACGCCCACCTGAAGACTCCAACTTTCCTGGTGGGGGGGCATGTGACTCTGGCTGAGATCATAGTTGCATGCACCCTCTTGTGGCTCTTCTATAAGCAGGTCCTAGAGCTGTCTTTACGGGAGGGCTTTCCCAACACCAACCGCTGATTCCTCACCTGTATCCACCAGCTCCCGTTCTGGGCAGTGTTGGGAAAGGTGAAGCTCTGGGAGTAGATGGCACAGTTTGATGCTAAAAAGTTTGCTGAGAGTCAGCCTAAGAAGGAGGCCTCAAGAAAGGAGAAGGGACAATGAGAGGAGAAACAGAAGGCCTAGGCCAAGCGGGACGAAGAGAAGAAGGCAGCCACAGCCCCTGGCCCAGAGGAGGAGATGGGCAGGTGTGACCAGGCTCTGGCTGCAGAGCCCAAGGCCAAGGATCCCTTTGCCCACTTGCCCAAGAGTACGTTTGTGTTGGATGAGTTTAAGAGAAAGTACTCCAACAAGGACATGCTGACGGTGGTCCTGCTGTAATTCTGGGAGCACTTTGACCATGACAGCTGGTCCCTGTGGTATGCCGAGTACCGCATCCCCCAGGAGCTCAGCCAGACCTTCATGAACTGCAGCCTCACCACTGGAATGTTCTAGCACCTGGACAAGCTGAGGAAGAATACATTTGCCAGTGTCCTCCTTTTTGGCACCAATAACAGCAGCACCATTTCTGGAGTCTGGGTTTTCTGGGGCCAGAAACTTGCCTTCCCAATGAGCCCAGACTGCCTGGTAGTTTATGAGTCCTACCCATGACATAAGCTGGATTCTGGCAGTGAGGAGACCCAGGCTGGGGTCCAAGAGTACTTCTCCTGGGAGGTGGCCTTCCAGCATGTGGGCAAACCCTTCAATCAAGGCAAGATCTTCAAGTGAACATCCTCCCTGCTACCACCTAGCTGCCCTTCCTCCTCTGCAGAGAGGTGCCAGTCATTAAACAAAACTGGACACAGGAAAACATAAAATAAAATAAAATAAAACAGGGAGCAGCAGGAGGCACAGTGGACAGATCAGCACCCCTGAAGTCAGGATAGACTTGAGTTCAAATCCAGCCTCAGACACTTATAAGCTGTGCGACCCTGGGCAAATCACTCAGTCCCCGATTGCCTCAAAAAAACAAACAAACAAACAAATGAAAATAATACAGCTGCATTTCTAAGCTAGATCCTCTGGACTCCAAATTCCATGTTTGTTCCACACTGTTTCCGCAAAAGGATTCCTCCTGAATTACCTTCTCTTGCTCTTACCTGAAACCCATCCTCTCTGTCACTGCATCCTCACATTTTAGAATTCCCCCAAACTTGCAAAGGCTCAGCCAGGCCCTGAACCCAGGTCAGAGCAAGATCTGTGGCTGATATAAATACACAGGGAGCATTTTAAGTTTAAACCAAAGTCTGGCCCCAGAAATCTGCTTTAAGAGATTCGGTACTTTCTGTCTCTAGGAAGATATAAAACAAAAAAGGTTTGACTAAGGAAGTGTTTATTGCTTGTTGTGGTAATAAAACTTCCTAAAGAACTATAAGCCAAAACAATGCAATGATGCTAGCCCAAAACCCAGCAACCGGGTGGAAACTTAGAGTTTTCTTTGTCAATTGCCACTGGATTTATGGAAGTAAGAGAGCCTTCTCCAATCTCAGAAGCATACATCCTTCTGGGAGGTGTTTGGTGCCTGGACCCTGGAAAAACAAGGGGAAACTTCAGTCTAAGGGAAGAAACAGAAATTAATTTTTAAAAAATTAAGTTGGTTTTGATCAAATGCTCCAAGTCAGACACACCAATGGCCTGGAACTCTTAAGCAACATGGCATAAAACAGGCTGCTGTAGGCGGGGGCAGGACTACTCAACAAACATTTGTTAAGCATCGTCAGGCACTGAGCCAGGTATAGGAGGTCCAAAGACAAAAGACACAGACTGCCCTCAAGAAGCTTGTTTTATTGGGGGAAATAGTAAGTATGAAGATAAGTAAACACAAAAAAATATACAAAGTAAATTGAAGGTGAAGGAACTGGGAGCATCAGGTGGCACTTGAGAATGAGTGTTAAGGATCTGAATTCAACCAGGGACTCAATTTCCTCACCTATAAAATGGGGTTAATAATAACTCTAGCAGGATACCCCACAGCATTGTCAGAGGCTTTATTAGAAAATAAACATGAAGCTTTGTAAACCATTAAGTGCTAAAGAAATGTCAGCTATTATCTATTATCTCTCTATTATCTAGTTCTTTAGTCTCCAAATTTTTTTGATCACACATCCTTACTCTATCAGTAAGACATTTTTGAGCACCTCCCCAAATAGAAATCTTTACTTTTTTCTAAATTATATACATGTACTGTACTAATAATCATGTTATGAAACTCATAAAAATAAATTTTAAAAGAATGAGATAAAATGATATTTTAAAATTTAATATTTAAAAAATAATATGTTATCCTAGAGTCAACTGGGGGTCACTGGAGCTTATTGAGTAAGGAAGTGACCTGGACAAACCCTCACTTTTGGAAAATCACTTTGGTGGCTCTGTGGAGGCTGAATGGGAGTGGAAAGACATTTGAGGCATGGAAATCAGGAAAAAAGGTGGAGGGTCTATACTGGGGTGACTAGAGTGGAGAGGAAAGAGATGGATTCCAAAAATGCTGTAGAGTTTTTTTTAAAAAAAAAGACACAATTTGGCAGTGGATTGGATATGTGGATTGAAGGTAAGTGAGGAGTCAAGGGAAATGAATAACAAGGTTGTAAACCTGTATTACCAGGAGGATGGTGCCGCCCTCAATAAAAACAGGGAATTTTGGAAGAGATAAGGGCTGGGGGCAGAGGGCAAGGAATACTGTAATCATAATCCATCTGTGTTTGCTAGTCCTGTGCTACTCACCCTTTTTTTTTTTTTTGCTTTTTGGCAGGGCAATTGGGGTTAAGTGACTTGCCCAAGGTCACACAGCTAGTAAATGTGTCAAGTGTCTGAGGCCGGATTTGAACTCAGGTCCTCCCAACTCCAGGGCCGGTGCTCTACTCACTGCGCCACCTAGCTGCCCCCTACTCACCCTTTTCCAGTGTGAAAACAAAAGGGTTGAGGAGGAGCTTATTCACCTGCCATTGCCCTAGAGGGCAGAACCACCTAAGGAACTATGAATATTGAATCTGCTAAAAGATAGAGGGACAGAGGGCAAAGGGGGAGGGGAGTTTTGCTTTTTGTAGCTACTGTAGGTGTCTGGACCATGGTAGACTACAACTACCCTGAGGGGTGGACTAAGGGAATGTTTTGGGGGGTGTTGGAGGCAAGCTCATAATTTGGGGGGGGAGGGATGGATGTGACCTATCTTCCCATCCTCCCATTGGTTGATCACATATTTCTTAAAGGTTAAGCCACAGCCCTCCTCCTATGGTTATTCTATTCTTATAGGGGCCCATGGTTCCCACTTTAGAAATGACTGATCTAGACCATACTTCCCATTATATTCAATCATTTTTTAGTCATGACTCATGACCTCATTTGGGGTTTTCTTGGCAAAGAATTGGAGTGGTTTGCTATTTCCTTCTCTAGCTCATGTTGACAGATGAGGAAACTGGGGCAAACAGTATTAAGTGACTTGCCCAGAGTCACACAGTATCCAAGGCCAGATTAGAACTCAGGAAAACTCATATTCCTGATTCCAGGCCTGGTGCTTTATCCACTGCACCAATTAGCTTCTGGCTTCTCATTATACTAATGTTAGAAGCATGCTCAGTCTAGGAATAAACAATACTCATTAGAAGGCCGGGAAGGTTTTAACTATATCTTACATTTATTCCTCTTGAATAAATGAGTGCATCTCCTGAATGGCATACAAGAGAAAGTACAAGGAATCAGACAAAACGCCAGTCGTTTTATTGACTCCCTATTCTAATCTCCGGCCTGGCTCTTCATTGGCCAGATGCAACCCCCTGACTGCCCACATCATGCCCTCCTCAAATGGCTCGTCAAGCATGCATACAGGCCTCTAACCCTTCGCATGACCACAGCTCTGATTAGAACCAGTCATCTGACTTACATTCTGCTAAAGCTGGAGGGAGTGGGGGTGATACTTTCAACTCTGTGGAAGCAAAACTGCTTCCACCATTTCTCACACTAATAAGTAAACAGGCCCAAAGAGATGAAATGTCAAATCACAGAATCACAGAACCTAGAATCAAGAGAGCCTGGAGATCAATTGAGTCCAATCCACCTTCATTTTACTGAAATAGGCTGAGCGAGGTATCTGAAGCAGGATTGGGTCTTCCTAGTCCAGTCCTTTATCAGTCACTATGCCATGATGACTCTCTAAGTGGCTTGTTTACAGTCACACAGGCAATGAAAAGCAGAACCAGAATTCAAACTAAGATCCTCTGACTCCAAAGAAAGCACCGGTACTACTCTATTTGATGCTTCACCTCTGGTGCACATTTCAGATCACCTGCAGGCAGGTAGAATCCTCAGCTCCTAGATTTGATTGGACAATGACTTCATATCACTCATTTTCACTGCTTATTTTCAAAGAAAGAAAGACACCACAGCTGAACACCTAAATAAACGAAGTGTGTTGGCCTGTTTCAGCCCTTCATGTCTCCTATTCTCCTTACAATCCAGGTAACTGGTGGAAATAAATAATGCTTTTATATTTAGGAATACCATTTTGTTCGGGTCTCTCGTATCCCTGAAATTTATACTACAACTCCCCAACTCCCAAGCATAAACACTCGTCTTTGTTTATGATCCACACGGGTTATGATATCCGTGCTGTTAGCAAGTAAGCCAGCAGAGGGAGCTAGCAAACTCATCCCATTCTCAGATCTGCCCAGAAATAACTGAAAGTAATGATACTATTGATAACAATGATCACTGATGATAACATAAAAATTCAACATTTTAAAAGTACTTTTCCTACATTTTCTCATTTGATCCCCCTCAAAGATCCTATGACGTAAGAGCTACAAGTATGGTTGTTCTCCTTTCACAGATAAGGAAATACAAACTGAGTGGCTAGTGGCCTGCCTGTCCATGAACACATAGATCTTCAGTGTCAGAGGCAGGAAAGTGGTGATGAAGGTGAGGATGACATTGCCTTTGATCCAAAAATGGACCAAACAAGACTAAATGATAAACCAGGGTTGTTCACGCTATCTTGTGCCTTGTAAAAGGAATAGGGACTGGATAGGTTTTGTGATTTTGCTAACATAGAAAACTCCTGGCTGAGGGAGCTCTCTCTATCTTCTCTGCAACTTAGAGTCTTAGAAAATTGCCTCAAGCAGTGAAAGGTTAGGTGACTTGCTCAGGGAGAGGAGATGAAGGAGGGGAGGGGAGGGGAGGACCAGAAGAACATACAAAACAATGATACAAAGATACAAAACAAACTTTATTGGCTATTATGCTACTGGAAAAGATGTGGCATCTGCTATATGATGAGAAACATGATGAGAAACGTGATGTCACATGAGACCAAGTTTTTGCTAGGTACCGAATACCACTAAAGACACAGGCAATGAATGTTTTTTTCAGTATAGTCAAATGGTTTAATTTGTTGTTATTTGAATCATGGTCATAAAGGCAGAAGATCTACAGTAGAGTCCCAACTTTGCATATTATCTTTGCCCAGTGGTAACCAACTGGGATGGTCCGCCAAGTCTTTGCCCCGGGGTCACTGGAACTACATTTACACTCCTTTAGCAACATAGAAAAAACTGAGTTTAGCATCTACTTAGAAAAATTAATTATTTAAAATGGGAAATGACTAAATGGTACAATTCCTCCCCTGTCTGGTGGGGCTCTGATTCCAATATTGCTTCACTGCTGTAGGCCTTAATTGTCTCATCTATAAAATAGAGACTGTCTACACTCACTAGCTATGTGATCCTGAGTGTGTCGCTTAACCTCAACCTGCCTCATTTTTCTCATCTATAAAATGGGATAATAATAGCACCCACTTCCTAGGGTTGTTATAAGGATAAAAGCAGATAATATAAAGTATTTTGTAAACTTTAAGGCACTATAGAAATACTACTGATTATTAATACCTATGCTATCAAAGGCTCCTTTCAGCTCTAAATCTAATTATTCCATTAAAAAATAAGATTCTTGAAAATAGAGATTGTTTCATGCCTTTATTGGTATCCTCAGCACCTTGCACAGTGCCTGGCACATAGCAGGCACTTATGAAATATTTATTGATTTCTTGATTGATTAATTATGATCCTGCTAAAGAATCCGATGATCCTGGAGTGTCCTAATAATTACAAGGCACACTCCATCCTATACTCCCAAGGGTGGAGATAGTCAAACAGAGTATTTTAGTTGCTAAGAAACAAGCTTTGATATCAATAGAAGGTTTTTACTTGAGCCAAAGAAAATTGGAAATATTGCCTACAGCTTGAGGGAGGCTGGCTGGAGAAGGGTCTAATAAAAGCAAGGGCCTGTCAGAAGAGTTCCCAACTTGTAAGAAAGTGCCTTTGGTGCCCAATGACTTGGCAGAGCTCCTATCTGAGGTCTTTGAGGCTTAAAAAAGCGAGGTGTCAAGCCCCGCTAACATTATGGAACTTATGGTGAGCTCTTCCTTGCCAAAAGAAAGAATGTTTAGCTTAGAGGTTGATTTGTATTTCTTATCATTTTGCTTCTAAGGCTTATCTGCTGTTATTTTACTCCTTCTTATTTATTGTTCCCATTCTCCAAGTGGCACAATGGATGGAAAGCTGGGCCTGGAGTTAGGAAGACTTAAACTCAAAGTCTGCTCATTCACTTACTAGCTGTGTGATCCTGAGAAAGCCACTTAACCTCAATCTGCCTCTGTTTTTCCATCTATAAGTAATATTTATAATAATATAATATAATATGACATAACATAATACGATGTAACATAATGAAATGATATATGATACAATATAAGATAATGTAATGTAATACAATATAATATAATATAAACAATATAATGTGATACAATATAATATGATATAATGTAATGTAATATAATATAATATAATATTTATAATATAAATTAATAATAGCCCCCACCTCCCAGGGTTGTTGTAAGGATAAAAGGAGATGATACATACGAGGTACTTTGCAAACTTTAAGGCACTATATAAATGCTAGCTCTTATTTGTTTAGGCTTTAATGGTATTTCATTTTTCCCCCAATTATATGTAAAGACAATTTTTAGCACTCATTTTTACAAGGTTTTCAGTTCCAGATTTTTCTCCCTCTCTCCCTTCCCTCCCTTCTTTCTAAAATGATAGGCAATTTGATAAGGCAATCATGTCAAATGTACTTCTATATTAGTCCCAGTTGTGAAAAAAAACAGACCAAAAGGGAAAAAAACATGAAAAAAATAAAGTGGAAAAAAGTATGCTTTGACCTGAAATGCCAGCTATTATTAATACCTATGTAGAGTGTAAATTATTGCTGCTCGTCCTTCATTTTTGAAAAGGACCGATGACATCACAGGGTGATTCTTGGCTTAGGAGTGAATTGGATTTAAGTGAGGCCGAGTTGCACCATGTCATCAGCCTCACTCTCTCTTCCAGAGTCATCAAAGTGCCAAGATGGAAGTCAAGATGACTGGCAATGGCCCAGGACCAGTGGATGACGTCTGACCCAGCTCTAAGCACTCCCCAGCATGCTTCAGCTGCCTTCATGGCTATGGAAACAAATTGTTCACATCCACCATTCCACCAGGGGAAGTCTTCACATGCTTAGGGTAGGTAACCCCCTAACTCATAGATGGATTGGAGGCCTGTCTGTTACCCTCAACCTGATTTTGCCCACCTGCTCAGACAGTTTTACCAAAGTGTGGCTGCTGTGCATACTACAGCTTTTTGGAGCCATAGGTAAGAATTAGGTGACAAGAGGACACCAAAGGTGGATGGATAAGCAGCCCTGAAAAGGGCTTGTCAAGTCCTCACACCAGAGCTGCTAGTCCTGAATGCCCCATACAGCCAGGGTGTAAATAAATCTGTCTTGCAGACCTTTTAGAGTTATTGGCTTATTACGTAGATAAAAAAAAAACTTTGGTAATTTTTCTTAGTCTCTTTCTCAGGAGTAAATTTGCTACAATATACTTCAGATTAAAATGTAATTGGGAAATTATAATTAAATAATAATAAAATGAATAAATAATGAAGTAGTTGCTAAAATAAATAAAAATACAGTAGAAGAAAAGTGATGTTACTATCTGATGTTCTAAGCCGATGTGCAGCCACAGGAATCCTCCCGCACAGTTTAACTGCCTCCCTTTCTATTTGAGTTCAACACCATTATTCCCAGCCACTGAGTACTGCCATCCACCCTGACACTGTTCCTCCCAGACTTGTCCAGGCCTTGCCACCCACCATGCCACTGCGCCCTCTGGCCTACCAGCCCTAGCTATCCAGCTTTCAGCCTCCCAATCATCACCATCCAACCTGAAGTTGAAATGTACTATCTCCCCCACTGAATATTTCCATCCTTCTGAGTACAAGATGAAATGTGCATTGTAGTTACTAGGACATGCCAGGACAATAGGACTCTTTGACAGGATCATAATTAATCATCGAGTGATAAATAAGTATTTCATAAATACCTACTATGTGCCAGGCACTGTGTGAGGCGCTAGGGATAACATTACCAAGAATGAAGTCATCTCAATTTTCATTAGAACTTTGGCTCTTGGAGTCAGGCCTCAGACATTTGACACACTTACTAGCTGTGTGACCTTGGGCAAGTCACTTAACCCCAATTGCCCTGCCTTCCCCCTCCAAAAAAATTAAAAAGATATTAGTCGTCTGCTTAAGACTTAACCAGAAATTCAAGGCCATCTTTACTCTTTCTGGAAATATAATGCTGAATCTGTATTTTGCAAATATTAACTCATAACTAGGAGGCAGCAAGGTGGCTGGGTCTGGAGTCAAGAAGACTAAATTCAAATCCAGTCTCAGATACTTACCAGTTGTGTGATCCTGGGCAAGTCACTTAACCTCTTTTTGACTGGAGAAGTAAATGGCAAACCACTCCAGCAAACATTATGGACAGGAAGGATGGTCCATGAGGTCACGAAAAGTCGGACATGACTCAACATCAACTAAAAACTAACTTTAACAGCTAACATTTCCAAAGCGCTCTAAAATTTGCAAAGTATTTTATGAGATAATAATTGTAAAGCACTTGGCACAGTGCGTAGCACATAGCAAGTGCCATACAAATATTAGCTATTACTATTATCATTAGCTATATGCTTTACCTCATTTGAGCCTCCTAACAACCCTGCCAAGTATTTATTATCACCATTTTATGGAGAGGCTATTTAGTCAGGGGCACACAAATAGCAAGTAGCAATGCTGGAATCTAAACCCTAGTGCACTGACTCTGAATCCATCACAGTTTTAGACAGCCCAGGGTCAAAAGGTTTTCCCTAGTATGGAGGAGGGGTGATCTTTTGTCCCACACACACCCACATAAGCCCTGTTCCCTTTTCCCCTCCCACAATTGCAAACAGCTATGTCACTTGGTTTCATTCATAATTTACAAGTAGAAGAATCTGAAACTAGTGCCAAAACCTGAATAGAAAAAAGGGGGAGTCTTAAAAATCCATCCTTGTTTGCAAGAGAAAACTTGTATTCTATCAGACCACTAGGGGGAGCTCAATTCCAGTGTAACATCCTCTAGGGGTAGATGCGCATAGAAGGGCAGTAGGAAGCCCCTGGGAAAAGCCTAGCTGGGGGCTCAATGTAAGCATTTGCTCTTTGTGATTCTCAGGTATTGAAGAGAACACTCACCAACACAGCAAGTTTATTTGTGCTGCAAAGGATTTCTTTCAATAAGCAATAAAATTGATACAAGATGATTAACAAAAAAATTATACATTGCCATCACTTCTAAACTAAGTCTTTAAATTACTTTTGTTTTAAGTACTTAAAAATGAAGAAAATATAGTAGTGATCCTACTCCTGTTACATCTGGAGCCTCCCCCTCACCCAGGCGTTCAAAGGCTGTAGCCGATAAAATGTGAAAGATTCTGCTCTTCCAGAAAAACAGATATCAAGATGGTGAAGTCAAAGGACCAGGTTTCAAAGTTTGTGTTCTGGTTCTAAATAGTTGGTATGGTTTTAGCTCCCCTGGGTCTTGGTTTTCACATCTATAAAATGAGGAGGTCTAACTGGAAGATCTCACAAAATCACAGAATTCTTGAGCTGGAAGGGACCTCAGTGGTCACTTAGCCCAACCTATATCTGAACAAGACTCCCCTCTATGACATCCCCAAAAGTGGTCATCACTGCCACTTAAAGACTTCTAATAACAGAAGACCTCCTACCTCCAGAGACAGTCCCTTCCACTTCTGGATAGCTCTACTTAGCAGGAATTATTTTCTGACATCAAGCTTAAATTTGCAAGTTCCTTTGCAACTTCCACCCATTGTTCCTAGCTCTGCCTTCTGGGACTAAATAGAGCAAGTCTAATCCACCTTCCAAATGACTGCTCTTCACACACTTATGTAACACTGATTTGAGTTTTTTCGTTGTCGTTGAGTTGTTTCAGTCGTGTCTGACTCTCCATGACCCCATTTGGGATTTTCCTGGCAAAGATCCTGGAGTGGTTTGCCATTTTCTTCTCCAGTTCATTTAACAGATGAGGAATTGAGGTAAACAGACTTAAGTGACTTGCCTCAGGTCACATGGCTAGTAAGTGTCTGAAGTCAAAATTTGAACTCAGGTCCTCCTGACTAATGCAGCTGGCATTCTAGCTACTATGCCATCTAGCTGACTGTAACGCTGACCATCCTAGCCCCTACTGCCTGAAGGCCACATCTCACTCCTCTCCCAGAGTTCTCCAGCACCCTTACAGGGTTTGAGGGTGTCTAGGCTCTCTGCCAATTGGCTCCAACCCCCCACTAATGTTGTTCCCTTAAGTCTAGGGGGGTAGTCCCCTGCACCCCTGTTCCATTTAGCCACTTAATAATCATATCAGCTTTTACAAAGGCATATTTATTTCAAAAGCTATAATCACAAATAGGCAAACAAATTAGCCTAGTTCCTATAGAGCACACTGTCCTAGATCCAAGTCCAAATCCTTCCCCCTCCACCACCACCTTGGACTATAGTCCCAGATACCTGATTTCTCCAGGTTTCCCTGCCAGGCTGACTGGATACAACAACACATTTGCACTGCTGACTCCAAGTTCTCCATGGTTCAGATTCCCAAGTCTGATGGAAGATCACTGCTAGCACCCCAAACTGGGAACAAATGATACAAAACAGAGATACTAGGCCTATTTCTCTAACCTGAGGTCAAAGAAAGAGGGGGTAGTATCCTTTCTCTCTGTTTGGTTCATGATGCCCATGCTGTGGTGAACTATGATCACCCTTTAGACATAACAGGAAAGAGCATACAGAAAAGCAAAGAGAGAGAGAGAGACTGCCTCAGTTTGGTCAGTTTTCAAGATGCAGCCTGTCCCGGCTATGTAGCCAATCAACTGGGAAAATAAAGGCTTCAGAGTACCTCCATGTTAAGTAATCTGAGCATGCCCAGCACAAATCCCCTCGTATCTAAAAACTGCTACCCAGACTTGCTTAGTCTTTGTGATGCGAGGATTCTCATCACCAAGACACCATTTCTTCTGCATAGGATGCTTCCTGTCCTCCTCCCCACCTGCCTCATTCCTACCTTTCCTTTAAGATCCAGCTCAAATACCATCTCCTCCAAGAAGTCTTCCTGGGACACACCACTCTAAAATGCATGCACTTTCACATTGAACTTGGCATTATAGTTCTTATAATGTCTCATCTTTCTTACTAGACGTGTGCTCCTATACAGCAGAGTGCATCTTATTCTTCTTTGATGACCTAGCAATGCCGAACTCAAGACCTTAATCATAAATATTTGTTACTTAATTGAATGAATTAACTCCTGTTAGAGTTGATAGCAAAGAGAACAGCGCCTCTCCATGGAAACCACCAGATGTCGCTCTTCGAGACTATATTGCAACTCCTACTCCGCTCCGCGAGTGGTTAGACAAGCGTGCGGGTGTAACAGCTGCATCCCCGACGTCAAAACAGAATTCTATTTAGGAACTGTGAAACCTTCTCCCTGCCCTTATCTCCCACCAGGATCCCTGGTTATTTCCCTGCAGTCTATAAATGAAGTTGCTTCTCCTTTCCCTCCCCGTCCTGCTGGGAGCCCGCCCCACTAATGTAACGTTCTTTGTCTTGCTCGACATCTGAGCGGTGCCCCTACCTCGAGAGCCAGGAAGGGAGAAGAGCGAGTCGGAAGACCTGGATTCGAGTCCCAGCTTTGCCTCTACCAGCTACGTAATCAGGGGCAAGCCATTTAACCTTGGTTGATCCCTGAAGGTCCTGCCTCATCAAACTCCACAAGCTTCACTTTCCTTATCTGAAAAAGGAGGAAAATAAAACTCTTCCCCGCTTCCTTTGCAAGGTTGCTGGGAAGAAAGTGCTTTATTCATTGTAAAATGTTCTACTATAAATGAATTTTTATTAATATTTATTTTGCTATTTTTTATTTTTAGTTTACAACACTCAGTTCCACACGTTTTTGAGTTCCAAATTTTCTTTCCCTCCCTCCCCTCCCCCCTCCCCCCAAGACGCCATGTAGTGATATAGGTTCTATATATACCTTTGCATTTAACTTATTTACACAATAGTCAAGTTGTAAAGAAGAATTATGACCAATGGAATGAATCATGAGAAAGAAGAAACAAAACCAAAAAAAAAAAAAAAGAGAGAGAGAGCAAATAGTTTGCCTCAATCTGCATTCAGACTCCATTGTTCTTTCTCTGGATGTAGATAGCCCTTTCCATCATGAGTCCTTTGGAACTGTCCTTGAACCTTGTATTACTGAGAAGAGTCAAGTCTATCACAGAATCAATATGTCTGTGGTTGTGTGCAATGTTCTCCTGGTTCTGCTCCTCTCACTCAGCATCATATCATGTAGGTCTTTCCAGGTTTTTATGAAGTCTGTATCTTCCCCCATTTGTTATGGCACAATAGTATTCCATTACATTCATATGCCACAACTTGTTTAGCCATTCCCCAATTGATGGGCAAACCCTTGCTTTCCAGTTCTTTGCCACCACAAAAAGAGCTGCTATAAATATTTTTGTACATACAGGTCCCTTTCCCACTTGTGTGTTCTCTTTGGGATGTAGCCCTAGGAGTGGTATTGCTGGGTCAAAGGGTGTGTACATTTTTATAGCCCTTTGGGCATAGTTCCAAATTGCTCTTTAAGATGGCTGGATCAGTTCACAACTCTACCAACAATGTAGCAATGTTCCAATTTTCCCATAACCTCTCCAGCATTTATCATTTTCCTGTTTTGTCATGTTAGCCAATCTGACAGGAGAGATGTGCTACCTAAGAGTTGTTTTGATTTGCATTTCTCTAATCAATAGTGATTTAGAGTATTTTTTCATATGCCTATAGAGATCTTGAATTTCTTCCTCTGAAAATTGCCTGTTCATATCTTTTGACCATTTCTCAATTGGGGAATAACTTGTATTCCTATAAATTTGGTTCAGTTCCCTGTATATTTTAGATATGAGGCCTTTATCAGGGACACCGGTTGTAAAGATTTTCTCCCAACTTTCTGCTTTCCTCCTAATCTTTGTTGCGTTGGCTTTGTTTATACAAAAACTTTTCAATTTAACATAATCAAAATTATTCATTTTATATTTTATAATGCTCTCTATCTCTTGTTGGGTCATGAGTTCTTCCCTTTCTCACAAATCTATTCCATGCTCTCCCAAATTGCTTATAGTATCAGCCTTTATTCCTAAATCGTGAACCCATGTTGACTTTATTTTAGTATATGTTGTAAGATATTGGTCTACACCCAGTGTCTGCCATACCATTTTCCAATTCCCCCAGCAATTTTTGTGAAATCATGAATTCTTAGCCCAGAAGCTGGATTCTTTGGGTTTATCAAAGAGTAGATTGCTATAGTCACTGACTACCGCCTTGTGTACCTAACCTATTCTACTGATCCACCACTCTGTTTCTTAGCCAGGACCAGGTAGTTTTGATGACTGCTGCTTTATTATACAGTTTTATATCTGATATGGCTAGGCTACCTTCCCTAGCATTTTTTTTTCACTAATTCCCTTGATATTCTGAACCTTTTGTTCTTCCAGATGAATTTTGTTATTATTTTATCCAGCTCTGTAAAATAATTTTTGGTAGTTCAATTGGTATGGCACTGAATAAGTAAATTAATTTAGGTAAAATTGTCATTATTATTATATTATCTTGGCTTAACCATAAGCAACTGATGTTTTTCCATTTATTTAGATCTGACTTTATTTGCTATTTTGCTATTTTTATCCATGAGATATGTGTCCCCACAGGAGATTGCATCAAGGTCCCTGATCCTTTTGATGGGATAATAGAACCACAAATTTAGCACCTGGAAAGAACTTAGGAGTCTAGCGCAGACCTCTCCTTTTGGGATGAAGAAACTGAGTTCCAAGTAGGGAAAGTAACTAGCCTAGGGCCACTCAAGTAATAAATTGCAAGGCCAGGATTTGAACCCAGCCCCTGTAATTCCAAATTCAATACTCTTTCCATGCTGCCATGAATTGTAATTGATGTCATACTTTTCTTCTCCTACCCTCCCACCCTAACACTTCTACAACTAATAAAAAGGATCATATCTGTAAAGGTCTTGGATGGGAGACTGTGAGACCAAGTGAAACTCTTTTGGATTTGAGCTCCCAATGTGCATTTCTAGTTAATATATTTATTCTAATAAAAAAGGTTTGAAGAAGAGTTGTTGATCAAATAAGGGATAGAGAAGATTGCAGAAGATAAAATGGACAAATTTGATTATATAAAATTGAAAAGTTTTTGCACAAACAAAACTAACAGAATTAGGAAAAATAATTGTCTAGGAAAGTATAGCAAATTTTCCATTCAAGGTCTGATTTCCAAATATATAAGGGATTGATACAAAATTTTTTTTTAAAAAAAGAGAGCTATTTCTGTAGGTACTCAAAAGATAAGATCAGTAATTTCTTAATAGAAGAGATACAAATCAACAACCACAAGGGGAAAAAATGTTTCAAATAACTAAGAGAAATGCATCACAAAACATTTCTGAGATTGTATCTCACATGCATCAGATTGGTGAGATGGCAAAAGGGAAAGAGAGAGAAAGAAGGAGAGAGAGAGAGAGGAAGAGAGAGAGAGAGAGAGAGAGAGAGAGAGAGAGAGAGAGAGAGAGAGAATGACAATTGTTGGAGGGGATGCTGGAGAACAGGCATACTAATGCACTATTGGTGGACCTGTGAAGTGCTCCAAACGCTCTGGAAATCAATCTGGAATTAAAACCAAAAAGTCATTACACTGTGTATATCCTTTTAGCTAGTGATACCACTATTAGGCATATATCCCAAAGATATCAAAGGGAAAGGATACCCATATGTTACAAAAAATTTTCACAGCAGTGCTTTCTGTTGTAGAAAAAAAACGGAAACAAAGTGAATAATCATCCATTGGAGAATGACTGAACCAATTATGATATATGAATGTAATACAATATTGTACCCCACAAAATTTTGAAATGGATGGAACCAGAGAAATCTGGGAAGACTTACATGGATTGGTGCAGAATGAAGTAAAAGAATGAGAACAGCTGCAGTGACTACATCATTGTCAAAGAAAACAACTCTGAAACACTTAAAAAGACTCTAGTCAATGCAATGACCTAACATGCCACCAAAAGACTAATGATGGATCATGTTTCCTACCCAGTGGCAGAAGTACAGAATGAGAATATGTGGGTTTACTTTGCTTGACTATTCTTAAATGTTGTTGGGGGGTGGAGTAGAAAGTTATGGGAGGGTAGCAATAGAGATGGTGATGCCAGAAAAAGGAAATGGAAGATGATCGATGACACATTTTAAAAATAAAAAGAAGAGAGCAGAAGGAAGTTCAGAAAGGAATACAAATCAGGCAATGTTGGAAGCACCACATTAAATTTAATATATACTTTTAAAAAGATGATGTCTGTAATAGATTCACCAGGCAATATTTTTGTTTTTCTTTGTACATGGAAATATTTGCGTTTGTTGTTTTTTTAAAGTTTATAACAATTGAAAAGAAAATTTCAAAATAAAATTGAAAAATGACCTTAAAGTGACATATAAATATGAACTATCTACTCATCCAACAGACAAATGGAGAGATGACAATTTTCTGGTGAATTACACCAGGTAAGTGGCCCAACTGGCTAATTTAAGACAAAAAATTACTTTGGACACTGAAGTATCTTACTTGATCTCTACTGAGCTCCAATTCAACTTGATAAATCTTTATTGATTGCCCATCATGTGCAAGGCACTAGGAAGACAAAGACAAAAATGAAATAGCAGCTGTCCTCAAGGAGCTTGCATTCTACTAAATAAAGGAAAATGGTCAGTGCCTAGGTTGAGAGGCCGTATGGTAGAGTGGCTAGAGGGTGAGACTAAGCATGAGAAAATTTGGGTTCATATACCTCTAACATGTGCTAACTGTGTGGCCATGGACAACTCGCATAATCTCTCAATGCCTCAGGCAACTCTAAAGATTATATATTCCAGATGGGGCATCCAGGTCAACTGGGCATCCAGGATGTATTCCAAACTTTCCCTACCATGTCCCATGCTGGGTGTTTTTCCCCATTAGAATACTTGAGGTGGGGAAAGAAGGACACATTTATTATGTGCCTACTGTGTGCCAGGCACTGTGCTAAATGCTTTACAAATGTAGTGATATGGAGCCCCCACATATGGAGAGGGACCATTCTTATGTGTCTCAAAAGGAGGCAGAATAAATATTTCTAGCCTTTTTCCTCCAAGCCTTTTCTAAAGGAGACTTTCATTTTTGTCTGGAGAGGAAGCAAGAGGTTGGGATCAGAGGTCACCACTCTGCTCTTCTCAGAGGAAAAGGGGGTACCAGTCTAGAAGCCTATCTATCTGTTCGCTTAAATATTTTTCATCTAGGGGATATGAAAAAAGGTTCCACCTAACTTCTGATCATTTTGTCATTTGGGGAGAAGAGAGACCCTAAGCTCTATATCCAAGGCTTGATCCCTTTCCTACCTAATACCAGTTCTATAATTAATACATATAGCAAATAGCAAAGAAACACATTGATCTAAAACATAACAAAACAAATCAGAGAAGGTATACATACATAGGAGGATATAGACCAGACAATATAGTCTAGAGGAGCTCTCTCATTGGGAATGAGATGACTCAACTCAACCAAGAGAGAGGCAGTGTTGGATCTCACCCAAGGGGAAACTCCCTGAAGTGTCTATAGTAACAAGCGGGATAGAGATATGATCGAGACTGCCTGTTCCTTTCAGGTCTTCCTAGAATTTCTCCCTTCAGCAACCTGAAGTGGGGTTGGCCTCTTCAGTCTTCCCTCTGAAAGTTAGAAGCCAACTTGACTTGTCACTTGGAGGGTACCTAATGGAGACTCCTGCTTGAAGAGACCCTCAAAGCAGTGATTGACTGAGAAATGAAGCTCTTGTCTCTAGCCAACTCTGCCTGGCCCCTCACATGAGGCAGAACCTTCATCTCCACCAATAAAGAGAATCCCATACCAATGGGCTTTGGGATAGAGGTGACACAAATATCATTTCATTTGATCCTCACATCTACCCTGGAAAGTAGGTGCTATTATTATTCCTGTTTTACAATTGAAAAAAAAAGATTAAGTGAATCTTGTGACCAGTATGTGAGGCAGGATTTGAACTCAGTTTTTCTGACTCCAAACCCATTGTTCAATCTGCTATGCCATTCAACTTTGGGGGCTTGTTTTTATTTTTGCTTGCACTTATATTCTCAGCACTTAGCACAGTGCCTAGCACACAGTAAGAGCTTAATAAATGCTTGTTTTTGTGATCCCAAATGTGATTCATCACTTAATTCTGAGCAGCATTGCTTTTGGGTGCCCTAGACTTTCAACTTTTCTCCAGAGGGAGCAGAAAGAGAAGGAACCCTGGAAATCCTGCCTGATGGCTAGGCATTAATAATTAATAACGGTCAAGCCCAAGAGTTCTGAGCATACTAGTGACACCAAACCACCAGACCTACCTCCAGCCCTGTCACCACAGCCATCATCTAGGGAGTCAGCCCCCATGAAGATGTGACCTGACACCTGCTACTGAAAGTTCTGAGACCTGACTCATTCAGCATTTGCTGTCCCAGGCAAATAGACAAGGGTGAAGTTTTTTTACACATTCCTCATCTACAAATTCAGTTTCTTATACCAGCTTCCATATGGTCTCTGAGCAAGCGTAAGCAACGTCCTTTCATCTGCTTCTCCAGTGTCATACAATCAAGTCTCAAATTCCCCAAATAAGCCAATAAAATAAAAAGCATTTTTACAAAGTTTAACCAATATCTCTGCTTGCTTAGTCTTATAGGACCTTTATCAGTCCACAAGAAAAGAGAACAAAGACAAAGAAAACTGGCTTCTATCTTGAGCAGAAACCTGGTCCATACTGTGAGAAACAAAAGAAAGAATTCTGTTTCCACAGGATTAAAACTAGTCCAGTTTTGTAGGGGTGATAACAGAAGTGATAACAGGATTTAAGTCAGAGGTAACTGGTTCTGATCAGAGCTGTGACCCAGCAGAACCAGGAAAAAGGTCAGAAGCTTGTATGCATAGTTAACAAGCTGTTTGAGGGAGAACATGTCAAGGAGAAGTACATGAAGTGATTGGTTCAGGAGGTTGCATCTAGCCCATGGAGAGCAAGGGGGGGAAATTCAAATTGGGAACAGAGCATAAAAAGCCTTGCATTTGTCTGAGCAAGCATACTCCACTAGGGAGTTATCCATTCACTAGGAATGTAAAATAAAATGAGAACTTTCCTGGCTTCACAATGAGTATTGTTCTTTCTAGAATGAGCACCTTTCTCATAATTCTGAGCTTTCCAAGTTCCATTGAGGTCCCCCCACCGGGATTTGGGATGTGGGGTCAACTTAGCATTGCCCCCTTTTCAAATGAGAAAACTGTCCTGTATGGAAAGTTTTCCAGTGATTCCCTCAGTGCATTAAAGCCATCCCTCAGTGCATTAAAGCATCTTCACCACTGAGGTAAAAGTCCCATCACCAATAGGTTTGAGGATTTGGCTTGCATGTATTTGCAGCAGCATGGTATAGTGACTAGTATATAATAGGCACTTAATAAATGTTTATTGAATGTTTATTCACACACACACATACATACCCTTCACATTTCCTTCAATGGAAAGAGCACTGGGTTTTCCCTCTGAGGTCCTGGGTTCAAATCTCAACTCTTTCGCTTAATATCTGTGAACCTGGATTTAAGCCCTCCAGGCTTGTTTTCTCATCTATAAAATGAGGAGTTTTACTAGATGCCTTCTAAAATTCCTCTTTGCTTCTGTCACTAAATCTATCACCCTATGGTGCCCAAGATCCCTCCGACATGACCAAACTTTTCATTCCGCACTTAGATAGAAGGATTAAAATACAAATGCCTCTTGGAGAAGTAATACTAAGGGGGAAGAATATTGGACTGGGAATTACGGAGACCCAGTAAGTTCTAGTCCTAGGAACTTAGTGCCCTGTGACCTTAGATAAGTCAAGTTTAGCTCTTCTGTAAAACGAGGCAGCTGGACTGGGGCACGTCTAAGGCTTCTTCCAGTTCTCACATTCTATGATTTTACTATAGCACCCAGGGCTCTCTTTCTTTCAAGTGCCGCCCCCCCCAAAAGCCACACTGAACTTCCTGGTTCTATCTATAGTCCTCATAAGGCTCCATCACATGAATCACCCAGACTAAGCCAGAAGGCAAATACATTCAAAGTAAGAAAATATTTAATGAAATAGAATAGCAAAGTGAAATCGAGGATTGCAATTCTCCTAATCACAAAGGGATACAAAATTTTCCCACCAATTCTCACACCTTAGGGAGAGGGGCTCCTTCCCAGATAATTCACAATCCTGGAGTTTCATTCTGGTTTTACCTCCCCATCCTGGCCACTTCTCCAAATGTGCTGAGTAGCTGCTGCCATCATCATCCTCATCTGCTGCTGCTGCTGCTGCTGCTACTCTGAGCTACTGGCCACCAATGGCTCCACCAAAGGCTTTTTCCTCCTAGGATTTGGTATTGCTCTTTACTCCTTTGTGTAAGCTAGCCAGAGCTCTTTCCTAAGCCGTCTAACATCCTCACCTAGCCAGACTAGAAAAGCCTTGTAGATAAGGCTCAGCCTTTTTCTTTTTCTTTTTTTAAAATTTATTTAATATATAATACATAATTGATTTATTATGATAGCATTGATTTTCACAAAAGTTTGAATTATAAAATTTTTCCCCATTTCTACCCTCCCCCCACTCCAAGATGGTGTGTATTCTGGTTGCCGCGTTACCCAGTCAGGCCTCCCATCTGTCCCCCCACTCCCCTCCCATCCCCCTTTCCCTTCTTCTCTTGTAGGGCAAGATAAATTTCTATGCCCCGTTGCCTGTGTATCTTATTTCCTAGTTGCATGCAAAAACTTTTTTGTTGTTGTTGTTGTTTTTGAACGTCTGTTTTTAAAGTTTTGAGTTCCAAATTCTCTCCTGTCTTCCTTCCCCACCCACCTTTCCTAAGAAGGCAAGCAACTCAGCATAGGCCACATGCGTACCACCATGCAAAACCCTTCCACAATACTCATGTTGTGAAAGATTAACTATGTTTTGCTCCCTCCTAACCTATCCCCCCATTGAGTTTTCTCCCTTGACCTTGTCCCCCTTTGAAAGTGTTTGCTTTTGATTACCTCCTCCCCCTGTCTGCCCTCCCTTCTATCATCCCCCCTTTTTTATCTTCTTCCTCCTTCTTTCCTGTGGGGTAAGATACCCAATTGAGTGTGCATGGTATTCTCTCCTCAGGTCAAATCTGATGAGAGCAAAATTCACTCATTCCCCCTCACCTGCCCCCTCTTCCCCCCCGCCACAGAACCACTTTTTCTTGCCGCTTCCATGCGAGATAATGCACCCCATTCTATTTCTCCCTTTCTCCCTCTCCCAACACATTCCTCTCTTATCCCTTAAATTGATTTTATTTTTTTAGATATCGTCCCTTCATATTCAATTCACCCTGTGCCCTTTGCGTGTATATATATATATATATATATTCACACACACATATATATATACCTATATAGACACACACATATGTACATATATGTATACACATACATATATGCATATTCCTTTCAGCTACTATGATATTGAGGTCTCATGAATCATACACATCATTTTTCTATGTAGGAATGTAAACAAAACAGTTCAACTTTAGTAAGTCCCTTATGATTTCTCTTTCTTCTTTACCTTTCCATGCTTCTCTTGATTCTTGTGTTTGAAAGCTGAATTTTCTATTCAGCTCTGGTCTTTTCACTGAGAAAGCTTTAAAGTCCTCTATTTTGTTGAAAAGCCATATTTTGCCTTGGAGCATGATACTCAGTTTTGCTGGGTAGGTGATTCTTGGTTTTAATCCTAGCACCATTGACCTCCGGAATATTGTATTCCAAGTCCTTCGGTCCCTTAATGTGGAAGCTGTCAGATCCTGTGTTATCCTGATTATTTTTCCACAATATTCAAATTGTTTCTTTCTGGATGCTTGCAGTATTTTCTCCTTGACCTGGGAGCTCTGGAATTTGGCAACAATGTTCCTAGGAGTTTTCTTTTTGGGATCTATTTGAGGAGGCAATCGGTGGATTCTTTCAATTTCTATTTTACCCTCTGGCTCTAGAATATCAGGGCAATTCTCCTTGATAATTTCTTGAAAGATGCTATCTAGGCTCTTTTTTTGATCATGGCTTTCAGGTAGTCCAATAATTTTTAAATTATCTCTCCTGGATCTATTTTCTAGGTCAGTGGTTTTTCCAATGAGATATTTGACATGTCTTCCATTTTTTCATTCCTTTGGTTCTGTTTTATAATATCTTGATTTCTCATAAAGTCACTAGCTGCCACTTGCTCCAATCTCATTTTTAAGGTAGTATTTTCTTCAGTGGTCTTTTGGACCTCCTTTTCCTTTTGGGTAATTCTGCCTTTGAAGGCATTCTTCTCCTCGTTGGCTTTTTGGAGCTCTTTTGCCATTTGAGTTAGTCTATTTTTTAAAGTGTTGTTTTCTTCAATATTTTTTTCAGTATTTTTTTGGGTCTCCTTTAGCAAGTCATTGACTTGTTTTTCATGGTTTTCTCACATCCTTCTCATTTCTCTTCCCAATTTTTCCTCTACTTCTCTAACTTGCTTTTCCAAATCCTTTTTGAGCTCTTCCATGGCCTGAGACCAGTTCATGTTTTTCTTGGAGGCTTTTGGTGTAGGCTCTTGGACTTTGTTGACTTCTTCAGGCTGTATGTTTTGGTCTTCTTTGTCACCAAAGAAAGATTCCAAAGTCTGAGACTGAATTTGGGTGCTTTTTCGCTTCCTGGCCATGTTCCCAGCCAACTTACTTGACCCTTGAGTTTTTTGTTGGGGTATGACTGCTTGTAGAGCAAAGAGTACTTTGTTCCAAGTTTGAGGGGATGCGCCGTTGATTTCCAGGCTCAGCCTTTTTCACCACTTCAGTCCTTAATAGGTGTAAACAATCTGGCTGCTGCCTGATCTTTTCCTGAAAGCAGATTTTGGTAGAAGTGAGTGGGAAGCAGCCAAAGGGAAATGGGACCCAGAAAGTAGAGAAAAAAGTGAAGGTGGAAGGGAAAGGTACAGAGAGCTTACAAAAACACAAACACAAACAAAAACCACTACCAAAAAGCAAACAGGAACAACAGCAAAATAAAAAAAACAAGCCCTGGGGCAATGGAGTTAAATAGCCTCTTCTTCACAATTTTGATTGGGACTGGCCCTGGTGGCATGATTTGGAGGGAAAGATATGAGGAGGGATAAATGTGACACCAAGCCATAGCACAGTAGGAAACCCTGGAAAGTCCCCTTCCCTCTCCCGACTCCCAATCTTTTGGGGGGTGGGGTTGGGGGAGGCTGACTTGTTTGAATTGAGAACAATCTTCTTTAACCCTGGGCTGGTTTATTGTCTCTCTCTCTGTGTAGGCTCCCCTAATTTTTGAACATCACAATTTAGTTCGTAGGCTGTGGCTGGACTCTTCTTTGTGTATTATGCCCCGGGATCAAAAGCAACTTTAGCATCTCTCAGCCCACTGAAAACATATCCTATCGCTGACATGACTTGCTCTGGTAGCCCAGGATGCTGAGTATTAAAGCAGATTTCAGCGAGAGAGCCGCAGAATTCTGGCTGACCTGTCCGCCTTGTGCGGCTCTTCGGAAGTATAGAATGGATTCAAAGCCGAGTGCCTCTGCACACTTTCTTTTCACAGGCATTCATTTCTAACCTTAGAAGGAGTGTTGCATTAATTAGTTAAACAGTTCTGCTCAAAGGGCTCTTTTCATCCGGCAGCAACTCACGTAGGCGGTTCTTCTATCTCCTACAAATCGGGGCTGCCCAGAGGTGGGGAGATGGAGGGCAGCTTAGGGAAGGAGGCTTATTTAAATAAAGCCAATTTTTCAGACCTGCTTTGCATTGCAAATGTTCCCATTGGCCTCGATGGCTTGGGTGGAAAAAAGACAGATTGAAAGCATGGGGTGGTTTGAATTCTTTTCCATCACCTCCTTCTCCAAACTGACTTCTCCATATGGTTTTTTGGCTGCATATTCTTATCTTATATCAGAAGTAAAGGAGGCTGGGATTCCATGGGGTGGCCTGTTTTAAATAGGGCTTTAATGTGAAGTGATTTTCAAAGAGTCTTTTCTAAATAACAAAAATTTTTATTGATATTTTAAATTTTGTATGACAGTCATTTCTGGATGTACCTCCCTTCCCTAACCCCAGCCCAAAACGACTCCTCAAGTATAACAAAGAAAAACAATTAAGCAAAACCGGAGATCACCATGACATTGTCTGATTGTATATGTAGTGTTCTGTACACCTGGTCCATCACCTTCTTACTGAAAGTAAAGGGACACTAGCTCATCTCTTTCCCAGGGCTTAGATTAGTCATTACAATTATTTAGCATGTGGCTTCATTTTAGTGTTTTAATTTGCAAATTGCTTCCAGTTCACACAAGTTGTCTGGTGTTTCTCTGAAATCCTAATATCCATTGTTTCGTACTGTATGATAATATTCCAAGTGGGCATCTGCTTTGTTGCCAGTTTTTTGGTACCACAAAGAATCCAAAGAGTTTCTTTTAAGTGAGTCAACTAGATCCTACCAACTTTGCAATGACTACAGGGATGGAAATGAAAGCAACACTAAAAGCTGATGAAATAAACAATCTTGGTTCTGAAGGATAGATAATTCAATGTATTTCCCTCCTCTTGGTAAGAGAGGGAGGGAGCCAATAGGGAGAGAATGTGCCATGATCTCTCAGAACTGGTTTCTGTGTCTATTGGTTGTAATTCTTTTTCTTTGTTATTAGGGAGATTTTTATAATGGCAGTGGTAATATCAGGAAATGACTGTGGTGTAAATTTTTTTAAATACCAATGAAATTTTATGAATAAATGGATCTGCTAACACATTAAAATAAGTCTTTACCAAACATCTTGGTAGTGGTATTTTTATTTTGTTTTAAGTTCCTAGGGACCATTTTGCCTTCAGTCTCCTGAAGATTCTTGGGAATTTTGGATAGAGGGAAGAAGGAAAGAAGAAAGAAAGGGGGGGGGGGGGAAGGAAGGAAGGAAGGAAGGAAGGAAGGAAGGAAGGAAGGGAGGACTTATTAAGTACCTACTATGTACCAGGCTAAGTGCTTTATGATTTTTATCCCATTTGATCCTCACAATAACTCTGGGAGCTGGGTGCCATCATTAGCCTCATTTTTACAACTGAGGAAACTGAAGCAAACACTAATCTGAAGAGGTTGGACCATAACAGACTCACTAAAGGAGCGCAGTCTAAGACATTTGCTTTCTGGTTAGTTTGGGAACCTGCACATTTTACACTTTTCTGCAATGAGAGGAAATGCCTGAGCCTTTCTGGAAATGCTGCCCATTGATTGGCCTAGCCTCCTGAGAACTGGCCTGGCCTGCTTTTGTGGATACTATCTCATGTGTGGATGATGTAGCTCTGACCAACAAATCTTGAATATATTAGTAAAAGCACTGCCCTCAGGAGGTTTGGTGATAAGAAAATTCTAACCACAAATTACTCCCAGGAATGTGACTTCAGTGGAAACTGTTAGAATGGTGCCATCTGTCAGGCAAGGGGGAGGTCCAATGAGTAGGTCAACCAAATCACCCAATCCCACTGAAAATAAGCTATAAATTGCTATGTCCTGATACTTTCACTATATTAAAACACATTTTAGTATAAACAGTGTGTGATAGGAAGTCTGATTACCTGAGGGACTCGATAAACTTTGAGAGAAATTAATATTCTACTATCATATTAATAATTATTAATTGTGATCCACCCTTTCCCCTTCTTTTTCTATAAATGGTTTTTGCATGTTATCTTCCTTATTAGAAAGTAGGCTCCTTGAGGGACCACAGGGATTCTTAACCTTTTTTTTTTGGTGTTATTGTGACCTCTTTGGCAATTTGGTGAAGTCTATGAACTGACTCTGTCTCAGAATAATGTGTGTAAATGCATAAAATAAAATAAAAGAATACACAGGAAACTATCCTGAAACAAAGATATAAAATGTTTCCCATCCAAGTTCATGGATCCCCTGAAATCTATCCATAGACCCTTTGGGGGCATCCACACCATCTCTTTTCCACTTTTCCATCCATTGACTTGGGCAAGTGAGACACAAGTAGGCAACCCAGGTTTGTAGGAAAGGGGAAAAATTTTTGTATAGGGGAAAATATGGACAGGGCAATTCAGAGTCTGTTATTGTCCCCAGACTCTCTGGATTGTGGTTCTGTCAGAAGCAGAATCTTCCCAGTTTCCTATCTGATTAGCATCCCAGGCTCAGGCTCCCAGGCTGCCCTCCCTCATCAGTCACCTGACTACTTTACTTTTGAAAATGATGGATTCCTCCAGAGTCAGAGACAAGGGGAATTCCCCAGGGCTATTATTTCGGAGATTAATTGCCATTTTGTTTTTTTGTTTAATTTTCTTTTCACAAGTAGCATTTTGCAATGAGGGTTTTTTTTTTCCATCCTCTCTGATCTAAACCCTATTTTCCAGGAAGGGATGAAACTGATATCCAAGATTTAAGGGCTCTTGGGAATTTTTTCCAACATTCATTGTCTGTATGGGTAGCATAATACAGTGGGAAACATTTAGGGTCTGGAGTTCTGAGTTCAAATCCTGACTTTGAACCTCCACTATGTTTTATTTATTTTGTAAGCATGGAAAAGTCAATTCTCTTTTTAGACCACAGTTTCCTGCATTGTGAAATGAGGAGTTTGGGCCAAGCGGCCTCTAAAGTATCTTCCAGCTTGAGGTCTAGAATGGTATAGGTTCTGGTCCAGACAGCATCATCAGGAGATTACTTTAATACTTAGAGCAGGAGTTCTTATCCTGGAGTCCATGAACATATTTTTAAAAATAATTTGATAACTACATTTCAGTCTAATTGGTTTCCTTTCAAAATCCTATGTTCTTCCATGGTTTAAAACTAGTATTCTAAGGACCCCCGGTTTCACCAAACTGATAAAGGGATCCATGACTCAAAAAAAGTTAAGGACCCCTGACTTAGGTGGATTTCAGAACCTCCAAAGGTTCTGGAATATTTATTCAAAATCAACAAATGTCTGGTCTCACAACTTTCTCATTAGTTATTCCCCAAGTTCATAGGACTCAGAGACCCTAAGGAAGGAACTGAGACTCAGATATAGTATAGACTTTGCCCAAGGACACACAAGTGATAAGCAATGAAGCTTGGATTGTAACCCAAGGCCTCGGTGACCAGGTGACGCCCTCTCTCATACTATGGAGCACACAGCCTCCTAATACAGTCTACACCAAGGCCAAAGAAACCTTTCCTTGATTACTAGTTTTTGTCAGAGCCGCTGCCCTGCCTGATACAGATATCTCTTCTTTCTCTTCTTCCTCTCTCCCTTTCCCCTTTTTAACCCTTTAAGCCATAGGTCTGTGCATTAGGGACTTCAGTTTCCTTTTTTTCTTTCCCTTATTTTCACCTAAACTAGGTTCTTCCCCTGGGGTCTGTGATCTTGTTTTAAAAAAAACCATATCTTTTGATAACTGAATTTCATATAATTAGTTTACTTTGTGATGCTATGGATATTATTTTCTGTATTTAAAAACCTTATTCTGAGAAAGGGTTTCATAGGCTTCACCAGAGTGCCAGAGGGGTCCAAGACACAAACAAAAGGTTAAAAACCTCTACCCTGAATTCAACAGCCTGCTTCTCCTCAGGGCAATCTGCTCCCTCTGTCAACCTTTGCACCCTGCCCGGTTAGGAATTTGTTTTGCATTCTAGAAGAATGAAAGAAAGAAAGAAAGAAAGAAAGAAAGAAAGAAAGAAAGAAAGAAAGAAGAAAGAAAGGAAGGAAGGAAGGAAAAAAGGAAGGAAGGAAGGAAGAAAGAAAGGAAGGAAGGAAGAAAGAGAGGAAGAAAGAAAGAAAAAGAAAGAAAGGAAGGAAGGAAGGAAGAAAGAAAGAGGAAGAAAGGAAGAAAGAAAAGAAGAAAGAAAGGAAGAAAGAAAGAGAGAAAGAAAAAAGAAGGAAGAAAGAAGGAAGAAAGAAAGAAAGAAAAAGAAAGAGGATGAAAGAAAGGAAGGAAGGAAGGAAGAAAGAAAGAAAGGAAGGAAGGAAAGAAATTAAGAAAGAAAGAGAGAGAGAGAGAGAGAGAGAGAAAGAGAGACAGAGAACTCCTGCCCTTCTGCAGCATGCTTCCCCACACTGGCTAGAGAGAGGAGTGAGGGTCTCCTCTCCCACATCCTGCCTGGTTACCTAGCAACCTCCTTCAGCCCTCTCTGACAAGTCACCGCCTGCTGATGCACACCCAACAAAGAGGAAAGTGACACCACAGCTCCAGGCACTCCCTTTACAAGCCCCCCCTCCATTCCCTTGTTTATTAGCCTTCATTAAGGGGCTTGCCAAGGGCCCCTCGATGCCCCCTCCCTGGTGGGGTCACTGCTCCATTATGTGACTCCTCATGTGGATCTTGGAGTGATGGCAATTCAATACTATCAATATACGGGTATGTACTGGGCATTTCTGATTGAATCCCTAATTACTTCCCATGTCCCATCACCTTCCCCACACAAGGTATGACCATAGTCATTTTATCGGCATCTTTGAGTCAGTCTCATGGTGTGTGTGTGTGTGTGTGTGTGTGTGTGTGTGTGCATGCCAGCATCCATATTCATGCATGTGTTTTTTTTTATTTCAATATTCCATCCTCCCCTTTGAATTTGTCATTCAAAGAAGGTTTGGTGTTTGCTTTTAAGTCTCCTGCCAATGTCCCCTCCTTTTCCTACAAGAAGGGGGCTGGCTCTGCCGCTCTTGCTCAGAGACCATTTGCTTGCTCCACACACCCTTCCTGGGTTGCCTGCTCCAAGTCAGTGGTTGGTACTGGGATTTCAGGCTGTGTACATGCCCTGGGCTAAGCTATAATGGTGGAGAAGGTAGGAATGCAGCGCCTGCCTAGAAATCCAGGAAGGGAGCATTTTTTAGCCTTCTCCTTTATCACACCTTTCAAACTGGGCTGAGACAATGCCTCATGAACAAATCTAGATCCCAAGGAACTTAGTCTAGAGGAGGAAAAGATGATATACCCAGCAGAGCTATGAAAAGTTAGAAACAACTTCGCTGCCCAACAGTAGGGCATAGGTTAAACAATCTGCTGTATATGAACTTAATGGAACACCATGGAGCTATTGAAAATGACAAGCATGTGGATCATGCAGCCTTGTGGAAATGTTCATCTGAAATATTTTTTTCTTTGGTTGTTGGGGGAGAAGTGAAGTAGACATGTGTGCTTACTGTCTGTGGGACCTTGGGCCAATCACTACCCCTTCCCTAGTCTCATTTTCCTAATTATAAATTAAGGAATTGAACTACACCATGTCCAAGATCCCTTTCAGCTCCACAGCTGTGATCCACTGATTTTATCATCTCAGGGAACTCCCTCTATGGATGCAAATGGACAGTTTCTCATAACAGAGTCTGCCTGGGACACTGAGGACACTGGGACACTGACTTGTCCATGCTCCCTCAGCTAGTATATGTCAGAGGCAGAGTTTAAATCCATATCTTCTGACACCAAAGGTTAGAGATACCTAGATGCATCTCTGGAATCAGGTAAAGTGAGAACAAAGCAGAACAAGAAACAATATATAAATTAACTATGTCTATGCAGTGTAATCCAGAATGCAAGATTTGGAGTTAGAGGATATGAGTTTGAATCTAGCTCTGCCACTTACTTTCTGCATGACTTTAGGGAAGCCATTTCTGCTTCCTTCAGCTTCATTTTCCTTTTCTGTAAAATGAGGGATTTGGACAGGATGACCTAAACCTTTTATCCTGTTTACATTAGCAAAGATGGAAGAAGATTTTGGAGTAATGCTTATTTGTCAAGTTATTTCATAATCCAAATTTTTAAAAGGAAAAAAAAAGAATTAAGATCCTTTAAAGACTTCCTATCTAAAAGGCTGATTTCTGCCTCAGGGTCATGAATTTTAACAACACACTATGATTCACCATGAGAAAAATGGGGATGCTGCGCGCGCGCACACACACACACACACACACACTCTCTCTCTCTCTCCCTCCCAGGGGCCCTCTGCTAGAAAGAGGAGGGCAGCTGCTTCTGGAAGGGAAAAGGAAAACCAGAGAAGTGATAACCTCAGGGGAAGAACAGTAGCACTTTTTAGAGTACTAGGATTGGGAGAAGAGACTGATTAGGGGGTATAACAAGAATCCTAAGCTAATTTCATTCTGAAAATTCACTCTGAAATTCCACCATTAGAGCCTCTGATCCTCTGGTTATCTCTGAGGTTAAGAGATAATCATCAAAGTTCCCACAAGGGCACCAACCTTCTCTTGTTTATCTTTGTATTTTATCCCACAGTCTAGTACAATTCATTGCACATACTAGGTACTTGATACATGATTGTTGAATTAATTGGTTAATTTTAATTGTGGAAGAATAGGGTTTGAGTTTGTGTGCACTCGAGTGCATGCGTGAGTGTGTGTGTGTTTATCCCCTTTCTAAACCCAAGTATGGCAAAAGCATACACTATTTGGGTGGAGGGTACTTAGAAAGCTCATGAGGACTCTAGGCCATGGGTTTGGGAGGGAAAGGCAAGGGTTGCCCTTTCCACCTGCATAAAGAAGAGGAGGTGGGTGAGCACTGAAGACAAACTCCTCTAACTTCATAGTTTTGCCCAGGCTGGTCATAAGTGCAATGTTGGAATTTAGTTGGGAGCAAGATACACCCTATCCCCTAGCCCAGCAAGTTCTGTATAAATCTGAAGTAAAAGAGGAAAACGTAGGGAACCAGTCTCTGTAACCTCCCTCTGGTGGCTCCAGGGGGTGCTGGAGCCAGCTCCTACAGGCTCCTGAAATTCAATGTTAAATTTTCAGTGTGAGCATTTACACTTTGGAAATCAGCAAACGCTATGAATCGGGACTTGATTTATTGTTTTGTTGATAGCTCAGACTTAAGAAAGTGATGGAGAAAATGTCAAAGATGCAGATGAGCCTTAAAAATGTGTCATTCGCTCCACACCCTCCTCCCACCAAGAGCTAGTTGTTAACTATGTAAAAGTATACCACTGGACTGTGGCTCCTGAACTCAGGTAAGAGAGGCCCTGAAGTGCAGGGAAGAAGGGAGTTGCCTTAGAGGGTCCTAAAATCATAGTTCTTGGTGAGAATTTATGGCTTTTATGTAGCACTTTGGGGCCTTTTTCATATATCCCCAACTCTTTGAACAGTACCAGGTGCATAATAAGCACTTTATAAATGCTTGTTGACTGAGTAAAGTTTGGAAAATGCTTCTACACACATCATCTTATTTGAATCTCACAACTCAGTGAGGTGGGCACATTGGTAGAGGAAGAAGAGTTGAGATCTGTGAATGTATTGGGTTGTAGAGAACTCTCAGTATAGAAACTCCTCCCAGTGTGAGAGCAGCTCGAGGTACCTGGGACATCGACAGATTAATTGATTTGCCAATGGCCACAGAGCTGGCATGCTATGGAGGCAGGATTTGAACCCAGGTCCACTTGACTCCAAGGTCAACCCTCTGACCACTTTGTCAGGCTACTTCTGATACTGCAGGGATTTTTATTCATATTTCACAGATGAGGAAATGAGGTTCAGAGAGGGTAACTTGTCCATGGTTACACAGCTAGTTTCTCCTGCTCCCTTATTTGCATAAATAGGAGAAATAACGCAAAACAAAACCCTCAGTTTATCTTACAGTCACAACCTACAAGCCCCTTCATTACCCTAAAAGAACACTTCTGCTGCTACACGAAACCTCTCTGAAGGGAGGATGCTTGGATGCACCAAGAAAGTACAATCCTACCCTTGCTGGAGTGAACAGAGATGCTGTCTGGCATCACTGCTTCATTCTATGGCCAAATAACAGGGCTAAATACCTTTCCCTTTATCTCCTAATGTGAGACACACTCACAAGGTTCCAATTCTTTAAAGCACGGTAGAGAGGTCATTTGTTCCCCCAAAGGGAATCAACAGGGAGCCGACTCCAGCCTCTAATCCTCTCTATAGTCCTAAAGCTAACCTAGTCTTGGATGAAGAGACATTTGTCAAACTGAATTTAATTGTATTGAATCCCTTGCATGGCGAGATGTGGGGGGGGGGGTAGGAGGGTGGGGCAGCGGTTGAGATTGTTATTTGTATCTGATGCTAGAGGTTGCACCAACTGGATCCCATTTTTCATAAAATCACGGATTTAGCACTGGAAGTAGTCCCGTAGTCATTCTAAAGAGGAGGAAACTGAGTCCCAGGGATGGGAAGTAACTTATCTGAGGTTGCATAAGGAATACATGGTAGAGACAAGATTTGAACCATGTTCCTTTGACTCCCCGGTGTTCTTCCCACTGTACCATGCTTCTGGCAGAGCATTTACATCCTTTGGGAGGTTCCTTCCTTCCCTCTCCCCTCCCCTTTTTAGATAGTGTCTTGTTAATGAATGATACTGCTGGGAGAATGGTGGTAGGGATAGGTCCATCAAGACATTTAGTGATCAAATGGAAACATCTCCTCTTAAGAAGAGATTATTTTATGTGGGGTTCTTAGATTTTTCTTGTGTCTGGCTGTTAAGGTCTTGACGGGTTTTCAACTGAGGAAAATGGCCATGTCTATGAGACTAATTGTAGCTGTTGAATCCACAATATAATTTTATAACATTTCAGCTTTGAGGAGAATGGTTTCAATAAACAGAAAATGTAGACTGACACATTCCAGGTTTCTGCTCTCTTGAGTTTACACTACAAAAAAATTACTCAGTGTTTCCCGGGCATATGCTGTAAAATGAAAATTCAACTGGGAGTTGCTTTCGTTCATGCAAGATTTGACCCATATTACAAAAATATATTAGTGAGATGAGACAGCACGGCATGATGGAGTTACTGGTCTTGGAGTTAGGGAGAACACGGATTCAAATCTTGTCTCTGATACAAACTGGCTAAGTGACCCTTAATGTCTTGATATCCCAGGGAACTCTCTAAAGGGCCTATTAGTTACTGAGAAGGTGCTGACTTTCATTGGTAAAGGAAGTGTGACACTGAGCCCTGCACAGAGCATAAAATAAGAGGCCCATTCCAACAGATATAGCTAATAGACATGAGGGGCAGCTAGGTGGTTCAGTGGATAGAGTAAGTACCTGGCCTAGAGTCCAACCACTCCAGTATCTTTGCCAAGAAAACCCCAAATGGGGTCATGCAGAGTCAGACAACTGAAAAACAACTCAACAACAACAATAAATATATATGTTTTATATATCTACATATATATGTATGTATGGATAAAATAGGAACTTTTTTCCTTTCTTGATTACGTTATTCACTCCAAAATCAATACTATTCACCCAGAAATGTTGACTCCTAAGGGACTCTTTTCCTCAGTGGTACTTAATATCCAACCGTAGAAGATTGATACTATATTCTCAGTACCAAATGAAATAAAGACCTGCCTTACCCTCATACTTTTGCACCTGTGATCTCCTAAATGTGGATACTACCCTCTTCAGTGGTACAGATCATAACCTATCCATAGCTGTCCAACTTGCAAGACTCTTGTCCATGTGCCAGATAGTGTGCTAAGAGCTGAGGATATACATACAAGCAGCAGTTCCTGAATGCCAGTTCTTTGGGAAATGGAAGTACGTAAAAAATGAGCCTTTGTTCTAACATGTCAGTGACTGGAGTGGACCAGCTCATGCCAGTATTCTATACTTCTGGCTGTAAGATGAAAAAAGAGAATCCTTCTTTATCCAGCTACCTCCCACCTTGAGCACTGGAGCCATATGCCCGTGGCTCACCTCCTCTGTTTGAATACAGAGAGAAGCCAAAAGCATAGTTTCCCTCCAGTGATTACTTCCCTTCCAGTTTCCTGGTTGTCTGTATGATATTACAGACAGCTGCTGCTATCAGATTGACAGGTAGAAGGATTCTATCAAAGGGATATGGGACAGATCTTGACTGACATGGTGGTTCACTTAAAACAGGGGTTCTTCACCTGGGGTCCATGGATACCCAAAGAGTCCATAGAAAGATTTCAGGAAGTCTGTCAACTTTTATTTCAATATAATTGATTTCCTCTGCAATCCTATGTATTTTAGTAGCTGCATTTAAAAATTTTATCCTGAGTAAAGGTCGATAGGCTTTACCAGTCTGACTGTTAAAGGGGGTCCATGACACCAAGAACATTAGGAATACCCTTGACTTTAAAAGAAGCTCAGATTGAGAAGCTGGAGACAGAGGGATAGGAAAGTAATGCCTTTGTAAATTAGGTGGCACAGTGGATACAGCACTAGATCTGGAGTCAGGAAGACCTGAGTTCAAATCTGACCTCAGACACTTACTAGCTAAGTGACTCTAGGCAAGTCATTTAACCTACGTGCCCTGTTTCTTTATCTGCTAAATGAAGATAATAATAGCACCCACTTGCCAGGATCCTCGTGAGGGTAAAATGAGATAATATTTGTCAAGTGCTTTGCAAACCTTAAAGGTCTATAGAAATGTTAACTATTAGTATTATTATTATGTCTAGCACAAAAGGATCCTGAGAAGGAAAAGACCTTTTTCTGGGCTGGGGAGTATGATTTTTCTTTTGTTTAAAAGTTAACCAGCCAGGCTCTGACATATTGCAGCATAGTGATTACCCAGATTCTTTTCTTTCTGATGATTGGTGCCCCAGAAACACTTGATTCTCTATAAATCTACATATTCCCATATGCAAATCTTGTTGATTTGGATGAAATAAAGAGACTCTTTGACAAATGGTCCTTGAGATTGAGGACTAATAATTTTTATGCATTTGCAAGACAAACCATATCAAAAATAATACTATATTTGCTTTCCCCACTTTGGGGAGGAGGTGTGATGGTGGAGGAAGGGACAGGGGGAAGTAGACCTTGCTTCCTTGATTTTTATCTTCTAAAGGCATGTAATTGTCTGTAGTTAACAAGCAAATTACACAATATACCAGTAATACAATATGTCATCCTTCCAGATAATCAGATGCTTTGTGGTCAAGTATCCTTGATGAAAGAACCCAGCAGGGTATCGTCTCTTTGTACAGACATTTATTTTTAGGTTCAAACTTTGCTTTTTGATTGTTTGTGTGTTTTCTCAGTGGAGGTGGTTCAATCTTTCTCCAAAGGATTCCTTAGAAATATTTTCTGTCCTGACACCAGACTTCTGAAGAGAATAGCTACCACCAGTGTATCTTCCAGCTGGGCTTTTCTGAACAACCAAGGGCTAAAGAATCAATCCATTAATGAGTATTTGTAAGCACCCACTATGTGCGAGGCACTGTGTTAATTTCTGGGAATACAAAGACAAAAATAATCTTATCCCTTTCCACAAGGAGCTTGCATTTTTCTATCATAGATCTAGAGTTGGAAGGACCTCAGAAGTCATCTAGTCCAAGGTCATCATTTTTCAGCTAATGAAACTGAGGCCCTAGAAGATTAAGTGAGTTGTTCAATGTCAACATAGGTAGTAAGTATCTAAGGCAAGATTTGAATCCAGCTCCTTGAAGTTTCTGACCACTTTTTCCAGTTCTTAAATTAGAGGTCAATCCCTATTCAATGATCATTTTTCTATCAGGCTTCAAAAGTCTACACTATTCATGTCTCCTAGGCAAGCTTTGCAACATGCACCCCAATACTCCAAGGATCCTCATCAAAGTTGATACTTGCTCATATAATGGCAGGTCATAACCCATCCATCCTCTTCAATCCTGTGCTACCTTGACCACCCTCCACACTGTCCTGCAGAGGGTCTGTCCAACATGCTGAAGGCTTTTAAAATTTTCCATTAACTTATAGGATACCAGTTGAGCAAAAGGCCCTCTCCATTGATTATCCCTCACTCTTGCTATCTGACCAGTCCATCTTTTCTTTTTTCTTGCCCTACCTCTGATGACATCTTTTACATGACTTCTCTGGTGCAAATCCCCATTTGGAATGTGTTGCAATACTACTCAGCCTCTTCTTGCATTTCTCCATTGCCTTTTGGATGATCCCCAATATTATTTCTTTGGAGACTGTAGTATTCCATATCTCCCAATGTACAAAGGCATTGAAAGAACACTAATGACAAAAGATGGGCCCTTGTTTCAGAGAGAAACTTGGGGTCTTTAAAAAGCCTTGTGCATTCCCAGGGCATTCAACATACTTACATAATGATGGTTAATAGCTAATTCATAAAAGATCCATTTTTCACTTATTATTGCATCCAGATAATTGAGGCCAAAGTATTTATTAATCATCACAGTTATCCAGGCATTTGAAAGTCTCCATCTAAGAGATCTGCCTACCAGAATTCTGTCAGATTAAATACTGAGTCATTTGTGATCAACCAATCAACAAGCATTTATTAAGCACCCACTATATGCCAGGCATTAGACTACAAAACAGATTCCTTCGGATTGCAGGTTAATAGTAGAATCCTGTTGGAGAAGGCATCACAGGATCATAGAAATTGAGCTAGAGAGGATCTCAGAAGCCATCTAGTACAACTGCTTCATGTTTACAGATAACAAAAGGAGAGACCCAAGAAATGAAGTAACTTGCTCAAAGTCACACAAGTGTAAGAAACAAGCATCTTACCATAAAGCTGCTGGTGAGCTAGGAAGGACTTTTATTAATGTTCTTGCAAGAGTGGGTGCCCAACAAGTAGGCACACTCATTGAGACAAATACACAGCTTTTTATTCCCTATTCATTTTTTCCTCTCCTGTTTCTCTATTGGCTGGGTACCACAGGGTTTACAGCCTATCTGGAGCACCTAAACCCCCCACTTGAGTCTCTCCCCCACCTTTTACATCTCCCATTACCCACATTTTAGTGCTCCCTTCCTCTCATTTTCTTTATACTTTCTGGCTGCCATGTAAATACCTACATCCTGTTTAGCAACTTGGTTTTTTAGGCAGAAGCAACAACCTCCTATAATGATTTCCCACACAAGTAGTCAACACCAGAGATAGATTTGAGTGCAGGTCCCCCTGACTCCAGAACCAGGCTTGGTTTGGTTGGCTGGTTGGTTGGTTGGTTGGTTGGCTGGTTGGTTGGTTGGTTTGTTGGCTGGCTGGTTTGTTGGCTGGCTGGTTGGTTGGTTGGTTGGCTGGTTGGTCGGCTGGTTGGTTGGTTGGTTGGTTGGTTGGTTGGTTGGCTGGCTGGTTGGTTGGCTGGTTGGTTGGTTGGTTGGTTGGTTGGTTGGTTTTCCATTGTACCACACTGCCTCCATAACAGAAGATGATTGTGTTAGTTTGATGGACAAACCGCTCAGCACTTATGTTTGGAGAAGAGGTACACAAAGGAGTATTGCCCATACGGAAAGAAGTAAAGTTTTGAGAAGGATATATAGGAACAGGTAGCTCTCAGGCAGCAACCTCTTGTGCAAATAGATGCAGTCAGAGAAGACCCTGAATCAGCAGCCCAATCAGTCATGTGTCATCCCAGACCCTGGATCCCCCAGTATCTGGCAATGTGGTGAAACCCACAATTAAAGACAGCCAGGAATGTGGGCAGTATCACACCCCAGGTGCTGAGTGACTCAAGGCTCTCTGCAGCAGAAGAATTTTTATACTCCGAAGGACTAGATGGAAAAATATTGGCAGGTATCCTCATTGACATGCCCAGGGAAGAGTCTCCTGCCAGGCATCTCAAAAAAGGAGGCAAGAAGTTGGATATGTCTTGTGACATGAGCAACAGGACCTCTCTGGGAGGATTGCAGAGGCCAAGAGAAGGAGAAGCTAATTGCTGCTAAAAAAAAAAAAACAAACTCAAAAGCATGAGTATTCATATCAAATGGATAGTTAATATAGTTAGTTACGTAGGTTTGTTGAATGCCCTGGGAATGCACAAGACTTTTTAAAAATCCCAAGTTTCTCCCTGAAACAAGGGCCCATCTTTTATCATTAGTGTTCTTCAAGTGTCTTTGTACATTGGGAGATATGGAATACTACAGTCTCCAAAGAAATAATATTGGAGACAGTCCAAAAGGCAATGGAGAAGGGCAAGGTGAGCCTGAGTAGTATTGCAACACATTCCAAATGAGGAATTGAACCAGAGGAGTCATGTAAAAATGTTTATAGTTAGTATCAAATGGATAGTTAATAAAGTTAACCCACTAATATAACTATTCTTCAAAATTATGCAGTCCACTAACCTATCAAAAGAGTCAATAGATGGTAGATAAGTGTAGCTTCCCCAAACCATCAAGTTCAGGGGTCCAAGTTAATTGCATTGAGCAAGAGATTGCCTTGTGTATCCATAGAAACAACAAAAGTTTAATCAGAATAGCAAATGTATTGATTGATTTTCCTTGCTTCCCTATCAGCCTTCTCTATGTGCCAACACCACCCCTCTCAAGGTATCTGCTCCAAGTCTATCAAGCACCCACACAAATAGTTGCATCCAGAAATCCAGTATATATAAATGGAATTTAAACTTATAAATTGGTCAAGAGCATTCAGTTCAACAAATAATAAGTACACACTATGTGCCAAGCACTGTGCTAAGTACTGAGACAAATATAAACTAATCTCTGCCCTCGAGGAATTTGTATCCTTCTGGGGAAAAACAATATATACAAAGACATACCACATATATTTACAGAATAATTGGTGTGGGGGAAGGTCAGACCAGGGAGATCAGAAAAGAATTCCTGTAAGCAGGGGCACTGCAGCCAGACTTTGAAAGGGAGCTGACCTTGAGGTGTGTATGATCACAGAGTGGGGAGATGGGTCATTGCAATAACCCTACAATAATCAATTTTTGTGTTTGTCTCTAACACAACCACACTTAACCTTATCCCCCAACATCCCACCTCCTCTTCTCTTCACTCCATTGTGCAAACTCCCAACCTCCCCCTTTCTAAGCCTGATCTACTACCCCAGGGATCCACAGTAGTTATCTGTGCAGGTGCCTTTGGAAAATGGTGTGGGGGGGGAAAGGGTAGTATAACATTTGACCGCCAGATGGCACTTCAACTACTCACTAGCAGTAGCCTACTCTCTCCCTCTTGTCCTGAGTCCAATGTCATTGAGTGAAGAAGAGCGTGGTATGAAATATACTCAAAAATTACCAAAATATGAAATCAATTTCAGCTCATCAAGCATCTATAGATTCTATCCCATGGACTGGCTTCCTTCTACCCCTCCCACCATAACCTTCCCTCTCTTCCCCCAACCCCCAAACTCATCGGTCTCAACAATTAATGGCCCTGGGATTTACTAACAGTAACAAATAGCATAGAAAATACCAACAGGCAATAAAAATAATAGATAAAAGGCTGCAATGACATGGCTTTTAATGGGGTTAATTTTTCCCCCTCTTTTTCCCTACCTCTTCTCCAAGCTAGTCTTATTTGCCTTCCTGGGTTTGTCCATTCTTTGCTTCAACTGGCTGTTTCTAACCTCCCACAATGCATCTGCCCTCCTTTCTCTGCCTCCATGAACATTCCATAGAGCAATTTCAGTTCACACTTTGCAATCAAGGGCTTATGAATGCAAGGGGCAGAGTGCTGTCCTCACAATCTGTGTTGCACAAGAAAGTAAAACCATAGAAGACAGTCTCCTTCTTTTTCTCCCCCTCCTCCTTCTCTCTCTCAAGGCCTTCACAAAAGTCCTGGGCAGAAGTCCCTCTGAGGCCCAAGGAACCAGAAACTGTTAACTCTTGGAGATGTGTGCCTATACACATTTCCCACCTCACTCAGTCTTTATATGATGCCCTGTCCTCTGTCTTCCCGTGTCTTAGTCAGATAAGATAGTTAAATTGCAAACTCCAATAACAGAGGAAAAGTTAAGCATACAGTTATCCTTCCACATCAAGGCAGTTAGGGGCACAGTGTCCCCTCGATTCGGAAAAACCATGTAAAATTTTTTGGCCCTCCCTTCATCTCAAAGAAGTCTGAACTATTATGGCATTAAAAGATAAAATATGTTATTATATAATCCTCTACATGTATTTTATGCATTCCTGAGTTTCTAAACCTTTTCTGTGCCATCTGCTCACCTTCCTGTGTTGTTTGTGGCTTCTGCAAAACTCCCCCCAAATTTCCCATTTAATTTCGTATGCCAATCTGTGACATATCAAAACCACAAGGGGGAAAGTCATGATGTGCAAGGGGACAACTATGTAATGTTAATATAAATGGGCCTTTATTGTTTTATCAAAATCAATTACTTCAATTCCATATTTCTTCTTTGTCAAAAAGCATGTTGGTCAGGAAATGCCCTGATAATAGCCAAAAACTGTGGGAGGTTCAGGCTCTGTTTTCTGAGTACTGTGTGACCTTGAACAAACTATTAAACTTTTCTGTGCTTTTCATTCTCTACCAGATGAAAAAGCACTGAGTCAGATTCTCTTGTAAGAAATAACTTTTCTATGGTACTATACCAAATTCTCCTTTTTGGTCCTCTTCTGATTATTTCCTATAAGAGTTCAACAAATGTGTGTTAAGCACCTACTATGTGCAAAATAATAGGGAGTCACTGGAGATTTTTTGAATAGGTGTGCCTTAGGAATATTATTTGGGGAGCTGTGTGGAGGATGGATTGGAAATGAGAAAGACTGGAAGCAGGGAGATCAATTAGGAAGCTAATGCAATAATCAAGGTGAGAAGTAATAAAGATCTAGACTAAGACAGTAACTGTGTGAATGGAAAAAGGAAGATGGTTGGGGAAAATGCAATGGAGAAAGAATTGCCAAGACTTGGCAACTAAATGGGTATTGGGAGGGAGGAGGAAGGAGGAGTCAAGAATGAAGATAAGGTTGCAAACTTGGGTATCTGGGGGTGGTGCCCTTAACAGAAATAAGGAAGCTTTGAGGAGGGCTAGGTTTGAGGCAAAATATAATGAGCGCCATTTTGGATATGTTGAGTTTCAGATGCCACAGAGAAAATCACATGGAGTTGGCTCCAGTTATCCATCGGAATCATCCTCTTCTTCATTATCATCCTCTTCATAATTATCATCAATTATATACTGAACTTCCACTATGTGACAGGGGAATTGTAAAGAAGTAGAAGATATGGGCCCTGCCCTCAATGAGCTTATAATGGAAGATGTTACACAATGGCTTCTCTCATTTATAAACCTGTACAACCCAGTCTAGGAACATGTGGCCTTTTGCTAACTTGGCCTTGAACACTTGCCCATCTCATCTCTGGTGAAGGGGTAGACCTTCTCCCCAAGATGGAGCATAAAACCCACCTTTTTTTCTTTTCAGAATTTAGCCCACTCCAATCTAATGCTTAAACTATAAACAGTGTCTTCCTTGTTTAAGCTATTGATTAGACCTCAGTTCAAGGACACCTCTTAGTTGGCAAGAGAAAAGAGGAGATGGAGGAGACAAGGGCTGTTCTGTGTCCTGGAGACATTGTTTTGCCATTAAATTAATACTTGTGTTCCCTTACCTCTTCCTTTTTAGTTTAAGGTGCTCTGCACTCAGAGCTTTCCTGTCCAGGATCATGCTTGCGGTCACCTGGTGGGGCACTGCAATGGTGTGACCACTTCTTACAGAGTGGAAATGTGGTAATAGAATCCAAACTTTCTGGATTGGTTTCACTCCGCTGACCCTGCCAGAAATCAGAGGAATAGGAGAGACCTAGGTCTAACCTTTGCGGAGGCTAAGGTTATATCAGGGTCTTAAGATTCCTTGCTAATTTTCTTGAACATATTGTCTGTCTTGTGTTTAAGCACTGACTGGTACTTGGCCCTCTCAATGAACACATAGTATTACCCAGTCTCTTAAGAAAGACACTTCCTGGGCTTTCCATAAGAAATCACTCAGGAAATAAGAACTCTAAGAAAAAGCTAAGAGAAGCAAGATTATTCTTATTAAACCTACAAAAGATAAGGCTTGAGGTAAGGAGGGAGGAAGGAGGGTGTGATCAGTAATGGACTTTAATAAAGATGTCAAAGGTTATTATAAATAACAGTGGAATATAAGAAATTCAGGAAGCATGGGATTATTCACATGAACTTGAGCCCAAAGTAAGGGAAAGCAAGAAGGTAGAACCAAGAGATGAATATAGCCGATGACTACAAGGATGTAAATGAAAACAGCACCTGAGAGAGTGGAATTGAGATTAATGACAATGACCAATCTTGGTCCCTGAAGAACAGATATTGAAAGATACTTCCTACTCAGCAGCAGTTTTGCAGTGAGTTGGGGGAGAGGTACGGTGTATGCCGAGTGTTGCACTTTTACTTAAATATTTTTACTTGTTAACAGTGGAGGGGGCAGTAGTAGATGGGAGCATCTTAGGGAATAGCCATATTTTTAAAACGAGATGGATGAAATTTTTAACATTTAAAAAAATAATAGTGATCAGCCATCTTCCAACTTTACTAATCACAGGAGGAAATTATACACTGTTCAGTGCAGCAGGTGTTTTCAACAGAGGCTGTGCTTAATTACCCACATTAAGGAAGGGTATCAACACAGAATGGTTTGTGGTGTAAAAATCATTTTATACACAGTTGTAGAATGGTCAAACAAACCTGCTAGGTTTGTCTCCATGGCACAGCCCCAGAAGAAGCTTTCTCCCTACCGACCCCACCCCCACCCCACTGCCAGTGACAAAAGGATTTATTAAGTATCTACTATGTGCCAGGCACTGTACTAAGCACTGAGAGAAAGAGAAGGAAGGAAGGAAGGAAGGAAGGAAGGAAGGAAGGAAGAAAGAAAGAAAGAAAGAAAGAAAGAAAGAAAGAAAGAAAGAAGGAAAGAAAGACAGAAGAAAGAAAGAAAGAAAGAAAGAAAGAAAGAAAGAAAGAAAGAAAGAAAGAAGGAAAGGAAGAAGGAAAGGAAGGAGGGAAGGAAAGAAGGATAAAAGAAAGAAAGGAGGAAAGGAAAGAAAAAAGAAAGAAGGAAGGAAAGAAAGAAAGAAAAAAGAGAAGAGGAAGGAAGGAAAGGAGACAAAATATGTTCAAGAAGAAAGAAAGAAAAAGAGGCAAAAATATAAGCAAGAGGAAAGAAAGGAAGGATGGAAGAAGAAAAGAAAGGCAAAAATATAAGCAAGAAGGAAGAAAGAAGGAAAGAAAGAAAAAGAAAAAAGGAGGAAAGAAAGAAAGGAAGGCAAAATATTCTCAAGAAGAAAGAAAGGAAGAAATAAAAAGAGAAAGAGGCAAAAATATAAGCAAGAAGAAAGAAAGGAAGGAAGGATGGAAGAAGGAAAGAAAGGCAAAAATGTGAGCAAGAAGAAAGAAAGGAAAAAAGGCAAAAATATGAGCCAGAAGAATGAAGGAAAGAGAGAAAGAAAGAAAATAGGAAAAAGAAGGAAAGAAAGGCAAAAACATGAGCAAGAAGAAAGAAGGGAAGAAAGAGAAAAAGAAAAGAAAGAAGGAAACAGAAAAAGAAACAGGAAAATGGTTTGTGTTATGTATATCCTATCTTCTTAGAGAAAAAAATTATACCCACATGCTTCATTCAGTCACCAAGCACTTGCTGAGTACCTACTACATGCCAGGTACCCTCTTTGGAATACGAAGATAGCCCCTCCCCAAAGCGTTCTTGCCCTCAAGAGTTCACTTTCTATGGGGGAGACAACATGCAAACAACTACTTGAGACAAGATACAGCAGGGCAATAAAAGTTAATAGCAGAGAGAAGGCAGTAGTCCTCTGATGGGGGTGAGGGAGAATGGGAGCTGGAGAGCCTGGAAAAGGCTTCCTGTAGAGGGTGGGAATCTTGAAGGAATATGGAAGCCCAAGGTGAGAATGAGAAGCATTCCAGACATGGGGAACAACTAGTGAAGTCACAGAATCTAAAGATTCAAGGACCAGCGAAGAGGCAAGAGGAACTTGATCCCAGAGTATGTGGAGTATGAGTAAAACGTAACAAGACTGGAAAGATGGGAAGGGCTTAATGCCAAAGTACTTTAGATATCATCTTGTGCCCACTAGAGTTTAACCTCCCATGTTTAATCCAATCTCATCTCCTCTTGGACCTTCTTTTGGGGCTAAAGTGTCAAGTGTATAATCTATTTTCGGATAATGGAGAGAGGAGCTCTTTAATTCTGAAAGTCTCCTAACACTGAAGAATGGTAAACAATGGAATGGCTTACGGACTGTTAGAGGAGACAACCACACCTGTAGGGAATTACTGTCTCCTCTACTGTCTGGGATAGCTTAGCAGATGTACACTGTGTTTCAGTAGAAAAAGCATCTCCTCCAGAGTCAGAGAACTCAGACTCCCAAGACTAGCTTTGCCAACTCACTTCTCTTGGCCTCAGTATCCTTATTTGTAAAATGAGGGAGTTGGATTTGATGATCTCTATGTCCTCTTCCAGCTCTGACATTCAATAATCCTATGACCTTTTTAAGGTCTTTTTCAGTCCTTGATAACCCAGGTTTTCAAGTCATCTTGAGCTTTGGCGCCCTCTAGTGACAGGAACTAATTAACTGTTTTTCAATCCCCTGACAAGAAGTATTTAAAATCAATTGCCTACTTCTCCTTTTCACTGTTTTCTTACTCCAGGTAAATGGTATGCAGTCTCTGATGGTTCACTCGAGATTCTATGAATCTAATCATCTCCACTGAATTTTAGTAATTCACAATGCTGTAATATAGCACTGTATCATTAACTACCCACACAGCGACCCAGATGCATCCTAGATCCAATTTGTGAAGGTGCTTAAGTTTTGATTACTGAAGATTGTCCTGGAAAATACATGATTTTATTATTATAGGTTATATTTCTTAGAATATTTTCTGCCTGAATAGCCACTTGAAAGAAGACGACTCAAATGTCAGATCATATGAGGTGAGATTCAGAGAGTGAAAGAGAACTTAGGAATCTAGTCCAATCCTCCCACTTCACTGGAGAAGAAACTGAGGTCCAGACAAATTAAGCGATTTGACCGAGATCAACCAGTGAGTGGAACAGAACAGTGAAATGCTAATTTCATTAAACCTTGATGGTCATCATGAAGCAAGTTAAATGTGTTATTCCTTCCTCCCATACCACCACCACCACTGTGGAATGCTTACCCCAAACAGAACAACTTTGAAAAGTTGCACATTAAATTCAATATATGCTTAAAAAGAAAAGCAAGCTACACATAATAAAGTCACAGTTTCATGTACAATGAATGCTTTTTTCCCTTTCTGCTATGCATACAAAAGTAAACATTTTAGGCCTCAATTCTTTCTACATACCGCCTTCAATGCTGCACTGACTTCAGGAATCATTTCGGAGCTATCTTCTCTGATTCAATTTAATGCAATTCAACATTTAAGTACCTGCAATGTGCTGCTAATACAGATACAAAGACAAAATGAATCAGTCTCTGCCCTCAAAGTGTTTACACGCTACTGAATTGTCAGATCTCTAGGTATGTCAAGCAGTAATTCAGTAGAAGGGAGAATGGTAACCTGAAATTTTGAGGGCTGCAAATAAAGCTTAGGGCCAGTGTCGCAAAAGAAGAAGAGTTGAAGGAGGAGAGGGAGAAGAAGAGAAGAGAGAAGGACCAAGTTCAGCTGAGGTGTGGTCACCAGAGAAAAAGAAACTACAATTATCCCTTCCACCTTGCAGGGATTGGGGGGACTCCCCCCCCTGCCCCCGAGTAATCTGGAAAGTCCACATAAAATTTTTGGCCCTCTCTTTATATCACAGAAGTCTGAATTATTATGGCATTAAAAGAGCAAATATCTTGATATTAATATAATACCATACACATATTTTATGCATTTCTGAGTTTCTAAACCTTTTCTGTGTCATCTGCTGGCCTTGACGTGTCATCTGCAACTTTTACGAAACTCCCCAAAAATTCCCATTTAATTTCTTATGCCAACCTGTGATATATCAAAATCACAATGGGGAAAATCTCAACATGGAAGGGATAGTTGTACTATCTGTATTTTAACTAATTATTTTTGTTAACAACGTGATAAGCTCTATTTCTAAGCTGATGAAGAATCAGACTGTCAGAATTCTCTAAATTCAATAATTAATCAACAAACATTAAGCACCTACTACATGCCTAGCATTGTGCTAAGCACTAGGGATAACAAAAAAAAAAGGCAAAAGACAGTCTCTTCCCTCAAGGAGCTTACAATCTAATGGGAGAAACAACATACAAACAAATAATATACAAAGCAAGTTATATACAGGATAAATAGGAAATAATTAAGACAAGGAAGTCACTAGAATTAAGAGGGGTTGGAGAAGGCTTCCAGTAGGGATTTTAGTTGGGACTTAACGGTAACTAGGAAGGTTAATTGGGCAGTAGGTAGCTCAGTGGATAGAACGTTGGGCCTGTAGTCAAGACAGACTTCAAATCTAGCTTCAGATACTTATAAGTTGTATGACCCTGGGCAAGTTACTTAATCCTGTTTGCCTCAGTTTCCTCATCTGTAGAAATGAGCTGGAGAAGGAAATGGCAAACCATTCCAGTATTTTTTGCCAAGAAAACTCCAAATGAAGTCATAAACAGTCATACATTACTGAACAACGATAGTAACAACAAACAATGAAGGTTAGGAGGCAGAGTGAAAAAGGAAACATGTTCCAGGTGGGGGGGCACTATCAGAGAAAGTGCCCAAAGCTGAGAGAGAGAACATCTTGTTCATGGAGCAGCCAGGAAGCCAGTGTTACTAGACTGAAGACTATATGGCAAGGAGCAAAGCTCTAGTCATCTCACCCTAGTTACATCTCTGATATAAAATCTATAAACAAATATCTAAATGAATAAGACACTTCTGTCTAAAGGACCCTCATACTCAATTCTGGCACTCAATACATGTCAAAGCATCGTCTTGTAGTATGAATAATGTCTCCCTAGTTTGCCCATTTTTATGTGTTTTAATTTGTATATTCCCACACACACCCTAACCCCACTACCCTGGTGCTTGTGAAACAGGACTTTTGGTGTTTTCAACTGGCAAATGTCTTCTGGTGGCTGCAGCTTTTTGGGGCATTGACATTTGAGTTGATGGGATTTTACAGGATGTAGCTCACCCTGGAGAGAATGAGCTGGGAAATGCACATTCTCTTGAAGAGTTGTCTCTAGCTTTAATGAACAGCTGCACTGTGGGTTCCTCCTTCTTGGCTCTATCCCAATCTCCCTTTGTAGGCAAGGGAGGGTCAGTCTCAGCTGTGAGAAAAGCTTATTCTCCAAGGTATTTAGTTCTAGGCCTCCAAGAGATCAAGCTCATCTTAACAACAGTAAGTTCAGAAAAAACAACCCTGGGTATTTGGGGAGTGGGATGGTGGAGAGAAGGAGAAGAAACATCGGAATTCATTAGAATATTCCAAAACAGGGGACCAAAGTCCGTAGCAAAGATGAGTGATTAAACTCTAGGAAATGAATGACAACAAAAAGAAGGCATCTTGGGGGCAGCATGGTATACTAGAAAGGGTTGGGCCTTTAGGCAGGAGGACCTGGGTTCAAATCCCACCTCTGACAGTAGCTGGGTCACCATGGTTAAGTCACTTAACATGCTCTGAGTCTCAACTATGCTCTGAGTCTGAACTTCCTCAACTACGAAATTGGGAATAATGTCTCTAACACCAACTTCACCAGGTTATTGGTGGTAGAATGGAATCCAATGGAATCATGTATATCAAACACTTTGCAAACTTATAGCAACATAGAAATGTCTGCTATTTCTATTATTTCAAAACCAGAATATTCTCTCAGGATAGAAGCTGTAAGAATATTTTCACTTCCACTTAGCTGGCTGAACAATGGGAAATTGGGCTTATGAAAAGTCCCAACAATATTTGCTTTCTACCCCAAACTTCCTCATGGTGTTGTACAGTTTCCTTGTTTCATGAGATATGATTGTGGTTATAAAAAGCCAAAGGTAGTAATAAAACTTTTTAAAATAAAAAAGGAAAACTTTACTATAGCATGAAACTCTATGGACTGGAAAGCAATGGACATGGTGAAGGAATAGAGGACCATCAAAGACACCACTGAATGGGACGGAAGCCAGTAGAGGACCCCAGTGAGAGAAATTTCCATCTTATCTTTTTATTCCTGAATGGAAACCGCAACAAAATCAACAAGCATTGTTTTTTTTAAAAGCACTTAAGTGCCAGATATGGGTGCTAAAAAGACAAATGAAATAGTCCCTGCCCATAAGAAGTTTGCATTCTATGAAGGGAGATGTGGACATATAAGTACATATATATATATACACACACACATTTGTACACATGTATATATCTGTGAATATATGTGTGCATATACATACACACAAGGTAAATATGAGGTAATTGGGAGGGTAGGAGGTTGAGGGGATGGTACTAGCAGCTGGGGGGGATTAAAAAAAAGTTTGATAAAGAAGATGGTGTTTGAGCTGAGCTTTGAAAGAAATTAATCATTCTAAAAGGTGGAGGTGAGGAAGCTGTACATTCCAGGCATAGGCATCTAACTGTGCAAGAGCATAGAGCTAGGTGGAAGAAGAAAAGATATCATGTGTGAGGACTAGCAAAAAATCCAGTTGGGCTGGACTAAAGAGTGCATGAAAGGGGGAGGGCAGTAATGTTTGTAGCAAGCACTCTGGCCTTACTGTGCCAAAATAAACCAGTTACATTGCCTCCTCAGTGTTCTAGGGGTATCTCTGATCAGTTGAATGTGCCTTTCTTCAATGGGATCAGCTCAGTTTTCCATTCTGGTGTGGCTCCCCATCCATTCCTCAACCACCCAATTCCATTTAGCCAATAACTTTGATTAGCTTTCACAAAGAGGGTATTTACTGTGAAAAAATAGCTACAACAGTAGTACAAATATCTCCCCCAATAATCAAGAGGCACACTCTCCCCTTTACTGCCTCAGTCTCTGGGAAGAGTGGACTGTCAATGTAGTTTCTAAGTAGCATTGGTCCCAACAATCTCACATTCAAATGCAGTATTGCTGTTGGATGGGCCCTTGTCTCAGCTACCCCTGGCCTAGGTCCTGAAGGTCTTTCCTTAGGGCCTCAAAACTGCACACCTCAACAGAGTACATCTACCCCTGGATATACTGATGACATTTTCCTGACTTACAAGGTTGTAGTCTGCAAACTCCTTCACCTGAAACCAAAGAACAAATGCAGAAGCAAAAACCTGAAGGTCTCAGATGGGGAAGGCCAAAGGCCTCTTCCCTTGTATCATTGTCTCTCTTTGCTCACTATATTTCCACAAGGCAGGACAGAGACAGACCAAAGAGGAACAGGGTCTGGCATACCAGTGCTTTTTGAATGCATCCCAGTGCCAGCTATGTGGCCACAGCCAATCAAGAGGCTCCTTTTCAACTGGTAATTAGTGCAATAGAAGCTAACAGGGTTAAGTGACTTGTCCAAGGTCACACAGCTAGTAAGTTTCGGAGGCAGCATTTGAACTCAGATCTTCCTAACTACAGGCCTAGTGTTCTATCCACTGGGCCACCTAGCTTGATGGCTAAAAGCTGCCACATTAATGTGAGGTTTACTGGCTAGATTTCTTTCTCAAAGACCAAGCCTTAAACCCAATTCACTCTGGAGCTCATAGAATGGACAGCAACAGGTCCCTACCCTCCTAGCTCAGAGTGAATGTACATAGTAACTATTTCTCTTTTGGCCAGGAACCCTGAGGGTCTTCCCCTCCCAGTTTGAATTTTTTTATTAAAGGGGCCATCCCTGTACTCCCCTCTTAAAGAGGCCTTTTCCCTGAATGGGTGCTGCCTCGCTAAAAGTGAAAATCTGAAAAGACCTTAGCCTAAAAGGGCCAACTTCTCCCACTGCATCCTGGGCCAACTCCAGTCATCCTGATGAATATCAGGCCACTGGACCCAGATGGCTCTGGAGGAGAAAGTGAGGCTGGTAACCTTGCACAGCGCCCCCTCCCCCCACCTCGCTCAAATCAAAGTCAACTGCAAGTCATGTCATCATCTCCCTGATGTCATTGTCCCTCTTCAAGAACGAAGGACAAACAACAACAGCAGTACAATAGAACTAGTCTCAGAATGTCTCACCTGCTCCAAAATCCACATACAGAGTGAATTAACTGAATACTTTACAGGCTCATAAGGCCTGGATTTATAGGCCAGATCCTTTTTACACTTGTAATTATGATGGAAAAGGTAGGTTTGGAGGCAAGTTGTGAAGGACTTTAAATGACAGAGAGAGGAGTTTGTATTTGACCCTACAAGTAATAAGGTGGTACTGGAATTTATTGAGGAGATTGGTCTAGTACAGAGGTTCCCAAATTTATTTCGCCTACTGTCCCCTTTTAAAAAAAAAGGTACTCAGTGGCCCCCTGGAAATCTATTTTGTTTAGCCTTTTAACAGTTTTTTAATAAATTTGCATCATTTCAAAAATATGTAAATTTTTTAATGATGCATCTTAAATTTAATAATTTATTGTAAATTTGTAGTTTTTTTCTTACATTGAAATTTTGATGATGCAATATTGCATCATTCAACCATATAATATCATATTGTAAACAAGTCATCATATGCACATATTCCTGCTGATGCATGCTGAACTTCCAGACAATGTGTGACACTGGCCTGCTTGCCTACCAACACTTGCTGTTTAAGACCTGTTGGCGGACTTGACCACTGATCAGTTATAATTCGCATTTTGTGTATGTATTTGGAAAATAACATAATCACTACAACTTTAACTCTGTTGCACAACAGGTGGAAACATGTACGAATGGTTCTTCAAAATTTTCTTCTCTTCTTTCCTTATGCTTCTACCACCCCCTTATTTTTATTCAATGCCCCCCAGTTGCACCCAAGGCTACTACCACCCCCCTGAATCATTCCAGCACCCCCCAGAGGGCAGTATCTCCCACTTTGGGAACATATGGTCTAGCAAAATGATATTTTTTGGCCTTTTTTTTTCAATTAACATGCATTTATTTCCCCCCCTTTCCTCCCCTCCCCAAAAAGGGAAAAAGAAAGAAAACCCTTGTAACAAATATCCATAATCAAGCAAAGATAATTTCCTCATTGACCACTGCCAGAAATATTTCCCATTCTGCATTTTGTGTCCATGACATCTCAATCAGGAGCTGGGTAGCAGACATCATTTTTGGTCATCTGAAAGAAGGATTTGTCATCGCATTGATCAGAGTCTAGAGGCTTTCAAAGTTATCTTTCTTCTTAATGATATTGTTACTGTATAAATTGTTCTCCTGGTTCTGCTCACTCAACTCTGCATCAGTTCATACAGGTCTTCCCAGTTTTCTCTCAGTCAACAAGTATTTACTGAACACCTGCTGTGTGCCAGGCTCTGTGCTACATGCTGGGGATACCAAGAAAGGCAAACAACACCACCAGTCCCTGCACTCAATGAGCTCACTTGTGGGAGACAAAGTGCAAACAACTTATACAGTTTAAGATAAACTGGAAAGAATCATCAAGAGAGGGCAGGTGCTAGAATTAAGGGGGATATAGAAAAGCTTCTTGTAGAGGTGAGATTTTAGCTGGGAGATGGAAATAAAGAGGGAGAGACTTCCAGGCATTGCAGGGACAGTCAGGGAAAAGGCTTAAGGTTGGGAGATGGAGTGTCTTATGCAAAGAATAGTAAGGAGGCCAATGTCACTGTGGAGGAGAAAAGGAGTAAATAGGCTGGAAAGGAAGAAAAAGGCCCCAGTTATGAAGGTCTTGAAAAGTCAAATGGAGGATTTTATATTTGATTCTAGAGGTAATAGAGAATCACTGAAATTTTTTGAATGGAGGAGTAACACAGTCAGACTTATGCTTTAGGAAGGATTGACAAGTGACTGCAGGAGAGGGGAGAGACTTGAGGCAGGGAGACCAACCATCAGGCTCTTGCAATAGCCCAGGCATGAGGCAATGAGAGCCTGCACCAGAGTGGTGCCAGTGTCAGAGGAGAGAAGGGGGTGTGTATGAGAGATGTTAGGACTTGGCAACTAATTGTAAATAGGGGGTGAGACTGAGGAGCCAAGGATGATACCTAGGTGTGAGCCTAGGTGACTGGGTGGGTGGTGGTGCCCATGAAAGTAATAGGAAAGTGAGGAAAAGAGGAGGCTGGGAGTGGGGGAGACAATGAGTTCAGTTTTTCACATGTTGAGTGAAAGTGGTCTACAGGCTATCCTAGTATGAAGGCAGGAGAAGGGGAAGAGAGAAAAATTGTGAGACAGGCACTTGAACTCCCTGAAGAAGGAAGAAGTGTTCTGGAGTTCAGTAGCTACCAGCTACTAGAATGTCCATTTCATCAATTCTTATGGCACAGTAATATCGCATCACATTCACATGCCCTAATGTGTTTAGCCATTATGTGGGCACTCCCTTAGTTTTCAGATTTTTGCTCCTATAAAAATAACTGCTGTAAGTAAGTATTTTTGTCAATATAGTCTCTTTTCCTCTTCCTTGGTCTCTTTAGTTGTTGTTGTGTTTGTCTTTCATTTTTCGAAGAGGACCATAACATCAGGGAAATGATGACATGACTTGCAGTTGACTCTGATTTGAGTGAGGGAGGGCTGTGCAAGGTCACCAGCCTCACTTCCTCCTCCAGAGCCATCTGGGTCCAGTGGCCCAGTGTTCACCAGGATGACTGGAGGTGGCCCAGGATGCACTGGGAGACCCTGGCCCTTTTAGGCTAAGGCCTTTTCGTGTACACATTTAGAGTGAGGTGATCTCTTTGGTATACATACCTAACAGCAGTATCAATGAGTCAAAGGGTATGCAGTTTAGTGACTTGTGGGTCATAGTTTCAAAATACTTTTCAGGATGGTTGGGCCAATTCATGGTTCCGCCAACAGTGCATTAGTGTACCTGCTTTCTTGTATTCCCTTCAACATTTGTCATTTTATTTTTGGTCATCTTTTCATTTCTTGAATTATTAGTGCTTCAGAGTATTTTTTCATATAATTGTTTATGCCTTGGATTTCTTCCTATGAAAATTATCTGTTCATATTCTTTGACAAATTGTCTACTGGAAAATGGCTCTTGTTCTTATACGTTAAATCAGTTCCTTATGTATCTTTTAAACAAAATCTTCATCAGTGAAACTTGATGAAAAGATTTTTTCTTCCAGTTATTTCCCTTTTAATTTTGATTTTATTAGATTTGTTTGCATAAAAACTTAAATTTCATGCAATCAAAATTATCCTTTTTATTTTCTGTGATCCTGTCTATTCCTTTTTTGCTCATGAACCTTTCTCTTATCCATAGATTAGATAAGTAATTTTCATGAATTTCAATGAATTTAATGATTTTTTTTTCTAGTTCTACAAAGTAATCTTTCATTTGTTCATTTGTCAAAACGGCATTGAATAAACCAATCAATTTAGGTCATATTATTATCATTTTGATAATATTGATTCATCCTATTAATGGGCAATTAATATTTTTCCAGTTATTTACATCTGTTTATTTTTATAAATAGTTTTCTGTAGTTGCATTCACCTAGATCTTGTATGTACCTTGGAAAGCAGAATCCCAAATATTTTATACATTCTGTAGTCATTTTAAATGGAATTTCTCTATCTCTTAGATAGAAAATTGGATTTTACTGGTATCATTCAGAAATATTAATGATTTGTGTGAATTTATTTTGTATCCTGCAAGTTTGTTAGAGTTATTAATTGTTTCAATTACCTTTTTAACTGACTCTTTAGCTGGTTTCTTTATATATACCATCAAACGATCTGCAATGAAAGGTGAGATCACAGATTAAAAGGGGGAGAAGCATTCATATTCCATTGAATGGGCCATACTTAAATAATATCTGAGGTTGGACAGTGGATAGAGTGTCAAGCCTGGAATAAGAAAGACCTGAGTTCAAATGTGACCTCAGATACTTACTAGCTATGTGATCCTGGGCAAGCCACTTAACCATGTTTGCCTCAGTTTCCTCATCTGTCAAATGAGCTGGAGAAGGAAATGGCAAACTACTCTGGTATCTTTACCAAGAAAACCCCAAATGGGTTCACAAAGAATCAGACAGGACTGAAAAGACTGAACAGCAACAAAAATAATATCTGACAGACAATCAAATACCTCAGAAATCCAGTGAACTCTTTGGTGGGATGTCAGCCTGGTAAATTCTTCTGGAGTTTCAGGAGTTTCCTCTGACTACAACTTAAATCTTAAGTAAATTAAATATTCATAGATAGCATTTTTGGGATGTGAAGGAGACTTTGAATAATCTCCCTTTTATTATTCCTCCCCACAGTTGGACTTGGGGTCCAGATTCAAAGTACTTTGGATTTCACCCATACTCCAAAAGTGATCTCTCTGGTGTTACCAAAAAAAAAAAAAGACAGGAAACTGGGAGGACGGAGCAAATAGTTGAGGTCAGAAGCTAAAGGGCTGTCTCTGATATTTAGTGTATAAACCATTAAACTAAGAGATTGGATATAGTAAGTCAAGGAAACATCTCTATTTTGCATTGTTACTGTGTTCGCCTTGGGAAAATTACTCTTCTTCTCAGAATTTAACATCCCAATATACAGAAAGGTGGATAATGATGATCTTTGTGGCAGTAATGCTCATCATCCTCACCTGGCCTGCTGAGTATGCCATGATCAGTGATGAGATCATGGCTAGAGAGAGCTCAAACTCCTGTAAAGAAAGATTTCATGTCACTATATGATATTAGTTTTTATTATTTGGCCAACTGCAGAGTTCATTCTCCTAGGCTGTCAGTCAAGCTCTATGCACCAGCAAGTAACGTCATTTAAAATAAGATTAGAAATGAAAAATAAAATGGCCACTAAAATCATGTTAACACCCAAGCCCAGGGTGGTTATTTTTCAAAAAGTACCTCAGAGATCTTGGGTTTTTTTTTTCTTTTTTTTTGGTGGTTTTTTTTTTGAGATCTTGTTTTTTACCTCTTTGTTTAAACTAGAATGGTCTAAACTAGTTGATGGTGGAATTTAATTTCAAAATGGTTACTTCTTAGTTACCAAAGGCAAAAAAAATCAGCTAAAGTAATCTAGTTCTTTTCACACCTCCAAAAAACATCATCATACTTTAAAAAAATTATAATAATCTATTGTTTATCAACCTCATAGTGTTTATGATAATAGCAACATTCATGAAAAACACCAGTACCTACATCAGACTAGAGACACTACTGATCTTCAATCATAATCCCCAAATATGAACCATTTATCTTGTTATCAAATTGGAAAAACAAACACACATACATTATATATATATTATATAGCAAAAGAAAGCCAACATATCGTACACCTTTTAAAAACATTTTCTTGATACCTTTCATTTTTTATACCAGTCATCTCCTGATAGTTTCTACATTGAATCCTCTCTTGTTACAAAGAACAACAGCGACACAAAACAGCTGCATCTCTGTGTGTACAATCTGCTCCCTGAGTGCCCCACTTTTCCTCAAAGAAGAAGGAAATAGGTTTCATCACTTATTTTTATATACTATACATTTGAATAAAATAAGCAAACAAAAATTACAATCATTTGCCTGTATATTTCTAAAGCTCCGTCTTTGAGACCAGCCTTTCTTCCTCCTCCAATCCATAGAATACAGCTGGAATCTGTGTGCGTCCCATTCTGATTTTATTGATCTTAGTCTGTGTCACTTCATAAAGGTCTTTGATATTTCCTTGGATTCTTTATATATGCCATTTTCACAGGGCTGTAGGAAACTGAGAAGGGCTCAAGATTTTTGTTACTCTTGGAGATTCCAGTGTAGAAATTCCTTCTACCAATACGTACAACAATTTAGCTATATGGCCCAGTAGATGAGTCCTAGTGAGTTGCTGAGACTCCATTATACAAGAGAATTCTTTGAGCCATTTTCCAATCTTTGATCACAAGTTATGTCCATCTTTCTTCTATAATGGATACTTTTATACAGTTTAGTGAGGACATTCTTAAAAAAAAAAAGTTCAGTTCTTAGCCATGAAGCAATACAATATATGTCTAAAACAGTTCTAGCAGGCCCTGAGGCAACCCGCCATATTGGAATCTGGGAACTATGACTTTGTAATAAATATGCAGACAGAACCAATTAACTTGCATTCCATTTTGTAGAAAGCTAACAAACAGACCTGTTGTCACAATTTCATTAGCTACTATCCACATGGCCCTCATGCATATTATATTATGCTTTGATAGCAGTAAAAAAAAAAAATTGAAAACTACAGCACAGAGAGTATACTATTCAGAGGTATCATAAGCTCCGGGGGCATCTCTTCTGCCAACCAACATTTCCCCAAGTGGCATGATCTCCGTTTCTGGGATGTAACCTAATGACCTCAGAGGCCCTAAGTCTTCAAAGTTGATTTATGGGAAAAGATTTTGTGCTGTTTGGGATACTGCAGAGAGCTAAGCTCCTGCAAAGAGTCCTGCTCTCAGGGAATGTTCAGCCAGCGAGGGCCTGTTTGGATGATGTGATGTTTTCTTCCCTCCTGTATCCTGGGTTAAATAGTAACGTTGATGGTAACGTATTTGAGGCTCTGCTTTTCCTGAGGAGCCCAAGGTTTTGTTGTTGTGGTGGTGGTTGTGGTGTTGTTGTTTTACAACCAGCTCGTTAATCCCAGCATTATCCAGACTTAGTGGATGGCAAGGATTTAAAAACCTAAGACTCAGGCAAAAGCCCCAATCTCCTACCAGCTGGTGGCTCTCCCTGCCCTTCTGGGGCTTTCCAACCTACCTGAGTCACGTGGGAGCCTCCCTGATTAGACTCTGACTCTGCCCTGACAGTAACACGGACCCCTCCTTGGCTGCCTTCCTTTTGGGGTTCCTGAGTGTGTTCCTATAATGGAGAATAGAAATTAGGATGCCTTTGGGGAGGGAGGTGGAGACAATGCAAGAAAGCAACGTACATAGAATCAAACGTACCCCCCTACATAGACATAAACACCCTGCCCCCACCAAATCTGTGCCCCAGTCAAGGCTCCATATCTTCACCCTAGTTACAGCTCTGCTACTGGCTAAGTGCTACTGCCCAAAACCACTTTAGCACTTAGTGGGCTGAAAAAAAAGGAATGGGGAGGGAATTACTGCTTAATAAATGGGATGATCAGATTCAGAGAGGGGAAGAGTCTTAATAGCTTAAATCCTATTGTACAGAGCCATCAGAAGGAATTCTTTTACCCAAAGCAAAAAAAACAAAACAAAACAAAACAGTTTGGGGGTGGGGTAATGGTACAGAGGAGAGACTCGGTCTAGAAGAAGGACAGTTTTTGGGCTGAGACTGAGGGCAGCCTTCTCCCCAGAGAGTGCTGGACATCATAGGGCTGCCTGAGGGACCTTGGGGAAGGGGAACAGGCCACCGAGGGGGCAGTTCCAGCTTACGTGAGAGAACAGGGTCACCCCTCACCATGTCAGCTTGTGACATGTGAGAGTTTGATATGGACCTGGGGATAGTAGAAGCCATAACATTGTGAGGAGGAAACACACAACACACCCTGCTCCCACTAAATCTGTGCCCTAGTCAAGGCTCTATCTCCTCACCTTAGTTATAACTATACTACTGGCTAAGTGCTACTGCCCCAAGCCACTTTAGCATTTAATCGTAGATTGTCTTGTTAAATGCCTGATATATTGGGACAACTAGGTGGTGCACCGGATATAGCACTGGGCCTGGAGTCAAGAAAACTCATCTTCCTGAATTCAAATCTGGCCTCAGACACTTGCAAGCTGTGTGACCCTGGGCAAATCACTTAACCCTGTTTTCCTCATCTGGAAAATGAGCTGGAGAAGGAAATGGCAAACTACTCCAGTATCTTTGCCAAGAAAACCCCGAATGAGGTCACAGAGAGTGGGACGTGACTAAAGAGCAACAAAAAGTCTCTTCTGGTTGCTTCACTGACTGCTGCTCATTTTTATCTACCTAATCTCTCTTGAACTCTCACCTGACATCCTAACTGAGCATGAAACTCTTCCTGCTAATCTAAATCTTTTCACTCCTATCTACCTACTCACTCTCACCCACCCACAAGTTATGCACACTCTCACATCCTTATTTTAGCTGTGGGAAACCTCACAAAAACCCAGAAATGGAAGGGACCTCAAAACTCCTCTAGTCTGAGCCACAGATGAGCAGGAATCCCCTCGACACATCATCAGTACGGTTTCATCTAGGATCCCCTTGAATAGCAACAGCTGATAGCAGATATAAATGTATATATGCATATACATACACAGGATGGTACCTTACAAATACTATCTCACTTGGTCCTCACAGCAGTCCTGGGAGGTAGGTGTTGTTATCCCCACATTAATCAGATCAGAAAAACTGAGGAAAAGAGAGGATACGATTTATTCAGGATCACACAGTAAATGTCTAAGACAGAATTTGAAATGAGGCCTTCCTGAGTCCAAGTCTAATGTCCTACTCACTGCAATACCTAGCTGCCCTGATAGACCTTCGGTGATGGAAAACTTTTCATTTTCCTAATTTATAAGATGAAAATAATAATAATAAAATAGTGCCTGCCTCAAAATTGCTTTGAAGCTATGCGTGTGCATATGTATATATGTGTGTATATATGTGTGTATATGCCTATTTGTGTATACGTATACTATATGCATGTATGGTATATATACTGTGTGCATATGTAGTATATATACATATATTATATGCATGTATAGTATATGTATGTATACATGTACTATATGCATATTTAGTATATATCTATATATACATGTATATGTATGTGTATGTGAGTATATATATATATATATATATATATATATATATATATATATATATATACACACACACACATATATATACAAAATGTATGTGTTCATGTCAACTTGTATAATTCCAGAGATAGTCCACTCTAGTCTTGAGCCATTTGAACACCTTAGGTCTAGAACTTGGAAGTAGCATTGAGGCAATCTAATCCAACCTCCTCACTTTAGAATTGGGGAAAAGGAAGCCCAGAGAAGTGAGATACTTTGCCTAGGGCCATGCAGCAGAACTATTGCTGGGCCTTGGTCTTCTGATTCCAAACCTGTGTTTTTCCAGTTGCATCAGGCCACCTTACAATTTTTTAGAAAGTTTTTGCTTATATTGAGCTGAAAATTGTCCCTCTGTCTCTTCCACATACTACCTCTGCCCACTGGGGCCAAATAGAATGAATAAAATACCTTTTTCACATGACAGCCCCTCCTACTTCAAGATAGCTGTCTCATCCCCTTAAATCTCTTCTCCAAGTTAAACATCTCCAGATCCTTATGATTCAGAAACTCAACTTGACAGTTGCAAAAACTCATTGTTATTAATAAGGCTTACTGAAGGGATTCACAGTAGCCAAATCCACAGGATACATACTCATAAACCAAAATTCCATTTTATTTTTAAATTTGATTATTTTTCCAATTAATGAAAATCTATTTTCTCTCTTTTCTACCTCCCCCTCTACTAGGAAAAAAAAAAACAACAAAAAACAAATTACCAACAACTCAAAACCTTCACAATAAATACACATAGTCAAGCACAACTAATTCCTATTCCATGTCCAAAAAAAGTCTCAATCTGCATCCACAATCCTCTCTGTCACTAGGTGAATAGCATGTTTTATCATGGATCTTCATCATGGTTGGTCAAAATGTTGATCAGAATTTTTCAGTCTTTCAAAGTTGTCTTTACAATGTTGTTACAGTAGAAATTATTTTCCTGGTTCTACTCACTTTATTTTGCATCAGTTCATACAAGTCTTCCCAGGTTTCTCTAAAACCATTCCTTTTATTATTTCTTAGAGCACAATTGTGTTCCATTACATTCATATACCATAATTTGTTCAGTCATTCTCCAACTGATGGGCACCCCCTTACTTTACAGTTCTTTGTCACCACATGAAAAGAATGCTGCTATAAATATTGTTGTACATATGAGTCCTTTCCCCCTGATTTTGATATATTTGAAAACACAGACCTGGTAGTGGTATCACTGAATCAAAGCATACAAGATCCCAACCTATTAATTTGGAATAGTAAACATGCTTGTCGGAGAATTCTAGTCATCTGCATTTTTTTTCATTCTTTATATTTGTATCCTTAGCACCTAGTACAGTGCCTGGCACATAGTAAGATCTTAATAAATATATGTTGATTAATTAGAACACTCTTTCCCTTGTAGGCAGTTCTACTTTGGAAACCAAATCAGTTATCAGGAGTTTGACCAATTACATTTTTGTGGCGTTTCCTTTCTCTGTATTCTTACAGGAGGTTAAATTTTGATGTGACTCTCTGGGGGTCAGTATAATTTCCCTTATGGCTGATTATCTGTCTCTCTTGGATTAAAATTAAACACAATTTGCAGGCACACTAATACACTGTTGGTAAAGCTGTGGGTTAGTCACACAGTTCTGGAAAAGACATTTGGAATTATTCAAGAAGAATCACTAAACTATTGATACTCTTTGACGCGACTACTTCATGACTATGTATATACCTTGAGAAGGCCAAAAGACAGAAAGAAATAGTCAATTTTTGCAAAACATTTATAGCTATACTTTTCATGGTAGTGAGGAAACAAAACAAGTGCCCATCAGTTAGGGAACAGCTAAATAAAATGTGGTATGTGAATACAATGGAATACTATTGAGCTTCAAGAAATAATAAGTATGAAGAATGCAAAGAAACCTGGGAAGTTTTGTATGACTGATGCAGAGAGTGAAATAAACAAAACCAGAAATATAATATACACATTAACCACAACACTGGAACCAAATGTAAACAATGCTAAAGCTAGACCCTGAGTAATTGTAGTGGTCTATCTTTATCCCAGAAAACAGATAATTAAACATACCTCCCTCCATTCCAGAGAGAAGTGGGGAAGTATAGGCATACTTCAGAGTTATTGCAGGTTTGGTTCCACACCACCTCGATAAAGCAAAGTAACATGAATTTTTTGGTTTCCCAGTGCATATAAAAGTTATGTTTACACATACTAAATCTACTAAATACGCAATAGTATTACGTCTAAAAAAAATGAGCCTACCTTAATTAAAAAATACTTTATTGCTAAAAAAAAAATGCTAACCATCATCTGAACGTAGAGGGAATTGGAATCTTTTTTGTTGCTCTTACCTTGATGTTGATGGCTGCTAACTGATCAGGGTGGTGGTTGCTGAAGTTTGGGGTGGCTGTGGCAATTTATTAAAGTAAGACAGCAATGAAGATCGACTCTTCACTTGAACACTTGCAGGGTTATTAATTGACCTAATTTCAATATTATTGTGTCTTAAGGAATAGGGAAGCTGGAAGGGAGGGAGAGAAGTGGGGGGTAGGGAAGGCTGGTCCATAGAGTGGTCAGAACACATACAACATTTGTCAAGTAAGTTTGCTGTCTTATGTAGGTGTGGTTCATGGCACTCAAAAACAATTACAATGTAACATCAGAGGTCACTGATCACAGATCACCATAACAGATATCATAATAATAGTAAAGTTTAAAATATTTTGAGAGTTACCAAAATGTGACACAGAGACACGATGCGAGCACATTCTTTGGGGATGATGGTGCTGATTGACTTGCTTGATTCAGGGCTGCCACAAATTTTCAATTTATAGAAAAACACAATATCTTCCAAATGCAATAAAGTAAGTTGCAACAAAATGAAGCACCTCTATAGGTGTGGAATGTTGTAGACAGCTTCAGATACACTCATGGTGTCTGCTCATTTTGCTGAACTGTTAGAAGGGAGAATTTACTGTTGGGAAAATTGGGAAGTATTATATCAAGAAACAATGATAAACAAAAGAAGATTTTAATGCATATTTAAACATTTTTTTTAATTTGGTGCTGTGATTTCATCCCTGTGATAGAAACTCCTGGTGTAGGAATTCCTTCCACAGATTTCAGCTCAGCAGCTCAACTGTGACATTGTCTAACAACAAAGTTGACTAGCCCACTGAGAAGTTAGAATCTGTAGCTACCCAGATAAGCTTCATCAAAGGGAGGGCTTACCCCATTTAAAATAGTACACCTGCCAAAATGAACCCAGAAACTATATAAAAAAAGTTATTTTTAAAAAATTTTTATACAAATAAAATCAGATTTAAATAAATGGAAAAATATTAATTATTCATGGGTACGCAGGCCCAATATAATAAAAATGACAATTTTACCTAAGCTAATTTATATATTCAATGCTGTCCCATTTAAATTATCAAAAAATATTTTACTGAATTAGAAAAAATAATAACAAAATTTATTTGAACACATCTTTCTTACTCTAAAACTAGCCCTCTACTTGCCTTGAAGTTTGAAAAAAAACAAATAGATAAAATTCACAATTGTTTTCAATTTGAAATTTTCCTGTCACCAAAATTCACCTTTCACCAAATTCCTAATGTATATTTATTTGGGGGGCCCTGTAAGATTTTTTTTGTCTACTTTTTACAATGTCATCTTTCTTGGCTGCTTTTCTTGAACATGAGTAGCTGTGGAATCCAATCTGACAAACATTTAACAAATGTTTGGTCAGATAAACAACACTGCACAAAGCTGAGGCTAAGACAATTCACAGAGTCCTCCTTTCTTTTAACAAATGGAAGAAAAAACCAGTGTATAAAGGTGCATGTATTAGCAGTCAAAATCAGTCTTTTGCATTATTTCAGTGGTTTTCAGACATTGTCTACTGTGGGGAACTCATTTGGGTGTATGATATGAAGAAAATTTATCAATAAAAATTTCTTTAAAGATTTATTAAACATTTAAATAGATGTACCATTTGGAAGACATTGCTGTGGATACCAAGATAAATGCCACACAGTGTCTGCTCTCCTCTGGTATGTCTACAATAAAACGCAGACTCCTTTCTTAAGAATTTAAAGCCCTTCAGCACCCAAATCCAAACTGTCTGGCCACACTGACTTCACATGCTGAACCTCTCTACATTCCAACCAAAGTGGATTCTTCTACTATAACCTAGTAAATAACATTGCATCTCCCCATCTTGTCTTTCTGCAGTCTGACATCCCCTAACCCATCACTAGACTCCCCTCCTGTCTAATCTCTGACTTTAGGAATCCCAAGGTCCCTTCAAAAATCCAACTCTTGCTACCTCCTATATGTGGCTTTTCCTCAGAAACTTACCAGCTACGTGATCCTAAGGCAAGTTTCTTAGCCTGTCTGTGCCCCATTTTCCTCATATATAAAATGAGGAGGTTGGAATTAATGGACTCTAACATCTGTTGCAGTTTGAGATCCTTGATGCTACAATCTCTCCAATTCTTAGCATTCTTCCCATCACCCTGAAGTTATTTCATATACATTTTGTACTAACATAGTATTCACATGCTTCCCACCAGGAGAATGGAAGCTCTATTGGGGCAGACCTTTCGTTTTTTTGTCTTTATAGCCCCAGCCTCTGACCCATAGTGGTTGCCCACTAAATGCTTGTTGAATTGAATGGAATTTCCCTCAAGAAGATTATAGTTTACCTGGGGATACATATCCCCCAATGCAAGTGTGCCTCAAGGTAGGGGTGATCAGAGCAAAGAGCTCTAGGACAATTTTGAGGAATGAAAGAAAATGCGTAGATATTTTTCTGTGGCCCTGAATATAACTAGCAAATGTCCATATGCATGGTGTAGGCATATGCCTGAGGAGGGTGTGTTAGGCAATGACACCGCATTCTATGAACCACATAGAACAATCCACATTGATATAGAGGACACTTCAATGATAGAACTTTCAAGTATCCTAGCTCATGTGTCAGTGAGCCCTGTATGAAGGGAATGTGCCTTGTATGGAGGGAATGTGCCTTGTAGAGGTTTGTTTTGTCTTGAAAGTAGCACTGATGATTGGGGCAGCTAGGTGGCGCAGTGAGCAGAGCACCGGCCCTGGAGTCAGGAGGGCATGAGTTCAAATCCAGCCTCAGACACTTGACACACTAGCTGTGGGATCTTGGGCAAGTCACTTAACCCCAACTGCCCTGCCTTCCCCCTCCAAAAAACAAACAAAAAATTTAAAAAAAAAAAGAAAGAAAGTAGCACTGATGTAGCTTTAGGGGTTGAATTGACATTACAAGTGAACTATACCTCACGTGGATGCTAATAATAATTCCCTAATAATAGAGAAAGCTCATATTTTCAAAGGCTTTGTCATTTATAAGAACTGTCCTCACAATAATCCTAAGATCCCTCTATGAACAATCAACGAGCATCCATATGTGGCCATACTGTGTATGTAACCAGGCAGTGTGCTAAGCACTGGAGGTAGAAAGAAAAAACAAAAATAATGCCTGCCCTCAAGGAGTTTATAATCTAACAGAGGGAGGGGGAGGGAGACAACGTGCACATAAATAAGCATACATAAGTCATATGCGGCTCATGAAAGATGAAACAATTAAGGAAACAAAGGTTCAATCTTTGAAGCGTATCGATTTATTAAGCAATGCATGCCAATTGCCAAAAAGACTGGGACCAAAACTCAGCTCATCTTGGGCTTGGACTTTGATTACAGGGGAAGACGAACTTTTACACATTAAAAACCACTAATCAATATTAATTAATTAAAAGGAGACAATACAACATTAGGCAATCTGATTTCTAATTGGATGAAAGATTAAGGACTTTTCAAGTTGGGAAGGGGAGAGAGAACAGGCGCAATTTCCAGAATTCAGAAAACGAGGTAGCCCACTCCCCGCAAGTGTCTGTGAACAATCAAAGGAATATGGAAACAATACCTGGTTGATCAGAATGGGGCCAGTTTTCATATAAGACATATGGGTTGCCTGAGATGTACAATTGTGAGAAAACTCCTTCCATCAAACTTTGGATCTGACTGAATTTCTGATCGACATAAGCTAGGTCCTCGGTTAAGGGTCTCTAAACAGCAGGTGGGGTGGTCCAGCTTCCAAGCCACGCAGGTCTAGGTTCAAACAATGAAATAGGGTTTCCTCCCAATTCCTACAATTGAATGAAGTTTTCTCACAAGACAGAATTTTGACTAGAGTCATAATTGAATAGAAAGGGAACTGAGCTAGCTCCAAGAGTCCGGGTGGTTCACTCTATTCCCACGATTAACCAATTGCTGTCCTAATCACAGTATTTCCCCACACATATACAGACAGAGTAAATAAAAGGTAACTGTAGAGCAGATGGCACTAGCATCTGAAGGGGAGGCCCTAGAAGTTTGGAAAGATGGTACCAACCTATACCAATGAAGGGAGTTACCAGGGAATTTCCTGTAGCAGTAAAATCACAGGTTGAATCCCTATTTAGGTAGTAATATAATATCTGATTTCTTCTATATGAGTTGCAATTAAGTGTCCAGATGAAACGAGCCTACCTTGAATTTTTTTTTTATACTACGCTGAACACAGTTTCAGGAGGGAGGGGTGCAGGAAAGGCCTCTACCTACCTTAGGAGAAGAGTAGGTTCTCCAGTGGCATGCTGGTGCTGGCTCATATTAGCTCATGAGAGCCTATAAATTTAAACAAAGCCATTATTAAAAATCGAATCATAAAAACTTAAAATTAAATAAATTATATTAAAAGCAAAGGTAATAAACACTTAAAACTCAACACTTCCTAGTTATTTCATTACATTTTACTATTATCTGTGCTCTTAAGATTATTTATGACTACTTTGGGTGGTAGAAATATTATATAATGTTTTACTCCCGTGTATCTCTTTCCAACTCTGTGTTCAGTGACATCATGTTGGTAGCTTAAAATCAGTCATGGTGGGAGTATTTACACCATTATGGAAGATAAACATAAAAGGGTGTAATGTCTATAGCTGCTTCCTTGGGAATAGTGCCCAAAAAATGTGGAAATATTCTTCCAGTATTCAAAAGCCATTGTTTGATTCAGCAAAACAGTCTCTCAGATCACTGATGAAAGAGCGAAGTTCCAACATATGTTATTGCTGTTTCACATTCATCTTGCTCATTAACATATATGAAAATCGCAACCAACAATCATGTTGAAACTATACTCCTTCATCAAAAGTATGAGCAAATTTATGCTGAATCAGAAAACAATAAAGTTATTTGAAATTACACAAATCAGCATATTTGTAGTCTGGCTTTGTGACACTATTATTGGTAGAATTATTAAAACTGAGAGTGGTTTTTGTGACAAACAGCAAGTCACACTGAAGTTTATTAGGTATAAATTAAAAAACAAGGTATATATTAATTTAAAATTTAGGTTATTTCTAAAATTACATAAAGAAATCATTAACAGATATTTTTACTTTGACATTCAAATAGTATCATGAATTTTACTAAGGTAAGAAAATTATTTTTCAATTTCTGTTCCTAAAATGCCAAAACAGAGTGATCTATTAAATTGTTTTTTTTTATTTGAAAGTGAAAACAGACAAAGACAAAAATGATAGGAATGAAAATCATCGTGGCACATTAAAGCCACTGGAAACAAATTTTGAATCTTTTGAACAACCAATCAATGAAGAAAAATGATGATGTTTGACAAAGGGGGAAAAAATTATCTTGTGCTTCCAGGTTTTGGTAATGAAAAGCAAATATTTAAATATACAGAACAGTACAATGGCTTGAAATAAAAAAAGGTAAATTAGGGTGTAAGAATTGTTCAACAGTTCAGCATTTAGGCATAATAGCAAAAAAAGATGTGCTTGTGTCCAAGCAATGGAGTGCATATTTAGTAACACCAAATGGCATTAATAAAATTCCCAGGCAAGTTTCCCTTAAAAAAAAATAATTAGGAAACAGTGTTTCTAAAGTTCATTCTAAAATTCAAGATTTGTTTTTAAAAAGTCTGCTAATGACTTAGTTTCCAATTTAGTGCATAACTAAATGATAAGAATATTAATGCTACCATAAGTTTAGTAAAACATAATAAGCCTTTATCTGATATTGAAGGGGTAATAGAATTACGAGAGAAAAATGCATTCGATCTTCAGTAGTTTCCAACTCTTCATGTTTTCATTTGGGATTTTCTCGGCAGAAATACTAGAGTGGTTTGCCATTTCCTTCTCCAGCTCATTTGACAGGTGAGGAATGGAGGCAAACAGGGTGAAGCGATTTGCCCAGGGTCACACAACTAGCATCTGAGGCCAGACTTCTCAGGAAGAGCAATCTTCTTGACTCCAGGTCTAGCACTCTATGCACTGCGCCACTTAGCTGCCCTGAAAAAAAACAGAGTAGATAGAGGCAATTATTTACATATGCAAGACCACAACAAAAATGTCAAAACATATCAATATGAAAAAATTTCAGGCTATAGAAAAGAATATAGAAATCTGTATCATGATTGATGAGGCAGCTGCCATTTTGAAGAAAAAACCCCTAGTGATTTATCTCCTGTGAGCAGTTCAACTCACACTGATAATATTACTTATTGCTTTAAAATAATTAGTGTTGATTATAGCAGAGTGTTAATACATGATTGTCCACTTTAAAATTATTGTGGACAAATTTTAAATTATTATTAAATTAATGAATACTTGGAAGCAATCTTAATTGCATTTTGTCCTAGTGGCACTAATACAATGCTGGGGGAATAATCTAGCATGAATATGCAGTTCTTAGAAAATTTTCCTAAAATCACTGGGCCCTGTTTAAATCATTATATCAATTATCACTTGACAATTAAACATCTGAATTAAAACAAGTTAATCATTTTAAAATATTTCTTGTTGAAATTTATTGCCAATCTAATACAACTCAAATCAAGCTAGAAGTTGAGGCTAAAGAATTGGAAATTGAAGTCATTACAACTGGTTAAATGGGGGGAACCAAGCTGGGTAGCGGGAAGTTTAAGAACCCCTATTGCTGTATGACATGTATAGCCTGCGTTACATATGGATGCATTTTCCTCATTCTTCTTCTTCTGGTTTGACAAAAAGATTAACTAATATTAATTTCTTGCAAGACCTTGCTTTAATGATTGACATTCTTGAAGAATTTCCATCACTTTCAACTGCAATGTGGTCAAGAGCAATTAATCAGAAAGTGCAAAAATTAACCAAACACACCATAAAAGCTTTGCAAAATGTAAAAATTGGTACTGGAAAGCATGAATCTACAATAATTTAAAAGTGGACAATCATGTATTAAAAACACACTCTACTGTAATGAACACTAATTCAGCCTGATTTTCCAGTGCTGTATTTCAAGACATCATAAATGAAACTACATGGAGCAAGAGTTAATTGTTCTGGTTCTTTTTTTGTTAATGATAGAATAAATAAGTAAGAATGAGAAAAGAATCTAGCCCATGAGCCCCAAGATATCATACGAGATTTCAGTGATCACAATTTATATTCCTTGGGTGCAGAGCACCTGTTGAGGGTTGAGGGAGCCAAGGTGCAGGAACCCTAAGACTGGAGTTCCCAGATGGAGTTGTTGAGGGGGAGTGCCTCTCAAGGACCCAAGTACGGGAGAGGGTCAGGGCCATCTGGAATGAATTCACAATCTCAAGCATTCTTTAAGTCAAAGTGACAAAGATTTATTACACTTGACAGTGGGCAAGAGTTTTTAGGAAACCTGCAACCTTACAGGGGTGCAGGAAAATTTTTATATGAGATTTGGCAGTGAAACATGTCAATTAGGTGTTTTGGGGTAGGATTAGGGAGTGGTTAAGAGGTGGCCAGTTCTTAAAGGGACATGCACTTTTTGTATCTACTGTGCAGGTATCTGACCGAGAGTTCACTGGGAAATAGCCCAAGGTGGGGGGGGTTACCTAGGGGTGTGGTTTTGACTGTGAAATGTCACTAAGTCAACTAACGGTCAGAGCTGACTGGGAATATCCAGATGGCTTCCATCAAATGTCTTGTTAAACAAGATGAATGTAAGGGAATATACATTTGACTATTATCTAGGATACATATCAGTAAGGTCAGTAAGTAGTAAATATTGTTATGGCCCAGTGCACTGCCAATTAGCACATACACAGGGAATGCAAACTAATAAATTCTATACATGTGGCTGGCCACAGTATCAGGAGGGGAGATAAGTGTTTTGATAAGGCATGCTGCCCTTGAACTGGAGAGGAACTGCTAGGGACAATGTTTTGAAGCTAAGGAGAGATGTGATTTTAGAACTGGATGTGATTTTGGAATTGGGGTCCAGGCACAGGCACCCAAGCAGAAGCTAAGGAGAAATGTGATGTTAGAATTAGGGTCCAAGCACAAGCACCCAAGCACCCCCATCACACCCACAAATGAGGGTATGGCTATCTATGTAGACAGAGTGAGAAGAGGGAAAGAAGGGAGAGGAGGAGAGGAAGGGAAGAAGGGAGGAAGGGAATGAAGAATGGAAAAAAGAAAGAAGGAAGGAAGGAAAGAAGGAAAGAAAGAGCATAGTTCTGCCTCACTTAAAGCCAATTCAATTGCAAGTCAACACCTTTCTGATGCCATTGGTCCTCTTCAAGAACAAAGGACAAACAACAATCTGTGAATAATAGTAACTGCCCCACTGGGTACCCAACTTGCCAGTTCCAGTTGGGCAATGTTGTGATGGAATATTATTGTGCTATAAGAAGCGACGAGCAGAATGCTCTCAAAAAAACCTAAAAAGGCTTATGTGAACTGATGCAGAGTGAAATGAGTGGAACCAAGAGGACAGTGCCTACAGTAACAGCAATGTACAATGTACAACGTTCAGCTGTGAATGACTTAGCTCTTCTCAGCAATACAATGATCCAAGACAATTCCTAAGGACTTATGATGAAAAATGCTATCCACCTTGAGACAAAGAACTGATGGAAACTGAATGCAGATTGAAGCATACTTTTTTACTTTATTTTTCTTTCTTTTTTTTGGTCCATTTTCTTTCACAACATGACTAATATGGAAATATGTTTTACATGATTGCACATATAGAATTGATATCAAATTGCTTACATCCTCAGGAAGGGGAGAGGAAAGGGAGGGAAGAAAAGAATTTGGAACTCAAAGTTTTTTTTCTTTTGGAGGGGAAAGGCAAGGCAATTGGGATTAAGTGACTTGCACAAAGTCACACAGCTAGTAAGTGTATGAAGTTTCTGATGCCACATTTGAACTCAAGTCCTCCTGACTCCAGAGCCGGTGTTCTACTCACTGTGCCACCCAGCTGCCCCAGAACTCAAAGTTTTAAGAAACAAATGTTCAAAACTGTTTTTCCACGTAATTGGGAATTTTTTTTTAATCTGCCAGTTAACTAGCAGGATCACAATGTTTAGAACTGGAAAGGCCCCTAAAACCTCTCTAGTTTGACCTATTTATTTTACAGATAGAAAACTCAGGCAGAGAGACATTATGCGTTGCCCAAGGTCTCACAAGTAGTTAGGGTCAGAGTCAGGATTCTAATTCAGGTCCTCTGCCTCAGATTCTAGGCTTTTTCCCTGGTTTCCTCTTTCTTCCCAAGGCTCTCATTTAAGAATAGATTCACAGATTATTGCTGTTTAAATGGACCTAAGAGCTCATCTAGTCCAATTCCTTCATTTTAAGGAGAAGGAAACCAAAAACCAGAGAAATGAATTGTCTTGCCTACAGTCACAGGTTCTAGAACACAAGTCCCCTGACTCTCAGGTCAGGGCTCTTTACCCTTATAGTAGAAAACTGAGGAGATGAGGGAAGGGGGAAGGAATGAGTATTTGTTAAGCAACTATTACATGCAAGATACTATATTAAGGCTTTACAAATAGTATCTCATTTTGATGTGGTCCAGGGGTGCTAGGAATCGTGAAATGCAAAGGTAGAGCTCAGGGGGTCTGACTGGAAAAAAATTCAACCACATGAGCCTTCTTTCCGTCCAAGTAGTGAGTTTATTAAGACACCAGTTGGGTGGGCAAGATGCCTAGTGAGTCTATTGGTATTTGTGACACCAATACAAGTGGGCCAGATTCTTAAGAATCCTTGAAATTTAATGGGGGTAAGATTGGCATTTTTTTGTACAGAAAGACTGTGGGAAGATCTGGAGGGGATTGTGGAGTGGCAAATAGCCTGGGGTGGCCAGTGGGCCAGGTGCAGACAATGAGGGCCACAATGAAAGGGCAGTTGAAAGATTATTGACTGGGATGGGCAGGATGCCTCAGGCCAATGCCAGGAACTTAGTTGCTGAAATTTGTGGGAAAGTTCAAGGACTCTTTTTAGGGGTCCCAGTGCTCCATCAGCCTCATCAATTTGATTCTCACAACAACCCTGAGAGGTAGGTGCTATTCTTATCCCCTTTGACAGATGAGGAAACCGAAGCAGAGGTTAAGTGACTTGCCCAAGGTGGCACAGTAAGGGATGAGGCCACATTTGAACCCAGGTTTTAACTCCAGGTCCAGCCTTCTATCCACTGGGCCACCCAGTAACAGAGGTCAGAACCAGTCTTCACTTTGCTCAGCAAATCAGCTGACAACCTTCAGTTCCACCGATGACCTAATTGCTTTTTTTACCTTGGCTCTCAAACTCAGATCAATTTCTTCATTTTTTTGTCATGGGCCTGTTTTGTTTTGTTTTGTTTTTTCCCTGTCTGAAAGTTAGAAGCGGTGATCTCATAGGGCTTTGTCAGCTCATCTTCTATGATGAAGTAAACTAAACAAATTAATTTCTTTTTTTTTCACTATGAGGGGGAAGGGAAAGGGAAGAGAGGGGAGAGCCGAGAGGAGAGGGGAAGAGAAGAGAAAGAAGAGGAGAGGGGGAAAAAAGAGAAGGAAGGGGAGTAGAGCGAGGGAGGGAATAAGAGAGAGAGGGAAAGAAAGCCTGAGAGAGGAATATCTGATGTCCACAATATAGTACAGGGGAAATAACCCCTATTAAATGGTGACTGTCATGGTCTGTCCTGAAGATGCCCACTATTGAGCCACTTTTCCCAGGGATTGAGCTCTGTGGAGAAGGATAGCCTCTGAAGACTCAGAGAATCTGTGTCAACATAACTCCAATCTCCTCCTGAAGGCACTCTTTCTGAGTTCTGACCCATGCTTGTTGTTAATGTTACCCCTCCCCCCAGAGCATTCAAAGACCTCTCTCCAACATATTCCCCAAGAAATATGGTCAAGGACTTAGTGAAAGGATCTAACTAAGGACGAAGAGCAGATTTAGAGCTGGAAGGCTCCTTAGAGGTCATCAAATCCAAGCTGCTCATCGTAAGATGAGGAAACTGAGGTAAATTGCAAGTGAAGTGACTTGCCCAGGGTCACACAACTAGGAAGTGATTGAGGCAAGATTTGAACTCAGCCCTTCCTAATTCCATTTCTAGAGCTCTATCTACCATATGACCTAGATCATCCATCTTCTTCCACGTCTGGTCCACAGGATCATCAGACCAGTGGCCTTACAGTCATTTACAAGTAAGATTTCCTTAGCCACCTGTGACACCATGTGAACCAGGGAGGACTGGTTGTTCCTGCTGTCATTACAGGGATTCTGAAGTAAAAGGTGGAAAATACAAGCTGAATATTTCAGTCCCTGGTTAGCCATGATTCATAAGCTACAAGATTCAAGGACCAAGCGATGGTGAAGGATCCCAAAAATCAGCCAGCTAATTGTTAAATTTTTGGAGTGACCTTTTATTCTTCAGAAATCAACAAATTCTATCAATCAGGACTTGTTGATTGCCTAGGCTTAAAAAACCAATGGATAGGAGTAGCTAGGTGGTGCAGTGAGTAGAGCACAGGCCCTGGAGTCAGGAGGACCTGAATTCAAATCCAGCCTCAGACACTGGACACACTTACTAGCTGTGCGACCTTGGACAAGTCACTTAACCCCAATTGCGCTGCCTTCCCCACTCCAAAAAAAAAAATGAACCAATGGATAAAATGTTAATAATATAGATTAAACTTTAAAATGTTTCGTGTGTATATTTTTTTTCAGAGATCCAGATGCTAAACATTTACCAGCCCTTCCTGCAAATAACTGAAGAGGTGGAACAGGTTTAACTACTTACTGAATGGTGAGTAGCCCAAGGCTGAGTTTCTTGTTGCTAAGACTCACCTCCACTGAACATCCCTAACTGTGTCACGTACTGAGAAGGATCTACAATCTAGCCAGACCTGATCTCTAGCAGGGGTGGGTCTAGTTTCCTTTGCTATCAGGTTCTACTTCTGTGAAAAGAGCAGGGCCTGCTGGGTTGCTCAGAGGCCTTCCTGTAAATTCCATTCCCATGTTGCGAGGGCAGACAACTGCTGCATCTCTGAGATGTTGTTGTGTTATTCAGTCGTCTCTGAGTCTTTGTGATCCCATTTGGGGTTTTCTTGGTGCAGATACTGGAATGGTTTGCCATTTCCTTTTCCAGCTCATTTTCCAGATGAGGAAACTGAGACAAACAGAGTTAAGTGACCTGCCCAGGGTCACACAGTTAGGAAGTCTCTCAGGCTAGATTTGAACTCAGGAAGACAAGTCTTCCAGACCCCAGGCCTCATACTCCCCACTGCACCACTGTATCCTAGAGCACAAGGAGTGGAATATAACCAGAATGGCCTTTGTTTTCTTTGAATGACTCAGCTTACCTCACTGAGCCTCACTGGACGCTGTGGCTTGCTCTTCCAGGGCAGGAAGCCCAGCGACCATGCCAGGAATCAGAGAACTTCCTGTGTGACAAGTCATGGGGCTGGCTGAGGTGAGGTATTAACTCCAGAGCCATGCCCTATTGGTGTTAACCTGGTCTACACTAGGGGGAGGGGCCAGTTCAAGAACCAATCGGCTCTGGTCATTCAGGCGGCGCTTGATGATGTCAAAAATTCTATAAGAGGGAAAAGGACAGCTTGAAGATCCCTTTTTCCTTTTCCGGTTGGTGTGGGAGCAACGGGGAGCATGACTCTGGGCCAGCCCTTGTTCTCTGGCCGAGCCCAGATGTTGGTAACTATGAATTGTATTGGGTCTGTCTGTTGATATTTGTAATTTGTTTGTATTTTGATTTTGAGGTTCGGGGTGCTGGTTTGTTTTCCCCCAAACTAAATGAATGTTTTGAACCTCAGGGTGCTGGCTTTTTCCCCTGAAGTACATGAATGAATCTGTATTTGGTATATCTCTTGATGCTTGTCTCTTTGCTCCCCTGAACTAACTGAACGCTAACTGAATGCTGGCGTTTTCCCCTGAACTAAATGAATGTTGTCTGTATGCTAACTGAATGCTGGATTAAAGTAAGCTGGTCAACCCCTTCACCGTGCTTTCCTTGTTTAAGCAGATAAAAAGAACCTGTGCTTTCCTGGCATCCCGGCAGCCTCTTGGGTCCCGGCAGCCTCTTGGGTCCCGGCAGCCTCCTGGGTGCTGGCTGTGGGTGCATCTTACGCCCCCACAGAAGCTGCTAGCTGGGTTATTAAAACAACCGCCTAGCTGCCTCTATCTCTGAGATATCAGAGATCAAACCTAGAGTCAATGCGTTATACACATTCTCAATTTGGAATGAGGGTGGCCCTGGTACTGAATGTTGTTATTGCAGACAAATGCTACCACAGGCATCCCTCCTTCTCTGTATATACCTAAAGAGTGTTGAGACCTCAGTTCGGAGTTTGAGCTTTCCTTCTCTATTTGCAGTAGGATCAAGTCCCAGTAGATCAAGAGAGATTTGTCTCCTCATATAAATGTTACCTTGGTTTGATCAGTCAAAAAGGTACAGGGCTATGTCTTAAAAACCAATTCACACTGACCAGGGAAAGTCAATGTTTCCTCTCTCTGACCTTGGAAAACAGTTGGCATTGTGCAGTAGGTTCTGGCAGAGCCCCAAATGTGGGAGGAGCTGTCCCACTCACAGGTACCTGCAAGAGCTTCCTTTACAACTCAGATAGAGTGCATCGTGCAGTGAAAAGAGCCATGAACTTGCCTTCAGAAAAGGCCTGTCTTGAATCTTATCTCTGATACTTAGTCATTACATGGCTGTGGACAAGTCACAAGACCACGTGATCACAGAATCTCAGAGTTGGAAGTGATGTCCAAGGCTGAGTTCAGCCCAGAGCTGAACAAGAATCCCCCTTCAACATGACCAACAAATGTTTATCCACCCTATGCTTAAAGATCTCCAGTGAGAAAGAACCTACTACCTGTTTGAGCCTCAGTTGCTCCATGGATAAAATGGAGATACTAAATACCTACAGTATCAATCTCAAGATTGCTGGGATCGTAAATGTGATAATATACATAAAGTACTTGATAAATCTTAAAGTGACAGATAAATGTCAGCTATTATCATGATTCTTGCTAGCCCAAATGCATTTCTAGCAACCGCTCCCCTACTCTGCTCACCACCTGCATGGACCCTTCGAGGGTTTGTAGAAAAAGTGAAGGGGACTCCGGTAGTGCTGGTGAACACACATCCTAATCTGTGGCAAAGATGCCCACTGCTGGACAGTAGTCCCCACTGGGAGATTTGCATTCAGTCCTGAAGGACAAGCTACACAGCTCTGATACAAATCTCTGTGTAAATTCCTTCTTAGATATACTCCATCTCCTAGCTCCCAAGCAGTACAGGACCACGCAAGATCTCCCACCACTCCCCAAGGAAACACAGACCCGCTACATAAGCCATTGACTGGCTCTCTTCCTATCTCAGTGCCTTTGCATGGGCTGTCCCACTTGTCTGGAATGCTCCCCCTCCTAATCTCAAACTCCTTTCCTAGCCTCCTTCAAGGCTCGGTTCAACTCGTACCTTCCTGATTTCCATTCCCAGTTTTTACAGCCTCCCTCTCATATTATTTTTCATTTCACTTTGTATATATTTTGCATTTAATTATTTGTGTATATATTGTCATTCCTCTCCCCCCCACCCCCCAGAATGTAACCTCCTCGAAGGCAAAGACTATTTTTGCATCCCCAGAGCATAGACAGCACTCACTGTTCCTGTCACATGGGTCTGTTGAATGATTGAACGGTACAGAAGCTGGGGCCACACACAACACCACTAAGAAGACAAGAAGGAAAAACCTTGGACCCCCCAAATGGAGCTGCTGTAAGCTTTTCAGGGTTTCACCTACCGTCTACTTACCCACATACACAGGGGTTTTATGGGGTGTTCAGGGAGGACCTTGGTGTGAAGGCTTGTTGAGCCCTTCTCAGGGCTACTTACCATCTTTTGGTATCCCCTTTCACCCAACTCTCACTTGTGGCTCCAAGAAGCTGTAGTGTGCTCAGACCATCTCAGCAGGTCGAGGGTAAGCAACAGCTCTCGAACATATTGGTGACTTAGGAGGATGTCTGCCCCAGGTATGTGAAGATTTTTCCATGGTGGAATGGGCAGATGAGAACAATTTGTTCCTATATCCATGAAGGTGACTGGCATGGAAGACACCAAGGTCATCCACTGCATCCCACACCACTATCAGTCATCCTGACTTTTGTCCTGTCACTCAACTTTGATGACTCAGAAAGACAGAGTGAGGCTGATGACTTTATGCAATTCTGACTCACTTAAATTCAATCCACAAGCAAGTCAAGACATCACTATGATGTTATGGGTCAAGACGTCACCATGATGTTGTTGGTCCTCTTTGAAAGCAAAGGATCGCCGCCACCGCCGCCACCACTACCACCACCACCACCAACATCTACCACAATGAAACTCAAAAGAGTATATTGGTCTAATGAGTGTACACAACATGAAGGGAGTACAGAGTTGGTCTAAGTACCTGCTAGATCAAGGAAGAGTATGTGGTGTTCCTCTCCAAGACATCATCCAATGATCTTCCTCATCCAAGCTTGTTATTCATATTCCTCTCTTGCACAGATCCAGATGAATTTCTGCACCTCTTTGCTTGTGGCTAACAGTACATCCCCCTCCTCCCACACCCTATCCTACCCGCATGCCTCTATAGTTCTTTAGGCAGGGATTGGATGATTGTCAGGGATGTTGTAGAGGAGATTCTTGCTCTGGTCCACTTGGAAAGGTCCAACACTAGATGGCCTCTGAGGACCCTTCCAACTCTGAGATTCTGTGGTTCTAGTATTCACATGTTCGTATATTGAGCTGGTTTTATTCACTGGAAACTATGCTACTTCCTACATGGTGTACAGAATAAGGAACAAACTTCTTTCATGGAGTCTTACACAGAGTGTCATTGTGGGTAGAATGTTGGACTTGGAGGCAGGAAGATATAGGTTTTGAATTCTGCCTCACCCACTCATTAGTTATGTGATCCTGGGCAAATCACAAACTCTCTGAGCCTCACTTTCCTCATCTGTAAAATGGAAGTGATAATAATAACACTTATCTCACAGTGCTATTCTGAGGCTCCAAGGAGACAATGCATATAAAGCACTTTGCAAACCTTATATCCACACAAGCTTTTATTTTTATTACTGTCTCTTAGAATTCATTCTGTGTTTTTGCATCAAAAACATTCGTAAAGGGAAAAAAAATCCCATTCCTTTGCAACTTCCCTGCCGTCCACTACCCATCACAACAAGCTTCCCTAAAACACTTAGCACTAGCTCGCAGGTGGCTGCCACATCAGGTCCATTCTTGTGAAAGGCAGCTATTGCCTAGCATGCTGGGGATACAGGATGCCAACTGCATGAACAATAATAACCAGCATCTACATGACACTTTAATTTTTGCAAAATGCTTTACAAATATTCTCTCATTTGATCCTCACAATAACCCTGGGAAGCAGGTGATATTAATATCTCCATTCTACAGATGGGGAGATTGAAGTGGACAGAGACTACCTGGTTTGCCCAGGGTCACAACACTCTTATTATTGGGACTGCTCTGCCTTCTCCATGGTGACTCAGAAGTGGCACCTTTCCTTCCCCACCCCTCCCCCCACCTTTTCAGCCTCCTTTCTCATGTTTCCTTACCCATTAGATTGTAAGCTCCTTGAGGGCTTTTTTGGTATTGTTTGCCCGATGCTTAGCACACCTGGCACATAGTAGACACTTAGTAAATATTTATCGATTGATATTAAGAGTCTGAGGCAGGATTTGAATTCATATCTTTCTAACTCCAACTCTCAAAAAGAATAAGAAATAGTCCTGTGTACAGAACAAGAGATTAAATAAACTTTTGGACTTTAAAAAATTTGACTGTAAAGGAATTGTTACAAGGAAACTCTCAAAGTGCAGTCCAGGGACCCATGGTGGTCCCCACGACTATTTCAAGCGGTCCAAGAGGCCCAAACGATTTTCATAATACTGACATCTAATATGTTCAATCCACACAAACAGAAGTTCTTGCGGTGGGGTGTAAAGTAAAGAGTGTAAAGTAAGTGCAAAATAAGAGTGTAAAGAGGACCCAAAAGCTTGAGAACCCGTCTGAGCTGCTCAGGAGGAAGCCGGGGTTAGCTGCCTCTTTTAACGAGTTAGGTAAATAACTAACCATTAGTTAATGAGCATTCATAAGCCACTTTCTCTCACCACTACCACTAGCTGGAGCAGCATTCTCCCACCCACTCCTGAGGATGAGCGCAACCATGAGACTAAATTGGAAAGATAAGCAATCTGAACCTATTCCTGTCTCCCACACTAATCTGCCACATGACCTTGGGAGTCCGCTTAATCTCTCAATCCCTTCTTTTCCCTGGGTCTGGAGTAGGATGGGTAATAGCTGCCCCTCCTTGATTGCAGGCTGATTAGGGGATACTGTTGGAAAACAGATCAGGCTTTTGGAAGAAAAATACAAGGTATTTATCTGCCCCCCACCTTATTCCATTAAACCTCTTTGGGCACAGAGTCCAGGGATCAGATCTCAGACCCCCAAAGCTCATATTTAGCCCAGTGATTAGACATTTGGGGAGGTAAATGAGGAGTATTAAGGAAAAGCATCAGAATTTCACGAGAAAAGAAAACAGACAGTAAGAAGCACTTACTGATCACCTTGTTGCTGTTCAATCATTTTTATATTGGTCTCTTTGTGACCCCATCTGGGGTTTTCTTGGCAGAGGTACTGGAGTGGTTTGCCATTTCCACCAGTTCATTTTATAGATGAGGAAACTGAGGCAAACAGGGTTAAGTGACTGTCCCAGGGTCACAAAGCAAGGAAGTGTCTGAGGCTGAATTTAAACTCGAGAAGATGAGTCTTCCTGACTCCAGAACTAGAGGTCTACGCACTATGGCGCTACCTAACTGCCCTGCCAACTATACCCCTGCCAATCAACAAAGCAAACTGGGTGACTGTCCTAGAGCAGCTATGTGGCCTCCGACAAGTCACTTAGCCTCTTAGTGTTTCAGTTTTCTCATCCACAAAGTAGGGGTGATCATTTGATAATCTCTTATTCAGGAGTGGGGAACCTGTGGCCTCAAGGCCCTCTAGGTCCTCAAGTGTGGCCCTTTGACTGAATCCAAACTTCACAGAACAAATCTCCTTAATAAAAGGATTTGTTCTACAAAACTCAGTCAAAAGGCCGCACTTGAGGACCTAGAAGGCCACGTGTGGCCTCGAGGTGGCAGGTTCCCCACACCTGTAATATTGTCCTGGACAAAATAGAGTGATGCAGTCTGGATGACTTCTCCTCTTCTCCACTCCTCCACGCTTTTCCCTAAGTACCCCCAACTTTTCTCTTGCCCTCTTGTCATTTATTTTCCTTATCCTTCTAAGCTGCCCCTGTTGTTCATTTTAACCTAATTTTCATTGGGTAAAACTGTTAGGGGAGGTTGGAATGGGTGAGCACACTGGGTCTGACATTCAAGGCCCTCCACAATTAGGCACCACCAGTATCAATGAGTACCTTCCAGTGAAAATGGTCTACCCTCTTTGCCCCAGTGTAACAGAGTGGAAATCACACTAGGATTTTGGGTCAGAGAACCTGAGGCCAGACCTGAGCTCTTCTTTTGATGAAGTCAGAGAACCACATGTTTTTAGGGGTGCTTGAGACCCCAAAATACCAACATGCCGGGCCCTGCTCAAATGAATTCAACTCAAGCCCTCTCAGCCAAAGAAAAACAAAGTTTATTACAGATTCACCATATTGGGCAGAGTCTTAAGAAATCTCACCATTTGTGACACCAGTTTTCACAAGCAGGCCAGATTCGGTCTACTGCGCCAGATTGAATCTGAGCCCCTTCATAGAGGCAGGATGAGACATATATACAGAAAGATTGTGGGAGGGATCTAGGGTGGTCCTGGGGTGATGGGAGGAGGGCTTTAGGGAGGGTCTTGAGGAGGAGTCTAAGGATGGGACTGGGGTGAGGTCAGACCCCAGGAACCAAGACTATGGGACTAAAGGTGGGAAGTAGCTGAAGGCTACCTGGAGATAACAGACAAGGTAGGGCTAGGCTAGTTTAAGGGTAACAGATTTGGGCATAGACATTTTGATAGGATCAAGGGTGGGAAGTAGCCAGACAATGGAGGGCTAGGCTAGGTTAAGAGTAACCTTGAGGGGGCAGCTAGGTGGCACAGTGAGTAGAGCACCGGCCCTGGAGTCAGAAGGATCTGAGCTCAAATCCAGCCTCAGACACTAGACACACTTACTAGCTGTGTGACCTTGGGCAAGTCACTTAACCCTGATTGCCCTGCCTTCCCCCCTCCCCCCCCAAAAAAAAAGTAACCTAGAGATTTGGGCCTAGGGATAATGGAAGGCATATGGCCTCAGGCAAATGCCTCATCAAGTGAGAAGATTCAAGGAGAGTTCAAGGTGGGGGGAATCCCTCTTACATCAATGAACCTGGGCAAATCACTCCACCCCTTCTCCAGTCATCCTGGCCACTGGACCAACATGGCAATGGAGGAGAAAGTGAGGCTGGTGACTTTGCACAGCTCTCCCTCACTCAAATCAAAGTCAACTGCAAGTCATGTCATCATCTCCCTGATGTAATGGTCCTCTTTGAGAACGAAGGACACAACAACAATCTTTATCTGTTAAATCAGACTGGATGACTAGATACCCTGCTATCTCCCCGCAATCTGTTATAATGTAAAGAGTTATAGACTTCTTAGTTAGAGGACCTAATTCAAATTCCATCTGTGTGACCTCAGACAGACAAGTCACTTGAACTGTTTCTACAACTGTAAAATGAAGACTAAACAGAGCCTGCACCCTGCAGTGTCCCACATCTGAGTTCTGTTCCTTCTGCCTGGAATATCACTGACAATACTCAGCCAAGGCTCAGCCTTGGATCACTTTCTGTCCTATACATGTGCTGCTACACATGAAGATGGATTCAGTCAGCTATAAATTTATGTTACACAGCCTCAACTGGGCCCTCACTGCTGTTAGGCAATCCTACTCTACCTCACTTACCAACTCACTATCACTGTCTCCATGGCAGCTCTTCCAAACCTTTTCATCCTTCCCCAAACCTCCAGATCCCCTTGCTCTCTCAGCTAAGAATCTTGCTTCATATTTTACAAAAAAAAATTAAGGCTATTCACTGTGATCTCCCTCTTTTCCTCATCTCCTATCACTCAGGTGCCTCCTTCCACTGTCTCCTCCTTCACCCTGTTTCAAATGATGAAGTGGCCTTCCTCCTTACCAGGGATAACTTCTCTACCTGCTCAGCAGTCTCATTCTACCCCATCTCTTCCAAAAGATCAACCCTCTCTCGTCCCCACTCTTTCACTTATTTTTACTCCCTCCCTGTTTCCTGGCTCATTGCCTGCCGCCTACAAACATGCCCAAGTCTCTCCATCCTGAAAAAAAAAAAAACCTCACTTGGTCCTTCTGTCCCCATAATTATCATAATATATCTTAATATCATAATGTGTCATAATATCTTTCACCTTCTGTAGAAAAACTCATCAAAAAGGTCATCTGTGATAGAAGAATCCACTTTCTCTCCTCCCACTGTCTTCTTACCCCTTTACAATCTGGCTTCTGATTTTATCATTCCACTGAAACAGATCTCTCCAAAGTTACCAGTGATCTCTCAGTTGCCACGGCCAATGGCCTTTTCTCTATCCTCATTCTCCCTGACCTCTCTGCAGCTTTTGACACTTTTGATTGCTCTTTCCTCCTTGACCCTCTCCTCTCTCTAGGTTTTCAGGATGCCACTGTCTCCTGGTTTTCCTCTTACCTCTCTGACTACTCTTTCTCTGCCTCCTTTACCAGATCCCCTTACAGATTACTGCCTCTAACCATAGGTGTCCTTCAAGGTTCTGTCCTGGTGATATCTGGTTGCATGTTTTCTCCTCTATTATACTGTAAATTCCTTGAGGGCAGGAAATGTCTTTTGCCTTTTTTATAACCTCATTGTGTAGCACAATGCCCAGCACATAGTAGGTGCTTAATAAATGTTTGTTGGTTGAGTGATTGATACTAGCTATGTGACATTGGGCAAGTCACTTGACCTTTCTGAGCCTCATCTGTAAAGTGGGGATAAAAATGGCATCTACCTGACCAGGCTATTGTTAGGCTCAAAGGGGAAGATGTATATAAAGTGTTCTGTAAGTCTTAAAGTAATATATAAATGTAAGCTCTTTTTATTCTAGGAGCCAGGGAATTTTGTTGGCTAGTTCAATCAACGGGTCAGCTGGGGTCTGGTTGGTTACCTAGGGCTATCAAACGAGATCAAGCATTTTGTAAACCTTAAAGCCTATATAAACCTTAGCTATATTTTAAATTATTTCTTAGCAAGAGAAAATGTATCTTCAGACAGACAAAAGTGACCTTGAGGAAATATGATAAAAAGAGGACTTATTTTAGTAATCCCTTTGGATCCACTGCTTATTTCTCATTCTGTCCTTGGGAGGGGGAGCTTGCAGCTATAGTTTCAAATTTGGCAGATGGGATATATGAGGGCCTATGAAAAGCATCTTGTCAAAGGAGCCAGGCAGATGAACCGATTAGGCCTAGAACCCAAAGCTCCCACAATGAACTTACTTCTGCTGGGCCCTATGGAAGAAGGTAAAGAACAATGAACGTGGAATCGGAAGGCAACAATGAGGACTTGCTTCTGTCTCACTTAACCTGCTTGAGCAAGATCTAGTTTCCTTATCTGCAAAATGGGGCAGAGAATATCTGGCCTACAACCTGCCAGCTCAATAGTTAAGTGACTCCAAAGAGATGAGGTCTATGAATGGCTTTGCTTATGAGGATGGATATTAGGTAAGGCCCAGCCCTAGGCAAAATGGCCAGGCAGGCCAAGGTTTTCTTGGGTTTTGCATCCCTCCTTGGATGTTCTTCTTCTCCCTTTTCTCCCCCAGTTCTTCTTCCCCACATATGGCCCACCATAATACGCTCAGGATCTCAACATCTTAGCTCTTTCCTTGACTCATAGAAGGATAGAGCTGGCCTCAGTTTCTTCATCTGTAAAATGAGCTTGGATTAGATGACCCAGCTCACAACTCTAGATCTGTGACCTTAGGGCAATAAGAACAGCCCATCCTGTGAGTACCTCTTGGTATTTCCCAGACAAATCTCAGATACTGGGAAATGATGATGGTCTTTTTAATCATCTTTTTGGTCTCTGGTGACAGGTTATCCAACAAGGGACAGCTAGGTATAGCCCTGAGGGCCTGAAGGTCGAGAAGCCCCCTAAGTCAGCAGAATTAAAGTGGAGTAATCATCCTGGGTTTCTACTTGCCAAAGTTGTAGACTCTTTTCACTCATAATCCAGAGACCCCATTGTGGTACTATGGAAACTCAAACCCTTCCTCATCTTCCCTGTCCTGGGGCCTGGACCCATTCACAAAGAGCATCAGAGAAGGAGTGATTGACCACTGATGGTCCATAGGATGAACTTAGAAGGTTGAATTCACAAGACCCAGAGCAGAGAAAGGCAAACAGAAATGCCCCATTTTCTTGTCCCTTAAGAGACACTTCTAGTGATTGCAAGAGGTAACATGACTTCGTGGATAGAGGGTTTGAACTTAGAATCAGGAGTTCCTCAGTCCTGGACTTGGGGTCAGGAAGACTTAGCTTCAAGTCCCTTCTTGGACACATCCTGACTGTTTGACTCTGGACAAATCACTTAACTCCTCATTGCTCTGGGCAATCTTCAAGACTCTCAGTCAAGAGAAGGTACCAACCTGAAATTGGCAGTTGGATGTTCCTCCTTAATTGTCCCCTACTTCACTTTCTTTTTTTCATTTTTTTTTCCTTTTGGTCTGTTTCTTTTTTCACCACTATGACTAATATGGAAATATGTTTTACACGATTGCACATATAGAATCTTTATCAAATTACGTACCATTTTATGGAGGAGGGGAGGAGAGGGAGAGAGAAGAATTTAGAACTCAAAATTTTGTAAAAATGAAAGCTAAAAATTGTCTCTACATATGATTGGAAAAAATAAAATACTTTTTAAAAAATAGTTTCCCACACCAATGAATTCACAGGTCTAGTTTCTATCCTTACTCATTGTGGAGAGTAATTGTGAGTACCTCAAATGAAGTATTATATGGGAAACACTTGGCAAACTTTAAAACATTTTTGAAATATAACTTGTTTTTTTTTTCTAGGAGCCAGAAAATTTCCTCATATCTCTGGTCCTACTAGGTAAATTCCTGTTGGTCAGGTCAAAAGGGTAGCAAGTGCCTTGTTGCCCATGACTATTCTCCATTCATAGTAAATGATAACCACAAATAGTAAAAGCCGAATGGGAATAACACATGTGAAACACTTAGCAAGTAATAATAGGTAACATTTACATAGAATTTACTATGTGCCAGGAACCGTGGTAAGCCCCTTACAATTATTATCTCATTTGACCCTCACAATAACCCTGGGGGGTAGGTGCTATTGTCATCAGTATTTTACATTTGAGGAAACTGAGGCAGATCTATGTTAAGTGACTTGCCCTGATGACTCATCTATTAAGTGCCTGAGGCCGCATTTGAATTCAGATCTTTCCGACTCCAAGCCTGGCACTCTACTGCACCACCTAGCTGACCAACTGTACGACATCAGGCTTAGTGGATGCACCTTTGGCATTGTAGAATATTACCAGAACTTATCTGGAAAGTATCCTTAAAAAAAAAAAAACCTTAATATCTGTAAAACAGAGCATCCATTATTCTAAGGCAGTTAAAGAAAAATGAACAGTTTCATAGCAGAGGAAGAAGAGAACTGACAGACATTCTTAGAGAACATGACAAGCAGGTCAAAAACCTGCAGAAACCCTTTGGACAGGATTTCACAGAGGAACAGTAAATAACAGTAGCTAGAATTTATATTGTGCTTTAAGGTTTGCAAAGTGCTTTACAAACAGTACCTAATTTTAGCCTCACAAAAGTCTTCTGAGGTAGACGCTATCATTATCTTCATTTTACAGATGAGGAAATAGGGGCAGAAGTTAAGTGACTTGCCTAGAGTCGTCACACAGCTAATACGAGTCCACGGCTTGATTTGAACTCAGGTCTTTCTGACTCTTGGTCCAGCGCCCTATTCACTGCACTACCTTGCTTCCAATAAAAGGGATATACAAAGTGCTAGGCTGCAGATGTGAGGAACCTGCAGCCTCGAAGCTACATGTGGTCTTCTAGGTCCTCAAGGGCAGCCCTTTGCCTGAATTCAAACTTCACAGAACAAATCCCTTTAAAAGGATTTGTTCTGTAAAATTTGGACTCAGTCAAAAGGCTGCACCTGAGGATCTAGAGGGCCACAAATGGCCTCAAGGCTGCAAGTTCCCCAGTCCTGTTAGGGATACAAGGTGAGGAAAAGCTAACTTCCAACTTAGTTACCAGCACCATCATAGTACTATGCTCTTCTTACCTATTTGTTTTGGTGAATCTCCCAGTTCTGAAGAAGCCTATATTCTATTGGTGGGAGGGGGAGAAGAAAGAGGCTAGGGTACACAGATAAGTAAATACAAAGTGATTTATTGGGGGCCCTAACAAGGGGGGAGGGGGAAATCAGGAGTGACCTTGTAGGGAATGGAACTTGAGCTGAGCCTGGAAGAGAGCTAGGGATTCCAAGAGACAGAGGCAGAGGGGGAGAAAGAACATTCCAAGGCTCAGCCTGTGGGGGAAAATGGGAACCAGAGATGAAATGTCACTTTAGAGATGAGGAAACTGAAGCCCAGAACTGTGGTGTGACTTGCCCTAGGTCCCATGGGTGGGACATGGTAAAGGCAGGATCTGAAGCCTGGTCCAGCACTGTTGACACTAGATAATGCAAGGTCCCAGGACACCATTTATCCACAAATGTGGGAAATGTCCCAGGCCCATGATTCCCCCTAGCTTAAAGCTAGTGATAACCTACAGCTCGGACACCCTCCCAGCCTCCTCAGGTCCAGGGCACTGATCTACACTTAGCAAATGTAACCTGAAACAGGGCTCTCATTTCCCTCCCCTGGTGAGGAGGCTTTGGAATGATTTGTGATGACTCCTTTGAAATAGAGGCTGGGTGTGGGCTTCAGTTACTCGGTTGCTGCTCCCAGGAATATGAGCTCAGCATTTGTGCCTGTGGGTGGAGCACAGCATACTGGAACTCTTCACTAGAGACCTTACCCCTCCCCCCCACACACACACACTTTGGTCAGTGGTAGCACATACTTGCCAGGGTCATCCTCAAAGAGAGAATATGCCCTTTTAAAGGACTGTGGTGAAGAATAGCAGAGTAAAAGCTAGTTTCTGATGAATAGCACCTACTTTATACTTCTTACCTCTTTGTTTTGGTGAATTTCTTAAGACCTGCGATTCTATAGCATATAAATAATTTTTAAATTAATTCTTTCAATTAATAAGCATATGTTTTCTTTCTCTCCCATCTCCTCTTTGATTAAAAAAAGGAAAAACAAAAAACTATTGTAACAAATAGGGGTAGTCAAACAAAACAAATTCCCACATTAGCCGTGTCCAAAAATATGTCTCATTCTGCATATTTAGTCTATTGCCTCTCTGTCAGAGGTGGGAAGCATGCTTCATGATCAGTCATCTGGAATCACGGTTGGTTGTTGTGTTGATTCTTGTCATTCAAAGTTGTTTGTCTTTAAATATCCCTATGATAGTATAAATTGTTCTCCTGGTTCTGCTTTCTTCACTCTGCATCAATTCTTCCAAGTCTTCCCAGGTTTCTTTGGCACTCTCAAAAGTACTCTTGTTGCAATAAATTTCCCCCAGGTCAAATGTCAAACATCAGAGTGACTTTGTCAAGACATTCCTAGGAACTGATCAAAGGTGAGACTCAAATACCAAGGGTCCAGGAGAACAAATACAAACAACTTACGTTTAGCCAGCCCTTGTTGACAACTTGCTGGAAACCTGTGACATAGATAGTGCTCGCCCATTTTGCAGAGGAGAAAATAGAGGCTCAGAGAAGGAAGGTGACTTATCCATAGTCATACAGTGGTTATGTGTGGGAGCTTAGGCTACCACTCAGGTCTCCGGACTCCAACTCCAGTGTACTTCATGCTACTCCCTCTCGGGTGGCCGCTCTGGACACAAATGCCTTCCTTCCACACAAAAGTCTTGGATTTCGCTATTGCCTTCTCTGCCTTCTTTTCCTCTTCACAGCTAAGTTTAATATTCATTTTACCTTGACTCATAGGACCTGAGGATCTAGACCCAGAGAGGGCCCAACAGATCATCTAGGCCAGCCCCCTCATTTTCCAGTTGAAGAAGCTGAGGACCAGTAATGTTTGCTGACTTTCCTCAGGTCACACACATAGTAAGCAGCAGAGCTGGGATTTACACCCAGGGCTCCAAAGTCCAAATGCATGTCTTTCCACAGTACCATCCTGCTTTATTTCACTTGGACAAAAACATTCCAGAACAGTACCCAGCATGATTTGCTATAAGTCTATACTCCTTTAGGAACAACCCTATCGGAAGGCATGTCAAGACTGAAAGTGAGGTATCTCAAAATACCATCATCAAGTTTAGGATCTTTAGAGGGAAAAGAGGACCAAATGGGAAAAGACCCACGCATGCAAAAATATATATAGCTGCCCTTTTTGTAGTGGCAAAGAACTGAAAGCTAAGGATGTACCCATCAATTAGGGTGAACAGATCATGGTAAATGAATGTAAGGGATACAATTTTACCACAAGAATGAAGGGGCGACGGTTTAGAGACACCAATCCTTTGGCAGAAAGGATAGGGTGCTGGACCTAGAGCTATGTCCTGCTTCAGACATGCACTAGCTTTGTGACCCTAGGTAAGTCACTTTAACCTCTCTGTGCCTTGGTTTCCTCATCTATAAATGGGGGTAATCATGGCGCCTACCAACTAAAGTTGTCGTGAGTATCAAATGATAATAATGTTATAGAGTGCTTCACATACCTTAATGTAAATGCTAGCTCTTGTTATTAGAGAAACCTAGGAAGACTTGTATGAATTGATTCAAAGTAGAATGAACAAAACCAGGGAAACAATTTTGAAGGACTTAAGAACTCTGGCCAACAAAATGATCAAATCTGACTCCAGAGGATGGATGATAAAGAATATCACCCACCTCCTGACAAAGAGATAGTGGACAGAATAAGATGCAGAATAAGACACATTTTTGGATATAGCCAACATGAGAATTTGCTTGACTATGTACATGGTACAAGGGTTCTGTATTTCTTGGAGGGGGGAGTGGGAGGGAAAGAAAATAAATGCGTATTAATTAATAAAATTTAATTTAATTTTTAAAAAGGTCTTTAAGGGGTTTCCAGGAGCCCATCATATCTACTACAAGGGTGCTCAAATTTAACAAGCCCCTTATTGAGAGGTCCCACAGATTTCTCTAGGCTATAACTGTTCAACACTTGCTCTTGAGCGCCCCCTAGAACAGAATGGCTGTTGCTTATTGTGATAACTAGTAGATACAGGAGTGAAGACAAACTTAGACCTCCTAAGTTAAAAACAACTACAAATGTTTCTGTCATGAAATGGAACAATTAGACCAGAAGGCTTACATTTTGAAATTCTAGCCAAGCTATTTTCATGCTACTGAGTCACTCTCTGAGTTACAAGCAACTGACTTGTGGACACATCCTGTGCCTGCTACTTGCCAACTACATAGTGGCTCCTGACCTGCTCCAAAATTGTCCTACCTCTCTCTCTCCATACCCCACATCCTAATGGCAACCAAGCTGTCCTAAGCCAGGGGTACCACCTCAGCAACATACATGGCCCAATAGCTCTTCCCTATCACTTCCTTTCTTTTCAGGGACTATCATAGGTTCAAAGAGGATGTAAAGGGAATCTATCTCTCCTGCTCATCTTCCAACATTTAATCTCAAATGTTCTCCAAAAGAATAGTTATGTGGTAAGCATTACCAGTAGGCCACTAAAAATCAGAGTGCAGTGCAAAACTTAGAAGTATTCAAGTAGAGTCTATCAAACATGTGTTAAAGCCGACCAGGTCTTGGATATGCAGCAGAGGTTAAGGGGATTGCAGGTACTGCTAGGGTACCCCCTAGTTGCTTCTAGATGAGTCAGTCAATAAACACTTATTAAGCAACTCTTATGAGCCAAGTACAATTTAAAAAAAAAAGTCGGTCCCTGCCCTTGAAGAGCTTAAAATCTAGGAAATGTTACTCCAGATCTGTACGCTTCATAGTCCAATATCAGCCATCAACATACCATTAAAAGTACCAGCATGGATAGGAGTATAAAAGTGTGAATCTTTGGTGGGATGCTGATTTGAAGTTGGGTTATATTTGAATATAGAGCCTTACTTCTGACATATTTATCAATAAAATTCTACTTTTCCTATCCTTAGACATTTTAGATCACTGACTGGTCGAGGTACTGAAGGCTGCATTTATAGAGGGTCTTTCTGAACTCATGATTGGTCTTTTGGGCAGCTTGGCCTTGCCAAACCATATTTAGTACCCTCACACACCTTTGACACAGGTAGCTTTTATCTGGATGGGAGGCCGGTACGGCACAGTTTTTCCTAACTATCCTCAGTACAATTTTGAGAAAGTGACTATTACCTTAGAATCATACATTGAGAATGAGGACTAGAGGGAGCCCACACAATAAGACTTCTCATGAAAGTTGCAAAAAGAAAAAAAAGTAGTGAGTCAGCATACTGGATGCCAGAGTCAGGATCTGAAATAATCATGATAGACTGGGTTCTAAGATAAAACTTAATAGTCTTGAATTTTTAGTATGAAAAATCAGCCTCACAAGTACTATGTAAGGGAGGCATGATTAGGCAACGATTTTCTGAAAAAGAGCTGGGAGTGCTACCAAGCTCGATGTGACTCAGTAGACCGATGCAGTAGTCAAAAAAGCTAATGTAATCTTGCACTGTGTTGAGAAGGCATAGTTTCTAGGAATAAGAGGGTTTCTCCCAATTCTCAAATTTTGTGACTCTGAGCTCTTGAAAAGCAGGGTAAGTAAGGGGTTCCAAGTGGTTGTGATACACTTCAAAGAAAAACACTAACTCAATACATTAATGAAAAAGGGTTACAATATATTACCCTTTGTATAAGTATTTCTTCTACTTAAAAAGGGACTCTCTCCAGAATGTAGGCTGCACTCTGGCAGCTTCAGAATACATTAGGAAATAAATGAATACAGTCCCACACTGCAGCTTAGTTCATCATTTAACCTTAGTTTGACAGCAGAAATTCAGACCTCAGATCATAGCCATCAATGGGCTGCTCACAGCTTGGAAAATCACATAGAGGCCATTCTCTACCTCCCTATTCATTCCTCCATCACTCACACGTGTGTGTGTGTGTGTGTGTGTGTGTGTGTGTGCACGTGTGCAGTTGTTTCAGTCATGCCCAACTCTTCATGACCCCATTTGGGGTTTCCTTGGCAAAGATACCAGAGTGGTTTGCCACTTCCTCCTCTACTTTATATTCCAGGTGAAGAACTGAGGCAAACAAGGTTAAGTGACTTGCCCAGGGTCACACAGCTAGTAAGTGTATGAGGCTGGATTTGAACTCAGGTCTTCCTGACTCCAGGCGCAGCACTCTATCCACTGTACCACCCAGCGGCCCCCATCATTCACACATAGCCCAATTGATTCTGCCTTAAGCAATCTCGTTCTTTTATAGATACATCCTCTTAACCTTCTTCATCCTGGCTCATTTAGCCTCCTTTTGCTCAACTGCAGCAAAGAAGCATCTCTCCCCTCTTTCCCTTGCCTCTCTTTCTTGATCCATAAGCCAAAACAAAAGAAAATGACCCGTCGTGGTTGATAAACGTCGAAAAAGCTAGAGATGCACTTATGTTAAAGAAAAGGAAAGTTATAAATTGGAAGTGAAAGTTAAAATCATTTTTCTTAGAACCACTGGCAACAACATCTAAATCCTTTGAAAGTGCCTAGAAGTCCTTTTTAAGAATCTCTACAAACAAATCTATGTTCTCATTTTCTTCTAATTAAATCTATGTTTTTCCTCAAACACCAGCATTCACAGTATTTAAAAAAAAACTATTTCTTATTCAGGCATACTGTTTTTTTTTTTTGTTTTGCGCAATAACTTAAATTACCACAGTGCTGTTTTCTATTTTTCCTGACAGATGTATCAGATTCCATCTATATTGTGTTTGTATTTAGTTGGCTTCATAGACTAGTCTGGGAACTTAATCATCACTTATAATATTGTTCCAAAGAGAAAATGCATTCTGTTCTCAGATAACCAACTCAAAGAGAAACTTTTGGTACACAGACTGTTTGTACTTGGAGACTGCCCCATGCCTTTTCATCATAATACTGAAAATCCGCAAAGTTTACTTTTCTCATTAGCCAAGATAAGATCTTTCTAAAATAAGCAACCAAAAAAAATTTAAAAAATAAAAAAAATTTTAAAAGTTTTTTAAAAAGAAAAAATAATAAAATAAGCAACCAAAAGAGAAGATCTGATAAACCAATTTTTCACCCAAACAAAAAAAGTCCTAATCTGGATTTGGGAGCAACTTGTCCGAACACCCTAGAATAATTCTAGAGAAACAAATTGCTTAGAGTTTTCCTTTAGCCTCTTTTCAATTATACTGGTAGCCAGCAAAGTGAGATCAGTAACCGGCACTGCCCAGAAAACTGTAAACAGAGAACAGAGAAGGTCGATCACAGAGACTCCTCATGGCCCTGAAGGAATGATATTGAATAACTCCAAAAGCTGAGCCAACTTTATTCTACTTAATCCAAAGCAGGAGGGAAATGTGTGTAGCTCAGGTAATCACGAGTGAGGGAAAAGATCGCAGGCAGCTGTAAGGAGGAATGTCTTTGAATTCCCAAAGGCACAGGTAGACTCTAGATCCATGTGTGCATGACAGGATTCCTGTCCTATATGGAATCATAGATTTGGAATAGGAAATTACTAGTCTAGGTCATAACATCCTAGGAATAGGGCTGGGAGACACCTTTGGCATCTTCTACTCTAACCCCTTCCTCTTACAAAGGAGGAAACTGAGGCCCAGAGAAGGAAAGTAGTTTACCTACAGTCACACAAATATTCAATAGCAAAGCCAGGATTGACATGACTTAAAACCCAACACTATTTTAATTATATTATGTGAATCATAACAAATAGTTAATATCATAGCAAATAGAAACTGGCTAAGAATATGGAAGATGTAATTGTGGTATTTTTTTTTCATATCATCCTAAAAAACAATCAATTTTTGTACTTTTTCCCATGTACCAGTACAAATAGAAAAAAAAAGATTTAAATTGTTCCTTAGAGGGTTTATTGAAGAATCTACTGACAATACAAGAAATCTTTGCAAATAGGAGGCATTTGACTCATCACTTAGTAGTATCAGTCACCTCCAACCAATCTGCAAATCAATGGTGAAGTATTTATTGAGGAAGAGATGGGCTCAGCATTCTCCACTCACTTGATTTTCAGTTGTTTCAGTCATGTCTGTTTCTCTCTGACTCCATTTCGGGTTTTCTTGGCAAAGATACGGAGTATTTTGCCATTTCCTTCTCCAGCTCATTATACAGACGAAGAAACTGAGGCAAACAGGGGTAAGTGACTTGCCCAGGGTCATACTGCTAGTAAGTGTCTCAGGCTTGATTTAAACTCTCAGGTCTGGCACTCTATCTACTGTACCACCCAGCTACAGATCTCCTTTAGGAGGATCTATAATATTCTGGGGTTTCACGTAATTGGCACAATACTATCCACAAACAGCTGTATCTGAAGGACTCATAACCTATACGGAATCCCTCTCACACTTGGATTCTGTACTGGTCATTCTCTATAACAGTGATGAATGCCTTAGATGAGTATATTCATCTCTGTTTGAATGCCTTACTTGATTTTTATGGAAGGTCAAAGTTATTTCTTACTGTAAGTAGGCTACAATATGTTACCAAAAAACAAAACCAAAAAAAAAAAACTCTTCAAGAAAAAAATGTGCATATATAACCAAAGAAATCTATGACCAGAAAAGAAAGAGGGCCATAGTCTTGTAATGAGATCAAGGGATGATGAACGGAAATGTAACATGCTCTATTGGTGCAATGAATGATTTGTAATTTCCTGTGGAGGATTTATAGGGGACATGAGTAAGGGTCCCATAGAAGGGACAGGCAGTGAATGGTTTGGGGTCTGTGCCAGTGAAGGAAGTATCCACACAGATTAGACCACAGATCCATCAAGACTCAAAGTATCAAAAAGGGTGCTCAGCCGTGTGGCATCATGGCAGATGCAGAAGAAGTATTAGGCACAGGCCCTGTATTTCACCCTTCTCATTGAGTAATGAGGAACTGGCTGAAACTCAGAAAATAAGTCACAAAAAAAAAAACAGATGAAAATGTCCAACAGCTAACTCTAAACAAGGCAAGATTGTTTTGCCTAATCTCCCATCTTAAAGTGTCCCTAGAGGCAGCTCCGAAACCTCAGCTTCCTTCTGAGGCCAGCATTGTCTAGTGGAAGGCACAGTGAATGTGCACTCAAAAGACTAGGGTTCAAATCTTGTCTCTGCTACTTACCACAAATGGCCTCCATTTTCTCATTTGTAAATTGAAAGGTTTGAACTAGTTGGTCCCTTCTAGATCTAAATTTACCTGTTTAATCCACTTACATAACTCTACTGAGGAGTTGTACTGCATTAAAATTGCTATTAAAATTTCTTAAGATCCTCCTTTTTAGGTATCTCACTTTTCCTTAACTTCCCCAGATAAATAGCTAGTCTTCTCCAGGAAATTCTGTTCCTGCAATGATCAACTTTGAACTTTGTCCTCCCAATCATATCCCTCTCCTGCTGAGTGGTATCCCAGGCCAGGTTCGTGAAAGTTCCCAGCATCCAGCATTTACCTACGTAGACATACTGGAGAGTCCCCAAAAGCATAAGAAAATAAGCCACCAGCTTTTGTTTAACCACCAGAATCAACGACACAAAGTTCTCCAAACATCCAGCTGGTGAGGGAAGAGGAGGGTAGCAATAGGTGCAGTGATTTGGGTGCAAATGAGCTCATACCCCAGAATATCCACTGTGTGACTCATCCATCTCCTGCAAGCATTTTCAGTGGTAGGCTTTGAAACTTAGAGCAAAGCAATTTGCAATTGTGTCTAAAACTTGAAAGAAGCAAGAAGCTGCAGCTGGGGCTGAGGGTATGAAGATTATTTAAATGTTTCTCTATCTATACCCCAGAACTGAGACTGAGATTGTTTACCATTTAAAATTAATAGCCAGTCAAGCAATCCCTGGGGATGTGGATTCTCATCTTCATCCTAGCCAGTTCCTGCCCTGTGACCTCTCCTGAACCCTCTTCTCTCTCCATGCCCCTCCCCCCAACCTCCTATGTCTTTCTCAGAAAACTATAACCAAAGCACCATTCCCTGGTGCCTTTGGAAAGGGTATGTTGTATATAACCTATATCAGATTGCTTGCTGTCTCAGGGAGGGGTCAGGGGAGGGAGTGAGGGAGAAAAATTTGGAACTCAAAATTTTACAAAAATGAATGTTGAAAATTATCTTTACATGTAACTGGGAAAAAATAAAATACTCTCAAAGGGGAAAAAAAAGGAAAGATATGTTAATAGACTGCTCAATTGGGTCCCCTCATCACCATCTTTGTGACCTGTAGCCTCCCAGACTATAACTTCCTTCCACATTACCCCTCCCCTAGATGTTCTGTCTGACCAGTTAGAATAAAAGTTCTCTGAGGGCAGCAATTGTTTATTTGTAGCCCCAGTTCCTAGCACAATGTTCAAAGTATTTAATAAATGTTTCCATTCATTTAATCAATGAGCAATTAACTATGTTATATGTCAGTCACTATGCTAAACCCTGAATTCACAAAGTGAAAAACAAACATAATACCTGTCCTCAGAGAACTTATATTTGGATGGGAGAGACGACACACACATAAATCAGTACCTACAATATACATAGTGTAATTGTGCTATAAGAAATGATGAGCAGGTGGACTTCAGAAAAACCTGGAAAGACCTATGTGAACTGATGCTGAGTGAAGTGAGAAGAACCAGGAGAACATTGTACACAGTAACAGCCACAGTGTGTGAAGATTGATTTTGATAGACATAGCCCTTCTCAGCAATGCAAAGACCTAAAACTCTTCCAAAGGACTCATGATGGAAAATGCCATCCATATCCAGAGGAAGAACTATGGAGTCAGAATGCAGAGTGAAACAGACTCTTTTCTCTTTTGTTTAGTTTTGTTTTCTTTCTCACGGTTTCTCCCATTCGTTATAAGTCTTCTACGCAGCATGACTAATGTGAAAACGTGTTTAATAAGAATGTATGTGTAGAGCCCATATCAGACTGCACGCATCTTGGGGAAGAAGGGGGGAGGGAGAGGGAGAAAATTTAAAACTTATGGAAATGAATGTTGACAACTGAAAATAAATAAATTAAATTTTTTTTAAAAAAGATACATAGTGTAGATGAAAAATCACCTAATAGGGTGACTGTATCTGCAGCTATGAGAACCTCCTTCGAGATAAGGTTCGAGCTGATTTTTGAAAGAATTGAAGAGAACCAAGAGGTAGAGGCGGGAGAGTCTTCCAAGCATGGGGGGACAGGCAGGGCCAGGGCACAGAGATGAGAGAGGGAGCATCACATGTGGCAAGTGTGGCTGGGCTATAGAGTACATGGAGGGGAATGATGTGTCAGGACATTTGAATTATGGGAAGGGGTCAGGTCATGAGGTGCTTCAAATGAGAGCTTCCAATCTGTCAAAGGACAAATTCAAATTATTTGACTCTTAAGGTAGTTTATTGAATAGGGGGATAACATGGTCAGACCTAGGCTTTGGGAAATCACTGGGGCCACTAAATGGAAGAACTAGAGAGGGGAAAGACTTGTGGCAGAGAGTCCAATTAGAAGGCTATTGCGATAGTCTGGGTAAGGGGTGTTGGGGACCTAAATTAGGGGAGTGGCTGTGTGAGTGAAGAGTAGGGACCTCCAGCCAGCTCTAAGTAGGATCTGGGTGAGTCATAGCCCTGAGGGCATAGGGGTAGCCAGAGGAGAGGAAGGGGGGCCTGTGTTTGTCCTTCTCTTTAATGAAAAGCAGGGCCTGGCCTAGTTGTGGTCCTGGGGGATAAACTCCCTCACATTATTCACATAGCACTTTAAGGTTTACAAAGCTTTCCCACGTGTTACAGAATTTGATCTAGCCCTCCTCATTTGATCAGACTCCCCTGACCATAGTGCCCCTGCTATGACTATAAAGTTTGGTCAGTTACTGTCTTTAGATTGGACTAGAGCAGGGTTGAGGAACGTGCAGCCTCGAGGCCACATGTGGCCCTATAGGTCCTCAAGTGCGGTCCTTTCACTGAATCCAAACTTCCCCTTAATAAAAGGATTTGTTCTGTAAAACTTGGACTCAGACGAAAGGTTGCACCAGAGGACCTAGAGGGCCACAAGTGACTTGGAGGCTGCATGTAGGTTCCCTACCTCTGGACTAGAGAATAACCAGCATCAGCAGGTCTATCAGACTCCATCATTCCAGCCAGTGAACAGGAAAATCATTATGTTTTGTTAAGTAAATACTCATCTCAGGTATAACAGTAGAAATGAGATTAGAGCACTTGTCACCCAATTGCTAGTTTCCTGCTTTTCACTAAAGTGGTGGGAGGACACAGGCCAGCCTTCCTCCTTCCTGGCTCTCCTAATGACCTTGGAGGCTACAGTTCACTCAGGTCCTACTTAGGGCTAGCAGGAGGTCCCTGTTCTCCATTCACACAAGCACTCCCCTAATTCAGGTTCCCACCACAAGACTAAGTGAACAGAGAAGGACCTGGCTTTCTTACCATCTCACCTGAGACTCGTGTCACAAGATATGAGGTCCTCTGAAGGTTCCTTGGTCTTGAGCATGGTTTGGCTGGGGTCCTTACTCTCTGCCGAGCAAGAAGTATCAAGGGGCTGGCGGCAGCATCATTTTACAAGAACTGATCTGTGGGCTGACAGAAATCAATAGAGATTGTTAGGGAATCTGCAAGGTCATTTCCAATTGAAACGAGCTGGGAGACAGGTGAGGAGCAGGATACCAAAAATGTTTCATCAAACTAGCTTCAGTTGGCCAGTGAGCCAATAGGACTGATTACATGAGCAGATTTTCTGGATATATTCTGGGCAGTGAATGATACTCAGATGAGTATTGGAACATACCACTATTGCTTTTAAACATAAGTCCAGATGGGATGGAGTCACAGAATCCCAAAATCACAGGACCTCAGAATTGGAAGAGATCTCAGAGAACACCTAGTCTGACACCGCCTTGAAGAATGACTTTCCTCCATGACATCGTCAACAAGTTGTCCTTCCCCACAAAGAAGTGGTAGACTATGGGCAAGGAATGAGGCATACATTGTCGGGCATGGCCAAAGTGTTGCTTTGTTTTGCTTTGTTACAAAAGAGAGCATCATCTGAAAGTGAGAGGTGTTTCAAAAAAAAAACATCAATAAAACTTCTTAAAGGTTTCAAAAATAAATGCTTGAGAACTGGGAAAAAAAGAAATTTAATTTTAAAAATTTTAAGGAAGAAACTAAGGCCAGGGAGATGAAAGTTTAATGTTACACATATTGTCAGAGGTAGCACTTGAACCCAAGTCTTCTGACTCCAGAGTCAGTGGCTCTTCGCACTGTGCTATACTGCCCTAACAAGGGAGGAAGGAAACAAGAAAGAGGCTGGTGTCACTGGACCAGAGAGGACATAAAGGGAAATGAGAAGACTGAAAAGGTACAAAAGGGCCAGGTTGTGAAGTGCTTTAAAAGCCAAACAGAGCATGTTATATTTGACCCTGGAGGTAATGGGAGCCACTGGAGTTTATCAAATAGTGGTGATGGGAGGTAACATGGTTAGACCCATGCTTTAGGAAAATCAAATTGACAGCTGAACAGAGGATGGATTGGAGGGGGGAGAGACTTAAGGCAGGGAGCCCAATCAGCAGGTTGTTGCAATAGTCCAGGTGATGCACGAAAGTGGTGGCAACATCAAAGAAGAGAAGGAGGCATACACAAGAGATGTCGGGAAGGTAGAAATGATAGGATTTGTCGAATGATTGGCCATCGGTGGGGCTGGGGAGAAGAGAGACAGTGAGGAGTCCAAGAGGGTGAGGAGAGTGAGGAGGCCAGGTTGTGAGCCTTGGGTGACTGGGAAGATGATGGTACTTTTGATAGTAATGGGAAAATTAAGAAGAGGGGACAGCTGGGGTGAGGAGAAGTAATAAGGTCAGTTTTGGACATGTTGAAATTAAGACATCTACAGGACCTCCAGTTTGAGCTGTCCAACAGGCAGTTCCAAATGGGAGAGTGCGAATGAAATGAATGAAGATGCAGCAAAGAAGACAGAGACAGAGCAGTCAGACAGGAGGAGAACCAGGAGAGAGCAATATCAAGAAAAGTGGGAAGAGGAAGGGAATGAGCATTTAAGTGCCTATTATGCACCAGGTTCTGTGCAAAGTACTTTACAAATATCTTATTTAATATCCTGGAGAGAAGAGATTATGAAGGCAAGAATGGAGATTTACGGTGTCAAAGGCTGCAGAAAGGTCAAGAAGGTGATGACTGAGAAAAAGCCATTAGATTTGGCAATTAAGAGATCATTAATAGATCTAGAGAGACTTGTTTTGAATATCTCACTTCATTAACTATTATTTAGGTTTCTTCTATCGAAAATAACAAGAAGACATCTTTTAAGCCCAAAAACATTTACCAGAGACCTAAACTCATGTCTAGACTCTCTTTAGATCAAATGTCACCTTGCCACCCCTAAGGAAAACTTCTGCCCTATACCCCTTATTGGGAACTTCCTCACCAGAACTACTATTTTAGAAAGGACTTCACTTATGCCTAAGACTTTTTCAGATTCCTCCTTCTTCTTCTCACCTGCCACCTTCCACCCCATCTGGGTACCCTTCCCTTTCCCACCTCCCTACTTTCCAGTCCACCTTTTTGGGTTCTTTCCCCATGAGAATTTTTTAGGGAGGCAATTGAGGTTAAGTGACTTGTCCAGGGTCACACAGCTAGTAAGTGTCTGAGGCCAGATTTGAATTCAGGTCCTTCTGACTCCAGGGCTGGTGCTCCAATCCACTGTACCACCCAGCTGCCCCTCTCCATTAGAATTTAATCTCCTTTGAGGTCAGGGACATCTTGTTTGCTTGTATTTGTGGCCCCAACACTTGGCACAGTGCCTGGAACATAGGAAATATTTAAGAAAACTTTATCTACTCATCTATATTAATACACATATGTACTCATAAAACAACAAATATGCTGCCCATGTGGTATCAGAACATTGTTGATATTATAAAAATGGGCTCCCTGTAAGTAAACTCCTGATGGTAGGCACAGATCGTGGTGGGGTGGGGGGGGGAGGTTGAGGAGAAAGAAACGACTTCTTAGAATTCCCCTACAGGATAAACTGAATGTTTAATGGAACAAAACATTCCAGTAGTAGAATATAAGTGACAAATATTGGGTATTTGGCAAACCGATAGTTTAATCTACCAATGCATCTCCATCAAATTCTGAGCCTAAGCCAACTTTTCACTCAGACTTTTTTCACCTCGCGCTTGGCGAGTTTTAGCCCCTTGACCATGATAACATTCTGTCCCATCAATGCAGCCATCTAGTAGTCCACTTTTAAAGCATCCCAAGATCACGTTAACATTTGGACTAGCCGATGATGTCACACCATTGACACATATTGTTTTTGCATTCTGATGCTTTCTTCTTGTTCACATTGTCAGAATTTCAGGATGTTAAAGGGATTATTCAGAAAAAGAGGTACAGTTGTATACTGGAGGTAGCAGGAGAAGGCAGGCCCTTGTGATTCTCTGGGCCTTTTAAAGGATGTCAGGAAGGAGCCTCAGAGACAAAACAGGTCATTTGGAAGGCTGGAAACTCTTCCAGGAGGAGAAGGAAAACATGAGTATGGACAGAGAGCTTATGTTTGTGTTGCATGTTGGGAATTTTCAAGTAGTTATGAAGTGAATCCATGGGTGAAGGAAAAGTAAGTCTGTGTGTAGCATAGAAAGAGATTTGATTATGAGCACTTGAAAGGACAGAGTTAGAGAATGAAGAGAAAATTCAGTGCATATGAAGGCAAGAGAACCTGAGGTTAAGACTTAATTCCGGCAAATGTAGAATCTGCATTTGTCTGCTGAGAGGGATTGTGTACAGGAAAAACATGGTGACCTAAATCCTGGTAATCTGTTCAAGAGGCTATAAAGTAAACCAGTCAGGGAAGTACAGTGACACAGAGTGTTAATTAGATTTGGACCTACACCACTTGTCTAAATGAGAAGTTCTGAATTCCTACTACTGTGTCAGGGAATCAATTGCTGGGGACCAGTGAGGCAAGCAGTATGGATGGGGAAAAGAGCACTGCTCTTGGAGTTGGCCTGAGTTCAGGCATTAATCTTCTCTTGGTCTCTATTTATTTCATCAGTAAAATGGGCATGGTTATAATACTTGCATTACCTTCTTCAGACCGATGAGAATGAAATAAAGAATGTATTTAAAGAACTTTATATACCTAAAAGTGCTGGGTAGATGTTAGTTATAATACAGTACTTTTTATTATTACTCATGGCTGAGACTACCTGAATCATCATAGGAAAAGAGCAAGCTTCCCCAACCATCCCACTGAATTTGCCACATATGAGAAATAGCAACATGGGGCTCTCGAGCATAGTACAGGATATTAACTCTAGAATATTCTTGACCTTAATGTTTCATATTCTTCACTCTCCAGAGAGAAATTAAGTGGAATATGCAGTAATGTTAGAAAATAAATGCTAAAAAAGAAAGACAGACAGAAAGAAAGAGAAAGAAAGAAAGAATGAAGGAAGGAAGGAAGGGAGAGAGAGAGAGGAAGGAAGGAAGGAAGGAAATGAATGAAAGAAAGGAAGAAAGAAAGAAAGAAAGAAAGAAAGAAAGGAAGGAAGGAAGAAAGAAAAAAAGGAAGGAAGAAAGGAAGGAAGGAAGGAAGGAAGGAAGGAAGAAACAAAGAAACAAAGAAAGAAAGACTACGTATCTCTACTATGGGACAGTGAGGGGGCACAGTGGATAGAGTGCTGGGCCTAGAGTCAGGAAGACCCAAATTCAACTTTGACCTCAGATACTTATTAGCTGTGTGACCCTGGGCAAGTCACTTAATCCTGTTTGCCTCAGTTTCCTCATCTGTAAAATGAGCTGGAGAAGGAAATGGCAAACTACTCCAGTATCTTTGCCAAGAAAACCCCAAATGGGATCGCGAAGAATCGGACATGACTAAAATGACTGAACAGCAAATCACTGCAATGTAGACATTAGAATTTATATCTGACTTAATGTAAGATCCAATGATATAAGGATATATAGAAGGAAATAGCAATTATAGTCAAACACAACCAAAGGGAACTGAGCGATTAAAATAATGGTTAGAGAAATTTGTTACTTCACAGGTCTGTAAATTCATTGGTACGGGGAACGTCTCCGGTAGAAATTTCTAGAGGCAGATGAGAGGTTCTAATTTATACATTTAGAGAGTTGTCTGTAGCACTGCATCTAGGTGGGGCAGTGAGTGCATAGAGTACTGGACCTGAACGCAGGAAGACCTGACTTTGGATCCAGCCTTAGACACTTGCTAGCCAGATGACCCTGGGTAAGCCCTTTAACTTCTCTCAACTCCTGTTTTCTCATCTGTGAAATGAAGGTAATAAGAGTCCCTACGTCCTAGGGTGGTTGGGAAGACCAAATGAGACACTATTTGTAAAGTGTTTTGCAAATGAAAGCATTACATAAATGCTAGCTGTTGTTATTATCATGAAATGACTTGACTACCTAAGTAAAATTCAGCAAGTATTTATCAGAGGCTTCCTTAGTGCTGGAGACAGAAAAACAAGAAAGAAGCAGCCCCTGCCCTCAAGAAGCCAACATTCTACTAGTGAATTTTCAAAAGAACTTTTCTGGGGCACTTGGACTATTATTATTACCTTCATTTTGTCGAGAAGGAAGGAAACTGAGGTTCCAATTAATGGAACTGCCCATGGACACAGAGCTAGTGAGGACCACAGGCAAGGTCTGAATCTAGATCTTCCTGATTCTTTTTACTCTATTACATCGCGCTCCAGAAGAGAGGAACTTCCCATGGTAACGTGACCAGAAAGTGTAATAGGCAGGATTTGAACCCCACCCTCCACCTTCTTTCTAAGGCTGGCCGGCCCTTAAGGATGAGGTCGTGCTGCCAATTCTTAATGACCTAATAGATAGCTTTCAAGAGTTGTTGGCGGCCCCCAAAAAGCATCACCCTGAGACCAACTTCAAAAGGAATTTAATCAGGTTGACCCTCAAGTGATTAATAGACTATAATCAGAGTGTTCCTACCTTGATAGGACCTGATGGTACGGTGCTTAGAGCAGTGCCTGGCACACAGTAGGTACTTAATAAATGATTATTGATCGATTAGCACCATGGAAAGAGCCACAGCTTTGGAGTCTGGGGACGTGGGTTCCCACAGAGAATGAGAGATTCCCATTCTTTATACTTGCTACCTGTGACCTTGGGAAGGTCAAAACCATTCAGGGCTTCAGTTTCCTAATCTGTGAGATTGGAATAAGGGACCTCTGGGGTTCTTTCCAGGCCTAGATCAATGTTCCTAAATCTGCCAGAGCTCAGCTTCACTAACATCCCCCTGGAGTTGACCTGCAGTGAGCCCATGTTCATATCGACTGCTTTTTAACACCCTATGGACAGGATATTTGTTCTTTCGTGAGCATATTGATAAAGATAGAAATAGATAAAGCATTTATTAAACACTTACTATGTGCTAGGTGTTGTGCTAAAGTCTAGAGATAATACAAGCCAGCAAAGTAGTCCTTGCCCTCAAAGGAGATTAAATTCTACTGGAGAAAGACCATACAAAGAGGTGAGCTGGAAACTGGGTGGGGGGTGGGGGTGGGGAATAAATGCAGATGGGATGGAAAGTGACAGGTGAAGATGAGGAGGAAGCTGGTGTGTCTAGCCATAAATGAAGTGAAGCATGACCGGAGTGCTTCCCAAAATGGCAGTTCTGGGGAAGGAGGTACCAATCAGGGAGGAAGGCTTCAGGACAGAAGTTTGTCAAAGGTGACAAGGTAGCAGTTGAGGGGGAGTCTAAAAAGAGAGTCTAGGCATGCGTTTAGGACCCAGGCCAAAGGTTAATGATGATCCCACGGAAGAAGAGGAAAAAGATTTATAAATCTCTGCATAGTCATCTAGTCCCAACCATCCCAGCACTCCCACCCCACTATTATACAGAGGAGGAAACAGGCGGACAGAAATGAAGCAATTGGCCCAAGGTCACACAGACAGAAAGTAGCTGAGCTAAGATTTTGACCCAGATGTCATGTATCCAAATCCAGTGCTCTTTCTATTACATTTTGACCCAGGTCCCAAGAACAGGGAGAAGAGGCTAGAATGAGAAGAGAGAGGGAGGCTTTTTCCGTTCTTTTTCCATCCAATCGGAAGGCTGCTTTTGTAGCCACGGGCCTTGTTAAGCTACAGAGAATCAGGATACAATGTTAGGCTACAGTGCCACCGAAACATTAGCATCTTGTCAGGAGGAGTAGCCAGCAAAAAAAAAAAATAGCTTCGTGCCATCTTAACAACGACGACTTCTGGATGACTTCACCTCTCTCCTCAGGTTAGGTCATTCTGCTCTCTGGCTGACTCTCTCTCCTTACTAATGTCTAAATCAGGTCACCCTGAAATGATGCATCCTCTCTAGCCCATTGACTGACAGCTCACCCTGCTGGAAATCGGGCTTTATCTGGGTCTTTCTTCTACCACCCCACTGCTTTACTTCCCCTTTATATACCGGGCTCATTTCAGGATTCGCCATCTTTTCATTCTTCCCCTTTATCCCTTTGCTTTTCATTCAGTTCCCCAACCTGCCATGCTGGCTTTTGCTTGCTTAGATATTGCAGTAAAATGCTGTATGAATGTTTCTGGCTACTAGGGACCATGCTTTGACTAACTAGCAGGTCTCTTCCCTTTGAAGAAAAAACAATATAGGCTCTAGGGATTGGGTTCTTCAGTTGCAATATCTTCCTATCGTCTGTGGGCCACCAGGTTACTCAAAGGCTGGTTTATCCAGTGGCTGGATTTCTCAAGAACTCTCTGTTCTTCCTCCTTTTTCTAGGTGCCAAATTTTAGACCTCCTCCCTCCCCTCCTTCAGTTAGCATCATCTCCCAGAAGGTGTGCAGAAAGGTGGAGAGGGAGGAGACTACTATAAGCTAAGGCAAAATTGGGGAATTGTCTCTAAAATTCCTTTGTCCTCCCCACACTACATCCCATTTTAGAGGCAGAGATAAACAGTGCAAACCAGGTCAGTTATATCAGACAGAAATGCATCCCAAGGCTACTGATGCTGAGGTCTGTAGTCACTGAACTCTGAAATCCCACAAGTACAGAGACCGTGGGAACAAGGAACAAACCTTTACCCACCAGCATCTGAAGCAGACTGTGTCTGTTGTTTTGCATGAGTACAGGATGCAGCTTTTTTTCTCTGATATGCCTCCAGTGGACCCTGTCTATAACTTGAAGGTACACAGTTATTTGCATGTTGTCTCCCCCATTTGACATTAGTCAGTTCTTGCTTTTCCACGTTTCACCAGTACTTACCAGTACCTGCTTAATATTACAGAGAAACCATATGTTTCAAGTTAGAAGGCTTAGATTTGAATCTGCCTCTGCCGCTTAGTAGCCACACAGCCTTAAAGAAATCACTTCACATTGGTCCATTTTCCCTATCTGTAAAATACTTGCACTGCATATGCCTTGGGGTAGGTATGAGGATCAAATGACATAATGTATTTGAAGCCCTTTGTAGGGCTGCTATATAAACATCAGATCAGCCGTTCTTACTGCTGTTATTCCCTTAGCTTAGATAATAGAGACTTGACAGAATTCTTTCTTACAAATATAATAAAGACTGTGTAGTAACAACAGTTAATCAAAACATATCCCTGGTGGGAGTCACAATACTATAGTAGCATAAGTAAGCCTTTTGCCTCCCTCTGGGGAGTACACAGGTGGTAAAATGAACAAAATCAATGCAGCATTCATCACTGCTACTGACTGACTATGTCTGTTTACCAAAATGGCTACAAAGAGAGGAATCACATCCTTGGAACTGGGGCAAGCTTAGACAGTGCTGACTCTGTGGAGTGAGACACTGAGAGAATTCACTCTTCTGTGCAGGGATAGAGAGACACTGAATTGATGACTGTTTTGCATAAGCCCTCTCCTTCTTCCTGGCTATACTCTCTGCGGCAAAATACAATCTATCCAGCACATGAGCCATATGATCCTCCTACTGCTGCTGTACATCCTTTTGATGAAGAGTTTCATTGATTTTCAGGTGCAGGACAACACAGGTGGGGACTAAATATGATGGACTTAAATGGTGAAAAGCCAGAGATGGCTTCTCAGAGGAACTTTGAATGAGGAAAGCTGGGGGAAAGAATCATAAGAACAAAGATTCTGGCTCATTGGGAATATGGAGGTGTGGCCAATCAAAATGACACCTCAGACTTGATATTTTAAAAAAAAGAAGAAGCAGTTTTCCAAAAAGAGTCTATGAAAAGACTCAGTAGTACGTAATTTGTATTTAAAAAAAAACACCTCTCCTAATTTTAAAATTATCACTTTATCAACAAATATTGATGTTTTGTTAAACACAACTTCGGAAGATCCTGTTAGGTGTCAGATATAAAGAGGTTTAAGAATCTCTGTCCTCAAAGAGAGAGTTTAGAGTTTAGATAGGAAGACAGCGTGTATATCTATCGATGTGTGTGTATGGACAGATGGGAGCCCTTTATCACCCAAGATGTTCAACACTAAGCTGAGTGTTCAGAGACTATCCTCTGGATTCTGGTCATAGTATACTTGTGGCATCACACCCCACTCAGCTCACATCCCCAGTAATTAATATATCTCTCCGTGGGTCAAATGTGTGGTTTTATGCAAAGAGTGCTATATTTGAAGTAGAATGGAATGTTGAGTTTAGCAGCTTCATTTGACTGGAAGATATAGTTCGTGAAGGGGAATAGTATGGAATAAGGCCCAAACAGCTGGCAGAGGAATTTTGTCTTTATACTAGAAGTAATGGGGAGCCTAAAGGTATTTTACCAGTGTAGTGACCTGGTCAGACCAGTGCCTTAGGATTATTTTGGCAGTTGTGTGGAGAATGGATTGGAGAAGAGAGAAACTGAAAGCAATGAGATCGATTAGGAGACTGCTATAGTAATCTAGGCCAGAGCTGACAAGGACACGAATAAGGGCAGTTCTCCTGAATGGAGAAAAAGGGGATGGTTTCAAGAAATGTTGTAGAAATAGAATCAATGATTAGAAAGGGGCAGGTGAGGAGAGAAGAGGTTATGAACTCTGAGGTTATAAACCCAAGTAATTGTAAGGATAAGTAATGATCTCAACAGAAAAAAAAATGGTATTTTGAAGAGAGGTTCACCTCTGCATCAGTGGTCTTCGCACATTTGCAATGCCTCTATCTCTAAAGTTTTCCTTCTCTGGTGGGCAAATTCTTTCCTGGAATCTCCATTTGAGAAAGCATTCATGCCAGCCATTCTCAGTTTAAACCTGGACCAGCTGATGACTCTCTGGACAACCTCTCCACCTTCCCTGTGCCCCGCCCCACCCCAGCCTTTCAACTCCCTTTTTATGCTAACAGAGGCAGCTGGTGACATAGTGGATAGAGCACACTGGGCCTGAAGTCAGGAAGAACTGAGGTCAAATCTGGCCTCAGACACTTACTAGATGTATGATCCTGAGCAAATAACTTGACCTCTATTTGCCTTGGTTTCCTCAACTGCAAAATGGGGGTAATTATTGTACCTACCTTGGGATCAAATGAGATAATATTTGGATAAACAAAAGTACTTAGCAAAGTATCTGGCACAGAGTGGGCACCATATAAATGCTTATTTCCTTCCCCTTCCCAACTAGAATATAAGCTTCTTGAGGGCAAGGAATGTTACTCTTTTCAGTTCTATTTGTTTTCCCTGCCCTTTGTACAGTGCCTGGCACATAGTAAATACTTAACAAATACTTTAATCTGTTTGATTGGAAGGGGAAGATAATAAGTTCCATTTTCAACATGTTGTTTTAGACATTCAGGGGGGTCTCAGGAGTGTAACTCAGGAGAGATGTTAGAGCTGGTTAGATAGATTTGTGAGTCATCTGCATAATGATGATCCTTGAAGCCATGGGAAGGGATAAAATCACCTTTGTGAAAAGCATATAGAGAATGAATACAAGAAAGAGCCCAGGCCAGAACTCTAGACGGAAGGGAGTGCAGGGAGAGAAGGAGGCACCTTTACTGAAGCAGCAGGAAATAGACGATGATCCAAAAAGAAAGACTGGGAGGAGTAGTCAGATAAATAGGAGGCTAGGAGACAGTACTGTCATGGAAGTCAAGAGAGAAGAGAGCATCCAGGAGGAGGGGGTGATCAAAGTTAATAAAGCAGCAGAGGTAAAATAATAATAATAATAATAGTATTTTTTTAAAAAGAATGAAGACTAAGATAAGGCCCTTCAATTTAGCAATAAAGTTTTTGTTAGCATGACATAGAACATAGCGCGAAGGAACTTCCAACATAAAATCAAGGACCTGGGTTTGACTCCTGTCTCAGACACTTATTGATTGTATGAACATAGACAAATCCTTTAACCTTTCTGAGCCTTAATTTCCCTATTTGCAAAATAGAGATTAAAACTCATACTACCTACATCATGAGGCTGTTGTGAGGAAAGCACTTCAGAAACCTTAAAATGCTATATAAATGTTGGCTGTTACTATTATTGTTGGTAACTTTGGAGAGAGCAGTTTCAGTAGCGTGGTGGGGTTGGAAGCCAGATTGCAAGGGGTTGAGATGTGAGTAGGTGTTGAGGAAATGGAGACAACAAGTATAGACTATTCCTTCTAGGCAGTGAAATGGAGGAGAAATATAGGATGGCAGCTTGAGGGGGCGGCAGACTAAAGTGAAGGTCTTTTAAGGATGGGGTAAATCTGAGCATGCTTGTAGGCAGCTGGGAGGGAACCAGTAGGAAATAAGACTGAAGGAGAGAGAGAGAGAGAGAGAGAGAGCGAGAGAGAGAGAGAGAGCGAGAGAGAGAGAGAGAGAGGGAGAGAAGAGAGAAGAGAGAAGAGAGAGGGGAGAGAGAGAGAGAGCATGATTGCTAGCCAAGATCCCAGAGGAAGCAGGAGGGCATGGGATTGAGGAGATGAATACAGGGATGAGTGTCTTGGTAAGAACTCAGAGACTGCAGTAAAAGTGATGGTAAAAATGTAGAGATTTGGAGGAGTGGAATAGAAGAGATAAAGGAGCTCAAGGTGAATGGTCTCAATTTTTTTCAGTAAAATAGGAAGCAAAGATATTTGCTGAGGGGGTAGTGCATCTGTTTGGAGGCTTGAAGAAAGAAGATTTAGAACTTTAGAGAGATCAATAACAATCAACTGTGGCTTGGGCAGTTGAGCTATCATGGTCCCAAATTCATATCATAGCAGAATTCCCATAGTCACAGTCTTCATTTCACTTTACCCCTAAGAACTTCTGAACACAGTTTATTTTTTTTCTTTTTTAAAGGTATTTCCTTTTTTTTTTCTGGAAGCAACCAAAACTAAAAAGACATACACAATAAAAAATACAGGAAAGACTCATACCTGACTCCAGAAACAGGAACAAAACTTTCCCTCTGGTACCTCCCACCATCCTATAGGTGTCACCCCTAACTTAAAGATCTACCCTAGGATTGAGACCACTCCCTCCCCACCCTACGCAGGAGAACAACATGGAAATGTTTTTCAAAATGTTCATAGTGAAGGAACTCATGTAAAATGTGCATGCCCCAGAGCTGGTGAAAGCATTCTACCAGTGATATCCCACCAACCATGGCCTCAAGAGGGTTTCTCCAACAACAGAGGTGTTAGATTAGGAGTCAGAGGACCTAGGTTCTGAGCCTTGCTCAATCAGGACAAATGTGGCCATGGGAAAGTCATTCAACCTCTCAGCCTCAGTTTCCGCATCATTAAAACTGAGATATAACTGCACCTTCTCCACATGGTCCATTGAGATAAGAAATATAAAACCACTTTGCAAATGTTAGCTACTGTTGTTATTGTTGTGGTTACCACCAAGGCACCTGCCACCTTGTCAAAGTGATGAGTCAAACCAGGCCAACTTGCCTTGAGGTTATTCAGCGTACTACCAGCTTTTTTGTTAGGTCCACAAGTCTTCACAAAAGGTACATCAAAAAGACCTTCAAGTAATACTACAGACCTCTCAGACTTTTTCATCAGCCTAAAGGAAGGCCTCTAAGCCCCACCTCTAGCCAAATTAAGGATTATGGATTCTAATCTCCTCTTTCCTATCAGATGTTATCCATTTCCCCAACCCTCCATAAATTCAACATCTCGCACTGAGGAGGTGGAGGGGAAAGACCTTTCTATTTCCCATTATCCCTTCAGTGACTAGCCCAGTGCTATGCAAATTACTCTTGAGGCTCAGAATGTTTCAAGGAAGCACTAGAAAGGGGATGGGGAAGGGAATCAAAATTGGTAGCTATTACTGGGAACTGCTATAAGAACGAAGGCTCACAGCCTAGTTATACTCCACCCAGATTAAAAATCAGAAGTCCCTGAAAATTCTACCAGTATATATGGAAAAGTTTTTAGGGATAGCCTTCACATTTCCCATGATACATAGGTCACATATAATAGACATATGCACCAGGTAAAGAGGTCAAATATAGTGATATAGTATTATATAATGTTCATGGATCATCTAGAAGGCTTATATTCAATTCGACATATTTATTAATTGCCTACTAAATTTAATGTCAGGTGTTAGAGATACAACATAAAAATGAAAGAAATGGTCATTGAAATCCAAGAATCTACATCCTATTGGGGGATGCAATATATACACACAAGTAAGAGATTCAAAGTATATACAAATAATACAAAGTATTTCAAAAGGAAGATAATGCTAGTAATAGGTAAAATCAGTGAAGGTTTTGTTTAGGGGGCTCCTTTGAAGGAATGTTAGGAATTCCATGAGACAGCAGTGAGAGAGCAGTACATTCTAGACATAAGAGCTGATAATATCATTAAGAGAGAGAAAAGAAAAGGACTCCAAACTGAGCTTTGAAGGATGTCCCCACTACATATGGTAGGCAATAGCAATATTTTATTATTTGTGTACCATCGTGCCCCAAATGCTGCATACTGTTCTGAGTCAGCAAACAATTGTCACCTACCTCAGTGGCACTGTCATCACAGCCCATAAGCATGCCCAAATCAATAGTCCTTGGTGAAGGACTACAGCCATCACTGTGCAGAAGTTTTCCAATGATTTGGCAGCCATTGTGGCTACTTACCCCCAGCATACAATTGTATGACACTACCCCTCCCCCACCCCACTCCACTTCCACACCCTGATATATATATATATATATATATATATATATATATATATATATATATATATATATATATATATATATATATATATATTCCTGATTTGGTACTAAAACACACTTAGAAAATTACTTTTTTTTTTTTAGTATTTATGTCTGCTTTGATGTTTGTAAAAGTCTATATTGAATAGTGATGGAACAGACCAGCCAAGACCCATGGCGGTCTGCTTTTGTTGTTGTTCAGTTTCAGTCATGTCCGACTCTTTGTGACCCCATTTGGGGTTTTCTTGGCAAAGATACTGGAATAGTTTGCCATTTCTTCTCTAGCTCATTTTACAAATGAGGAACTAACTGTGGTAGCAAGCAGGGTGGGATTTTTTTGCTGTTTTTTTCTTTTGGAGTGCTTCTCAGCACTAAAGCAATTAAGTGCCTTTGAGTCTTGCCTTTGCTTGAATCAAGAGTCCGTGATGATCTGCTTAAGTCACAAGAAAGCCTAAGTCACATGAGTTTGAGTGGCATGGTTATGATGACCTCTGACCCTGAAGAAGTGTATATATACTCTGAGGTTAGCATTTTGCTTTGGGGCTCACTCGCTGGAAGATTGTTCATGTGATGTGACCAGACAAGACTCTGGGTAGCCATTAAGGAGCCCCAGATGTTGGTGCTTCTCTCTCTGGTAACTGTATGCATTGCTACAGTCAGACAGAAGCCCTGTCTGCTGATTTGTGTTATTTTGCTCTGTTGATATAATTTCTGCTTGTAATTTCTGTTTGTGTTTTCTCTGAAGTGCAGGGTGCTGACTTTTTCCCCTGAACTAAGTGAATGATATACTTATATTTAATTAAGTAAGATTGTTAACCCCTCAAAGTTGCTTTCCTTAGAAAAGCAGACCAAAGAACCTGTGCTAGTAGCCCTCCTGTGTACTGGTGTTTTTGGCCTTACACAGCCACAGTAGCGGCAAGTAGCATTGTTACACTGAGGCAAACAGGGTTAAGTGACTTAGGCAGAGTCATACAGTTAGTTAGTGTTTGAGGCCAGATTTGAACTCAGTAAGATGAGTCTTCCTAACATCAGGTCCAGCACTCTATCCACTGTACCACCTAGCTGCCCATGAACGTCTACATCTCAAGACGAAAAGGAAAAACATTTTTAAAATCTCAGATGATTCTCCAAAATTTAACCTGTTACCCACAGCAAAAGTATATAGAGAGTCAGGTAAGGATTCAGGCCCTTAAGGGCTGCTTAGTAATAAAAGAATTACTATATAGCAGAGAGGTTTCGGTTGCATCATGCATTTGCAATGGATCTGGTCAGCATAGTAGTGGGATTGCCTCCAACGGTGTTCAATGATGCAGAAGTAAAAGCAAAGAAGGTGAATAGTGAGAGTGAGCCTAGGCATGAATAGAAAAGGAACAAGTGAACAACAGTGTCAAGTGTGGAGGATGGTGTAAAGGTGAATTAGTTAACTCTGCAGTCAAAACTGTGAAGGAAGGAGAGGTCAAAGGAGGAGTGATTGATACAACAGAGATAGACCTAGGGCTTGAAAGTTGTGAGGACAAAGGAAAAGGGAAGCAGATGGAAGTAAGAAAGGACAGTAGATTATGATCAGAGAGGAGAATGTCTGAGTTTAGAATCATGGAGGTAGCAAAGTTATAGGTGATGGTACAGGTCAGATTTAAGCTATGACAATCCCAGTGAGTAGCTCAGATGGAGTAAGGTACAACTAATGGAAGTAGGGGGAGGTTGAGGAACTGTGATACCATCAATGTAGATATTAAAGTCCCCAAACATGGGGGGAAGAGGGAGAAATCTGGCTTTGGATCCTCAGAGGCCAGACTGAACTCATGTGTGGTACCAGGTCTGAAAATTCATTGCAATTTGGATGGACTAAAACACACCTAGAAGAAATTCTGCACATGGAATAATATACAGACATGTTTATATAAAACGTACACAAATACATTCCATGTTATGTTATATATGATATCTGTATTATATATTTCATATATTCAAATATATATTAATTCATCTCTAATCTACCTATCTATATGCTATGTTATATATTAGGGGCCCTGTTTGAGGTGGTGCTAGACCTTGATCTGAAGCCTCAGCCTTTTGGGGCCAGGCATAGTGGGTATGAATCCCAGCTCTGATACTCTCTACAGCTTTCTGACCTTGGGCAATTCCTTGAACTTCCTGGGTCTCAGTTTCCCCATTTGTAAAATTATGAGGTTGGACCAGATGATCTCTAAGGGTTCATCTACTTCTAAATCTACACTCTTATGACCTTTGCATTACAGGATTTGAAAAATAGAAAAATAATCCAGAACTAAATCTTCAAACCTATTAGATTAGAGCTAGTGTCACCTGAGATGTATGTTTAAGAGATGATCTTTTTGTCTTTCCCACCTTGCCTCTGTTTCTTATTTCTAACGCCAGTGGGTTGAGTAGGGGGACAAATTATTCCTGGCTTTCAAATTTGATCTTCCTGAATTCTCTGTGCCTTTGGAAATGAACAGGCAAATGGGCAAGGGGGCAGATTTCTGTCTGCCTCTGCAAGGGAAGAGTTGATATATAGAAATTGGTTTGCAGAGTTGGGAGAGTCAAATCTGAGGGGAAACATTATATTTCAATATTATAGGAATACATTATTTCATACGCTATGAAGACAAGCCAATTATGTCTTGACAGAGACTTTGTGAGTTGCTGTTGCTGCAAAGTCCATTATAATGAGATGAATCTGGTCACGAGCCTCTCATTATAATCTCATATACAAATATTCTTTCTTCTATCTTTAGATGGATCTGTGATCTCATCGATGGGGGTATTCACCTCACAAGGACAAGTTGCAATGCATCCACATCTCCTCATCATTCTTGTCCATGTCTGCACAAATCTTCTGTGGAGAACCTAACCAATGCACTGGAAACTTTAGGTTCTTTTAATATTCTGTGGATACCAGTACAGCACTTAGGTTGTTCATCTATGATCCTTGACTTTTGCTAATAATTGGCCTACCTCCTTTTTTGGTCCCACATATGATATTTCTTCAGTCAATCAACAAGAATCTGGGTGACACAATGGATTGAGTGCTTGTCCTGAAGTTAAGAAGATCTGAGTTCAAATCCATCCTCAGACAAAAACTAGCTGTGTGACCCTGGGCAAGCCATTACCTGCCTCAATTTCCTTAACTCTGAAATGAGGATAATAATAGTGTCTTCCTCCCAGGGATATTGTAAGGATCAAATGAAATTATATTTGTAAAGCAACTGACACATTGGAGGTGCTCAATAAATGTTTCCTTCCTTCCTTATTGAGCACCTACCATGTACTTGCCCCTTGGTTACAATGTACCACTTCTTATGTCATACTCATTAGTAATACAGTATGTTCCAGTTTGCCTCTACCTAAAATCTTTCTATTGCCCTTTAGTTTATCTGCAACCAAGTTTATTCTGAGATTGTGTTAATCCGTTATTTGCAGCTATATAATATGACCAACAATGTTGGTATAAAAAAAGTTGGGCATTTACTGTACATAACAACTTACAATCCTTGAAAGCACCTAGCAATTTCCCAAATGTGACCTGACCCCTCTTCCTCCTCCTAATCATCCAATTGCAATCCCTTTTTGAAAGAATCTACTGATGGATTGACTTGATGCATTACTTATCTAATTGTATGTCATAATGTGGTCGATGCACACCCTTTACTCACCCTGTTTTTCCTGTGCAGATTTATTAAACTGATCTCTTTTGAGCAGCTATCGACCTCACCCACTAAGGAGATCCAGTAGCGACCTAGGTAAATCTACTAGCAGGCACAGCTATAGAACGTTACCATCAACAAAGAATCCCTTTTCTATTTGGATTTCTATTTGAATTGTATGAGTATTTATTAAATACCCTCTAAGTCCAAGGCACTCTCCTGTTCTGGGAAGCAAAGACAAAAAAATAATCTTTGCCCTCTAGAAGTCTGCATTCTCCTGGAGAGAGAGGATATATAGTATGTACACAAAAAAGTAGGTAGAAAGAAACTTCAAAAGGGAAAGCATATGAATAAGTAGGATGATAAGTAAAGGTATTTCAGAAGAGGTAGCAACTGAATTGTATTTGGAAAAAAGCTAGAGATTCTATGAGAGGACCTGGTGAGGGTGGTTTGCTTTACAGACACAGGGGCAACTTATTTGCGCATAGGCATGGAGTCAGAAGGAATGTTGTATACGAGATAGTTTAAATAGAATGAAGCATCCAGAAAGGGGAATTATGTGGAACATCCAGGAAGGAGAGTTATATGGAGCCGGAGGATATCAGAGAAAAAACACCTTTGTTGAACAAAATTGTGTCCTTCTAAATATAGAGTGTTTCCAAAAGTCTGAGGGCAGTTTTAAGCCACGATAGCTTAGGAAACACCTATCATGAACCTATATGTGTCAGACACTTTACAAGGTGATCCAGACAATAGCCCTGGGTGGGAGGTGCTATTATTATTATTTTAATTCACAGTTGAGGAAATTGAGTCACTAAAGCTTAAAACTGCACTAAAACTCATGACACGTCCTGTATAATTAGTTGATTGTATTTTTTAAAAATGAGATAATTCTTCAAAGCTCATTGTTTGAATCAATATTTCCTGAAGAAACACACTCCATGGTACCTTTCTGGCTCCCATAAGCTGCCTTCCTATAGAAGCTAAAAAAATTAAAAACTTTAGCTTGAGAGTGGGACCCCTCACCTAACAGCCCTAGTCTCTGGGCTTTTGTTCATCTTCTGTAAGAAGAAAGTGAGTTTAAGAAACAACACAGCTGGGCAAATAATGACACCCGAACATAAAGCAAAGGCCTTCTCTTACGGGATTCTCGTTGTACTTTTAAGTTTGTGCGAGAGTTATTCACATTTCAGAGAAACAGAAAGGCGACTCCTCTGTCTCCTAGGACTCATGCCTAAAGGACCCTCGAGCTAAAGTGGCACCCTGTAATTCCAAGAGGCAGCATCATGTATTGCATAAATTTGCATCTATTTAGTCAGCTATTTACAGCACTCTTTACCGCCACCAGCAATAGGAAGTGCCCTAATAATGGGTAGCAGGTAGTTCGTTCTCCATGAGGGTTCTGAATTCCTTGTCCTCCAGTACGCAGAAAATAGGAAACAACTGTTAGGGTGAGAGGGGGGTGGGAAGAGATGGTAGATACGGGGGTCCTTATTAGCTCTGCTCCACTGTGGTTTTTTCACTATCAGTAGCAACGAGAAGAAACCCCATTAGGAAACACTTTGTTTCAGTGTTTCACAAGGGTGCAGAAATGCTTTTAGGATTTGATGAAGGCCTGTGTTGCTATGGGAGGGGGGAGGTAGACGGAGAGGAAGGGCGGGGCTACCGTTGATCTGTTGAATTGGGTCTGAATTACAATCCCCTTGTGCCAGGACCCTAGAGGCCAGTCCTGATGCTGTCTCACAACGTGAACATCAGCGCCCTGGTGCAGACTCCTAGTGGCAAGCGCTTTGGAACTCGAAGAGGTGGGCACCGAGGAAAGGAGGAAATGAGGCTCCTGAGTAATGCTTCCTTTCTATCTCCTGCTCGGGGTTCACCCAGAAACTCTCCACACACACACACACACACACACACACACACACACACACACAAACACACCCTGTCCCGCACACGCTGCGTAGGGTGGCGTCCAGGGTCCATCTCCCTGAGACTGTAAGCTTTTTGAGGGCAGAAATTGCTTCTGACCTATTGCACTGTGAACTCCTGTTCAGCAAAAGAACGAGGCTGATGATGAAGGGCCAGGATTTGACTGGGAGATGAGGGGTAAGTAAGCGGGATGTGGAGCTGCCTCTCGCTGCGAAAGGGACCAGACTTCTGGGAAGGGACAGGGAGCTGTCAATCAGCGAGGGAGCGAGCGCACCAGCGCTGGGTGATGTCAGCGGATCAGCTGCTCGTTAACAAAGAAGGGGATATTTACAGGACAAAGTTGCAGCAGCCGCGAGGGCGGCTACAGCGCGACTCCCGGAGCTCGACAGCGGTCAGGGGAAAGTGGATGTAGAGGGCTGAGCTGGCCTCGGGGGAGCCCATAGCAGCAGAAGAAGCAAAAGACATTGGGAAAAAGGCTGGAGGGGGACGGCCGGCCAACTGCTCCTCCTCTTCCTCCTCCTCCTCCTCCTCCAAACTCGCTGGGCTGAACCCAAGCTCTCGCTGAGCAGCCGCGGCGGCCCCGGGCTCCCGGAGGAGCAGTAGGAAAAGGGGGAGAAGGGAAGAAGGGAAGCAGCAGCTGCTGCGCGGCCGCTCTCAATCCCCAGTCCGCGACCCCCAGCCCGGAGGACAGGGCTGGGCTGCGCTCTCCGCCGCCATGGATAGCGACGACGAGATGGTGGAGGAGGCGGTAGAAGGTATCAGTGTTTTTCCGGGGCTGGTGGGGGTGGGGGATCGGGCATGGGGTGGGAGGGACGAAGTGGGGAGCCCGGAGCCCCCAAGGCATCCAAGAGTTTTTCCCATCTCCACTTCCCCGCCACCAGCCCGGAGCTGAACTGGCCAGTTCCAACCAGAGCAGGTAGAAAGAGCGAACTGCGGCCGCCTCGCATTCGGGAGCCGGCACTGGGCACTGCCCTGTCCGGGACCCCAGACAGCCCACAGGCTGACAGAGAGGAGAATCGACAAGGGGCACCCCTCCTCTACCCTATAGCCTGGCTGGTCGGCAGCCTTCTCCTGCCTTGAGAGTTGCGAAACCTGCCACTGGCTGCCACCTCTCCCTCCTCCCCCCCCCCTTCCCTGTGATTTTTGGGAGGGGGAAGGGAGGCAGGAGTTAGCAGCCCTAGCGAGCGCCTCTTTGCCCAACCCCATCTGGGAAGCTGTTTTGCCTCGCACCTCGCCAGTGCTCGAGCCTGCCCCGTCCGGCTCTCGCTCCTGCTGAGCACCCCGAGGCTCTTGGGCTCCGCTATGATGCAAGATGTAGGAGCCGGCACGTGGCCGCCGCCGCCACCACCGCTCCCCCAGGAGAGACTCGGAAGCACTGCGGGGGAAGCAGCAGCAGCTGCTGGAGGAGTGGGAGGAGGGCAGCTGGGGCTTGGAGAAGCGCGGGGAAGCGCAGAGCAGGTCACCGCTGCCCAAGGTGGGGGGGAGGGGGCGAGCCGGGCCCAGGATCTCTTGTTTCACCTCACCTCACCTCTGCTTCATCCGGAACACCAACAAAACACAACTCAACCTGTCGGCCTCCCCTCCCAGCACTGAGCTATTGCCCCCTCTGGACACGTGCGCCGGACCCCGACCGCTACTGCTGCTACTGCAGCGGCTGCTGGGTGACAACTTTCTCAATTGCATACCTACGGTTGTCCGGGACATAACTGGCAGCTTCCCCCTCCCAAGCTCGATAGCGCTCTCGCTCTCTGGTCATTCAATTCCTTCCATTTGTTGGCTCCTCCCCACTCCTCTTTGCCATTAAAAAAAAATTCTTCAATTCAGTACTTTCTGATGGAAGCTTTTCGAACTTTTACAAGGTCTAGAATTAGCATCTAGTCTTTAAACGTCAGGATTTTACTCGGTCTGTTCGTATAAGCCACTCACACTTTGGGGAAATTATTTCACGGTATTTTTAAAGTATGCAATAAGAGGAAATAATTTTCATATGCTAGTGAAGTCTTTGGTGTCAATATAAATAATTCTAAGAACAAGTCAGAAGAGGGTTGGCGTTTAAGAACTAGATAATCCTTGGCTTTTTTTTCTTTTCTTTCTTTTTAAACTGCCATAGCTCACCAGAGACCTTTAGAAGAGATTAGATAGAACATTTAAAGTTTTCTAAAACTTACCCCAACCTGATCATAAAAATAATGTTGTATATTTGATTTGCCTTGTAACTTTCATACCTCTCAAGGAACATGTGGTTTTGTAAATGTCAGAACTTTTCCCAGAAACACTACAGATCTAAAGTCTTCACCATTCAGGTCCCACATGAGCAGTCCATATTGGTGTAGCACATTAAAAACTTGGGGAAATTGAGCCCAGAGAAATTGTTTTGCTGAAGGTCACCCTGATAACTGTAACAGAACCCACTTAAAACTTGGGTCTTCTGGTGTTCCTTTCATTACTACCCTATGGCTACCAATAAAAGCCAGTTCTGGGATCTGAGGACCCTATGCCACTAAAATTTTATACACCTGTGTACAATATGCATAGCACTTACGGATACATGTACATATGTGTACACATATTCACATTATAGTAACTGTAGTGACGAAATGGTGAGTTCTTCTACTACTGGAATTAAAATGTATATTATCTTATTTGTTAAAACAGCAAAATATCGCTTTAAATTAAGAGGCCTCATGTTTCAATATTAAAAAATAAAATTTTACGTTTCAAAGGCTAGTGTGACCTTAATTCTGAGGACTGAAATCCACTTTATGACATCTTCATCTCAGAAACTTGAGAAATGTAAAGCTATGTTGGGGTTAACTCCCTTCTTCCCCCAGCCCCTGCAAGATTCTGACCTTGGCTGTCTTCCTAATAGTCTAAAAATCAGCTTAAAGGTGGAGGTAGCGTTGTGTTGGTATTGCATACTAGAATAACTTAATCACAGAAGCTGGATGGGTCTTAGGCAAGTCTATACTGGTATATAGGACAGCTGGAAGCTTCTAGGTTTTAAACTGTCTGGGGATGGGTTAATTGTCTAGGTAATACTTGTACACATGTGTCTAGCGATATGTACATGTATCTGCTGTATATCAAGCAAGATAATTATTCAAAGTGCCTTGACAACCTTAAATGACCCTATATTACACCTACCCATGATATTAATTGGTCTTTTTGTTTTGTGTGCTTTGTTTCTGTACATTAAAACCTGTACGGGGCCATGACATTGACTAATATTCTCTTCCTATAGAAGAACAACTCCTGAGTAACTTTATGATTCCTGTATACCACCCTACCCTCTAAAATGAGATCTTCCATTCTCCAAAGACTCATTGCTAAATTCCCCCACCCTTTAGTTTTATGGGGTTGACTATACATTTGAAAATATTGGACAGTTGAGGTTAAGGTAACTTCTTTCTTTTTAATACTTGTATGGCTCAAGCATTGCATTTGGAATCCAAAAGACCTGGGTTCAAATTCCTATTTTATTGCTTACTACCTCTGTGAGCTTGGACAAGGTACTTACCCTCTCTGAGCCAAAGTTTCTTCATTTGCAAAATGAGGGATTGGCCTAGATGATTTAGCTCTACATCTCTGATCTTCCTATCACCTCTAAGTGTGGTTCTTGTCTATGCCCTGCCTTAGAGGGGCCACCTCTCAGCTGATGAATATATGCAATCGAGCAGCTAATGAAATAGCATTTCCCCCCTTCCTGTACAGATGCTAGCTTGATAGACTTTCTTATTGATGTGTCAAGCAGTTCTGCCTTTAGAATAGCTGGCCTGACATTTCTCTGTCTGTAATCTATTAATATGTGATTTTTTTCAACTGTCAGCATGTTTAAAAGGGTTACTGTGGATCATTTCTCATAGGAGAAATGGTTAAGATTTGTAGAGTAACAGCTAACACTCAACAATTAATGTATTTATCTTTTTTAAAAAATAGGAATTTGTTTCACAGTGGTGTTTTTTATCTTTTCCCAACTTGAGATAAAATGCCCTTTTTTGCTCTTGTACATTTATTTTCCCTCCATCACAAGGCAGTATCTTAGTTTCTAATTTGAGGAAGGATCTCTGGGTCATAGATTTAGAGTTAGTTACAAGAGGCCTTACAAATCCCTCATTTTGCACAGGAAGGACCAGAGAAACGATTTGTCCAAGGTCTTAAGTAGGAAGTGATAAAGCCAGGCCCTTCATCTCAAATCCAGTACTGCAGCACAGCTATTTCCCATGGGTAGGCAGTAGAGGGTGAACTTATGAGGACATTTGTTATGTTCATGGCTCTTTGGGGACCAAAGACTTAATACTAAAGGGGAATGGGTAAAGTCCTATGCATGGATTCAAGTACACTTTTGCCTCTGACACACGTCAGCTTTGTGATCCTTGGCTTCCTAATCTTTAAAATGAATATAATAATAGTTATTATTAATAATAGTACTTAACTCATAGGCCAGTTGAGATGCTTAAATAGGAGAATGTATATAAAAGACTTTGCAAAGCTTAAACAAAGCTTAATATAAATTTGAGCTTTTATTATACCTCTATAGTGGCTAATTTAAAATAGGGTCCAAGAAGGGTCAGAGTTTCATGCAATGACAGCTAGAATGGAACTTGGAGTTCATCTAGTCCCCACCCTAACCTCTCTTTATAGATGAGAAACAATGGTTCAGAGGTTACTTCTTGTTTGCTTAATGTTTCAATTTTTCTTCAATTACATATAAAAATTATTAATTTTTTAAAATTTTAATTTTTGAGTTCTAAATTCTTTCCTTCCTTCTTTCCCTCCCTTCCCGTGAGAAGGCAAGCAATTTGATTTGTGTTATACATGTGCAGTCATGCAAAACTTTTTTCAATTGTTTAATTTTTCCCCCTGTGGTTACCTCTTGTCTGAGGTCACACAGTTAATGTGTTGAAGTCAGGATTTAAATCCAGTATTCTGCCTCCCAACCTAGCATTTTTCTCCCATTGTATCATACACATAGTGTCATTTTTCTGTAATGAAGGTGAACTTGTAGTTATTCAGGGCCCATGGGAATGCAAAGTCTATTTATGCAACAAATAAATTATTGCACCTTGGTATTATACAGGGATCTATGGAGGGTACAGATAGAAACAAGAAACCATTTCTGTCCTCCAGAAGTTTATAAGATGGTAAAAGGTCCGAGGATCCTAGGATTCAGTCAGAGGGACCTTAGAGGTCATGTGGTTCAACCCCTCATTTTGTGTGTGAGGAGAATGAGGCCTGAAGAGCATCTTAGGATCACTGATTTATAGATGAAAGAAACATTAAAGGTCATCTCATTGAAACCCCACCCCCCAATTTTTCGGATTAGGAAACTAAGGAGACATAATTTGCTCAAGACCACACCGTAAGTAATGGAGATAAAATCTGAACTCATCCTTTGACCCCAAATCCCGTGCTCTTCATCTAAGTACCCCAAAGTTAACATGTGCTAAGTAATTCTGAAGCACTTATGAAGAAAAATGCTATTCACTTCCAGAGAGAGTCTGAGTGTAGATTGAAGCATAAATTTTTCACTTTATTTTTCTTGTTTTGTTTTGTTTTTGCAACATGGCTAATACAGAAATATGTTTTGTATGGTTTCACATATATAATTAATATCACATTTCTTGCCTTCTCAGTGGGTGGGGGAGAGGCAGGAGGGAGGGAGAGAATTGTTTAAAATAAAAAAAAAATTTTAAATGTTTTAAAATGTGCTAAGTATGAAAAGTACAAAAGAAGTTAAGAGGATGAAGAGATCACAGATAACCAGGACAATATATCAGGGAAGGCTTCACAGAGGAGGTGGCATTTGGTCTGACTCTTGATGCATGAACCAGAATTGGATGGGTGGGAGAAGGAATTCAAGGAAGTCAATAGTGTGATTAAGTATGGGAAAAAGGAAAAGTGAAAGACATGTTAATGACAAGTCACCCAGTTTGCTTGGAACCCGGGGCTGGGAGAAGTGAGTAGTATGAGATTACACTGGATAGGTAATGTGGGGTAAGATTGTGCTGGTATAATTCCAGGCCAAGTAATTTATTCTGCAGGCAATGGGGAATGGTTGAAAGCTTTTGAGCAAGGGAGAGTTGCGATCAGAGCTGTGCTTGAGAAAATTTAACATAGCAGCAGAATAGAGAGTAAATTAGAATGGGAATGCGGTGGAATCAGGGAGAACAGTAGTCAAATGAGATGTTTGTAAAAAGCACTTAGCACAGTGCCCAGCACATAGTAGGCACTCTGTGAATGCTCATTCCCTTCCTCCCTCAGAAGAACTTTGAAACACTTTTATGAACTAATGTACAGCCAAATAAGCAGAAACAGAAGGATTTACACAATGGCCACTGTAATTTAAAAGAACAGACCTAAGAACCAATTATGACTTTGGGGGGGGTGGTCTGTGGAGGGGGGAAGGCAGGGCTGACTCCAGCTCCGGAGCTCTAACTCACTGCACCACCTAGCTGTCCCTAATTATGACTTTTTTAAAACTGACAGTCAACTTGCCTAAAGGTGTGTATTGGGGATCGAGATGGGCTCTTAGCACTTATTCAACCAAGTGCCCTTGAAGAGTTTGGCCGTTGTTTTCTTTGATTAATTCAGTGTCTTTGGTTGAGTCTTATTAGGTGCTGAGCCCCAGGCCCAAAGCCCTATCTATTAGGTGCTAAGCTGATGTGGGCGTGAAGCCCTCAGGGTCCTAGGGGGAGGTGTTAAGACCAGGGCCAATAGTAAGAGCTTAAGTTCTAGTCACTCAGATGATGTTTGATGATGGCTAAAGAGTGCATAAAAAGGGAAGACAGAGTTATCTGCTTAAGGCTCTCACTCCTGGAGGCTTGGGACTCTGGGCAGCTGGCTGAACTCAGATGTTGATGGTTTTCTTGGTATTTGGTCTGTTGATGTTTGTAATTTGTATTTTGCTCTGAAGTTCAGGGTGCTGGCTTTTGCCCCTGCACTAAGTGAATGAATGATATTCGTTTGCTGGATTAAAGTAAGATTGTTAACCCCTTAATGTTGCTTTCCTTAGTAAAGCAGATCAAAAGAACCTGGGCTTGCAGCATTCTGTGAGCTGGTTGTTGTTGGTTTTACACCCCCACAGCAGCTGCTAGCCGGATTGTTACAATAAGGTGGTCAACTGTTGGTGCAGAATGAGGCACATGCTTTCAGACTTGGCCAATGTTTTCATTTATTTTGGCTGCCTATACTTGGTTGTTTACAAGGGAGGGAACCAGGGTCAATGGTGAGTCAATGGGAAGTGAGTCAATGGGAAGTGACAGTGAGGATTTTTTTAAAAAACATCAGTAAAATGTCTTTTAAAGTAAAATAAAATGAAGGGATTGAATCAGATCACTAAAAATATCCTTTCCAACTCAGTGACCCCATGAACATGAACCTCAAATAATGTTAGGAAGATTAAAGTAAAAAATAAACTGAACGTCCTTTGTAGTTATTTCGGATATTTATGATAACTAAATATAAAAGTCAAAAAGACAGTCACTCAATGTCGTTTTTAAAACAATATCGTTGTCATACATAATAGGTTTGCAGTTTCATGTACAATCATCTTTTTTTTCTATTCTACTATGTTATGGAAATGCTTGTTTTATTTCTTAAGTTTAGAAAAAGAAATTTTTGAAAAGAATCCTCTACCAGATTATAAACTCCTTGGGATGAAGGCTTTATTATTAATCTTTGTTAATAAGATGCCTACTTTTTCTTGCATGAAGTAGGTATTTAAAATTTATTGAATGGAATAACATATATGAGTGTATATGTATATACATATATCTATTATATATATATATATATATATATATATATATATATATATATATATATATATACACATACATGTGTATATTATATGCAGAGAGAGAGAGAAAGAAAATGTTGGTTGAAATGCCCAAGGATCTGTGATTTCATAGGTGTGGGAATTCCTTCCACCAACATAGATCATGACCCATCTATAATTTATCTACTAAGGTAGAAAATTGCCCAAGGCTCAGAGAGGTTACCTGATATGTCCATGACTCCACAGTAACTGAGTGTCAGACGTAGGATTTGAACTAAGATCTTCTCTGCTTCAAGTACACCATACATCCACTACATGACACTGCTTCATTGTATATCAAAACAATGACCGGAACAAAGCAGTAGCTAAGGTATATTAAGCTATATCTACGTTTGCCATCAGAGGACCTGTGTTCAAATCCCAACACTACTCCTCTGTGATCTTGAGCAAATAATTCCTTCTTTCTGAACTTTCTGAACATCTATAAAAGTGAGTACTTGATGCTGGTGATCTCTAAGCTCTTTCCTAACTCCAAATCCTATAAAACTTGGAAATAGTGAATCTGCAAACTAAGCTACATATTAAGAAACTAAAACTCAATGGCATGAATTTATGTTGTGTGACCTGGCCAAAGAGATCTTAAAAAGAAAAGGGTATGCTTCCTTTCCCTCCAATTAATGACTTTTATTTATCCTTTTTTGGATATAATTGTTGACGTCACTGTCACTTCCCACCACTTTCCCCATCACCAATAAATCTCTTCCTTGTTAGAGAGAAAAATGAGGAGTCTTCTGGGATAGAAAACTGATTGTGTTGTAAAGACCTGAGCTCTAGCGAGGAAAATGCAGCTCTATATGTTAAATCTCCTATCGCTGAGCGTGGGGTAGATCAGTCACAATGGCAGCTGTGATCACGGATCCAAGGGGAATTTCTGCTTCTCAGTGACACTCTCATAGGAACACGGGCTTCTGGCCATACTCTCATACCAAGTTTAATTCAGTCCAACAAATGATTCTACTGTGTGCCAGGCCCTCTGCTCAGCACTGTGGGAGGCAAGAAGGGGTAAAGAGAGGTCTAAACCAGGATTTTTGTAACCTTCAGTCTGGCATTCTCTCCATACCTTGTTAATCTTGTAACAAAGGTCTTTGCTATCCTCAAGCTTGCATTCTACTGGGTGGTGGCAACATGTTTACAAATGAGTCCAGTGCCAAGAAAATTGAGGAGGCTAAGAACAACCAATGAAGGTGGAAGATGCTATGGAACTGGGGAAGGCTACATAGAAACTATGGTATCTAAGGTGAACCTTGAAGGAAGACAAGGATTCTGAGTGTATAGTTGAGTTGAAGCCAACCAAGGGATCAGGAGCATCTCACCTGTAACTTAATAGAAGTTAATTTTTCAGTTGTGCCACAAATCATCATCTCTAGGACATAGTTCAGAGGCAGGATTAATGAATACTGCATCTTTTCCTTCCCTGATGTCTATAAATACCTCTGGCCTCAATGTAGGAGGATACAGTGGATTTTGTTTGTTGACAGTTCAGTTGAAATGCCTTATAAAAGCACTATAGTGACTCATTAGCTCACTTTATATTTTTACCCTGCCCCTCCTGGGCCAGCCGTGTGTCTTCTATAGTCTGGAGAACTATGATGGTAGTTGACTGCCTGGTGGATATTATATTACACGTTAAACGTTGATACAGAATCTTTTGGGGGAACGAAGGGTACTTTATAAGCTGAATACAATAGTCCCTCTGGATCATAGTACAATGGAAAGAGCATTAGATTTGGGCTCATAGCATCTGGGCTTCAATCCTGCCTCTGTCTTTTATTACTTGAGTGATCCTTGGGCGAGTGAGTTAACCTCTCTGGACTCAGTTTCCTTATTCGGGGGGTTTGGACTAACAAGTCCCTTCTGGCACATACTCCTTTCTCCTGTGATCCTATGAGTTGGCAAAGTGTTACACCAAACTCTTGATCCATCCTCATTTCACACGTGGGTCAATCCAGGGGTCTAGAAGCAGGCTGAGGGTTTTATGAGAAGGAATAAGGTCTCTAGTGAGTGAATCTGATTGAGTTCTCAGAAATCTCAATAGGGAATGAATGACCTGAGAAGATGGGGGGCTTTGTGGGCTCTGACTGTGGCCTAGAGATTGTTAATTCAATCCCCTGGTTTTACAGATGAAGAAACTGAGGCCTGAAGAGTAACAGCAACTTCCCATGGTCACATAGCTAGTTAAGAGCAGAGTTGGAATCAAAATCCAGATTTGACTTCTCAGGTGCTACCCTAGGCTAAAGCAAGCCTTCACCTCACCTACCTCAGGAAGACAGTGGAATGCCTTTTGCATTAATCTCAACTTAAATCATGAAACTGGTCCCTTAAGGGTTCATCATATGTCTCTTTCAATGTTCCTTACTCAAGTGCCTGGATTTTGTTTGCGAGGTAATGCTTTTTGTTTTTCTTCGATGATTGTGATAGAAATACTTTGACCAAGGAAGGAAAATTTTTCATTGAAATTCCCCTAATCGCTTCCTCTCTTCCACCCCACCCCCAATCTTTCACTAAAATCTTTCCACTGACAGTTGTTCATTTTTAACAAAACCTTAACTTGTTACCTGAATGGCGGGTACTGTTTTCTACAAGAGATTCATTTTCAAGCTGAATAATTAGATGCTGTAATGGAAAAATCAAAATTGAGACTTCTATTTTTACACTTCAAATTAGAAGTAGGAAGCACTAAATCCATAGGGCTGTTGTTAGCTCCCAGATGCCTTTCACTGCTCATGTCATGCTCTACAGCATTACAGGAAGTGGGAGGGGCAGGGGTGTGTGTGTGTGTCCACATTCACTTGTGACTTTTTGTATTTCTGCAAGAAGAAAAAGAAAGCTCATTTTGGTTGAGCCCCAAGAAGGCAATTGACGTCGTTACTCTGGGAAAGCCATTTATCCAGAGGACGTTGCATATGACGGAAGAATCACCTAATGCTCACTGTCCTGGGCAGTCAGATGTAGTTGTGCAATAGGAAAACAACCACAGCCCAATTCTCTCCTGGCTCCTGCATCTCTTTGGCCCCAGTGGGAAAGACTCATATGTGAGAGGAGTAAAACCAGGTCTTTCATAAGCTACTAAAGTAACAACGTTCACCAGCATCTCTTCTGCATGACCAAACTTTTAAATGTAGCAATAGGAGCTTGTTTACTTATTTGTATATATGTTTAAGTAATAGAAGTAACAGGTTTTGTTATGTTCTTTGAAAAAAATAATCATAAAAATCCCGATTCCTAAAGAACATTGTTTTTATTTCTTTAGAAAAATGCATTTGAAAAAAAAATTTTTAAAGAAAAATGAATTTGTATTTTGAATAGTATTTTTAAAAATTATAGAAAGTAAAAACATCATTCTTATTAGTACCTTCTTTTCAGTCTCTTCTTTGGGGTGTTATGTGATATCTGAGGTCTACATCTTAGCTTTTCTGTTAGAAATCATGTTCAACAGTGCATAGGTGTTTCAGTCCAAGAATGATTTCAGCGGGCCCTATATAAGTTGGTCTACCTATCCCACCCATTTCTACTTGTTTCATCCAAAAAAAACTCCAACCCATTCATTCTTTCAACTAATATTATAAAGAAACACTAAAGAGATTTTTGTTCATTATCAATAAAAGCTGAGGGAAGCAGTATGGTGTACTAGAGATAAAAAAGATGTGGATTCATGTTCCACCTCTAAAACACGAAGAGTTTGTGACCCTTGGAAAATCACTTCACCTCATGATAATAATTATAATAATAATAGCATATATATATATTACTTTAAAGTTTACAAAGCACTTTATGTATTATATCATTTAAACTTCACATCCACTCTGAGGTAGTGTATCAGTAAGACAAGATTCACAATATCAGTGCTGACCATGAATATGCCTATATAGTTTAGAATGGCAAAATATAAGAGTCTCTCTGTATGGGAGGCAGAAGAAGTAAAGCATTTATTCAGAAAGTCCACTTCAATTTAACACCAAGGAAATTAAAACACAGTATCACAGCAAGGAGCCAAGCTATTCTGTAACCTTCCCCTCTGCTGGGGCCTTCCCAAAAACACTCACTCACAAATCCTAACTGTCTGCTGGCCTGCGTTCTGAGAGCTTGAAGTTCTCTCTCTTTCCGTCTCTTCCAGTTCTGTCTTCTCTGGCAGTTCTGTCTTCTTCAAAGTACTCTCTACTCTGAGCTTAATGGCTACCCTCAGGGTTTGTGTGTATATGTGTGTGTGTGTGTATATATATATATATATATATATATATGTATATATATATATATATATATATATATATATGTACACACACACACACACACACACACACACACCCTTCTTAGGGCCTGAGGGCTTCATACCTAATCAGCAAAAGGGTGTGAGCCTGGGGCTTAATACCTATTTAGCAAAAGGGTGTGGGCCTGGGGCTTTGTACCTATTCAGAAAGAAGAGTATGGGCCTTCCTAGGAACAAGCCTCCCTTAATCAAGCTTCCCTTAACTAGGTCCACCTGAGGCCTATTAAATGGGGGTGGGGGTGGGGAGATCTTCAATCATATTAAAACCATAGGTAGGTCCTATTTTTATCTCTTCTTCACAAATGAGAAACCTGAAGCGCAGAGATTTAAGTGTCATGACCAGAGTCATGCAGTTGATAGATATATGAGGGTAACATTCAAGCTGAGGTTATCCTGACTCCAATTCCTCTGCATCCACTTCCCTACCTAGGGCCCACTGAAAACTCTGTAAGACTATAAGTTTTAGAGAAGAGGCTGATCTGCATTAGGCTAGAGAAAGTTCCTCACTGGGGCCCCTATGCCAATGAAATAGTAGGTTTAATTTTAATCGGTAAAAAAAAAAAAACCAACTAATAACATAGACATTGATAAGCAATAATATACAATATTATTTAAACTTGTATCTAGGTGACCAAGTGGATAGATAGTGGCCTGGAATCAGGAAGACCTGAGTTCAAATTTGGCTTTAGACACAAGTCACTTAACCCTGTTTGCCTCAGTTTCCTCATCTGTAAAATGAGCTCATGGTGGAAATGGCAATCCACTTCACTATCTTTCCCAAGAAAACCCCAAATGGGATCACAGAGTTGGACGTGACTGAACAACAACAAATTAATACTACGAGATACTAATAGTGTAAGATGTCGATAGACTTCTTGGAGACTCTTTATAGATTTCCAGTAGTCTAAAACCTCACTCTGACAATGTCTAATGCTGTTTCAGACCAGAACATGATCATTACTGTAGCTGTTTGGGCACAGTTACTCAAAATAAAAGCATATGAGGCATTGATGACCCTTTGCAATAGCAATAGACTCCAGTGGGGACCGGGGTAGGGAGAGAATAAGCATTTATATGACACTTACTGTATGTCAAGCGCTGTGCTAATGCTTTTGACAAATATAATCTCACTTAATCCTTAAACAGCCCAGCAAGATAAGTGATATTATTGTATGTGTTTTATAGTTGAGGCAAATAAAGATTAAGTGACTTAGCCCAGGGTCACATACATAATAAGTGTCTGAGACTGGATTTGAACTCAAGTCTTGCAAACTCCAGGCCCAGAATTCTATCCGTTGTGTCACTGAAATGCTACGTATGACTTCCAAAGATGGAGATGACAACCTATCCTTGTCTCCCCATTCTGTCATTTTATCAACAAGTATTTACTAAGAACCTACCATGTTCCAGGCACTGGGGGCAAAAATGAAACAGTCCTGGTTCTCAAGGAACTTTCTTTAAAAAAAAAAAAAGCAACTTAAAAAAAAATTAATTTAGTTTTAGTTTTCAACTTTTACTTCCATAAGAATTTTAGTTCTAAATTTTCTCCCCCTCCCCAAGATGGTGTACAATCTGACATAGGCTCTGCATATACATTCATATTAAACATATTTTCACATTAGTCATGTTGTAAAGAGGAATTAGAACCAATGGAGGAACCATGATAAAGAAGAAACAAAACAAAAGAGCAAATAGTATGCTTCAATCGGCATTCAGACTCCATAGTTCTTTTTCTAGATATGGATAGCATTTTCCACTGTGAGCCTTTTGGAGTTGTCTCAGATCCTTGCATTGCTGAGAAGAGCTAAGTCTATCAAAGTTGGACAGTGCACAATGGTTCTGTTGCTATATACAATGTTCTCCTGGTTCAGCTCACTTCACTCAGCATTAGTTCATGTAAGTCCTTTCAAGGAACTTTCTTTAAGAGAAAAACCGCATGACAATTATCGGTATCTACAAAATATGTACGAATATACCAAAGACAGCGCGGCATTGTGGATGGGGCTATGGCCTCAGTAAGAGTTTGAATCTTGGCTCTGATGCATCCTAGTGATCAGACCAGGATGTAGTCTTGAGCAAATATCTCAGGAAACTGTAACACTGCAAGCTGCAAAGAAGCTGCCAACCTGTTCTGATAGAGCATCCTTACCATGTATTCTGTTGTTAGCATCCTTACCATGTATTCTGTCTAACAACGAAATCACAACTCAAGGCAAGAAATGAAAAATATGAAGTAAATTGGAGGGGAAAAAGGTGGTAGTTACTGGAAGAATAAGGAAAGTTCTTATACCCAGGTGAACTTTGAAGGAAGCTAGGAATTCTAAGAGACCGAAGTGAGAAGGGATTGTATATCAGGCATAGAGGACAGTCTGGACAAAGAGATGAGGACAGGAGCCCATCTGGCTGGACTGATGAATGTATAGAGTAGAATATAATCAGCATGGAGCCAGTTTGTGAAGGGCCTTAAGTGCCAGAGAGGGGCATTTGGTTTTGATTCTAAATGTAATATGGAACTATTAGTGTTTATGAAGCTGCATGTCTGATTTTTTGTGACCGCATTTGGGGTTTTCTTGGAAAAGATATTGGAGTGGAGCCGTTTCCTTCTCCAGCTCATTGTACAGATGAGGAAACTCAGGCAAACAGGTGACTTGCCCAAGGTCACACACTTATTAGCTAATGAGTTTTTAAGGCCAGATTTGAACTCAGGAAGACGAGTTTTCTGACTCCAGATCCAGCATTCTATCCACTGCACCACCTAGCTGCCCCAATCTATCAACATTCATAATGTAAAAACAAAGCACATTAATAAAACTTTTTTTAAAATCTGCATAGTGGAGGGGAACATCAACACTGCGGAGATATCAGAACCATTTCAATATTTAGTTGTTCATGTTATAATAACATGAGTTTGGGGGATTATAATTCCAGCAACATCTTCTCAGCGTTGTTGTATCAAATGAGAGCATGTAATGTAATGAGCTTTGTAAACCTTAAAGGATTATGTAAATATAAGCTGTTATTATGATACTAAATGGATGAATGGAAAGAATTGAATGATAACATGTCTGGCCACATACTAAAGAACTGTGCCTTCTGTCCTTAACACAAAGATGAAAGGTTGGTCACTTGTTAGGTAATTGACGAGTTGTAGAACGCCGGGATCTCCAGCTAAAGAGGAACTTCTTTTCTATTCTATATTCTCATAACAAAAATAACAAAAACTTCTAACCTTTGTGCCCCTTTAAAGCAAATTGTTTCCCTAATGTGTATAAGTCTACTGAGCACCTGTAAGTTTTAAAAAGCCTCTTTGGAGAATGTACTCCCAGGTGAGTGGAGTACCTTCCAAGAAGCCCTCCTTTTGGTAGTACAGAAAGTTACAGACACCAACAGACGTGTTTGCCTGGTTTGTTTGTACTGTTTTCCTTTGTTACAAGAAAGGGTTTATGGGATCGGCGGGAGGGAGGGAAAGAAAGAAGCATTATATCCCATAATGATTGTGATGTGTTTTTTTTTTTAAAAAAGGCAAAATAAAATTATTTTTAAAAAATACCTCTTGGGATGGATAGTCATATGTCTGACCTCAGGGCACCTTGTTAAGTTTTAGTCACATTACTCATTTGTTAATGGTTGGAGCAATCCCAGTTTTATGGATTCCTTTGCTTTTCAATTTTTCCAAGGGCATCTGGATGATGATGGGTTACCACATGGCCTCTGCACAGTCACCTACTCCTCCACAGACAGATTCGAGGGGCACTTTGTCCATGGAGAAAAGAATGGACGGGGAAAGTTTTTCTTCTTTGATGGAAGGTAGCATTTGACAATTTGTGTTCATGCATCTTTTTTTTGGAGAATTTGTCTCCGTGTTGATTTTGATGTTGGTCTCATAACTGATTTCCCCTCACCCTAATTTGTACCTCCAGTTAAGGGATCTCTCTTTTTTTCTTATCATTTCGCTTTGCTTACCTTTACTGCATGAGGGGATAGTGAGCAAGCAGCTTCTTATTCCTTGTGAATGTGGGTGATGGTGTGAATGACAGGGAGAACTCTATTCGCAATAAGCAAGAGGAAGCTACTTTGACCCTGCCTCATAGAAGGAGGTGACCAGTCTCCTACAACACATAAGTTTTGAGAGAAATTATTATTTTTCATGTTAATAGCCGATTGTTAAAATTGAGGAGACCTCAGCTTTTTTTCCCTGTCCTATTTCCTCGCCCAATCTCTTGAGGACAGAGCTAATGGAAGATAGGATTAACATTCTCCACATTCTTGGTATTGCTACTCCACCCAACTAGCTCAGGCTTGGATGGGGGATATAAATTCTCTCAGTAGATTGCCCAAGGCTGGGGATAATTTAGAAGTAAAAGACATAATCACAGTTCATTAGAATAGGTCCAGCCCCTCATTGTAATATTCATTCTCTCATTAATTGTTAACCAATCAGAGTTGATTGCCACCCTCTGGAACACCCCTCTTCCCAGGGCATATAAACCGGAAGCCTGCCACCGTGATTGTCTTTGGTATTCAAGAGTACTACTGACCTTTTATTTAAAATGCTAGCATTATTAATAAAATAACTAATTACCCAGAAATTATGTTTCTTGAACTTTTTAAACATCACAATTAGAACTTCAAGGAATTGTGCCCATGGCTTTTCCCTGTAGTCAGAGAGACTGAGAATTAGGGGTTAATACTTAAATGGGTTGGGCCAGCTAGGTGGTGCAGAGGATAGAGCGTCCGGCCCTGGAGTCAGGAGGACCTGAGTTCAAATGTGACTTCAGACACTGGACTCTTACTAGTTGTGTGACCCTGGGTAAGTCATTTAACTCTGATTGCCTTGCCAAAGAAAATACTTAAATGAGTTAAACTAGTGTTAGTTATAGGACACAGCATAGCTTATAAGTCTTAAGTTTGGGGGAGGAGGGCAACCTCCTAAACTTTGATCCATTCTAAAAGAATAAGGTAGAGAAAATCCTAGGGCTCTTAGCCAGAGATAAAGTCTCTATTTGTGGATGACAGGGACTGGATACCTGTCATTTAGTATCAGTAAACTAAAATTCTTTTGCTACAGACACAGCGGGGCTGCCATGGACTGCTGTGCGCACAGTATTCTGTAATATTCATTCAATCACTTGAGAAATATAAACAGGTTGATTTCAAAGAAGTTTTTTCTTGTGCATGGGATCCTTAATTATTCATGGAGATGGTAAGAGGTTAAAAGAGCATACATAATCAAAATCTATCTCTAAGTTATAACTTTATAAACACATTGCCTCTAATCTGTCCTTCTAACCCTCTCCCCCTCTGAGGCTTTTTATGATTCCAATCAGGTAGATTCAACAGACATTTATTAAGCACCTACTAATTTGAAGATACTTGGGAAGAAGACAAAAAAATCAAAATTCTTTCTGTCCTCGAGAAGCTTATATTCTTTTAGGGAGACTGTAACATGTAGAGAAGTAAGCAAATATCAATTAGGCACAGAGTAATTTCAAGAAGGAGAGCTACAAACAAAGAGCAAAGCAGCTGGTTTTCATTTTTGTTCCATTCTTTACCCTTGAAGAATTTTCCCTGGCAGAGATGCTGAAGAGCAGGGACGTAATCGCCAGGCAATAACGTGGAGAGGGAGAAAGCAAAGACCCTGATTGATCCTTCAACAAATAGTTTCACATCGATTTCTATGGATGGTCTTGATTGGGCTGGGCTCCCTCTTGACTTCCCAAATTGTTGGGCTTATCATGGAAACATCAGCTCTTTCTTGAAGAATAAAGGTTAAATTTCACCTAGTGAGTCCTCTGCAGGATGGGATAGTATTTTGAATAAGCCAGTGCCCTCTTGTCCAAAATAGCAAGATATTTTAGATGAAAGAAAGGGAAAAAAGAAGCTGTAAACTGGCTAAGGACCCATCCAGGGGGGTTGTTCCCCCGACCGCAACACGGCTGTCCCTTAATGGCAATTAGATAGAGAAATTGGAAGACAAAAGGAAGTCTTGTTTCTTGTAGCAAGTGGTAGTAATGTTTCAGGAGGGAGGGAGGGCAAGAAGGAGGATCACTCCAGTGAAAAGCAGGGCAGCTCAGTTTCATTTTCTTGCTCCTCACTAGATTTTTAGAGACAAACTACCTGGGTGAGTCCAAGGAAACTGTATTTTTTTTTTCTTACTAAATATAACTTTAACTTGAACCAAGTACTTTCTCTTCCTCTTCCTTCCCACATTAGACAACGTGGACAACAGCACATTTCCCATTTGCCACCAAATATGCCCTTGGGCTTACTGGCCACATGCTCAAAAACTGTGAGTAGGTCCTGAGCAGAACTTGTGGAACCTTGTTCAGTCATTTCAGTCATGAATGACTCTTCGGTGACTCCAATTGAGATTTTCTTGGCAAAGATACTGGAGGGGTTTGCCATTTCCTTCTCCAGCTCATTTTACAGATGAGGAAACTGAGGCAAACAGGGTTAAATGACTTGCCCAGAGTCACACAGTATCTAAAACCAGATTTGAACTCGGGTCTTCTTGACTCCAGGCCCAGGGGAGAGAGAGAGAACGAGGGTGAAAAACAGAGACAGAGACAAAAACAGAGCCACACACACAGATACTCAGAGAAAGAGAAAGAGAAAGAAAAATTAGTGGACATAGCATGGATGAAGATCCAGCAGAGAAGACTGAGGATTGCTCAGACAGGAGAACTAAGAAAGAGCAGTGTCAGAGACACACAAACAGGAGAGATAATTCAGGAAGAGAAGGTAACCCACATTGACAAATACTGCAGCCAGGTCAAGAAGGTTGAGAAAAGGACTAGATTTGATAAGGAAGAGATCGTTGGTAATCTTGGAACTCTCTCACTTAAATGAGAACATAATCCAGAGGATGTTTATGTTTTTTTTAGGGAGTTTAGCCTAGAAGGAGAGAAAAGACAGGGTTATAGTAGATGGGTTTTATTGACTCTAGTGAGGGTTGATGGGGGAGACCAGGAGTGTTTTTTGTAGGTTACCAAAAAGGACCCAAATAGAGATGTACTAATATTTTTTTGAGGGGGGAAGGCAGGGCAATTGGGGTTAAGTGACTTGCCCAAGGTCACACAACTAGTAAGTGTGTCAAGTGTCTGAGGTCAGATTTGAACTCAGGGCCTCCCGACTCCAGGACCCATGCGCTACTCACTTTGCCACCTAGCTGCCCCAACTAATATTGAAGATTAGAGAGTGAGGAAAAAACACCACACATCCAGGGTTAAGGAATGTAGTGGTCGCTACGTGCTAGGTGTACCCAGAGTCAGAAATAGGGCAAGGCAACTAGGTTTTTGTTCCTGGGTGCCAAAATGGGAAGGAACTTCTTCCTTACAGTGGTCCGTCAGGCTATATATATTAAGACCCTCTTCTGTCCTTGCCCTATGCATTATCACTACTTGTTATATGCTCAGGTCTTACCCCTCTCTCCGTTGCCTTAACCCATCTGAATTCTCCAGGGCATGATCCACTCCCTTGCCTGATGCCACTATGTCAAATTGGGTGGGCTAAATGATTTCCTCAACTGAATTTTCTTTGTATACCAGAATACCTAATTATAAGCCTGTGTAGCCAAGTTCTGAGAATTCACACCAAAGTACTGGCCATAGTTATTATGGAGTGCAAGCTGGAAGGTCTCTGATTATTTACCTCTCGTGTAGTCATAGACCCTCCTACAGAATCAGAGAGTTAGAATGGATGTCAAGAGATTGTATGTCCTAAGTTAGGACTAATGGCCAATGACCTTAAAATGAGGAAAGAAAAAATAAGACCAATATTCTTGTGCTTGAAGGATTCAACTACAAAAGACAGCCCTGAAAGGGTCATTATCATCTTTAGGTCATTGATTTTGAGCTGGAAGAGACCTTAGTGAACAACTAAACCCACACCTTCATTTTACAGATGAGAAAGTTTGGGCCCAGAGAGGCCCAAGGTCAGACATCTAGTAAGTCGTTAGCCTCGGTCTTCTGATGACATTTCCAAGTGTTCTTTCATCTCTAACATGTAGCCTGCCAGTTTATGAAGTTTCTGCTAAACAGATTCTTTGTAGGAATTATTAACCAGGCAGATCTCATCAGGAAGGGGAGTTTAGTTGGGGAATTATGAAGGCCAGAGGAGAAGGTTAGATTAGAAGATATTATATTCCTTCCAGGTCTAAAATGCCACAAATCTTTTCATCACATTAAGAAAAGAGAACTTAAGCTGACTCTGCAATAAACAAGGATTTACTTAGATTTGGTCCAAAGTGTGTGTATCTTCCCCTGCCCCACTCCATTGTTGGGAGCTAACAGGGAGTCTCAGACCTGTATCAGGTAGTCACTTACCTTGGAACTTATCCCAGCAGACGGTACCACCTGAAAACAACTCCTCAAATGGTTTAGCTAAATATGAGGATGGAAGAGACTAGATTAATAAAAGGACCTGGGGCCCTTAGGGTTACTGTCCAAACTTTGAGGGTTTATGTCAGAAAGACTATCATGCCTTCCTCTAACATGGTTGGCTGCCTTATGCTCCCCTTCACTAGGTGTCTCACGTGGTAGAAGACTTTAAAGCAGGGATTCTTAAACTGGAATCTGGGAACTTTTTTAAAAAATTTGATAACTGTATTCCAATACAGTTGAATTCCTTTTGGCACAACGACTACCTGGGGTACCTCCATCATAGGTGATCAGTGTAGGTGCCAAAGTCCTGTTACACTTTGTAATATTATGTATTTTATTCTATGCGTTTAAAAACATTCTTCTGAAAAGGGGTCCGTAGGCTTCAACAGACTACCAGAGGGGTCCAGGATAAACAAAAAGGTTATGAACCTCTCCCTAGGGGAGGTTGGATGTCCACATGTTGGGGATATGTCACAATAGGATATTGCTAAGACTAGGTGGCCCCCAAGGACCCTTCTACTAAGATTCTGGGATTTTATGAAAGTCAGGATAAGGATCTAAATTACCTTGGGGCTTTGATCTAAAAATCTTACCTCAATAAGACAGAAACAAGCACTTTGAAATGAAGGTAAAAAAACAAAATAAAACAACAGTTTGAGATTAGTCTGTGCTGCTGAGTGCCAAAACATTAGTTTATTTCCTGGTGATTTTTTTTTTTTGGTACCATTGGGTGGATCCATATTTTTAAAATTAGAAGGAGAGAGCCAGCATAGCATAGTGGATAGAGCGGCTTTGGAAGCCTGAAGATCGGGGTACTAGTTCTGCCTATCCCATATTCTCTGTGTGACCCTGGCCTTCACCTCCCAGTGGCCCCCAAGCAACTTGCTAAAACTCTAAGTTGTGGAACAATCTAAATTACTTTGACAGAGGAATTTTCCTCACCGAGAGTTTGGCTTCAAAATAAAACAAATGTAGAAGAACTACTGGGAAGCAGTGGGGGAAAGAGGATATAGAAATGTCGCTATTTTTGTTATATATTCATAAAAATCCCTTCCTTGGTCTGATGGCTTTGGGTGAAGGGTTACACCCTTGAATTGGAAGGAAGGGAGGAGAAATCCCATTATGTATTCTGATAACTTGGGAAGGCAAAATTTTTCTTTAAGTGGTGTGTGATTTAATGGTAGAATTTAATAGCAGGAATTTCCTCCACAAGGATTTCTGGAAGAAGAAATAGCTCTATTGAATTTTTAACTGGATGAATTCCTGGAAACCAGTAGAGAGTCTTGAAAAGTCTTAATTGTATAGATTCAAAGCAAGCAGTTAGATGAGAGCCCGAGGGACACCTTGGAATAGTGGATAGAGAGAGGGCCAGACTTGGAACTGGGAAGACATGGGTTCCATAACCTCTGTTACATATTGGTTGTGGGATCTCAGACCAGTCACTTATTTCTTCTTGCCTCAGGCCATTTACTAAGATTGTAAACTACCTCAAGTTGTCTAAATTGTGGGAGTTGGGTGGGATAGATTAAGATTACTGTACTAATGAATTCACACTTCTAGACTAAAAATAAAGGCAAATTTAAATAAAGATCTCCAGAATTTAGTTCTGCAAAATCAGAATATTCATTACTTATTAAGTTGCCCTGCCTCCATTTCAGAATGCTTTCTGTTGTGTTCTTGTGGGATCATAGGTTTAGAGCTACACTTGTCCTTAGTCATCATCTATTCTCTCTGTATTGTTCAGTCATTTTGGTCCTGTTGGTTGTATCTGACTCTTCATAACCCCATTTGGGGTTTTCTTGGCAAAGACACGAGTGGTTCACCATTTCCTTCTCTAGCTCATTTTACAGATGAGGAAAATGAAGCCAACAGGGTTAAGTGACTTTCCCAGGGTTATACAGCTAGTAAGTGTCTGAGGCTGGATTTGAACTCAGGAATTTAAGTCCCAGGCCTGGCACCTAGTTGCCTCTTATTTTGAAGATGAGGTCCTAAGCCATAAAATGACTTGCCCCAAGTTACACAATCCAATTCAGATCAATAAGCATTTACAAAAGCTTAAAAAGAGAGACAGTAAGGGCAGCTAGGTGGTGCAGTGGGTAGAGCACCGGCCCTGGAGTCAGGAGGACCTGAGTTCAAATGTGGCCTCAGACACTTGACACACTTCCTAGCTGTGTGACCTTGGGCAAGTCACTTAACCCCAATTGCCCTGTCTTCCGCCTCCAAGAAGAGAGAGAGAGAGAGAGAGAGACAGTGGGCTACATCCAAAGAAAGTTAAGCTTATTAAATCCTATGACCCAATGAGGACTATCAATAGACAAACCAAGGCACTGTCAACCAGCAGATTAATTATTAGAAACTTGAGGGAAAGTCACAGCCTTTGTGCTTTGCTGTATTGGATTGTCTTACAAATAAAGTGAAGTTCTGGATAGGACTATTTCCTTAGATAATAACCTCTTTTTTTCTCTGCCACCCCTTTTGTGCTCTACCCAAGGAAATTAAAAACATTATCCTAAGGCCAGGCAATACTGATCTTCTTATAATCCATTTTCTTCTGTGTAATCCTAAATTAAAATCCCTCCTTTGATATCAGTGTTTACAGACAGGGAGGAAGCATATGGTGAGATTAATGATAACAACTTATTTTATATAGTATTTCCAGGTTTATTGAGTGCTTTCCATAGGTTAGTTCATTGGACAATGTCCTATAAGTACCCAGTCTTTTTTCTCTGTTTTACATAAGAAGAAACTAAGGCTTTGAGAGTTTAAGCTAACAAGGATAATCATAGCATCCCCCTCCTGGGGATTTTGGAAGGCTAAAATAAGGTAACATATGGAAAATGCTTTGAGACCCTTACAGCACTCTGAGTGCTAGCTGTCATTATCAGTGACTAGTGGGTGTCAGAGGCAGCATATGAACCGCAGTCTCTCCTGACCCTGCAGCTCAGCACTCTTACCACTGCACCATCCAGATGTTTATGGAATTTAACAGCAGCTAGGGAAGGGCCTGTCTGACATAGACCAGGAGTTTGACACTGGTTCCAAATCCATTTATTTAAAGGCAGGCAAACTTCAACTCTGGGCTTCCCTGCCTGTAAAACTTATCCCAGTGGGGTATTGCGGAAATGAATCAGAAGTCAAAACACTTTAGGAGCCATAGTTCTCCTTACTCTGAGTTCAAATTGCAGGTGTTGATTTTTATATAAGGATATTTTGACCAAAATTTTGTGCAAACAAAAATAATTTGGTAACTTTTTGATCAAATCTAATATGATGATGAGATGGTTGAAAGGTGGTATAGAGAGTCAAGAAGACCTGCCAGAGCTTAAATTCTCCCTCAGTGAGAGCCTGAGCAAGTAACTTAACTTATTTCTCTGTGTCTCAGTTTCCTGATCTATAAAATGATCCACTTAATGGCCTCATAAGAAGGTCTCTTCCAGCTCTAAACCTATGATTCTGTGATAAGATATGGGCTAACCTTGCACTTGTATTTTTGTTTGTTTTTGGAAGGGGGAAGGCAGAGCAATTGGGGTTAAGTGACTTGCCCAAGGTCATACAGCTAGTAAGTGTCTGAGGCTGGATTTGAACTCAGGTCCTCCTGACTCCAGGGCCAGTGCTCTACTCACTGTGCCACCTAGCTGCCCCTGCACTTATATTTTTGGAGATTTCCCATGATATTTAGCCTGAAGATCATCTAGGGATCTGGAAATATTTTATTTATTTTTGAGTCTTTATATTAATTTTTTAATACTAGTACATTTTTCTAAGCATTATCTGGCACTTTACCAACTTGAAGTGTTCCCCTTTCCACCATTGCCCAAACTATTGTTTTTTCTCGAAGTTACATTGGTTATCTTACTTGTTCAGAGCAAGAGGGTGCCTTCTAGTGTATTACACAGGTAAAATTAGTGGGAGTGAATATCCTCCTAAGCCAGGGGTGGGGAACCTGCAGCCTCAAGGCCACGTATGGCTCTCTAGGTCCTCAAGTGCGGCCCTCTGACTGAATCCAAACTGCACAGAACAAATCCCCTTAATAAAAAGATTTGTTCTATACAACTTGGACTCAGTCAAAAGACCACACCTAAGGACCTGGAAGGCGACATGTGGTCTCTAAGCCACAGGTTCCCCACCCCTGTAGACCTAAGCATGCACTTTTGGTGATGCATTAAGGTGCATTAACAAGAACACTAGATTTGGAGATCAAGGACCAAGTTCAGATCATGGTTCTTCCACAACCTGTGTAATTTCCAGGAAGTCAAGTCCCTTAACTTTTCCAAGCCTTATTTCCTCATCTATAAAATTCGTATGTAAGGACCTTTCTAGCTCTAAATCTATGATCCTTCTGCCAGGCAGAGACAGCCATCGGAGAGAATTGAGTTCTCCATCTTCCAAGAAATAGCTATAAAAGTTTTCTCGTTTTACTCTGGGGTTTTGTGTTATATTCAGCTATTTTGGGCCTTACATCTTGTAAGGTATCAATGACTGACTTACTCAAAAGGAGAGGAAGTGCTTTATGTGACGAGCATAGAACTATCTATGTGGGGGCTGGAAAGACTCTTAACAACCATGTAGCTCAAGCTTCCACATAATGTAGAAGTCTTTTCCATGTTGTCCCTAATAGTCATTCAACCTCTGCTATGATCGAGTCAAAAGAAATATATCTTCTTATATTTAACATCTGATGAAAGCAGGAAGGAGCTTTTATGTAGAGACAGAAGTCAGTGAGTCTCCTCTTGTTTTCATTTTTACTTCAAATTGCTGGCTGAACTTGGGATAAATTAAAAGAATGGTAGGGTTAATTCTTCTACAGCTTTTTGTTTGACTAGTAAAATCCATTGCCTCTATTTGGGTAGATTAACTGGATTTTCAGAAGGCTCAGCACACAAAAGTTAACATTCTAAGAAAATGATGGTCCTCATTGTTAGAAGAGCTTTCATTAAGCAAGATTTCAGAATGAGCAGGTGTGTGAAGATGTCAGACATGGGCCTCCAGATGCCGTATCCAAGGTTTAGTTATTTTATGAAGGCCAGTTTTTACAAAGTCATACATCCCCTGATAAAAGTTCAAAGAAAAATCTCAACGTACAATACAAAAAAAATCTGCTTCTTAGTATTACCAGTACGTATAAAAGAATTCTGATGCTCCATTTTCCTGGCTGACGTGAAGCTTAATTTCACTTCAAATTTTCCAAGAAACATCTTGTCATCCTCAGAGATTGTTTGTTTGATTCAGTTCTTGGTGCTGGAAAATCTGATCATTCAAACCTCACGGTGGTCTCTTAGCATTCCAGGGACACTCTCGTGGGGTTTCAATTATCTAGCCCAATGATCTCAAACTCAAATTGAGGGGTTCCTTTAAGGTTATAGGACTCATCTAAACACTACTACTGCATAAATCTCTGTAAAGCAAAACAAAGGTTTGGATAAACAAAAGATTACATCATAACTTTATCGTATATTATGTTGTATATCTCAAGACATTATGTTATGCATCACCCCATTTCTACCTGAGAATCTTACTGGTACCTCAAAGTAAACAGATAAAATTGAATTTATTGTCTTCCCCCTCAACCCATCCCTTCTTCCAACTTCCCCATTTCTGTTGATGGTGGTAGGTGCTGTTAGTATCCCCATTTATAGATAGGGAAACTGAGGTAAAAGTGACTTGTCCAGGATCACACAGCTAGTAAATGTCTGAGGTCACATCTGAACTCAGGACTTTCTGACTCCAAGACCAGTACTCGGGTCTCCAAAGTTTAAAACTGCACCATGACTTTTGGGACTCTGTGTGTGTGTGTGTGTGTGTGTGTGTGTGTGTGTGTGTGTGTGTGTTTGTAGCTCCTAGTTGAAAACTTTCTTCACAACTGCACATCAAATAGCTGCTAAGATTCTAGTATTACAGATAGGGCTGGAAAAGACCTCAGAGGTGGTCTTATCCAATACCCTCATTTTATACGTAAGTACCCTGGAGCCTAGGGAAGGCTGCTGTATGTCACTTGCTCTAGGTCACATAGGTGGTAGGTGTCAGAGGCAAGATTTGAGTCTAGGTCTTCCTGGCTCCAAGATCTGCCTCTTGTGACATTGGTTGAAAGAGAATGTAGTCATCATTGGTGAAGCGGGGTGGGAAAAGCCATAGAACATTCTGTAGTTAGGTGAAAATGTGAGAATGATCCCAAGTTACCCCCAAAGGGCTCTGGGGATTGTTTGAAGAGTAATTTTAAATGTTACTGAAAATCCAAAGTGAAAAATACATGAAATTCATGCAACTTAGGGTCTAATTGTATAATCAGATGATTCTTGATGCCTCTTCCCCAAGAGACTTTTTTTTTCTTTTTTTGTGGAGAAGCCCCAGGGAAATTTCGTTAATGAGTGCTTCACAAATCCAGATTTATTGTCCCTCAGACAGAAGAGGAGCTCTGTGAAAGAAGCCAGGCCTTTCACTGAGAGTGAAAACAATCCTGAAAGGGGAATTTTCACATACTTGAGCGTACAAATAGTAAGGAGAGGCCTGGCACTGGTCCGGCTGCTATTGAATCTATGTGTTAGTGCCAGGTTAAGGACTTACTTACCTGGGCCCCCCTCTAGGCCCAGTCCTCACCTGTAAAATGAAGGGGTTGGATCAGATGGCCTCCAAGGTCCCTTCCTGCCCTAAATCTGTGACCTTTTGCTCTGGGCATTCTCTCTGGCTGCCCCCCCACCATGCCAGGAACCCTCTCCTCCTCCTCTCCTACTACTGACCTCCCTGGCTTCCCTTAAAGTTCCACCTTCTACAGGAAACCTTCCCTAACCCCCCTTAATGCCAGTGCCTTCCCTCTGATAATTATTTCCTGTTTATCTTGTATATACCTTGCTTTGTGTATATTTGTTTACATGTAGTCTCCCTCATTAGACTGTAAGTTCCTCAAGGGTAGGTCTTTATGCTTGGCTATTGCCTCTTCTTGTATCCCCAATGCTTAGCACAGTGCCTGGCACATAGTGGGCACCTAAATGTTGATCATTGATTAGTATAAGTCATTCTTGTCTCTTCATTAATGCTACACCTTTACAAAGGTAACACTTGTTTTTGTTTTTGTTTTTTTGTAACCTACTTGTTTTTGGGTTTTTTGTAACCTAGTAACACACTCTGTTCAAGCAATCGGCAATCATTTATTAAGCCCTACAAAAAAAAAAAGGCAAAAACCTGGTCCCTGCCCTGAAGAAGCTTAGATTCTAGTGGGAAGAGATAGCCTGCAAACAACCATGTACACACAAGATATAGACAGTGTAAATGGGAGGTAATCTCAGTTGAGGAGAGGGGAGGGACTGGGAAAGTCTTCTTGTGGAAGGGAGCTGGGGGTAGAAGGGAGGAAGGAGAACATTCCAGGCATGAGGGACAGAGAGTGAAAAGGCACAGATTGGGGAGGAGTGTGGCAGACAAGGAAGCAAAAGTAGGCCAATGTAGCTGGATCAAAGTATAAGAAGACTGGAAAGCTAGGAAGGGGCTGGTGGGTGGATGGCTTTCAAAGCTAATCAGAGAATTTTATGATTGATTCTGGGGAATAATAAGGAGCGACTAGAGGTTATTGGTTGGGGGGGGTGGTGACAGGGTCACACTTTCACTTTAGGAAGATTACTTTGGCAGATGAGTGGAGAATGGACTGGAGTGGGGAGAGACTTGAGGAAGATAGATCAATCAGAAATAATGAAGGATAAAATAAAGGGGGTGGGGTGAGGGTGAAGATGGGGGAGTAGACTAATGGAAGGGAGATCAATCAGAAATAAGGAAGGACAAAATAAAGGGAGGTGGGGTGAGGGTGAAGATGGGGGGGGGGTGGACTAATTGTCCTCTAAAGGACCTTTCCAACTCCAAATCTTTGATCCTCTTCGGATGTTTCCCTAAGAATATTTTGCAGTTCTAAAATGCATAGCTTTTGTTCATTCAAACTGGCCTTCCCCACAATTAATCCAAGTCACTGAAGATTTACTGGATTGTATAGGGATGAGAATTTTTTTTTTTAGTAAACTGATTTAAAGGGAACATTTTCTGCCTTTTTTAGAGACAAGTACATACTAAGAATTTCTTCTGGGACCTTATACTTCTGTGCTCTGACTTTCTGGAGTCTGGGTGTGTTTGTGAATGAAATAGTATATTTAAAAGTGCTTTGCAAATCATAATGCTCTATACACATGTGAGCCATTATTATTAGCAAAGTGATAAGGGAGAAAAATGCTGTGAAATCAGTATGGTAGTCATCGGTAAACTTTCTCCTATCCTGGAGCAATGACTTTCACACTCTTTCCTTCTGATTCAGCCTGGGCTAGGGCAATGTTCTTTATCCCTCTCCTTGCTCCCCTGCCACACACACACCCCTCCATCCCTGCTCCCACTTGTGTTGACAAGTGATGCTCACATTCCATGACAAATCTCTCCTAGAATCGGAGAACTCAAGAATTATTCATTCATGCCCAAACCAGAAATCTGGACATTTTCCCATGGTGAATATCTATATTACACGAGACCATCTGTAATACATTATGGACAGCATTTGAATGAGAGTCAGGGGCTATCCATGGACTCTGGACCATACTTTGGAAGACATCATTCTTGAGGAGGAGTGGTAGGGAAGTGCCGAGGGGATCCCTGCCCTGATGTTTCTACCTCAGCAATGGTGGGGAGGGGTATGGAATTTGACACTTGAAGTTTAGAGATGGTCTCAATTTTCCCCTGTCCCTTTCCCCTTCTCTTGATTTTACCCTAGAGGGAAAACACAAAAGACTGCAGCAGAAGCCAGGAGGTCAACAGTTAAGTCTAGCCCTCCATTTCTAATCTTAGTTATGTGATCAATTGTATCTTCCCTGATGACCTAGGAAAACTGTGGGGCCTGTTTTGAATTTAAGCATGCACACACACACACACACACACACACACACACACACACACAATTATTGAAGACACATACACATACACACAGAGAGAGGTATTGAAGAGTTGAGGCTGGAGTTAAGTTGATGCAGTGCTAATTTCTATAGAGGACTGAATCTGTTCTCTCTCCTTCTCTCTCTTCCTCAGCACACTGGAAGGGTATTATGTGGACGATGCCTTGCAGGGGCAGGGAGTGTACACGTATGAGGACGGAGGAGTCCTCAAAGGCACCTATGCAGATGGAGAGCTGAATGGACCAGCCCAGGAGTATGACTCAGATGGGAGACTGATCTTCAAGGGACAATATAAAGACAATATTCGGCACGGAATTTGCTGGATATATTACCCAGTAAGCCTTATGATTGTTAACTAAACTAAGAAATAATATGTTTTGATGTGATTTTTATAAATTTAATATTAACTAATAAACGAACCAATGTAATGTGATTCTACCACAGACTTCCAAATGTTTACTATCTAATACTTTTAATCTATATTTTAATATCAGCATATCAAGGTCTAACAATTTCATTGGTGTGGGAACTTCTTTTGCCTATTTTAGATCATAACTAATCAGTAAGGATCATAGAAGTTAAGTGATTTGCCTAGGTTCACACAGTTAGTAAGTGGCCAAGGTGGAATTCAAACCCAGGTCTTCCTGACTGGGCAGCTAGGTGACATAGTAGATTGAGCTCTGAGCCTGGAGGCAGGAGGACCAGAGTTCAACTCTGGCATCAGACCCTTACTGGCTGTATGACCCTGGGCAAGTCACTTAACCTCTGACTGCCAGTTTCCACAACTGTATAATAAAGAATTCTTAGCAAAGTGCCTGACTCCTGCATTCTCTCTACCTTATCAAAGTGCCTGTCTCACATACATATAATTTTAGGAAAAACTGTCTACCATAAGGCACCAGAATCATGACTGAAATCCAGTATTTTGTTTCCTCTGTCCCCTGTTGTATATGGGACATTTCTTGCCTAGATATTGAAAGGCTTTACTGATTGCAGAGCTTCATGAGGTCAAATACAAACTCCTCTCTGTGGCTTTTAAAGCCCTTCCCCAATGGCTCCTGGCCGCTTCTAAGAAGTGTAACAAGCGTTGATTCTTTCATTTCATAACTAATCTAATGGCCAAAACTAAATAGGCTTTTCATTCCCTTGCCTGGTTGGTTTTCTGGATTTACCTCTACTGGGGTGAGAAAGTGAGAGTGACACATTCTATTATTGTTACTGTCTCTGGTAGACCAGGAATAAGCCTGAGATTTTTCTTTTTCAAGTTGCCTCACTGTTAGTGCTTGGTTTCACAAGGTCCATCCTAGGTCTTATGTAAGGGCTGTGTGACAGTTGTGTGTTTCAAAGAATTAACATTCATTTGGCCTTCAGTGATTTGGGAGAATTTCTTGGCATTGCTTGAGATAGATTATTAGAGACAGTAATTCCAGGGTGTAGCCAAACCAGGCAAGAAATCACTGCTCTAAGCTGTCCTGTCTGGAATTTTCTGATACCTCAGCTGCATTCAGTAACTTTGCTGAAAGGCTTTCAAGTGAATAGATTTTGGAAAACATCTATCTTAAAAAGTTTATTTTGTCTAGAATTTGAATCTAAATAAAATCATGCTTTCATTTCATCTGAAGGCTGTTATTTCATGATTTTTTTTTTGATGAGAACATTCACTCAAGCACAAGTAATAAGATTGGCAGCCCCTCCTAAATCTATTTACATATCGCCATTCCTGTAAGTTTTACTTCCAGACCTGGAAATGGGGATAGAAGAAAATGACGTGTGAAAATAGCTTTGTTAAAAAAAAAAACGAGACTAAATAACCAAAATATTCACAGGGACCTGGAAAAATCCAGCCTCCTCAGGAAATAAGTAGCTTTCACTGCTGGCCAGACAGATGATAACAATTGACATTTACGTAGCGCTCTGTGATTATGAAATGCTTTATGCATATTATTTCATGCAATTCTCCCAACAACCTAGTGAGATAAGGTCGTATAAGTATTATTATTGTCATTCTGTAGCTAAGGTTCAAAGGAGTTGAGTAGTTTGCCTCCTTCTAGGAGTCACTGGAATCATGCTGAAATCCAATATTTTGTCTCCTCCGTCCACCTTTGTATAGGGGACATTCTTACCTAGGTATTGAAAGGCTTTACTGATTGCAGAGCCTCGTGAGGTCAAATACAGACTCCTCTGTGTGGCTTTTAAAACCCTTCCCCAATGGCTCCTGGCCACTTCTAGCATTTTATGCATTACTCTCTTCTCCACCCTCCACATTCTGTTTTTGTTTTTGGAAGGGGGAAGGCAGGGCAATTGGGGTTAAATGACTTGCCCAAAGTCACCCAGCTGGTAACCCCTCCTCATTCTAGCTAAACTGGCCTGCTGTTTCCCCACACACAATATTTTGCCTCTGATGTCCCTGTCTGTGCACTGGCCTTCCCCCAGGCCAAGAATGATCTCCCTCCTCACTGTTGCCTTCTAGAACCTCTCAGCTTCCTTCAGAACTCAGTTTTAGTACCTCCTTCTACTAAAAGAGCTTATCAAATTCCCTTAGTTGCTAATGCCCTCTCCTAGGAAGTTATTTTGTATTTTTACTGAATTTCTTCTTTCCTCTTCCCCAATCCTACCTCATAGAATATAAGCTCTTTAAAAGCAGGGACTGGATTGTTTGTTTGGGGGGTTGTTGGGTTGGGGAGGAGGGGAGAGATTGCTCTGTACCTAGCACAGTGCCTGGCACTTATTAGATGTTGAATAAATGTGTGGTGAACTCAGTGGGTTCAATCATAGGATTTAGAATGATTCCTTCATCTAATCCTATCTATATGTTCATTTTATAGATAGAAAAAACCTTGAGCCCCAGCATGATTAAATGAATTGCCAACAATTAGTCAGAAATAGGACTGAAATCCAAGTCTTCCGACTCTTTAGCCCAGTGTCCTTAGTGTAGGAGAGGTTTGCCAAAATCTCAGAAGACAGCTTTAATGATACAGCCCAAGTACTTCGGTCATGACTCATTGGGCTAATAGAGCTGATAAGATTCATTTTTTTTTAATTAAGCAAACATTTGTTTAATTCCAGAAGGGCCAGAATTTAAGACTACCCCAAGGGATCAAGCTATGTCCACTTATGTGGTGCATTTTTTTTATCCCTAAAGCAAAGAAAATAGAACTAATGGGATGAACATTTTTATTTAAAAGTAAAACTGTGTTTTTGCATCCAGTGGTACACCTGGTGGTTCTATTGCTAAAGCCAATTATGTGGAAGCTAAGTGCTTCAGGGTTACAAAGAAGAATAAGGCATACAGGACTCACCCTCATGATGCTTATTGTCTGCTAGGAGAAATAAGAAATGCACACAAATAACTTTTAATAATTTTGATGACAGTTCACATTTGCTCCACAGAGTTCTACTCTGATGCCTTATTATGGTGTAGAGATTAACCTGAAGTTTATGTCTATGGAGTGTAGACTCTGACAGATTCTAGGATATTGGAAAAGGTCTGAGTTTGCTCTCCGAAGATCAGTTTTGTTCTAAGTACAGAGAGGGTCACTACCCCTAGGTCATTTGGAGATGAATTCTTTGGAATGAAGAAAAGTACAAAACGGCCTCTGTCCCACATGGCCCCCTTCCTTTTCTTCAGTGATAGTGACAAAGTGGTGGAAAAGGGGGCAGAGAATGCTAAAAATAACACTTTTTAGTTAGTTTATAAACTTCATGTGGGGTGGCTAGGTGGCACAGTGGATAGAGGGCCAGGCCTGGAGTCAGGAAGACTCATCTTCATGAGTTCAAATCTGGCCTCAGACACTAGTTGTGTGACCCTGGGTGAGTCATTTAACCCTGTTTGCCTCAGTTCCTCATCTGTCAAATGAGCTGAGAAGGAAATGGCAAAGACATTCCAGGATCTTTGCAAAAAAAAAAAAACAAAAACTTAAATGGGGTCACGAAGAGTTGGACACGACTGAAACAGCTGAACAATAACAGACTTTAACTTGGCTCCTGATACTCCAAATGTGAGATCCCTGGCCTGTGACCAGTGAGTGAACAGAACACTTACAGAACCCAATCAAACCAGTCTTGACATTCTTATTATAAATGAAACCCGAAGGAAGTTGCAGCCACATGGGAAGGTGGTTCACAGGTTTTCCTTTGAGAGGCAAATAAAGGAATGGGCAGCTTTTGGTTTATCATATATCTGAAGGTAACAAGAAGCACCATCACATGAGACATTTGGTCATCTCATTTTCCAGCCCTCGTGATAAGTATTTGCAAAAGGACCATTGTGAAAATAGTTGCAGTTTGTGCATTAACATCTCTTACCGAGGATGGAGATGTAGAGAAATTCTAGGAAGAACTCGATAATGCCCTCCAAACTAAATTAGCCTAGGAGGATCCTATTGAAAGCATCATAGATGTAGAGCTGGAAGGGACCCCAGAGGCCATTTAATACAATCACCCTTACATTTAGCTGCAATTTCCTGCTAATTTCATTTGTAACAAGAATGTCAAGATTGATTTGATTTGGTTCCTGCAGCGCTTGCTCCATTCATTCACCATTCATTGGACAGGGATCTCACATTTGGAATATCGACAACCAAATTACAGTTTTTAGATAGTCTATAAATTTTACCATTCTTAGCTCCGTCTGCCCCCTTTTCCACCTCTCTGTCACCATCACTGCAGAAGCAGAAGGGAGTCATGTGGGTCTGGGACCGTCTTGTATTTTTCTTCATGTCATGGTTGCTATGGTTAAAGACTGAAATTTTTAGATAAATAAACTGAGGTCCGCAAAGGATAAGTGACTTGTACAGGGTCACATAGGGAAAGGTGGAAGAGAGGTGGAATTTGAACCCAGAGCCAGTGCTCTTTCCACTGTACAATACTCAGTGACTTCAATGCAACGTTGAGACTAGGTGAGTATGGAAAGAAGTAGATGGCAAAGCACGGACCAGGAATAATGAATGAAAGAGCCCAAAGACTTGTAGCTTACCCAGAAGTCTCGAGCCTGAGCCTCACAGATATTTCAGGAAAAGAGCCAGCAGTCATTAGTCGGGATCAACACAGAACAATATCACAAAAAATGAAATCGATGTTTTAATAAATAAGGAACAAGTTCTTTTTGAGGTGACAGTCATTCCTCCATCAGATGTGTTTTCAGACTACCAATATGTTAGGGTAAAGAATACACGGCTGGAAAACAAATGAAAGTGAGAACGTCACCAGGTCCAACCAGAACAACTCAATCTCTATGTAGTCAAAACTATCGACAAAGAAGGATGGGCATGCACCAAATTCCATCCTGAAGTTTAGCTAATGTCTATATGTGTGTGTACATATGTACATATGTGTACATACACACAACTATATAAATGGACGCACATATATTACAGATAGAGAGATAACAGCTAGGTGGCACAGTGGATGAAACAAGGGGCCTGGAGTCAGAAAGACTTGGGTTCAAATTCATCCTTAGACACTAACTCGCTGTATGACACTGGGCAATTCATTCAGCCTCTGCCCCTCAGTTTCCTCATCTATGGAATGGAGGTAATAATCACACTAACCTCTCAGGACAGGCACTATATAAACGTCGTGAGGAGAAGAGCAAAAGAGTAAATAAAGTGCCTCAGCAGACCCTTGCTGAGGGAGGAGAGGCAGTAACCAAAAGCAACACTAATTTAGAATATATTTGTAAAATCTTATGAAGGAGGAAGATGGAAAATTATGCACAGTGTCATTTATTATGGATGGCTAGGTGGTTCAGTGGATAGAGCTCTGGGCTTGGAATCAGGAAGACTGTCTTTCTAATGAGTTCAAATCTAGCCTCTAGCTGTGTGACCTTGGGCGAATCACTTAACCCTGTTGGCCTTGATTTCTTCATCTGTCAAATGAGCTGGAGGAGGAAATGGCAAACTACTCCAGTATCTTTGCCAAGAAAACCCCGAATGGGGTCGTGAACAGTGGAACACGACTGAACAGCAAAATCACTTATCGTTAAAACAGAAGCAGGGGAAGGCAAAACCAGTGTAAAGAAAGGCTGGTAAGAACCTGAGCAAAGTTATCCTGAGGGCATTTAAGGATGAAAATTTTAAAGGAACAAAAAGAAGAAGAATGAAAAGTCAACAAAAGACATTCAGAAAAAATCTTTTCACAACCAAGGACAATAAAGCCCCTATACGTGTACTCCCACATCACCGATGTGTTTATTAAGAAGGTGAAAAGGGCATTAAAGATGGAAAGCAACTCTATTGGACCAAGGATACTTAAAGGAGATCCAAGCTGGACAGTGCTTTTTGTCCATCGGGTTTTCCTCAAGACGATGTGGTGCCATGGAATGAGTGCCGGATTTGGAGTTAGAGAACCTGGCTTCTCTCTCTTGGGTGTGACCTGAGACAAATCACTGAATCTCCTCTTAGGTAAAACAGAGGGTTAGAGTAACTGACTATTGACATTCCCTGACCGTTCTAAATTGATGATATGATGAACTTTGGAATTGTCATACAAATTTTTGGGGTTTTTTTTTGAGGGGGGGATAGTTTGGAAGCTATCAGGTTAAGTGACTTGCCCAGGGCCACACAGCTTAGTGAGTGTCTGAGGCCATATTTGAACTCAAGTCCTCCTGACTTCAGGGATGATGCTCTATCCACTGCATCATCTACTTGCCCCCAAGTTTTAGGTTTATTTTTAATAAAGAAAAAATCAAAACTTTCCATTTCCCTTCACAAAAACAGAAACTTCTAGACACCATCCAACTAGACAAATGCATAATAAACAGGAAGCAGGTGAAAGTTTAAAACAAAAGATGTCCAGAACATGAGCGGATTTCTCTTTAAAAACCGCATTAATGACATTCATTCGTAGAGACTCTGTCTAAGGATCCTGAGTGCTTTACCGACCCTTGTCTCAGTAATCCTCACCGCTCTCCTGGAAGGGAGGCAGCGCTGAAGGTGTTATTATCCCTTTTTGTACTGTGCTAATGTTTTTAGTGTAATTAGGAATAAGCTAGCAGGGAAGAAAAAGCATAAAAGATGTTTCTGATGCATTTCCAGAACATAAAAAGTATTTCATTCCAAGGAAGCGTTGTTTTTCTAGAGTACTTGAAAACCTCTCGGTTTGAATGGTGCAGAACAGAAAATACAGACCTTTTTGTTTCTTCCTGCTGCTTTTCTATCACGGGCCCTAGTGGGAATACTCAGAAGTGACCCCGTGCTACTTGACAGAAAGAACTTCAGGCATCAGAACCTTTGAGTTGGGGGAAATAACCAAGTTTTTGGAAGATGACATGACAGAACTATGGTTTATATCAAAACCTCAAAGACCTTCTTTTATGTATTCCTGCAGTTCTTCGTTACACTAAAAATATCACTCTAAGAGCTTTATAGATTAAATCACACGCACAATATAGACACCTGTGACCCAGATTGCTCATTATTTTTTAGCTCCTCAATTCAACTGGGACATCACCTCTTATATATGTGTACTTACTTGAGGGAGTATAGGGAAGTAACCTGTGCCCCAGATCCTTCCCACAGTTATCTTTGGGCGGGGGGGGGGGGGGGGGGGGGGGGCATGAAAAATTTACCCATGTGAAATAGGTCCAAAACCAAACCAGCCACTGGAATGGGGTGAAGGAAGAGCGTGAAAAGGAGCTGAATGATTTCTTTTGTCTTGCTCCCAACAGGGCTGTGTGCTTATGAGTTAGCATTCTCACAAGAAATGGAAAATGAGAGTCTAGAAACTCTTGTGCTAGATGCCTTATAAAAAACAAGCAGCCACATTTCTGTAAAATGGCATTAGATTGAGAAGTACTAAGTTGAAGCTTGTGTTAGTATCCAATTATATCCTTTCCTTTGGTTTGGCACAGTAGAAAGAACACCGGATTTGTAGTCAGGTGACCTGGGTTCAAATTCTGCTTCTGTTACCCCTTCTGTTGCCCTAGGCATCTCTGTTAGCCTCGTTGGGTCTTACTTTCTTCATCTGTAAAATTAGAAGACCTCTAGACGGCCTTCTAAGATCTCTTTAATTTCTAAGCCTACGATTCTACAGTCTTCTCGGCCCTTAAAACTCCAAGGTTTGATAGATATAGGATGGGGGTGGAGGTAGGGGTTGGAGGGAGCGGAAAATAAGCAACAGAATAAATCATGGCTATAGACATATTATTATGGACCTACATTATGCATTAAATTGGGAATCTTTTTCATTGTGGTCACTTTTTCACCTTCTGAAATTCAGTCAGAGGACCTGGATTAAAATCTTATCTCTTCCACTTAATCCATACGTGACCTTGGACATCATTAAACTTAACTGGGCCTCAGTTTCCTCCCTTGTAGAATGAGGGTGTGGGAAGAGAGGATCTCTTAAGGGCCTTTCTCTACGAAGGTGGATTCAGTCAAAGGGCCACACTTGAGGACCTAGAGGGCCACTCCTGCCTCAGGCTATGAATTTTCCTGTTCACAAATAAACCATGTTAGGTTATAAGTGACTTTACTAAAACTGCAGTTAACTTTTCACCTGAGCCAGATGAGAACTTTGAGCCTCCCCATCTCTTGGCTAGGCTTCTCTTCTACTCCTCTGTCCTCTTGCATTCTTATATTCACTAACACTTAATATTCTCCAGTCATACGTACTTCAGATGATGAATTGCTTGCTTAATTTTTAAAGGTGCTTTCACCTTCTGAGTCCTTACAATGTCATTGTAACAACTATTTGTTGTAGTTTGGTCATTTGTCAGTTGTATCTGACTCTTTGTGGCCCTATTTGGAGTTTTCTTGGCGGAGATACTGGAGTGGCTTGCCGTTTCCTTCTCCAGCTCATTTTCCAGATGAGGAAACTGAGGCAAACAGGATTAAGTGACTTGCCCAGAGTCACACAGCTGGGTCTGAAGCCAGATTTGAACTCAGGTCTTCCTGACCCCAGACCTGGGACTCCACTTTCTGTGCCACCTAGCTGTCCCTGTAAGGACAATAATTCATAAAATTAGGAATAAACTGGGTAAGGGAGTGGATGAAGAAATATCTTGTTCTTATCATGTCTATATATAATGTTTCTTGTTTTTTGGTTTCTCCCACCAGGATGGAGGTACTCTGGTAGGTGAAGTTAATGAAGAAGGAGAGATGACTGGAGACAAGATAGCCTATGTCTACCCTGATGGAAGGACCACAATTTATGGGAAATTCATAGATGGAGAGTTGATAGAAGGAAAATTGGCTAACATGTCAATTGAGGAAGGAAAGCCCTACTTTGAACTGGTACCAGGAAGTAAGTAAACTTTTGAGTTTATTACTCTAATTTTAAAGTTAAAACCAATGTGGTAAGGTTTTCCCCCTGTGTATTTTGTAAATATTCTTCCCTTTCATTATAGATTCCACCTGAAGAAATTTTTTTTCCATAGTTCAGTAGTGTTAAGGGATTACTTTTAGGATAAAATAGTTGATTTTTGAAGTTGTGTAAAGTAGAGAAACTATAGAGAGATTAGGCTCTGATTTGTGGTGGAGCAGAGGGATGGGAAAAGTGGAACTAGCCTTTTCATTTTTCTCCAACCAGCCCAGCCCTTGTGATTTGCATAAAATAAAGGATGTTGTTTTATAGGGTTAATTAGAAAAAGTTTCCTCATGGGATGAATGAAAAGCCTAAGAGATAGAGTTTCTGGGTAATTAATAATCAATTTTGTTAAATAGGCTAGCTGATAATCAATAAATTGATGGTCACTGGTCTCTCTGCATAACCAAAGACAAAACCATGGAGATCCCTGAATGCTTAAATACCTTTGGAAATGGAGGTGCCCCTGACCAGTGAAAGAACAATTAATGGGGATGGACATATTAATGAGGAGTTAGGCTAAAAGTTTTTAGCTCCTCCTGCTAAGAATGTGGCTCACCCTCTCCCAGCAATCTGGAAAAAGGAATCCATGTCTACCCAGACAACTCTGACTGGTTTTCTCCTTCATGAGCTGGGTTAGCCTAAACTCCAATGCAAGGGTGCAAAGCCATGGGCTTAATGCTTTAGGGCTGGAATGCATCTAGATTATAGTCTGCTCACACTCTGAACCAAAGTAAAGTCTTCGACTTGGGTGGAGTCCTGCCCAAAATTGAGGAGCATGTTCCCAAAGGATTTGGGCAATCTTATCTATCAGCATTGTCTTGCAGAGACTAGCTGAATCACCTATAGGGGCTGGTCCCTAAATGAGGAAATAAAGGGAAAAAACCTTAATCCTAATTTAATAACTGGTTATTAATATAATAGAAAAAAAAATCACTCCTCTCACGCTTCACAATTTCATTTAAGAACAGGCCCCTGGGGATACTTGCCCTAACTGGGATGAGCATAGATAAGAGCATAGAACTAAAATGGGTTTTGGAAAAGTTGGATGAGAGTTGTGATTGAAGGAGTCTAAGGAGACAGTAAAGGAGGAAGGAGTTCAAAGAATGTACACAGATGATTGATAGACAGATCAAGTGAGCATTTATTAACTGCTCATTATGTGTCAGACATTATGTTAAGTGCTGATGAAACAAAAGCAAGCAAGACAACCTTCAAGGAGCTTAATGAGGAAAGACCACACACAAAGGGGAGTTGAAAAGCAAGAAAGAGAGAGGTGGAACTTAAGGAGAAAAGTGGCTGGCAGAGAGGAAGAAGATAAGGCTAGAGAGTTGGAAATGAAATGAAGCATTACTGAGGCTCCTTTTGAAATAATGATCTGAGTAACAATCACCAGTCAGGAGAATGGGGCCTCAGGTAGAAGTATATCCAGGGTGGGAGAGTGGCTGTCAAAAAGAAGGGAAAAAGAAAAGACTGGAGAGTTTAGTGAAGATGAATAATCTTAGCCTGGGCATCTCCTACTTCCTGCAACTACACTGGTTAAGAAGAAAATTATAGCCCTTGGATGGAAGAGCTGAAGTCCTTTCCTGAAGAGAAGATGCTTACTTAACTACAGCATTCCTCAGTAGATGGTAGACAAAATGTTTGGTGGACCTCCAGATGGAAACTTAGCTGAGGATTAGGTAAGGACCAGTAGAAGACCAAAAGAGCTGACTCCCTTCAGGGGAGAGGCTTACTAACCACAGCATCCTTAGTATATGGCCCACAGAATATTAGATGATTCTGAGAATAACTGGATAACAAAAGATTACCTGGAGTGGAGATGTGACATTCAGTGGAGAGAACTAGAAACAAAACTTAGGAGGGAGCAAGCTCAGTAAATAGACGCATGCTGATATTACAGGAAGACTTTGGTAGTTCTACAGCTTTATTGGTGTAAATTGCACTCCCATGTATATTCTGGGTCCACAAATGTTCTCCTCTATATGTGTACCCCAAGTGTGAGTCTATGTACATTCAGTCTTCTCACTGATTGTGTATATTTATGGGAGAACAAATTCCAAGTTTAAGGAAGGGATATTATGTTACTATGCCCTTTGATTTTTTGCCTTTGCTTTGAGCTAAATGTGTCCTCTGCCTAAGAAAAGTAAACACACTGGTAGGGACTTGGCAGTATAGTTAAGAGAGGATTCTGATCCACAAACCACCTAGAACCTAAGGGTTGCTTTCTGAGAGCCTACAGTTGCTACAGTAACATTTGTGTTGAATCATCTTTATAAATTAAGTGTATTGGGAAAGCCAATAATAGTCACTTGTTATCACAGCCTGACAAAACATGTTTCCTTTGAGGAGTGCCTTTCTGTGCCCTGCTAGGTGACTGTATGATCCAATCTGGTATACTGAGATCAAATTGTTCACATATTCACCAACTTGGCATAGGTTTTAAGACTAGAAACAAGAAGCTACTACAGTAGAAAAAGAAAGCATAAGGAAAGAAGTTTTGAACCATAAAGCTATTGTTTCATAAGTGTAACTATTCAGCTATCTCACTTCATAGTATAATTAAAAGCAATGTCAGGGCTCCCAAATACAGTTCAACACTCTCATCCCCTACTCAGTCCTTTAACCATCTGTAAGTTTGTCCAAGATACTGAGAACCAACTCTGTGGGCTGTCTCTTCTACTGTATGTCATAGTCTGGATAATATGCTTCCACTTGCTAGATGTGTGACTTTGGAGTTTCCTCCTTTGTAGGATGAGGGGGTTGGAAGGGTCCCTTAAGGTCCTTTCCAGCTCCAGACTATGAATTTTTCTGTTCATAGACAAACCATGATAGTTTTTAAGTGACTTTATTAAAATTGCCTTTTCCTTTCCATTTGCTTTTTCCTGCATGCATACTTAGACCAAACCCTGGGGTGATCATGGATTTCATCTGAAAGGCCCTGCATTGTTCTAAGGCTTGATAAATCAGCAAAATGCCATCTGAAGCTGTAAATATCTGGAGTATCTCACTATCCATAGAGAATCCTTTTCCATTTGGATTTTGCACCAGACAGTGTCTATGACAGTGGCAAACACCTTTGGCTAGCACATAGCTCCCTGTTTTATTCCTCACTTGGTATCAGAAGGTTATTCAACAATTATCTTTACCGTTGTATCTTTCATAGAATCTTGTGTGATTTAACATATACATGTTAAGCGTTCTTTGTTGAATGAAAGACTTTAAGGCGGCATTTTGTTCTTCCCATTCAAATGACTTTTAATAAAACCATTAAGCACAGTGGGATCTTACCTCCTCAACACCTTCCAATCAATTGTGTGACTGTAAAAGTATGGTCTGCTTTCATGTGAATGACAAATAACCTAGTCTAGCCTATTTGCTGTGTTGGGCCAGGATGATCAATGCAAGAAGTAAAAAGGCATTTTTAAGTGAAATGCTAATAAGAGCTAGAAGCAAAAGAAAAGAAACCTTCTGTGCTCAACATCAGCCTTGTCATCTCCCTTTCTTTTTTCCCCTTGGATGCTCAGATGGAGTTAGTAATATAAATTTAAAACTTTACATGAGATGACTCCATATAGAAACTCAAAAACAAAAGGTAGAGAAAGGGCCCAGGATCTTTTAATGCGTGCTTGTGAAACAGAAGAAAAACAGATAATACGGCATTTGAACTGGACCTTGAAGGACTGGGAGGATGATTTTGATGAGTAAGGAATGAAGAAGGGGCATTTCTGGACTAACATGATGTGAGCCAAGAGGTGGAAACCTCTGCATGTTTGGTGAGAGAAGACTGGTTGGTAAATTGGGGTCAGATTGTATTGGCCCTTAGATGATAGGCTAAGGATTTTGAACTTCATTGGACAGGCAGTGAGGAGCCACTGAAAGTGGCAGGGAAGCAACAGCATTAGAAACTTGCATGAGGAAAATTAATCTGGTGGCAAAATGAGGAATAGACTGAAACAGGGATTGACTAGAGTGATGGAGACCACTTAGTAGGCTTTTGGAGTGGTCCAGATGAGAGGTAATAAGGGGCTAAACCAGGAGGGATGACTTAGAGAACAGAGCAGAAGGAAAGAATGTAAATGACACTCAAGAGGAAGAATTATCAAGATTCGGTAATTGGATGAAGGAGAAGGAAGGACATGTGCCTAGATAAATGAGAGACAAGTGGTACCATTAATAGAAATAGAGAAGTTGGGAGGAATATTTATTTGAGCAGTGTGAGATGACAATTTCAGCTTTAAACATGTTGATTTTAAGGTACTAACAGGACATCCAAGTACAGATATGTGATATTCAGAGGGATATCAGACACTAAAAAGTCAACATGGAGCTTTGAGAAAAATGGCCAGAGATATAGATTTGGGGTTCACCTGTATTTTACTGGCACTTGAAGCAGAGCGAATGAATGGAATCACCTAAGGACAGAGTGGAGAAAGTAGAAGAGCACAAAGAAAAGGAAACAAAAATCATTAGAAAAGGTGGAAGGAAAAGTCAGGAGTACAGTCATATGTTATAGAAGGACCAAGAAGGATAAGGACCAGCAAAAGTTCATTGGACTGGTGATTAGGACAGGATTAGTGGTCTTGGAGAGAGCTATTTTTAAAAAGTGATGGAGATGAAGGACAGAAATATAAGAAATTTAAAAGGATATCGTTAGTGAGAAAATAACTAGAGACAGCAAGCTGTATTAGGAAGGCAGAATTTATGATTTCAAAGAGAATCTCATATGTGCCTAAAAGGTCCGGAACTGCAGGATATAAGGAATTCCCTAGGCAGAAGGCAGAAGAACTAAAGCATGTATTTACACTCCACAGTAACAAGCCCACAAACCAGCGTCCCCATTTTGATATTTTCATCAAAAGCTTCCAGGCCCAATAAGTCCGCCTCACAAGGATAACCAGGAGGCCACAGAGAAGCGAGATGGTATAAGGCAAGATCGTATACATGCTTCCCCTCTACGGTAAGAAGATTACCCACTAGCCTCCAGTCAGCTCTGCTACCAGCAGCTCAGCTTCGGCTGTGGGCGTCTCTGGCTCCAACCGGAAAAGGAAAAGAGGATCTTCAAGCTGTCCTCTCCCGTCTTATAGAGTTTTTGACATCATCCAGCGCCACCTGAACGACCAGGGCCGATTGGTTCTTGACTTGGCCCCTCCCCCTAGCGTAGACCAGGTTAACACACCTCCCCTCAGCCAGCCCCATGACTCATCACACAGGAAGTTCTCTGATTCCTGGCATGGTCGCTGGGCTTCCTGCCCCGGAAGAGCAAGCCCCAGTGTCCAGGGAAGCTCGGTGAGGTAAGCTGAGTCATTCAAAGAAAACAAAGTCCATTCTGGTCACACAAGCATAGTGTGTATTTTTTTTTTGAGGTTATGGCAGTAAAGGAAGGAAACACAAAAGATGGTGGTACTTTGAGGGGGGCAGCAGGATCCAAGAAATTTTTAAAAATTAGGTCAGGTGATAAAAGTGAGAATTCATAGACTGACTACATGCTAGATCTAGAAAAGACCTAACCTGACTTCATTCATTTTATAGGTGAGGAAACTTTAGTTTGAAGAAGTGAAGTGATTTCCTGGGATAACCCATTGAGAGCCAGAAGTGACCTTAGAGGTCATCTCCAAAGTCATTGTCCAGAGTCTCTGAGCTAGTCAACGACAGAGTCAGGACTTAAGTCCAGACCTTCATACCCGATACCAGGCTGATGAACCAGGGTCCTGGAGGGAATGAGTGGGGATAGGATTGAAGATATGTTAGCCTTTAAATGGATGAGAGACCTTTCTTCATTTGAGTCAGGAGGAAAGAAGATGGATAAAGAGAGAAATTATGAGGTAGGGATGAAGTGAGATTGAAAGAGTTTGTGTCAGATGGCGTTAATTGTCATCTCAGCAAGGTAGGAAGTAGGAAATTTGCCCAATGAAGGCATGGGTTTGGGGGAGCTGAGGAGAACAGAAAAGGTCCAGAACAACTGCTGTGAGAAATGTGCTAGGGAATCCACCAGAGAGAGATAAAAGAAGTTCAGAGCAGCAAGAAGTGAACAGCTGAACTATGGGAATTTGTAGGGGACCCAATCAGAATCGTCTTGACTTTCTCCAGCAATGCTTAGTAGCTTTGAAATGTGAGCAATGAAGGCAGATGATGGGGATTATCTACGCCTAGGAATGGAGAACCTGGACAGACCAAATGTGAAGAAGGCTCTGGGGATCATAAGAATAACTGACCCCCTAGTTGCCAGTGCTCTCTCTCCCCCAAATTATCACATACCTACTCATATGTACACATTGTTTTTGCCCAGTAAGATGTAAGTTCCTTTAGGGTAGGGAGTGGTTTTTCATTTTTTTCTTTATATCCCCAGCACCTAAGCCAGTGCCTTACACAGAGTTGGCACTAAATAAAATCTGGCGAAGTTTGTAAATGAAGCCAGAAGTAGGCTTAGAGTTTGGGAACACTGGGAACAGTTGAAGGACTAAAAGTGATTATGAAGGCAAAGGTATGAAGAAATTGGGGAAGGTTGTGGTCAGAGAAGTGAAACTTGACATTCAAAGTCTTGGATGCGGAACAGTCCCATATGATAATGAGGTCCTTGCTGTAGCTATGTTGGTGGGTATTCTGAGTAGAGATAAAGTGGGGAACTCTGACGCCATGGCATTAGGTGGCAAGGGGAAGGTGAAGGACATTTGAACTAGATGCCGAGGTCACTGAGGAAAATGGAAGGATACTTGTGCCAAGATGCTGATTAATAGCTGGAGCTAGGGAGATAGTGATCTAGGTGGGTGATGGTGTAGTGACTAAGTGGTGATGTCAGAACATTTCTCTCGAAGTGGCAGTGAGAGAAGGAGTGCAGAATGGGAAATGTCCTGTCCCCTCAACCTCAGAGGAAGTGGAAAGAGTAGCTTGCTCCATTGAAGAAGTACAGTTAGGAGAAAAAAGGAGTTTTAATAAAGGCAAGGTAGAAGGAGCCCTCCAGGGAAAAGGTAAGGGAGTTTGTTCAAAAGGAAAGAGAAGTCCCACAGGGAAATAATCTGTTTAGCTGGTGCTGGTGTTTATTTTTTCCCTGAACTACATGTTTTTAATGGATTGTTTTCTGGCTTTTGATTTTGGAATTAGGTCCATATCTTACCTAATTGGAAAATGGATTAAGCACCAGTGGGATATTCAGGAACATCTCAGAATCCTGAAAAAGTTAAATTTACCTTGCATGAGTAAGCAGTTTATTGCAAAACTGTTTCATGCAGTGGTTTTCAAAGTGTGTTCTGAACAGGGGTGTTCTACATTGTATTCTATGTCATCCCTTCCCTTTGTGGTATAGTGGAAAAGGAACTGCATTTGGAGTCATAGGAACTGGGTTCAAATCCCAGCTCTGCTCTTTATTGCTCAGAGCTCAGTTCTTCTCACCTGTAAAGTGAAGGCATTGTATTCTATAACCTCCATCACAATCCATTTGAAATCTAGAGGCAGCATGATAGAGTTTAAAAGGGCTAGACTGGGAATCAGGAAGACCAGGTTTGAATCCTACCTGAGACACTTAGTAGCTGTGTAACCTGGGACCTCAGTTCCTTCTCTGAGCCCCATTTTCTTCATCTCTAAAATGGGGATAACAGTTCTTGGACAGCAAGGAGATCAAATCAGTCAATACTTAAAGAAATTAATCCAGGTGATTCACTGGAAGGTCAAATACTGAAGCTTAAATACTTTGGCTACATGATGAGAAGACAGGACTCATTGGAAAAGACCCTGATGTTGAGATTGGAGGTAAAAGGAAAAGGGAAAGGGGGTAGCAGAGGATGAGATGGAGAGATAGTGTCGTGGAAACCACAAACGTGAACTTGGACAGACTTCAAAAGGTAGTGGAGGATAGAAGGGCGTGGTGTGCTGTGGTCCATGGGGTCACAAAGAGTTGGACGTGACTGAATGACTGATCAGTAACATCTATACTATTAGATGGTGGCGGCGGCATTGTCATTGTTTGAAACCACAATAGTAGAATTCACTTTAGCTTTGTATGTGGGAAGACAGAAAGAGAGAGAGTGAAAGAAAGAAGAGAGGAGAGAAGGAAAGAGGAGAGACAGAGAGACAGAGAAGAACACTAGTGAAGCACTGGATTTGGAAGTAGAAGGTCTGGGTTTAATTTCAACCTAACTTTCCTGGGCCTCCGTTTCCACATCTATAAATTGAAATTTGGACTTGACAACCTCCGAGATCCTGTCCTGCTTAATGGTCCTGTGATCATCCTGTGATCTGTATGAAAATATGATCCTATCTGTGATCATTATAGTTTGAATTGTTGAAATATGACAAACTCCCCCATTTTTGTTTCTGCCATGAGTTAATAATTAACTTTTAATATTTAATAAGTTTCACCAGAATGTTGTCCAGCAGGTGATGAATCTTTTAAGCCACAGCCTTCTAGATGGCTTTCGAAAGTGAGGGTGTAGTATGACAAGCATGGGTGCTGGGAGTAACCACTCTGGTGAAATCAGATCCTTGACACTCTTAAGTATCCAGGAGCAACAAGAGGTGGTATTATTCACATCTTGCCAAAAATAGCACCTTCCCTCTCACTAATTCTGGTGAGGGTGGAGTTCTTTTTATGGTTGCTTGTGACAAAGGGGAGTGGTTGGCAGGGTGAATTCTCCAGAGCTTTTTTGTCTGTAATGTGGTATGTGGACTGAAAGTTTGAGAATGATTGCTTGATAGCATCTGGCCCAGAGATAACTAAAAATTGCATCGCCAGGAACTTTTTGACAAAATATTAGGTGTATACACTTCTATTTGAATAAAGCAAATTCGAAGGCAAAATGATAGAAGATAGACGAAATATAGTAACTGACAGCTGCAGCAATATACAAGGTGTACCTGAAGTCTTTTTTTAACTTTTTAAAAAATTTGTTTATTTTTAACATGCTTTTTTTCAACTTTTAGTGCCAGATTTCCTTCCTCCTTCCCACCTCTCCTTTACTCCAAGAAGGTAAACAATATCAATCAGACATGTGAAATCATGCAAACAATATTTCTATATTAGCCACATCGCCAAAAAAGAAGCAAAAGAAAATAAATAAATTAAGAAAATCATGCTTCAATTTGCACGAGTTTATCGGTTCTCTCTCTGGGGGTAGCTAGCATTTATCATGAGTCCTTTGGAATCATCTTGGATCACTGTAATCTTCAGCATAGCCAAGTCTTTCACAGTTGATCATCATTGCAACATTGTTGCTAGTGGGTACAGTGATCTCCTGGTTCTTCTCACTTCACCTCACATCAGTTCATTTAGATCTTGCCATATTTTTTCTGAAAGCAGACCTCTTGTCATTTCTTACAGCACAATACTATTCCATCATAATCATATACCACAACTTGTTCAGCCATTCCCCAGTTGATGGGCATTCCCTGAATTTCCAATTCTTTGCTACCACAAAAAGAGCTGCTATAAATATTTTTATACATATAGGTCTTTTCCTGTTTTTTTTTTTTTTTTGCTTTGATCTCTTTGGGATACAGACCTAGTAGTGGTATTGCTCGGTCAAAGGGTAGGCACAGTTTTATACCTCGCTGGGCATAGTTCCAGATTCTTCTCCAAAATATTAGACCAATTCCCTTTTCCACCAACAGTTTATTAATGTATCTATTTCCTCCTTATCCCCTTCAGCATTTGTCATTTCTGATAGGTGTGAGGTAGTATCTCAGAGTTATTTTAATTTGCCCTTCTCTAATCAATAGTGATTGAGAGCATTTTTATATGACTATAGATAGTTTTTATTTCTTCTTCTGAAAACAGAAAAGATATGTTCTTTGACCATTAATTAATTGGGGAATGGTTGTTTGTTTTTTTTTTTTTATAAAATAGGCTCAGTTCTCTATATTTTTGAGAAATGAGACCTTTATCAGAGAAACTTGCTATCAGATTTTTTGATATTACTTTATTGTCTTATGGTACCTTTTAGCAAAATATAGTTTCCCCAATTATCTCTTACAATTAGGTCTATTTTTGCTTTTGCTTTGTCTGAGATGATGGTTACCACCCCTCCCAACCTTAAATCAGGGATCTTATGAGATGTATGGTTTTGTTGCTTCTCAATGGCCTTTTGGTTGTTGTTCAGTCATTTTCTGTCTGACTGTCTGTGCTCCCGTTTGGGGTTTTCTTGACAAAGATACTGGAGTGGTTTGCCATTTCCTTCTCCAGCTCCTTTTATAGATGAGGAAACGAAAGCAAATAGGGTGAAGTGACTTGCCCAGGGTCACGTAGCTGGTAAATGTCTGATACCCTCCCCCTCTTTATCATTCCCTTCATATCTCTTATCCCCTTCCCCTCCTATCTCCCTATTGAGTAAAATAGATTTTTTTTTTGCAGGGGGTAAGGCAGGGCAATTGGGGTTAAGTGACTTGCCCAAGGTCACACAGCTAGTGAGTGTGTCAAGTGTCTAAGGCTGGATTTGAACTCAGGTCCTCGTGACTCCAGGGCCGATGCTCTACTCACTGCACCACCTAGCTGCCCCAAAATAGATTTCTGTACCCAACTTATTGTATGTGTACATTTTTCCATCTTTGAACCAATTCCAATGAGAGTGAGGTTCAAGCATGGCGTGCTACCCTCCATTTTCCCCTATACTGTAAAAGCATTTCCTTGTGCACCTCTTTTATGTGAGAAAATTTTCCCCATTCTACCTCTCTCTTCCCCCTTCTCCTAGTAAATCCCTCTTTCTCACCTCTTCATGGTTTTTTGGTTTTTTTTTTTTTTTTTGGAGATCATTCCAACATAATTGACTCACATCCTTGCCCTCTGTCTATGTAAGTTCTTTTCAACTGCCCTAATCTGATATAGTTTTTAGGAGCTGCATGCATCATTTTCCTGTATAGGAATGTAAACAGTTTAATTTTATTGAGTCCCTTATGATTACTCTTTCATGTTTACCTTTTTGTTCTTCTCTTGAGTCTTTTGTTTGAATGTCAGATTTTCTGTTCAGCTCTGTTCTTTTCATCAGGAGTGCTTGAAAGGCCTCTACTTCATTAAACATCTATTTTCTCCCAAAGTATAAAGTATTGTAACTATACAATAAGCATAAATACTCAGTTTTGCTGGATAGGTTATTCTTGGTTATAATCCTAGCTTCTTTGCCCTCTGGAATATCATATTCCAAGTCCTCCAGTCCTTTCACAAGGAAGCCATTAAATCTTGTGTAATTCTAACTGTGTCACCACAGTATTTGAATTGTTCCTTTCTGGCTGCTTGAAGTATTTTTTTTTCCCTGACTTGGGAGCTCTGGAATTGTCTATGATATTCCAGGGAGTTTTCATTTTGAGATCTCTTTCAGGAGGTGATTGGTAAATTCTTTCCATTTCTACTTTGCCCTCTGGATCTAAGATATTGGGGCAGTTTTCTTAATTATTTCTTGAAACATAATGTCTAAGCTCTTTTTTTTATTGTGGCTTTCAGGTAGTCCAATAATTCTTAAATTATTTCTTTGGTAAGATTTGGTACCTCTTTTCTCATTTGATTAATTCTGCTTTTTAAGGAGTTCTTTCTTCAATGAATTTTTGTACCTCTTTTACTATTAGGCCAACTCTATTTTTTAAAGTGATGTTTTCTTCACTATTTTTGTGCCTCTTTTACCCAGCTGTTAATTCTCTTTTCATAATTTTCTTGCATCATTCTCACTTCTTTCCCCAACTTTTCCTCTACCTTTAATTCATCCAGGAATTCTTGCTGGCCTTGGGTGCAATTAGCATTTTTCTTTGAGACTTTGCTTATAGCTTTTTTCACATTGTTTTCTTCTTCCAAGTTTATGTCTTGGTCTTCTCTGCCACTGTGGTAATAGTAGCTTTTAATGGTTGAGTTCTTTTTTGTTGTTGTTGTTTGCTCATTTTCCCAGCCTATTTCTTGACTTTAACTTTATGTTAAAGTTGGGTTCTGCTCACCAGGAGGTGGGAAGGCTCTGTCCCAAGCTTCAGGCTTTTTTGGTGCTACTGTTTTCAGAGCTAGTTCTGGGGGGGTCTGCAAATTTTGGATGTGCTTCAGAGAGGTGTGGTCACTCCTTTCCTGGTCTGTACTCTGGTCTTCACACAAAAAGAGTCCCTGATCCCCCACAGCCACAAATACTAACATTCCTCTTGGTCCTGAATCTGTGACCAGGGCCCCTGCTCCCTTGTGACTGATCACAAGTATTCCTCTCTACCTTGAAACTTTGACCCAGAATTGCTTATGGACAATAGAGTTGCCAATCAGTGCCAGCTGTGTGCTGTACCAGCAAATGGTTTTCTGTATTCTCTTTCTAACCGGTTATCTGACTCCCTTACCATCCCTGGTCGAAGAGCTCCCGAAGCTGCTACACTACTGGTGCTCTTGTTTGCCCTGGGCCTGTGCCCACCCCACTGTTAGAGACTTCTCCTGTGGACCTCCTAAGTTGTCTAAGGCTGGATAAATATCTCCCTCTGACCTTTTGTTGGCTCTGCCACTCCAAAATTTGACTTGAAGCATTATTTTAAAGTTATTTGAAGGGGAAAGTTGGGAGAGTTCATCTGGATCCAAGTCTGTGCTTCACCATCTTGGCTCCACTTCTTGTTCCCAAAGTCTTAATGTGGTTTTAAACTATTAAACTTAATTTAAGAGAAGGGCAAGGAAGAAGTTGCCTATGGCTACCTATTTAGTTGTCTATTCCCGGATAATTGACCCTGTATAAAAAGATGTGTATTCTGCTAAGCAACATAAAGTAAATGGAAATTAGCAGAGAGCTTATTTAATAGCTTAAAACTGCACCAAGACTTTTGGGACATGATAATATGGTGTCTCAAAAAGAATTCTTGACTTGGAGTCTAGAGTACTTATTTTCCAATTCTGGCTTAGTCACTTATTGCCTATGTGACTTTAGGCCAATCACTTGAAATATCTGGGCCTCAGTCCCCTCACCTATTAAATGAGGGGCCCAGAGTAGATGAGCTCTGAAGTCTACTCTCATCCACCTCTGAATCGATGATCCTGTGATCCCAATGGCCCAAGGCAAGTGAATAGATATGCCATAATGTCTCTAAATGCCTTATGTTTGTTTTCTGTGCTGTAGGATTTCTTTCTACTTTAGGGCACAATTTGGTACCATTTTCTTTGAAACATTTTACCATTTGTTGTTGCTATGAGAGAGAGAGAGAGAGAGAGAGAGGCAGAGAGAGAGGGAGGGAGAGAGAGAGACAGAGAGAGAGGGAGAGAGAGAGGGAAGTATTTTTAATTACTGTGTGCTAATGGCGCTTCTGTCTGGGTTTTGTTTTTTAGGTTCTGTCTACCATTTTGATAAGTCAACTCCATCCTGCATTTCTACAAATCCCCTTCTTCCAGATCCTTACGAGTCAGAGAGGTGCGTTGGGTTTTTTCCTTTCGAATTTTAAAGTGACTCCTATTTCACCTATCTGATATGAATCAGCCATGGAGTTTGTACTAGAGTTGTATGATAGTATTTTGTATGGTTGAGTTTACTTATTTACTTAATAATAATCATGGCTCGCCTTACACGACACGTTCAAGTTTCAAAGTACTTCACCTGTGATATCTCATTTGGGCTTCACAACAATCCTGGGAGGTAATTATGCAAGTATTATTAACCCATTTTATGGATGAAGAAACTGAGGTTCAGAGAAGCTGTGACAATATTATTATTGTTCAGTCTATAATAAGCATTTATTAAGCACCTACTATGTACTGGGCACTCAGCCAAGCTCTGGGGATACACAGAAAGGCAAAAGACCAACCCCTGCCCTCAAGGAGCTTGAAGTTTATTGGGGAAGTCAACTTGAAAATCACCATGTACAAACAAGATAGAGAAAATAAACTGGAGATAATCAACAGAGGATATACCCTACTGCACAATGCAGGAGTAATACGTTTCTTCCTCAGTTATTGGACTCTTTTTTTTAGCCCCAGTCATGTAAATAACACAGGCAGACATTGTGGATGGAGGGAGAGTGGTGTTTTAGAGGGCTCCACACCTACCTGAAGCCTCATCTCTTACCTGTTGTTTTGGTTCTCTTTAGGGTTTATGTTGCTGAATCACACATTCCCAATGCTGGAGAAGGACTGTTTTCTAAAGTAGCAGTGGGACCTAACACAGTTATATCATTTTATAACGGAATCCGAATTACACACCAAGAAGTAAGTGTCAGCAGGGAAGAGAAAATCAGCTGATGAGACCTAAAAGCATCATTGGGAATACTTGCAAGTTCCCTGCTCTCTCATAGAAGCCATTAAAAAGATAAAGAGAAAAAAAAGTTGATTGCCTTTTGGTGAAAGAATTCAACCTGGGCCTCCATTTCCCAGCTGTAAAATGGGTGCACATTCCCTGCTCTTGCCTCTTTTACAAGTGTGGGCATGTATCAAAAGTGAGCTCACACCCAAATTGGGGATCTAGGCTGAGAACTAATCAGAAACCTATCCCCTTTTCTGTCCCTTACCCAGGTTGACTTGAAAGTTCTTAATTCGGCATCAAAGTGGTGAAATGATTTATATGAAGCATCCAAAGGGATTTTAAGGGTAGTTGTTATTTTCCCTTTTAAGCTGTGTCCATTAAAAATAAATAGGAATTCTAACACCTGGGCAGACACAGTTAAGCAGGTGATTGAGAAAGGATGGGAGAACTTGGAGAGGGACCACAGACCTCTTTAGGACACAAGGACCTATGGGGAGGAGATAGAGACCCCAGAGCCCCGGACATGGATAACTTGAGGTGGCTGCTAGGGAGGTGACCACTGCTCTCTTCTAGCTGTCTATTTGAAGGTATTTTGCTAAGTATTAAGTTCACTTGTTTTTACCTACTAAAGCAACATCAAGGCTATCATTCTCCTCTAAGTTTCAAAGTCCTGGAGCAAAGTTCTGATGACCCTGGCCTTATTATGGCCCCCTGAGAATGAGAGGGTGGAGGGATAGATGCTCCGTCACTTCATCAACTACAAAATTGTAGAGACACACAAGTTAATGCATGCCAAGCTCTTTACATTTCTTGGAGGAAAAGTAATCACTCTGTGTTGGTGATGATATTGTTTTTATGAAAGGTGGATGACAGAGACTGGGACCTTAATGGAAACACACTCTCTCTTGATGATGAAACGGTCATTGACGTGCCTGAGCCCTACAACCACACATCCAAGTACTGTGCCTCCCTGGGTCACAAGGCCAATCACTCCTTTACTCCAAACTGCATCTATGATGTGTAAGTACAAGCTGGAGGTTCTGGGGAGATGCTGATCCTCTTGGCCCCATCACACGAGAGACCTTGTGATGAAAGGGAAGCGTGCAGGTCATTCACTAGCAGAGCACAAACTCTGTCAGGCAGCTTGGGATCCTGGAGAGACTTGATTTGGAGTCAGAATCCTGGCTCTCTTCCCTCATGCCTGTGTGGCTTTGACCAAGTCACTTTATAGTTATTTATAAGTCACCTCATTCTCCTCATCTACTAACTGGTGGAGAGAACAGGATGTTGAACTAGAGAATATTTAAGGTCTCTTGCAGCTTAAAAACCCTGTAATCCTCATCTATAAGGAGAGGATTCCGGCAGATGAGAATGCTAAGGCCTCTCAGCTCTAAACCTTATGACCATTTGTCATGGTAATGTAAATTTGAAGATCTTCCCCACCCATTAATAGACCCATGTGACCTGCTTACATCACAGGAAGCCTAAGTCACATGTGGTGAGAGGAGCTTTCTGAACAAGAGGAACAGGAAAGGGTGGAGCAGGAAATGCTCAGAGCAGTTAGTACTGAGGGAGAGAGCAAACGTGTGCTAGCTATACTATGAGTGATTGTTGGTGGCAAGGCCCCAGCAGGGGGCAGGAAGGTTATGGGATGGTTTGGCTTCCTGCTATGATGTTGTGTTTTAGGTTCTTTGTTGTTATTATAAAGTAGATTTAGTGGTTCTGGAATTTGCTTGCTGCTTGGATGGGTTGGACTTATGGCTTTGGGATCTGGTTCTCTAGTGTCTGAATAAATGGTTTACTTCTATCTTCTATACAGAGATTCTTATATTTTGCAATACAGAACGACATAGGAATATTTAGAATTATCATCTATATTGTGATTATTGCCTTGCTAATATACTATTTTAATATAAACAAGCCAATCTCTGATCTGGATGAGGTACTAGATGTGAAAGTAGTAGTCAGAGATCAAATGGCAGTGGGTGATTGTTGCTTTCTCTGTCCTTATCTATTCCCTAAGATCTGAGATATTAGACAGAAATGGTGTCATGATAAATTATTTTTGAGTAGTGATAGAGATGACTGACATGAAGAGATAGTACATTGGAAAGAATACCAGCTTTGCAGTTAGGGGGCCAGGGTTTGATCCCTGGCTCTGCCACCTGCTACCTGGGTGATGATCTCCAGGCAAGTCTTCTCTAGACCTCAGTTTCCCTCATCTGCAATATGAGAGGGTTGGACCAGATGATCTTTGAGGTCCCTTCATGGGAAGAGCTCGGGACTTGGCGTACTCAAATCCTCCATCTCCTCCCTACCATGCTCTCTCAGGCAGATCCTTTGCCTGCTCTGGGTTCTTTTGAAAAATGATGGAGTGAATTCTAGGTAACCTTAGGTAATCTATATCTATGATCCTATGACTTTAAAAGGTGTTAAACAAGAGAAGAAAAGCAGACCACAAGCTACTCATGCGTCTGTCTTTAGCCAAGGACCTGTCATACATATTTCCATTCCTTTGAGGTCCACCCCTAATAAAAATAGTAACAATAATACCTGGCCTTTATATAGGACCTTAAAGTTAATAAAGTGCTTTACGAATATCTTGTTTGAGCCTCACAATAACCCTGTAATGCTGCAAATATTATTACCCCCATCTTACAGATGGGAAGACTGAGGCTCAGAGAAGCCTTGAAGCTTTTGACTCATTCATATTTTCAAAAGACAGGTCCAAAAGACTTCCAAGCAAATTGGATGTGCTTGTCTGTTCTGAAATAGATAGCGTTTTCCAAGCACCTGAAAAATGTCCCTCCTGTGACTAAGAAGTAGCATAAACATTGTTTGGGCCTGAGCTTCTTTTTCCCTGGCAGCTGATGACAGGTATTGAAGTGGGGGTGAAGGGCACGTGTGATACAAAATGGTGTGGGCACCAGCATCATCTGCAGATACACAAAGCCCCAGAACAAAGTTGAGCAACCTAATGATGGCGGCTCTTTCCAAGATCCACCCATTCTGGGATTCGTTGAAAGGGCAGAGTTTGTTTGTTTTCCCACAGAAGTGGAGGGAATGCAATGTGAAGTATGCTAGTGTTTTTCTCTTCACCAATGTCTGACTTATACCGCAGGATAGCTACAGGTCAGGTCCTCAGTAATTCAAGATAAAGAGGAAATGCCTTAGAAGGGCTTACAACTGTGCAAATCACACAAAATCATGGGGAATGTATGCATGTGGCATGGGGGTGGGGGACATTCCCAGATTGGGAATTTCCTCCACCAGTACTGATAGAAAATCACACCTCATCAATGATTTATTAAGTAAGGGCTATGGAGTTGCCTAAGGCTCATGGTGGTTACACAATTTGACCAGGGTCACACAGGTAGTAAGTAGGTATCAAAGGTGGGATTTGAACCCAAGTCTTCATGACTTCAACCCCAGTGTTCTATTCACTGCACCACACTGCCTCTGCATTGTGGCGTTTAGTTCAGTTTTCCTCAACATACCTGGTTCTTTCATGTAAGTTTTTAATTATACAAATCAACATTTCTTTCAAATGTTTTAAAAATTATTCCAGCTGAATATCATTGGCAAAGAGAAGTAGTTCTTTTTGTAACTTCAAATGTAGGTAATGGTGGTATGTGAGTTATATTTTTAATATAAACAGTGTGCATTGTATGTGTGTATAGTAGGTTATATGTGTTTATAGCCTGCATGTGTTACGCGTGTGTTTGATGTACAGTGTTTTGTGTTTACACGTAGTGATGGGTGCTTGTGAACATGTGTATATAGAGTACATGCACATATGTGTCGAACCCTCTCTGTAGAAGGACAGAATGCTCATTAAGGGGGAGAGAGATATGTGTATATATGAGCATCCATGTATGCTTTTGGTGTCCTAATATCATTCAGTGGATGCAGAGTGGTGTAGTAGGTACAGGTTGTCTTTGGAGTTTAGGTTCCTAGAACCCTGGGTTCAATTCTGCCTCTGACATTGTTCTAGCTGTGACTTTCAGTTTCTACCTTCACAGAATGGTAGAATGTTAGAGCCGGAAGGGACCTTGGTTGGAGGTCATCCGGTGCAGCCCCTTCATTTTCCAGACGAAAGGACCGAGTCCCAAAGTAGGGAGAGTATGTAGTTACCCCACTAGAAAGTGGCAGAACCCAGTCTCGTACCCAGGTCTTCTGAATTCAGGAGCAGTGTTTTCCTTTGACAACACACTGCCTCCCAAGCTATCTATAACTGAAGTAGAAAAAAGAACTGAATAAAAATTTGTCAGATTAACAAAGAGGCTGTCAGCTTATCTTGTGCACACTCTGTGAAAATGCTTTTGGAGCTGAGAGTCACTCACTCCAGGTAAATTTCAGTGCTAAAACTAGCTAGTTTTAAAACTTCGAAGGCCCGTCCCTCCATTGCCTCCTACCACCGATATCATGGTAACATCTCCTCTCCAGCTGACATTGAAATTCAGAAATAGGAAAGTGTCTAGACCAGCTTGGAGACTGCCAGCTCAGCCTCCAGCTTCTGTCTCTGCTTTCCATAGGGTTTTGACTTTAATCATACTTAGTTTACTTTTGCAAACTCATTTTCTGGAAAAAAAAACAACCAGATTTTGATAGTGACATAAGATTAAGACATTAATATACCAATTCTTCTATGCAACATGACTAATGTGAAAATGTGTTTAATAGGAATGTATGTATAGAGCCCATATCAGATTGCATGCTGTCTTGGGAAGGGGAAAAAATTTAAAACTAATGGAAATGAATGTGGAATAGAATGGGGTAAATTATCTCACATAAAAGTGGCAAGAAAAAGCAGTTGTGTTGGAAGGGAAGAGGGGGCAGGTGAGGGGGAATGAGTGAATCTTGCTCTCATCAGATTTGACTTGAGGAGGGAATAACATACACACTTAATTGGGTATCTTACCCCACAGGAAAGTAGAGGGAAGGGGATAAAAAATGAGGGATGATAGAAGGGAGGGCAGATAGGGGGAGGAGGTAATCAAAAGCAAACACTTTTGAAAAGGGACAGGGTCAAGGGAGAAAATTGAATAAACAGGGATAGGATAGGATGGAGGGAAATATAGTTAGTCTTTCACAACATGAGTATTGTGGAAGTGTTTTACATAATGATACATGTGTGGCCTATGTTGAATTGCTTGCCTTCTTAGGGAGGGTGGCTAGGAAGGGAAGAGGAGAGAATTTGGAACTCAAAGTTTTAAAAGCAGATGTTCAAAAAAAAAAAGCTGCTTTTGCATGCAACTGAGAAATAAGATATATAGAGAATAGGACATAGAAATCTATCCTGCCCTACAAGAAAGTAAGGGGGAAGGGGATGGGAGGATTGGGGTGACAGAAGGGAGGGTAATCAGAATATATGCCATCTTGGCATGGGGGGAGGATAGAAATGGAGAGAAAATTTGTAATTCAAAATCTTGCAGAAATCAATGTTGAAAACTAAAAGATTAAATAATGAAATAATTGTTGGGGGAAAATATTTTTAAAAAAGGAAATGAATGTAGAAAACTGAAAATAAATAAATTAAATATAATTTTTAAAAAGACATTAATATATCAGAGAGGTTAGAAAATGATGGCTTTGGGAGACTCTGTACTGTTCAGAAATGGAGGAAACTGGCAGTAGAGAGAAAAGATACATTTGAATAATATTCTACTGAGAAGTTATTGAAATTTCCTGTGGAGGAGACCTCTAAGCCCCAAATCCTTTTCCACATCAAACTGTGTTGTATTTCAGAATCCTCAGCATGCAACCCAGATATCTTGTTTTGGTGAAGAGTACAGCACAGGAAGAGGCAGCTTATATGAGTTTTTTGTTGCCCCATATGGAACCCATCTTTTCCTTACAATGCAATAGCTTGGAAATAAGTCTGTTGTGTCCAGGGATCTATCTTGGGTCCTGTACTACTTATCATTTTTGGTCAGTGGCGCCAATAAAATCATAGATCATATGCTTATCAAATTTTCAAATGCCAGCAATTAAGAGAGATAGGTGACTGAGTCGAGATTTAAATATAAGTGAACAGACTATTATAGTACTATTATTGTGCTACATTGGGATAGATTCACAGAATAAAATTTAATTAAGATAAATATGAAATCTCAGATTCAGGTTCAAAAAAAATCAGCTTCACAAGTCCAAGAGGGGGAAACTATGGCTAGATAGGTCATCTGAAAAAAGAAACAAACGTCTAGGAACTTGAGTTGCCTGTAAACTCAGAGCAGGTCAACAGTCTGTTATTGGTAGCCAGGCATGTTAATACAATCTTCAGCTGCACAAATAGAAGCAGTGTGCCTAGGACAAGGCAGGTGGAGGAGAAAACAATGGAAGTAATGCCATACTTTGACTTGGGAAGACTACCCTAAGTTATTATTTTGTTCCGGGCTGCCGTATTTTAGGAAGAATGCTGATAATCAGGAGAGCATCTAAGGTGGTCCATGTGAGCATAAAGGAACTAAATGTATTTAACTTCGAGAAGACATAAGGGGGGCATGATAGCTCTCTTCAAAATATTTGAGGAGTAGTTGTATGAAAGAAGAATTAGGCTTGTTCTGCTCAGCCCCTGGGGACAGAACTAGAAACAGTAGGTGGAAATTAAAGAGTAAAAATCTTCAGTTTGATAGAAAGTAAAACTTCTTAACATAGAAATCCCAAAGTGGAATGAACTATACTGGAAGTATCATGCTCTCTCTTAACTAGAAATCTTTGAGCAAAGGCCAATCATTGGATCCCTTATAGAGGTGATGGGCGAATTCGGGCACAAGTGGGAGTGGATGGACATTGAGGTCCCTTCCAACTCTAAGACTGCCTTGTAAGTTCTTTAGGTACTCTAAGTTTACAAATGGGCAACTCTCAAAGACTACAACTTAGAGATGAGCGCCATATTGCACTGGAGGAGGAATTCATACTGATAGTTTTACACACATATGAAATCACAGGCCAAGACCCCCAAAATCATTCAGTGCAGAGATAAACAGAGGCAGTGAGACATGGTGGAAAGATCATGAAACTTTAAACTGTGTTAAAGTCCCAGCTCTTAAACTTACTGGCCCTGTGACTCTAGGCAAGTACTAGATGCTTCCTCACCTCTGTTCTCTTATCTTTAAAATGGGCTTAATTAATATGCTAATTATCTACCCTGAAGGCTTAATGTTAAGAAAGTGCTTTGTAAAGCTTAAAACACTATTTTAAAAAATCGAGAGGGTGGTTAATAATAACCAACACCTGAAATAAATGATTTGGAGTTCTTTTCTCCTCTTTCTCTTTCCACCCCCTGAAGTTTTTTGCTAATGAGTGTGGAAATGACAAAGCAAAAAGGAAATATAAAAATCATAGACCTAGATCTTGGAACAAAATGTCATCCAGAGCTCCATTCTTTTCATATAGTTTGAACAATGGGTAACTTTATTTATAGAGAAAATTTAAGGGATAATAGTCAAGGATTCTTAAATTTCTTTGCCCGTGTCAAAGAAAGCTTTCCCTTTAAGGTGGAAGATGACCTGAGACACGTTGGCTGATGAAACTCCTTTCCATAACATTAAACTAAAGAGAAGCCCTAATTCCACCCCCTCCCTGTATCCCACTCTATCGGGGCTCACCAAGCCTTTGCTTCCCTACTCATCAATCAGATCTTGTTCTTGAAAAATGGAGACCTTCGAAATGATCCCTAGTTCTCTTCCATACCCTGTTTTCTCAGGTGGACTTAGAAAGGAAAGATTGATTCCATTAGCCATTTGTGGCAAAATTTGCAAATTCTATGGCCATTTTGCAAAGGGAAGTTGTTGGTCAGTCGTTTCAGTCATATCCAACTCTTCATGACCCCACTTGGGGTTTTCTTGGCGAAGATACTGGAGTGGAATAGTGCCTTGAATAGTGTGAGTACTTAATAAATGCCTGCCAGATTCTATGGAACTCAGGGGCAGCTCCAAGGGCTCAAATTTTATGCAGCCATACCACTTAGAAAAGACATATCATCATAGTTTAGCTATGATGGGCAGCAAGGTAGGGCAGTGGCTAGAGCACCGGGCCTGGAGTCAGGAAGACCTGAGTTCAAATGCAACCTCAGACACTTACTCGCTATGTAACCCTAGACAAATCATTTAACCTTGATTGACTCGGTTTCCTCATCTGTAAAAAGAACTGGAGAAGGAAATGGAAAACCACTCTAGCATCTTTGTCCAAGAAAACCCCAGAAGGGGTCAGGAAGAGTTGGACATGACTGAAAATGACTAAACAACAACAAACGCAACCACTGAAAGATGATGTATCATTATGGTTTAGAGCTGGAAGCAACCAGAGATATAAGTTAAAACTCCTCATTTTCTAAGTGAGGAAAACTAAGACATGAAGAAGTTAAGTGACTTTCCTGAAGTCACAAATAATAAGCAGCAGAGCCAGGATTTGAACCCAGTTCCACTGCATTGATGTCATTCAGGATAGATTTTTAAGGTGGTTTCATTGGGTGTATATTCATCGGCATGTGTGTGTACACATAATACAAATACATATATACATACATGTATATATCCTGAGTACACAGCAAGCTCTCAAAAGTAGTCAAGATACTGATGGGAGCTGTTAACCGTTGATATTTCCAATGAAGATCATTTGAAAAGCCCTTTGGTCCTCAACTCTTGGCTGAAGCCAATGCATTTAGACATTTGGGCAATATTCATTATTGATGCTAAAAACTACCACGGGTGACAGTGACTTGTTTTGGTGTTTAGGTTTGCACATCCACGTTTCGGGCCCATCAAATGCATTCGCACCAAACAAGCAGTGGAGAGAGATGAGGAGCTCACCGTCGCCTACGGATATGATCACAACCCTCCTGGAAAGAGCATGCCAGAAGCCCCAGAGTGGTATCGGATGGAACTGAAGGTCTTCCAAGCTGCCCAGGAGAAGTGAAATACAAACTCGGCTCTTTGGTTTATTGACCTGGAGTAGAAATTTGGATCTATGCACTACGTTTATACTTAAACTGGATAACCAGGGACTGCTCATGCTGTTACATCATATCCTCTCACTCTGTGTTAGCGATGAGTTTCTTGCATACTAACTAGTTTTGACTCTATTACTCATGCTAGGTTTAAAATTAGCTAGCGTTACAACAACACCTGATTGGGAGGTATTATTTAATATTTTGCCTAAGACAGCGTGCTGTCCTTTGGATATTTAGAATCTAAGTCTGCACCATATTCAGAGATGCCAAATGATTTGACTGAAAAAAGGGAAATGGGGTATTTTGGTCCTTTTTATTTTTTTAAGTTAGTGGTTTTCCATGATGCTGTTTCTATGGCCAATGTCAATGGTGTGATTACACTTTTGCACACACGCCACAGTGGAAGTTAGAGGATTATTACACTTCGATATTCTCTAAACATAGCATAATTTGCCTTTTAACCTTTGATCTGTGTCTTTGCAATAGAATGACTGTGTTTTTTCCTAGTGTACAGAAGAAGCCTGTTTTTTTGAGTCATTTCCCCCTTTCTTAGAAATCTCATGCAAGGGAAAAACCTTTCTAATGGATTTTGTGTGAGTGGCTGTGTATAGATCTCTATGGCGCTCTCTCTCTAGATCTATCTATCTATCTATCTATCTATCTATCTATCTATCTAGATCATTGTTTCCTTGTTACATCCTGACATAAATAACTGGTTCTAGGAGCCAGTGTATTTTATAGAATTAATATCCTTGCATGAAAATGAAGAGCTCTTTGCTTTAAGGTAGAAAGAGGAATGGATTAGATTTATTTGCATCAAGCTATGGAAGATTTGTAATCTGCATATTCAGAAAGAAAGGGGAGGGAGGAATCAATACCTGAAAGCAGCAATCTGGGGCCATGATAGTGCTGTAAATCTTCTTCCTCTCCTGGGCCCTAGTATACTTTAGATTTACATAACATGGGGCGTTTAAACAGCAGTCTTGTTTGGGGCATAGTATATTGAATGCCATGTTCAAAAACCACGAGTCCCTGTGCGGAATGCAAAAAGGGTTAGGGATTTGCTCTTTAATGAAAATAATTATGGCACAAATATTGATCTCTAGGATCAGAATGGAATCTTAAGGCAAAAGCTCTTTACCATTGTGTTTGCAAATTACTGTTTCAATGCATTGTACAAGTTGTGAATCAAAAATAATACATTATAGTAAAAGCAAATAGCATTTCAGCCACTCTGCAAGCCATATATACTAAAAAAAAATTGCAGAAACAACAAAAAAAAACCTCTGTGTAAGGTAGCTGTTTAGGTCTATACTATGACTTGGATTGCTCTGAATGGATTTATAGGTTTGGGGGATTTTGGTTTGTTTTTCAACTCTTTAAACACAGCTAAAGCATAGCAATATCTGCTTCAGACTGCTTGGGCCATGCCAGCATTTCATTTGACATAGGTCTCTAGGGCAGTGGTGCTTCTAATTTGCAAGGTGTCACTGGTGGAAACTGACACCCAACTAGTCAGCTTAGGCATCTAGTTTAGATAGATAACAATTTCTGAGTTGTATCAGAGAGGGGGCTGTTTGTTGATTGGAAGATGGCAGGGATATGTGGTGAATAAAGAGGTGAAATCAGCATTTGCTATTTCAAATCAAATCTTAGATTACTCATTACCATATACACTACTACATATTATTGGACTTGATTGAAGGCCCTGAGCCTTTGGTTCAGTTCTCCTCTGGCCGCAGAGCTTGTTCTGTTCAGGTTCTGCTGTCAAGGCTTGTGCAGAGGCAGCCTCTCCCCTCCCCACCATCTGTGCCGCCATGCGTCCCAAGGTGCTCACCCCGAGCTAGGGCTGTTAACCCAAGACTCCATGGTTCCAGAGTTCAGTCAGATCCAGGTAGTTCTCACTATTTTGCTCATAGGTGGTGGGCATTCCGTGAACTGGTACTCATTGAGAGAGAGAATTTGATGCTTACGCATTGGGGAGAGTTGGCAGTGGTGAATGGATCCTACTCGGTACTGCCATAGATCAGCCAGGAAGAACTGAGTAAGCTGCATATCTTTCTGATCAACAAACACCAAGGAAGAGGGTGAGAATGACCACCACTCTGGGGAAAGACCCCATTCCATAAACTGTGATAGAGGGGACAGTGTTTCTTGGACTTACACACTGGTTGTCCTCATGGTGCTTAGGTTTTTATACAAGTGAATGTTTTTGGACGTGAGTGACCTTTTTTTTTCTGGGCAGTTAGCAAAAGAAAAATGAATTTAGTTATCCCAGTCATTTGAATCACAGAATTATGAGCAATCTAGGTCAAGGCAGAGGAACCTCTAGCCAGGGAGGGTAGTTTTAGCCACTGATTTGATGATGGCATTCCTCAGGGTGATTTTGCCTTGGTCATTGCGACTGCAAGTGATAATTTCTTCCCCAGTGGATTGCTCTGGTTAAGCCATTTGGAATGGAGCCTCTAAAGGGTAAAGGATTAGAGTAAGTGATGAGCTGTGAAAAGTGTGTAGTATAGTGGAAAGCACAGGCACTTGAGTCAGGGGACACATATTCAAATCCTGACTCTGCTATTTACTATTTGTGTGACCTCTAGAAGGTACTTAATTTCTCTGAGCCTCAGTTTCCTCATCTATTAAACAAAGGGATTGAAATAATTGATCTTTCTAAGGTCCCTTCCATCTCTTCATCTGATAGGTGACATCTCTCCAAAGCTAATATCTTAAATCAATCGTTGTGATCACTTGAAAACTGATCATCTCCCTGGCCCTCTCTCCTTCTCTCTACCTCTCTCTCCCTACCTCTGTCTCTGTCTTCCAGGAGAGTTTAAGAGAGATGGATTTATAGGTTTGGAAGGGACCTCATTACAGATGAGGACCAAGACGTGAAGTGATTTGCTCAAAGTCACAGAGCTCCAGGTCCCGGAGACAAGCGGCAAAACCAGGATTTTGATCTTCTGCCTCCATTCCCTGTGCACTTTGTACTATGTACACGTCTTCTCTTGCCCACTGGCTCTTCCTTTCTCCTTTCCCCCTCTTCTTTATTCTCTCTCTTTTGTATTATATCACGTGTATATACATGTACAAAGCTGGGACAAGGCATCTAAGTGCTCTTGGTGGGGTTTGAAAATTATACATCCCCCCTGGCTTTTCCTGTCTAGCAAAGGGACAAGAAAACTTCCTTCACTGAAACATACACAACTCGATTTTCTAAAAAATCAAAACCTAAATGCTGTGGAGAGTGGAACTTTATGGCATTAAAAGCATGTACATTTGTAAAATATGATATACCTAAAGTCCCTAACTGTGACCCCTACACGTGCACCTCCTGGGTGACCACCTAACTTGCCTACCATTCATCCCATCTCTGTGTATGTCCATCAGTCTCCTTCTGCTTCCTCATTCCTCTCCTCCCTTTCCCTTTCTCTTTCTCTTTCTCCCTCATTGCCTCTGCCACTAAACTGGACTTACTGGATACTATTTTATATTCCTTGTTTTTCTAGTTTAAAGCAGGTGAGTCAATGGTTGTATTGTGTGGCTTTGGATAAGCTGTGGGAGGTTTTTTGTGGCCCTTTATGGGTGAAGGGAGAGGAAGGAAAATACCCCCAGCCCTCAACTAAGTTTACGTGAAATGTGTTTGTTCATCTATGTCACTATTTACTGTCTGAGCAGGCCCCTTCTGAGAGCACTCTGGAAGAATATGAGTCTCCTTTCTAATGGATAGATGTTTAGGGTCAGTCTTGATTGGAATGTAAGGGGTTCCTCACCTTTGTGTTGGCCAGACTGTCATTGACACTTCTCAGTGGCTTTGCTCCTTTTGCTGCTAAAGGCATTTAGTTCTGATTGTTGGCAGATGTGGAATGGCTACCTAAAGATTAGTCTCTCCACACTGACTCTTCACCCTGCTGTCTCTTTCATTGTTGCAGTAGATGGAACTTCTTGCCTCATTTTTCTGATTTGGTCCCTCCCTACCCCAGCACCCCACCAGCCCAGCACCTTGTCTCTTCTGTGGGATTCAGTGTAGAGACAACCTTACAGAAGAAAAACAACTTTTCCACAACAGCCTAGTAGTGAGCGTGGAGGGTCTTACATTTTAAGCAATGGTTTTTGAGATTTTTGTTAAGTCTTCCTTGGAGGCAAAAACTCTGCAAGCAAGGCCTAGCCCTGTTTCCCTGTCTTCCAATCTAATTTTTACATTCTTTTGGGGCTCTCTAATCCAAGAAACTTGGACTCTTAAGTCATTATTAGACTTGGAGAGTAAGCATCTATAAAAGTATAGGTTTTTGCCCCAAATCTGGATTGGATTTCGTGCTTTCTGTATGTAGGTAAAGAAGTTGAGGGTGTGAACATAGGAAAGAATGAGTGTTCTAGGCCTAGATTCTTCCTTTAGTTGTCCCCTCTCCATGTATGCCCTCACTGAATCTGGGCACACATGCATGTATGTGGTGAGGGGTAGGAAGGAGAGCAAGTGAAGAACTTGGCCTTTGTACCCGAAGTAGAATAAAGAATAAAGGGAAGAACCTTGGAATGTGTGAGGAGTGCCATGGAAGAGATGGATAAGGAAGGAGGCTAGATCAGGTTCCTTCCCCAGCGGCATCGAGGCAAGGATTTCCAAGACTAGAGGTGGAGAGCCCAAAAGGACGTCTTCATCACGTTGACAAAAACAACCTGAGAGCTTATATGTGCTTAGTTCTGTACTAGCCTCAAGAAGCTTTTATCACTATAGGTCTTTTGCATGCTTCTCTCTCTTTTCTTAGCATTTTCTCAAACCTTGGTGAAGCAGTAGCTTTGGTTAGCATTCAGTCAGAACTAATCCATAAAAACTTATCCCTGAATGGCATTCAAGTTGGCTAATTTGGGAAGGAAGAGCTTTATTCATAGAAAGATCTCAGATGAAAGGAACAGATTAAGACTTGAGTTTTGTTTTATTTTGTTTTGGTTTGGGGTTTGTTTGGTTTTTTTTTTTGTATGTTTGCTTGCTGTAACTTGCTTCACCCTGGTGTACCTAAGAAACTTAAGAAGAAAATCAATTTTTAAAAGCCCCTCTAGGAATCAGTTCAGGACCAGAGATGTGTTCTGAGATGCCTAAAATATGGGAAAAAAAACCCTCTTATCTTTGTAATATTAACAACCTGAAAATACCACCAAGGCTAATTTCATTATAATTGTTTAGGTTGTCGAATATGGTAACATATATAGAAATATGTATCTTCACATATATACCTGTGTAATATTTTTAAAAGAAAGATGGCATGGCCTAGTAGATAGAGATACAGACTTGCAATCAGGAAAACCACAATTCAAGTCCCGCCTAGTCTTCCTGACTCCAAGGTCATATCTCTACCCACTAGGTCATGCTGCGTGACCATACCACGTCTCTTAACCTCTTTGAACCTCAGGCAACTCCTTGAGTTGCTGAACTGCATGGGTGGAGGGAGTTAGCACACTGGGTGTTTCCTGTGCTGATGATCCAAGAAAAGGTTTAAAACTCCCCTGGGAGAATATATTGAAAATATTCAGGTAGAAAGGGTAGATATCTGTTTTTAGAAAGCCAGTCATTCACCCAAGATTCAATCTGAAAACTAGTGATGATTTCAAACCAAGGCATTTCTTTTTTCTATAGTAAATGATTCAAAAATAAACAAGCCAGCTAACCAACCAACAGAAAGCTGGTGTCGCAGGATCTATTAATTGTATATTTACCTTCCACAGATCAAAGGTGTGCAATTTTTTAAAGATTTCCATTTGAAGCTCCCCAATAAGATTCTTTTTTGCTTTTTCCCCTGTTCTAAATTTGAATCTCTTGTTTTGCTTTTTTGTTTTGTTTTTAGAAAATTATTAAACTTTAATGCACATTTTATTTTGCCGAGCATAAGGATACACATTAAAAGCAATTAAAATATTCAAGCCATACATCCACAGGTGTGGGGAACACTTTCCACAAATTTTAATGCATTTGTATGTAAATAGATGTTTGTATGAGATATTTTCATGGTAGAATGAATATATTTAAATGAAATTGATTTATTCCAGTGCTATTTAAAAAAAGACTAAAGTTTTGTGAGGATCTTCTGAGTGCATTAGCAAAGAATACAGAACAATTTTATAAACGTCAGGAGCCTAAAAAATATTCTACATAGCAGCAACTTCTCCCCAGTTGTTACATCTGCTACTGAAGAAGTTAATAGGCTCCATATTCCCCAGTGCCTGAGTCCCCTCTGGGTAGTAAATTAGGGGCTGATGGAGTCATAGTCACTCTTCAGTCACTAAAGGGTCCTAAAACTCATCAGAGCCATTAGTGCAAATAGTGTGATTACCTAGTGTGGCAGCGTCTTCTTAGGGCAGCGTCACTGGAATCCACAAGTGGGTGTTGGAAGCCTGGAGATGCATTTTCCAGCTGCTATTAACCTCCATCCCCACTATCAAGGCACAGACCCAGTTAGGTTGCTCTTAATGAAGATCAGGTTAAGCCTCATTCTCAGGGTGGGGAGATCCCCAAAGTTCTGTCGATAGCTCCTGCATACAGATCTTCACCTTCCAGAAGGAGGGGCTGGAGAAAGAGCAGGGAGCATCAACCAGCATTTTACAGAGTGGCGAATTACCTAATCTCAGTTCTGGAGTGAATGCATTTTCCTGAACTCCTAATTTACTACCAGAGAGACACCTGTTCAGACAGGAGGAGAATCTTGCCCCTTCTGTATGGAACATTATGCACTCACAGTTGTTTGAAGTCATTTTAATATTAAGACCAGTCGCATTTCTAGGACATACCTCTCAACTATCCCTCAAAAATGAGACAGTAAAATTTTGTTACCATGGATTATCAAGACTTGAGTTTTCTTAATGGTGCCTCTTGGATAAAATAAATGAGTACTTTTTTATGATTAGTTTTCAATGTATGTGCACACATCCTAATGCGGATTTAGGTGGTTCAATTTTTTGCTACTATAATTTTGATTCTAACATGAGAAAATTCCCGAACACAGAGCCATAACTGTGGCAGAGTGGCAGGGCCTTTGACCCAGGGCAACAAAATTTGAGCTTGGCACTTAATTAACAAGAACAATTAATTAGAAGAGGATGGTAAAAGACAGCATCTTTCCCCCAACACTAACCAATACATCCCAATTGAACCTCTCCATCATGGGACCCATCGCATTGGTGGCCTCATTGACCTTCAGGGTTCCAGTGTCTTGGGGTGGGGGAGCTGTCTTCCCATTATGGGGCATTGTCCTGAGATCTCTGCCTTCCCCACCTCAACTGAGTATATCTGAAAAAAAAACTGATTTGGGGGTATGCTTTGTGAAGCTTGCAATTGGCACAAAACTCCCTAATTATGGCTCTATACCTGGATAAATTACTCCAATAATTTTTTCTCTACTTTTTCATTTAACCTGAGCTGTCACTTAGTAGATTGTGAGGTATGTTTAAGGGTTGAAAGATTGGGGTGAGTTTGCAGAAGACACCACAGCAAAACAGGAACCCCACCCCACTGTACCATGCAAACATTCTCGATTGGTCTCTTACAGCATTTGAACAAAATTGATAAGCCTTATCCAACATCTGTAGAGTTGTGATTTTTAAAACTATGGGAAACTAATGAAAGATGTTTACATGAATGATGTTTGCCCTTACTGAGTTTTGAATGAGTTTTTATAGTGTGTCTGGGTGCATGTATAAGGAAGTAGGAAAAATGTTTCTGAAATAAAACTTGACAAATATTTGTAATGAGAAGTGAATTTTAAATATTGCTATAATTGCGCTATAGAAGCAATGCAAGTATTAAACAAAAAAAAAATACAATCCTGTCTTGTCATACTCCTCTTTTTTTCTTCCTTTATAGGTACTTGTGCAAAGGATCCATGTCCTTTCCAGTGGAATGCTTAATATTATACAACTTATTTTGAATTAAGTCTTTGTGAAACACTCATGATTTCCCCTGCTTTGCACAAAATGTTAGAATAGGTGCTCTGGAGGTCATCAGAAATACAAGACCAAGGGAAATGCAAGATTGGAGTAATGGAGAAGCCAGGTTGGAGAATAAGTATCGGAGTCTAAATCCTGTCTGCAATTAACTAGCTGCATGACCGTGGACATGGCTTTTTTTTTTTTTACCACCACCATAAAATGTATTATATGATCATCCGGGGCTTCTCCATCTCTAAATCTATGATCCTATTATCTTTGTTCTTACAATCTAGTTGGAGAGAAAAATCACACATGCATGAAACTACATTTTTAAAGCAATATGGGGAAGATCACAACCACTATTTCCTGCCCCACTTCAAACCCCCTCTCCCACAAAAATACAGGCAGAATATGAACACACACACACACACACACACACACGTGTGCACAAAAGTAATCAGGAAAAAAATTATTCCTGGAGTTGAATCATCAACAAGCAAACATTGAGCGCCTAATATATGTAAGGCACTGCGCTAATCTCTGAGGATACAAAGGAGGGCAAAAGGTCCCTGCCCTTAAGGAGCTCACAGTCTAATGGGGAAGACTACATGTAAAAAACTATGTACAAACAACATAGGATCACTAGATTGCAGAGTATGTGGGCAGGGAGGGGGAATCAGTGGTAAGAAGACTAGAAAAGTAGGAGGGGGACCAGGTTAAGGGTTTTGATTGCCAAAAAGAGGATTTTATATTTGATACAGGAGGTAGCAGAGCCAATGGAGTTTATTAAATGGGGGTGATGTCAGAGATGTACTTTAGGGAGATCATCTGGAGTTGAGAGAGACCTGAAGCAGGGAGACCAACCAGTGTACAGTATTCCAGGTAGATGGTGCTGAGGTAGGTGGCGTTGTGACAGGAGAGAAAGTACATAGTAGAGATGTTACAAAGGTAATGGTTTAGATATGGAGTACCACCACAGTACCACCCCTCACTTACTCATCACTGGAAATAGACTCACGAGCCTTCCATGTGTCAGTATCAAAATAGAGAGTCAACAATCACACCTAGGTTGTGAGCCTGAGTGATCAGGAGGATGGTGGTGCCTTCCACAGTAATAGGAAAGATAGAAAGAGGAGAAAGGCTTAGAGAGAAAGACAATGAGTTCAGTTTTGTACGCGTTGAGTTGAAGATGTTTCTGATACATCCAGTCCAAGATGTGAATCTAGACAGATTAGAGAGAGGTTAGGGCTGGCTAAGTCGATCCGGAATTATCAGCATGGAGATGATTTTTGAATCCTAGGGAGCTAATGGAGGAGGTGCATTCCGAATCATATCTTGAAGGCAATACTGGATGGCACATAGTAGACACTTAATGTTGATTTGTTGATTGACATGAATTGGTAGGGGCGAAAGATACAGAGTAATATTTCAATTGAACAGATTAGCATGGAGATGAGAATTAGGAAGCAATTTATAAGAGATTACAAATAGATTGGCTTGCCTGGAGTGGAAGATCCAAGTTTTCCTGCCTCCAACACCATGCACAACCATAAGCACAGCACTTACTCTCTTTGAGCTTAAATTTCTTCATCTGTAAAAAGGGAGAAAACACTTGTAATATCACAGAATCTTACTGTTTCTACCTCCCAGGGTTGCTGTGAGGAACAGGTGAGAGAGTGTGTAAAAGTACTTCGCAGAACTCTATAAATACAAACTATAGTTCCTCCTCTAAGAAATGAGAGAATTGGGCAAGATCATCTCCCAGGTGCCATTCATATCTAACCTTTTGGGACTCTGATTCTAAATTCCTAGTGTAGCACCCCCTCTGTGACATTCTCCCACCCCATTCCCATCTTGCTCTGGCAGGTTGGGTCCCCAGAGGAGGGCTGACTTCTTCTCCCTTCAGGATTCTAAGGGGCTGTAACTACAAATACCCCATTTGAGCTCCCACATAATGTGCTCTCTCCAATATTTATTAACCAGTAGGCATCAGTTAGCTTTTACAAAGGGACATTTACTGAGAAGGTATAGCAAGGACAAAATTGTTTTTTAAAAATCCTCCAATGCATTGGTGCGATTTCCTGTTGGGTATATCAAGGTCTCTGTAGAGAGTAGGCTGAAGCGTAAAGTACAAAGATAGGCTCACGTATAGGAAATATTCTTTTCACCTTTTTTGGAGTCCCCACAAAGCTTATTTCAGGGCATTGCATTGCAATGGATGAGTTGCTCCCTTATTCAGTGGGACCGACCTCTTGCAGAGTGCAGCGTCTCAACTGATGGGTCAGGCTACTGCTGGACTGGGTCAAGTGGGCCCTTCCTCTGGGCTGGCTCCTTAACAGAATCATTGCTGCTACCACCTCTGATATTCTCTACTATGAACACTCATCACTAAAGGGCCTTATCATGGCTCCTGTGGCCTTTTGAAGCTCACAAGGTCACAACTTGGTATTTCATCTCCAGATACTCATTCACCTCAGAATGACTCGAATAAGCACAAAAGGAGCAGATAGAATGCCCTCAGAGCCAGGTGGCAGCGGGATGGAGAGATAAGGGCAACCACTACCTTCCTCTCCACCTGGGGTTTCAGTGCGTCACCAGAGAAGAGAGCAAGAGACCATCCTCTGTAACCTTTTGTACGTACCCTAGGTTCTGGATCTCCAGCCAGTTAGAAGACCCTTCATCACCACAGTACCACCCTCAATTGTTTGTGACTGGAAATAGACTCACCAACCCTCTGTATGTTGGAATGAAACCAGGTGGGCAGGATTGCACATCCTCTCTATGACTCACCAGGAATGTCAAGTCTCTACGTGCTCTAAAGACAGAGCCAGTCCAATCACGATACTAGGAACGTAGATTTAAGGATAAAAGGGCCCACAGACACCATTGCATCCTGAAGGTGATCAAGAAGGTGTCAGCACCTTCTGGCCCATCTGTCAACTTTCCCATCTCTGTAATATTTTACTCGTCAAGGATGTCTGTAGGGAAAAGAGAACTTTTGGGCTTTTGCACATGACTTTGCAAAGCTGACCCATAGTTTCACTCATACAAAACTAAAAGGTGTAGAGAATATCAGATCCTGCTGCTTCTGTTGCATTAATTTTTTAAAAGCATTTTACTTAGAATGTAATGCAGTTTTAAAACATATAGTCATTTGTCTCCCATGCATATGTTAACATATAAGACAGATGCAACCACAGAGATCTTTGTGCTATTAAGCACAATCCTCCCATTTTACAGATGAAGAAACTGAGGCTTAAATTTAAAAGTTAAGTGAATTGCTCAAGATCAAACAGCTGATGTCATAGGTAAAATTTGAACCCAGGTCTTACTCACTCTGGGATAGTTAGATGGCACAGTGGATGGAGTGATAGGCCTACTAGCTATGTGGTCCTGGACAAGTCATTTAACCCTGTTTGCCTCAGTTTCCTCATCTGTAAAATGAGCCGGAGAAGGAAATGGCAAACCACTCCAGTACCTTTGCAAAGGAAACCCCCAAAAGGGGTCAGGAAGAGTCAGACACAACTGAACTCACTCTGAGCTCAGTGCTCTATCTGGTACACCAGGCTGTCTCTCAAAGATCCACTAAATATTGTCCAGACAGGATTCCACATCTGGTAGCAAGGACCATTCAGAGCCTGAGGGGTAAGATAAGCAATCTCTTTAATAAAAAAACAAAAACAAACTATTCAATAGCCCCCGGGTAAAAGCAATCCATAAAAAGATAAAAGCCAAATAAAGATGCCATTGCCAGGAAGCTTCCTGAGTCTCAGGAGCTACCCACCTGAGCCTTAAAGCTGTCCGGACTCCTTGCCAAAGACCACAAATGTCAAAACAATTCATGGGGAACGAAAGGGGAGGGGACAAAGTTAACTCAAACTGCCGCATTGTCTGTTCAATGGTATTTTGGCCCACAACAGACCCAGTTGGTGGTGTGGGAGTACAGGAGTTAATTCAAGTCATCCAGTTCCACTAGTAACCCAGTGGTCCATCACAGCCTGTTCCTTCACTCCTAGCCACTCGAGGCTCCCAAACTGAGGTTCACAGCACAAAAACTCCCATCCCTCCATCTTTTCAGGTGAGGGGTGAGGGGGCCCATTAAAACATCACCAAAAGGCCAGAATGAACCTACCCCTTTTGCCAGGCTTTCAGATGTTTCTGGCCAATCCAGCTGGCTGGGGTCCTCCTTATTGCCCACCTATCAGTCCGGGGTAATCAACTCATTGGCATTCCTAAGGCAAAAGCTTGCCCATGCTACTGCCTTACCCCAAAACTTTCAGTGGTTCCCTATTGCTTTTAAATTTCTTCTGGTATTTAAAAAGTCTAGAATCTGGCTCCAAATTACTTCTCTACACAGACTTCGCATTATTCCCTTTTATATTCCAGCTAAACGAGACTACTACTTGTTCTCTGAATCCGACATACCCTCTCTCCCATTCTGAGCTTGGCATCTCCTGCCTTCTCTAATTTTTGCTGGAAGCTTTGCAAGCTAAAGTTCTTCTTTGCTCAAATATTCCTGAAGCACTTTCTCTGAATCTCTCCTCTGTTCCCAACACTCTCTATCTTGTATTTTATGCCACATATCCTCCTTTACTAGAGTGATAAACTCACCAAGGGCAGAGATGGTTTGGGGGTATTTTTGGTCTGTTTTTATCTTTGAGAAGGCCATCTAAAATCAGTACCTCCACTTCGTGTCCTTTTACTCTCTCCTTAACTCTGTAGTCTGGTTTATCATACAACTGAAACTGCTCTCTCCAAAGCAACACATGATCTTTTAATTGATCACATGGCTTTTCGCAATCCTCATCTTTCTTGGTTTTTTTTGTTTGTTTTTTTCTTTTTGAGGGGGGAGGGCAGGGCAGTTGGGGTTAAGTGACTTGCCCAAGGTCACACAGCTAGTAAGTGTGTCAAGTGTCTGAGGCCAGATTTGAACTCAGGTCCTCCTGACTCCAGGGCCGATGCTCTACTCACTTCACCCCGTAGCTGCCCCAATCCTCATCCTTCTTAACCTCTCTACAGCCTCTGACACCATCAAACACCCTCTTTTTGATACTCTCCTTTCTAGGTTTTCATGACCCTACTCTCTCTCTCGGTGCTCTCTGCACCTGTCTGACGGGTCTTGAGTCTCCACGTTCGGATTCTCATCTGTTTCATGGCAGCAAGGTGGCACCGTGGATAGAACCATGGGCTTGGAATCAGGAAGACTCACCTTCATGAAATTCAAATCTGGCCTCATGTATTTACTAGTTGTGTGACCCTGGGGAAGTCATTTAACCTTGTTTGCCTCAGTTTCCTCATTTGGAAAATGAGCAAGAGAAGGAAATGGCAAACCACTCCAGTAGCTTTGTAAAAAAAAAAAAAAAAAACAAACAAACAAAAAAAAAAAACCCAAACAAACTCGGTCACAAAAAGTTGAATACAACTGAAGCAAGAATGTCTGTTTCATGTTCCTTACGGGTGGGTGTCCCCCAAGGCTTTTTCCTGGGCCCTGTTTTCTTCTCCTTCTAGACTGTTTCACTTGGATCTCATCAGCTTCCATGGATTCAATTATTGTTCCTATGCAGATGATTCTCAACTCTATTTGTCCAATTCTAGCTTTTCTCCCAACCTCCATTTTCACATCTCCAACTGTCTATTGGACATCTACAACTCAATGTGTCCAAGACTAACCTCATTATCTTTCTCCCAAAACTCCCCCCCTTTCCCTAATTTTCCTGTTACTGTCAAGAGTACCACCATCTCCCCAGGCCCCCTGGCTCATCCTGGACTCCTCACTCTCACCACCCTTATCAAATCAGCTGACAAATCCTGTCATTTCTACCTTTATCACATCTTTTATGTACATCCCCTTCTCCTTTACAACACTGCCACCACCCTGGTGCAAGACCTCTTTACCTTACAGCTGGACTATTGCAATAGCCTGTTAGTTTGTCCTCCTGCCTCAAAAGTCTCCCCATTGCAGTCCATCTTCCACTGAGCTATCAAATTAATTTTCCAAAAATGCAGGTCTAACCACGTCAACCCTCTATTGAATAAGCTCTAATAGCTGCCTATCACCTCCAGTATCAACTATAAAATCCTCTGTTTGGCTTTTAAAACCCTTCATAACCTGGCATCTTTCTGCCATTCCAGGCTTCACATACCTAACTCCCCTCTATGATCCAGTGATACTGGTCTCCTTGCCCATCCTTGCACAAGATACTCCATCTCCTTATTCTCACTCCTGGAACTCTTGCCCTCCCCATTTCCACCTCCTGGATACTCTGGCTTCTTTCAAGTCTCACCCGAATCACCAGCTTCTACAAGAAACCTTTCCATATGCCCCTTAAAGCCAATGCTTTATGTCCAATTTATCATGGATATATCTTGCTCGTATATGGTTGTTTGTGTATTGTCTCTCCCTTTAGACTGTGAGATCCTTTAGAGCAAGGATTGTTTTTTTGCCTTTCTTTGTATCCCCAGGATTTAGCGTAGTGTCTAGCAAATATTAGGTGCTTAATAAATGTTTATTACTTTGACTTGTGTCCCCAGTGCCTTTCACATGGTAGGAGCTTGCTAAATATTTGTTGAAGATGAAGATTTATATAGAGATTGCAACCTCCGTTGCCAGAGGCCACACCAATGAGATCCTAAATCCAGTGAAGTAAGTACTATTAATTAAGAGTGCTGTTTCATCTCACTCATCTGATAAAGGAACTTAAAAGAAAGCTTGATGCTTTCATTTTGGCTTTCCCATACCAAAACTTTTAGAGAAGATTTGATCAGGCCCTTCTTAATGCAGTAGATGTTTTTACTGGAAGCAAATGGCTGATTTGCAGGAAGTATGACTCACATGTGCCATCTGGTTCTTTTTTCTTTCACAGGCCTTTGAGACCATGTCTTTAGAGAATCATACAGAATAGCCTAAAAAGTTTAAATAATTCTCAATTTTCAAATAATTCACTAAGGAAAAAAAGTGAAGGGATGGGACAGGAGCATTACAGTTAGTATATTGCTCGGAGATAGAGATTTTACAAATCTCAAGGCTACTTCAAATGAGATTGACCACAATTACCTATCCATCCTTGGAAATAATAAATGAAGGAAAGGATAAGAGAAAGAAGCAGGATTCCTAGTGTCCAGTAGTTCCACAAGGTGGTAGCTCCAACTTTTTTGCTTCTTTCTGTTCTTTCACCTGGTGCTGTCATGGGGCTGCCATAACGTGGAGGGATCCAGATTGAACCTTGGTTAGAGGCCACATCATAGAAATGCCTCTCTTCTCAGAGTTTGGAGTCCTTGGTTCTTGGATGGGATTTGAATCTCAACTCTGCTACTTTTTTTAAATTTATTTTTTATTTTTAGTTTATAACACTCAGTTCCACAAATTTTTGAGTTCCAAATTTTCTCCCCTTCCTTCTCCTCCCCGCTCCCCTTCCTTCTCCTCCCCGCTCCCCTTCAAGATGGCATGCATTCCAATGTAGGTTCTACATATACCTTCACATTAAACTTATTTACACAATAGTCAAGTTGTAAAGAAGAATTAAAACCAATGGAATGAATCATGAGAGAGAAGAAACAGAACCAAAAAAGAGAGCAAATAATTTGCCTCAATCTGCATTCACACTCCATAATTCTTTCTATAGATGTACATAGCTTTTTCCATCATGAGTCTTTTGGAGTTGTCTTTGAACCTTGTATTGCTGGGAAGAGCCAAGTCTATCAAAGTTAGACATCACAGATACCATGTGTCTGTAATCATGCATAATGTTCTCCTGTTTTGGCTCCCCTCACTCAGTATCAGATCACAGAAGTTTTTCCATGTTATTATGAAGTCCTTCTGCTCCTCAATTCTTATAGCACAATAGTATTTCATTACATTCATATACCACAACTTGTTTAGCCATTCCCGAATTGATGGGCATCCGCTTGATTTCCAATTCTTTGCCACCACAAAAAGAGCAGCTATAAATATTTTTGTATGTAGAGGTCCCTTTCCCACTTGTGTGATCTCTTTGGGATATAGCCCTAGAAGTGGTATTGCTGGGTCAAAGGGTTCACACATTTTTATAGTCCTTTGGGCATAGTTCCAAATTGCTCTCCAGAATGGCTGGATCAGTTCAGAACTTCACCAACAATGTAATAGTGTTCCTTTTTTCCCACATCTTTTCCAGCATTTATCATTTTCCTATTAGCCAATCTGACAGGAGAGATGTGGTACCTAAGAGTTGTTTTGATTTGCATTTCTCTAATCAATAGTCATTTAGAGCATTTTTTCATATGACTATAGATATTGTGAATTTCTTCCTCTGAAAACTGCCTGTTCATATCCTTTGACCTTTTCTCAATTGGGGAATGACTTGCATTCTTATAAATTTGGCTCAGTTCCCTGTATATTTTAGAGATGAGGCCTTTATCAGAGACACTGTTGTAAAAATTCTTTCCCAATTTTGTGCTTCCCTCCTAATTTTTGTTCCATTGGCTTTGTTTGTACAAAACCTTTTCAATTTAATGTAATCAAAATTATCCATTTTGCATTTCATAATGCTCTCTATCTCTTGTTTAGTCATAAATTCTTCCCTTCTTCATAAATCTGACAGGTAAACTATTCCTTGCTCTCCCAAATTGCTTATAGTATCAGCCTTTGTATCTAAATCATGAATCCGTTTTGACTTTATTTTGGCATATGGTGTAAGATATTGGTCTATGCCCAGTTTTTACCCTACTATTTTCCAGTTTTCCCAGCAGTTTTTGTGAAATAGTGAATTCTTAACCTGGAAGCTAGACTCTTTGGGTTTATAAAAGAGTAGATTGCTATAGTCATTGACTGCTGCGTCTTGTGTACCTAACCTATTCCACTAATCCACCACACTATTTTTTAGCCGTACCAAGCAGTTCTGATGACTGCTGCTTTATAATACAGTTTAATATCTGGTATGGCTAATCCACCTTCTCTAGCATTTCTTATCATTAATTCCCTTAATATTCTGGACCTTTTGTTCTTCCAGATGAATTTTGTTATTATTTTATGCAGCTCTGTAAAATTATTTTTTGGTTCAACTCTCCTATTTACTACATGTGTGATGTTGTGCAAATCACTTAACATCTATGGTCCTTACTTCTTCAGCTATAAAATGAGATTTGAGCTATATGATCTCTGTGTTCTCTTGCATTTCTATATCTATGATTCTATTACCCACATAAGAAATGGGACTTTTGGCAGATTTTTCAGAACTGCATTTAAAGATCCCTGAAGAACAGAATGGATATAAAAATAAGATACCAATCTTTTTTTTTTATTTTAAAGCTTTCAGTTCATTCTCCATAGAAGCTGGATGATAGGCTGCTTGGATTTCATGCCTTCTCAGTTTGTGGATGGGATTTGTGGGCCAAGGTCAAGCCTACCTACTTGAGAGACACTAAAGGCAATGGTGTAAGAAATATTGTCCATGCGGTACAATAAATAAAGTACAAAAGTTAAAGCACGTCCCATCCCCAAAGATGATGGAAGCACATATGAACCAAATTTTGAACTTTACATCATCCACGCCTTTATTAAGTTACCTTAGAGACTATTTCATCCTTATATTGAAGAAAAATATTAATATTGAGCTCTGCATTTTAGGCATAGTCTGCCAGAAACAATTTTATTTTGTTAATATTATTTTAAATCCAAGCATATCTATCTGGGAGAAATATGCAAATTTGAAAGTTATAGCTCACCTAGAAGTGCCTTTCCTCCATTCAGAAAGGATTAAATACAGATGTATAGGTACCTTTGATTACTCTGGGAGAATTTATGAAGGGAGAGGTGAAGGGAAGATTTGAGTAGTGATTATTATTCTGGAGTGTTAACCCCAAATTTTGGTTTTTTTTAACATATTATGGCATTTTCCATGTTCAGAATTCCTGTAAATGTTACTTCAAAGCATCTTGAAATAGAGACAATGTCTGAGTGCATGGCAAGGGAATAGAGGGAAGAGGAATTATTTCAGATTTGCGTATTTCTCCCAAATAGATATTCAAATTTTCCCAATTATTTAGGTCTGTCTTTATTTCTGTAAAATGGTTTATAGCTGTAGGTCATTTTTGTTGCATTGTGGTCAGTAAAGAATGTATGTAATATTTCTACTTTTCTGCATTTGAAGACAGTAACCAAATTTTTTAAAATTTTTTTAAATTATTATTTATTTAATACTTTCAGTTTTCAGCATTGATTTTCACAAGACTTTGAATTACAAATTTTCTCCCCATTTCTACCCTCCCCCCCACTCCAAGATGGCATATATTCTGATTGCCCCGTTCCCCAGTCAGCCCTCCCTTCTGTCACCCCACTCCCCCCATCCCCTTTTCCCTTACTTTCTTGTCGGGCAAGATAGATTTCTATGCCCCATTGCCTATATATCTTATTTCCCAGTTGCATGCAAAAAGTTTTTTTTGAACATCTGCTTTTAAAACTTTGAGTTCCAAATTCTCCCCTGTCTTCCCTCCCCACCCACCCTCCCTAAGAAGGCAAGCAATTCAACATAGGACGCATGTGTATCCTTATGTGAAACTGCTCCACAATACTCCTGTTGTGAAAGACTAACTATATTTTGCTCCTTCCTATCCTATCCCGCTTTGTTCAATTTTCTCCCTTGATCCTGGCCCTTTTCAAAAGTGTTTGCTTTTGATTACCTTCTCCCCCATCTGCCCTCCCTTCTATCATCCCCCCTTTTTTATCTCCTTCTTCCTCCTTTCCTGTGGGGTAAGATACCCAATTGAGTGTGTATGTTATTCCCTCCTCAGGTCAAATCCAATGAGAGCAAGATTCACTCATTCCCCCTCACCTGCCCCCTCTTCCCTTTCTACAGAACTGCTTTTTCTTGCCACTTTTATGCAAGATAATTTGCCCCATTCTATCTCTCCCTTTCTCCCTCTCTCAATATATTCCTCTCTCATCCCTTAATTTGATTTTATTTTTTTAGATATCATCCTTTCATATTCAATTCACCCTGTGCCCTCTGTCTCTCTCTCTGTCTGTCTCTCTCTGTCTCTGTGTGTGTGTGTGTGTGTGTGTGTGTGTGTGTGTGTGTGTGTGTGTATATATACATATATATGTGTATATATATAATGTATGTGTATATATATATATATATTCCCTTCAGCTACCCTAATACTGAGGTCTCATGAATTATACACATCATCTTTCCATGTAGGAATGTAAACAAAACAGTTCAACTTTAGTATGTCCCTTATGATTTCTCTTTCTTGTTTACCTTCTCATGCTTCTCTTGATTCTTGTGTTTGAAAGTCAAACTTTCTATTCAGCTCTGGTCTTTTCACTGAGAAAGCTTGAAAGTCCTCTATTTTATTGAAAAATCCATATTTTGCCTTGGAGCATGATACTCAGTTTTGCTGGGTAGGTGATTCTTGGTTTTAATTCTAGCTCCACTGACCTCTGGAATATCATATTCCAAGCCCTTCGATCCCTTAATGTAGAAGCTGCTAGATCTTGTATTATCCTGATTGTGTTTCCACAATACTCAAATGGTTTCTTTCTGGCTGCTTGCAGTATTTTCTCCTTGATCTGGGAGCTCTGGAATTTGGCAACAATATTCCTAGGAGTTTTCTTTTTGGGATGTTTTTCAGAAGGCAATCAGTGGATTCTTTCTATTTCTATTTTGCCCTGTGGCTCTAGAATATCAGGGCAGTTCTCCTTGATAATTTCTTGAAAGATGGCATCTAGGCTCTTTTTTTGGTCATTGCTTTCAGGTAGTGCAATAATTTTTAAATGATCTCTCCTGGATCTATTTTCCAGGTCAGTGGTTTTTCCAATGAGATATTTTACATTGTCTTCCATTTTTTCATTCCTTCGGTTCTGTTTTATATCTTGATTTCTCATAAAGTCACTAGCTTCCACTTGCTCCAATCTAATTTTTATGGTAGTTATTTTCTTCAGTGGTCTTTTGGACCTCCTTTTCCATTCGGCTAATTTTGCCTTTTAAGGCATTCTTCTCATTGAATTTTTTGGAGCTCTTTTGCTGTTTATTAGTCTATTTTTTAAGGTGTTATTTTCTTCAGTATATTTTTGGGTCTCCTTTAGCAAGTCATTGACTTGTTTCCCATGGTTTTCTCACATCACTCTTATTTCTCTTCCCAATTTTTCCTCTACTTCTCTAACTTGCTTTTCCAAATCCTTTTTGAGCTCTTACATGGCCTGAGATGAGTTCATGTTTTTCTTGGAGGCTTTTGATGTAGGCTCTTTGACTTTGTTGACTTCTTCTGGCTGTATGTTTTGGTCTTCTCTGTCACCAAAGAAAGATTCCAAAGTCTAAGTCTGAATCTGAGTCCATTTTTTCTGCCTGGCCATGTTCCCAGCCAACTTACTTGACCCTTGAGTTTTCATTTGGGGTATGACTGCTTGTAGAGTAGAGAGTACTTTTTCCCAAGCTTGAGGGGATGCACTGTTGTTTTCAGAGCTATTTCTACACAGCAAGCTCTGCCACACCAGTGCTACCCCTCCCCCAAGAACCACCAACCCGGCCTGGACTTAGATCTAAGCAGGCTCGGCACTCCAGCTCAGATCTGCCACTTAATTCCTCCTACCAGGTGGGCCTGGGGCCAGAAGCAACTGCAGCTGTAGTTCTGTAGCTGCACCTCCTCCGCTGCCCCTGGGGTGGTGGTTGAACCCCGAACTCCTTTCACTCTGTCCCCCGCAGTTTTTCACCCTAATCTTCTCTGTTGTCTTTGGTGTTTGTGGGTTGAGAAGTCTGGTAACTGCCACAGCTCACTGATTCAGGGTGTTAGTGCCTGTTCCACCCAGCTCCCGGTCTGGTTTGTTCAGGCACAGCCCATGCTGGGCTCTGCTCCACTCTGCTCCCAGTTCTGTGTGATAGACCTTACCCAGTGACTATCCAGGCTGTCCTGGGCTGGAGCCCTGCTTCCCTCTGCTATTTTGTGGGTTCTGCAGTTCTAGAATTTGTTCAGAGCCATTTTTATGGGTGTTTGGAAGGTCCTGGGGGAGAGCCCTAGGCAAGTCAACATAACCAAATTACATTAAAATGTTGATATATGTGTTCCTTTTTCCATTTAATAACCACCAGCGATCTTTGAAATGCAATTTCTCTAAAATTCTATTCAGATCCTTAACTTCTTATTTTTTGTTATATTTACCTAGGGCTGATAGTGGTAAATTCAGGTGCAGCCTTCTTTTAATTGATTCTTTAAGTATTTAGAAGCTATGCCACTGGGTGTTTATATGTTACATACTGAAATCAATGCATTGTCTATGAGAAGGATTGGAAAATTAAAGTCCAAAGGCCAAATTCAGCTCAGCACCTGTTTTTGTACAATCCATGGGCTAACAATGGTGTTTACATTTTAGAATAGTGTCATTGTATTTTAAAATATAAACATCATTAGTAGCTCTTAAGCTGTATACAAAAAGGGGCAGTGGGCCAGATTTGGCCTGCAGGCCACAGTTTATCTGCACTTGGTCTATGTTACCTTTCAGCAAAATGTGTCTTCTCATTTTATCTCTTTCAATTAAGCCTATTTTTAGGCTGTTTCTTTGTCTGAAATAATTGCTACCCCTAGTTTTCTGTTCAGCTGAGGCAGAATGAACTTTGCTCCATTCCTTTATTTGAATTGTGTATCTGTTTCAAATGTGTTTCTTATTAATAACATATTGCTGGAGTTTGCTTCATTAAACATTCTAGGAACCTCTTTCATTTTATGAGTGAGTTCATCCCATTTACGTTTGTAGTTAATATAATTTTCTTCCACCCTATTGTCTTATGCTTTGTCTTCACTATATTCATTTCCTGTTTATTTCAAGTTGTTGCTTCCCCTTTTTTTGCCTTTTAACTTTTTCTTTACTATCCTTTCTCGAAGTTTAGGATTTGTTCTTCTTATGATGAATCCCTCCCTGAATCTATCTCTTTTCCCTCTTCTTCTTCTTATATGGATCCATGTCGAGTTGAATGTCTTCCTACATTATGTTACTCTACATTTTGTGTGTTCTATCTTTTGGGACATTTCAATGAACATGAAATTAAATTGATAACCACTCCCCCTTTTTTCTTTCTGAATTTTTTCTATCCTTCCATTCTTTCTATGTTTGTATATAGTTTTACTTGTGCAAACCGAATTAATATGTGGTAATAAGTCCCCCCATCTTTCTACCAATTTTCCTGAATGTATCTTTTTTTTTCCTTAACAGCATTTTCAAAATCCAACTATAGGTCGTCTGTCTAGTTGACTACCTCTATGACTCCTTTTAACATTAGGAATCCAAAAAAGCCCCTTTTAATACCCCCTCTTCTACTAGAATGTTTATAGTTCATCTTTAAACAATCTTTTCTAGTTGTTCACTTGCATTTGCCTTTTTACTTTTCTTGACTCCCATATTTGTATTTCAAAATTCCTTCACATTCTAGTTTTTTTCTTTCCACAAAAAATACTTGCAAATTATCTCTTATTGGTCAACTTTTTTCCTTCTGGACTATATTCACTTTTGCCAGGTAAGTTATTCTTGATTGCACACCTTTATCTTTTGCCTTTTGGAAATGTCTCATTCCATGTTATCCCCTCCTTTATAGTGATAGTTGCTGAACCATGTGTGATCCTGATAGTGTTTCCTCAGCATTTGAATTTTTTCTGGCTACTTATAGCATTATTTATTTATTTATTTTGGTCTGGAATCTCTGGATTTTGGCAATGACATTTCTGGGAGCTCCCACTTTGGGGCTTCTTTCAGAAGATGATGGATGGATTCTATTTTCACACTTCCCTCTGTTCTACTATGTCTGAGCACTTTTCTTTAATGATTTCTTGAAATATGACATCCAGGTTGTTTTATTTTGGTCACAGATTTCACATCTTATGATTCTTATGTTATCTCTCCCTGATCTGTTTTCCAGTTGTTTTCAATATTAGATAGCTTACATTTTCTATTTTTCCTCATTTTCAAACTTTTAAAGAATTCTTGTCTCCTGGAGTCATTAATTTCTATTTGGTCCATTCTGATTTTTAGGGAATTCATAGAGAAAGGTTTTGTACCTCTTCTGTTAAGCTGTTGATTCTTTTCAATTTTTTCCTCCATTGCTCACATTTATTTTATACTATCTTTTGAAAATTCTTGCATCACTTCTTTGAAGAATTCTAATTGTTCTCGTGGTCAAGCTGTTTTTTTTTTTTTGCTTGGAGGTTTTGATTGTAGGTGTTTTAAAAATTATTCTCTTCTTCTGGGTTTGTGTCCTCATCATCCCTGGCATCATAAAAGTTCATTTTGTCTTTTGTTTTCAACTCAGGAGTTCTGTTCTAATCTGATGATCAAATTAAGAACATTTCCTTTGCCTCAAGTATTCTTTCTTTAGGCTACTCTTTTCCTTCCTTTGGGTTAGGGTTATGACCTGAAACTTTTCCTTGATCATGGATGCCAAAGTTCTCTCTGTAATTGGTCTTAGTGGAAACCTTTTCCTTAGATGGGGCAAGAGATGGAGAGGCCTTTTCTTTAATCCTCAGTTAAACTGAGGGTTGACATCTTCTGGTAGAATAGACCCCATTGAGGCTTTTTCTATTTATTTCACTATCATACAAAGATCTGCTTTCCCAGCCCACTCCTTCCCCCACCTTTTTCCCTCTAAAAGGAATGGGAAGCCTGCATGAAGGCTTTTTTTTCCTTTAGGACACTGGCAAGCACAGTGCTGACTCCCCCACCCCCCACCCCAAGGTTTCGTTTTTTAGCCTTAGCACCTTGTTTCATACTAGTTTCTCAGGATTCCTAAACACTAAAGTTATTTACTTTGCCACAAGCCTTTCATTTTTATCCCACAGGGGACACAGATTATATTTACTGCTTGTCTATAGAGTGAGGTGTTTGGTAACTGGGTTTTTTTAGGGGTGATATAGAGTTAAACTGTAGTTTCCTTCTACCCCACCTTGGTTTGCCATTGGTTTTGCCAGTGTTCCTTCCACATGCCACTTGAAAAGTGCTTGGGTGGGGTAGGGTAATGAAAGAGAAACCCCAGCATGCTTGATGACCACATTTCTGGGAGGATTATAAGGCAGAATTCTTTGACACATTTTTGTTTGGGAGTTTTTCCAACTTTTACCATTAGTTTTAAGACCTGAAGCTTCCAAATTTTGTGAAGCTAGCAGGATAGGAGTCAGCCCCCAACTCTATTTAATAAGGTATTGGTTATGAAGTTTGGGAAACTGTACACAAAGCTGACACAGAGTAGACAGAAAAAAGAACTCCGTACTCTGCTTCAAAGCAGGAAGTTTTTGGTAACTGTTCCTCCTTTCTGCCCTTGGTTATCTAATAGGAAAATCGAAGACTCCACATCCTATAAAAACCAACTTAGGAGCTGAACTGTGCTTTTAATTTCATATTCTCATGTATTCTTAATCTTTTAGTGCATCAATTTTTGTTATTGTTGTTTAGTTGTGTCTGATTCTGTGACCACATTTGGCCTTTTCTTTGCAAAGATGATGGTTTGCCATTTCCTTCTCCAGCTCATTTTATAGATGTGGAACCAAAGCAAACAGGATTAAGTGACTTACCCAAGGTCACATAGCTTATAAGTGTCTGAGGCCAGATGTGAACTCAGGAAAATGAGTCTTCCTGATTTCCAGCCCAGCATTCTATCCACTGTGACAGCTAGCTGCCCACATCAAGTTTAAAAAGCCTTAATATTAGTCTCTGTCTTACTTATCAGGGTAAACATGACTATTCCATTTTGTCTTGGTATTCCTAGTCTAACACACTTTAGTAAGCAAGTGCTTACTAAAAGTTTGATGGACTTTGTAAATTTGTAAGTATGCATGAGATTTAAATGATCGATACACCAACACTTTACCCTAAAAAGTCTGTAAGAAACTGAAATTACTTCTATGAAAGGAACACTAAAAGAGGGATATGCAAAAATGTGACAATTCAAGATAAATTATGGCAGTCTGTAATAATACAAACTAGCTCCCTTCTTTATCTATTAACCTCACATCCTAGGATTACCTGAAATCTATGATGAAAAAAAGAAAACTGGATAGCAGATTTCAAAAAATTATTAGATAAAATTGCCCAGACATATCAGAACAAGATGGCAATGTGAAAATAGAATCCACCTGTCACCCCAGGAGTGCTGAAGGAATTAAGTTCTAAATGGGTTGACATTCATAACTTATTAAATACCACTTGAAGCTCAGACTATATGGAAAATTGCCTATCTGTTGTACCATGATACTATAACAACACCAACAACCACATAATGAACAAAACAGAACACCCTATTTTTATTTGTGGCAAAGCTTGTTTATTCGGCTTGGGAGGCAGAGGGAATAGGGAGAGGGGATGGGAATGGCAGTGATACTATTCTAAAACAAAATTATTTTACTTTAATTTTGGTTTGTTGGGAGAAAGATATACAGAATATGCTTTTGAGTAAAACACTGCTACTGACCAACTTGATTAGATTCTGGATTAATGTCCCATACTGGAACTTCCCTAAATAACAACTATTTGAAAACATCTGAAATAAGAAACTGGAGAATACAGTTGAAGTAAGTATAAACCGTATATTCACAAGATGTAGAATCTGTGCTTACAAGTTTTAATACATCATGGTTAATGATTCATGAGAAGCCATTTCCCAACATTCAAAGTAACATTTTCAGATAGTTCTTTTGGCTGATATTGGAAAGCTTTACCCCAATTCAACTGATAAGTAATATTTTTTTAATATAAAAAACAAAACATAAAAAAAATTTTTAAAAATTGATATAAACAAGATTTTGAAATGTCAAAAATAAATCCTGTAATGAATTAAAGCATATTTGTAATTTCTTAATTCAAGAAACTAGCTAAATTACTTTTTAAATCATCAATAACAATGTTGGAAAAATGTAGAATGTCCTTAGAAAGTCTGTAAACTAATTCCTCCAACTCTTCATTACCCCTACATTGGAAAAAAAAAAAAAAGGCTGGCAAAGGCAATAAAGAGAAGTTTAGTTCCCTTCTTTAAAAATGATTACCCAAATAATTGCTATCACTGTTATCATAACACTATTACAAAAACAATTACAATTTTCAATTTAGGAGGAAATCATCAAACAATCTTTAATCTAGTATGATTAAGGAAAATTGATTCTTCTTCCTAAACAAGAATAAAACCAATTTATTTTCCCTTAAGCCACAGTAATTTAAAATGGAATAATTATTTCCTGTTGCATTTTCCATATTTCAGTTAATAGATTATTTTGCTTTTATAATTAAATAACCCTCATAAGATCACCATGATAATAAATTTGTAAAAAGCCTTAAACTGGCTGAATGTTTAATTTCTTTCCATGTGTCCTGGACATAACAAAAGCACAATCTGTCCATTTATTTAATTTGTTCCTGAAATTTATCAACAATGGCTATATTATATAAAAATCATTAAACTCATGCACTCAATTAAATCCCATGGCTTAATTCCCTTTTTCATAATAGTTGTGTGTGCAAACTGAGGATAAAGGTTGTAGTATTTTGTCCTCTACTGAGAGATGCAATTTTTTCTCTTCCTAATTATCAACTTATTTCTTTGACTGAAATAGAACTGCTGTGACAGAATTTTTAAAGACAGTGTTTTCTTTTTAAAATACTATACCCACAGCAAAGTACGATTATATAAGTACACTTAGAATCACAGAATTTGAGCTAAAGGGTACATAGAACTATAGCTGAATTGGCAATTGATGACTTCAGTAGTGTTCATACAGAAGCTTTCAGTTATTAAATTGAAGTTTTTGTCAGGAGATAACATTCCAAAAAACAAATTTGAAAATTACTAATAGCTAAGGCATAGTCCTCCTGTTGTAGCTAGACTTCAGATTTAGTCTTTTTTTCCCTTCAATTACATGTAGCTCCTGACATGCACTGCAAAAACTTTCAAGTAGATCTTTTTCCTTTTTAAATTGGTCAAATGAGAAAAGAGCCCAACCAAAAAAAAAATCTCATTATGTAGCCTAGTTTAAAATTGACCTTTCACAATATCTATTTAAAATAATTTATCTAAGACCAAAATTAAAATAAAGCTGGTATTTTAAAAATTTTTTGATAAAATTGATCTACAATGGTTGAGGCACCAAGTGGTCAAGTAATATTGAAAGATTCATATCCTTTTTGTATCAAGCTTGGATGAGAATCCTGGGAACATTCCTCTCCTTCCCAGATTTTTGGACCAAACCCTTGGCTCTAATAATTTAATAATACAAATTATAGAATTATTGTAACTTAATAATAAAGCTATTTCAAGGTATAAGGATTACGATAGCTATGTGCTTCATAAATTACAGACAGGTTGCAATCTATGTCAGTGGAAGGAGTTTCCTCACTGACAAAAATCACAGATAGTTGACATAATGTTTAAAACAGGATTTTTAAAAATTCTGTAAGGTGCAGAAACAAACAAAAATTGGGGCTTCACCCTTTTTGAGCTGAGAGAACACATCACATTGAAATTACTTTCCAGTAAAAGAGTTAGTCTAATTCCCTTGGATATTTTCATTGCATAAAACCTTTGGCTGCTAGGCAATGATCTGTTTAAAATAATTTAACTGAAGATTCTTAATATTCCTTCATTTTCATCTATTTGAGGCACCCCTAACCTTTCTTGGCTTAGAAGGAAGGTTATCTTATTCCTTCTGGCTTTGCTTCATTTCAACCCTATAATGAAAACATATCACAATGATTCAAATAAAAAATGAGCTTAGAGGAACTGATTAGTTCTACTTGTTCAACCTCAAAACACTATTTGGGTTTCTTTTTCCCCCCCTTCCTCTCTGTGCAACCAAAGTGACAAAACTCATTAAGTTGTATAGAAGGTGCAAAGAAATAAATGAATGAATGACTTGACTTCCATTTACAAGATAAACATTAAAGTGCTAAGATGATCTAGTATACTTGTGACTAAAACTTGGGACTTACTGTATACTTAAAAAGCATCTTTTCAACAAGTCAAGAGATTAACTTTTAAAATACTGTTATTTAACACCAGCAGGTCATTGTAGGTTTTGGTTCAGGCTTCAAAACAATTCCATTATCAGGTGGTTGACTAAGCATTAGAGGTTTGTGGCTCTTGAGCTTATGAGCTAAGGTCATGAATATAGCTTCCACATGGTCATTATCATTGGGATTTTTAGCAGAGGTTTCAAACAGTGGCATAGAATGTGTGTCAGCAAATTTTTGGGCCAAATCTGTAGGAACTTGAATGGCACTTCTCAAGTCACATTTATTTCCAACCAGAATCCTTGGTATATCACTAGCAAGCAAATGTTGTTTGCATTCTTCTATCCATGATGGCAGGCTGTGAAAACTGGCCATGTTGGTCATATCATACACAAAGACAACAGCATGTACATTCCTATAGTAGTGCTGTACCATGCTCTTTCTAAACCGTTCTTGTCCTGCTGTGTCCCATAACTGTATCTGAAAATAAAAAGAGGAAAAAAAATTACAATAGAATAATTCCAACTTAAAATACTTCGGAATCCTATTGTTCTATGACCAAACCAAACAAATAAACCCTTGAAATTATATGGTGCTTTATATTTTTTTTCAAAGTACTTTCATGCCTATTACTTCAATATTTAAAAGGAACCATGATATCACTGGCATGGATGACAAAGACCCAAAATTCTCCAAGTCTTCTTAGTAGGTGGTATTTAGGAGTTACCATGACCTCTCAAAAATTTACCCTTTGGGGTCCAACTTTCTGGCTATTATTTTTAACAATTACTATCATTTAATAATTTTTGATTAGAAAACTCAGGTACAGTTTGACTCTAATAACAATATAATTGCATAGCAGTTCTGAGGATAAGCTCAATTATTTGTGATTGTCCACAAGCACAAGGTGAGAAAGAGGTGGAGAGAAAGATATGAGAAACCACCTGGGAACTTTGGTTGATTTTAAGCTTAGTTATTCAACAGTGTAAAAGAGCTTATAAAAGAAAAACAGCAACAACAATCTAACGCAAGTTAGGCAGATCTATGTTAACAGCAACTGAATGTCTAGTACAAAGGAGAGTGTGACTATCTTCCCAATACCCTGTCCTGGTCAGACCACATCTGAAGTATTGTGTTTAGTTCTATGGGCCACCTTTTAGGAGGAATATTGACAAAATGAAGACTGTCCACAGAACAGTTACTTAGATAATGAGGGGACTTTCAATTATGTCAAAAAACAAACTGGGGATGTTTAGTTTGAAGAAGCCAAGACTTAAGAGAGAAGGACTGCTAATTTGTGGTTTTCTAATAAATCAATATATGCCCTACAGGGAATTGTTTCTACTTGAGATTGATATCACTGTTCCATACCATAGTCTCCCACCTCTAGAATACTGGGGGGAATATAACATTTATACAAGTATAATATGAGCACAATAAAAGAAAGGGGGCAAGGGAGAGAATTAAATATTCTGAGAAAATTTGAAGGAAAGATCAAAACTGTGAGGAAGACTTTCTAGAGGACATGACATCTAACCATTTGGGGGACAATTACATAGAAAGTTTAGGCTCTTCCCACTTGGTCCCAAAGGGAAGAACCAGGAACTACTGCAGTATTGTATAAATGGCAAAGAGGCAAATTAGATGATATGTATTATCGTTTTTTAATTTAATTTATTTAATTTTTTTTTAGTTTTCAGCATTGATTTTCACAAGAGTTTGAACTACAAATTTTCTTCCCATTTCTATCTTCCCCCCACTCCAAGATGGCATATATTCTGGTTGGCCCGTTCCCCAATCAGCCCTCCCTTCTGTCACCCCACTCCCCTCTCATCCCCTTTTCCCTTCCTTTCTTGTAGAGCAAAATAGATTTCTATGCCCCATTGCCTGTATATCTTATTTCCTAGTTGCACGCAAAAACTTTTTTTTTTGAACATCAGGCTGTCCTGGGCTGGAGTCCTGCTTCCCTCTGCTATTTCATGGGTTCTGCAGTTCTAAAATTCGTTCAGAGCCATTTTTATAGGTGTTTGGAGGGACCTGGGCGGGGGGAGCTCACGAAATCCCTGCTTTCCAGCCGCCATCTTGGCTCCCCCCTCTATGTATTATCTTTCATTCATATATCAAAAGCAGACAAGTTACCTTGAAAGATGTAACAGCTCTAACTGATGATCCCCTCTGATGAACAAGCAAGGCATCAAGCAGGGATACATGGTCAAAAGTGTATGTTCACCTATCATGAAGAAGGGTCCAACACAGAACCAAGTGAAAGAGAAAATCCATATATAAAATTCACTAGGTGGCTCCTGTTGTCAGATAAAATTGTACTGATTACATAGAGCTGAACACTGCAGAGCTTCCTAAATGAGATTCACAGCCTCAATAAGGAGTCTGGTCTAATTTTTCACACAGGAGAAAAACAAGCAGATGAAGAATGAATGTTGTACAAACTACAACATACGAGTGGGCAGGCAAACTATAGAGCAAGTTATGGCGCTCATCCATCTGTACAAATATCTGGGTCAGACAAGTGCAAATGTATAATAATCTGGGTTCAGAACTGAGTAAGAGGAAGAGAAGGCTGGATTTCCTTTGGAAAACTACAGAATTCTTTAAATGATCTCAAGCTTTCCCCTAACGTAAAGGCCCATCTTTTAAAGACTAATAATGTTCTTCCAGCAATGTTATATGAGCAGGCAGCTGGTGGCACAGTAGATAGATCACCAAGCCTGGAGTCTGGAAGACCAGAGTTCAAATCCAGCCTCAGATACTTACTAGCTGTGTGACCCTGGGCAAATCGCTTATCCCTGTTTGCCTTAGTTTCCTCATCTGTAAAATGAGCTGGATAAGGAAATGGCAAACCACTCCAGTACCCTTGCCAAGAAAACTCCAAACGGGATCACAAAGTCAGACATGACTGAAACAACTAAACAACAACAACATCATATGACTGCAAATCACAGACTACAACAGTTACTGAAAATTCAAGTTGAAGATCAACCAAAGGACAATAGAGAGGCAACTGGGTGCTAGTAGACTGCAACACATTATGAATAAAAGATCATTTAGAAGGAATGTGAATAGTCCTACTACTATGCAGTAGTAATAGCATTGGATATTATGCAATAGTAGATGTTATGAGAGAAAAAACACCAACGGACAATCCAACATGCTCTACTGGTATCCCTGCAATATCTGCTGGGTGTCTGTGGTAACTTTCTGGGACAAAATACACAAGATAGGTTAAAATCTATACCACTGGAGGTAAAATCTACATCAATGAGATCATAGATCCATAGGGAAAAAGGAGGAGGAGGAGAAACAACTCCAGGCCCAAAACCTTATCCACTATGCCACCAAGAAAAGACTTGTTGCTGGGTTTGCTACTGAAGAGATTCTTGCTTAGGTGTGTGTTGCCTTAGCTGGCTACCAAAGTTCCTTCAGTAATTTCATTTAAGTTTAGGGTTAGGGTCAGGATTAGTCTATGATTCAGTGAGCTCATCCCTGAAGGAAGATTCTCTAAGGTCCCCCACAGCTGCCAAAACTACAAGCCTATGAAAGAGTAGTAAAAAAAAAAATCATTCTTCTCATCTTATAGAAGAAGAGACTGAGGCTTTTGCAGATTGAGCTAGCCAATAAATACCATTTGGGATTAATATCTGATTTTCTCCTGACTCCAAGGTTCTTCTCATGACACCATAATGCCTCCCACTGTTCACAGAGAACACTTTAATGGATTCATGATCTCATTGATCCTTTCTGCAAATGTGTAGATTTCAATCTATCTCTATGCTTTCTCATCCTATGAACTTCTTGTTAATGTGCTATGGCTCTACACTGCCTTTTTTATTAACCACAATTTTTATTTTTTATTGACTGTGGTTTTCCATCATTCGTAGACATAAAGTTGCACAAAATGCTGTTTTTAAAATGATTGTTGAATTGTGGTGTATGAATGTAATGGAATACTATTGTGCTATAAAAAATGATGAGCAGGCAGATTTCAGAAAAACCTGGAAAAACTTACATGAACTGATGATGAGTGAAGTGAGCAGAACCAAGAACACTGTATACAATAACAACATTGTGCAATTATCGACTATGATAGACCTAGCTCTTCTCAGCAATACAATGATGTAAACAATTGCAAAAGACTCATGATGGAAAATGCTATCCACATCCAGAGAAAAAACTATGGAATCTGAATGCTGATCAAAGCCTATTATTTTCACTTTTTTGTTGTTTTTTCTTTCTCATGGTTTTTCCCTTTTGTTCTGATTCCTCTTTTACAACATGACTAATGTGGAAATATGTTTAATATGATCATACATGTATAACCTATATCAGATTGCTTGCCATCTTGGGGAGGAGGAAAAATGTTATAAAAGTAAGTGTTGAAAACTATCTTTACATGTAATTGGAAAAAATAAATACCATTAGGTGGCGGAAAAAATAAAAGGATTATTGGTGTGTGTGTGTGTGTGTGTGTGTGTGTGTGTGTGCGCGCGCGCGCGTGTATGAAGAAATAACTTGGGATTATTGAAGGTGTGCTAAAATTTCCCAAACGTCCAACCAGCCACTCTCTTCCTCCTATTAAACTCTGGGTCCAATTTAATTTACTATCTATATTTACATTCATTCTGAGCCAATCAGGGCCCAAACAGTGACCAAGTAGGGCTTGGTCTGGGACCAGAGTGATTTAGGGTTAAGGCTGGTTTTTAAGAGAAAAAAAAATTAAAATAAAAAGTTTCAGAAATTAAAATTTATATTCCCTGTAGCCAGAGTACTGGCACTTAAGGGTGATACCTGGTTTGGCCAGAAACCCTGAGGGTTTTCCCCTCCCAGATCGATTTTTTTTTTAAAAAGAGGCAATTCTTTGCCTCATTTTTTTTTTTTACTAAGCCTTAATCACTGAACAGGAGCTGCCTCAGTCAAACTGAGACCTGTTAAAGACCTTAGTTTGAAAAGGCCAAGGTCTCTCATTGCATTCTGGGCTACTTCCAGTTGTCCTGATACATGTCTGGCCATTGGACCCAGGAGAATGTGAGGCTGGTGACTTTGCGCAGCCCTCCCTCACTTAAATCCAATTCACTTGCATGTCATGGGATCACCTCCCTGATGTCATGGCCTTCTTCAAGAACGAAAAACAAACAGCAAGCAAGCAAGCAATGTCTGTGTGCAGCACCTTACCCTAGATAATGCGCATGGCTTAAAAAAAAAAGACTATACAACTGCACTGGACAAGAGACATTTTTTATCTATTTATTTTTTCTGTAAATTTTTAGATTAAGCTCTTAAGTAAAGGTAGATCTCATTAAGGCAATCCTATAGTGTATAACATTTTAAGCTTTTGCACCAAAGAAATCAATACCATTAAAATGTAAAAAGAAACAGTTAAATGGAAGGGGGGAAACCCATTGTGCAGCAATCTTTCTTTTCTGACAAAGACCTGAAATGATTCAAATATACAAGAACAAGAACTATTTCTCAAGAGACGATGGTCAAAGGATATGAACAGATAGTTCTCAAAAGTAAAGGTAGAGATTAACAACAACAAAAAATGTCATGTCACTAAGAATAAGAGAAATTGCACACTAAAACAAAGATGAGCAAAGATGACCAAAAAAAGGAAAATGACAACTATTGAAGGGGATTTGGGAGGCTGGGTTAAATGACTTGTCTAAAACTACATAGAGTGTAAAAGCAGTAAGAGCTGAGTATATGGAAGGTCTAAGTTCAGAGCTCTATTCATTGTACCACGCTGCATTCCATTCCATTGATGGCAACACTATCTTCCTCCCAGTTATCCATATTTAAAACATCAAAGTTATCCATTTCTCTCCCTAACCCATTAAATCCAATTAGTTGTGAAATCCTATCAAACTGCACCCCCATATTACCTCTGGCATCTGACCCTGTCTCTCCATTCACAGGGCCCTTTTTCAGTACCTCTGCCCTTCCTCCACCTTCCCCGTCTCATCTGGTCCAGTATAACCTCCAAACTGGTTTCCCTGACTCCAGTGTCACCTGCTCTAATTTATTATCCTTCACAAAAGTTCCGATTTAATCTTCATAAGGTCTGACCATGTTATTCCCATGCTCAACATCTTCAACAACTCTCCTAGTACATCCTAGAATAAAATACAAACTTCCCAGACTGGCATTTAAGGTCTCTATCATCTGACTCTAAGCTACTTTTTTTAGCCTCACCAGTTGCCAAGTCTTGGCTAGTGCATTCCCCTTATACAAGCATAAACCTACATGAAGACTTAGAACACCCTCATAGCCAGCATCTCATTCTAGGCCTTCATCACTTTTTGCCTAAACAACCGTAAAGGCCTCAGATGGTCCCCCTACCTCAAGTTTCTCACCGTTCCAATTCATCTCCCATTTAGCCACCCAAGCTATTTCCCTAAAGCATCCATCTAATGAGGTCACTTCCTAGCCCTGTCCCCATGCTCAAAAGCTCCCATACCTCTGTAATGCCCCTAGGACAAATTACAACTCCAGTTTGATATTTCAATCTGGCTCCAGCGTACTTTTCTATTATTCCCCTCCACCCATTTTTCAACCACCAGCTTTCTTCCTGTTCTCAGTACAAAAAACTGAGTCCACCCTTGGACTCAGTACCTTTGCATAGGCTGTCTCCCATGCCTGCAATGCATTCCCTCCTCATCTCTGCTTCTAAGAATCCATAACTTAATTAAAACCTTAGCCCAAGCACCACCTCATACTACATGAGGATTTTCTCCATTCCCTAAAAGAAGCTAGTGGCTCACTCCCTCTCCCCTCCCTTACTTCGTATTGTAGCAAAAGTCTTAGCGCACAGAGGTAGAAGATTACTGAGACAAAATACTGTATACATTGTCAGATGTGTAGTAACTGGAGCAGAGAGGTTTTTGTTTGGCTGTTTTTCTTTTTCACAAGGGAGGATTCAATTTGGAGGAAGTGGGGGGTTGGGGGCAGTTTTGAAACAACTACAATGTTAAAGACAAAAGGCATCAACAAAATGTATTTTAAATTTTTTTTTCAATTATCTCTAAGGTCTTTAGCAGCTCTAAGTCATCAATCCACTTAGATCCACGGATCTAAATCTGTGCCTTCCATTGTAAAATGAGGGAGGTGGCAAGTGTACAAAAATCTTTATATAAACTCTTTTTGTAGTGCCAAAGAATTGGAAACTTTTAGAGGTATCCATCAAACGGGGAATGGCTGAACAAGTTATAGTATATGAATGGGATGGAATACCATTATGCTGTAAGAACTTATGAAGAGGATGGTTTTCAGAGAAACCTGGAAATATTTTTATGAACATATGTAAAGTGAAGTGAGCAGAACCTGGAGACTCAATTTATGTAATTACAGTATTGTAATAGTAGACAGCTAGATGGTGCAGGGGATAAAGCACTGGGCCTGGAGTCAGGAAGACCAGAATTCAAATCAGAGTCATACACTTACTAGCTGTGTAACCTTAGGCAAGTCACTTAACTTGTTTGCCTCAGTTTCCTCAACTGTAAAATGGGTATAATACCACCTACCTGCCAGGATTTTCATAAGGATAAAATGAGATATTTGTAAAGCGCTAATAACATAGTAGGTGCTACATAAACACTAGCTATTTTTTATATTATTTATTAAACAACGTTGAAAGAATTCAAGACTCTGATCAATACAATGACCAACCACAATTCCAAAGGAGGCATGTGCCCTGTCTTCTGATAGTGGGGGACAGAATGTGACATTTTTGTTTGTCTGTGTGACTATGCATGATTGTAAAAGAGGGTTTGTTCTTCTTGCTCACTATGGAGGCAAGTGGGAAAGTAGCAAGGAAAGAAGGTAGATCTTCATGAAAATAAAATTTAAAAGAGTGAGTGAGTTAGTTGGACTACATCAAAGTTTCTTAACCATTGCTATTCCAGACTACCTTTTGGAAGTCTGATGAAACCTATGGACCCATTCTCAGAATAATGTTTTTAAATGAATAAAATAAAATACACAGGATGAAAAAGGCAACCCGTTCTAATGAAATACAGTTATCAAAATATTTTTAAAAGGTGCAAGTTCATAGACTCTAGGTTAAGAACCTCTGAACTAGATGATCTCTAATGATTCTCCCAGCTCTAAATTCTACAATTTTATCTCTAGATCTCTAGCACAAACTAAGAAAAATGGTACAGCAATGATTTTTGGATTACATGCAAGAAAAACAATGGGAGATCTGGCCAGGTAAGTGTGATTTCTTCTTCCCACTCTTCCAACAAAAGTAGCTAATAAACAAATTTTCTAGAAATCAAATGATTCTTGGGACCAACCCAGAATACAACTATACCCCTGATGTGACTGATCCTGAAACAAATCTCTCACAAATTATTACCCCAATCCAATGGTCATAAATCAACACTGTCCAAGGCTCTTTTGGGAATGAAACACAATAGGCCATCACTAATTCACTAAATTAGAATGCAACCTAAATCAAAATGGCTGTCATGACACTTGGAAGTAATAACTTTGTATCCTTCTGTACCAAGAGTACAAGATCTGGTAGGTTCTACCAAGCTGAAAAGGCTTGAAGTGTCCTTTGAAGGCTAGCCTAGGTTAAGTTTGCAGGGATTGAGCACCAGATGGTGGTGAACACATCCGACAGTATTTTGTCTCAGTGGTCTACTTCCTCTGTGCTGTGAGGGGGTAGGAGGGGAAAGTGCTTTCAGCTATTCTTAGGTACCTTCATTTTTCCCACATTACTTTGAGTTTGCCTCTTTTTTTCCTTTTTTTTTGAGTCTGATCTTTCCATTTACACTGTTGTAGTCATTCTATACATGACTGCCTTGGCTCTGTTTAATTCATTCAGACTCACTTTATAAAATCTTCCCATGCTTCTCTAACTTCCTCATATTTATCATTCCTTACTGTATAATGATATCCCATTACGTTCTTACGCTATGGTTTTCAGAGCTATTCCTAGCCAGTGTGTACTCACTTGTTTTCCAGTTCTCTGCTACCTCAAAGAGTGTGCTACAAAGAAGATTTTTTCAGTCAGAGCAACTCATAAAGACCTCTTACTGAAAGCTGTAATTTGCATTTGGGGAGGGAGTAACCACACCAATGAAATCATGGATTTTTTTTTAAGAAATATAAAACATTTTCAATTCCATATGGGGAAAAAAGAGTGAAAAAGTTGTTCAACAAACTTTCTCTGAACCATATAAACAGATGCCTATAGATCAGGTTACACACAGAGCAAAGGATACAACTACTCTAAAATATCAGATATTTCCAAAATAAATTATATTTGGCATTGGAGTACATTACATAATGCTTTATAATCCCTTTGCTCTGTACACTCTTGGAAATCTCATCCACTTTCATAGTCTCTACTATACAGTAAAGAGAAAAGTCTAGATCTCCAGTTATGGTTGCACATTTCCTCATGACTAAAAATGACAAAAAAGGAAAGTCTTATCTTCTCTACCAAATCATTCCTGCTCCCTAACTTCTCCACCTTTTTCCACATCAGACACAAAACCTCAAATTTTCCTTTTTCCCCAATATCTCCAGTGCCAGACAGTCTTTGAATTTTCCTTCATACCCTTTTCTTTCCATTCTCACTGACACTACCTTAATTCAAGCCCCCACTGTATGTCCCAAGTCTAGACACCTGAAAAAGCCTCTCTGGTACCAGTCTCTCTTCCCTCCAATTCAATGCAAGAATAACCTTTGTCAAACACTCATCCCCATCCACCTCAGAGAACCCTCATGGTCCCTTACTATTCCCTTCCTTTCTGCCTATCCAAATCTCACCTCCTTTATGGACACTTGTCCGACTCCTCTAAACTTCTATACCACCTATTGCCTGCATCTACATTTGCTCCAAACTTACAAATCTTACTAATGAGCAGTGTTACAAAGTCCTACAAGTCTGTTGTTTGGAAACAAGAACTTACCTCTCTTGTAAGAATGATGTTACAGATCTTGGTTAGTTATGTTCCCAGGCCAGCTTATAAATGCCTAGTTGATAATGTTATCTTAAGTATTATATAACCTAGCCACCATTTATAACACTTCTTCGCTTGGGAAATGTATTTGGAATTCCAACTTGGAATTGAAAAAACAAGGGGCAACAGTGTATAGAGAACCAGTTGCAAAACCATGAAGACCTGGATTCAATCCCTACCTTGGGTACATGCTGGCTATGTGACTTAATCTCAAATCACTTAACCTCTCACTGCATTAAGCAACATTAAGACTTTAAGTTGCCGAGAAAGTTCTGACTCTGATCTGTAGAGGGCAATTTCCTTACCTGAGAGTTCCCTATATCAAAGAACACAGAACCAGCCCCTATTGTGAATGGAGGAAACATAAATATCACCAAGCCCCAATTCTGATCCAACTGTGACATTTGTGGCAGCTTCTACGGCACGTCGCAGAAACCTCAGCAGGGTGAAGGTTCTTCCTGGCGGTGATGAAGAGAGTACCAAGCATGAGGTAAGGAAAATGGCAGGGGGAGGGGAGTGACTAGAAACATGTTCAAAATTGACTTTTGCCCTTTCTGTTCTCCCTCCTCCCAATCCCTCTTAAAACAGGAGTTCTTAACTTTGAGTCCACAGAGTGACCGCCCCCCCCCACAAGGCATCTATATAAACTTGGACGGGAAAAATGTTATATTTTTATTCCTGTTTGGTTTTCTTTGTAATATGAATGTGTAACTGGTTGCCTTCATAATCTTAGATGTTTTGCTTTGTTCACTTAAAAACATTATTCTAAAGGGGTACACAGGGTTCAGATTGCCAAAGAAGTTCACAACACACAAAAGAGGCTAAGAATCCCTGTCCTAACAAGATTGAAAGCCCTATGTAAACTCCCCAGAAGGGACTGGCCTCTACTTTCTTTCCAACTGTGACCAGCTGCTAATTCTGACTAGTTTCAACCACTCTTCACCTCTGTTATATGGCTGCAGAAGAGAAGGAACATAGAATTATCCTCTACCCTCCTGTCTCTGACGTAAACAGTCTTGATGAAATTTTTATAGTCCTGCACACTATTAAGAACACTTGGGCAACAAACTGAGGACAAACAAATAAAGAGTTATACTTTTAAGAAATTGCATAATCAAACCTGTCTCTGTTATTCACTGAAACAAAGCACTACTTAGGCCCTGACCTTTCACTCTCTAAGTTTTAATTCTGCTTCTCCTTCTCCCTCTGCACAGCCAGGTTTTCTCTTCAGTTGGAATCCTCAAATGGACAATGACAGTAAAAATATTTATATGGAGTTTTAAGCATTTAAGGCTGTCAGTGAAAAAAAAAATCAGAGCCATCTTCATTCAAGAAATCATTTAAAAATGTTAAATTGCCCAAAACACAGATTTTAACCCTCTCCAAATGTTTATGTATATAGTGTTTGAGAGGATATTGACAAATAAACATAAAACTTTTCTTTTGAAGAATGGTCCAAAAGTTGATTTTTAAAAACTTCTGTTCATATTTATGAATTTTGTCTCTTTATATATACTTATTCAGTCAGAGAAAGAAAATTTAACAGCTTTTATTCAGTTTAATTTTTGAGTGGAATACTAATTCATGAATTAGCATTAACTTTGAATTGTTCTTTCATAGAGCTCAAAAGGATCCTAGTCAAACTCAGTGCAAACTCAGGTTACAGATAAAGACTGTGAGGAGAGAGGAGGGAACTTCACTAAGATCAGACCTAGTTAGTGGCAAACTGATATTCTAATTAGTTTAGAACTTGCCACAAATAACTTTGCTGTTTGTTTTCTGTATGAATTCCAACTAAACTGCATTTCTACTTCTTTGCACCTCCCCATAGTATTTAGTCTTGCACAAAATAGGCTCTCAGTAAGGACTTATAAATGGATTTTAAGATGGCCCCACTAACAATAAGCCATTTTCTAAGAGGCTTACTGAAAATGGCAATTTTCCAGGCTGCAAATGTAAGAATATTGAATGTATTGTATCTCTTTTCATCAAAGGTGCTTTTAAGAAGAGCACATGAGATACATTTGGAAGATACTATAAATGAAATACCCTAAAGAGAATGAAATAAGATGGCTTGGTTGACTTGTCTTGTTCATTAGGTTACAAGAAAATACTTGCATTTTAATGAATATCATGGTTTCTATAGTGTTTGCAATTATTTCATTTATCCCTGACAGTATATACCTATGACAAAAGTATTATTACCTAACATACATAAAGGCTTTATTAAAAACTGACCACTGCTTCCCTTTCCACTGTGACCAGCTGCTTATTCTGACTAGTTTCAACCATTAGTCACTTCTGTTATACTATTGCAAAAGAGGAAGAACGCAGAATTATCCTCTACTCTCCAGAAAGAAAAACAGATGGAATGTAACATGCTCATACAAGGTTTTATGTGAGGTATAAGCTTTAAAAATATTAAAATACTATATTAATAGGAGCTATTTTTTTACTAGGCTCTTTTTTCCTCTATAACTTTCCCTATTACACCTAGACATGGTCCTAGAGATCCAATGAATGAAAAAGAATTAAATGCTCACCATATGCAAAACACACATTTAATAAGTTATTAACTGACTGATTCTTCCAAGTCTGAGGCAAAGCAGAGAAGAGATATCCCATTAACTCCTCCCCCTCCCCCCATGCTGTCCTCATTTGACTCCCATCATGTTTTATCATGCCAGTCAGCAGGTACTCCAGAAGTCTTGCTCTGTGTATGTAAAATCCCCTCCCATGCCCAGCATCCATCTCTATATCTGATACCTCCATAATGCAGCAAAAAGCACTCAATTTGTGTTCACATCCAACCTCTGCATTTAGTAATACCTTGCGTGGGTGGGCAATGTGATTTCTTTCGTGTGGGTAACTGTTTGGGGAAAATTCCCTTTGCCAATGCAGATGAGCAACTAGTTGCTTTTTATAGGTTTAAAAGGCTTGGGAGGGAGGTGGCACTGGGAGATAAACTTCCCTCAAGGTGTCAAAGGAAAAGGGAGAGACAAGACTTGAATCAAAGTCTTAACTTAACTCCATCCATCCGTCCATATACCTTGGTAAGTTGTGACCTTGCCCGTCACTTCTGGGCCTAAGTTTCCAAATCTGTGAAATCAGAGAGCTGCACTATTAACTTATCCTCTAAATTCCCTTAATAACAACCGTTGTGACTTTAGCGGGTCACTTCATTTCTCTGTGCTTCAGTTTCCTGATCTCTACAAGAAGATCCCTTAGTAACACCCGTTGTGACTTTAGGGGGTCACTTCATTTCTCTGGGCCTCAGTTTCCTGATCTGTACAAGATCATCCCTTAGTAACACCCGTTGTGACTTTAGAGGGTCACTTCTCTGGGCCTCAGTTTCCTGATCTGTAAAATCAAGGGGCTGCACTATTAACTGCTCCTCTAAGGTCTCTGCCAGCTCCCCACCCGATAATCCAGCATCTTTAGGGGCATCACTTGACCCTCCCGGCTTCAGTTTCCTCATCTGTACAACGGGGACAACGATCGCTCCTGCTTCATGGAGTGATGGTGAGGATCGTTAACAAACGCCCAGAGCTGCATCGGCGCCAGCTACGACTCTAACAACCATATGAAAGGTGGGAGCCCAGGCCGCGGGTCTCGGCCCCTTCCAGCTCTACGCCCCTTAGCAACCACGGAAGCGTCGGCAACGTCAGCGGCCCACGGCGGCCCATCTCTCGGAGTCCGGCGCGGGGTCCGCGGGCCGGGGCGGCTGCGGCAGGCGCTCACCTTGATGCGCTCGCCGTCGATGTCCACGGCGCGCTCGCGGAAGTCCACGCCGATGGTGGCCTCGGTGCGGTCGGGGAAGCGGCCGGCGCAGAAGCGGTAGGTCAGGCACGTCTTGCCCACGTTGGAATCCCCGATCACGATGATCTTGAAGATGCGCGACCGGGCCGGGGGCAGCCCGGCACCCCCGCCGCTGGCCGTGAAACTCGCCTCCAGCGACGACTCCAGCTCCATCGCGCCGCTTCCGGCAACAGAGACGCAGGCCGGGGCCGAGGTAGCGGTTCCGGAACCCACAGGACCGGACCCCGGCTCGATTGCGCAAGGTTCCCTCACAGCCCCGGCCGCCGCTCGGGGGCGCGCGCGCGCTCCTTTCGCTCACCGCTCCCCGGTCCCGCGCCTCGCGCCGCCCTCCGACTAGGGCCGGGTGCAGCCACCGCCTCGCGCCGACGCGACATCCGCCGCGGCCCCGCCCCCGCTCTCCCCGAGGGACCCGAGAGCCTCACGCAGGCGCCCCACCCAGCCTCGCGCCAGCGCTCCACTTCCACACGAGGAGGGGTTCTGACTGGGGCAAGCCGGTCCTCTCTCCGATTTTGGCCGGAAGCGCTGGTAACAGCTGAGAGAGCTGTCAGCTAGCGGCCCGCCCCTCCAGACAAGGCACAAACGCACAGGGGAGAGGGCGGAGCCACGCACACCTAGGTCTCGCGAGAACGTCGCGGAGTAGGGGGCGGGGTTCCGCGACGTAGAACTGGGCGCGAGGTAAGGCGTGCGTCCCTAACGTCGTAAGGGTGCTGTCGCGCGGCTGCTGGGAAACCGCAGTAGGCGCTTCCGGTCGTGGCGGAGGGGCGGGGACGTAGGGAGTTTTGGGTGTGCGAGGCTTCGGGACCTGGAAGCTTGGGTGGGCGGAGGTAGCGTGAGTGATTCTGGTTCGAGCCCACTACTGCACTCCGTCTTCCTGGTGGTATGGGGGTGTTGGAGGTAATTCGATTTAGGCCCAGCCCCTGGCCGTGAGAGACGGCTGTACCCGGGGGTGAGGGGATTCCTTCTGTCCACCCTCGCCTCCAGGATCGAAGATTTAAAAAAGAACACAACAACTCAGTTATGCGTTCAAAGCCCCCCACAACCTGGCCTTTTCCTACCTTTCCAGTCTTTTTTTCCCCCCTGCTTTTTCCCCTCAACTTTTATTTTCAGTTTAAATTCTCTCCCTCTCTTCCTCTACTTCTTTGAGAAAGCTTGAAAAACAAAACCTGTTACAAATGTGTATAAAAAAGGAAAACAAATTCCCGCAATAGCCCTGTCCAAGAAAAAACAAATGCGCCTCAGCCCATCACCTCTCTATTCGCAGGTAGGTAGCATGTTTCATCATGAATCCTCTGGAATTGTGCTTGATCACTGTATTGAGCAGAGTTCCGCAGTCTTTCAAAGTTGTTTGTCTTTACGATATTCGTGTCATTGTATAAATTGTTCTCCTGGTTCTGCTGCTCACTTCACTCCGCATCAGTTGTTGCAAGTCTTCCAGGTTTCTCTGAAATCATTCCCTTCGTTATTTCTTAAAGCACAATGGTATTGCATTCCATTCATATGCCTCAACTTGTCCAGCCATTTCCCAATTGATGGGCACCCACCCCTCGGTTTCAAATTTTTGGCCACCATGAAAAGGGCTACTATAAATATTTTTGTATATATGGGTCTTTTTCCTCTTTTTGTAGTCTCTTTGAGGTATAGACCTAGTAGCAGTAAGGTATGCACACTTTAACGTCTTAGGGCCATGTAACAACAATCTTGCTGTCACCTACTGTGGCTGTGTAAAACCAACAACAACCAGCACACAGAAGGCCGTTAACACAAGTTCTTTTGATCTGCTTTACTAAGGATAGTAATTTTAAGGGGTTAACAGTCTCACTTAAATCCAACATACAAATATCATTCACGTAGTTCAGGAGGAAAAGCCAGCACCTTGAACTTCAGAACAAATACAAACAAATTACAAACATACCTTATGAAGAGACCAAATACAAACCAACATCCCGGTTAGCAAAGCTGCCAGTTACAGCAGCTTGCCCAGAGTCACAAACAACTCTTCCAGTGAGTGACAGCCCCCAAACCAAACATCTAGGTTTTTTCAAAGCCTTAACGACTACCCAGAGTCTCCACACCGACATTCTTCCCATGAGTGAGAGCCCCAGACAAAATTCTAACCTTTTTATGTCCTGTTCAGGGCACCAAGGATTCACACCTAATCAGCAAAAGGGTGTGAGCCTGGAGCATGGCACCTAGTAAGACTTAATCAAAAGCACTTAATTTAGCATTCTAAAACAGCAAAAAAAGTCCCACCTTAATTAATATTACAGGACATAGTTCCATAGTTAATATAGCAGCTGTGTTCCATGGCCTGACTAGTACATAGCTCCACCAACAGTGCATTAACGTACCTGTTTTCCCTTTTTTTTTAACCATCTTCCTACACCTTATTTTCCCCTCCTCACTTCTTACTCTGTGATAACAGTGACTCTGACTTCTTTTGTTCCTTGCACCCTCCATTTCCCCACTCTGGACATTTTTTGGCTGTTCTTTGTGTCTGGAATACTCTCTCTTTCATCTCTACTTCTTGGCTTCCTTTAAGTTGGAACTCAAATTCTGTCCTCTAAGAGGAAGGTTTCCTGGCCACCTGACCCCTTAATGCTAGTTCCTTCCGTCTATTATTATCTTCGATAACATCCTGTATCCTTGTTTGCACACAATCTTTTCAAGTTGTCTCCCCCATTAGGCTGTGAATCCCTTGAGAGCAAGGACTGTTTTCTGTCTTTTTATCTTTTTTTTCCTTTTTTTAATTTAATATATTTAGTTTTCAGCATTGATTTTCACAAGAGTTTGAATTACAAATTTTCACCCCATTTCTACCCTCCCCCCCACTCCAAGATGGCATATATTCTGGTTGCCCTGTTCCCCAGTCAAGCCTCCCTTCTGTCACCCCACTCCCCTCCCATCCCCCTTTCCCTTCCTTTCCTGTAGGGCAAGATAAATTTCTACGCCCCATTGCCTGTGTATCTTATTTTCTAGTTGCATGCAGAAACTGTTTTTTGTTGTTTTTGAACATCTGTTTTTAAAACTTTGAGTTCCAAATTCTCTCCCCTCTTCCCTTCCCACCCACCCTCCCTAAGAAGTCAAGAAATTCAACATAGGCCACATGTGTATCATTATGTAAAACCCTTCCACAATACTCATGTTGTGAAAGGCTAACTATATTTTGCTCCTTCCTAACCTATCCCCGTTTGTTGAATTTTCTCCCTTGACCATGTCCCCTTTCGAAAGTGTGTGTTTTTGATTACCTCCACCCCCATCTGCCCTCCCTTCTATCATCCCCCCCTTTTTTTTATCTTCTTCTTCCTCCTTTTTTCCTGTGGGGTAAGATACCCGATTGAGTATGTATGGTATTCCCTCCTCAGGTCAAATCTGATGAGAGCAAGATTCACTCATTTCGCCCTCACCTGCCTTCTCTTCTCTTGCTACAGAACTGCTTTTTCTTGCCACTTTTATGTGAGATAATTTACCCCATTCTATCTCTCCATATCTCCCTCTCTCAATATATTCCTCTCTCATCCCTTAATTTGATTTTATTTCTTTTAGATATCTTCCCTTCATCTTCAACTCACCCTGTGCCTGCTCTCTCTCTTTCTATGTGTATATATATATATATATATATACACACACATACATATATACATACATACACACTCACATATACATATATATACATAAACATACATATATATGTGTGTTTATATGTATGTGTATGTATGTGTGTGTGTGTGTGTGTGTGTGTGTGTGTGTGTGTATATATGCATATTCCCTTCAGCTACCCTAATACTGAGGTCTCATGAATCATACACATCATCTTTCCATGTAGGAATGTAAACAAAACAGTTCAACCTTAGTAAGTCCCTTGCAATTTCTTTTTCTTGTTCTTTTTCTTGATTACTTTTTCATGCTTCTCTTGATTCTTGTGTTTGAAAGTCAGATTTTCTATTCAGCTCTGGTCTTTTCACTGAGAAAGCTTGAAAGTCCTCTATTTTATTAAAAATCCATATTTTGCCTTGGAGCATGATACTCAGTTTTGCTGGGTGGGTGATTCTTGGTTTTAATCCTAGCTCCATTGACCTCCGGAATATTGTATTCCAAACCCTTTGATCTCTTAATGTAGAAGCTGCTAGATCTTGGGTTATTCTGATTGTGTTTCCACAGTACTCAAATTGTTTCTTTCTGGCTGCTTGCAATATTTTCTCCTTGATCTGGGAGCTCTGGAATTTGGCTACAATATTCCTAGGAGTTTTCTTTTTGGGATCTATTTGAGGAGGCGATCGCTGGATTCTTTCAATTTCTATTTTGCCCTGTGGCTCTAGAATATCAGGGCAGTTCTCCTTGATAATTTCTTGAAAGATGATATCTAGGCTCTTTTTTTGATCATGGCTTTCAGGTAGTCCAATAATTTTTAAATTATCTCTCCTGGATCTATTTTCCAGGTCAGTGGTTTTTCCAATGAGATATTTCACATTGTATTCCATTTTTTCATTCCTTCGGTTCTGTTTTATAATATCTTGATTTCTCATCAAGTCACTAGCTTCCACTTGCTCCAGTCTCATTTTTAAGGTAGTATTTTCTTCAGTGGTCTTTTGGACCTCCTTTTCCATTTGGCTAATTCTGCCTTTCAAGGCATTCTCCTCATTGGCTTTTTGGAGCTCTTTTGCCATTTGAGTTAGTCTGTTTTTTAAGGTGTTGTTTTCTTCAGTGTATTTTTCAGTATTTTTTTGGGTCTCCTTTAGCAAGTCATTGACTTGTTTTTCATGGTTTTCTCACATCCTTCTCATTTCTCTTCCCAATTTTTCCTCCAGGTCTCTAACTTGCTTTTCCAAATCATTTTTGAGCTCTTCCATGGCCTGGGGCCAGTTCATGTTTTTCTTGGAGGCTTTTGTTGTAGGCTCTTTGACTTTGTTGACTTCTTCTGGCTATATGTTTTGGTCTTCTTTGTCACCAAAGAAAGATTCCAAAGTCTGAGACTGAATCTGGGTGTGTTTTCACTGCTGACCATGTTCCCAGCCAACTAACTTGACCCTTGAGTTTTTCAGCAGAGTATGACTGCTTGTAGACTAAAGAGTTCTATGTTCCAAGCTTGGGGGGATGCACCAGCTCTGCCACACCAGCACTCCTCCTTCCCCAAGAACCCCCAACCTGGACTGGACTTAGATCTTTGGCAGGCTCTTCACTCCTGCTCTGATCCGACACTTAATTCCTCCCATCAGGTGGGCCTGGGGCCAGAAGCAATTGCAGCTGTAGTTCTGTAGCTGCCCCCGGGGCGGTAGCCAAACCACGAACTCCTTCCACTCCCGCAGCTTTTCCCACTAACCTTCTCTGTTGTCTTTGGTGTTTGTGGGTTGAGAAGTCTGGTAACTGCTGCAACTCACTGATTCAGGGCGCTAGGGCACGCTCTGCCCAGCTCCTGGTCTGGTTGGTCCGCACCGCCCACGCTGGGCTCTGCTCCACTCCGCTCCCAGCTCCGTGCAGGATAGACCTCACCCAGAGACCATCCAGGCTGTCCTGGGCTGGAGCCCTGCTTCCCTCTGCGATTTTGTGGGTTCTGCAGTTCTAGAATTGGTTCAGAGTCATTTTTTATAGGTTTTTGGAGGGACTCGGCGGGGAGCTCACGCTGGTCCCTGCTTTCCAGCTGCCATCTTCTCTGCCTTTTTATCTTTAGCTTTAGCATAGTGCTTGACTGTTAGGGAATTGAAAAATTATATGTTCAGTTCATAAAGTACCTTGAAATACTCAAAAGAAACACTTGATGACAACAAATTTTTTTTTAAAAATGTGCACATGAAAAATTTTTTAAACAAATTATTGGAAGGAAAAAAAGCAACTACATTTTTGTGCATTTCTATTTTCCCTAATCAATTTACTATCCAACTTTCCATAGTGGTTGTTCCAGATTTACTTGTCTCCTGAAGGCTTTCATGGGACCGCTTCCTTTCATCGTCTCAGTTGAGCACTTAGCTTCATACTTCATTGAAAAAAATTAACACCATTCACTGAGAGCTTCCCCTGCACCCCCTCCTCATCTTACATCATTCAAACATCTTTCTTCCCTGATATTCACTCCAGTCTCTGATGATGAGGTGGCCCTTCTCTTTGCCAAGGCTAACCTCATAATGTACCCTTAATGCCATGCTTTCCTATCTTCTCCATCAGATTGCCCCCACAATTATCCCCATTCTCTAATCTTCAATACCTCCTAGCTCTTTCCCATCTGCCCTTAAACACATTCATATCTCCCTCATTCTTAAAAAAATCCTTGCTAGATGCTTCACACTGACTATTATCCTATATATCTCCTACCTATGTCAACTGGAGAAAAAGGTCTACACTATATATTTTCACTTCCTTTTCTTTCACTCTCCCATTAACCCTTTGTAGTCTGTCTTCCAAACTCATCTAATTGAAACATCCCTGTCCAAAATTACCAATAGTTTCTTAATTTTCAAATCTAATGGTCTCTGTTCAGTCCTCCTTGACTTCTCTACAGCCTTTGATACTGTTGATCATCTCCTAGGTACCTTCTTCTCTCTGGGTTTTTGGCGTTAATCTCTCTCATTCTCTTACATGCTTCTCACTCTACTTTATTGGTCTTCATCCATGTCTACCCACTAACTGTGGATGCCCCCCCCAAGGCTCTGCCTTGGGCTTTTCTTTTCTTTTTTTTTCCACTCTACTCTGGTGATCTCATCAGCTCCCATAGGTTCACTTATCATCTATATGCAGATGATTCCCAGATTTATATATCAAACTCTTCTTTTTTCTGAACTCCAGTCTGAAATCATTGAGCATTTTGAACTGGATACCCTGTGGACATCTCATATTTACTATGTTCAAAATAGAATTCATCTTTCCCCTAAAACCTTCCCATCATTCAAACTTCCTTCTTACTGTTGAGGATAGTAAAATTCTCCTGATCACTGAGACCTACAACTTTGGTATCATAATTGATTTCTCATTCTTACCCCACATATCCAGTCCTCGGATAATCCTTCTCAATATCTTTTGTATTGATCCCCTTTTCTTCTCACAGTCATTAACCTCGTTCAGACCCTCATCAGTTCTCAATGGTCTTCTAGCTGGTCTCCTTGCCTCAAGTCTCTCCCCAGTCCAATCCACCCTCCATTTAACTGCTAAGGTAATTTTACTCAAGTATAGGTCTGACAGTATCCTCTCTCCTTGATCCCTTCTCAGTGAGCTCCAGTGGCCAACATCTTTAGTATCAGATATGAACTCCTCTATTTGACCTTTAAAGCTCTCTATAACATTGCCCCTTCCCACCTTTCCTGTGTTCTTACACTTTGCTTCCTTCCATGTACTTCATCATTGTACCGCCCTTGATCATGGCACTCCACATCCTTCCTTCAAGACTCAACTCGAATCCTGTCATCTGAATCCCTTCCTTTTCCCCTAGCAGCTAGTACCTTCTCCTCTCAGGTTATCTTCCACCTACTTTCATCTATTCTATGTATCTTATATGTGAGTTATTACCTACTGTCTCCCCTATTAGAGTGTAAGTTTTTTGAGGTCAGGGATGGTTTGCTTTTTTTTGTATCCCTAGCACTTAGCACAGTGTTTGGCACATTGTAAATGCTTGATAAATGCTTATTGATTGATTGACTGACTATTAGGACATCAAGACAAATTGAGGGAAAAGAAAATGGTGGACAGTAGGCAGGTGATCCTTAAGAAGAGGAAGTATATGATTGGAGAAGTTAGGAGACAATTTTTGTCTTGTTTCTATGCTATCTGATACAGTGAACTTAAAGTCAAATTGCAAATTAATGGAGAACTCTCCTTCACATCCCCTTTTCCAGAATTTCTAGAGTCCCTAAAGATGTAAATTTGAATAGTTTCTGTTGGAGGCAGGATAACATGAGCATTGAAGGTGTGCAAAAGCTAGATGATCACGTCAGGTATGTGTAGAGATTCTTATAGAAGTACAAGTTGGACTTGATGGCCCTTGAGGTCCCTTCCAGCCGTTAAAATTTCATAATTCTAATGTGGCAAGTTAAAGTCATTAATTAGTTCACTGGATAGAAAAACGATGGTTTTATATATCAGTTTAATGACTTATTAAATGTTTATGTCAGTCATGTTATTCAGTCTCCTGTACTTCCCTTACTCAAGAGTGCTCTGACGGAGTTATTATCAATACTATCATCCTTATTCCATGGATGAGGAAGCAGGCTCTATTGAGCAATGACTAGCCCAGAGGTATACTGATAGTAAGGTTAAATAGCTTGCCCAGAGTTGTACTGGGACTAAGGGAGTTATGAATCATCAGACTTTGGTCTTTCTGAGATTACTGCTCTTTCCAGAATACCCAAAATATAAAAAAATGGAAAGGGACCAGAAGAAATATCACTGAAGCAGTAACTCCTAGAAGGTGTTACAGCACCACTTATTGTGACAGTGAGGATTGTTTTGAGGAAAACAACTCTGATACTCTAGTTGGACCAATAAAGTTCCTCAGTCCATTCAAATCAAAGACCTTTGAAAAGACAGTAATCAGTACTTATACCTCAACCAAACAAATGGCTTCTGACTCTGTCATTCAACTGAAATAGCCCTCTCCAAAATTATTAATCTAATTTCCAAATCTCATGTCTCTTCTTTCCTTTTATTCATATCCTTCACAATGTGCCTACAGCATTCGACCCTGTTCATCACTTTCTCTTCCTAAATATTCTCTTTTCTCTGGGTTTTCATTACATTGCTCTCAGTTTTTTCTTCTCAGTCTGACTACATCTTAGTCTCCTTGCTTGATCTTTATCCATTCATGTATACTGAGTGGTTCCCAGAGCTTCTTTCCTAGGCCTTCCCCTCTCTCTGTCTCTCTCTGTCTCTCCCTGTCTCTCCCTGTCTCTCTCTCTCTCTGTCTCTCTCTGTCTCTCTCTGTCTCTCTCTCTCTCTCTCTCTCTGTCTCTCTCTCTCTCTCTCTGTCTCTCTGTCTCTCTCTCTCTCTCTCTCTCTCTCTCTCACACACACACACACACACACACACACACACACACACACACACAAATAAAACATTTTTTTCTAAGCTACTGTATCTTACTTGGTGATCTCGTCAGCTCTCATGGTTGCTGGTCCTAGTTGGTCCTGGTCTTGATTCATACTGGCTTAGTGCTTCAGGATTGGAATTCTACTGAAATGAGACACTTGTAAGCCATCTAACACTCAGTAAAAGTAGGTTTATTTAGCTGTACCATGGAACGAATGCTCAGCAAGAATAATGCATTGATTAGGTGGGTGCAGTTTTCTTGCCCTTGTGTTGGTAGTGCTGGTCTGCTCATGTAAGGAAGGAGCCCTTGATTCCTTGTGTACCGCTTTATACTCAGGCCACCAGAGAGCCACATCAGTATTCTAGGCCTTATTCCCTGGAACAATTGAGTCTTCAGGATGGATTCAGTAATTTTGATGAAAAACTTGCCTGTGAGAGATAGTCCTTGGGAAACACTGCTCCTACCACATATGGGTTCAATTATAATTGCTGTGCTGCTGTTTCCCAGATATAAATAATGTCCCCTGTCTCATGTCATAAAGTGTTTATTGGGCATCTCAAACCACATGTCCCATAGGCATCTCAAACTTGATGTATCCAAAACAGAACTCATTTTTCTCCCAAAACCTACTCCTCTTCCAAAATTCTTTGTTACTGTTGAGGGTCCAACCATCCTCCCAGTCATGCAAGTTCACCACCTCAGTGTCATCCTTAACTTCTCATTCACTCCACTTATCTTAATAGTTGGCTCAATTTGTCATTTCTATCTTGACTACTTCTTTCATATAAATATTCTTCTCTAAACTCTGCACCACTGTACAAAGTTAGACCCTCATCACCTTTCACCTGGACTATTGCAGTAGCCTTCTAATTGATCTCCCTGCCCCAAACCTCTTCCTGCTCCAGTCCATCCTCCACACAATAGCCAGAGTGATTTCCTAAATCACAGGTCCAGTCGTGTCACCTCCCTACTCAGTAAACCCCGGTGACTCTCAGTTATCTGGAGCATCAAATATGAACTCCTGGGTTTGGCCCTGTCTTCACAGTCTGCTTACACATTGCTCCCCTCCATGTAGTCTCCATTCCAGTTATAACTGATCTACTTGCTGTTCCTTACACTGATGCTTCATTTCATGCCTTGTATTGGTTGAGTTTGGAACTCCTTCCTTCCTGACTGACCTCTGCCTCTTAGAATCTCTGACTTCCTTTAAGGCTCAGCTCAAACACCACTTTCTAGAGGGGTCGTTTCCCAGTGTCCCCAGCTAATATGTTTCCCTCTAAGGTCATCATCCTTCTACTCTATTTGTATGTGGTACATACCTGTGTGTGTGTGTGTGTGTGTGTGTGTGTGTGTGTGTGTGTGTGTAGCCAGTTGGTTCTGCCTGGTACGGTTGTCTGTACAGGGTGAAAAGTGAAGGAAAAAAGGAAAGACAGAGATACTACTTCTGGGGTGGGAGTGGGGAGAAATTAATGAGAAGGTGTGAGTTGCTAGCACCCAGCCCTCCATTTCCAAATACAAATGGTTACCAGGCTTGCTTTGCTTAGGGCAAAAAAAAAAAACAACTTTACCAACTTTGGAATATTTATTTTTTCCCTCCATTAAGTCGTACTCCAAAACATTTACTAAGAAAAATGCAAAGCAAGAATAATAATATAATCCTCCAGTAAACCAGGAATACAGCCTTCCACTGATGCACACTTCCACAGATGCTGTCCGGTAGGAAAGAGTGGTAGAACCATAGCAAAGAAGCAGATGCATAGGGAACACATGTAGCTGAGGCAACTCACAATTCTGTACTACAGATCTGGATGTCTTTTGTCAACTTCAGGAGGAGTTTGCACAATAGTTTACTGCTGAATGGAGTTGCTTCTTTGCTCTCTCCTCTAACTGACCTGGTCCCCTTCTGGGCCTTTGCTCCCGTGCCAGACAGGACCACTACTCTGCTGGCTACACTGTGTGGTAGCGTTAGGCTCTTTCGGCGAAAGAAGAAATCCCAAGCCTAGTATCTGTAGAGCTTTACCAGGCTGAGCTGCCAGAATATTAATACTATGGGGTTTCAGTTAAAACTGAAACCCTAGGCCTAAGACCCTCAGAGCTTCTCCAGGTTGGTTTCCCTGACTGGGCTCTTGAGGGGTTTCCACGTCTCAAATAGTAGGTAGCAGTGTAGGGAAAAGCAAAGGCAAAGCTTGGCTTCCTCCAGTCTTCTCTTCCAAACAGCAGATAATAATGTAAGATCTGAGGTGTCTTCTCAGAACCAATTAAGCATTTCTCCTGAAATGAGCTTAAAGTTAGGAGCGTTTTTGTATGAGCCCTAAGTTCAGGTGAGCTCACCTCTGTTCCGCTCTGCTTTCTCTTGCTGGTCCAAAGCACAGACCCTTCGGTGACATGACTCAGGGCTTTCTCATGGTGACAAAATTCACATTTCCACCATGCCTAGGCAACATATATTTGATCTGTAGTCACCAAATAATTCTAGTAATCAAGATTTTCCAACTACTATCTTCAGAAACCCTCATGGCAGTCATATGTTTGGGCATTTTTAACCTAAATCTTTTCTCTAAGGAATTGTTTTGCGTATTTCTCTGACCTCACTTCCACCCTGTTCCCTTAGCACAACTGTCTACATCTAAAAGGGACATGCCTTTACATGTGTTTTCCCAGAGTTTAACACTGTGCATGGCACATAGATGCCCCAAAAGTGCTTGTTGTGTTATTGATTTCTTTCTCCTTCCTCCTAACCTCTGCAGCATATTTACCTCCTACTGTAGTTATTTGTATACTTGTCTCATGTGCAACCCTGAGTCCTCCAGGGTACCTAGAACACATTATCATTCCATTAGTGAGTGCTCAATAAAAATTTGTTAGATCAGGTTGAAGCCCCCCAACACAAGACAGCCAACCAGCAGGGTGTGGTCTGATTGTTACATATTTCAGTGACTCATTTGCTACCACCCTAGAACCCAACACCACTTGTAGGCCTTCCTCAATCTTGGATAGCTCCCAACATCCAATTTCTGCATTTCCTGAACATTGGAAAAAGTCATAGAACTATGCTGATTTCATTAGTCATTAATTTATTATGCTACATGACCTCAGCTGAGCCTTCAGTGCTGCTTGTCAGTTGTTTTATTCAACTCTTATTAAGTACATCCCCTAGGGAAAGTATTTCATACTTTTTCATCCCCTCAAGCTTTCAGTTTCATCACTACACTTCATAACAGATGACCTAAGCCCCTGCAGTACTAAAAATATTGAAGTTGTCATGAATTCCCAGCTTGAATACTTCAAAACTTCTGTCTTCACTCATTCTTTCTGTGTCAGAGGAAGGGCTATGCCTACTTCTTTCCCCCAATCTGTCACCTATATTTCATCCTTTTTCTTGTGCATTTAAAAAAATATTCAATATTTTATTTTTCCCCAATTAAATGTTAAAACAATTTTTGACATTCATTTTAAAAAATTTTGTTTCTCATGCGTTTTTAGTGTTTCCTTTTCCCCTGGTTCATTGCCATCTTATGTATATAGTTAGAGGTCTCCTTATCTTCCCTCAAGCCCTACCTAAACTATAATGTTGCTGTTGTTCAGTTGTGTCCAATCTCCACGCCCCCATTTGGGGTTTTCTTCATGGAGATAGTGGTTTGTCATTTCTTTTTCCAGGTCATTTTCCAGATGAGGAAACTGAGGCAAATAGGGTTAAGTGACTTATCCAGGGTCACATAGCTAGGAAGTGTCTGATTTGAACTCAGATCTTCCTTACTCCAGGTCTGGTGCACTACCCACTTCACCACCTAGCCGGGAAATGTTTAAATAAATAAATAAGGATACAGTAAAATATGGATTATACCGCATTTTAAAACTAAATCAGGATGATGCCTGCAGGGACCCTTATTTATGGATTAGGGGCTCCCATTTCTATTTGAGTTAGACACCACTGATCTATAGCATTTGACGCTGTTGATTGTCACTTTTTATACTCTCTCTCCTTGAATTCTGAGAGACCACATTCCTGGTCTCCTACCCTTTCACAGACTTTAGGCTGTAGCTAAATTGGACTAGTTACCCTTCTTCAACCAGGCCCTAACTTCCCATCTTCATCCTTTTGCTTACCATGTTTGCGCTATCTACAGTGAACTTCACATTTCCACTTGTTGAAGTAAGACCTAGCTGAGATGCCCCCTATTCCAAGAACCCTTTCTGATCTTTACTTCCTCCTCACAGTTAGAAAAGATCTTTCGTTTATTCACATGAGTATAACAGCATAGAGATAAATGTCATTTCAACTTGGGTTCAAATAATTAAGTATATAAGTACAAGATGGGCTAATTTTTCAGAAAAAAATCTGGGAATGTTTGTGAACTACAAGCTAAATATGAATGAGCAGTACGATATGGCAAGCTAGGAAAGCTAATGTGTTCATAAGCATTTAAAGAAACAAGCGACTAGAGAGGTAGTAGTATTACTGTACCCTGCCTTTGTCAGACTCCATCTGGGGTACTGTGTTAAATTCTGGGTGCCACATTTTAGGAAAGATATAAGTTGGAGGGAGGCAAGCAGGATGGTGTAGGACCTCGATTGCATGCCATATAAGGATCAGCTGGAGAAACTGATGATGTTTAGTCTGAAGAAGAGAAGATTTCATGGGGAGTACAGGTAGTAATTACTTCCATGTATTTAAAGGGCTATCAAATAGAAGAGACATTCTTCAGTGAAGGAGTAGAGATTGGGTATGATCATGTAAGTTCTATCAGGACTGGAGGAAGGGGACCAAGAGAGTTTATGTCAGATTACCTCAGTCTTCTCAGTGAAGCATAAGACTCTAGGTTAGATCATGGTCTGTAAGGGTATGGAGTAGATTAGACTAAGGTGGGGATGGAGATACAAGGAGGGAAGAAAATATTGAAAAGAATTGCTATGTGGAATATGATATGGGAAGTTAATAACAAATGTAAAGTAGGACTTCGGAGACAGTGAAAACCTGATGAGTTGTTTTTTCAGTAGTGTATAGTACAGTTGAGAATTACTTTTTAAAATGGAATTATAAAAAAATGTTCATGGGAAAAAAGATCCTGGTTATCACTGATACTTGTTTTGTGTTGATTAACTAACATTCTTTCCTGGACTACTTAACTGAATTTGTATAGCGAGCACTCTCTAGCCTAAGCCAGCCAGTTTATTTGCATTCCACTGGGGACTAGGTGTGCCCTGTTTTAAGAAAACTCAGTACTGTTTATCAAAATTCAAACTCATTAAAAAAAAAAGTAGTATTATAAAATAATCCTTGCTTTATAAAAAAAATCAAACCTACTTTTATTTTAAATAACTAATTTTTTCAGTGTGTTTGAAACAATATAGAAATTGAATTTGAGTTGAAAGGGAGCTTAGGTAATCCAGTCCAATTCTGGATTTGTAAAAATTTGATTTACCTACACCTTTTCAGGAACGTATCTGTTACGTGGTACAGAAATCAACGATATTGGTTGTAGCATTTGTACCAGAAGAGGATGCATGGGCTGATTTTCAGTGAGTCTTGACCAGCTTCTGGCCACTTTGAAGAGTCGCTGTCCATAGTACAGTTCTGTGGGTTCCAGATAAAGTTTTATTTATGTATGTGTAGACAATCAAATAATAACTTTACAAGAGAATGTTATAGTAAGAAGTCAACTGGAAAATAAATATGTTATGAATGGTGATTACATTGATGTTTACATTTCAAAGGTAATTTTATGCAAACCTTTTGATTACTATATTAATTACCAAGTAACCTTTATAATTTTATTAGAGATATCATATTAATGGTAATGACTATTTGGTTTTACTAAGAAAAGATAAAAGAAACCTGACTGTTTTAGTTACCTAGGTGTCTCAGATTTTCTAAAATCTGCCCTATCAATAGACCTATTTTTTCCATTTAACATAAAATATACTTGGTAAGGCTGTGAACATTTATAATTATTCTACTTTTGGCCAATTAGTAGTATCCTTTAGATTTGTTGCACCTTAACTTCTGTCATTCTTATAAATACCGTCCTTTTTCTTTTTTCCCTCTAGATCTGTTGCTTGATTTTTTAACTTATTTATAGACATTTTGTTCCAGAATTTTAAAATTTATTTATCTATAGTAGTGTTTATCTGCCACCTAGAGGTCATGAAAGTTTCTGCTTTTTATCAATCCTAGAGACCTAAGATCCCCTGCATATGTTTTCTTTTCTTTACCTAGCCCAGCGCTCGTGCCTAATAAGTGCTCAGTAATTAATTTCATGTAGTTTTCTGATGCTCAAGTCATCCTAGAGCTCCAGCAGTCCATAACAAACTACTCTGTAGAGAATACAGTCAGGCATAATGGCAGCCTGTAATCCCAGCTACCAGGAAGGCTGAGATTGATGGCTCTCTTGAGCTTGGGAGTACTGAGCTAAAGAACTACTAATCTATCCCAATTCCAGAATCAACATGGTGAGCCTCTGGTAATGTGATTCACCATGTTGCTGAAGGAGGGACACAATGTCCCTATGTCAGAAATGGAATAAGTCTAAGCACCTATGCTGATCAGTAGTAGAATTGGGCCAGAAGTAGCCCCTGTACTTAAAGCCTGGGAAAAAGGAAGGTAGCCCCATGACCCCATTGTCAGACTCTAGCAATTACAGATTCATAACTTCTCTTAAAAAAAAAAGTAACCTCCAAGAAGAACAAACCCTTCACACACACACCCACACCCCTTATTATTTCAATCTGGTTATCCTTCTTCCTGAAACTTACCATTTTAGTGGAAAGTAGTTTAGTGATAATTTTTGAGCCTGGAATACCTCAGACCCAGTGACTTTGAATAGCCAGGGAATAGTGTGAAAACAGTGGGTGCCTGGGGAATAGGGAAAGAAAAGGCTCTTGATAGTAGTAACCAGTATGTCACACTGAAAATTATGTTGGGAAACTTCTAGGAAGGTGGCAAGAGAGGCAAATTCCTCAAAGTTGCCTTCAAAAATAGGACTGGAAAACTAAAAGAGAATGAGTAAACCAACACAAAGCTTCTATGTAGTAAAAATATATATCAAGGGAAACAAAGGAAAAGACTCCAGAAACACACATTGAACTGGTGTTAAAAATTTTATCAGAGATGACACAAGAAATCCTGAGATAATATTCAAAAGAATATTAGACATATTAAGAGAATTAAAATGGGAAATCAAATTTATTTTTAAGAATAACAAGAAAAATTTAAGAAATAACAAAATGCAGCCAGATGATTTCCAGGAAAAGAAAATGAGAAAGCCTGTAATGAAGGAAAATATGTATAGCGTATCAGGACATGTCAGAAGACTCCTCTAGAAGGAGGATTAATGGGATAGAGAAAATAATAATAGTGCTGTTGAAGTGTCAAAAGAAAATTAGAAGATAACAGAAAAACATAGGGAAGCAGTGGAGGTAAAATTTGCAATTTCAGGTGGCAATTTAACAGCAGTTCAAGGAGAGCAGCCCTCAGAATTATTTGGGCCCCAGAAAACATAAAAAAAGAGAGAAACATCACTATTTCAGGAAATTTTTTTTAATTTCCCATACCTATCAAAACCAGTGATGTTCCACAAATTGAAAGGATTCAGTAAGGAGAAATTTAAAATTCAGTTTACCTAGAAATAAGATCATGAAACTTCTAAATTATATCTATAAAAGAAAAATCTTTTAAGCAGCTAGGTAGAAAAATTTAAGTTTTTTAAGTCAAGATTTTGCCAGATTTTTCTGGGGAAAAAAAATGAATTATCAGTGTTTTTTTTTCACAGCAATGTATAAAAACAATTTACCAAGACACAAAGGAAATTTCAGTTTACATCTGTAGATGGAATATCAACATTAACAAAATCATGAATCCTTATGTATCAAAGAAATAAAATGGTATTTCATGTAAACAAGGGAGTAAAGGGGAAAATATGGTGAAAAGGGCTAGGAGAGATTTGCAATTTCCAAGTGAATCTTTGCTTGACAGAGAGGGTGAGGGTGTCAGGTTTTAGAAATATTTACTAATTTTGTAGCATAAAATGTAGAAATTGTGTTTTTTTACCTTGCTATATTTGGCTTAGTTATAGAAAAATAAGACTATTTGTTTAACCTTTTGGCAAAATAACAGTTTAACAAAGAATAGTAGAGGATAAGAAAATCAAGCAATTTTATCATTAAATGTAAATAGAATGAATTCCCCCATAAAAGGAAAAATATTACAGAATAGATTACAAAACAGAATCTAGAATTATATTGGCTATAACAAATGTATTAAATTTTGTATTTCCGTAGCTCCTAGCACAGTACTATAAATCTTAAAGGTTAATTTTAAAATTAAATTTTATTTTATTTTCAAGTAGAGATCTGCCTCTCTCCCTCTGACTTTCTCACCTTCCCTTCCTTATTGAGAAAACAAGGAAAACAAAACCCATTACAAACATTATATTCAAGCAAAACAAATTTCCATGCAAGCCATCTCCAAATAATATGTCTCATTTTGCACTCTTGAGTCTGTCACCTCTCTATCAGGAGGTAGGCAACATGTTTTATCTATAATAGGCTTATAATGTTTAATGAATATGTAAATGAACCTAATATGAAAAGAGCTACCATTTAAATTGATAGAAAGGTCAAGAAAATCTTGAGTTGTATTGATGATATGTAAAATGGATTTCAAGTATGAAAGCATCTGCAGAGATAAACAGGAATATTTTACTGTGCTTAAAAACATTATGTGTATGTCTATATATATGCACATATATAGATATATGTCCATATGCCTGATAATATAATTAAATTTATAAAAGGAAACATTATAACCAAGAAATACATATAAAATGAATATTAGTGGATCTTGTTATCAGAATTGATAAATCAAAGAAAAAAGAGGTTATAGACTTGAATAGTGTTGAACAATGTATTGTATGTATATACTGTTTATATGTATTTGTGTATTTGAGGTATAGAGAATAGAGTACTGTTGTAAGTAGAAATAGAAATACTCAAGTTCAAATCTCACCTCTGCTGTTTTCTAGCTGTATAATTCTGGGCATGCCACTATAATTCTCAGTACCTTAGGCAGCTCCCTAGAACTTATTTACTAAGTTACAGAGAGGTTGAATTGGAGGAGAGGGTTTCTACACCAGGCATTCACCATGTTCATTAGATTGTGAACTCCTTGAAAACAAGGATTGCCTTTTTTCCTTTCTTTGTATTCTCAGCTTTTAGCACCATGCCTGGACCATAGTAGGTGCTTAATAAATGCTTAATGACTAACTGACTCTGTTGACAAAATGGCAAATTAATTGAGCATTCACACATACATAATATATGGGCAGGGAGTACTTCTTCACTTAATGGGAGCCCTGGCACAACTTGAGCCCACAGTGATGAGACAAGAGAACTGCTGTTTTTTAGAGAAAGTACCAGGACATTAGATTCACATGGGTACTTATTTGTACCTGGACAGAGGATTACATGAGTCTGCACAAACTTAGAAGAAAGAAGAGAAGGGGAACACTACGTGGAAAAAGAACTGGAGTAAAAAAATTGGCTGCTTGATTGAACAGTGATGGAGGGGGACAGCTGCAGTCCACATTTGGAGCAGGGGGATGGAAGGGTGAACACATGGTCTGGTCTGGTCATGGAGTCCCAGAAGAATCCTGATCCTAGAATTAAAGTAAGAAGTTTCACAGAATCCAATCTGTCATAAAAGTCAGCAGATTTTGGCCTATCCTGAGATACTCCTACAGAACTCCACAATGCAGATGGCACTAAATCTTAAGCTTTTTGCCATCTTGTGAGTCCTGTGTTCATGACATAACATGTAATATGACAAAAGTGATTTAAAATATGGAAAGCATCTGCAGAGATAAGGAGTATTCTATTGTGCTTAAAAACATGATAAACACATTGCTTATATACATATATATATATATATACACACACATATATGTATATATACACATATATGCACCAAATAATATAGTAGTTAAATTTATACAAAGAAAAGTTGTGATTTTACAATTAAGAAATACATATAAAATGAATATTAGTAGACTTAAAAAAATCAAAGAAAAAATTACAGACGCGAATAGTGTTAAACAATATATGTGTCTGTATGTAGTGTTTGTATATGTGTATATGTGGTATGGTGAATTGGGCTATTAGTAGAGGAGGAATTAGATTATGTTCCCAGTGGGGCCTATATGAGATTATTCTTTTATTTATGGTAGCCAGAGGACAGCTGTACCATTTGATCCCTTTTGTGTTATTTACACACCTTTTGCAACTTAATTAAATATTCTTGTTGTTGGATTGGGAGCTAGATGGTTTGGTAATAGAGGGTGCTGTCCTGGATTAGGTCTTCGGCTGTGACTTCAAAATTGATCACCCAAAACAGCCATATTGGAACCTGGGAAAAGTATTAAGGGATTCAAAGCAAGGGTAATCAGAGACTGTAAGGTCTTCCCAGTTGTTACATATATGTGATTATAATTTAAAAACAAGCAATATACCTTCTTTTCCTCAAGTTCAAATGGAATGTTCACAAAAATTCATAATGTTCTTAGCCATAGAGAAATCCTATATAAATTTAGGCAGAAGTCTTATTTTTTTATTTCTAGAACATAATTCAATAATTGAGACAAAAATAGTAATCATCTGATGAAAAGGCATAGGTTAACATGGAAATCTAAAGCAAAAACACTAATAAATTATTACTGTACCACCTGAAAGCCATGATCAAAAAAAGGGCCTAGACATCATCTTTCAAGAAATTATTAAGGAAAACTTCCCCGATACTGTAGAACGAAAGGGTAAAATAGAAATTTAAAGAATCCACCGATCACCCCTTGAAAGAGGTCCCAAAATGAAAACTCCCAGGAATATTATAGCCAAATTCTAGAGTTTCTAAGTCGAGGAGAAAATATTGCTAGCAGCCAGAAAGAAACAATTCAAGTATTGTGGAAACGCTATCAGAATAACACAAGATTGAGCAGCTTCTACATTAAGAGATTGGAGATTGGAATGTGATATTCTAGAGGTTAGAGGAGCTAGGATTAAAACCAAGAATCACCTACCCAGCAAAACTGAGTGTGATCCACAAGGGGAAAAAATTGACATTCAATGAGGTAGAGGAGTTTAATGCATTTTTGAGAAAATACCAGAGCTAAATAGAAATTTTGACTTTCATATACAAGATTCAAGAGAAGCACAAAAAAGTAAACAGAAAAGAGAAATCATAAGGGACTTATTAAAGATGAACTGTTTACATTCCTACATGGAAAGATGATATTTCTAACTCGTGAGACCTCAGTATTAAGGTAGTTGGAGGCAGTATATATATACACACATATATACATACATGCATACATACATACACATATATACGTATGTATGTATGTGTATGTATATATATGTGTGTGTATATATATATATAGACAGAGGGCACAAGGTGAGTTAAATATGAAGGGATGATATCTAAAAAATAAAATTAAGAGGTGAGAGAGGAGCGAACTGGGAGAAGGAGAAAAGGAGAGGTAGAATTGGGTAAATTATCTCACGTAAAAGGGGCAAGAAAAAGCCTTCCCTGTGGAGGGCAAGAGAGGAGAGGGGGTGAGAGTGAGTGAACCTTACTCATTGGATTTGGCTTAAGGAGGTAATAACATACACACTCAATTGGGTATGGAAATCCATCTTACCCTACAGGAAAGTGGGGGGTGGGAGATGATAAGATAGGGTGGGGTAATAGAAGGGAGGTCAGATTGGGGGAGGGGGTAATCAGAAGCAAACACTTTTGAGGAGGAACAGGGTGAAAAGAGAATAGAGTAAATAGGAGAAGGGGGTGGGCAGGATAGAATGGAGGGAAATATAGTTTGTCTTTTACAGCATGACCATTATGGAAGTGTTTTGCATGACTACACATGTATAACCTATATTGAATGGCTTGCCTTCTCAATGAGGGTGGGTGGGGAGGGAGGAAGGGAGAGAATTTGGAACTCAAAGTTTTAAAAATGAATGTTAAAAATTGTTTTTACATGTAACTGGGAAATACATAGGCAATGGGGTATAGAAATCTTAGCCTACAGGAAAATAGAAGAAGAGGAGAAGAGAAGGTGGGGGAGCGGGGAGAGAGCAGGTGATAGAAGAGAGGGGCAGATTGGAGGGATGGGTACAGAAGCAAAACACTTTTGAGGAGGGACAGGGTGTAAGGAGAGAGAAAATATAATAAAAAGGAGTAAGGGTAAATGGGGGTAGGGGGAATGGGATGGAGGGAAATAGTATTGGTAAATGTGAAAAAAATTTTTTTAGCAAGTTTCTCTGATAAAGGCCTCATTTCTCTAAAAAAAAAAAAACACTAATAAATTACCTTACATTTAGCGACAATACAGATATCAAAATCCTTGGGATGTAGTTAGAGATAATTTTTAATACCAAACATTTTTAACATCAAAAGAAAGTAGAAGAATGGAAATTATTAAAATCACAGAATTAACAAAATGGATAGCAAAGAATAAATGAAATCAAGAGCTGTTTTTAAAAATACTATTAAAATTATAAACACTAAATTTACTAAAAACAAAAATTACCAAAATAAGAGAGGAATCACAGTGAATAAAAAGAAAAATTTAAATTGTAAGAGATTATTATATATGCATTTATCTATGTGATAAGTTCAGGAATTTGAGAGAATGGATGCCTATCTAAGATAGAGAATTTTTAAAACCCAGTAATTTTGAAGTGCTTTAAATTCCCAACAGAGGAGTTTGTACTGAATCCTAGAGTTGGAAACCTTTGACTATTTCTGTGTAGGGGGTGACATGGCTAGACCTGTTGGTGTTGTTCAGTTGTTTCAGTCATGTCCGACTGTCTATGATCCCAGTTGGAGTTTTCTTGGTGAAGATACTGCTTCCTTTCAGTGCAATAATATTCCATTAAATTCACATACTGTACCTTGTTCAGCTATCCGAGACTCATTGTAGCATACTTTAGTTCCATCTTTTTACTGTTACAAATAGTGCTACTATGAATTTTTAAATGATATGGGTCTTTTCTTGCTTGTATTAACTGCCTCAAGAGTTTAAACACAGTATTAGGATTAGTGGGTGTATCAGCAAGGCAATAAATACAACATTGATGATAACTGTGAATATGCCTAGGTGGTTCTGTATCGCAAAATATGAGAGACTCTCATATTTTGAAGGTAGAAGGAGTAAAACATTTATTCAGACACCAGAGGACCAAATTACATAACCAGTAAGTCCACTCCATCTTAGCAGCAACCAACTCCCCAAACCAGTAAGCCCACTTTATCATAACAGCAAGGAACTTAAAACACAGCATGGAGCCTCGCCATCCCATAACCTTCCGTGGCGCTCCCCCCTTCCCCCCCACTGGGGCTTTCCCACAAACATATTCACAGCACAGCTAGCATGACTGCATCTGCTTTCTCCCTCAGCTGTCACTGCTGTCAGCATTTCCTGTTCCATCCTTTCCTGTTCCTCTTTCTTATACAGCAAGCTCCTTCCACCTCATGTAACTTAGGCTTCCTATGATGTAAGTAGGTCACATGGACCTATTAATGGGTGGGAAGGATCTTCATATTTACACTACCATGACAATGGGCCAAAACCAAAGTAAAAATATTTGTAGTTAATAGATCATATACAAATCTAATATACATTCATATAAGGAACTGATGAACATTTAAAGGAGCAATATACTGTCTCCCCAGTGGACATGGTCAATGGATAAGCTGTAATTTTGTGATTCTGTAAGAACAAACAATTTTTGGAAGAGGAAACACAATGTGTAAATAATCACTTAAAAATTGTTCAAATTCTCTAATAAGATAAATGGAAATTAAAACAACTTTGAGATGCCACCTCAGTCCAGTCTGTTCACTTTTGAGATGAGAAAACTAAGGTCCAAAGACTTACCCAAGTAGTAAGTTTGCAGAGCCAATATTGAAACCCAGGTTTCCTGATTCCATATGCAGTCGTTTTTCTGTAATACCATGCTGCCTTCCAAATGCATGGTCTTGTACAAAACAAGACTTCTAGTGCCAGTTTGACTCTTCCCTTATGTCAAAAATTTCCAACTTTAAGAACTTGAAAGTTCATAACTGTTGTGAAATCAGTCCTTTTGGGGGACATTTTGAAAATATGCTTTAGGGTTGATTTTCTCCTTAATAAAACTTGTTTACCAGCTTATTTAATACATGAAGATTTAAAAGGTTTTTTTTGCACTGCCTACCTCATGGAATTGAGGAATGTACAAATCAACATATAGACAGATATAAGCCATTACTGTTTTAGCATGTTAGCATCAATATTCCCCTTTCTTAGGAAGAAATACATATGTAAATATATGTTTATGATATTTTACAGTAAAATTTTGAACCAAAAGGAAGTCACAAATACAGTGGCATTTATTTGACATTTTAAAAATCTTAAATCTTTTGGATTCTCAATTGATGGAGGTATTAAAAATTTTAAATTAGTGAAAAAGTTAAAAAGGTGTGACTCTTTACATGGCTCTCACTGTATTCATAACTTCCTTTTTGTTCAGAATTTTATCATAAAAAATTACAAATGCATACAGTCAGGACTCTTATAAAAAGAAAGGGGCATACCTCCCCATAATAGAGCAGTGATAGTTCACATGTATATATCACTTTTCATTTTCCTTTCAACAATCCTGGGAGGTGAGTAGCGCAAGTATCATTTTCCCTATTTTATAGTTTAGGCCCGGATCTTTCTCCACATCCAGTGCTTTTTCTACCAGACAGTCTCTCTTGATACAAGGAATCTATTTGGAACAATGCCAGCCAGTCATAGTAGTAGTCTCAGCACCTCTTCAAAGTTTTTACCTTTTGTTTAATGATTTCTAAGTTCCAAAGGTATTGCATCTTTGAATATAAATACGGAAATAGTTTTTAGCATTGAACCTGAATCTGTCTCATATCTGGTTCTAGATGTTAGTGCCTTTTATTTATGGAAGTTAATTTATTATAATTCAAAATTTCAAGGCATGTGGTGAAAAATCTTTAATCAAAAGAAGTAGTTTACAAGTGTTACACTCTGCATGTTACATCTCATGTTTCCAATGATGAGCTGATGAAAGATCAGGAATGAACCAGTACAGCAGCCTCTTCTCCCTCTAATGCTCTAATGCCAATAGGCTGTTCCTCTTATTTATTAACATATGTCCTGGATCAAGGTCAGTCTGCACAGCAACGCTAAATAAATACAATCACTTTCTCAACAGCAATACTATGCTTCTGTGGATTAGGCTCTGTTGTGAAGACTCCTGTAGATTTTTACCTTGATGTAACACAAATTTCCAAAATAACTGAAGTTGAGTTTTTTGTTACTGGGTCGTTATTGTTTTTAACCATATGACATTAAATCAACCCACAGGTAGGTGGCACAGTAGATAGAGTGCCTGACCTGGAGTGAGGAAGACTCATCTTCCTGAGTTCAAATCTGGCCTCAAACACTTCCTAGCTGTGGGACCCTGGGCAGGTCACTTAACCCTGTTTGCTTCAGTTTTCTCATCTGTAAAATGAGCTGGAGAAGGAAATGGCAAACCATTCCAGTATCCCTACCAAGAAAAACTCAGGTAGGGTCACAAATAGACATGACCGAAACAATCAAATAAGAAATCACCAACCATTGCTTGCTAGTCTAATCATTTTTGTGGTGAAGGAACTCAGGCCTACCTCAGAAGTATAAACGGTTCTGGTGGACCCATGATACCAGAACTATGATGCATCTATAAATTTAATTTCAACTTACTCTGTAGATGAAAAGAAAAAAATAGTTTGGTAAGTTTTTTGTTTATTTTTCTGTCAGTTCATTTTCACCTGCTTTTCTGTCTTGTTGCTAATCATAGCAAGTGCTTTGAGAAATTTTTATGGAATTGGAAGGGACCTTGGAGATTATATAATCCAACCCCCTAATTTTGCAAATGAGGAAACTGAAGCATGATCACAAAAGCTATTTAGTGACTAAGCTGTGATTAGAAATGAGCTTCCACCATAGCACAAGTTATTTCTCATTCATAACAGTGAATTTGCTATATCAATATCCGTGGGAAGAACAACCAAACCATAACATTCTACAATTATAATGCCTAAATTTGTCACTTGAGAAGAATTTAGAAAATTCACCTCTCTCCCCCTACAGGTTCAGGAATTCTGTGTATGACATGTAGCACAGATTAGATGACTCAGTTGCTGTGTTTGTTGTGTTCACTAAACTGCTTTTTTAGTCTCTTTTATCTTTTATTATAAGGGATGACTTGTAGGGTGTTGGGCAAGGAACTTTATATTTGGAAATGGAGATTATGTAAAAAAGATATCAATAAAATCAAACACACTTGTCATAGTTAAAATTCATGTAATTTGTTAAATAGGAAATGAAAAATAAAAACAATACTTTGAAATATGGCTAAGAATGTAATTTTGTTGTCTGTTAAAAAGTGGCTTTGGATTCCCATTATGTTGTGTTGGAGTTGCCTTGCTCTACTGGTGAATATTGGAGGAGGGATGTCAATGGACCCCCATGAAAATTTGTCATTATCAGTAGCTACGTCTAGCCACTTCAACATCATAGAATTGGAGTTAGGATTTTTTAAAATTAGTTCCAGAGAGGAAGAGAAAACTGGGGTTAGGAACCTTCTAAAGCCAACAGATTACTAAGGAGACGAAATAATACCTATCAATGCTAGTAATGGTATTGCCAGCTTAGTGCATAGTAAAAGGCCAGAGTAGCAAAAGTGAATTAATGAAAAGAGAAATTAAATTCAGTTCCACAAGCATCTATTAAAGCACTTATTATGCCAAGTCCTGTGCTAAGTGTTAGTGATACAGAGACAAAAACAAAATGGCCCCTGCCTTCGGGGAGTTTACATTGTAAAGCAGAGAATAAAACATGTACACCAGAAAGTAAATACAAAGTAATTTGTATGGGCACAAAAAGAAAAAATAAAAGAGGTGAATAAGGTAGAGAATGAAACATGACCACTTATTGTCATTATCAATATCAGTCAGGTAAGGGGTGTGGTGAATAGAATGCTAGGCCTAGAGTACAGAGTTCAGATGTGGCCTTATTTACTAGTAGCATGATTCTGTCTGGGCGAGTCATTTAACCCTTCATAGTCTCAGTTTCCTTATCTGTCAAATAAGGATAATAGTATAATCTACCTCCCCAGGTTGTTGTAAGGATCAAATGAAATATTTGTAAAGTACTTTGCAAACCTTTAAGAGGTTTGCTGTGAGTAGTAGTAATATCATGATTCACCGAACTCTGCACCCAAGTTCTTTTTATAATTTATTGTTGTTGATCTTGAAAGACTATACAAGGACTACTAGAATTAGAAGAAGAAAACTCTATAAAAGGAAAGAAAAACAAGTGAAAGAATGGACTTGGAAAATTACCAAAAAGTGAAGGTTCAAAGTCTTGACTCAGCACCACTGTTAAGCAAACATTGAAAGATAAACTCTAGTGATTTAGCACAATTTTCCTACTCAGATCTTCCTTTCAGACTTGAACACTGTGGTGTTGGCTCAAGTTACACTTTGTGAATATTTTTGGAAATGGCTGTGAGTAAAACATGACTTTTGAATTTACTTTCCTCAAGGAAATTAGACATTTGTAGGACAAATGCTTCTATTGAGAAATTAAAACAGAATTAGTTTGCTTTAACTTTGTTATTTCACATTTCAGTTTGAAGTGACTAACACCTTGTTTAAAAATCTTTAGAAGAAACATTTTCTCCTTTTTTTCATAAATTTGTCTTTGTAATTAATCTGTATTAATGTCTTAATGTTTATCATTTTAAATATATAAGAGCTTTATGCACTGCCATAATTAAATTATTTTGAAATTAAATTGTGATAGAAAGACTGCATTCTAATACTTCCTACAACTAAATATAAATTGCCGAGGTTACAATTTAGCTAAAATATGCCTTTGGTGAGTAGCAGGCCATGCCAGGAACTGATAATAGAATCAGTTGATCTGATTTTGATTCCTGCATTTAAGAAAAAGAGTGCCATTTTTTGCCCTTTTAAAAATTATAGGTAATGGGTAATAGAGCTGCCAAATGGCAGCCAGTACTGTGCCCGGTGCTAGCACAGGGGTCCCCGAGATCTCTTTCTGACCAAGTGTTTAGTCCTCTTACTGTCCCTGGGTGTTATTCCTAGTGCTGCCACCACCACAGCCCAAAACTGGTGCTGCTTCCACCATACCATGGTCTCAGCCAGCTCCCACCCCAGTATCCACAGATCTCTCTTTGTATCTTCCCCAGTTTCCCTAGGCTGGAAAAAATGACTCACTATGATTTCTTGTTGGTTTTCCCACTCAGAATTTGGTTCAGTGAGCTTATTTAAGTTGTTGTAGAGGGGTGTGGTGGAAGGGCTTGGCAAAAAATGCTGACTTCATTCTGCTCTTAAGGAACTTACAGTCTAATGAGGGAGACAAAATAATTATATGAGTATGTACAAAATAAAGACAATAATTGCAAATAAATACAAGGTAGTTAGGGAGAGAGTCATTGGAGGCCTCAGGAGAGGTTTCATATAGAAAGTGGTGCTTGAGCTATTTCTTGAAGGAAGAGAGGCATTCAGTGAAGGGGACTTGAGGAGGTGGGGCAAAGCTATGAACAAATAGTTTTCTTTTTCTTTTCCTTCCTTTTTCCCTTTCCCCTTCCCCTTTCCCTCCTTTTCCTCTTATCTAGGCTAGAAGTACAAACGAAGTCTCATTGCTAATTAGCTTGGCCAATGTGACCTGCTATCTTCCCAGCCTGAGCCAGTGCACCCCTCCTGAGGCCAGCAGCTTGCTCTCTACTACTAGTGCAGGGCTCATCATCATTGAGACAGGTTCACTCCCCATTTCAATAGATCCACCAACCTCAGTCTCCCCAAAAGTATGAATTACAGGTGGTGAAAGTAAGAATTACACACCTGGCAACAAATAGTTTTCATGAAACACTATCAACAACCATCTAGGAAAATGTTGCAAATTGGTAATAATAAAAGAAATGCAGATCAAAATAAACAAGTTTCATTTTACAACCATTAAATTGGCAAAGATGAGAAAAGACAGCAATGAGTCCTAAATGCTGATGGGACTATGAGAAGATGGGTACATTAGTGAGTTGTGATGGAGCTATGAAATGATCTAACCATTCTAGAAAATAATTAGGGATTATGTGAGAAAAGTGAGTAGATTGTTAATACTCTTTGTGCTAGCATTATCACTACTGAACATATGTCTCAAGGAAGTAAAAGACAAACAAAATACAATATATACCAAAGTATTCACAACAGAGCTTTTTATGGTAGCAAGGAACTGTAAACTAAGTGCTCAATGATTGGGGAATCACTGAGCAAATTATGGTATGTGAATATAATTTAAGAAATGATGAATATCAGGAATTCAGAGAAAGATGGGAAGACTTGTTTGAACTGATTCAGAGTAAAATAAGCAGAACCAGGAAAACGATATACATAATACATAAAAACTATACATGATAATTACATAAAAACACTAAAATGACCAAATGCTACATATAGGTAATGACTGGTTTTGGCCAGAAAGAATAGAGGAAGAAATTCACCTTCCTCATTTCACTGTAGAAGTGATAGGAGTGGGAGTGCAGAATTTTCTACAGGCTGACGTGGTTTTATTTAACAGCTGCTATCTTTTAAAAAATTTGTTACAAGGGAAAGATTATTGCATGTGGGGGATGGGAGAGATACTGATTCTGGGAATAACTTTGATGTTCAAATAAAAGGCATCAATAAAATGGGAAAAAAGCAAATAAAGGAATTCAGAGGATCTTGGGAATATCTGTACAGACTGATACTAAACAGCAAAAGCAGCACCAAGAAAACTATATCTACAATAACCACAATAATGTAAAATAATTTTCATCTAATAAACACCTGATTCCAGAGGACTGATGAAACTTGTATTTCCCTCTTCTCAATAGAGCAGTGATATGGGCTATGGATACAGAATGTTGCACATGCTGCCGAACATAACAAACTGACATCAGTTATGTCTAATTGTTTCTGTTATGAGGGAGGGTTCTGTGGGCAGAGAAAAGGAACAGGGTTTTTGGAAATATCAGTAATGTAAAAAATATAAAACATAAAAAAGTTTATGTGAATTTAATTTATGCCGATGTGAGCTAGCACTTGTTTGTTAATGTTAATTTTTGTTTGGCAGGCAGATGGTAAGATTTTATAAAACATGCAAGATTTGAGCCTCATGTTAAGAATAGGTTGATTGCTTTGAAGACATTTTAAGTTGGGTAAATTCAAGAAGTGTCTTTTAAAATTCTGTCTAGTGGATAGGCAGAACAATTCAGTGAGCTAAAACGAGAATTTCTGGATAATTCTGACTCTCTGTGTCAATTACTGCAATTAATATCTTTGTATAAAACAGGGAGAAATATACATTGGCTTTTATATAATACAGCAGGATTTCCACATACTTGAAAAGAAAGAGAGAGTAGTAATAAAATCTTTCATTAATTTTTCCAGTTAATTTTTGCTTAGAAGGAAAGGTGGGAAAATTACTTGGACTTACACTTAACATCTGAAATGTACACTATAATAACATCCACACATAATATAATGGACACAATTATCCTTAAATCATGGATAATTATCCCACAATATCTTTTACATTAAATCCATTTTAACATTAAATGCAGTAGATATAACATCAATGCCAAGTGCCACTAGATAGAATCATACTTAATCAGTAATCAGCATAATTTAACTGGTAGTCCAGAAAGTGTTAGGGATTAAAGTCATAAGACATGGGACCTATTTCCTTTCCTCAAGGACCTTAAAATCTAATTTTGGAGGCAGGGCATATATCCAGTAGTACTTGTGTAGTATGTGACCATTATCACTGCAGGAAATCTCTTCTCCCAGATTTTTCCCTACCACTTTCTGGAAGTCCACTGGAGAGGGTAAACAATTCCCAAAGTATAAAGGTCGAAAGCCAGTTTCTACAGCTCTATCTTCCCCTGAGGGGGCAAGATCTCTCCACTTGGCGTCCATTTCTCTCTCACTTCCCATTCAGCCAGTCACCACCAGTTAAGATTAAAGAGCAACCCTAGTCATCAGGGAACAATCAAGCCTCGCCTGTGACATCCAAGCGAGGGTCAGGTGCCTCATCAAGGAACCTGTGTCCAGGCCCATGGGAAGTGCCCCAGTCAAGCAAATAAGGGGTTCCCCTGATTACCTCTGCTACACTAGGTTGGTAGTTATGGCTATGGAGTGACAGTGAGGTTCTCACAGGTTCTCCTTTCTCACAGGTGCAATGATAGTGCTTTTAATATTTACATAGCTTGATCACCTAAAAAGGGATCTGGACCTGGCATCCAAACTCTTGAATGTGGATTGATTCTGAAACATTGGGCAGGGACTATTTTGAAAAAAGACAAGAAGTTAAGATTGGCCCCAAGAAGAAACATAAGAAAACACATGTAGAGTTGGGCAGGGTAGTTGAGTGACGAGAGTTACCATGGATGATGGGGGAAATGTAGGTGATGTAAATAAAAAATATATCAATTAAAAATCATTTTCAAAGCAAAAAAAAAAGTTATCAGTGGTCCCCAATTCCCACTAAAGGGAAAAAATTATTCAAGAAGGCCAAGAAACAGAAATTCCACTGTGACTTGGAGGGTAGTGAACAAAGGATCACCATTAAAACATGGCAATAAGGAATTTACATCCAGCCCATATTCTTCCTCTTATAATGAAGAAAATGCATCTATTCTCTTTGTTATATCAACATTGGCCTACTTGTTATGCCTCACACATGATACTTCCATCTCTTATCCCATTTCTTTATATTGGCTGTCCCCAATACCTGAATGCTTTCTCTCCTAACCTCTTCCTCTTATTTTCTCTGACTTCCTTCAAGACTCAGCTCAAATCCCTTCTGCAGGCTTCTCCCAGTCCCTTCACTTTCTAGTAGTGCCTGCTTCTCTACGATTACTTTTTCTATATCTTGTATGTACCTAGTTATTTACATTTTGCGTTCCCCACAAAATGTGAGCTCCGTAGGGTCAGGGAATGTGTTTTTGTCTTTATGTCCTTACCATCTGGCATACTATCTGTCATACAGTAAGTATTTAATAATTTCCCCTAATATTAGCAGTACCCTCCACATTACTTTGTGTCTACTTTGTACCTGCAACATGGTTGTGGCACTGACCTCCAACCTTCCCCAGGCTCCCTCTCTTTCTGGGCTGAGGCTGTTTTGCTCACCTCACTGTACCTACTTTGGCAGGTCAGTGGGGTTACCCAGAGGAGTTACCATGAGGCTAGTACTCAACATTTAGGGTCTTCAATGTAAGTGTGGTTGGAAGAGTACACACTTAACACTGTAGTTAAAACTGTTACTTCTAAATTCCCACAATTATGTTTCTGATTTACATAAAGCAAACACAATGTCATCATTGATTTTTTTCTTTTTCTTAGGCAATCAGAGTTAAGGGGCTTGCCCCAGGGTCACACAGCTAGTAAATGTCTAAGGTTGGATTTGAACTCAGGTCCTCTTAACTCTAGGGCTAGTGCTCTATCCACTGCACCACTTAGCTGCCCCCTCACTGACTTTTTAAATTTTTTTTCCTCTTTTTCATCTTTCCCCCATCCTCCCCAAGTATTCTCTTTTTAACAAATATTAATAGTAAAAAAATTTTCCACATTGGCCCCATCAAAAATATGTTTTATGCATGTCAGCCCATACATAATCTCTTAACACCATTGATTCTTTTTTAAAAAATTTATTCGTCTTTGTTTTTTAATATCATCAGTTTTCCTCAATATCTTTTCCCCTCCCAGAAAGCCAGCTCATGTAACAAATAGCATTTTTTAGGACAAAAAAAGTAGAGGAAAAATCAGCATAACTAATCAATACCTTTTTTTTAAACCTGTAAATATGTGCAATGTGCAACACTCGTAGACCTCCCACCTCCGCCAAGGTGTGGGGTGGAAGGGTCTTCTCCCATCTCTTCTTTGAACCATGCTTATTCCTTATAATTTTGTAACATTTGCTTTTGATTTTTTTCTTTTGTGGTTATTCTTAACATTTGCATGAAACATTTATAAAACAATATGATAAAAACAAGAATAATCATAACATTTAGCTACTATGAGACAAAAGCAGGAATAATTATAACATAACACTCAGTAGAAGGCAAAAGCAGGAATAATCAAAACATAATAGTCCAACCATAAATCTGAGCCACCAATGTGTACAGTATGGGATAAAGAGTCAGAGACTGGGCACCCACAAACATCTAATGAGAAGGCATCTAAGTACAGAGACCCTGTGTGCCTAGGGCAGCTCACAGCTTTGGACTACAGACCTTCATGTCCTTGGTCTCTTTAGGGAATAGTCTATACCATATCACCCACTGGGCAAAACCACAGCTGGCCACCTGCTCACACTCTAGTTCTCACAGATCTCTTGCCCTTTATTTAATAATCAGTGTACAATATGGTTTTCCCCAAGTACAACATGACCTCCTTGAGGTCAGGGACTGTGTCGTTTCTGTTTCTGTGTCCTTAGAACTTAATACAGTGTTTGGCAGACAGTAGGCACTTCATAAATGCTTATTGAATTGAACTTATGTGCCAAGTGAGTAATATGAATAAGAGTGGAGTTGGGGAGAGGACTAGGTTGAAATGTCCTCAAATAGGTTTTGTAGATGATGTAGGTCTTGAGATGAAGATGAAAGAAGGGTACAGTGTTGAGGATTATAGGAAGTTGTGGAGATCAGGCTGGATTTCAGCTGCCCCTTCACTCCCACTACAAGTGTTCAAGCAAAGGGGACGACCACTTACAGAGTGTATTGTAGAAGAGACTCTTGTTCACTCAGGAGCTGGATTAGGCAGTCTCTGAGGTCCCTTCCAGTTCTCAGATTCTGCGACTCTCCTAAGATCAGACCCAGACATATTTGTAGTCACTTCAGAGATTGTCACATTAAAAGAATTTTGTTTCTTTGACCAATTTACTTGACTGTCTAGAGGAGTGACTTCACTGTTAGTCAATATGTTTGTTCTCTAGATGGAAATGTCCATGTCTTTCAGGCTGTATAATTAGGTTGCTTTTGTCTTTCATATTCTCGAAGTGTTATGTTTAAGAAGCTTAGCAGACTCTTTAGCACAATACCTTGCACATAGTAAGGGCTTAATAAATACTTGTTGACTTTATTTTCTGTGGTGTAACCTTAAGATATAAAACAGCATCAAATGGCAATGTTGTCTAGCTGAATTTTTAGGGCCTGACATTACCTCCATATTTCCTTTTTCTCTTCTTTTTTCCAGTTCTACTTAATTTGTACCAGTATGATCATCAGTGAGGCAGGGTAGTGCAATGGAGAGAGTATTAGCCCTAGAGTCAGGAAAATCTGGGTTCAAAATCTATCAGAAGTTCTGTCTCTTCTGGCTAAGTGCGAGACGCTTAACTCTCAATTGCTTCCAGGTAACAATTCTCTAAAACTAGCCATGAACTTGTTCATTTTTTTTTAAAAAGTAGTTTTGATTCCATGATTGGATTTCTTTTTTAATCCTCTGCATGTTATTTTATACATTCAAAAATGTTATTCTGAGAAGGGGTCCAAAGGTTTCACCAGGCTTTCAAAGGGGTCCATGACACACACACAGAGAAAGGTTAAAAACTCCTTTAGTTTTAGTGTTTTAGAGAATATACAGATATTCATTAGTAAAAGAAGTTCCTCAAGCAGCCAGAAAGAAACAATTCAAGTATTGTGAAAACACAATCAGGATAACATAAGATTTAGTAGCTTCTGCATTAAGGCATTGGAGGGCTTGGAATGTGATATTCTAGAGGTCAAAGGAGCTCGGATTAAAATAAAAAATCACCTACCCAGCAAAAATGAATGTGATCCACAAGGGGAAAATTGACATTCAATGAGATAGAGGAATTTAATGCATTCTTGAGAAGCTAGAGCTGAATTGAAACTTTAACTTTCAAATATAAGACTCAAGAGAAGCATGAAAAGGTAAACAGGAAAGAGAAATCATAAGGGACTTATTAAAGTTGAACTGTTTACATTCCTACATGGAAAGGTGATACTTGTAACTCATGAGACCTTTCTCATTAGGGTAGTTGGAGGGAATATATATAGACAGAGGGCACAGGGTGAGTTGAATATGAAGGGATGATATCTAAAAAATAAAATTAAGGGGTGAGAGAGGAATGTACTGGGAGAAGGAGAAAGGGAGAAGTATAATTGGGTGAATTATCTCATATGAAAGAGGCAAGAAAAAGCTTTTACTGCAGAGGGGAAAAGGGGGGAAGTGAGAGGGAATGAGTGAACCTTACTCTCATTGGATTTGGCTTAAGGAGAGAATAACATACACACTCAATTGGGTATGGAAATCTATCTTACCCTACAGGAAAGTAGAAGGGAAGGGGATAAGATAAGGTGGGGTAATAGAAGGGAGGGCAGATTGGGGGAGGGGGTGATCAGAAGCAAACACTTTCGAGGAGGGACAGAGTGAAAGGAGAGAATAGAATAAACGGGGAGGGCAGAGTAGGATGGAGGGAAATATAATTAGTCTTTCACAATATGACTATTGTGGAAGTGTTTTGCATGATTACACATGTACAATCTATATTGAATTGCTTGCCTTCTCAATGAGGGTGGGTGGGGGAGGGACAGAGGAAAGGAGGGAATTTGGAACTCAGTTTTAAAAAATGAATGTTAAAAATTGTTTTTACATGCAACTGGAAAATAACATGCACAGGCAATGGGGTATAGAAATCTATCTTAGCCTCCAAGAAAATAGAAGGGGAAGAGGATAAGAGAAGGTAGGGGGGGAGGTGATAGAAGGGAGGGCAGATTGGGGGAAGGGGTAATCAGAATGCTCTCTGTCATAGGGTGGGGGGGAGAGGAGAGATGGGGAGAAAATTTGGAACTCAAAATCTTGTGGAAGTGAATGTTGAAAACTAAAATAAATAAATTGGGGCAGGGGAAGAATTAGGGGAAAAAAAAGTTCCTCGTGGGAAACTCACTTCCCTGATGAAATCATTGGTCTGGTCCAAAAATGATGATGATCTGCAGGGCATAGGAGATGTGTATACACTTTTAAAATTAAAGAATTTATTTTTCTAATGGTGTTTGTGTCCACATTCCATCAGTCTATTATCATCAAGTATTTTGTGAACACTCCAAATTACATGTTAGGCATTGCATGTGATTTAAAGCAAAATGCATGGTCTCTGTCCATGAAATTACATCTGAATCTTGTGGGACAATATAGATGAGACAAACAAGAAATGTGATGTGACACATGACCTTTTTTAAAAAATTAAAATTTAGCATGTTCTGCTTTTGGGGAAAGATTTGGAATGAGGAAAGATTTGGAATCTGATTTTGACTTGCTTATGGAGTATTTCTACTACTACTACTGTAATTCACTTTTTGTTCTGGATTTGTCTCTTTAATTTGTCTCTGTGGAACTAGCTGATGTTCTGTGTTTCAGATGGTGGCAGCTGTGGACTTGGCACTCCCTCCTCCTGGTTTGGAACATGAGTATAACACCCTCCTAACCCAAGATGCTGTTCGGTTTCTAGCTGAATTGGTCTTAACTTTTGATCTGGATGTGGATAAGGTTGTTTGGCACCAATTTAAATTTGCTTTGATTGACTGTGATTTGAAAATACAGATGGTAGAGCCTGAACAACAGCAGTGTTCTGGTCCTCTTGGCAGGAGGAATGAGCTGCGTTTTAGGGATGAGGTTGGCAGCAGCTGTACATTCCATGAAGCAGGAAGCAGTTCCATAGCCCTACAGCCAAGAAATGACTCAGGAGTGTAGAGAAGTGTTGTGTTTCTTGTAAATGGATTTTAAGAAAGCATTTGTTTCATTAGAGCAGAGTATTTCCCTGAAAGCTTATCTTTGAGAAGGGGTCTCTCTTACATGCACATCAGAATTATATAAAACTTCAAGGTAAATGTGGCTAGTGGGATAAAAGTTCACCAGTTCACTAGGTACTTACATCAGGTGAGGTTTTAAACAGGCAAAAACCAGTATCTTGTGTGAAGTCCAAAGATGGGCTGGATTCTCTGTTGACAGTGAGGTTATTCAAATGCTCCTGTTCCTAGATGACATTTTGCTAATTGCATTGACCCCCAGAACATTACGATGCTGACTCCATGAAACATCCAGCAAGGTAAAAGAATTTCATTTAATTGTCTATTCTAGAAAAAACAAAACACATGAAAAATCTATATTGCTCAGACGATGCTATAAAACTAGACAGAATGCGCTCATGAGGTTGGTCTGTTGATAGGCATATCTTGTACAGGTGCTAATGATGGCCCAGTGAAGTAGGCCCAGGATTGGAGGGGACTGGGCCATATTTCATTTTGGAAATTGCACAGTGTCTTTAGTGATCCCATTTTTTAATTTCAGTCTTTGTGAGACACTTATGAGCAGTTTCAAAAATAGGTACCTATTACTTTGTGGAAATGTTGGTCTATCCATTTTATAATAATCTCTGGTAAGGAATTGATTAATTTGAATATTAAAATATATTACCATCGTCCTTTGAGCCTCAGCTTCTTTGTCTGTAAAACAAGGAAGTTGGACTAGATAACTTACCTTCCAACTCTAAATGTATGACTCTATCATCTTTTGTTTTTTATATTTTAATTTAATTTTTTTCAGTTAACAAAGTCTTGTTTTTTAAGCATTTGAATCAGATCTTCCCAGGTTTTAGAAAAATTGTTCCTAGAAATCAATTTTTTTTCCACTTTCAAAGTAGTTTCCACAAGTTTAGATTTGATATAGAAAACAGAAGTATTTTAAGTTTTTGTATCCTTAATTAAAACTTGACACTTTTTTCAAATAAATTTAATAAGCATTTTAATATCAAAGTGGCAAGTAATTTTTTCAAAGTTATTTCCCTTCATGGGAAGGAAGAAAGAAGTTTATTTCATTTCTTTTTCTACAATACCAGAAAAATTGACAACTAGAAATACACAAAAATAACACTAAAGCAGTCATTTTAAAACTCTTTTTTAGCATGTCACAATTGCTTCCTTCCAAATAATTTTTTGAAGTCCAGAGTCTGCCTCTTAGAGAGAAAAAAGAGTCAATTTCTTCCAAAAAAAAGTGAAATAAAAATTCTTTCTTTGCCTTACAAATAAGGCGGAGGTGTAGGGGGTGGGGAAATACAGGGAGAAGAAAGAGGGAAGAATAAACCAAGACAGAATTTTCAGGATAAAACCTATAAGCTTAAGAATCACCAACTGCCCTGAAACTTAACTGAAACTTAAGAACTAGCCCAGATAGGACTGTGATGTAGGTTGAGGCTTTATAAAGGGAGTATTTTTTTCCTCTCTCTACTCTCTGTGTTTTAAAAACCAAATACTAGCTTAATTAATGTTGTTTAAATGTATTTGGAAATTACTAAAAAGATATTTATGTTGGACAGATCTTGCAACAGCGAATTGCTCGAAAAGTTCAATTGGACCTAACCAGTGGCCTCCCAGATTTTTCCCCTCATACTTCCCACGTTCGCAAGGACAAAACCTGGAAAGTGTTGCCAGTTCCTAGGAGACTGCAAAACCGGCAAGTGGATATTGGTGACACTGCACCTCACCAAATTGAGCGATTCCTCAGTGCCTTAGGATCCACTGCTCAGGGCATTCAGGTACAGTGGTATTATGTGGGGGCTTTCAGGCCATTGGAGCATAGCATTATATAACGTAGGTAGAGTTAAGTTTATGTTACCTGTCCTGTATTATCGCAGTTATATATTCAGCAGAAAATTGCTGATGGGAATTATGGTGATGTATTACTAATGGTTGAGTATGTGGTTTTTTTAATCATTATTTGAATAAATTAAAAATACCTGGTCTGGAGCGGTTTTACTTTCCACTGTTAACTTTGTTTCCTAGAAGTATATAAAGTATGTAGCATTCTCATTGTTAATTTTTTTTTTAAAACTAAAGGTAGTTCTTTTCTAAAGCTGTGGCTCTGTTACATTTTACACTCAAGTCCTTACTATTGACACACTGAAGTTTTTCAGCTGTTGCAGGATTACTTGTAACTAAGGCCGTCAGTTTTTTACTCTTTAAAACAGCGTGGTCCTCTGAACTGATTCATCAGGGAGTGCCAGTGATAATGCCACATGCCCTGTCGGTTCTGTATCCCCTGAGAAGTTAGTGAATTGGCATAAATTCATGTCTTATGAGTTGGTCAGAAGGAATCAGTTTTCCATGTTCTCATTACTCCTGGGTGACCTGATACATTCCAGGTCCTGAACCTGCAAAGCTGAAGGGGTCTGACTCCACCAAAGTACAGCCATATCTCAAGGCCTAAACTGAGTCAGCAAGCAAACCCACAATGACAATAATTAATAATAAACATTTATACAGTGCTTCCTAGGTGCCAGGCACCATGAAGTGCTTTATAATTTTTATCTCATTTGATCGTTACAACAGTCCTGGGAAGTAGGCCCTTTTTACAGTTAAGGAAACTGAAGTAAAAAGAGGTTAATTGATTTTCCCAGGGTCCCACAGCTAGTAAGTGAGTGAGGTTGGATTTGAACTCGCCATCTTCATTCCAGGCTCAAAACTCTATCCACAGCATCACCTGGCTGCCTTCTATAAAACATGGGAAAATAATATTTTATTTCTACCATCAGGTTGATTTTGATGATGGCAATTGTCCAACTTTCTTTAATCAAATTAAGGGTATCTACAATATCTTCCAAGCTGTTCATCATAAATTTCCAGGTGAGATCAAATTCAGTAATTTACTTTTTGAGCATATGCTCTGTACCAACCACTGATTGTGGGGAGGGCAAAAAACCAGACTACATTGTTTTTGTCCTTGAAGAGCTTCTGATCAAGGTAGAGATCAGATTTATATATTTGAAAAGTTAAATGATTGAAGAGTTAAGTTTTAGCCAAAGAGCTGGCATAAGTTCTATCTGATTGAATGCCAAATGCATGGTACAAAGACTAAGTGCAGGGTTTACAGGCTTGAAAAATCACTACTGTGGGTTGTTGGAGTAGCCAAGAAAATCTCTGTTGAAGTGGGCTGAGCCATGAAGTATACAGAAGTAGGATTTGATTGCGGAGAGTGGAGATGGAGCAGACACTTCGAACAGGGGGAATGAAGTGAATTAAAGAGTGGCGATAAAAACAACCACTGCTTCAAGGGGTCGGTAAGTAGACCCAACCTAGCTAAACCTTATCTAGTACTACGAAAGGGAGAATAGACTGAGGTTAAACTACATGAGGCCTTCAGTGCCAGACTAAAGCATTAAAATTGGCAATGTTTTCAAGATTTCTGGCTCTGTACTACATGCTATCTATAATTCAGGATTTATCTGTGAAAAATTTATCTTACTTTGGATTAATTTATTTTTATCATTTTAGGTGCCCCACCCATATCCCAAGCACCCGTCCTAATGCTTAGACCAAGAGCCTGGAACATGGTGGAGCACAATATGATGGTAGTAATATTTTTGTTGTACAACTGTAGTGATATGTTTTGTTTAAGGCAAATAAGGCATTTTTATTTTACTTTTTCAATTGAAGTACCTTTGAAATTTTGGACCTCTTCCCACATGGATCACTAAAGGGCTAGTAATGGGACCACTTAAGACTTGCCTGCTTCTCAGAAGTGGGGTTTTTGCGTTTTTTGTAGGTGAATGGAAAACAAGTTCCAGGACCCCTCTTTGATTATGGTCTGCTGATGTTTCACCTGGGGAAGACCTTGTATGACAATGAAAGCGGCCCCTTCTTTTATCTTTCAAAGGTAATCTTTACAACATAAATGACTCCTCTTAAGCACTCAATAAAAGTAATCTAGAAATCCTTCTGGAACAATATTAATGCAGTCTCTCAGCTGAAATATCTATACTCTTGATTTATGTCCATATGTTCAGTTAAAAGATCAGTCCATTAGAAAAAATGGCCCTCCCATGTGGCTTCCCTGCAACATTTCTAAGTTGACAGCCCCAGAGCATTTCAGAATCTGAAGAGGAATTTTTCCTAAAGCTTTCATGGATCTTGATGGAATGTTTGAAAAGTATTTAGTCTGTATTTCAAGAAGACATGAGCCATGTTTATTTGATTGCCTTGCTTTTGCATACCACAGGGAGCCAGCCCTGAGCATCTTTTCACTGCTCTGCTTACACTGACTAGGGTGCTCATTTAGATAGAGTCCATCTTACTCCAAACACTTTTTGGCTCAGGATCCATTTCATCCAGATACTGCAGATGCTTATTCAAAGCATTTTTCCAAGGCAACCTAGGTGAAAGGTAGATCTGGGAAAAAGAATTTGTGCGCCTTAAGGGGTGAGCTGACAATTGCATCCCTTCTGGTTCCTTTCCCCTACTGGTCCTTTCCTATGCTATCAGCCAGAACATCTTTAAGCACTTACTCGGTACTAGGCATTGTCCTCATTGCTAGTAATACTAAGACAAAAGTGAAATAGCCCCTTGTCTCCGCAAGCATTTATCAAGGGTGCCTGGTATCTGCCGAACACTGCACTCATTGCTGGGGCTTCAGAATGAAAAATGGTCCCAACCTTGAGGATCCTTGTAATCTCATATGTGTTTTATGTTATGATGAAATACTTTGGTTCATGCCCTCTGCTTTTCTCTCTCTGTACTCTCTATCTCCATGTGCTTCTCTTGGGGGATGTGACATGGATTAGGGTGGTGGCCATGAGAGTGGAGAGGAGATGCATGCAGGAGACGTTGTGGAGGAAGAGCTGAAAAAACTTGGCAACTAATTGGACACAGAAGAGTTGGAGAAAAGAGTCAAAGATGATTCAAATATGATGAAAATCAGGAAGTAAAAAGTCTTGGCCTTGGGTTCCACTTCATAAGTATAGCACTGAGTCCAAGCAATGTGATGTGACAAAAAAAAAAGCTGCTTTGAGATTTTGTACTGCATTGAGCTTCCAGGAATGAGGAGGTGCCATAGGACTTGTGTTTCTTGCCCTGGTCAGACCACACCTGAAATACTGGACTCAGTTCTGGATACCACAGTTTAAGAAGGACATTGATTCAGCTGGAAAATACCCAGAGGAAGGCAACCAGAATGGTGAAAATCCTTGAGCCAATGTCAGATGAGATTGGGGGAAGGAACTGAAAATGTTTAACTTGGAGGAGAAGATTCAAAGGGGACATGAGTTGTGTTTAGGAAGAGGGACTAGATTTGTGTGGCTCTAGAGTTTGAAAGAACTAGGAGCAATGGGGGAAAGTAGCAGAAAAGCAAATTTAGGCATCATGTGAATAGAAACTTGCTAACAGTTAAGCTGGCCACCTCGGCAGATGGTAGGTGCTCCCTTGTTGGAAGTGTGCAAGCACCCGCTGGTTACTCACTTGTCAGTTATAATAAAGGGATACCTTTCAGGTATGCGTTGGATTAGATGCTAGGTGAGTTTCCTTGTTATTGTGAACCCATAAAGATAGTAGTATCCTAAACAGAAATAGGGAAGTTTGGGGGGGAAGTGTTAGTTTATGGGGGAAGATAAGTTTTTCTTGGATTTGTTGAGTTTGAGATTCTTATGGGCCATCCAAAGGGAGATATACAGCAGGCAGTTGGTCATGTGGAACTGGAGTTCAGGAGATTGACTAAGGCTCCAGTTATATATCTGCGAGTCTTCTTGCATAGAGACAATAATACAACCTGTGGAAACTGACAAGATGAGTAAGAATGAGGGTGTAGACAGAGAACAGGACACAGAACAGAATCTTTCAGCATTATGACAATGATTATTTATGACATCACCAAATAAATAACCATACAGTCTTGAGAGTAAAATCATGGAATTAAAGTGTTGTATTTTAAAGTGTCCCTCATCGCATTCTACCTTTACCAAATCGCTTGTACACTGGGCAAGCACCTACCTTGTCTAACTTTAAGCCCAATTCTGCTAGAAGGAAATTAAGAAGCAAGCTATATATTAATAATAATACCACTATTAATACTATTATTGATAATGGATTGGTGATTTTATCAGCATGAGGAACTCCAGATGTGGGACCTTCCTCCTGTAAAGCATTTTATAACATTTATGATTTAGTAGATAAGTTCTATAGAGTTGCTTTCAGTACATAGACATTAAGTGACTTGCCTAGGGTAATATGGCCAGTATCAGAAGGAAAATTTTGACCCAGATCTAACTCTTAAGTGTAGAATGGCCCATGGGCTGCTTGCATCCTGCTGAAGGATTTCAGGTGGCTCGCCACTGTGTACTCTTTGCTGTTTGCCACGTGACCTGCAGCAATTCATCATCATCAGTCTGTCTCTAGTTACCTTAACTTGGAAAGTAAGCCACTAAAAACCTATCTGCGGCCCAAAGAAGTTTAGCCTATTGTAATTTTGGCCCAACCTACTACCAGAAAAGAATTCAGGAAGAAAAAAAATGAAGCAGAAAGGTGGTGTTTATGCAGTCATGGGCTAGACCAATGAAATCAGTCAGTATGGTTTTTCCAGAAGCCAAGATAGTGAAGTAAGCAGTAAATCACTGTAGCTCTCCCATATTCACTTCCATAAAAACCATAAAATAGTGTCCCAGAACAAACCCTGAAACAGTAGAGCCAGCGGAAGGACGGGGTGGAGCAGTCTTTTAGCCCAGTAGATTTGAAGGATCAGCAAGAAAGGACCATCTCACTTGGGTGAAAGGGGAGCACATTCCAGGACAGGAAGCGTCCCAGCAAGCCAGCAGCAGGTCCCACCTCAGAAAACTAGTAGGAGATCCTGAGCCCCACTATGGTGGAACAGCAAACACCAACACCAGGACCCCCACCCCCGCATGCCTTAGCATAGTCAGGGGAACCGGCAGACTCTAGCTCCAAGAACTATCACACATTTCAGCGCAGCCTAAGGCAGTCAGGCATCTTCTAGCTGCCAGATCTCCAGGTGCTTCAGCATAGCCCAGGGCAAACAGGCATCTTCCAAGGACTAGACCTCAATGTGCTTCAGTGTAGGTCTTGGGAAATGCAGAAGAACCCCACCTGACTTCAGCACACATCAGACACCACCACTAGGACCCCAACTCAGCACCAGGTAAGCTACCAGACCCCCTACAGCTTCCAGCTGCAGCAACTGAGGCCCCAGCACACAAGCCAGTGACCAAGTCCCTAGCCCCCAGCACAAGAAGCTTGGGACAGTGCTCCCTGTGCTCCAGCAGGAGAGCGCAACTTTAAAAGCCATGAAATAGAGGGGAAAAAATGAGCAGGAAGCAAAAATGAACACTGACCATAGAAAGTTACTAAAGTGACAGAGAAGATCAAAACACAAACTCAGAAGAGGACAGTACTGTCAATATACCAACATCTGAAACCTCAAAGGAGAATATGAATGGTCTCAAGTCCAAAAAGCCTTCTTGGAAGAACTCAAGAAGGATTTTAAAAGTCAAATAAGAGAGGTAGAAGAAAAATTGGGAAAAGAAATGAGAGCTAAGCAAGAGAGAGTCAACAACTTGGAAAAGGAAGGACAAAAATTGAAGAAAACAATTCCTTAAAAAATAGAATTGGCCAATGAAAAAAAATCCACTGAAGAGAACAACTTAAAAATTAGAATTGGCTAAATAGAAAAGGAGGTACAAAAGTTAACTGAAGAAAATAATTCTTTAAAAATTAGAATTGGGCAAGTGGAAGCTAATGACTCTATGAGACATCAAGAATCAAATAAAATAAAAAAAATGAAAAAGGAGAAAAAAAATTACTCATTGGAAAAACAACTGACCTGGAAAATAGATTCAGGAGAGATAATTTAAGAATTACTGGACTACCTGAAAGCCATGATCAAAAAAAGAGCCTGGACAGCATCTTTCAAGAAATTATCAAGGAAAACTAACCTGATATCGTAGAACTACAGGGTAAAATAGTCATTGAACGAATCCCCTAATCACCTTCTGAAAGACATTCCCAAAATGAAAACTCCAAGGAGTATTGGAACCAAATTTCAGAATTATCAAGTCAAGAGGAAAATACCGCAAGCAGTCAGAAAGAAACAATTTAAATATCATGGAACAACAGGATTACACAGCTTCTACATTAAAGGATCAAAAGGCTTGGAATATGATATTCTGGAAGGCAAAGGAGGTTGGTTACAACCAAGAATTAACTACCCAGCAAAACTGAGTATAAACTTTCAGGGAAAAAGATATACATTCAGTGATATAGGGGACTTTCAATCATCCCAGATGAAAAACCCAGAGCTGGACAGAAAATTCAATCTTTAAATCAAGACTCAAGAGAAACATAAAAGGTAAACATAAAAGAAAAAAAATATTATAAATGAATGTTAAACTATTTTCATCCCTACATGGGAAGATGATAGTTGTAACTCTTGAGTACTGTATCTTTGTTACAGCATTTAGAAGGGGATACATAGACAGAGGGTGTGGGTATAATTTGACCTTGACATGATGATAAAAAAAATTAAGGGTGTGAAAAAAGGGATTTTACTGGGAGAAGAGGAAGGGGAAGAGCAAAATGGGGTAGATTGCATCATATGAAGAGGCATACTCTACGTATTACAGTAGAGGGAAAGAAGGGAGGGGAATAAGCATTGTTTGAACCTTCTTCTCATTTGGATTTGGCTCAAAGAGGGAATAACATACACATTAAGTTGGTTATAGAAATCTATCTTACCATATAGGGGAGTAGGAGGAGAAAAGGAAAATAAAAGGGAGGGGGGCTGATAGAAGGGAGGCAGATTGAGGGAGGCAGTGGTCAGAAGCAGAACACTGGTGAGGAGAGAAAGGGTTAAAGAGAGAGAAAAGTATAAATGGGGGGAAATAGAATGGAAAGACACAGTTAGTAATCACAACTGTGAATATGAATGGGATGAACTCTCCCATAAAATGGAAGAAGATAGCAGAGTGGATTAAAAACCATAATCCTACAATATGTTGTTTACAAGAAACACATTTGAAAAAGAGAGCTACACAGTGAAGGTAAAAGGCTAGAGCAGAATATATTATACTTCAGCTGAAGTAGAAAAAAGTAGGAGTAGCAATCCTGATCTCAGACAAAGCAAAAGCAAAAACAGATCTAATTAAAAGAAATAAGGAAGGAAACTACATCTTGCTAAAAGGTACCATAGACAATGAAGTAATATCAATACTAGACCAAGTGGTATAGCATCCAAAGTCCTAGAGGAGAAATTAAATGACTTACGGGAGGAAACAGACAGCAAGACAAGCCCAGGAACTATATAAGCACAATTACAAAACACTTTTTTAAAAAAATTTATTATTTTCAGCATTCACTTCCATAAGCTTTTGAGTTTTCAATTTTCTGGCCCCCCACACCTCAATATGACATGCAGTCTGATATAGGCTCTACATATACATTCATGTTAAACATATTTTCACATTAGCCATGTTGAAAAGAAGTATTACAACCAATGGGAGGAATCATGAGAAAGAAGAAACAAAACAAAACAACAAAAGAAAAAAAGAGAGCAAATAGTATGCTTGATCTGCATTCAGTCTCCATAGTTCTTTCTCTGGATGTGGATAGCATTTTCCATCATGAATCCTTTGGAGTTGTCTGAGATCCTTTAATTGCTGAGAAGAACCAAGTCTATGAAAGTCTTTGCACAATGTGGCTGTTGCTGTGTACAATGTTCTCCTGGTTTTGCTCACGTCACTCAGCATCAGTTCATATCAGTCTTTCCAGGTTTTTCTAAAGTCCGCCTACTCATAATTTCTTATAGCACAATAGTATTCCATTACATTCATATACCGTAACCTCAAAGGGGAATGTGAACTGGTCTCAAGGCCAAAAAGCCTTCTTGGAAAAGCTCAAGAAGGATTTTAAATGTCAAATAAGAGAAGTAGAAGAAAAATTGGGAAAAGAAATGAGAGGTATACAAGAGAGAGTCAATAGCTTGGAAAAGGACAAAAATGATCACAGAAAAAAAAAACTCCTTAAAAAGTAGAATTGGTCAAATGGAAAAGGACGCACAAATCTCACTGAAGAGAATTCCTTAAAAAGTAAAATGGGCCAAGTGGAAAAGGAGATATAAAATCTAATTGAAGAAATGAATTAGTTAAGAATTAGAATTGGGCAAATAGAAGCTAATGACTTTATGACACATCAAGAATAAGTGAAACAAAATCAAAAGGATGAAAAAATGGAAGAAACTGTAAAATACCTCATTGGAAAAACAACTAACCTGGAAAATAGATCCAGGAGAGATAATTTAAAAATTATTGGTCGTCTTAAAAGCCATGATGAAAAAAAAGGTGCTGGACAGCATCTTCCAAGAAATAATCAAAGAAAAACTGCCCTGAGGTCTTCGAACAAGAGGGTAAAAGAGTCATCGAAAGAATCCACCAATTACCTCCTGAAAGAGATCCGAAATTGAAAATGCCAAGGAATATTATAGCCAAATTCCAAAATTATCAGGTTAAAGAGAAAATACTGCAGTCAGCCAGAAAGAAACAATTCAAATGTCATGGAACCAGTCAGGATTACACAGGACTTTGCAGCTTCTACATTAAAAGATCAGGGAGGGCTTTCATAAGGCAAGGAAACTGGGATTACAAAAAAGAATCAGCTACCCAGTGAAATTGAGCATAACCTTTCAGGGGAGAAGATGGACATTCAGTGAAATAGGGGACTTCCCAACCTTCCTGATGAAAAGACCAGAGCTTATCAGAAATTTTGATCTTCAAATACAAAGACTCATAAGAAGCATAAAAAGGTAAACAGGAAAGAAAAAAAAAACTCCAACATATTATTTCCATCCTTACAAGGGAAAATGATACTTGTAACTCTTGAGAACTGTATATTATGACATTTAAAAGGCGTATACATAGACAGAGGGCATAGGTATAAGTTGACTTTGATGTGATGATAAAAAATCTAAGTGGTGGAAAGGGATTTTACTGGGAGAAAAGGAAATGAGGAAGATGAGCACTGTTTGAACCTTATTCTCATCAAAACTCTTTTCACACAAAGTCATATCTAAAAAATTGGAAAATATCAATTGCTAATGGTTAGGATGGGCTAATATAATAAAAATGATAGTTCTACCTAAATTAGTTTACTTAATCAGTATCATACCAAACTACCAAAAATTATTTTATGGAGCTAGGAAAAATAACAGTTCATCTGGAAGAACAAAAAGTCCAGATTATCAAGGGAATTAATGAAAAGAAATGCAAGGGAATGAGGTGTAGCCATACCAGATCTAAATTGTATTATAAAGCAGCAATCATCAAACCTATTTGGTATTGGCTAAGAAATAGAGTAGTGGATCAGTGGAATAGGTTAGGTTCACAAGACACAGTAGTCCATGACTATAGTAGTCTACTGTTCGATAAACCCAAACACTCCAACTTCTGGGATAAGAACTCACTATTTGACAAAAACTGCTGGGAAAACTGGAAAATAGTATGGAAGAAACTAGGCATAGACCAATATCTTACACTGTATGCCAAAATAAGGTCAAAATGGATATATGATTTAGACATAAAAAGTGATACCATAAGCAAATTAGGAGAGCAAGGAATAGTTTACCTTCAGATCTATGGAGAAGGGAAGAATTTATGATCAAACAAGAGATAGAGAACATTATGAAATGTGAAATGGGTAATTTTGATTATATTAAAGTTTTTGCACAAAGCAAAGCCACTGCAGCCAAGATTAGAAGGAAAGCAGAAAGCTGGGAAACAATTTTTATAGCCAGTGTCTCTGATAAAGACCTCATTTCTAAAATATATAGAGAACTGAGTCAAATTTATAAGAATACAAGTCGTTCCCTAATTGATACATGGTCAAAGGTTATGAACAGGCAGTTTTCAGAGGAAGAAATTAAAGTTAGCTATAGTCATATGAAAAAATGCTCTAAATCACTATTGATTAGAGAAAAGCAAATCAAAACAACTCTGAAATACCTGCTCACGTTTATCCAATTGGATAATATGACAAGAAAGGAAAATGATAAATGTTGGAGAAGATGTGGGAAAATTGGAACACTATTGCATTGTTGGTGGAACTGTGAACTGGTCCAACCATTCTGGAGAGCAATTTGGAACTATGCCCAAAGGGCTATAAAACTTGTGTATACCCTTTGATCTAGCATTACTACTACTAGGTCTGTATCCCAAAAAGATCATAAAAAAAGGGAAAAGGACCCACATGTACAAAAATATTTATAGCAGTTCTCTTTGTGGTGGCCATGAATTGGAAACTGAGGGGATGCCCATCAGTTTGGAAATGGCTGAACAAGTTGTGGTATATGTATGTAATGAAATACTGTTGTTCCATAAGAAATGATTAACAGGTGAATTTCAGAAAAGCTTGGAAAGACTTACGTGAACTGATGCTGTGTGAAGTGAGCAGAGCCAGAACACTGTACACAGTAACAGCAACATGGTGTGAAGACCAACTTTGATAGACTGAGCTCTTCTCAGCAATACAGTGATCTAAGACAATTCCAAATGACTCATGTTGGAAAATGTTATCCACATCCAGAGAAAGAACTATGGAGTCTGAATGCAGATTGAAACAGACTATTTTCTCTCTTTTTTTTTCTTTCTGGTGGTTTTTCCCTTTTGTTCAGATTCTTCTTTCACAGCACGACTAATGTGGAAATATGTATAATACGATCATACATGTATAGCCTATATCATATTGCTTGCTTTCTTGAGGAGGAGGGAAAAAAAAATTTGGAACTCAAAATCTTATAAAAGTGAATGTTGAAAACTATATGTAACTGGAAAAAATTAAATACTATTAAGTGGGGGGGGGGGAGGCGGGGAAATCAGTCAGTATGATTTACCTGTTTTATTTATGGTTGAACTGGACAGCAGCCAAGGCTATATGGTTCATCCAGCATTAGGATGATTTTTTGTCAAGGCAGGATATTATAGTGCAATACCCAGTTAGTCAAGAAACATTTATTAAGCGCTTACTATGTGCCAGGCACTGTGCTAAGCACTGGGGATATGAATACAAAAAAGAAAAAGTCCCTGCCCTCAAGGAGCTCACAATCTAATGGGGAAGACAACAAAAGGAAGCTGAAAAGGAGGGTGGTGTAGGAAGGTACCTGACCTTGGGGTATGAGAGAGAAGTCAGAGTAATCCCAAAGTAGTGCAGGCAGGTAAGAAATCAGATGTCTAAGCTGAGATTTCTCCTTAAATGGTCCATCCTTCAGAGAGGCAGAGAGAAATGATGAGGTGGAATACCAAGACAGATGAGATCTTACAGGCTGATGAGGTTATCCCAGTAATGAGCTTCTAGGAACATGAAAAGTCCCAAGGCAGTGTTGCCAGGTGAGAGATGAACATTAGATTACAAGTTAAGAGACCTAGATTCTACTCTCAGCTCTGTGGGACCAAGTTTATCTTTATGACTTGGGGAGATTATTTTTTCCCAAGCTTTTATTTATTCATTTATTTTGTACCATTCGTTTATTCATTTTGAGTTCCAAATTCTCTCCCTCCTGCCTACCCCCCACTCATTGAAAAGGCAAGCAATATAATACTCATTATGCCTGTGAAATCAAAGCAGTTTAGATTAACAGTCATTAAGGACCTCTTCTATTGTCATATCATGGTATGGCAGTGTCTCTGATATCTGAAAAGCTATGCCAACATAGTACAAACTCTGGTAGGTCTTCACCAAGCTGGAAATTCTTCTATTTCAGGCCGAGCAATGGACTTTATATTTGTTGTCCAAGGACCAGTCTCTCCACCAGAAGGGTGGCAGCAGGGTGTTATATTTTTTAGTCAGAATAATTCACAGAGACAATCTACTAAAAGTATAAGAAGCATAATGTTTTGGTGGAAGGAGTGCAGATAAAACAGTGCATCCTTGGAGTATGGAATTAGATGTAGGGCATTGTGCCAAATGCTAGAGCTTCAAAGACAGCTATGATAAACATCTTGTTCTTAAGAATTTACAGTCTTGGGGCAGCTAGGTGGTGCAGTGAGTAGAGCACTGGCCCTGGACTCAGGAGGACCTGAGTTCAAATCCGGCCTCAGACACTTGATACACTTACTAGCTGTGTGACCTTGGGCAAGTCACTTAACCTCAATTGCCCTGCCTTCCCCCCTCAAAAAAAAGACAACAAGAATTTACAGTCTAATTAATGGGAGGGCACGGGGCATATAGACACAAATAACTGATACAAGAAGGAGCAATAATTGTAGAAGAGCGGTCTAAAGCAAAGTGCTACCTAGAATTCAAGAAGAAAGAGATCCCTTTTATCTTGGATGTAGGTGAAAGAGAAGAGGGCTATCAGGGAAAGTTTCTTGGAGGAAGTGACAACTGAGTTAATCCTTGAAGGATAGGAAGGATTCCAATGGACCTGAGCAAAGTCAGATAGAAGAGCCCAGTCTAGGCATATTTGTTGGGGTAAGCAAAGGAACCCAGATTGGCAGAGGACAAAACAAAAGCCAGGGCTTTATACTTTATTTGGTAGTCTATGAGGCTGAAGGTTTTTGAAAGGAGGAAACCCTTCATATATAAAATGAGGGAGGCTTCCAGTTTGAAATCCCATGACCTGTCTGGTATAGGCTGAAAGCAGGAAAACAGGTTATAAAACAAGGAAAGAACAAATGAGGGCCTGAACTAAAGGGGCTAAAGTTGAAATGGAGAGAACGGGATAGATACAAGAAATACTATGTAGATTGAATTTGTGGGACTTGAAAACTAATTGGATGTAGAAGGGGGAGGAGCGCTAGTGTGGCAGAGCTTGCTGTACAGAAATAGCTCTGAAAACAACAGCGCAGCCCCTCAAGCTTGGAACAAAGTACTCTCTACAAGCAGTCGTACCCCAATGAAAAACTCAAGGGTCAAGTAGTTGACTGGGAACATGGCCAGGCAGCGAAAAACGGACTCAGATTCAGACTCAGACTTTGGAATCTTTCTTTGCTGACAAAGAAGACCAAAACATACAGCCAGAAGAAGTCAACAAAGTCAAAGAGCCTACATCAAAAGCCTCCAAGAAAAACATGAACTCATCTCAGGCCATGGAAGAGCTCAAAAAGGATTTGGAAAAGCAAGTTAGAGAAGTAGAGGAAAAATTGGGAAGAGAAATGAGAGTGATGCGAGAAAACCATGGGAAACAAGTCAATGACTGGCTGAAGGAGACCCAAAAAAATTCTGAAGAAAATAACACCTTAAAAAATAGAGTAACTCAAATGGCAAAAGAGCTCCAAAAAGCCAATGAAGAGAAGAATGCCTTGAAAGGCAGAATTACCCAAATGGAAAAGGAAGTCCAAAAAACCACTGAAGAAAATACTGTCTTAAAAATTAGATTGGAGCAAGTGGAAACTAGTGACTTTATGAGAAATCAAGATATTATAAAACAGAACCAAAGGAATGAAAAAATGGAAGACAATGTGAAATATCTCAATGGAAAAACCACTGACCTGGAGAGTAGGTCCAGGAGAGATCATTTAAAAATTATTAGACTACCTGAAAGCCATGATCAAAAAAAAGAGCCTAGATATCATCTTTCAAGAAATTATCAAGGAGAACTGCCCTGATATTCTAGAACCAGAGAGTAAAATAGAAATTGAAAGAATCCACTGATCGCCTCCTGAAAAAGATCCCAAAAAGAAAACTCCTACGAATATTGTTGCCAAATTCCAGAGCTCCCAGATCAAGGAGAAAATACTGCAAGCAGCCAGAAAGAAACAATTTGGGTATTGTGGAAACACAATCAGGATAACACAAGATCTAGCAGCTTCTACATTAAGGGATCGAAGGACTTGGAATATGATATTCCAGAGGTCAGTGGAGCTAGGATTAAAACCAAGAATTACCTACCCAGCAAAACTGAGTATCATGCTCCAAGGCAAAATATGGGCTTTCAATAAAATAGAGGACTTCACGCTTTCTCAGTGAAAAGACCAGAACTGAATAGAAAATTGGACTGTCAAACACAAGAATCAAGAGAAGCATGAAAAGGTAAACAAGAAAGAGAAATCACAAGGGACTTACTAAAGTTGAACTGCTTTGTTTACATTCCTACATGGAAAGATGATGTGTATAATTCATGAGACCTCAGTATTAGGGTAGCTGAAGGGAATATATATATACATATAGACAGAGGGCACAGAGTGAGTTGAATATGAAGGGATGATATCTAAAAAAATAAAATCAAATTAAGGGATGAGAGAAGAATATATTGAGAGAGGGAGAAAGGGAGAGATAGAATGGGGTAAATTATCTCACATAAAAATGGGAAGAAAAAGCTGTCCTGTAGGAAGGGAAGAGTGGGCAGGTGAGGGGGAATGAGTGAATCTTGCTCTCATCAGATTTGACCTGAGGAGGGAATAACATACACACTCAATTGGGTATCTTACCCCGCAGGAAAGAAGGAGGAAGGAGATTAAAAAAAGGGGGGGATGATAGAAGGGAGGGCAGATGGGGGAGGAGGTAATCAAAAGCAAACACTTTTGAAAAGGGACAGGGTCGGGGGGCGGAGCCAAGATGGCGGCTGGTAAGCACGGACTAGAGTGAGCTCCGTACCCGAGTCCCTCCAAAAGCCTACAAAAATGGCTCTGAACCAATTCTAGAACGGCAGAACCCACAGAACAGCAGAGGGAAGCAGGGTTCCAGCCCAGGACAGCCTGGATCGTCTCTGGGTGAGGTCTATCCCACACGGAGCTCGGAGCTGGGAGCTGGGAGCTGGGAACGGAGTGGAGCAGAGCGCAGCCTGAGCGGCGTGGACGATCCAGACCAGAAGCCGGGCGGAGGGGGCCCTAGCGCCCTGATTTCAGTGAGCTGCGGCAGTTACCAGACCCCTCGACCCACAAACACCAAAGACTGCGGAGAAGGTTAGTGGGAAAAGCTGCAGGAGTGGAAGGAGTTCGCGGTTCGGCTTCCAGCCCCGGGGGCAGCGGAGGTGGGCCAGCTACAGCTGTTGTTACTTCCGGCTCCAGGCCCACCTGGTGGGAGGAATTAAGTGGCGGATCAAAGCAGGAGTGCAACAGCCTGCTGAAGATCTAAGCCCAGTCTGGACTGGGGGTCCTTGGGGAAGGAGGAGTGCGGCTCTGACAGAGCTGGCACCTCCCCCCCAAACGTAGAACATAGAACTCGTTAGTCTACAAGCAGTCATACCCCACTGAAAAACTCAAGGGTCAAGTTAGTTGGTTGGGAATATGGCCAGGCAGCGAAAATGCGCCCAAATTCAGCCTCAGACTTTGGATTCTTTCTTTGGTGACAAAGAAGACCAAAACATACAGCCTAAAGAAGACAACAAAGTCATAGAGCCTACAACCAAAGCCTCCAAGAAAAACATGAACTGGCCCCAGTCCATAGAAGAACTCAAAAAGGATTTGGAAAAGCAAGTTAGAGAAGTAGAGGAAAAATTGGGAAGAGAAATGAGAAGGATGCGAGAAAACCATGAAAAACAAGTCAATGACTTGCTAAAGGAGACCCAAAAAAATACTGAAAAATACACTGAAGAAAACAACACCTTAAAAAACAGACTAACTCAAATGGCAAAAGAGCTCCAAAAAGCCAATGAAGAGAAGAATGCCTTGAAAGGCAGAATTAGCCAAATGGAAAAGGAGGTCCAAAAGACCACTGAAGAAAATACTACTTTAAAAATTAGATTGGAGCAAGTGGAAGCTAGTGACTTTATGAGAAATCAGGATATTATAAAACAGAACCAAAGGAATGAAAAAATGGAAGACAATGTGAAATATCTCCTTGGAAAAACCACTGACCTGGAAAATAGATCCAGGAGAGATAATTTAAATATTATTGGACTACTTGAAAGCCATGATCAAAAAAAGAGCCTAGATACCATCTTTCAGGAAATTATCAAGGAGAACTGCCCTGATATTCTAGAGCCACAGGGCAAAATAGAAATTGAAAGAATCCATCGATCGCCTCCTCAAATAGATCCCAAAAAGAAATCTCCTAGGAATATTGTTGCCAAATTCCAGAGCTCCCAGATCAAGGAGAAAATACTGCAAGCAGCCAGAAAGAAACAATTTGAGTATTGTGGAAACCCAATCAGAATAACCCAAGATCTGGCAGCTTCTACATTAAGAGATCGAAGGGCTTGGAATGCGATATTCCGGAGGTCAATGGAGCTAGGATTAAAACCTAGAATCACCTACCCAGCAAAACTGAGTATCATGTTCCAAGGCAAAATATGGAGTTTCAATAAAATAGAGGACTTTCAAGCTTTCTCAGTGAAAAGACCAGAACTGAATAGAAAATTTGACTTTCAAACACAAGAATCAAGAGAAGCATGAAAAGGTAATCAAGAAACGGAAATTGCAAGGGACTTACTAAAGTTGAACTGTTTTGTTTACATTCCTACATGGAAAGATGATGAGTATGATTCATGAGACTTCAGTATTAGGGTAATTGAAGGGAATATGCATATATATATATATATGTATGTATATATATATATATATGTTTATGTATATATATAAGTGAATGTGTATGTATGTATATATCTATGTGTATATGGATGTATGTGTATGTATGTGTATATATATGTGTGTTTATGTGTATATATATATATATATATGTAAAAGAGAGAGAGCAGACACAGGGTGAGTTGAGGATGAAGGGAAGATAGCTAAAAGAAATAAAATGAAATTAAGGGATGAGAGAGTAACATACTGAGAGAGGGAGATAGGGAGAGATAGAATGGGGTGGATTATCTCGCATAAAGGTGGCAAGAGGAAGTAGTTCTATGGGAGGAGGGGAGAGGGCAGGTGAGGGGGGGAATGAGTGAACCTTGCTCTTATCAGATTTGGCCTGAGGGGGAATACCATACATACTCAGTTGGGTATCTTACCCCACAGGAAAGAAGAGGGAGGAAGATAAAAAAAAAAATAAAAGGGGGGGGGGATGATGGAGTGGAGGGCAGATGGGGGTGGAGGTAATCAAAACAAACACTTTGGAAAGGGGACAGGGTCAAGGGAGAAAATTCAATAAAGCGGGATGGGTTGGGAAGGAGCAAAATGTAGTTAGCCTTTCACAACATGAGTATTGTGGAAGGGTTATACATAATAATACATGTGTGGCCTAGGTTGAATTGCTCAACTTCTTAGGGAGGGTGGGTGGGAAGGGAAGAGGGAAGGGAATTTGGAACTCAAAGTTTTTAAAATCAGATGTTCAAAAACAAAAAAAGTTTTTGTATGCAACTAAAAAATAAGATACACAGGCAATGGGGCGTAGAAATTTATCTTGTCCTACAAGAAAGGAAGGGAAAAGGGGATGAGAGGGGAGGGGGGTGATAGAGGGGAGGGCTGACTGGGGAACAGGGCAACCAGAATATAAGCCATCTTGGAGTGGGGGGGGAGGGTAGAAATGGGGAGAAAATTTGTAATTCAAACTGTTGTGAAAATCAATGCTGAAAACCAAATATGTTAAATAAATAAATTGCATTTAAAAAAAAAAAAAAAAAGGGACAGGGTCAAGGGAGAAAATTGAACAAAGAGGGATAGGATAGGAAGGAGCAAAATATAGTTAGTTTTTCACAACACGAGTATTGTGGAAGGGTTTTATATAAGGATACACGTGTCGTATGTTGAATTGCTTGCCTTCTTAGGGAGGGTGGGTGGGGAGGGAAGAGGGGAGAGAATTTGGAACTCAAAAGTTTTAAAAGCAGATGTTCAAAAAAAATTAGTTTTTGCATACAACTAGGAAATAAGATATACAGGCAATGGGGCATAGAAATCTATCTTGCCCGACAAGAAAGTAAGGGAAAAGGAGATGGGGGGAGTGGGGTGACAGAAGGGAGGGCTGACTGGGGAATGGGGCAATCAGAATATATGCCATCTTGGAGTGGGGGGGAGGTAGAAATGGGGAGAAAATTTGTAATTCTAACTCTTTTGAAAATCAATGCTGAAAACTAAAAGCATTAAATAAAATTTTAAAAAACTTGAAAAAAGAGGATAGAAAAAGAAGAAGTGGGATTGGAGAAGATGAGGGTAAGAGTAATTTGCATTAACCACCTAAAGTAACAATTGAAGGCATATATACAGTCATTAAGAAAGAATGGAACTTGGGGGACAAGTATCATTTAATGGGTTAGAGGAATATTAGAAGGGAGCAAAATAACACTTGGAGAGGTGGGACAAGAACCAGGTGATTAATGTGTCACAGAAGCTGAGAGAGGAGAAAGGATCAAGTAGGGAATGGCAGTCAGTCTGTCACTAAACATTCATGAAGTACCTACAGTGAGCCTGGTCCTGTGCTAGGTGTGGGAGATACAAAGGCAAAATTCCCCTTCCTCTGGGAACTTAGTCTAGTGAGTAGAGATAACAAATCCATATATATAGTCATTTACAAAATACTTAAAAGACAGATAATAGGTATGTGGGGGCGGAAAGGGAGGGGGCTCAGGAAAAGTTCCATGTGGGGAATAGTGCTTGAGCTGAGCTTTGGAGCAAGATAGGGAATGTAAGAGGTAGAGGAAATGCATTCCAGGCCTAGGTAAAGGCATAGAGGTGGGAAATGGGAGTCTTCTGTGAGGAAGAGTAAAAAGTCTCTTTGGCTGGTCCCTAGTATTCATGAAGAAGAGTAATCAGTGTGGGGATTCAGCTGGTTCACACCAGTTGGTACCTAATTTTAGGTTTAGTTCCACTAACGAGTTGTTACTGGGGGCAAGGCCTGTGCCTGCCACCTCAGCGGCAGGGGCAGCGCCTTGGCTCAGTTCAGTGGAGAACTGGTTGTTAATTCATTTGAATCCCACCACTGGGAGTAATGTGTATATAAGGCTGGAAGGATAGGATGGAAGGAGCTAGTGACAGGCTTTAAAAGCCAATTGATCCTATAGGTAATTGGTAGCTACTGGGGCTTATTGATAAATGGTATCAGATGCAAAGAAATCAAGAAGGATGAGTTCAGAAAAGACCCACTGAATTTCACCCTAAGGGAGACATTAGTGACCCCAGAGAATGTTATTTCAGTAGCATAATATGGAAGTAAGCCAGGATATGGTAGGAAGTAGCCAACTTCAGTAGTCAGTTGCAGAAGGTGTGTGAAGGAGCAGGATGGGTTGGAGGGGGAGGGGGTCGAGTGGGATGGTGAAGCCCTCTCATGGAATCTGGATCTAGGCCTTTCTGTGAGTTAAGTGGGATGAATGGGGGTGGGGACCTTTTGGCATGGCTCAGGGCTTCTGATTGACAGAAGTTAGGCCTAAGTTTTGAGTTACTAAAATCACCTGAACTGTGTCCTCACCAAATAAGGATAAAAGTGTTCTTAATTGTTATTGCCTCAAATAGCATTTCCTTGTCCCTTGTACCTGGGTTAGAGCCTGGACTCCACCATTGAGAGTTAAAGGTCATTGGTGGGGTAGGGGGTTGCATTAGGGTATAAAGCTGAAGTTCTGCCCTCTGGGTGCCGCCTCTCCCTGGTTGGACTGCCCTTTCTCAAGATTGTCTTAAAGAAGTTTTCCATTTCTACCTTGAGACTTCAGACTCTTTTAATTAATTACTGGCGAGTTGTCTCACCCACACAGGGTTGAGAAGTATAAGAAATGAATGTAGAGTATTTTTTCTACTAGTCTGGCAGTAAATGGGAGAAAAGAACTAGGGTGATAGGTTGTGATAGTGGGATCAAGACAAGGGCCTTGGGGAATTTAGGGGGGCAGTGAGTAGAGCACTGGCCCTGGAGTCAGGAGCACCTGAGTTCAAATCTGGCCTCAGACACTTGACACACCTTGGGCAAGTCACTTAATTCCAATTGCCCTTCCTTCCCCCCTCCAAAAAAAAAAAAGACAAGGGCCTTAAAATTTCTTTTAGAATAAAGGAAATCTGAACACATTTGTAGACCGAGAGGCAAAGCAGGTAGAGACAAAGATTGAAAGGGGGAAGTGATGCTTGGTAGAGCCCGGTTTTGGAGTTCTGCTATTAAAGAGGATAGAATGGGATCAAAAATACAGGTGATGGGATTAACTTTGGCCAGGAGAAGAGCAGTGGAGACATAAGTAAAGTTACCCCAAGGCTGAGTATTCAAGGATAGAGGAAAGGACACGACTGAGGTGGCTGACTACAAGGATAACCTTGTTTTAAGAGGGGAAGCACGGCCAGAACAGCATTGATAGACTGAAAGAACAAGAAGGGAACAAGGTGAGAACAAAGTCCGGGGTGTGAGAGGAGGTATGACAATGGTAGATCTGAAGCTGTAAAGAACCATGGAGGTCATCTAATTCAACCCTTTCATTTTGCAGCTGAGGAAAGTGAAGATGAGAGAGGTTAAGGGACTTTTCCAAAGCCCTACAGACAGTAAAGGGCAGGACCAGGATTCTAAGCTGGAGTCTCTTATTCTAAATCCAGCACCATGAGGGAAAAGCAAAGATTGTGGTCAGAGATGAGCTTGAGGAAGATGATCTCTAAGGTTCCTTCCAGCTCAGAAATTCTACAGTTTTATAAAACTGGAGCATTTGAATGCCATAGTCTCCCATCTGTCACGACCCTTGCAATTTCAAGCCCACCCAATACCTGGTAACATAATTTAATCACATGTTGATTTAGTGACAGAAATGAACTTGGCTAACTCCAATTTAACTTTTTATTCCTCGTTGTCACATTAATTTTACCTTCATCTGATAGAGGAAAGAATTGTGTGCAAAGAGCTTTCTCTACTGCCAAGAGTTCAAAATACTGCCATAATGAACAATGGTAACATACAAAAATTAATTTTAAAGTGTCAAAAGCTAATCTTGTAAATTAATGTGCTTCTTGCAGACTTAAGATTATCATTTAATAGCATCTGATACTCTAAATAACATCAGTGTGAAATTTGTAGCAAGATTAATGCAAAAATTCAGGAATGTCACAAGACACTCTTAAGCCCAATAAAAGTAAAAATAACTTATCTTTAACCACGTTGACATAGAACAAGCCCTAGGTTTAGAGTCACAGTCCTGGCTTTGCTCCTCATCCCTGGCACATCATTGTGTGCCTACACTCTCTGAGCCTCAGGATCTTCATCCTTCAAAATGGGCAGAAAGGACTCACGCTGAGTTTGTGAAGCTCTTTCTTCCCAATAATCTTGTGAGGTTGGTATCATCTCCATCTTCTAGATGGGGGGAGGGCAGTTCTGAGGGGGAGCTGGCAACTCAGGGTTTGACCCTACATCTCTGGACATGAAGCCTCATGCTCTTCCCACTATCTGCCTCACAAAGTTGGTATGAGGATCAAGTGAGGGGTTCACAAAGCACCATATACATGCCAGCAATTACTATCTACAAAATGCTTTCGTCAAGTGATGGTGTGGAAGTTTTACAACTTACAATAATTCACATACAATATTATTATTCCACAGGTAGAGAGTTATCAGGAAGCCAGGCTATGGAATGACATATTTGTCTGGACCCAGGAAAAGGTAAATTGTTTTTTAAAAAAACTGTACTTTTAAGTTCTTTTTGTACTAATAAATGAAGAAAACAATCATGACTGCTGAGACTTACAAATGTTACCCTTATATGGAGAGTTGGCCACGTAACAGAAAGGAAGCCTCAGGACACACAGGCTCTGGTCCTTGCCCTGCTGTGTGACATCAGGCAAATCGTCCCACTTCTTTAGGCATCCATGTCTTAAGCTGTCAGATGAAGAGTTTGGACTTTCAAGCTCAGTGATTTTGTGTCAGCTTATGGAATACCAAGTTGTGTTTGTCCTTCATTCTCGAAGAAGACCATGGCATCAGGGAAATGATGACATGACTTGCAGTTGACTTTGACTTGAGTGAGGGAGGGCTGTGCAAGGTCACCAGCCTTACTTTCTCCTCCAGAGCCATCTGGGTCCAGTGGCCTAATATTCACCAGGATGCCTGGAGATGTCCCAGGATGCATTGGGAGACCCTGGCCCTTTCACGCTCAGGTCTTTTATGGAATACCAAGACAGTGCCACAAAAAGCAAAGCAGTGTCCTCACAGGGCCAGAGAACCAAGCTGGTATCAAAGCTGCTCTTGCAGGGCTCTTCACAGACACTGAAGTGATGTCTCAACCAGTGTTTTCTGTCCAACATCCCTCAGGCCTGTGAGGTCTTCACACAGCTTTCAACTTCATTGGAGGTGTTATTTCCTGCATGGCAGGATTCTAGAGAGATGCAAAGAAATGATGCATGTTAAAACACTTACTCTGTTACTTATTGGTCTTAGAGAAACCCTGCACTAGGGACAGGTCTAAGTGTTTTCAGCTGCCATGACTTAATAGATAAGTCCTAAGCAGTTATCTGAGGCCCAGAGGTTAAGTGATTTGCCTGGCATCACACAACTGGACTATCAGAAAAAGGATTTGAACCCATCCTGATTCCTAGCTCAGAACCCTATCCATAATGTGGTTCTTCTGTAAAAGTCTATACAGCCAATTTTTCTTAAAGGTGGCATTCTTGTCCGTAACTCATCTGACTTGCTTTTTAAAGAAAATCATTTTTAATTTTTCAACCTTCCATTTCTTCACAATTGCTTAATTTGGTTGCAGCTAAATATGCCCATCGGTACCATCAAAGCCACTGTGTTAATAGAAAGCATCCTGGCCTCGTTTGAGATGGAAGAGATTCTATATGAACTGAGAGACCACTCTGCTGGCTTGAACTGTGGCATCTGGGATTATTCTGCCTCTTTTGTCTCCAAATTTGGTGAGGAGAAAGTAATTTTTAACAGAAAAGAGACCTTTTTTTAAGTGATCTTTTACAGCAATATAGGACTTTCTTTTTCACAATAACACTAAAACTGTGTCTATTCCCAGTAAGCCTAGAGTAAGTGATGTGGTCACCAGAAATGGCAAATGGGATCCCAAGAGATTGTTAAAAGAAAGGAAGATTAACGAAATCTTCTTAGCTGAATTAGCCGAAGGTCTTTTCTGGGCCAAAGGGTACAAGGTCAACAGGAAGGGATTACAAAAAAAAGTTTTTAGAGGGGGTAGGAGTCAAGCTGGGGCCACCTCTACACTTAGGCTACTGTTCTCCTTCACGGACTCCATATTCCAGCCAAACTGGTCTCTTCCTTCACAAGCTAATAGCGTCTTCCTTTCATCTCTGCCAGTAGAAATCCCCTTCCTCCAAAGACCCAGCTCAGGTGTCACCTCCTCTGTGAAACCTTCCTTGAGTGTTCATAGTGTATCCATATGCTTCCCTCTGCTCTCATCCCACAGTACAAAGTGATTTCTCCATTTCCTCAGAATTTCTTAGATTTCTCTTTTGCCCTACCACATGTTACTTTGCATCATATTTATCTAGGTGCATGTTGTATTCCCTCTGTGAGAACTACGGCTATCATTTAAAAATGTTAGTATCTCTATTTAGTATCTATGTCCCTTGAACATAGTAGGTGTTTTTTAAAAAAGTTTCTTCAATGGAATTAGTGAAAGGAAAGTGTCTATGCCAGGAAAGGGACTATTTCTCAGCCTTTTTTTTTTAAATGTGCGTTTTCTTAGAATGTGAGAATCAATACAGTTTATGCTCTGGCTCTGATAAGGCTGAGATTACAACTTATGAGGCAGACCTGTACAGAAAATTCTACAGTGAACGTTTTGATCCATATCTCCTTTCACCTCCTCTTCTTTCATCCCATTTTTCTACCAGGCCATCGAGCTGAATTCTTGTTGCCAGACAGGAGCAAGTATGTTAACATGGAGAAGCTTTTCCTCAGGAGTTATATGGATTTGCTGGTGCAGACATGTCACAGGCGAGGGGCTCTGGCAACTGGGGGGATGGCTGCCTTGTTATTACCAAAGGACCAAAAAAGTGACAGCTACCAGTCAGTCTTAGCAGCTGTTAAGCGGTAAGAAGATGTAAACTTTTTAGGAGCTATAGAGAAAATTGTCAATTGTACTTCCATTAGAGATTGAAACTGAGGGCCCAGAATCTTCACTGGAGCCTAGATTTAGAGCTGGAAGGAACCTTCAAGGCTCTTTAGCCCAGTCCTCTCATTTTTCAGGCCCAGAGACATTGAGTGATATACCTAAAGCAATACAGATCCTGACTTCAAATCTAGCACATCATGCTGACTTTAAGGATCTTGTCCAACCAACCCTTTCATTTTACAGATGAAGAAAATAAGGCCCAGAGAGAAGTGATTTAAGTTCACAAAGAATCAGGGTTCAAAGCCAGATCTTCTGACTCTAAATCCAGTATTTTTTTGTGCTGTACTACATTCACACTATTGGGAGTGTGTAGAAACACTCCCAAAAACTCACTAGCAGCACCGAGTTCTGTTCTCTAGAGTAGATCATGTCTCTTCTAATTTCTACCCATTTTTTAAATTTACTCTGTTTTCACCAATGGAAACCAAACAAACAAACACCTGACCCAGTGATTTCATTTCTCTGCTATCCGTGGAAATAAATATGCTAGTCTTTCTAGAAAATTTATACTCACCATTTTAATGAAAATTCTTTAAAAATCTGTACATACTTTCCTGCCTTCTTAGAACATACTGACTCTCATTTGATTTTTTTTTCCTTTGGATGACCTATTCGTATTGATGTGTGTAGCACTGTTTGCCTGTGAATTAAATGGCCCTAGACTGTTGCTATGATCCTGTCTCTTCTTGGGCTTCTTGGGGGCCAACTTCATTGAGCAACCTTTTCTTCTCTCTACTGACTTACCTTCCTAACCTATCTTCTGTAGCCTATAAAGAGCTGGAGGAAAAAAATCCTATGACCAAACTCATTCAGTCACTAACCTTAATTTTCACACAATTCTAAACCAAAACGTTGTGCTCTTGGAGACACCTGTGGTGGTCATGCGCTTGTTAAAGTTATTCCAACGCTCAAAGGCTTATTTTGCTTGGCTTACATTTGAGTTCTCGCTGTGTTTAGATGATATATTTGCTAAATGTCTGCCGGATAAATGAGGGCACTACTGAACTACTATGGGTCCTATGGGTCAGGGTGAGGAAACTCACTTATTTGATGCTTTGACAGCTTTAGAAAAAAACTAAACCTTCCAAATGAAAGTTATTTATATATATATTATTAATAATATATATCAATATATACATATTAATATATATTCTGTATTATATATAATATATATTATATAGAATATACATAATATAATATATATTATATATATATTAATATATATATTAAGACACCCATATATATATATAGACAACCTAATAAAATAGTTTAGATGTAAATAGATGACCAATGAATTTCTTTGCTAATTCTAGCCTCAAATTGTTTGAAATCAAGGCTGGAGTGGATGGATTTATGGTGTATGATATTGGCTTGGTGGAACCAATGCAAAAGGTACCTTTGCACATGCTTTACGTTTGGGAAAATTCTGTTTGTTTTTTAAAGAGCAATATAGTAGTTTTTGTTTTAAAAAAAATTAAAGTGATGTCATCTTTCCCATTTAATTTTCTAGAGCCTAGGAATTGTTTTGTTAATAACTTAGCCAGATTGGTAAATATGATAGTTAGGATTCTGACTAGAGTAGACAATGTTGATCTTTTTTATCCTACATACAGATTGTTTTATTTTTAAATGATTCTGAATTAAGTATATTGTATCATTTAAGGAAGATTGACTTTCTTAAGTATTCTCATTTTATTGATTAAAGGATTTCGAAGAGCTAATTTTTACCCGATTGTGGCCTTTAGGAAGCTGGAAATAAACCCACTCTATTTATGTTCTTGTAGGCCACAGGCCATTTCTTATTCTTATCTCCAACTGTTTCTTTACTCTTAAGTTGGAATACTAACTTGTCATAGTGCATTGAGCTGAGTTTGGAAGGGCCTCCCTCACATACTTGGTGTTTTCTAACTGTGTCATCAGATAACAGTCAGAATAAGTCACCTCCTAACAACTCGGTTATTTTTCTGGTTACCTCATCAACCTGAGCTCATGTTTTCTAAGTCATTACAAAAGGCAAAAGTAGAGAGGGAAGAAATGATGCACCTAAATTCTTCTGTCTCATCTCTCCATCCTTGATGTCATAGAATTATGAATTTCTCAGTTAAAGAGTATTTATTTCATAAGCCATCTAAATCCTATGTATTTACATACTGCTTTACAAATATTGTCATTTTATCCTCACAATAACCCTGGGAGACAGGTACTGTTATTATCCACATTTTACGAACTAAAGCAGACAGCAGTTTTAAGTGACTTGACCAAGATCATACCTAGTAAGTGTTTGACATGAGATTTTAACTTAGATCTTCCAGACTTCAAGTCTAGCTCTTTATTCCCTGTGATACTTTAGAGGCCATACTTGGATAAGTATAGCATTCCTGAAAAAGTCATTTAGACGCCTCTTCAAAGAAAAGGAATTCCTTATCTCCCAAGACAGCCCCTTCTACTTTCAAACAGATCTTACAGGTAGAAAGCTTTTCCATGTATTTATTATCTATCCCAAATCTGCCCCTGCAGCACTGCTCCACATTCTTCCCTCTGGGCCGGGCCAAGCTGAGCAAGCCTCATAGACCTTCCAGGGGAAAACCCTTCAAGTACTTTTACATCTCTTAAACCTCTTCTCCAGGCTAAACATCCCTCTTTCCTTTAGCCAGTCCTCATATGGCAAGATCTCTATCTAGTCAATCAAAAAGTATTTATTAAGGATGTAGCCTAGCTTCCTACAAGCCCTCCAACATTGACTGTTCCCATCTTTTGTCACCTCTGCTAGTCTTCTGGTTGTAAGGTAAAACATTAGTGTTGCTTTGATTTGCTTTTCTTTTTTTATTAGTGATTTGGAGCATTCCTAACTATGGTTGTTGACAGTTTGCGATTCTTCTTGGCTAGTGCCTATCCTTTTTACATTTATCTACTGGGGAATAGTTTCTGGTATTACACATTTCTGTTAGTTCCCATATGTCTTGGATGATTTTTTTTTACAAAGAGAAAGATATTTACTATGATGATGTAGCAAGAAGAGAAGTTACATAGCATTTCTTTCTCACCTCAGGGAGAGAGAAGGAGTATTGTAATACTCTCCCCTCTCTATGCTGAGAAGAATGGGCTTACACTGAAAGTAGTTTCTATCAAGAATTTCCCCCACCAGATTCACTTCCAGAGCCATCAGAGTTGCATGATAAGTTTTCATTTCAAGTACGACTTGGCTGGGTCACCCAGTTCATTATTCCTTGATTCATCTGCCCCACCACCTTTGCTCACTCTGCTGGTCTAGACTCCAGCTCCCATACTTCTGGTGCTCATTCTTCTGACCTTTTGAAGCTCATAGGGTCATAGCCATCACCAATATTCCTTCATCTAGAAGGAGAATAGAAAACATCAACGAAGCAGTAGCATGTGGACCACTTATTCACGGTTTCATGTTGGGTCTGAGTGAGAGAGGGCCCAGGGTAGCTCATCTTCCTCATTGGAAGCGGAGCACAAAGGGCTGGTCAGTGCCTTTTGAAGGCTTTCAAATTCTACTGAACAGCCAGTCAATCAAAATTCCATCTCTTCACCATATGGCTAGATGACTAGAACCAGTTACAGAATGTCCGTAACAAGCTTTGGTTTGAGGAATGGGCCCCTTCTCATTGCAGGCCATCACCCCTTTCCAGGAGCAGGCTTCCTTGGCCCTTCCACATGGGCCAGCAGCAAGCAGAACCCACTGAACCCACTCTGAGGATTTTCGCTGGCCAGGTCTTACCTTTTTCTCTATCTATTTCTCAGTTTTTGGCACCAAAAACTATTTTAAACACATCAATTTGGACTTGTTTATTTGCATGCTGTATCTTTTTTTAAAGGTCATTTTCTTGGTCCACAGCCTTCGTTATAGATTAATCTCATTCTGAGCTTTGCCTCCTGGCTATATTCTTTCAGGATGGCAATTATTTTGTGTTCACTGCCTCTGCTTCCATCTTGTATACAAACTTTAAAAATATCTGCATTGGTTGATGTACATCCATGTTGGTCTATTTCAACAAGTCTCCTGTCTCTTCCTCATTAGAATAATTTCTTTTGTCAAAAATTCATTTTAAAGTTTTCCATGGCTCTTGCTCTGACTTCTCTGTAGAACTTTAGGGCATGAGGTGCTCTCTGTTCTTTCTCTGAAATCTCATCTCTCAAAATCTAGGGTATGTGTCAGACTATGCAGGGTTTTCCTCTCCTCTAAAATAAATTCTTAAGATGGAATTATCATTTACCCCCAAGATTCCTATCATTTATACTTGCCGGAGTAATTTCCAGAACAGATCTCCTATATGTTTCTTCTACCTTTTGAAGATAAAATTATCCTTAAAAATTTATCAGTTGCCATACTTTTGGTAGATGTCCAAATAATTAAAGTTTCCTATCACTATTATCATCATGCCTAACAATTAGGGCTTTCCAGAAATAAAGAACAAAGAGAAGTGTTTCCTAAAGGCTTGGGGATAGAAAAATAATTTCATCCCTTTTTAGGCTTTTTAGTGGTAGCCAGCATGAAACACCAGCCTAGATACAATGCTTGTATTCACATCCTATTTTATGGGTACCATCCTATTTCAACATGGCATGTACAAATCAGTAGACCTTCAGATTAGGGAGAAAGGTCTTGAACAGTCAATCTTTTTAAATAGCAGAGCTCCACTGGACAAGGGTATAGGTCCATTATAATTACTACCTTATAATAGAGAAAATCTTTTATGTGGTAGCTTATTTGGTGACATATATAGCTTATTTGGTGATAAAGAGAAGAATCTTATTTTAATGTTGCTCAGGTGAGGCCCAAATACATAAAAAAATTAAAACAGAAAAACCACAACACTCAACTACAACTACTGACTTCCCAGAACAGTACTGCAATAATCGTAACATCTATTTCTCTTTGACACAGCTATTTAAGGAACATACAAGAGGCCCCAATCAGTTACACGTCATTCCTGAAGGTGTGAATGTGACTGCTGCACAACTGCTAGCCATGCCCACAGTAAGGATTTTCCTCAGTAAAGTCTTTGACTACTTGACTAAAGATGGATGTATATTATCAGGCATCAGACCGAGAAGGGCTTGCAGCTAATAGAAAACCTAAACACAGAGCCTTATGCTAAAGGTCCTAGTGGCACCATGGAGAGCATGCTCATGTCCTGTTCCCTGATAATGGTGTTGCTCTAGACTCTTGGGACACTAGGTCCATGCCCTATTTACTAAGTGCCTGGCCCTAGGCTAGGCATCATGGGGCTATTCAGAAGTAGTTTAAGACATGGATACTGGGAAAGAATGCTTGGTTTAAAATAAGGAGATCTGAGTTCCCATCCCAGCTCTTCCTACCTGTGTAACTTTGGGCAATTCACTTTGTTCCTTTAAAATGAAGGGGTTGGATCGGTCAGTCTCTGAGGCTCTTTCCAGCCATATTCAGACAAATCTATGATTCTATGAAACAAATTAAAGAGCACGTAAGATAAAATTTACATATGTGCTTCATTGTGTAATACTGTACATATGTGCATTCAGGAGAGGGAGATAGTGAATAGTCAGGGAAGGATTCACTTTGAAGGCAGGATTTGAGGTTAGCAGACCTTGTTGGTCATAGACAGCTTGAAGTGACTGTGGGACAGTCGGGTGAAAAATGTAGAGATGTGATACTGCTACTTAGGTGAGAGGTCAGAACTAGATCTGGGAGTTATCTCTACAGAGGCAATGATAGTTGAAGCCACAGGTGGATCACTAAGGGAGAGAATGGAGAAAGAAGCAGTGGACCAGCAATGAAGCCTTTGTGATAGTGAAAGAGAAGGGAGTGAGTGAATCACATGAGGAAGAAGTGATTGGAGAAGAATAATGTGGGGTCATGAAAACTAAGGTAAGATACAGTTTAAAGAAGGAAATTCAAATGAAGTCAGTGATATAGCTTAAAAACCAAAGCTCATCTGGTATTTTTTCTTCTGGAATATTTTATTTAGCTGTTTTAGAACAACAAAAAATATTTTACTAAAATATAGGATTTCCAGAAGTGTTTCCAGACAGGCCCTTACAAACTGATCCCAAGCTTTTCTTGAAGTGAAATTTCTACACTCAACTAGAGAATAACTATATTGGTGAGGGCTGTGATGTTTGATGTTTTGTTTTTGTCCAAACCAAGGTTGTCCCTCTTCTGCTTCTGAGAAGTTAAGCTTGTCTGAAGGGCATATGCTAAATACAACTGGTTGATTGCTTTAACAAATTCAAGTATCATAATTTTTTTTTATTCTGAACTTAAACAACAAAAAAAGAATTCTTCCATACCTACAACAGAAGACAATAAGAGGACGTGATATGAAACTGTGAACTTCCATTTTATGCCACTTGTTTTTTAAAAAGTATAATAAATTCTTCATGTTATTTTCTGGTTTGTACTTCCTATTGAAGTTCCATATGTGCTCTTTTGTGCATCTTAAAAATGTTATATAATGCCCCTCCCTTTTTTTTTGACATCAACATTGTTAATCCTCCCTACCTCATTTAACCAAGAGAAAGAAAGGCAAAACAAAGCAAAACCAAAAAACAAACCCTTGTAATAAATACTCTGTCAAGCAAAGTTAATCCACATAGTCGCCATGTCCAAGAATGTGTATCTTTTTTCTGCACCTTGTAGCTATGGGTCCTCTGGAAACATGGGCAGTCATTGCATTGATCAGACATTTACTGCGTGTGTGACCCTGGGCAAGTCATTTAGCCTCTGTTTGCCTCAGATTCCTTGTAAGCTGTAAATTGTAAAGCACTTAACAGTATCTGGCACGTAGTAAGCACTATATATGAATGTTAGCTTTTATTCTTCTGGAAGAAACAGCTCAAGTTTAAAAGCCCTTCTGTCAAAAGGGGAATCCTATGGGCCTTCAGTGACCACATGGAAATAACATGCATTGACTTTATGTGGTTCTGCCAGCAAACACTTGGCTTCCTTGATAACCCTGTAGGGCTGGTGGGTCATCTTTTCTCTCCTAGAATGTTTTAAAGTGGTAGCCAGGTATCTAAAAAGTTTTAGTTTCAGCATTTCCCCTGAGATACCCGAGTACTAGCTTTCTTCACCTTTTTAGGGACACTGCTTTTTTATTTTTGAGCACAGTATATTGTTGTTCAGTCATTTCAGTTGTGTCCGACTGTGACCCCATTTGAGTTTTTATTGGCAGAGATACTGGAGTGGTTTGCCATTTCCTTCTCCAGCTCATTTTACAGATGAGGAAACTGAGGCAAAAAATGGTTAAGTGGCTTGCCCAGGATCACACAGCCAGTAAGTGTCCAAGGCCACATTTGAACTCAGGTCTTCCTGACTCCAGGCCTGGCTATCAGCTGTACCATGTAGCTGCCCGTGAATGCAATATGGTAAAAAAAAAAAAAAATCTAATAAAAATGGCAAAGATTTAATGAATAGGAAGACCTATACACAGCATAGTAACTAGCTTCATTTTCATTGAATTTTATAATTACAAAGTACATTATGTCAACTAAAACTCATAAAATCCCTAAAAGGTAGATTGTGTATTATCACCCCTTATTTTACAGTAACAGAGAAAAGATGCCCAGACATTCTGATATCACCCCTTTTAAGTGAAATGCCGTAATGCTTTGCCAGCTATACGTGCTTGAAATGCAAAATCTAACTTTTGGATTTTGATTTTTAATAGTGATGCTAAACCTCCCTCTCTCTCTCCCCTCCCCCCCATTATTTTTCTAATTGAATAACAGAGTGTTGAGTGTTACTGCTAGCTTGTTTCAGGGTGGGCTGTTGCCCCTTGCAAGCAGGGAACAGATTATGAATCAGCTTTCTCCCATGAGGTCTCACATCTGAGAGAATGGCTGTAAGGGGGTCTACATGACACTGAGGGTCAATGTGGCACAGTGGAGAAAGCACCACATTTGTAGTGTAGAGGATCTGCGTTTGAATCACTTACAACCTCTATTACCTTGAGTCATTTTAGCCTCTATAATGAAGTGGGTGGATTAGATGATTTCCGGGGCCTTTTCCAGTTCCAAATTTGCAATGCTATCCTCTTTGCATTTGGGGTTTGGGGAAACAAGCTTAGAAAAAAAGTATAGAGGAGAAAAGAAGAGAGAGGAGGAGGAGGAGAAGGAGGAGAGGGGAGAAGGGAAGCAGAAGTTAAATGCTCATACTTTTGTTGGGAGTTTAGGCTGGTTTGTAGTAACATTTTCCCTTCTCGTTAGGGAGGTGTCACCTTCGATGGCCTGAAGTATAACATTGCTGTTGGAGTGCTCTTCATATATTCTTGGCTGAAAGGTAAGAATAGAAGCATTTTGTTAATTCCAATAACCTCACTATATAATCTGGGAATCTGTTATTCAACCCATCTGTAGTAAATAATACTCAGTTCATCTCAACCCGTAATATCTTACATATGGTAATGGACATGTCTACTTGGGAAGAGTGTGGGTCTTTGTAAGAGAAACCGGGACTGTGGATTGTATTGTTGCTGTGCCACCAATTTGCTTTTTATGTTGGGAAGTATCTTAACCACCTTGAATTTTACCTTCCCCATGTCACCCAACCCACAGAGGTGTGATAAATGTTAACTTTTACACCAGAGTATGAAATGCTTTCATAAAGACTAAAAACTTTCCTCCTTTTTGTAGTTTATCTACCACACAAAAAACAATCCTGGACAGAAAAAAGGTACTTCCACATAAATCAAGAGTAAATGTCTATTTGAATTTTACAGAATCTGCTATATACTTTCTCACTGACCCTTCATTATCCCCTTTTGGTCTTTCCTAGTGACTCACTAGCAGTACCTCTGGACTTAGATCATTGCTGTCACCTGCTATTTTTAGGTGCTGTGTTTTAACTTTCTGTGTGATAGTATGGTTTTTAAAAAAGTAATTTTGGGTGAGGACTGTTATGAAATATTGAAAATCCTCTTTTATAAACTTTTAAGAACCAAGGCAAATAGAATGTGCACAGCTGTTTTGTCCAGAACAAGTCTTGAATTCAGAAACAGAGGGGAGGATAAACTCGAACTTTAATGACTAGAGAAATGTAAATGGGATTTTTTAAGCAGTTGGTCTCCAATGTCCATTTGTGCTTGTTTTAAGTTTATAGCCTCATCTATTTGTACTGTCTTTTAAATCTGTTTCCATTCACAAAGAATTGTTAGTCTGAGTTCTTGTGAACCAAGGAACAAAGGGACTGCTGCTTTATTTGGGGAGATCCCTGCTCAGGGACTCAGGGTTTGAACATTTTTTATAAGTAACCTACAAGAAAGAGGTACAATGAATGAACTCTCCCATTAACTGATAATACTTTACCTCAGGATAATGAAATGCAAAGATAAAAGGAATAATATTTTTAATGATATTAATTTTTTTCAATTAAAAATTTTATTTTCTCTCATCCCTACTGAAAAAGAAATTTTGTTAAAAAGGTAAAAACCCCACTCTAACAAATAAGCATGGTTAAACAAATCAAATTCCCACATTTCCATGTTCAAAAAACATGTTTCATTCTTCACCCTGAGTCCATCACCTTTCTGCCAGAAGATGGGGTAGCATGCTTCATCCTCTGGAATCTTGGTTGTTCTTTGCATTTGATCAGATTCCTTAATCCTTTCAGAAGTGTTCATCCTTACAGTGTTACTGTTGCACAGATTGTTCTCCTTGTTCTCCTCACTTCATTTTGTATTAGTTCATACAAGTCTGAAACTCTTTTTTATCATTTCTTATGGCACAGTGGTATTCCATTACATTCACATATCATAATTTGTCTAGCCATTCTTAAAGGAATCATCTTATGGAAGATTTTTCCACTGTGAAAACACAAAATAGATGAGCTTCAATGTGAGCAAGTATGAAGTAATATAATTTGTCAAATAATCAAAATCCAAACTTTGAATAGCCAAACAATGGACTTAGATGGTTACCTGAAGATAATGGCTCAATGGGCTATAGTAGCCAAAAAGATCTATGAAGTGGTCGGCATCATCAGGCAATCTATTGAACTGATGTAGAAAATATTTTACCTTTACACCAAACTGTTGGGATGTTTATACCTGGAATATCATCTCTATTTCAAGGAAAATGTCAAAGTTATAGAAGAACCAAGGAAACACATCTAAAAGGAAAGGCAAGGAACTGCTGTATAAGGACAGATTAAAATTAGGATTTTTCTGTCTGCAAGATGAAGGCTTGATTAAATTTTTTCACTGAAAATTTCTTTTTCTCCCTATCACTTCCCCAAGTAGAAAAAAGAAAAACAAAATCCTTGTTAAGAATATGCTAGTCAAATACAGAAATGTTTTACATGATTATACATGTATAACCTGCATTGGATTGCTTACTATCTCAGGAAGAAAGGAGGGAGGGATACAGTTTGGAACCCAAACTTTAAAAAAAAATGTTAAAAATTGTCTTAACATTTAAGTTGGTGGGTAGCAGGGTGGGGCAGCTAGGTGACCCACTGGATAGATCATCGGCCCTAAAATCAGGAAGACCTGAGTTCAAATCTAGCCTCAGACACTTACTAGCTATGTGACCCTGGGCAAGTCACTTAACCCTGATTGCCTCAAAAAAAAAAAAACAAACCAAAATAACCCATGTAATTGGGGGAAAAAATAAAATATTATCAAAAATATGCTTTTCAAGCAAAACAAATTCCCATATTGGTAATGTCCAAAAATGGATGTCTCAAAATAAAGAGGAGTATGATCCTAACTTATAAAAATCATTAATTTTATATACAGTATAAAGAAAATTAATAGTCACCCTAATTTAAAATATGCTTCTTAAAGCTTGAAAAGCATAAAAAGAAATATTACTTTACACTTACATGGATTCTCCTTGCTTGCACCATTGTTGATAGGACCCATCCACACTTCCTCAGGTGTCATTATTATCCACATCCTCTTCCCACTGTACTAGAGGGCTTCTTCTAGGTCTTAATGTTTTTTGTGACTAACAGCCCAATTCTTGGTTGTTCATCTGTTCTCTCTCTTCCTCTTACTATGTGCCTGGTACACATCCCCTTCCAATCATTAACAGCATTTGTATACCTTCTTTGGAGGATCCTCGTTTAGAATGCAGCACAGTGCATCTGTACCAACTGGTCTCCCCATTGCTCCTGGGTTCGCTCAGCCTCAGTTCTTCTGATGAGGTTTTCCATGATTCACAGCTTATGTATCATTCATGGGAGGATATTGGTGTTAAAATATACAGGCAGAGAGCTACTCTATTTTCCCAAATGTAATCATGTGCAGTACTCTCCAATTCCTATTCTGTTGTGGGCCTAGTTCATGGTTCATCTGCAGTGCCTATTCAAGATACAAGAATTGATAAACTAAATGGATTAATTTGTTATAATCAGTACTACTTTATACAGTATATTAGGTAGCAAACATATAGAACTCTTTTTTGAGGGGAGGGGGGAAGGCAGGGCAATTGGGGTTAAGTGACTTGCCCAAGGTCACACAGCTAGTGTCAAGTGTTTGAGTCCGAATTTGAATTGAGGTCCTCCTGACTCCAGTGTTGGTGCTCTCTCTACTCACTGACATATAGAATTCTTTACCCTAAGCAGTTACACAGGCTGAAAAATAAATGCTAAATGAGCATTTAATAATCTGTCCAAGATGAATCAATCAGGACTGTAATGGAAACTGGAAATATTTTAGGCATTACTGATAATATGTAATCTGCCAGAGAATTACTGTACTGGAATGGATCCTATCCAGAATGACTGTTCCTTAGGTCCCAGTGGTCATCATCTCCCTCCACAAAAGTAGGTATGATTAGAACAGGGACAAGGGCAAGAAACAAGGTAGCAGAAATGACTGTTGTCTCCCTGCACCACTTAGAAGCCTCATCAGTGGGCTCTGTAGTGATGTAAACACGTTAAACCACTGTGCAAGCATGATGGGCCCCACTTCGAAGTTCTCTTTCCAGGCTGCCACACACTTCTAGCTGTTAGTTTATGGGGTTTCCATCTTGGTCCTTAAACTCTCCTTTTCTTCTGTCTCCCTCAGCATTGTGTTATTTCCCGTCATGAAACATTGGTCAGAGACATAACCCAAATTCTGCTAGAAGGTGTGGATTTGCAGTGGTAGATGCAGTAGTTTGGATAAGTTGCGTCTTCAGAGGGAAAAACTTTTTTTTTCCTTTTAGTTTGCAGAGTCCTTGCTTTTCTGTCCAAATTTGCCTAAAAGAATTCAGTAAAATATGCAATGAATATAGGTTGCCATGATATTTAAACAAAAGACATTAAGAGCATCATTTTCCAGTGCATTGCCTTGTTTCTTTTGACTTGATAACATTCCTAGATGTTATCCACTTTGACTGAGAATAAAATAACTGAAAATTACTAGAACTCTTGATTTTCTTCTTGTAATACAGAACATTATCTGTGGGCAAAACTCTGCTGCTATGATGGAGTGTCCATAGGGAAGCAACCAGGGCAAATGCCTGCCAAACACCCCTGGGGTTTCCTCTACCTTCTCTCCTGGTCATCCAAAGCAGAGAGCCAAAAAAAGTAGGCCACATCCAAACAGCTGTGCTGCATTCCTGTTCTTCTCAGTCCATCTGTTCCCAACCATAAATGGGAGATTGATGCTAGAAGCCTAAGAGCTCAGTGGCGTGGGGAAAGGGGGATGAAAGGCAACAGCTAAAATACATCAATTAGTGAGAACATTCCCCTGAGGACTCTGCAGTGTGGTAGGTAGCTTCTAAATGGTGGAGGGAAAGTCTTTTATCTCACGTTAGTCACTGTTAGTCAACTCCAAAATGAATATCTGAGAAGGCAGGGGAAAGTCTGAAGGAAATCTCTGGTACCAAGTCCGCTGCATGCTGCAAGGGCCATTTAAGTTAGCACAACTGTAGACATGGTCTTCTCACAAACAGTAACAAAATCCACAGGAATTAGTGGACAGAAATCCACATTTTGGTCTCTAGATCAATATCGTTTCCTCTTCATACAAGCAAAAGATCACAATTCTTAGGGATCTGTACCATTTGGAGCAAAGATGCAATCATACAAGGCAGTTTACTTGCAGGAAATAAACAGAAACTCCACATTACTTACTTGCCCTAGTTCCCCAGATCAACAGGTGAGTGGAAATGTGTTACTATAACAATAATTTGTGAATCTTTTTTTATCAGGTGTCCTGAAGTTATTAGTACATCTCTTGCTGCAATCTATAGAATAGTATTCACAAATATTTATGGCATGCCTGCTTTGTGAAAAAAAACATTCAGTGTTAATCTTAAATTATCATATAACAGATTAGAAATATAGTTCAATGTCTTTCGTAGTATAATTTCATTTTACATTTTGATATTCTGTCAAGAACATGTAAGTACAGTGAAGAACAGAGGCATAGGTCAAATGGAGTGCTTCTAAAACAGCAAGGAAACAATCCTGAAGTGGTCAAATACATTTTCAAAAAAAGCAAATAAAGCATTCGAGCTACTTATGCCTGCTTCTTGAGTAAACCCCTGACCCTCTTAATGCATTTTACAGACTGGTATCTCAAATAACAGGGAAAAAAAAATTGAAACAAAGGAATTTATATTACCAACCAACCTACTTTTAAATGTATGTATACATATACACATACATATACACACATACGTGTGTGTGTATATATCTTAACTATCAGAATTAATAGACAACATCGGTATACATGGTCACAAAAGGCTGAGTCTTTCAGGGTCTGTCTTTACTACTATTGGCATCAAATTCCAGATGAGACCCAATAGCAAGGAAGGAATCTGGGGAGCAGAAATTAGAGGAATAGCAAGAAGGGGTGGAGAGGGTGGTCAATCTGGATGTTTTACTTTTTGTGACGTGTCATGTCTATTTAAATGACCCATTTTCAATTTCAATTAAATGACCAAAATTTGGACGCTTAAGACATAACAGAAGGCCACAACGTCAGCCCTCTCAACTGAGAAACATTAGAGTTGTTTGCACAAGGGTAGAAAGAACATGCTTCTTAATTGTAAGTACCTGGTCTAAAGAACACATAGGGAATGCAGTACCCAAACTCCCTCCACTTGCAGCTGGCTAGTCAGCGTTAAGCTGGGACAGCAGAGGGAGTATTACATCTGCTTTAGAAAATAAACAAGTGGCAAACTTCTTAAAGTCTATCTTTGTGAAACTGGTGGGCAGAGAAAGTAGTCACCACAGAATGAACTAAATGGTCCCCAGAGCACTGGGCAAGAGGTAACTGAAATTATTAGGTGAAAATAAGCAGCAGGGTGATGTAAAGTGTGTGCTGTTAAGTCTGATCATTTTTCATGTTATTCTTAAAGGAGAAGGTCATTTTTACTATCGTGGTCAAGTTGAAGACTCAGCAACAGCAGAGATCTCCAGGTCACAGGTATGTAAAATTCACTACACATTCAACGCCTGCGGCCTTCACTAAAGTTATACAAGTTATATAAACACAACCATTTCGTAAAGGTGATGGTTATTGAACGAGAAGAAGCTGACATTAAATGTCTTTAAATGAATGACTTTTAGGATGTTTTGAAACCAGTAAATAGTTTAACTTTGGAAACTTCTCTAACTTCATTAGGCATCCAGTTTTCTGTTTCTACATGATAGCCCTGAACAAAATCTAGACTCCAGAGATCCCTGTAGGAAGAGGAAGTCAATCCCTTGATCTGGAACCTCTTAAAAAAAACATTTTACTGTTATCAGACCACTACCCGCTACCCGTTTGTCTCAGACAGAAGTCTGGTAGGGTGGAACCAAGATGGAAGAGTAGCAAGAAGACGTACCGTGAGTTCAAACCATCCCAACACCTCCAAAAAGATGTAGGAAATGAACCAGACTAAACTCTGATCAGTAACCCTAAGTCATTTTTCCAGCCCAGGCCAGCATAGAGAGACAGAGGTCCTTGGACAGCGAGGACAGAGTATATAGGCAGTATTGGCTGCACAAAGCATTGCAGAGGGAAGCTCTGTGCCAGAGTAACAACGGGTCCCAGATGCAGCAGAGGGACCTAAACTGTCCAGGATGCAAAAAGCAGGTACAACTGGCAGCTGTTACTACCCAGTTCCAGTTCCAGGGCTAACTGAAGAAAGGACATAAGTATGGGTAAGGGTGATGGTTCATTTGCAGGGTAAGGATCATTTGCAGGCCCTAGGTTGTGTATTGAACATGGAACAAGTTCATAAGCAAGTGGTAACTGTGTGGCTATCTTCTATCAGACCCCAGAAGCAGAGCAGTCTCAGTTGCAGCTTCTAGTCCAGGCTAAAGCCTCTGAGCAGAAAGACTAGGGCAGGAATCCCAGACCAAAGAGGAATCTGTAGTTCTCTGAGCTAGCTGATAGTAGCTGAGTCCAGTAGCCATCAACTGACCTCCACACAGAAGCAAGTCCACCAGTGGGTTATTCAGACTGACATCTATGGCAGGAACTTGGAGAGCGCAGACCAGAAAGGGTAGTAATCAAACTTTGACCTGGATGAGACCACTTTGGGAGCACTGAGCTAGTAGATCTTTAGTCTGAACTGTCTCTTAGATTCTAGAATACAGTACTCAAATAATCATGTGAAATCAGCAGCCAGCGACCAGCCCAGACATTCATTCCCTCCAGAAGTGTGTAGAGTCTAACCCTAACATAAGATCCAAAGTGAGAAAATAGGCTGGAAGAATGAGCAAACACAAAAAGAATCCCGCTACAAAAAACTATTATGGCATCAGGGATACCTGAGACACAGCCCTCAAAGAGAATGTCTTCAAAACACCTACAAGCAAAGCCTCAAAGGAAAACAAAACTTGGGTATAGGTTCAACTACAACTTCTTGAAGGGATGAAACAATAATTTTAAAAAAGCTTAAAATGCTTTTAAAATTGAAAGGAGTGGTAGAGAAAAATTTGGAAGAAAAAAATGGGAGCTACAGAAGAGTAACTTGGAAAGGAAATTATTGACTTGGGATTCTGGTACAAACCCTTACCCAAACAACCTACCCCCTGAATATTAGAATGTACCAAATAAAAGTGGTCCTCCATACAACAGCACTCCTGTCTGCTGACTCAGTGTTTTTATCTATTCTCCCTGGTGCCTAGAATGCTCTCCCTCCTGGCTTTCTTCAAATCTCAACTAAAGTCTCACCTTCAGCAAGAAGCCTTTCACAGTCCATCATTTTAGTGCCTTCTGAAATTAACCCTAATTTATCCTATACATACCCATTTTGTAAATAGTTGTTTGCATATTGTGTCCTCCATTAGACCAAGCTCCTTGAAAACAGGGACTGTTTTCCCTTTCTTTGAATCACCAGCACATAGCACACTGCCTAGCAGTAGGTAGTAAATGAGAGCTGACTGACCAAAAATAAATTTAAGATTAAAAAAAATCTAAGAAAATGTAAGGTATCTCACAGTGGAAACTGATCCTTTATCTAGAAGACATGATTTAAGAAACAGACTACCAGAAAGCCATGACCCCCCTCCAAAAAAAACAAACTTCTAGACACCATATTTCAAGGTATCACAAGAGAGAACTGCGCAGACCTCTTAGAACCAGAGGGTAACAGGGAAGTAGAATCCAACAGTCCCTACTTGCAGCCCCAAAATGAAGACTCCCACGAATAACCTTCACAGCCAAAATCCAATTTCTAGGTTAATGAAAAACACAAACAACTTTGAAAGACTTAGGCACTGTATTCTGATCATTGTAATAATCAACCATGATTCAAGAGGACTCACCAACATGGACATTTGTTTTGCTTAACTGTGCATGTTTGCAATAGAAGTTTGTCTTTTGGCAGGGAGCGGGTGTTGGGAAGGCAAGGTGGATTTATGCTAATTGGAAAAAAAATTTAATTAAAAAATTAAATTGGGTGCCAAGCTCAGTAAAACCAGTGCCCTTGTCAACTACAAAATCTTTCCTAAGTTCAGTATTATCAGTAGTATTGGGTTCTTTAAAATCGCCTTGGATATTTGGCAATTTGGTCAAAGTGGTAATTGTTAATTATTTTCTTTACCTGCTTGCCACTGCTTCAGGAGGCAGGCAGGAATGCAAATGATAGAAAACTTTTAACCCCTCCTACCTGATGAACTAGACTTCTGATTTAACCTTTGCTAGTTGCCTATGGTTTTGAACAGGTTATGTAACCAACAGTTTTACTGACAGTAGGATGAAGTGAACAGAATGCTGGGGCTGGAGCCAGGAAGGCCCAAGTTCAAATTGAGCCTTGAACACATACAGCTATATGACCCTAGGGAAGTCAGCTAACCTTTGTCTGCTTCCTCAATTTGAAGATGGGGACAACCTCACCTCCTTCCCAGAGTTGTTGTGAGGACAAAATAGGATATTTGTAATGTGCTTAATAACACAGTGCTTGGGCATGATGGTAGGTTACTTAATACTTTTGTCTCTTCTTCTCTCCCTCTCATCAGTCGCATTGAAAAGGGATTTCAGTGTCCTCCCTTTCCAGAAGCAATCAAGGAGAGTTGATAGAGGCCTGGCCTCAGTGCCTTCAGAAGACACGTCAAATTCCGTCTCTGATACATGTGCTGTGTGTGGGCAATTGGGCAAATCACTTTATGGGCAAGCCACTTAATCTCTGTGCCCTCAACTCTGCTTACAAATTCCAGTTGAGCTGCCAATTTGGATTGGTGGAAAGTGTATCCACAATGGGAGTTTCCCACATGGTTGAAATTAAGATCTGAATCCAAGTTACCCAAGCTAAGCTATTTCCAATAAACCTTATTTCTGAATTAATTTTCACTCAGCTGGATAGTTTCAGAATGAGACAAAATAAGATGCCAGTTTGATGGCAGAATTTACCAATCTTTTAAACAAAACTTTGTAGCTGGCGCTTTATACCAGAAAAAACATACACCTAGTCCTTAGATCTCTGTAATGCAAAGATTAATGATTGGGAAAAACACTTTGTTTTAATTCAGGTATGGCAGTGGATTCGTCATAGAGCTAAATTAGAAGATGATGAGAGAATGGTAGTGTCGAGGAGTCTCGTTCACAACTTAGTCAAGGAAATGAAGAATGAACTACAAGACTGTTACTGTCTATCTGAAAGGTCAGTCTCACTAAATGAAATCCCTTAAATTCAACTAATCTCAAGTGTAAGAAAAGGCAGTTCACTGATTTTATGCATCTTTCAAGAAAGCACAATACCCTACCTTTTCTATCTCTTTCTAGAGCAAAACAGCTGCTACACACTGCAACTGAAATATTCCTGGAAATTGTACAGAAAAAAGATTTCCCTGAATTCATCACAACCTACTTAAACCTGGACCATACTTTCCTGGTATCATCTTCTTACAACCATAGCTTTCATTCCACAGCTGTAGTTGCTATTCATAGTGCAGCGCAAACCAAATCTAGGCTGTGAAGAACCAGTGCTTGACAAAGCCAGCAAGAGTCATCACTGACACAGAAAGTCTGCCCCCACTAACTATTTGAAACACATTATATTAAACTTTTTTCCACCTTTTTTAATTTTCTCCTCTGGCTTATACCAAATGGGTACTTTAAAAATGTCACCTGTCACAAAATAAAATCAGGTCAAACACTAACCCTCTCTTGAACTATAGGGTTGTTTTTGTTTTTTTTTAAAGATTAGATGAGACAGTATCACTGAATATAAAGGAAACCAATCAGTACTCTCTAATATCCATGTAGTTTAAAATGACATTGACCTTCAAAAACTTCATCAGTTCTAAGCAATAAACTTAAGGTGCTCAGTATGTATTTAAACTATTTTTTCTTTCCCATCTTGCTTTCCTGCACTCCATTTCTCACTGCCCCCACCCCATCCTAAAATATCATAATGTCATTCCAAATTCATGAGTGAGTCAAATGTGAATTAATTACCACCCCTCAAAGCAAAGTGGTATATATGCACACATTATTTAAATTACAATGTTTTAGGGGTAGTGTCTGGATGTAAAATGAAGGAAGTCAAGGTCCTCAGACCCTAAACAATTTATGCACTATATCAAGTAAACCTGAAAGAGAATATAAGATTTATTCAATTGTTCCAGTAAAGATTGGGTTGGATTACAATATACACATTAGGAATTTATCTCTTAAAGGGTGGTATCTGCAGTAAGAGTTATGAGTAGTCATGGTCATTCTAAGACAATCTACAGCCATTTTTACAGTCAAGACAATAGATGAATTTCAATTCAATATACAATAGAGTTTAAACATAATTCACACACACACACCCCCCCCATCATATGGCTGGTGCCTCCTCAAGCACCTCATCTGCGGCAGAGGTAGCACACCAGTTCTCTCAACATGGAGAACTTAAGTTGCCAGAGGAGAAGTTTTCTTATTTTTTTAAACAATAATACATTGCCATCTTTCAAGATGTTCCTGAGACTGGGCCAGGTAATAAAATAAAACAAAAAATGGGATTCAGTTTGTACTTTTTATACCATTAAGATGTGGTTTGTAAGTACAGATTAATGGACTAGGAAAAAGTTGGTTTTTAGCCCAACAGTTCATTTGACAAGAATTAGGTCAAAGTCTTCCTGAAAAATCCCTCCTCAGAATTGACTTTCTATAAACTAAAAGTACCACAAAAATGTAAAGTGTATATACAATCTATTCATTTTTACTCAATCTTGTTATTTGCTCAGATACTGCAAAGGCCATTAATGAGAGACTGTGGAGCCCAAGGCTAGTTCTCATTGTTTCATAGGTTTAGCATATTAAGGCTCATTTTCTCAATCAAAACCATTTACATAGCAGGCTTCAGTTTTCCCTTAAGATTGGTGAATTAAATTCACAGTACTAGCTGCCACCCTAGCCTTCACTGAGATAAGATTGTAATGCCAAGCAGTTCTACATTTTGCATCTAGGAATTTCCCTGACACCAGCACTTAGTATACTACATAAAGCTTCCATTTGCACCAGCATTAACATATCAATGTTATAACTGTACAGCACATTATATTACCTCTGACTTGCACCTGTGTCTGTCTCCATCTGTGTATTTTCACAGAAGCCCAATACCTGTTAGTTGAAATATTCACACAACTGTTTTTCAAAACATTTTATTGCATCATATTTGGTACCTTATGTTTGACAACAAAAAGGAAATTACATCTGTAACTGCAGGAATAAGAAGCTGGTCTGTTATTGAAAAAAAATCTTGGGCCCTTTAAAAGTTACAAAGTCTTGGGCTTGCCTGAAACAACTGAGCAAGAAATATATTCTTAGAAATGTAGGGCTTCAAGTATTACAAACCTGTGACACTGTGGAAAAATTCCAGAGGTATCTAAACTGCAGCACTTTTTATTTTTTCTGCATAACGTGAACAAGGCCTGCTGAGGTTTTTAACTATTAGTCTCTTGATCAGTCATAGAATGGTAGTAAGGAGTTCTGCTCTTTACCTTCAAGCCATGGTGGGTTCTCTCTTTTCACTTTGGGGTGAAAAATTCATACTTCCTTTTTAATTAGTTGGTGCCACATCACAGTGCATTTGGTTCTTGCATTACAGTTTTATTAAGTTTGGCCAAAACAATGCTGAAAGGCTTGCCCCAGGACAGCAATGTTAACTTTTTTTTTTCAAGTTTTTAATCAAAATTGAGATTGTTCTAACTGGTTCCTTCAGTTAAAAACTGTGGTACAAGAACACCAAACTGATCATGTACAGTGGATTTTGGAGACACAACAAGCTTATTGAACACCCTATGTTTCTTAATAATTCTGCTTGGTATCTATTTGTCCCATTCACTACAACATCAAACATCTGTTGTAGGTTTATCTGTAAATAGTGATTCACATTGCATACTTCCTATGGTCAGATCAACCCCATATCAAAACCAGTCAGATGCTAAAGCCCCAACAACTCTTTGTGCTCAGTGAAAGAATCCAGTGCTAAAACAGCATTTATGCTGTCTGAGATATAGTAATCTCACAAGACAAATTTAAAGTAATATTTCTGCCACACACCTGCTTTGTTAGCTGTAACAGCCTCCAGATTTCATATAAATTAGTTTAAAAACATGGGTGGGTAGGTAGGTATAGGATAAGGTATTTTTTTCTCAATTTTAGCAGCTTTTAATTTTTAAGAAACTGAACCTATATCCTGTAATATGTTAGATATTTTATATATATACTTTTTCAGCAGGATAAAAAAACAATAAAACACTATTTGAAGGCTAAACGTTGACTCCTTCCATTCTGTGTAAGTTAGAGCAATGCAGCAGGTGCGTGACAAAAATATTATACACTAGATATGGTCCAAAGTCGTTTCATTTGCTTAAGGGGCTCAAATTTCGTTGGCCAGTTCTTCAGTTTCTGCAGAACTATCTCCATTTATCGTGATCTTGGTGTCTTCCTCATACCCAGGAGGCATGAAAGCCAGAGCGTAGGGGAAAAGCTTATGGCAATTTGCTCGGTAAGTTTCAGCAGCTTCTTTACAGTCTCCAAGGCTCCCGTCACACAAAGCTCCCAAAGCCTCCATGCACGTCTAAGAAAAAAGGGTAATTTACAATGTAAAAACATGGAGTAAGTTTCTCTTTTATACTTAGAAATGTCTCATCAAGTTAACATATCATTTCCAAAATCAATGAGAAAGGATACACATTTAGGGAAGAGTGCACTTAATCCCACACCCATGAGCATTTCACAATTACGAAATACTCCAAATCTCCTCAATCAGAGATAAATTTAAAGCAAAAGTTTTGAGCATCTCTAGCTATCTACTGTCAATTAATGCACTTTCTTACTGAAGTGACTTGGAGTTGTAGTACTAAAGCTTAACAAAGCCAACAAATGTCTACATGTTCAACATTTTACCAATAAAACTGAAGATGAAACAAAAATGCACTTCCTAAATTTGAACTAAAAGGATATCTCTGACTTTCTAGAAGTACTACATAAAATCAAACCAACACATGAAACCAGGTATTACAAAGCAGTTAACTGCTTACTGAAGACTCCTTATTTCATAAAATGCAAAATTCACTATTCACAAATCAAGCTCCAAATAATAACCTGTATGTTTCCAGCCAATTCATACTGGTTTGCATTTTCTCACCTTTTCCTTCTTTAAAAGACTAGGCAACTCAATTTTCATTTGTTCCTTTTCCTTCCCATCACAAAAAGGTCTAAAGTGGGAGGTTTGTGGTTTTGTTACAAAGAAACCCAGCCAAACCACCATCTCGGACTTCAAAATGTAGGTTCTATTATGCCCTAGTGGTTCTTTTGGTCACAGATGCCCAAGCTTAATCCTGTTTTCTTAAACACTGCTTTATACTTTAGTCCTTTCTAAATGGCCTCTTTTGTAGACTTTTTAGTTTATGCTGCATCCTAACCTTTTAACTATAATCTTGCTATTGCTACAAAATTTGTTTCTACATCATCAGCAATTTAATTACTAAAACCTGGAACTGCTTCCTTTTTCACCAACCTCTCCTTAAAAACAAACAAAAAATCTTCAATGATTGATAAAATCTTCTCCAGGTATCTGTTTCTTCTGTAAACTGAGAAGCCTAAACTATACTGAAATGGAAACCTAGTCCTATTTTTTGGTCACACGATGTATGACAGTATTTTTGTTTACTCTTGTGAACACATGACGAATGTGACAAATTAATAAACAATAAAATGTAAGCAATGGGGCTGCTAGGGAATGTAGGAGATAGAGCACTGAGCCTAGGGTCAAGAGGATCTGAGTTCAAATGTGACCTCAGACACTCATTAGCAAATCACTTAACCCCTATTTGGCTCAGTTCCTCATCTGTAAAACAGGGACACACTGGAGAAAGAAATGGCAAGCCACTCCAGTATGTTTGCCAAGAAAACCCTGTGGATGAAGTGTACTGGGGTCACGTAGAGTCAGAACATTGCGACTGAACAACAAGAAGACTTAAGCAAAGAAAAAGAATTTGAGAATTGGTGATTAAAGATCTTATACTGCTACAGTGAAGGATACTTGTGTTAGTTTAATTAATATACTCTGCCTTGCCTTCCTTATACACGTCACTTTTAAAATGTTTATCAATACAGGTTCCTACTCAATAAAACAAAACTACAAACTGTAATTCAATTATTTGTGAAATTCAAAGATATTTTCACCTATAATTGGTACTTACTGAATCAGTGAAAATAGGGTATAATTATACAAGAATTTAGTTGAATATAGTGTTAAACAAGATTAATTACAACTGCTAATTGTTCTTTATTCCTGACATATTTAACAAAAACAAAATATTTTGAAAAAAATTCACATGTACAAACAACGGAGAATTCAAATCTCTTGGTAAAAAGAAGAGAACGTTCAGGTAGCTTTACAGAGAGACTTGTGAAAAATCTTTACCTGGAGGTTCCTATTAGTTAGAGATTCATCAAGTGTTGTTGCCAACTCTACTGCTCGCTTCTGACTAGAGGGATCCAAGTAATAGACCATTTTGGCAGCTAAATAGGATAAAAGAAATATCTTAGGGTTTTATGTCAGGTTAAAACTACCCACCAGCCCCCAAAACTAAAGGAGCCAGACTACTACAATGATAACAGGAAAAAAGCCAGAGATACTCATTTTTCACTTTATTCAGTTATGAGTATTTAACAAGCGAAAATTTTCTGCTAAAATATAAAAGTGGAAAGCTCAGTTCAATAGTAAAGTACACAAAGGCAAACAAAACCATTACCCTTTTCAGCCAGGGACACCAAGAAAGCCAAAGACTTAAACAACGCTCCAGCACTTGCTCTAAGCACACAAAGACCCCTGCTCTACAGTGACTCAGCTTTGACTGTCAGCACTATTGTCTGCAACTTTACCTGCTACTGGAACCTAAAAGGTAAGAATCCATATGCACAAAAATAAACAAATTTAAACACTACAACAGAAGCTTTAACTTTACATGGTCTGTAGTCAAATTTACATTAATACTTGATGCTTTATTTTAAGCCTCTGACTTCAAAATCTTGGAATCCCATCACGTATAAAGTTATGAATTTGTAAAACAAATGTGGTAGAAACCATTCAAAATAATTCCATTCCTGTTAGATAATGCCTCTCCCCACATCCCTCAACCAGGTACCTAGTCCACAAACTTACTGAAGACCGCAAACTTACAGGCAGCAATGGGTCCCAATAAGAAGGAAAATGAGCTAATTACCTGATAACCTATGTGGCAATGAATCAAAGTTCCTCTTCAGGAAGGTTTCATTAAAGTTCTTTGGGTTGGTTGCTCCAAAAAGCCGGTTCATCTCTTGTTTTAATACTGTCCTCACTGCATCGGGTAGGTCTTTGCTTTCAGACCCTGCTAAGCAAACAAACAAGTGTCCTCTGAGCAGTGTAAAGGGGGGGGGGGGGGGGGGGGGGGGGCGCCCACAATCTCTAGTGATCTCTGAACCTACTTACTAATGGAACACAGTTTTACCTGAAGAGTAAATATTTAATGAGGTTTACTTACAGTGAGGATCTAGGATTCTGACTGAGTGGAAACTCCCTCCATGAAGGAAGCTATTTAAAACTTATGGTCATAAAGAAGCTTACTTGAGATTCCCAGCCTAGTGTTCTAGCCAATGTTGCCTTTCTGCTTACGTATGAGTTCAGAAAAGCCTAGAAAGGAGGCTCCCAGTATTAGAACACCACCCCCAGGCAAACTGCATCTATGACATAGTAGATTAATCCTAGGGAGGTGCCTGAGGCACAAAGTAACCAGTTCAGGCCTTCTTGACTTCAAGCCCAGCACTCTACCCACCTTGCCAAACTGCTACCTACTTAAGTTATATTTACAGGATTCACATTAGCAGAACCATCTAATATCACAAGAGAGATTAATAAAGGCTTCAAGATTCAAAAGCACAACCTTCCTTTTAATGTTGGATTTGCTGATCATTTGATGACTGAAAATATTGCTGGATCAGAATAATTTCCCAGGCCAGTCTGGATTCTTTCCATTGCCTGATTAAATGGATTGTAGTGTATGTTTTAACACTGGAGGAGACCAAAAGATCAGATGCTCTAAGATCCCTAATTTTCAAATGAAAAAACAAAGAAACAAACAAAAAAAACAAACCAGGGTCCAAGCAGTGATTCGCTCAAGGTCACAGTCTCTGAATTGGATAAAATTCCTGATAAACCAAGAGTCGGGGGTACAAAAAGCGACATGTCTTATTCTAGTTAAAACCACCCTTCAAGTAACTTGTGAAGCCACTACAGGAGGAAGACCCCTCTCAGAGAAGACAAACCAGTGTTGCATCATCACAACTAAGACTCAAGGTTCAACCCTCTTCTCTAGGATCCCCGGCTGTTTAACCTCCACAAATTATAAAATGTAAAAAGACAACATCAAAACTAAACTACACTTCAATTTATAGAAACTGTTTCCAGGATTTATTAATAAGGGCATCACTACATAATGAGCTCAACAGGCCAAAGTTATTTCTAAATTATGGGATGTTCTTTTGAAGGAAACATTGCTAGAAACTCCAACCTTTGTAATATATCAGCAAGCAAATTAAGTGTTCTGCAAGTGAGAAGGAATTCTGTTTCCATAGCTGAGCTACCATGTAGGGTAGTTCTATATATTTAAATTGCATTTTGCAAAATTAGGGAATAAGGTGTGAGTTTCCTCACCAGTAGTTTCTACTCCAGTAAAATCGCAAGTCTGGGGTACCCCACCCCACATCCTGCCCCCAGAAAAAGAGATATCAGATAACACAGAGACAGTTGTTTTTAATAACAGCATTTATATAACAGTTTAAGGTTTGACAAGCATTTACCAATTCACAACTTAGGGTCATGCCAGGGGACATACATACATCATCTCCTTTGATTCTCACAACAACCCCCCCCATCAAGCACTTGTATTTTTTCCATTTTAGTAATAAGGAAACTGAGGCAAGAGTGACTTGCCCAGAATCACACAGCTATTAAGCACCAGAGTCAAGAAGTATACAAAAAAGAAATGGAGAAGAACAAGAGGAGATAAAGATAACAGAAATGTCCCTATTTAACCTTCTTAATAGTGGTTCTAAATAAGGTTTTAATCTTGGTTTATATTCTTATACTTCAGTATTTCCAAGATCCATGATCCATCGACAAAGATCACAAATGATCAACAACTCAGTAAAGCAAGACTGAGTTGCTTTGGTAAACCCATTAACAAGCCTCTCCAAGCTTCTGTAGGCTGATCTTCAAAGGACAGAGATACATAGTACATCACTGGGCTAGCAAGCAGAGAACCCTTCTAGCATGTTAAGACCACACCCTCTGAGAACCAAGGATTACCTATGTACTGTGTTCAGGCAATAGGGTAGGAATTTAGTAAAAATTTGGTTGTTTCAAAAACAAAACACTGACATTGCCGTGAATGCTGCTTAAAACAAGTAGGCTAAGGGATATTTTTTTTTTAAATTAAGTCAAGATTCACCACAATTAATGTCTTGAGTCTTGCCCTTTAGCACCTTTTTATTGTTGCTGCTGCTTCAAAGCTTGGCCACAGCCACTGGTTTGTCCATCTTCTGCAAAGATCTAATTACAGCACCACCACCTCTGACTCAGCATACTATCCATCTATTTTCTTAGTGGTGTATTCCGTTCCAAATCAACCTTCAAAGGGTCACCAGAGTTCTGGTAACCAAAGGTTTTTATTTCTCTCTTCACTTTGTCATGGTTTTCTTGGCCTCTTTGTAAATATGTCTTTATGTAGCCAAACCCTCTTCTTTTCCAGAAAACAGCTCAACCTTAGCAAAATTAATTCATACAAGGATATTTTAAAAGTTTTGTCCTCTGAAGCAACGTCTAGTGGAGACTTCTGGATTTTTCAGATTCTTTCCATTCCACTCCAAAAATCAGCAAAAGATTTCCAAAACCTCCCCTGGCATGACCGTAAGTTGTGAACTGGTAACTCACAAATCATCTCAGCACTTTCAATAACTCCGAGGCTTGCCTCAAATTTGCAAATTTCATCCATGATGTACAATTTTTTGGTGCAAATTCCAGGAGCTTTCATATAATTTATCATACCAAGTCAAATTCTCAAAGCTGTAGCTCCAGTTCCCTATAGCCTGTAAATAATCTCGACTTCAGGGATGAGTTCCCAAAGCTCTTCTGGCAAACACTGGATTCTTCTGTCTTATCTCAAAACTGAGCAAAGTTGTCTTGTGAATAATCAATTTCACACAAGCTCTAAACACCTGCCTTCTCTGAATCCTTTGCCTCTAATTCTTCATGTTACATGAAGCTGATTCAGGTGCTTCACAGTTCGAGTGTTTCTTTTAAATTTAAGGCATGTTGGCAATGGTTCACTACCTGCTTCTACATAAATTCTTCCAATTGCAAACAAAGCTACAAATGGGTCAGTTGGCTATCAATGCTACCCAGCATTCTGTTGTGATACTAAGGTAAAATCCTATTACAATGTATAGCAATATGAGGGTATGTCCATAGCTATATGGTGCTTTAAGTTAACAATCAACAAACAATGATTCTGTGTCTGTGTGCCAATTAGATACAAGGTACTTTTGTGAGGGGGAGAACATTTACAAGTAAGTGGGGAATCAGGAAAGGCCTCCTATAAAATGTCGCACATGAGATGAGTCCTGAAGGAAAGTAGGAATTCTAGGCCATAGGGGTGAGGAGAGAGTGCGTTCCAAATATGGATGATAGCTGGTGTGAAGGCATAGACAAGGGAAATCTAGTACTGTGAGATCGCCAGTTTGGCCAGACAAACAAAATGGATGCATACTTGGTAAAGATCCCTTTAAAGACTTTGGTTGATAAGGATGGTTCTTTCTATTACCTGAGCTTCATTTGGGTGAGTTCTCATCACATTTTTTTCAAGATAACATACTTCCTGACATTTCATATTTGGTGATCATTATCAAGAACCTGCTTCACAATGGCCCTGGCCTACTATGGCAGTGGTGATTCACTCTATTAGAAAGGATCTGATTTTCAAGTTGGGTAGGAAACTAACCTTTAATTAGACTCCTGATGATTCTTTGATTCAGTCACTTCTTAGTCCTACAGACTACTGGAGTGTGACTTCTAACAATGCAACTGACAAAAAATTCACTACAATGTGCATTTCCCTATGGAATTCACTCTACTAAGGAGCAACCTAAGGTACAAATAACTTTTAAAATTCTTTTACAATCATCTAAAACGAAGTCAAAGAAAAACTCAAAATGGTGCAAAGAAAGAATGGATAAACTTTCTCACCAATCAATTTCCTTAAATGATGGGGTGAGTCATTTCCCAGATCAAACAAATATAATTATATACTGACTTCTATAAGGCTTTTGATTTGGTTCTCACTTATATAAACTGGAAATGATTTGGAACATAACAGATGTCCTACTAGAGATACATAACTGAAGAGAGGTATTATATAAGTAAAAACCAACTGTTCCAAGTTATTTCAGAGAGCAGAGGGAATATACATTAAGCTGTATTCCACAAGCATCGGTTGTTGTGGTATAGAGGACAGCAGTGGATTTGGAATCAAAAGACCTTTGGTCAAATCAAGACCTATCTGCTACCTCAATGCCCTTGGGCAAAAGCCACTTATCCCTCTTTGTTACTTAGTTCCCAGATCTGCAGGTTAGATCAGCAGTTCTCAAAAGTGTGGTCCCGTGGGCCCCCAAGACCTTGTTTAAGGATCCATGAGGTTAAAACTATTTTCCTAATAATATCAAGATATTATTTGCTATTAAAATACTTTTTCCAACTACACGAGGCTAGATTTTCTCCATGTACTTCAAACAAAATATCACTAACAGATTGAATTTACAAAAGCAGGTACAAGAAACCATCTCTCTTCTATTCAGCCAGACATTAAAGAAATTTGCAAAAATATGTACAATAATGCCATTCTTCTAATTTTTTTTTTGCTTTGGAAAAGTGATTTTTCAACTTCATAAGAAATGTTATGTTAACATTAAATGTATGTGGTGTATATTTATTATTTTTAAATGAATTAATACTCTAAAACTTCTCAGTTTTCATTTCTAATTTGGTAAATATCAATAGATATAACCCATATAAACAAAAGCTCTTTGGAGTGCTCAGTAATTTTTAAGAGTGTGAAGGGGTTCTAAGAGCAAAATGTTCAAGAACTTCTGAGTTTGATGATCTTCAAGGTGCTTTTCACCTCCAAATCTGTGATCTTGGACTGAGTTTCTAAATTTTTTATCCATAATTGGAGTAAGAAATATTGACTAAATCTATAATAATGAACTGGGGCACTTAGATGATCAATACTCAAAATGACCATAACAAAACAGATGAGTATGCAAAAATATGATTATTAAAGGTTTGTCTTTTTAAGAAATATAAACCATTAAATTAAGAAATTGCATGCTGTCAGTTGTAATCACCATATTAGCTTTAAAAAACTCTTTGTGAAAAGGTATTACTTGAGAACTGACTGATGTGTCAAAACAAAATATTTTTAAAAGCAAAAATTTTAAAAAGCTAGCAAAGTCAAAAGAGACCAAAAAAAACTATCAATATTATAATAGGAAACCCTGAATTCCTGCAAAAAGGACAAAGATATGGAATTAATTGTAAACTGTAAGAAGCAAATGCAGTGCTAATTTAAAAGGTATGCCAGGCAATGGGATGCATAAATAAAACAGCAAAGTAAGCATGTGGTTATCCTGACTTTCTGTATAGCATATAAGACCAATTTACAGTATTTTAGATACTTAAAATAAGGAGCTACAGAAAGAACAGAGGTGATCTAAGGAAGGAAAATATGGGACCTATGATGAGAATAGGGCAATAATTCTACGCTAGGAATTAAAAAAAAAAAGAGAGATCTAAATGAACTCTGTGTTGGGCAAGTATTTTCAATTCCATGGAGGTCAGAAAAAGGGAGGAAATGAGATTTTTACTTGCTTTTACATCAAAGCAATAATTCCTACCTCTGGGACTATTTCAAATCCTTTGAGGCTTATGACAAACAAAAATTTAAGTCAACTCTGGAAGCTACATTGTGAAGTACTAGTCAACTCTGCTTTATGTATATTTTCATTCAAAGACCTCTTCAAAGGATAAATTAATATCTGGACATGGTGCTTTCTAGCCTTTCCCAAGTATATGTGAGATGTTGTATTAGGTACAGAGCAGTGGATTTGGAATTAAAGAACATTTATTCAAATCTCTCCTTCTAGGGAGGAGCATCTTCAAATACACCTTGTTCCATTCTTCCAACAGCACTTTACAAAACGAATGTTACTGGAAAACTTATGTTTTAAATACATTGAGGGAATGAACTATTTAATGACCAGTGTAATGCAAAGTTATCCCTTAATGTATTTACATTGTAAGTTTATATTGTCACGCATAGGTTTTTGCCAAAAATTTATATTTAACTGATTAGCTGATGACAATGAATTGGAAAGATTTTTGTTTTGTAGAGAAGATACAGTGCATATTTATTACTAGTGTGAATCATCACTAACTCCTTTCATTGACTGAATTCTATCCCCTAAAGCATTCCTTGTTGCTCTTCCAACTAGTGAATTCTACTGAATAACTGGGAGTTAATGCTTAAGAATTCTAACTTTCACTTCAAGGAGCATACTGACCCTGTCAATGTTTCGTCTTTGTGCATCTACATTTCTCATACAACCCCAGAAGAAAAGTTAGCCAAATGGACAATCAATTCACATAACCTTTACAAACTCAATAAAAGCACACACATACCTAAATATACCATAGTTTATTCATGTTTAAATGGGAGCTAGCACAAATGCCCAGGAATTTAACACTGATTTTTATTAGATCTTGGGACCTAAATTATTCCATGGCTCAAAAATCATAGTAGGATTTGGTGGAAAAATAAGCATCAACTATTATAAATGTTTACTGCTACATATCTTTTCAGGCATACACTGAATTAGTAATAAAAGACATGTATATGTAAAATGTTCTGGGAAGGAATCCCACTCTAAGACTTAAATAACTTCTTTTATGATCACTTCAAACACTCATCTTTCTGATTCCACTTCACAACCTCCTCCATCCCCCCAAACAGATAAACAAATGAGCAAATTACAGAACTGTATCATTTAGGTTGAAAGGAATATTACAAGTCATAGAAAACAATTTCTTACAACATGCAGGAATTCCCTACATAAATACATAACATCCTTAACAAGTTATCTAACTTTTATTTGTACACTTCCAATAATAAAGAATTCATTACTTAATAAGGGAGCCCAATCCATTTGGGGGACAGTACTGTCCTTATATTAAAACTTAGAGATTGGGTTTTTTAGTTTCAAGTTTAAGAAAATTTAAAATTATGTTCACAGTTGGAAATTTTAATGTTAATTTGACACTAAAATTATTTTGTGGTTTTGTTATTTGGCTGGTTTTTCTATTTCCTCCATTTGAAAAAAATTCCAATCTTACAACATTTAACATTTAATGTTAAATTTAACATTTAATGTAATCTTACAACATTTAACATCTAGTAAGAGATTACCTACTGTAAAACATTTCTGAATTCTGAAGGCTAAAAGTGTTAAATTCAACTTCCTTTTGTCATCTTTAAAAAAAAACACCTAGAGAATTACAACATGTCTATAAAATAACCTACAACTTCTGATTTCAAAAACAGCACACTATAGTATACAGAGTATTAAATTGGGAATAAGGAGAACTAGGTTTGAATTTCAGCTCTGCTAAGTTATGAACTGTATAACTTTATTCAAATCATGTAACCTCAATGTGCTTGTGTCTCCTCATCTGTAAAATGAAGGAATTGACCTAGGCAATCTCTAAGGTTTCTTCTAGCTTAAAATTCTATGATTCAAATACCTGAACATAGAGTTTTAAATCATTTGCTTTGTTATGAAAATTGATTTACTTTGATGAAATTTTACTAAAATAGTAAAAATGACTCTTCAAACATTATTCCAGATAATACTTTATACTAAGTTATTAACCTACTTCCTAAAAATTCAGATTTATCAAATAAATGAATCAGAGAATAATTACTATATTTACTTTCCAAAAGGATTCTTTGCTTTTCAAACAAATTTACCATGACTCCTTGAAATAACAAATTTCTCTGAGATGGGGATAAGAACTTTTATGTGTCATGGACCCTTTTAGGCAATTAGGTGAAGCCAACCTAATCCTTCTCAAAATATTGTTTTTAAATGTATAACAAATTTAGGATTACAAAGGAAACCAATAATATTGAATGAGTTACCAAAGACATTTTTAAAACAAGTTCAATACTTCATGCATTTATAGAAGCCTGAATTCATGTATCAGCTCTCAGATATATGCCTAACTCAGTGCCATACAGAGAATAAGATGTTCAAGTACTCCACCTGAAGTCAGTTACACCTGTAGCTTTAAAAATGTAGATATTAGCCGTACATTATTATCACTGCCTTTCCTCCAACTACACTAATAACTATTCAGTATCTTATCTTGAAGAGAACTTTTGATAAATCCACATATATCACTTAGTCATATTATTAATAACAAAAATTGCTATAAAAGTAAACTCAAAGGGGTTAAAAACCAATACATACCAGCACTGAAGAGGCGAATCATACACTCATGAAGCCAAGGATGACTGGAATCAATAGCAAATGCCCTCTTTACCGACTGAAGCATCAAAAGAAACTTTTCTATAAAAAATTCAGAAGACGTTAATTTATTTTATAGGATGTCCTCAACTCAGAGGATTACCTCAAGTATATTAACAATTTTAAAACAATAACCAAACGAAAGAGTTAATTACATTTAGTTGTAGCATGTTATTTGAATCAAATGATTCCTCTCATCAGCAACACAAGCTAAATCAATAGGATCCAAGAAACATAAAAGGGTATTTCACTAAATGTAGGAATGAATTCAATCTCAGCATTTTGCAATCTCTGAATTACTATATGTACTGCTGTGAAACATAATGTTCAGAGATATAATTCATTACGAAAACTTTACTAAAGAAATAGTAAAGCATTTTGTAATAGTGGAGAAAATACCAAGAAAAGCATATGTGCCTGAAACTCTGTCAGCTGCCATGCGATCACCTTAACATGGTTGTCTTTCTAATCCTTCTGACTACACAAGTCCTGGGCAGGGCCAGAACTTGGCTGTCTTTTCAAGCATTCATCAAGACCAGACCCTAGCCCAGCACTGGCTTTTGATGTTCTATAATAGTAAGCTCTCCAGCATCAAGATTTTCAAAGTATTTTTCCCTTCCACAAACCAGTGAGGCCACATTATAAAGATGGGAAAATCATCTATATGTACAATAACCTTTCTATTTTTTTATGTAAATAAGCATAATGTCTTTTGTTTTCCAGGTTCTTGAAACCGTAGCAGGATCATGTAAGTTGAAAAACTGCTTTCTAGGAAAGTAGGGCTAACAAAGTTCTGAAATGGTTTTTCTCGGCTCCTGTTGGGCCCAAAGTTCTCAACGATGTCTAAGCAGAGCGAAGAGATTCTTCTACATTCTACAAGGATTATATAACCCCAGTATTAAATGCCATAGAATCATAAATCCTAGAAAATCCTTCATTGCAACATTAGAGATGTAGAAGTAATTGTTACGCAGGAGGGGACTGGCCTCAACAAGCTCTAAGGATGAGCTCCAGCCCCTATGATTTGCTAGTTCACAGTCTCGTTGGTGAAACAAAATTTACAGAAAATCATTGCAAGACATAGCAATGTGAGGTGCAAACAAGGTCTAGATGACAGTGTAGTCTAAGAACACCACTTCCCATAAAAGCAGCACTCTTAAAAAGGACAGTGGACCCAGTTTTTATAGGAAGAAAATACTTTCCCTGGGACTGAGTTTCTTTATCTGTAAAATGAAAGGGATGGACCAGGTGTCCTTAGAGGTCCCTTCGAGCTCTAGAACTACGGACTCCAACTGCCTGCTAGGTATTTCCAATTTAATTCCCTGCCATATTTTAAACTCAAGATTCATCATATCTCAATTCCCACAACAAAATTCTTCCTAGTCACCAAAACTGGCAGCCATCATTGACTCCTCCCTTCTCTCACACACCATATCTGGTCAACAGTAAAGTGCTCCTTCCCACTGTATGAAAAACAAGGGACAATGTGAACCTTCTTTTCTAATCCCACTGCCACAAATCCTGGCACATGTCCTCATAACCTCAGGCATGGAATACTCGTTCCATTATTTTCTACCTACTCTTAACACATATGGCTGGTCACATTTTTGATCATGTCACTTCTCAAAAAAATAATCAACAGTTCCCCTAATTCTTACCAAGTAAAGACCAAATTCCTCATTCTCACATTTAGGGTTCTTTACAATCTGATCGCAGGTTACCTTTCTAGCCTAATTATTCATTACTGTTCTAAATTAACTCTATGCCACCAACCTGAGTGTTTACTTTTCACTAAATGTATTTTGTGGTTATCCATGCTGGGACCTCTCCTAGGAATTCCCTGCCTTCTATTTCTGTTAACAGAAATGCTACTCATCTTTAAAGGTCCAGTGTAAATGCCACTTTCTCTAAGAAAACTACTCTGATTGCCTATTCTGATCACCTACCAAATACCTCCCTATAACACTTAATTTGGATTGCTCAAATGGGACTTACCACATATGTCCCATATCTCCTAACAGACATTAAGTTCTCTTATTATCCCTTAGTATCCACTCCCAGGCCTTGATCACAATAGGCCTGGTTAAATGCATCTTGGTATCTGCTAGGAGATCCTACTGAGAATGACTTATGTAGCTATATCAGTGCAATCATTCACCTCAGAGTATATATACCTTCATCACTTACCTTTCCTAAAGTAAATCTCAAAGGCAAAAAGATGGGTCTCTATCTTGTTCTTTACTAAGTTCTTCAATGGTGTTAAAAATTTAATAGCTTCTTCCAATGGAGTTTCAACCTAAAAAATATCATATAACCATACCAATAATTTAGTAACTCAGCTTCTGATCACTATTAACTCCAACTCTCTGTATCTGAACACTGTGGTCAACTTATTTATACTGTTGAATTTATTAAAGTAGCTTTAGATAATATTCCTTTTATACACATTTTACTAATTAGGTGCCTCTTAAACTCAAAGTCTGTCCACTCACCTGAAATCTTTTTTATCTATCTAATAAGATAACAAATTATAATATTCAAAGATGAATTCTTAGGCTTGTGATGTGGCCAATTCACAATCTGATGAAATTTCTTAGGATTATAAATTAAGAATTTTGCATTCAAGAGTAAAAAAGTATGAAACATAAGGGACATTAAAATGTCATGGGAACATTAAAAGAATTTATAAGAATATGGGGAATATAAGTGCATTAACTAAATAGAGGGGAGAAAGCGGTTCTTTACTGTACTTGGGACACACAGAGGATGAGGAAGCTCTTCACTGCCCACCACAACCATACACAAGCCCACTTCTAAGTATATACCACATGTGTGTGGTCTATGAAGACTCTTTGGGAATTAAAAATTTTACTAGGTTAATGTAAAGGGGAATGGCTCTTTTCTAATTACAGTTTGGTATTGAGTATGGTTTTTTTTTTTAAATTTCAAGTCTTTGAACTGGTGTGGACTACTGCACAAAATGCTAGTCTTTCTTGATCACTGGTTAGTTCTGCTGAACTTTCCCCTCTTCTTTTTTATTCTTGGTTATAAATGATGGATTTCTGGAAGGTGAAGGGGAGAATACTGAAAAATGAAGACAATTTAAAAGCAAAAGATAGAAATAAAAAAATTTTAGAAGTCAGTGGCGGGAACTATTTTGAAACTATTTCCAAGTTTCCATTATAATGCGGTTACTACGGTAAGCTTTAGCAGAGTATATCTGTATCAATAAACTGACTCTTTGAATGTTTGGGGAAATATGGAAAAGAGGATAGAGGGGGGGAAGAGAAAGAGAAAGAAAGAGAGAAGGAGGGAAGAGGGAAAGGGAGAGAGGAAAAGAGAGTACGAAAGAGAAAGGGAGAGAACAAGAGAGAAAAGGGAGGAGAAAGGGAGACGTGACATGAGGAGAAAGAAGGGGAAGACAAGGAGAACACGGTACAGGGAGACTCTGAAAGCTGTCTATATGCCTCAGCACACAGACTTTAGCTTGGATGGCCTACTGTTGCCAGATCAAACCCTGATTTAGAGCACCTTTTTAAAAACATCAGCAATAAGACCTAATACATTTATAATAAAACAAACCTATGCTTGTGTTCATGGATCTATGGGGGAGTTTAAAAAGGAAAGATAAGGACTGCAGAGGAAGATGGCGACTGGAAAGCAGGGACTAGCGTGAGCTCCCCACAGAGTCCCTCCAAAAACCTATAAAAAATGGCTCTGAACCAATTGGCTGGGAACATGACAAGGCAGAGAAAACGCACCCAGATTCAGTCTCAGACTTTGCATTCTTTCTTTGCTGACAAAGAAGACCAAAACATACAGCCTAAAGAAGTCAATAAAGTGCAAGAGCCTATACCAACAGCCTCCAAGAAAAACATGAACTGGTCTCAGGCCATGGAAGAGCTCAAAAAGGATTTGGAAAAGCAAGTTAGAGAAGTAGAGGAAAAATTGAGAAGAAAAATGAGAAGGATGCAAGAAAACCATGAAAAACAAGTCAATGACTTGCTGGAGACCCAAAGAAATACTGAAGAAAATAGCACCTTAAAAAATAGCCTAACTCAAATGGCAAAAGAGCTCCAAAAAGCCAATGAGGAAAACAATGGCTTGAAAGGCAGAATTAGCCAAATGGAAAAGGAGGTCCAATGGACCACTGAAGAAAATACTACTTTAAAAATGAGATTGGAGCATATGGAAGCTAGTGACTTGATGAGAAATCAAGATATTATAAAACAGAACCAAAGGAATGAAAAAATGGAAGACAATGTGAAATATCTCATTGGAAAAACCACTGACTTGGAAAATAGATCCAGGAGAGATCATTTAAAAATTACTGGACTACCCGAAAGCCATGATCAAAAAAAAAGCCTAGATATCATCTTTCAAGAAATTATCAAGGAGAACTGCCCTGATATTCTAGAGCCACAGGGCAAAATAGAAATTGAAAGAATCCATCGATCGCCTCCTCAAATAGATCCCAAAAAGAAATCTCCTAGGAATATTGTTGCCAAATTCCAGGGTTCTCAGGTCAGGGAGAAAATATTGCAAGCAGCCAGAAAGAAACAACTTGAGTATTGTGGAAACACAATCAGAATAACCCGAGATCTAGCAGCTTCTACATTAAGAGATCGAAGGGCTTGGAATACAATATTCCGGAGGTCAATGGAGCTAGGATTAAAACCAAGAATCACCTACCCAGCAAAACTCAGTATCATGCTCCAAGGCAAAATGTGGACTTTCAATAAAATAGAGGACTTTCAAGCTTTCTCAGTGAAAAGACCAGAGCTGAATAGAAAATCTGACTTTCAAACACAAGAATCAAGAGAAGCATGCAAAGGTAAACAAGAAAGAGAAATCACAAGGGACTTACTAAAGTTGAACTGTTTTGTTTACATTCCTACATGGAAAGATGATGTGTATAATTCATGAGACCTCAGTATTAGGGTAGCTGAAGGGAATACATACACACACACACACACACACACACACACACACACACGCGCGCGCGCGCGCGCACGCGAGTATTGTGGAAGGATTATACATAATGATACACATGTGGCCCATGTTGAATTGCTTGACTTCTTAGGGAGGGTGGGTGGGAAGAGAAGAGGGGAGAGAATTTGGAACTCAAAGTTTTAAAAACAGATGTTCAAACACACAAAAAAAGTTTTTGCATGCAACTAGAAAATGAGATACACAGGCAATGGGGTATAGAAATTTATCTTGCCCTACAAGAAAGGAAGGGAAAAGGGGATGGGGAGGGGAGTGGGGTGACAGAAGGGAGGGTTGAATGGGGAACAGGGCAACCAGAATATACACCATTTTGGAGTGGGGGGGAGGATAGAAATGGGGAGAATATTTGTAATTCAAACTCTTGTGAAAATCAATGCTGAAAACTACATATATTTTAAAAAATTAAAAAAAAAAAAAGATAAAAAGGGGTGTTTATCGACAGTTAAAATGGTATCAATGAACAAACAGCCAATTCCAGTTTAATAAGTTTGCACATTTCCCACTTAAATACTCTATCCTCGGATCACTAAATATTATTCAAGTTTTAAACCTGAAATATGAAAAAGAGAAAAGATCACAAAAGAAAGGGAGATGCAGGAACAGAATAAAAATGAAAATTTCTAGATTTCAAAACTATAATCATATCGGCCAAAGAAGAGTTGTATCCAATTATGCCCAAGACTCCAAACATACTAACAAGTACCTTGGCCAGTTTCTCAGGGATAAGTTCTTCTTTTGGACCTCCAATTTCCTCATCATCATCATCCTTCTTCTTCTTCTGATTTCTCTGTTGCTTCTCTTTCTCCGCATTCTTTTTCTCTTCTTCAAGTTGAGCTTTCTTTTGAGCTCTTCTTTGTTTATTACGTAATTTCTTTAGCTCTTTGTCTGACATGTTTGCTATAAGTAGAAAATTTAAAAATGATTAAAACTTTTTGAAGTTTCAATATCCTAATGTTATTTATTTTATGCAGCATTACCATTCCCTCAAAAAATATTGCATGGAAAAACCGGAGCATGCACACACAAACACATGTAACAGTTTTTAAATGAATTAAGATGAGTTTTTTTAAAAAGTGAATTTCCTTCATGTATCTCTCACACCTGAGCTGCCAATCACTGACAAACATATGTGAAAGGCTATCCTATTTAAAATTGCAAGCAGTAAATTACTTGTCTGTAATGCCAATAAATAATGCTTATTTGGATAATTCTTCTTATTGACACTTGAGAAAGTATTTTAAAATTTCAAAATGTGTCACTATGAAGGTACAAAAACAAAGGGGGAAGGGATGGACTGAAAATCCAACCTCCCCTCATTTTCCTTTTGTCTCTCTCTTCAAACAAGAACTAGGCAAAAAGAGACTTAAACAATAAGTAGAAACAGACACAAAGATAATTATGTGGAGAGTTGCCATTGTTTAATTTATTACCAGTTACCACTCAATGGCTGAAGATAGTTAAAACTCTCTTAACAGGACTATAGTGGTTTATAAATTTACACATCTAAGCGAAATAAAGCAAGCATCAAGGTAGTTCACATGAAACAAATGCTGGCAACCTTCCTACATGAAAACTTATTAATTAGATAATTATTTCAGTTTTCTGTTTTGCATATACAGAAAAAGAGCCTATTTTGCAGATTAAGAAAATGAGGCCCAAAGGTTAGGTGATTTGTCTAAATTCACAAAGCTAATGAGATAGTGGAAACTGTTAACGTGGATGTAACCATGATTCCCAGGACAGTTTTCTCTTAACTATACTGTGTTGATGCTTTCTTTTTTTAATTTTTAATTCTTGATTCATTAGGATGCTGATTCAACTGAAAAAGAATTGGGGGAATTATGATATGCCATTTATAAAAGGCAACTTAAACTGACAGTGTAAATTGTCTCAGACTACAATTTTCCATCTTACACCAGTTTAACCATTTAAAACAAAACTAATTCTACTCAGAACCCACATACTCAATGATAAAGTCAGTAATTTACCAAGAATAAGTCTCATGATGCCAACTATGACAACTGTATTCCCATGATCCTTAATATAATGACTTTAAAAAGTGTTCCTTAGCCAACAGAAATTCTCAATTCCAAAAAGGGAAAGTAACTCCACATTCTGCTGTGTATAGGGATTTTTCTATGCTCACATGAGTGTTCAAAAATAGACTTGTAGCTAGAGTTCGAGTAGTTATCTCATTTCCCTAAGACTATAACTCGTTGGCATAATGTGGAAGGTTTGGGCTGATGGTGTGGGAAATAACAATAAGCAAAATCAATGAACTAACACCCAAATTCTAAACTACTGAGGAATCAGAATAAGTAAATTTAAAACATCAAAATATTCAGCACCTACGATGGCAAAAGCAATTCAAAATTTCAAGATAAAACGTGTTGCTCTTGCTTTAGCTGCTTTCTATAGGATTTTTACTGCCGACTAACCTAGTGGTTTCAAAATTTTTCCAAAATAAGGGTTCTTTCAAAAACAGTAAATACGAAAGTTTATAGATATTAAAAATATGTATGTGCAATCAATATTCATTTTGCAAATAGACCTTTGTTTTGTTCCAAAATTTCCATATCCTCCATTCTATCTCAAAGTTATTCGATATAGCCAGACCTTCCAAAAGTCTAATATTGGTGGATTTCATCAATACATTTCAAACTTTAAAGTGAAAGTGTTTCATGGAGAAATTACTTTGGAAACACACATTTAAACCTTCACAAAATGAATTCTATGATTTGCATTCAATAAAGGATGATAGAGTGAGTGGTTGTCTAGATGGAAGACAGCAGGAAAATAAACTGACGTTAAATCCCTCTGCCCCCTTCTATCCCCCTTTTGTTTTTAACGTGGGGGAAGAGATACCATGGGTTGTGGACAGAGAGCAAGACTGGAAACCATGAGGACCAGGAACAAGTCCTGCCTGGGACTTATACCACTTTGGGATCCGGTCAAGTCGATCAAAGTCTCCGGACTCTGGGCAACACTCTCACACTCTTAAATGGCAGGAAAGCTGCTGAACCAAATTGGCAGGAGTCCCCAGAGCTTCCTTATGCCATGTCTAGTCTAGTGGACTTGTCCACTGACCCTTGACCAGATAATGTCAGAATTATGCTCAGAGTCTAGTGCTCTTCCAATTATCCCAGGCTACCTCCACAGCAGTTTCAAAATTGACACAGATCAAGTTTTCAAAAATATCTAAACTTATTTCTAACCCCAGAACAAAAGCAGCCACAAAATTACAACTGCAGTCACCTCTCGATGATCCAAGGACCATTTTACAGATGCCACTGACATAGCTTCCTACTGAAGAAATGCACCAACATAAAAGGCCAATCCTAAAAGAATGGAGGCCTTCAGAGTTGACCAACAGCATTTATAAACGGTTCAAAAGCTCTTCTAAAGGAGGTATATAAAGGAACCAGATGACAACTGGCTTTTAGGCTTGATCATTATGGGGAGACAGATTACTAGGAAGGTACAGCAGGGAGAAGCAGAAACTGAACAATGTGATTTTCTCCACAACAGAGGCAGAAAGCACAATATCTGTAGTGGAAAAGAACACCAGGCTGGGGGGGAAGACACTTGGCTTTAGTTCCAGTATAGCTGCTAAACTATTATAAGAACCACTTCATTTCTATGGGCATCTGTAAAACAAGGGGGTAACACTACATGGTCTCTAAGGTTTCTTGTTGTCTTAATAGTGTGCTACTCTTTTCTACACATAAAAATTATGAAATTCAAAAGTACTTAGTAGATGTTATTGGTCACCATTAAACAGTTTCTTCCATGAATAAGTTGGTAACAGAAATATAACTGATCATTCACTTTTCAATAAAATACACAAAATATAACATTTTCACTAACAGAGAGCATCCCAAAGACAAAATATGATACATACAAGAAAGCATCTGTTAGTACGCACACAAAAACAGAGTAAACCAAAAGAAATCTTAGTGATCTTATACCTGTATCAGCCTCATGTTCTTTATTCTCATCTGTTAGTGGGTTATCATGAAGTTTCAAATAGATCTCTATAGCAATCCTTGCTGCCTTGAAGTAAAACGGATGCTGTCGAAGTACATCTTCTAGTTTTAACAAGTCCACATAAGACCTAAGTGTAATCTTCCTCATACAGTACGTATGAAAGTCAAACTGGTCATCAGTGATTTCTACAAAATGCTAACATAATACAATGTTCTTTAGCAAGTATTAACGTCAAAAAAAAAAAAAAACCTACAAAATTCTGGAAATACTTTGATTTCTTGTCATGAAAGAATTAGGAAACGAAACTCAATACAAAAGTTCACAGTGCCTCAAAATTTACAATCCTAAAATCATATATTAAAAGACATCAACAAGAGTAACCAAAAAGAAAATTAAAAAATAAACCCTAAAATCTATCTATCACATATACGCCAGTTAGAAGTAAAATGAAAAGAAATAAAGTCAATTCATTCTGAATGAATTATTGTAAGAACACTTCTTATCTGGGAGAATGAAACAACAGTACAACTAAGAAACTCTACGTAGAAATTTATTAGAATTAGTTATTTTATGAATACTACCATGAATACTTTAGTAGAATTACTGAGAAACAAAAATGGTAAGGGAATTACTGATGGAAAAGTAAATTGGCTTATTTAGCATTATTAACATTAGTATGGGCTTTTTAAAAAATCAGGCACTAGGCCCCCTAAAATAGGAAAATTTGAGCAAGAGTATATCAATTTGAGCTCATTCATGAATTAAGTACCTTCTCCTATTTCTATAAGGCACTGTATTAGCTGGTAGGGATACAAAGAAAGAAAGAAAGCTGTCCCTGTTCCAAAGGAGTGAATATTCTATCGGTGGGGGAGAAGGGGGAATGAGGGTCAGAAAAGGCCTTGGCTAAGAGGCTGCACCTGAGCTGAATTCTGAAGAGGGGAATGGGGAAAAGGGGGGCAGGAAAACATATAGGAATTGGTGGGGGTGCTTTTACAAAGGCAGAGAAAGCAAAAGAGGGAATGCAGGAATGTAGTATACAGAGAGGAACAAATCTGCCAATTTGGCAAAGACAGAGTGCAAGAAAGAAGAAGAAAGTTCGTAAAAATAGACTAGAGGCACATTGCAAAGTAGTGTAAATGTTCAATGGAGGAATCTATTTAGAAAGGAATAAAGTTCCTTGAACAAGGGAATGGTATAGTTAAGATTCATGCCTTGGAAATTATCCATTTGGCAGTTGTGTCAACTATGGATTAGCAATGGTATCCAAAGAAAATTTCAATTAATATATTTACAAAATTCTTAAAAACTAATTCTACAAAAGTTAGAAAAATTAAACTATCATTTTTTTAGAAATTCTAATTTTTAAAGAAAAAACAGTATATGCCAAAATAAAATTTCGATGAAGAAATTTCATGACAAAGAAATATTTACTTACTCTCTCAATTTCATGACATTTCTTAAGTGCTTCACCAAATTTATTCATTGCCTTATAAGCCTGCGCACATTCTGTCTGGAACCACATACACTGCATTTCATTCAAATTTTCCACTGCAGATGTTCCTTCCTATTGGAATAGCACAAAATACATTAATAAATGAACACTAACATTTTTACTGCTACATTGAACTCTCATCAATTTTGCAAGAATCGCTTAATTTTTTAAAGAAGGTAATTGGCCCCATGTATTCAGGGCATATGCAGAAGTAAGCAAAATTGTATTTCTAACCTATGCAAAAATAATTGTAGTTCTAGTAAATGTTCAAAGAAGATACAAGTCTGTTTAATTCTAATAATTAGACATTACATCTTAAGTCAAAGAAAACAAATAAAAATACATAAACTGATTCAATTAAAACAATTCAACTGTATTATTCTTCAGGGATAGTGGCTGTCCTAAATCAAGGATGGCAAAAATAAATAAATCCTTCCAAATACCCTTGATTAACTTATTGAATTGGGAAGAGCTCAGTTTCTTACCAATGACTTCAAATACTATCATTTTAACTAGTTTAAGGTTATAATTCAATCGTCTGATATAGCGGTAAAACTAATCGGAAAAGGTCTGAAAAAAGACCACTTTTGTGAAATGTATATGGATGCGTATATGAATATACACACATTCTTTTAAAGATCCATTCCGTTCTGTAAGTTGGAAAAAATATACACTAAATGTTAAAAAGAACTTTTTGTTTACAAAAAAATTAAATTGAATATTCTTGACTACGGATTTAAATCAAAACCACTCTGTTGGGATACCATTTTTGAGTGTGAAGAAAATGATTATGCAAGAAACCAAAGCATATGAGATAATTAATATATACAAACCCTTGTAAACTTAGAGCACATTTCCTCAGCCTCTTTAATCAGGTTGGCTTTCAGCATGTACTTGGCACATTTGGAGTTGATAAACCTATCTGCTGTGTCGAGGGCCTGAGCTTCATCCATCCACCTAGCAGCTTCTTTGATATTACCAGCATGCTTACAAGGAAGAAGTAAACATCATATAAGAATGGTAACTTTTTAAAGGATATAACAGATTATTTAACCACTAAAAATTTAACTGCCAAAAGAAAACACAAAAGCAAAGCAGTATAAGAAAATGTAAATAAATGATTCTTCTTTGTCACCTAGGATCTCAACTGGCCAATTAGTGAAGCCACATATTTTACTAATAATGTATTTTAGTTATTTCATTACTTTCTGAAGAAATCAATTTTCAATGCCTTCAGGCTACAAAAATAACAAAGCTCACATTTAGAAAGTGTTCATCTTTTAACAAGCTTATGGAAGCATCATTATACCAATTTTACACAAAAAGAGTCAACTCAGAGAGTGTAAAACAATTTGCCCCTAGTTTTACAGCCAATCAATGGAAAGAGACAAGTCAAACCCAGGCCACTCAGCTCTGAGTTAAATTTGCTTTATATGTTATCAGGAAGCATTCACCTCTGAACAGAATGTCCCTGAACATTACTTTAGATTAATCTAACACATTAGCCACATACAGGGAGCACAACGTAACAGGGTGAGCCTATAGCTTTAGACTGTGGCTTTTCCTTACTCCTCTTCCCAAAACTCACTCAACAAGTTGTGGCTTATGAGAGTTAAGGTCAACAGCACCCAGAAATCTGAGGAGCATCTTAGGTATTAATATTAAATAGACCTGGATACATATAAAGTTCTTGTATATTATTAAACGTTTTTGTGGGCATAAAATAATCTTTGCCTTGGTATTCAAGCCACTTAAATTACTTTTCATGGAAACACCGTATGAGAGAAAGGCCAGCATTTCCTTAGGATGCTACTTTGTGTCAGCCTAAGAAGTAATATCTAAATTAGAAGAGAGAAGCAAAATTGGACAGGGGAAAAAAAGACCATAAAAGTTAGCAACTTCTAGTTTCTACATAAGATTTTCAGTGTCATATCACCCTTTAATTCCAACTATTATGACATACATATTAACATAAAATTCACATGGTCACACAACTACTTGGCCTAAAAGCAACCATATCAAGGAAAGATAACAAACATTTTATTAAGCACACAGTATGTGATATGCACTGTGCTAAGTGCTTTACAAATGTCATTTCATTTGATCCTTGTAACAACCCTGGGAGGTAAGTGCTATTATGTCCATTTTACTGTTGTGGAGACCGGGGCAGACAGGGTTAAATGACTTGGCTAATAATGCTAATAATAATGACTAGCTAGAACTGGATTTGAACTCAGAGATTTCTCACTCTAGGTCCAGCTCTCTATCCACCGTACCACCTAGCCACCTCAAGAAAATACAACAATCCAGGATATTGGTAAGGTGTTCTTCCAATGTTCCCTAGCCACCACATGTGACATTCCAATGACATCATTAAGTTTCAGCTTCTAGTCATCCTGCCAAGATGGCTGCCTGAACGGAAGACAAGCCATCCAGATCCTATATACTTAGTCCAACAAAACCCTGCTGTTCATGCCAGATGGAATAATTATCAGAAAATTCAATGAGAAATAAGTGACTTTTTCTATCCCGGAAACGCAGAAAAAGTAAGCTCTAAGTCTCCCGTGTGGCCAGAGGTAGCCAGGGACATGTGTAGCTTACAAGGCTCTATATTTAAAAAGAAAGACCAAAAAAAGGGAAAAGGGCCTGTCTGTACAAAAATATTTATAGTGTCACTTTTTTTTTGGTGGTTAAGAACTAGAAATCAAAGGGATGCCCATCAGTTGGGGAATGGCTAAACAAGCTGTGGTTTATATGGCTGTAATGGAATATTATTGTGCTATATAAGAAATGATGAGCAGGCAGATTTCAGAAAAACCTGGAAAGACTTGCATGAACTCATGCTGAGTGAACTGAGCAGAACCAGGAGAACATTATACACAGCAACAGCAACACTAGGTATCAGTTAAACCTCATTCTTACCTGAAAGGCAATGTTTAAAAAGAGGATAATACTGTGGAGGGCATAGTCATAAACAAAACAAACTTCCTGTTTCTAAAAGGAGTATTAAAAAGAGAAACAGGAAAACAAAAACAAAAAATACCTAGAATCCATGGGAGTACTTTTGACTGTCTCTTGGACAACTATGGGGAATGGCTGCATAAAATTGCATAATATGAAAAGAATGGAATATTATTGTTCCCTAAGAACTAAAGGAGAGAATTTCAGGGAATACTTTGCACGTATGAACTAAGAGAATAAAGTGAATAGAACAACTTAAATAAGGGTAATAACACTGCAAAAACAACTTAAAAAGACCTAAGAACCTTGAACGAATCAATGATTAAGCATGTCTACAGAGGACTTGGGAGAAAGCATACAACCTAACTCCAAACAGAGAGAAGACAGACACAGGAGGCAGAGACATACATTTCTGGAAATGGCTACTATGTGTATTCATTTTGCTTGATAATGCTTATTTGTTACAAGGGTTTGTTTCTGGGGGAGGCTTTCTTTCTCTCAGTTAAATTGAGTAGAGAAAATAGGGCTATCCTCAGGGGAAAGGTTGTAATAGTAATGCCAAAAAGGTGGGGAGGGAATTTGACTTCTAATGCAGAGAAAAGAACAAATGGAAGTTTAAAAGGAAGCAGAAGTAAGTAGGGTAGTTTCAAAAATAATGTGCAGGATATGGCTCTCTCTCTGTCTTGCTCTACACATACGTACACACTCATACATATGTATATAACATATACATACATACATATGTGTCTGTGTATATATATATATATCAGTGTGAAATTATGATTTATGGTTTTCATACAGAATCTGCTTTTTTTTTAAAATCAAGTGAAAATTTTTTAAGTCTTATAAAATTTAGGAAAAGAATGATAGCAAAAATTAATTTTACCTTATAGATTTTAGCTTTCACAAGAAAGAGTTCTATCAATGTAGGTGTACTCTCTATAGCAGCATTTATATACTCCAAAGCGATAGAGGGCTGCCCAATTTTGTCATAATGCTGTGCCAAATAGTACTGGACCCAAAGTAATGTGGTAGGAGGCTCTTCCTTGCCATCATCTAAAGGGGGGAAAAAAACCATACCAACATTTACCTAACTACATTCAACTGTAGTTCAAACCTTATCCAACATGTTACATATACACAAATGTATTTTTACTACACAAAATTATTAAAAGCAACTCATATTTATATGTTGTTTTAGGGTGTGCAGCAATGAGATTTACATATGTAACCTGATCTGATTCTAACACCTATATTGTAAAGTAGGTGCTATCTTTCAAAACAAACCTGTGATTTCTTCGGTGTAGGAAGTCTCAGTGAGGAAAACGCCCTTTTATCAAAACAGATCGGCAATTGCTCCACAAAGTTTAGTCTTAAGAGAGTTGTTTGGAGGCAATGAGAGGTTAACTTACCTGTCCAGGATCACACAGCCAATGCGTCAGGAAGGACCTGAACTAAAGTCTTCCTAACTCTGAGGCCAACTCTCTGCCCACATTAAACAGTAATTCCCTCGGTGGTATTATTTTCATTTTATGGATAATGAGCAAAGACAATAAAAGGTTACCTAAGAGTCACAGAGCTGGTATGGCAGAAGTAGAATCTAAGCCTTCCCAACACCCAGTCTAGCATTCCATTTATTAAACCATACCATCTTCTTTAAAAAACAATTAACGAAAGGAATAAATAAGCTGCTCAATTTTTTTTCTTTATTAAAGCTATATCTGCCATCTAAATGTCATAACCAATGGCAGACATTCTGGATCTGGTATTTAATAATGTATTAACTATTTCAAAATTTATTAAAAGCAAAAACCTTGGCACTTACCAATTGGGTTAAATAATCGACAGCTTTTTAGAGAGGTCTCATAGCCCACTACTAACTCTTCTATGATTGCCACCTAGAGGATCAAACACACACAAAAATTATAGTATAAAACCACAATTAAATGGCAGCACAAAACTCTGTACAATTGCTTTTTCCGATGTAACGTTAATACTGTCCAAAATATGATCAGAACCAAATACCATTTCAAATAGGCAATTCTATTTCATATTTTATAAGCTATTTTTATAAGTGGTAGGAGTTGGTCTGTTAACACCTGAATCCTTAGAAATGCAACTGCCACTTGGTGAATAATATCATGAAAGCCATGCTTATATTCAGTGATTTTCTTCTACAAAACACCTACCATCCCACCTCACATCTCAACAGCATTATATAGCATGCATTTAAGGAAGGTTATGGTCCCCTTCCTTGTGACTCCCAAGGTCAGAACATGATTATAAACAGAAAGCTGTGGTTACATCAAAACATATGCTTGAAGAACCAATCAAAACAAGTGCCATCATTGTGGCAGTTATCCCCCACAACCAGCAGTAGGTTAGCACGAGGACCTGCATATGCAACAGTGCTACTCACTGGCTTCAAGGTGCCAGTCTATAAAAGATTTAGTGTTGATTCTAAGTTTTATGTTATTTTAATATGGCCAATGCTTGATATTTGCTTTCTAGACTACCTAAAATCTTCCTTCCTTTATCTAACACCAGGTTGGTGATACAATCACTGAGCTAGGAGGGGAAAAAAAGAGGCAACCACTTATTTGGAGGGTATCAAAAAGAGGCACAGTAAGGCTGAATTTCATAATAATGCCAAAGTATAAATGATTTCTAGAACATTCATGGTTTTAAATCATAGAAATATCTATCAGGAGAGTCAAACTTTGTTTTTAGGAATTTCATAGGGAGGGACAGGGTGAAAGGAGAGAGAAAGAGAATAGAATACCCAGGGAATAGGATGGAGGGAAATACAGTTAGCAATAGTAACTATGAAAATAATTTTGAAGCAAGTTTCTCTGATAAAGGTCTCATTTCTCAAACATGTAGAACTGAGTCAAAGTTATAAAAATAAGCGCCATTCCCCAATTGATAAGCGATCAAAGATATGATCAGTTTTCAGGTGAAGTAATCAAAGCTATCTATAGCCATGACAAAATGCTCTAACTCAATACTGATTGGAGAAATGCAAATTAAAACAGTTCTGAGGTACTACTTCATACCTATTAGATGGCTAACAGGACAAAAGAAAAATGACAAATGTTAGAGGGAATGTGGGAAAAACGAGACATTAGTGAAGTGTTGGTGGAATTGTGAACTGATTCAACCATTCTGTAGAATAATTTGGAACTATGTCCAAAGGGCTATAAAACCATACGTACTCTTTGACCAAGCAATACCACTACTAGGTCCCTATCCCAAGAGATAAAAAACAAAAAGGAAAAGGACCTATATGTACAAAAATATTTATAGCAGCTCTTTTCTGGTGGCAATGAATTAGAAATTGAGGGGATATCTATCAACTGGGGAATGGCAGAACACGTCATGTATGCGATTACAATGGAATGAATACTATTATACTATATGAAATGAGCACAATACTCTAAAAAAAAACCTGGAAAGATGTGAATGGGCTGATGCAAAGTGAAATGTACGTGTACAGAGTAACAGCAATATTTTAAGATGATCGGCTGTGAATGACTTAGTTATTCTCAGCAACACAACAATCCAAGACGGTATCTGAATACAGACTGAAGCATACGTTTTTTTACTTTATTTTTCTTGAGTTTTTTTTTAAATCTATGTTTTCTTTCACAATATGATTATTATGGACATGTTTTGCATGACTACACGTGTATAACCTATATTGAATTGCTTCCCTTCTCAAGGGGGGGGTGGGGGGAGTGTTAGGGAAGGAGGAAGGGAGAGAATTTGGAATTCAAAGTTTTAAAAACGAATGCTAAAAATTGTTTTTACATGTAACTGGGGAAAATAAAATACTAAATTTTTTTAAAAATCTCATAGGCAATGGTTGAAAAGGAAATTTCTATGCTTATACTACAGTTAATAACAACTACAGTGAAATAAGGGAACCACTGGTATTCTGCAACATAAAATTAATATGACAATTAAAATGGAGTGAGAATAGAAAATACTTTTATTGTGCTATATATACTTTATAATTTACACTGTGCTGTAAGAAAAAGTAATAATAATCTCTCTAGTCTCTGGGCACACTCACGCATGCACACACCCACCCATACATGCAATAGAGAAAACATGACTTTCCTGTTTAAAACAGCGGCATCTGAATTTAAAACAGAGATCAAAAACCAAGAGAAACAGAAGAGAAGAGCAAAAATTATGGGGGAGTAAGAAGGTAAATTTAGATTCATTTCTCTTCTATCTTTGATGGTGACCTCGAAGCAGTCATTTTTCAATCTTACATTTTGAAAAAGTAGGCAACAGTGAGATTAAGCAGGGGTGGAGAACCTACAGCCATGGAAGCCACACATGGGCCTCTAGGCCCTCAAGTACAGCCCTCTAACTAAATCCAAACTTCACAGAACAAATCTCCTTAACAAAAAGGGCCTCTACACATTCCCCACCCCAGAATTAGTGGAAAGGCAAACAATCTTGATTAACAAAAAAAATTAAAAGGATGAAACAACAATGAAACAAATTGAAGCCCTATTTTCCCCCTGAATCTCTTTCAAAAATTAGAGTTAAAAGGTCATCTACTGTAGCCATTGCCCAAATCAATAATCTCATCTAAGAGATCTCTAACAAATAGTCATCCATCTACTCTTTGCTTGGGAAGCATCTAACCCAACTCACTAACCAAATTAATCCCCCACTTCATTTTAAAATTATATCTACTGCTTTCTAACTTTCCCTTATTGGTACTATACGTCATGCGCTCCTAGGCACAAGCAGGGCAATTCTAATTCCTCTTCCACTTGGCATCCCTTCAAATGCCTGAAGACACACATTACATTAAAGTTTTTTCCTCTCTAAGCTAAGTATTCTCCATTATATCAACCAATCTGTGTATGCAATGGACTCCAGGTCCCTCACCATTTCAGTCACCATTCTTTGGCTACACTTAGAATTGGCAATGTCCTTCCTAAAAGGCAGTCCTCAGAAATGGACACAAATTTCCACATCCTGACTGATCAAGGCAGAGTACAGAAGGGACACCTATCCTGCTTACTTTGGATATCACACATGCAGTTTATGACTGCATTAGTTCTTAGGCTTTCACATATCACAGCATAGGCTCATATTGAGCCTGCAGTCTACTAAATGCCCTGGGTTCTTTTCATATGAACGTTTTCTAGATCCCCATACCCCTAGCCAGTTAATTTTTTGCTGATTTCATGGTCTCTTAAAATTCATCTTACTACCTTCAGCCCACTGTTAGACATCTTTCAGATCCTGAGTCTAATTCATTCATTGTGGTAGGCAACCATACCAGTTTTGTGACAATACCATAATTATCATTAAGCATGCCCTCTGTCCCTTCATCCAAATAAATGGAAATGGTGACTAGCACTGGATCAAGAGCAAAGACAATGCAATCTAATAGAGACATCCTTCCAATGCATTATTATTCATTAATTGACATTCTTCAGATCTGATAAATCAAACAAATCCAAACCCACCTAATTATACTATCATCCAACCCACATTTCTCCATTTATTCACAAATCTTGGTAGACTTCGTCAGGTGCATTGCTGACATGAAGACATACTGATGGGATTGTATTCTCTTGACCTACCAGAAGGGTACAAGAAATATCACTGACTTTTATTTCAGCCAATTTACTAAGAACAGTGTTTGGGAAATTGTTGACAAAATCACTACCTGACTTTTTTACACAAACAACTAGCTGATTACTCTATGGAAGGTATTAAGAATAAAAATTCAAAGTACATTATCTAGACTTTCAGATAATAAAAAGGAAGAAAAGCTAACCTGGAAAAACTTAAAGCCAGTTTCATAAAATAACTGATAAGGATGTGGGAGATTAAAATTTAACTATACCAATAACTTAAAAGAAATGATAACTCAAAAGAAAAACTGGTTATCTGCATTTTTAATGTATACAAAATTTTCTGTGAACATTTTAAAACTTATTTTTTATCTTACCTTGTCTTTATCTTTGTATAATGATCTCAAAGTATTAAAAACAGGTGGACAACCTTTACTGAAATTCATCCTTAGGAATTTATCCAAACATTCCTTAAACTTCTCACCTTAAGAAGAAAAAAAAATTACGACTAAGTTTTTTTCCTACCAAGACACCAGTTTAAAAACATTTACATTAGCTTCAGAGAACTTTTGCATGGCTTAAGTGAAAAATTACACACAGGAAAAGAAAGAGGAAAAAAGGCTAAGTGTCAGAAGGTTAGGGAAGTGGTAAGAACAAAACTACTTCATAAAAATCCAACTTAGTATAAATTAACAGAAAATGACTGCACTCAGACAACTGATTTCTAAAATGACTTTTGTCTGGAACCAATCAGATCCCTGAATGGTCAAAGAAAAGACCAAAGTAAATACTGCTTAGAAGCGAAAGGATAAAGATGAGAATGGGTAAAATCATAGCTCCACGAATCAAATCCAGTAAAACACACTGTTAACTCCAAAAATGGGAAATGAACAAAAGTAAAGATAATCACCATTTAATCAATGGTAAACAGTACCCACACAATGAAGCCAAAAACGCCCTAGAACCTTCACCAGTAAACAGTATCTCTTTCTCAAGCAGAATAATTCTTTAGCTTATACTTACAGGATTTCAAAGATGTACAACACGAAAAAGCAAAGAATTTGTAGCAGGTAAGGACAATACCAGGATGAAATTAAATTCATTTGCAAAAACATAATAAAAAAGAAAAAAAAAAGGGATTATGAGCACTACTGCCTCAAAAAAAAAAATTTAAAAAAAAAACTGAGAATAAAGAAAAACTAAAAGAACCTGACTGAACATCCAGATAAGGCATGTCATCCCAAGAAAGTTCACAGACAAAACCGAACAAAGAACAAGAAAAAAGGAAATGCAACAAAATTGAAGGCATTTTAAAAAGAACCTACGTTCATTAGTGAAAAAAAGAAGAATCAATCTCTTTGTACTTCAGCACCTCCATATAACAAGCGCTATATGAAAAAGTAGAAATCAAAGTTAAGATGATCCAGTTGGGAAGAATACCCTGGAATGGACCAAGTACTTCTGAAAAAAAATTAATTTGTAAAATGCCTCAAATTCACAAAGCATTTACTGAGTGCCTTTTACATGTCAAGCACTGCACTACTTGCTAGGTTTGTATCCAAAGACAAGAACTCTGAAAATAGTCTCTACTCACAAGGAGCATACATTCTATCCTTAAGAGGGAAAGACTGCAAGAGAATACAAAAATATCTCAGATGATCATTTTATGGGGGAAAAAAAGACAGCCAAGATCATATAAAACTAATGTGTAATTTAACATCTCTCTTAAACTGTTAAATTTTACCTACTTATAAAGAGATAGAAAGTACTATAAACTTTACAAAGAATTGACAATCTATTTCCTTTGGTCACTTCTAATCTATTTTCCATCTATCTGCTTAAAAAAGTTTGTTGCTTTCAGCATTTTTAAGTGTTTTTCTACTACCCTCACTTTGTAATACCCCATATAAATCTTTTCTATGTAATTTTGTATGCTTTATATTTATCATGACATAGTAGTGTGCTGATGCCAAGGATATGACTGTTTTTCACATTCCTGCTGTATATTAAAAAATCAACAGACCACACCTTTACTGTCAAACGACTAAGATGTGAATGAATACAACAATTGTACTGAAATTCTATTGATATTTAAAATAGTATCTGGCTTGGTTGGCAAAGCAAAAGCGCCTCCCTCCCTAATGGCTCTCCTCGAACAAGCTATCTCCAACAAGGAGTTACAACGTGTAAATATGGAGATGATGTTGAAATCAATACCAATAAGTTTAACACACTTTCATAAAGTTACCTATACTACATACAAGGTATTGGTGATATAAAGGTAAGAAGCCAGCAGTCCCCGCCCTTACGGAGCTTACAGTCTACTGAGGGGGAAAAAAGCACATACACTGGTACTTAACTTCTTTGCAGGGCAAAGAACTGGGCAAATCTAAAAGACTTCCTATGGAACCCGTACAATCCAGCTTCTAACTACACCACTCCCTCCAACCTCCTTTTGGAAACTTTCTCCTCCTCTGGCTTTGAAAACACAACTGTCCTCTTAGTTCTACTAACTTTTTGATCTTTCCTATAGGCTCTCCAGCAGACTAAGTATGGTATGGTCAACAATCTTCTAATCTTTCCTTTGATCTCAATGGTTTTCCTGGCTTCAAGAACATCTCCAAGCAAACTATTCCCCAAATCAGAGAGCCCTAATCTTTCACCAGAATTCCTGTCTCCTATGACCTGCCATCAGTGGGAGAGACATAGCCATCCCAATAGACAAATCACACCTAACACGATGAATACGCAAAAGACATTTTTTCCTCAAACCTCCCTTATTTTTGCTAAGATGACTGCCCACCCAGGTATGCAATCTTGGAGTTCTCTCTGACTCTTCCATTTCCTTAAACCCCCATATCCAATCAGTAGTCAAGTTTCACCAATCCTAGTACCGTATCTCTTACTGATGGTTCACATCTACTTACTCACACTCTACCTTACTTCAGCATCTCATTATAATAACAGAAGAAATTAAGGAATATGATTGAAATGGCATGTTACTTCTCCCTATGAAATGAAAAATATAAAAATAAATAAAGGCTGAATTATCACTTATTGGGTAGAAGTGATTCTTGAAAAGGTTCAAGTTCCTTCTGAAGTCCCTTCTGTCCATGAGATTCACCAAAAAAAAAAAAAAAAAAAAAAACCAAGAGAGAAAAGTGGGTGGGGTGTGGGAAGAATGATGGTGGTAGGAAAGGAGGAAGGGAGAAGCCTTAAAAAAACATTCAAAAATATACAAAAAAAAAAAATAGAAGAACTAGAAGAGGCCATAAACAAGCAAGGAAGTTTTGTTACTACTATGTTTAATACATACTTCTCTAAAACTGTAGATAAAAGTTTCATATATGACCCTCTTTCTGTTCTTTATATATTGGGATGCTCAAGTTTGTTAACTTTAGTGCATAATAAAAAAGAAAAATTAAATTTTAAAGAAAGATTGGTTTATCCCAACTATAAAAACTAAGTGAATATTCAAATCATAACAAGAAACTGGACAGAGAGCCTATCGAATCAATGTGTAGGTGCGTGTGTAGCACTGGCATGTAGGACAAATGCAACTGGTGGAGGCAAGGGTAAAGATAAAGATCAATGTAGATCACATATGGAAAATTATACAGTACTTTCAGTGATCCAAAACTCTTCCACTGATATAGAAAGCACATCTCTTCAACAAAAACATTCTCCTGGTATTGCTATATAGCTGCAAATATAGATTACCATGATCCCAGAAAAATCAGAATTATAAATAATGTAAAAGGAAATGAAAAATGAATATTGGCTTTAAAAAGACAGCAGCATCCTAATGCTATCAACAGCATATAAGCTAGTACCTGCCAAGGATATGTAAGGTCAGAAAATAAGAGAACTAGCACACTGGGTAGGTGCTTTCTGGAGGAAAATTTACTCAATGTGCCAGAGGCCTACAATTTCTATCAGTAAACAAATTACCCAAACCAATGAAATTGTACCTCCATTAAAGTAAGTTTCATATACTCACAGGCTAAAAAAGAGGTAAACAATCAGTAATAAGTGTAAAACCATAACATTTTTATTCCCTTGCAAAAATTATCACTTACCAGATAAAAAGTTGAGTGGCAGCCTTCTTGGTACTAATCCCCTGGGATACTTAGTCCAGGCTTCCTCATAAATTTTTAGACGTTCTAACATACTGACTAAAGAAAAAAAAATACTTTCACGTATAAAAATCATAATACATTTATATATTATTCCCACTAAAAAAATAAATGTTCCCAAAATATATTAAACTAAACTGATTCTTAATGCAATATAAATTCCAACATTTCTCAGCTACATGACAATCCCTGTTGGAAATTTGTAGACAGTATGAAAGGATTTCTGCAATGCTGGACAGCAATTTTCAGTAATTAAAAGATGTTTTTAGCAGCGTCAGCTCTCACTCCACAGAGATAGTAAAGAGTATTAAAGCTTTACCTGGCTTGAGTGACTTTTCCAAGCCTTTGTAGTATGCCCAATTTTCAGGATTCCTCTCTTGTAAACCTCTATATACATCAGTAGCTTCTTCCAATCGGCACAGTTGTAACAGAAGTTCTCCTGAAAGTCAAATTAACTCAACGTGTGAAGAATCAGCTTCCCTTCCAGTTAAACTTTTTCTTAACCATTCTTACAAAAATATTAGGTTAACTAGCAGTTACCAAATTTTCCATGTAGCCACTTAAGGAGTGCAGACATGAACTATCTCGCCCTCTTCTTTCCTTCCCCACACCCCCCCTTCACCCATGTGTCTCCTCTGTATCCTGAAAAGCCCTTCTGCAGAGGCATGAAAGGCTAAGATCCCATGACTATTACTGGAGACCTCTCCATGGACACCAACAAAGTTGCCAATTATTAATTGTTGCAGTAGTTCCTTTGATGAAAAACTCATTCAGTAACAATTTTACCCAGGGGTGGGGGTGGAGAAGGACTCTTTCAAAAGAAAAAAATTTGGCTGCTACAACTGAATATAATACTCCTGAGGTGAATGAATATGGTAGAGTACAATGAGACACTCTAATCTCCCTAATCCTGGACATTAGAACTCTTATTGTAGCCAAAGATTGCATTAGATTTATTAGCCACACCACAGCTGCCACATCATGCTGTAGAATTATAATGAGCTTGGAGGCCAGCAAAACCCCCAGATCTTTTTTATATGAACAGCTTCCCATCTAAGAAGCTTTTTTCACCCACATGTAAAACCTTACATTTATCTTCAAGTTGTTACATTGAGCCACTCTGCATATTCTGTTGGAGTTAAAAATCAAAGTGATGTAAGTTGTACCATATAAACTCACAGATCCCTTACTCTATGGTCCAGGAGTCTTTTGTCCACAAGGTAAAAAATACTAGACTGGGTGATCAATAAAGCTTTCTCATTATTCCTGATGCGCAAAATCTTCTGAACTAGTAAGGGGGGAAATTTTTAAACCAAGAAAAAATCTTTTGGAAACTCATCACACTTGTAATTAGGGGAGTGGTGGGATTACAGGAACATCTCCGTGGTCATAAAATTCAACACTAGGGGGCGGAGCCAAGATGGCAGCTGGAAAGCAGGGACTTGCGTGAGCTCCCCCCCAGGTCCCTCCAAAAACCTATAAAAAATGGCTCTGAACAAATTCTAGAACTGCTGAACCCACGAAAGAGCAGAGGGAAACAAAACTCCAGCCCAGGACCGCCTTGATGGTCGCTGGGTAAGATCTATCACACATGGAGCTGGGAGCGGAAAGAAGCAGAGACCAGCGTAGGCTGCACCTGGACCAACCTGAAAACGGACTCAGATTCAGACTCAGACTTTGTAATCTTTCTTTGGTGACAAAGAAGACCAAAACATACAGCCAGAAGAAGTCAACAAAGTCAAAGACCCTATATCAAAAGCCTCCAAGAAAAACATGAACTGGTCTCAGGCCATGGAAGAGCTCAAAAAGGATTTGGAAAAGCAAGTTAGAGAAGTAGAGGAAAAATTGGAAAGAGAAATGAGAAGGATGTGAGAAAACCATGAAAAACAAGTCAATGACTTGCTAAAGGAGACCCAAAAAAATACTGAAGAAAACAACACCTTAAATAACAGACTAACTCAAATGGCAAAAGAGCTCCAAAAAGCCAACGAGGAGAAGAATGCCTTCAAAGGCAGAATTAGCCAAATGGAAAAGGAGGTCCAAAAGACCACTGAAGAAAATACTACTTTAAAAATTACACTGGAGCAAGTGGAAGCTAGTGACTTGATGAGAAATCAAGATGTTATAAAACAGAACCAAAGGAATGAAAAAATGGAAGACAATGTGAAATATCTCATTGGAAAAACCACTGACTTGGAAAATAGATCCAGGAGAGATCATTTAAAAATTACTGGACTACCTGAAAGCCATGATCAAAAAAAGAGCCTAGATATCATCTTTCAAGAAATTATCAAGGAGAACTGCCCTGATATTCTAGAGCCACAGGGCAAAATAGAAATTGAAAGAATCCACAGATCACCTCCTCAAATAGATCCCAAAAAGAAATCTCCTAGGAATATTGTCACCAAATTCCAGGGCTCCCAGGTCAGGGAGAAAATACTGCAAGCAGCCAGAAAGAAACAATTTGAGTATTGTGAAAACACAATCAGAATAACCCCAGATCTAGCAGCTTCTACATTAAGAGATCGAAGGGCTTGGAATACAATATTCTGGAGGTCAATGGAGCTAGGATTAAAACCAAGAATCACCTACCCAGCAAAACTCAGTATCATGCTCCAAGGCAAAATATGGACTTTCAATAAAATAGAGGACTTTCAAGCTTTCTCAGTGAAAAGACCAGAGCTGAATAGAAAATCTGACTTTCAAACACAAGAATCAAGAGAAGCATGAAAAGGTAAACAAGAAAGAGAAATCACAAGGGACTTACTAAAGTTGAACTGTTTTGTTTACATTCCTACATGGAAAGATGATTTGTATAATTCATGAGACCTCAGTATTAGGGTAGCTGAAGGGAATATATATACATACATACATATATACATATGTGTGTGTGTGTGTGTGTGTTCGCGCGCGCGTGTGTGTATATATATATAGACAGAGGGCACAGGGTGAGTCGAATATGAAGAGATGATATCTAAAAAAATAAAATCAAATTAAGGGATGAGAGAGGGATATATGAGGAGAAGGAGAAAGGGAGAGATAGAATGGGGTAAATTATCTCACACAAAAGTGGCAAGAAAAAGCAGTCCTGTAGGAAGGGAAGAGGGGGCAGGTAAGAGGGAATGAGTGAATCTTGCTCTCATCAGATTTGACCTGAGGAGGGAATAACATACACACTCAATTGGGTATCTTACCCCACAGAAAAGAAGGAGGAAGGAGATAAAAAAGGGGGGACGATAGAGGGGAGAGCAGATGGGGGAGGAGATAATCAAAAGCAAACACTTTTGAAAAAGGACAGGGTCAAGGGAGAAAATTGAACAAAGAGGGATAGGATAGGAAGGAGCAAAATATAGTTAGTCTTTCACAACATGAGTATTGTGGAAGGTTTTGCATAATGATTCATGTGTGGCCTATACTGAATTGCTTGCCTTCTTAGAGAAGGTGGGTGGGGAGGGAAAAGGGGAGAGAATTTGGAACTCAAAGTTTTAAAAGCAGATGTTCAAAAAAAAAAAGTTTCTGAATGCAACTAGGAAATAAGATATACAGGCAATGGGGCATAAACATCTATCTTGCCCTACAATAAAGTAAGGGAAAAGGGGATGGGGGGTGGGGGTGGGGAGTAGGGTGACAGACGGGAGGGCTGACTGGGGAACACTATCAGAATACATGCCATCTTGGAGTGAGGGAAGGGTAGAAATGGGGAGAAAATTTGTAATTCAAACTGCTGAAAATTAATGCTGAAAACTTAAAACATTAAATAAATAATGATTTAAACAAAAATAAATAAATAAATGAACAGATGGAGATCCAGCATTAATTTTATAGAGCAGAAAGCTGAGGTTAAGAGAGGCAAAATGACTTGCCTACAGGACTAAGTCATCCACCTTTAACCAGTAACCCTTCAATTAAAAGCTACTGGCACATCTTTTTCCAAATACCCTACCTCCTCACTTACATGTATAGTAGCTGAGGTGTGATTTTTCTGATTCTAGCTAGTAAATAGTTCCCCATTTACAGTAAAGGAGAGCAGAGACTAAGATCCCTTATAATTTTCTTCATTATGGCTTGTAAAGAATTAAATATTTGTAAAACAAAAAACAAAACACTACATTTATATTACACTTTTCACTTGAAGTACTTCACAATAGATTAATAATGGTCATTTCAAAGCTGTTGTAATGAAAGGAAAGAGGGGGGAGGTGAAAGGGAATGAGTGAATCTTGCTCTCATCAGATCTGACTTAATGAGGGAATAACATACACACTCAATTGGGTAGCTTACCCTACAGGAAAGTAGGGGGGAAGGGGATGAGAGAGGGGATGATAGAAGGGAGGGCAGACTGAGGGAGGAGATAGTCAAAAGCAGAGTCAAAGTGGAAAACTGAATAAATGGGGACAGGATAGGATGGACGGAAATAAAGTCTTTTACAACATAACTATTATGGAAGTGTTTTTCATAACAATGTATAACCAATGTTGAATTGCTTGCCTTCTAAAGGAGGGTGGGTGGGGAGGGAAGAAGGGAAAGAATTTAGAACTCAAAGTTCTAAAAACAAATGTTTAAAAAAATTGTTTTTTACAAGCAACTGGGAAATAAGATATACAGGCAATGGAGTATAGAAATCTATCATGCCCTACAAGGAAGTAAGGGGAAATGGAATGGGGTGGGGGGTAGAAGGGAGGGAAGACTGGGGAAAGGGGCAATCAAAATACATGCCATCTTGGGGTGTGGGGGAGGGTAGAGACGGGGAGAAAATTTGTAGCTCAAAATCTTGTGGAAATGAAAGCTGAAAACTGAAAATAAATTTTAAAAAAACCTTAAAACAATAACGGTCATTTCAGGGATTTAATCAGTGAATAATTAATTACTAATGACAGCATCTCACTATTTCTACAACGGTTTCATATTAGAACTACTTCACAAATATTACCTCATTTAATCTTCGCTAACATGCCTGTGGGATGGACTAGGTTGATATTATTAACCTTAATTTTACAGTCTAGCAAAGTGGTGTTCAAAGAAGTTACACAACTCAATGAAGGTTCCCTGATTTGGAGTAAAATGTCCCATCTCCCACCCAATGCTCTTTTCCATACTCTGAGATGTCCTCAGCCAATGTTTCTATGGGATATACTGAATTGGGGACAGGGAAGCTGTGCTTTCTACCCCTGGCCTTCCTGAGGAGTGCCTTTATCCTCTATGTAAGGCTCATTTAATTAGTATCAACTATAAAAGCACCATGCCCCCACAGTGCCTGCTCTTGAAACACCAAAGAGAGAATAGTCTAGTTATCAACCCATTTAAAAAAATACATACTTTTTTGGGGGGAGAAAAGGTATTTCTATTTTTATATGAAATTAGAATTATTCAACAGAACGTGCTTGTTACGCTATCTGGTCCTAAGAAAGAGAGGTTATAGATTCAAGATAAAGAATAAGACATCCATTTTTAGATATAGACAACACAGGATAATTTGTTTTCCTTATCTATGCATCCTGGTAACAAGGTCTGCTTTTCTTTTTTTCTCAGGTTCGGAGTGGGAGATGGTAGAGAAAGGTAATTGAGGCATCTTTTTTTTAATGCAGAATAAGATATCAGAAGGAAGGCCAGAAAGTTCAAAGCTACAGTTTGAACTTATTATATAGACTTAAAAAAAAAATCTATTCATAACAGAAATCTGCACTTCATATACAAGCTTCTTTGTCTACTGTGAATATGAAAGTACCTGTCTTATTTGGCATTTAAGTTCAGAATAAAAATAAATTTTAAATGGTTACATCCAAAACTCAGTATTTTTAAAATTAAATTCCTTTTTAAAATTATTTAGCAATTATTTGTCCCTGCTACCTTTTTTCTCCAAGTCCCACTAATAATAAAGAAAAACAAGCAATAGTTAAAACAATTAGTTACTGATTAAAAAGATAATCAGTGGAACAGAGGATGACATACTGAAGTAAACAGTATTTAGTGGTCTAGATTTTGATAAACCCAAAGACCCCCAGCTCCTGGGGTTGAAAACTCACTATGTGACAAAACTTGCTGAGAAAACTGGAAAGCAATCTGACAAAAATGTATTAATATAAGCTCCAGACAGATACATGACCTAGATATGGAAGGTCACATCCTAAACAAATTAGGTCACATCATGAACAAATCAGGTGAACAAGGAAGAAATTATCTTTCAAATATATGGATGAGAAAAGTTCATGGCTAAACAAGAGACAAGATCATAGAAGATAAAATGGACAATTTTGTTTATATAAAATTGAAAAAAAAATTGTATGAATAAATGCAATCCAAATAAGTTAAGAAGGGAAACTTAACTAGGGTAAAAATCTTGGCACCAAGTTTCTCTGATCAAGGTCTCACTTCTAAGATATGTAAGAAACTGATTAGAACTTATAAGAATAATAAAAAAAGTTTTAAAAGAATAAGTCCTTAAAAAAAGAGTAAGTCCTACTCCCTACTTGATAAACGGTAGTAGTGTCTTCAACAGAAATGTGTGTTACATTTTGTCAAAAAAAAATTTTCATCTATTAACATAACCATGACTTTGTTTTGTATTGCTACTAATTTGGTCAATTATGCTTATGGCTTCATAGCTTTAATATTAAACCAACCCCACAATCCAACCTGGTATAAATTCAACCTGATAATAGCTTATAATCTTTGTAATATGTTGCTCCTTGTTTTTAGTATTTTATTTTAAATGTTTGCATCAATATATTTTAAGAGAAGTTTTCTTCCTGTATATTCTTCTATTTTGACTCTCCCTGGCTTAGGTATCAAGACTATGTTTATACCATAGAAAAAAATTTGATAGCATCCTATTTTTGTGAAATGTTTACATAATATTGGAATTAATTGTTCTTTCATTGTTAGATAGAATTCACTTGTAAATCTATCTGATCCTGAGGTGATGGACTTAAGATGCAGAATAAGACATATAATTTCAGACACTGCCAGTGTAGGAATTTGTCTTTCTTAACTACACATATTTATCATGAGGGCTTTGTTTTTCTTTCTTTTTTTCTCTCCAATACAGAAGGGAGCAGAGAGGGGAGGTAGAAAGGAAAGAAATGGAGGAAGAAATAAAGAAAAACAGGAGTATCCTGAGATACAACATCACGCGTACCAGACTGGCTAAGGTGACAAAACAGGAAAATGGTAAATGTTGGAGAAGATGTAGGAAAACTGGCACTCTAATGCATCACTGGTGGAACTGTGAACTGATACAAACATTCTGGAGAGCAATTTGAAACTATGCCCAAAGGGCTAGAAAACTGTGCATACCCCTTGACCCAGCAATATCACTTCTAGGTCTACATCCCAAAGAAATCATAAAAATGGGGAAAGGACCCACATATACAAAAATATTGACAGCAGTTCTTTTTGTGGTAGCCATGAACTGGAAATTGAGGGGATGTCCATCAATTGGGGAATGGCTGAACAAGTTGTGGTACATGAATGTAATGGAATACTATTGTGCTATAAGAAATGATGAGCAGGCAGACTTCAGAAAAACCTGGAAAGTCATACATGAATTAATGCTGAGTGAAGTGAGCAGAACTAAAAGAACACTGTACACAGTAACAGCCACACTGTGCAATGACTGACATTGACAGACTTAGCCCTCCTCAGCAACGCAAGGATCTAAGATGACTCCAAAAGACTAACAATGGAAAATGCTATCCACACCCAGAGAAAGAACTTTGGAGTCTGAATGCAGATGGAAGCATACCATTTGCTCTCCTTTTCTTTTGTTGTTTTGTTTCTTCTTTCTCCAGGTTCCTCCCATTAGTTATAATTCTTTACATCATGACTAATGTGAAAATGTTTAATATGAATGTATGAGTACAGCCTATATCAGATTACATGCCTTCTTGGGGAAGGGGGAGGACAGGATGGGGGAGAAAATTCAAAACTCAAAATCTTATGGAATTGAATGTTAAAAACTAAAAATAAGTAATTTTTTTAAAACAAAGGAGTATCATTGAGGTATCACTTCTAAAATATGCAGCAAAGAGAAGGGAAGCAAGCCAGCCCAGAAAGCTGCAGAGCTTTGAAAAACTAGAGAGTGAACATGTTAAAACTACTGTACATTAGAGATTTACACCTTCATATATAATTCCATCTGTTTAATATGTATATGGAAGTGCCCATCTTATTTGATGTTTAAGTTCAGAATAATAATTGTTTTAAATCATCATTTACAAAACTTTCATGCAGTGTATAAAAAGTGGATGAAAAATTTAAGCAATTTTACTTAATAAACTACTTGCAAAATCCAGAACATAAATTTTCCTGTTGTTAAAAAAACTAACTACCGGGGCAGCTAGGTGGAGCAGCAAGTAGAGCACCGGCCCTGGAGTCAGGAGGACCTAGTTCAAATCCAGCCTCAGACACTTGACACACTAACTAGCTGTGTGACCTTGGGCAAGTCACTTAATCCCAATTGCCCTGCTTCCAAAAAAAACAAAAAAAACCACCACTAACTACGCCAATTGAGAAATGGTTAAAGGATATGAACAGGCAGTTTTCAGAGGAAGATATTAAAGATATCTATAGGTATATGAAAAAATGCTCAAAATCACTACTGATTAGAGAAATGCAAATCAAAACAACTCTTAGGTACCACATCTCTCTTTTCAGATTGGCTAGCATGACAAAACAAGAAAATGATGAATGCTGGAGAGGATGTGGGAAAGTTGGAACACTGTTATACTGTTGGTGGATTTGTCAACTGATCCAGACATTCTGGATAGCAATTCAGAATTATGCCCAAGGGGCTATAAAAATGTGCATACCCTTTGACCCAGCAATACCACTTCTAGGGCTATATCCCAAAGAGATCACACAAGTGGTAAATGGATCAGTATGTACAAAAATAATTATAGCAAGTCTTTTTGTGGTGGCAAAGAATTGGAAATCAAGATGACAATCAATTGAGGAATGGCTAAACAAATTGTGGTATATGAATGTAATGGAATACTATTGTGCTATAAGAAATGAGGAAGAGACAGACTGTATTATAACCTGAAAAGACATATATGAACTGATGCTGAGTCAGGGGAGCAGAACCAGGAGATCATTATACACGATTACAGACACACAGTCCCTGTAAGGACTAACTTTCATAGACTAAAGCTCCAAAAGACTCATGATGGTAAAAGCTATGCACATCTAGAGAAAGAATTATGGAGTCTGAATGCAGACTGAGGCAAACTATTAGCTCTCTTTTTTTTTCCTTCTTTTTTGGTTTTGTTTCTTCTTTCTCATGGTTCATTCCATTGGTTATAATTCTTCTTTACAGCTGGACTATTGTGTAAATAAGTTCACTGTGAAGGTATATGTAGAACCTACATTGGATTACATGCCATCTTGGTGGGGAGGGAAGAAAGGGAGGGAAAGAAAATTTGGAACCCCAAAAACTGTGGAACTGAGTGTTGTAAACTAAGAATAAAAAATAAATTTATAATTTAAAAAAAAAGAACTGGAAAAAAACTAAATAAATTACATATAACTGTCATTAGCCATCAATTAATTACTTTTATCCCCCTTCTAGCTACAATTAAATGCTAAAGGAAATGGCATTTTGAAGAGATTACCTTTGGTTTCTTCAACAGCAAGTTTGTCACATATCTGTTTTTCATAGGTGCCAAGGTGTTCCAAGGCTTCTCTATAGAGTCCTGCTTCCCGCAGGACTTGATTTTGATACAAAAGGAGCTCACTATATTCATAATCCACTTTATCAGGAGATGTCTATAGAATATGAATATTGACATTTTGTCATTTTTAAGATCAGAAAATTCCATATCCAAAAATGTATAGAAAAAAGAGGATTAAGATTGTATTAATAAATTTTATTTTTATACTTCAAGAATTTGTAGTTTCATTGGTAAAAGTAACTGCTCCTAGCAACACAGAAGGCAAATAATCAAAAACCCCTCTACACTAGCTTCTAAGAACTGCTATGACCAAAAATTTATCACCCCACAGCCACGCTGACATCTTCATGCTTTCCAAATTTATTTTGACTGTACTCGGGCAACTGATACCATCACCAGGTCAATATCAAAGTTTTTTTAGCTTGGTATAAACAGGGGAAACTTACATTCTAATATAACCTTTAACAGCTCAAAGTCACCTTCATGGCACAATGAGGCATACGTAAGTTGATAAAATTTTAGATGCAATAACAAAATTTCCAAGTCGGGCTTGTAAAATTATTCCCAATTATTACCTGCTGTGTTTTCCTAAACTCTTCTAAAATCTTTGCTGCCATTTCATAATCTTCTAATAAATGGTATGCAATAGCATAGCCAATCCAGGAGGCTCTTTGTGCAGGTCGAAGCTGAAGTAATTGATACCTCGTTTCCTGAAAAACAGTTTTACTGATATTTCTCCCGTAGTTATTCTGTTACTTAAATGTACTATACTATATGCTACATTCAGTTAAGTTTGAAGCAAATACATTAGAGGGTAAACAAAACGCAAGCAGTAAGGAGTAAAACAGTATCTAGTAACAGGAAAACCATGATTCCGTGGCTGTAGAAGAGGTAAAGGAAAAAACATTTAAGAAATACACAAAATATCCAAATTGCTTAGGTTTTTCTGCATTAATAATTTTTTTGAAGACGTACTCTCACTAAAATAAAATTCAAAATACAAAAATAATAGTTTCACACAAAGTAGAACACTTAATCTTGATTCCTATATCAACCCTTCTCAATAAAGAGATTAGATGGTCAAAGTTCATGTCAACAGATATACATGCAAGAAACTATAGTTTCCAAAAGAATACTTCTGGAGGTTCACGGCAAATGGATAATTTATTTAAACACTGAAGAAATGAACCTAAGGTAAACCAGAAGAGAATAATGGACAGGTTTCAATGTACTATCAAAAATATTTGAGTATAGTAATTTCATCGTAGGAACTATGAAAATTTTAGCTGAGACTTGAATCACTGAGATTAACTTGCCAATGAAAGAAATTTTAAAATTACAAAAAGTGCAGGAAATCAAAGCAATATCTATATACTGTCAACAAAATGATAACAAGCACTGTCAATCTGGCACTTTGAGACCATGTATACAGTCAATTTTCATGTAAGTGATCAGGTATACCCTTCTGAAGTAATCCACATTAGCCTTGAACATCAAAATGGTTATTATGGTTGAATAAACACAGCTGATATAGTAAAGAGCGCAAAATAAAAAAGAATTCACATTTCTTCCGCAGAAAATAAATAAATAATTAGAATAAGAGTAGTATTATTTTGCCCTTAAAAATAAACATTTCACACTTACTTTTCTGTATACTTACCCTATAACCCTCAAGGTCCCTCATCTGAATCTGTAATAAAGAGAGGTCCCTTAAGATCTGAAGATTGTCTTTATCCCACTTTAGTGCATTTCTATAACACTTGATAGCTTCATCATACTTCTTGTCTGACCTTTGCAGAAGACCATAAACATGCCAACCTAAAGGAATTAGTTAAGGCCACTACAGAACTGAAAAGTGAAAAGACGACATTCAAAAACTGTGCTTTGCCAGATACTATACAAATGAGTAGATCATCTGTAATATGAGCTCACAAAAAAAACAATAGAGCAAACATTTACATAGTGTTTTAAAGTTTGCATAACATGCTCTACAATAGTTAATCCTCACAACTAACCTGTGAAGGAAATATTATAGATATTATTTTCCCTTTTTGACAGATGAAGAAAGTGAGGCTAAGTGAAGTTTTAAATGACTTTCTTGCAGTCACACAGGTATTAAGTGCCTGAGGAAGGATTCAGATCTAGGTATGATCTTGCTTTAAGCCCAGTGCTCCTTCCACTGCATGATGCTGTATAAATCCATTAGTCAAATAGCTGTGTTTGCGAAGATAAGGATGACCCTGATGCGGCAATGATAAATCAATTAGCTAAATCAATAACAAAGTAAAATCTACTTATTACTTATTATAAAAGGAAAGTGTTTTATGCCTTTTGTTCATCCCACAACATGAAACACACAAAGGTAGTTTGACCAGTAAAAATATGACATTTTCACTTCTTTCCTCATTTCTTTACAAAATTCACTAATTTTCTTTATCTAGTACCTAAATACAAAATTCTACCTACTGATCATAAGTAAATATAATAATCAACATAATGACATCTTTTAGTTAGAGTGTGGAGAACTTTCATATCTACTATGTAGGATGGCAAGAATGTATCCACCTATCAATTTTCTCACTTTTATAGAGCAGAAATGGAAACAAATGGAGGAGCTAATACTACTACATGACTGAAAATGTACAATTTCCTCATTAAAGCCCATCTCAGAAAGGATACACACATGGCTTTTCAAATCGTTTCTTAAGCCTCTACGAACCAGCTCATACGCCTCTTCTTTCTTTCCCAAGCAGTTCAATGTTAGCCCCTTCATGGCCAGAGTTTCTAAAGAAAGAAGATCAAATGAGAATGAAAAAAAAAAATGAAGCCCACATAGCCAAAGACAACTGTGAGAGCACTTAGGGATTGATATGCAATGAATCAAAAGGAGGGGAAGATACTAAAGTTGCAGGGGGAAGGAACAGGACTCAAACCATGTTAATACCACAAAAAAAAAGTGACCAAGAAAATATTAACAATTACCAAACCAGGTATCTACTCTCCCACCTACAGAAACTCTTTACTGAGCTATACATAAATCAAGGGCCTCTTAATGAAGCTATTAGTAGGGAACAAGCAGGCTTTTATACAAGTGATATTCAACAATAGATCAACAACCATATCATTACCATTTCACAACTGGCTGAAAAATGAGAATAATATACAATCCCACTGGGCTTACTGTTTGTGGATTATGAAAAAAAACATTTGATTTAGTAGAAGAAAAGACTGATTTTAAAATTCTCACCCAAATCATTGAAGAGTCTTTGAAATACATGACATTAATTACTCTGATCAAAAATCTCCTGATCATAAACAGCAGGAGAGGGAGAAAATTTAGCAATAAAAGGTTGTGTGATTGCCACCATGGGTAAAAAGGTATCTATCTATTGCAGAGTTCAAGCTGAAGAGTTTTTCTGTGGATGGTGAAATCCTCCAGATGCTAGTATTCATAGATGACAATGTGTTCACTGCATGAAAACCTTGAAACAAACCCTTCTGTGCCTCCTGGAAAAGAAATCTAAAGCCACATTTGCCGGACTATCTACGTACATAAGATTAAGTGGATAAAGAATGTCTATTGCCCAGATTATGAGATAATTTGGATCAAAATCTATAGAGTTTGGCCATCAATATGTATAAGTAAGACAGACAATATTGATGGATTGTGAGTTGGGCCTGGAAGTGGATAGGAGAAGAATTAGATGGCTTAACTTAGGAAAATTACAAAGCTTCCTTAATGATTCAACTTTCCCGTGGAAACAAATGCCCATCTTCTAAATACCGATATTATACCACTGCTGCTATATGGCATCCAGACATGCAATACAACATTCTCCAAAGAAGTAGAAATTAATGCTATACAGAACTCGATGCAGATGTGTATGATGGGTTTGAGCAGGCAGCAACATATAACCAACAAAGAACTTAAAATAAGAACAGGACTAAAATATACCGTCAAGGAAATCTACAATAGTAAGAGAAGACAGGCTGTCAAGGGCAAGCAATGAAAAGAGGATATCCAGAATGACCCACTGGTACCTTGTTGTCCTGTGATGAACTTACAGAAGGACATGGACAAGAAGAGCACAAGGTACTTAGGCATGGAAGGGCTGTGATCTGCATCCCTGGAGGAACTCACAGATCTACTTGAACATGAGGGACTCGAGTACAGGCTATCTTGAAAGTCTTAGCGCAGTTTTAAGCGTTAGAGGCTTAAGACTTCTGGGACATCCTGTGTATAAAGTACAAATGACAAATGCTAAAATTTAAGACTGAGTTCAGGAGACGGGGAAAATATCAGGTACATGCAGAATTGAGATCTAAATACAGAGGAAAGTAATAAATATGATTTTAGTTATGTAGAAATAGAATGAAATTGGTACATGGTAAAAGAATCACTGATACAGAAATGGCCCTCTGTTCGATCTAGTCCAATCCCCATTTAAGGAAACTGAGTCTCAGGGTAGTTAACTGGCTCATAACAGTCAAATATGCAGAAGACTCAGAGGTAGCATTTGAACCCAGGGCCTCAGATTGTAAACCCAGTTCTCTTTACATAGCACTACATGCCCCCTGATGTGGGTTATAGAGTTTACACCAATGGTCTGGAGGCCAATGACTTAAAAAACCACAAATTAACATAATCTATGTTGGGTTGCATTTTTTATTTATTTTGTCATACATTTCCCAATTACATTTTAATCTAGAGCAATGGAAACTTGTACCTGCAAGTTTAACACCTCTGGTCTACATAATCAGCAAGCATGTATTAAGTACCATATATGGCTAATATTATCTACTAACATAAAACCATGTAATCTCACAGTATTGCTATGATTGGAGTCCATGTCACAAACCACTGTATATATGAAACTTCCTTATGAGGCCCCACTGCATGTCAGTAACTTAACTTCTGAAAAGTATCTAGGATCAGCCTATCTTAACACATAATTTGGCTCCACAGCCATGGTTATGCTGATATCTTAATGAAATGTGGTCCATAGATTTCTGGGGGTCCTCAAGGACAAAATTAATTTCATAATAATAGTAAGACATTTTAATTTCTAATGAAGTATCAGTAGACATAACTCACATAAAAGTTCTGGGATTTAGAAGGGGATGGTCCTCAATACTTTAAGGTTCTAGGACCAAAAAGTTTGAGAACTACTGTCCTAATGTACAGATTTACATATAAAATTGTCTTTAAATGTGTGTATACCATCTCATAGATGAATCTTACTTGAATTCAAGACAATTCAACAAATATTTACTGAACACGTTTAAGTGTAAAGTACTCAAAGCACAAGGGACATAAGTGGTCATTTGGCCTCTGATAGATGGAGAACCCACCACTTCTAGAAGTAACTCAATCCACAAGCAAGTTCTTCCTCATATCAAACCTAAATACTCATGGATATTCATTCCACACTCTGGGGACAAAGAAAACAAGTCTAACATCGCCTCCATAAGACTTTCAAATATTTAAACACACTAATCAGGACTCCCCAATTTCATCAAAGGATCACTTTATGCAAGACCATTTCGTATCCTAGGTGGCTCTCTCTCCTCTGGTGCTCTTTAGCTTACCAATGTCCTTCTTAACTGTGGTATCCCAAACTGAAAACAATACTCTAGATAAGGCTTGATAAGAGCAGAGAAGAGATGTTCACATTCTTATTCTTAGAAGCTATGTCTCCCTTATTGCAGGTCCAAGGCTGCATTAGCTTGTTGGCTGTTACATCACTCTTTTGACTCATAATGAGATTGTAATCCACTCAAAATCCTAGATTATTTTCAGATCTTGCCTCTTCCCATTTTATAATCTGAAATTAATTTTCTCAGCTCAAGTATAAAACTTTAGCATTAACCCTAATGAATTTAATGTTTGTATATTCTGCTTGATAGTTTAGCTCCACAATATGTGCCTATACGAATCTATGTGTGTATATAAAAAATACATATGCATATACTGTTGTACATTAGCAATGTGTGTTGGAAAACAAATTTTAAAATGAGATAATGATGAAATAAAGAAATTTTAACTTTATTTTATTAACAGCACAAAAATCCTTCTTCACACTAATTTTTTTTCATTTAAAAAATGTAGTGAGAGCAATGTGATTGTGCTTTATTCTTTTAGAAAATCATGATTTAACACCCTGTTATACAACAATCTTAACGTGTGGTTTTAAATTGTTTCTTTGAATTCTTTATTTTAATGGCTGTCAAAACAGGGAGAACCTCACAAACATCCCTATCAACCAACAAAATAAAGGTTTTTGTTGAAGTTCAGGGAGTAAATTTCTATCTTCTTTGAGGTAAATAAGTTGTTTTACCAAACAATCAGAAAACATTGCATTTTTCTATTTTTAATAAATAGGTTCAAAATCTTCATATGAAAGATTTTTAAATAGGCTAGAAGTTTTTTTTTAAGTGTGCAGATATTAGAGATTTGATAGGTGAAACTCACATTATTTGTGGATACAAAAGCTTTATTTTTAAATATCTTACAGCTTCAAATCATAATTAATATCTCTAGATACAGTATACATTTAAGGTAAGTTTCACTGATAACAACAATGAAGAAAAAGAAAGACAATTGTTAGCAAGGCTATGGGAGCACAGGAACACTGATGCACAGCTGGTGGAACTATGAATTGGTCCAGATGTTTTGGAAAGCAATTTGGAACTATGACCAAAAAAAGTCACTAAAATTTACACGTCTTTTGAGTCAGCAATGCCATTACTAGTCTCATACCATAAAGAAATCAAAGAGAAAAAGGACACATATGTGCAAAAATATTTATATTTATACTCTTTTGTTATAGCCAAGAATTACAAACTAAGGGAATGCCCATCAACTACCATAGGTTCCCAAAGTGGAAGACACTGCCCCCGGGGGGTGCTGGAATGTTGGGGGTGGCCCACAAGTAACATCCTTGGGTACAACTGGGGGGCTCTGAATAAAAACAAGGGGGCGGTGGAAGCATAAGATAAAAAATTTTGAAAAACCATTCATACATGTTTTATCTATTGTGTAACAAAATCATAATGATTATATTATTTTCCAAATAAACATATAAAATGCAAGTTATAATAGATCAGTGGTCATGTCCCCTGACAGGTCTTCATAAACAAGTGTTGGCAGGCGAGCCTGCCGCACACTGTCAAGAAGGCCAGCATGCATCAGCAGGAATAAGTGCATGTAATGGCTTGTTTTCAATATGATACTACATAGTTTCATGACACAATACTGTGTCATCAAAATTTCAATACAGGGAAAACCCTACAAATTTACAATGAATTAAATTTAAGAGGAATCATTTCTTTAAAATATCTTACATTTTTTTGAAATGATGCAAATTTAAAAAAAAAAACCATTAAAGGATTGAAGAAAGTAGATGGGGGGGGGGGGGGGAGCAGGGGGCAGGCAGGGCCCGAGTAATGTTTTTAAGGGAGTAGTAGGACAACTAAGTTTGGGATCCTTCATAAACTGTGGGTTGTGACCCCATATAGAGTCTCAAGTAGAAAGTCTAATAAGCCCTGAACTAGAGAGTGGCTGAACAAATGATGATACGAATGTGATGGAATATTATTGCAACATAAGAAACGATGAAAGGGACCATTTCAGAGAAACCTGGGAAGAACTGTATAAACTGATGCAGAATGAAGCAAACAGAAAGAGGGGATCAATTTATATAGAAACAATCTTGTAAAAACAAACAACTCTAACAAACATAAGAACTTTGATCAGTGCACTGATCCACTATGATTCCAGAGGATCAATGAGGAAGCATGCTATCCATTCCTGAAAGAGAGGCAATTGATCCAAGGATCAGAATAAGACATACATTTTTCAGAAACTGCCAAAGTGGCAATCTGTTTTGCTTGACTATACATATGTTAAAAAAGTTATTTATTTCCTTCCTTGTCCTTGTCTTTTAAAAGAAAAAAGAATGTGGTAGCCCTCCCAAAAAAAGGGAAAAGAGGTGAATTATAGTACATGATTTATATGAATTAATGCAGAATTAAGCGGAATCAAGAAAACAATATACACAGTAAACTACAACAATGTAAATAATAACACACCATAAAATCAAAAGTAAATGTAACAAAATTATAATGATAAAGTGGAACTCAAATGAAGAGATATGAGAGGATACTCCCAAACCCACCCTTTCTGAGAGGTCCACAGATGTTATATATGGCACATGTTTTCAGACTTTTTTTCAAAGTACTGCTCAACTGTGCTCTTTTTTTAACCTTCTCCAAAAAAAATCCTACTTGTCATATGGGAATGACTACCTGGGAGGGGCAAAGTGAGGAATAAAATGGATTTTATAGTGATGTTAGAAACAGAAAATGTTAATAAAAATGTATTTTTTTTCAAAAAAAAGGAAAAGAAAATCACAGACAAGCTAAACAGCTTTGCCAATTTTATACTTATATTTTAACAGAAAAGCTGTTAATAACATGCATAAATCCTTTTTTGTTTTACTATGCATATGGAAATGCTTATTTTATTTCATGTCTAAGTTCAGAAAAAGAAATATACACATAACCCCCACACACACACACACTTTTGCCTATTCTTTGTCTTCTTAATAAGTTGTATCTGTCTAGTAAGTCAATCATGTTTTCATCCCAAAAAAACCTCAGCCATGTAAAAGTCTCCTCTTTTCACCAGGAACTCTATTTCCTCTTGCCTACCGCCTAAATTTGGGGCATATGTAGATATTTAGAACTAGGGGTTTTACCACTGGTTCCTTTTCTTGAGTTCTGTTTCCTGTAAACTTCTATGTCTCTCAACTACTATTCTACCCTCATTATAACTATATTCTAAAGTAACTGATGTGGGGTTCACCTAAACAGTCTCCTCCCTATCTAACTTTTTTCAGCTAAAGACCTTTTGATTAGATTTGCTATCTTGCAACTACTCAGCAACTACATCCTTACCAGCCTCTGTTAGACATATTCTGTCGTTGGTCAAGAGTCTATTATCCCTATATTAAGCCATGGTCTAAATTCCATTTTCAGACACTACCTTTTTAGCCAGCTGTTTGGTTCACTTCCCAGATCAATTTTTCTCTTCAGGATCTCTTGCCTTCAGTTGGCAACAGTAAGGAAAATACATTTGCCTCTATAATTTATAACAGGAGAGCCTCCCCCCACCAAAAAGAAAGGGATAAGAGGGAAATTGTGGCACATGATCGATATGAACTGATGGAGAGTAAAATAAGCAAAATAAAAAAAAACACGCAGTAGTTACAACAATGTAAAGAATACACCCCAAAAAAATATCAAAAGTAAATATAATGAAATTATAAAGACCAAGACCTCATAACCTTTGGTAATACTTTTTATTTCTCTTCTGAAATTATCATATTTGTCTGCATGAATCACCACAAGTGCAGAGATGTTTGTTTTCATATATATATATTGGGAGGTTCTCTTTTGCTGGATACATGTCCAGGGAATACAATAAACTTCTCAACTACAGTTATCAGGTCAACAAATAGCTTCCTCAGTACCCCTAAGCAAGGAATCACCTACTTCTTCTCTTCCTCCTCTGGCCATTATTCTATGTTCTTTCACCACATAACACTTCCACTCTCCCAGCTCCTAACAATGGTCAAGTCTCCCTTCTACTACCTCCCCTCCTTTTTTGCTTGCATTTAAGCTTAGATTACATATTACCTTTAGGAGCTTGTCTTTGTCCCTAACATCCTGGAGTGCAGATAAGTACTTATGAGGTATTTTCACCTTTTCCTCCAGAAAGGAGATCAGCCTACACTTGGAACACAGATAAAGACTCTCCATACTGATTGAGATTTTCAGGCTTGGTTAGTGGTTTGTTTTTTAAATGGCTTGTGGGTGTTCACACCTTATTACCTTATAATAACTTAATAACCCCATTCAGCTTCTTTTCCTTGGTCTCAAAAACAACTTCACAGCTACATTCCAGCTGTGTAGGTAAGGAAGCAGAAGCAGGAAAGCAATGGCAACAGCAATGTAGACAGAAAAGCACAAAAAAGGGAAACTGAATGCTTTCTAATGTGCCCAAGCCTGGCCTCAGAGAAGTGCTGAGAAAATGTGCTTCCCTCAACTATTTGTAGAACCAGGGAAATATGGGTAAGAAATACTGAATATGCTCTCAGATACTAATGAAACAGCAAATGGTTTTGCCAAACAATTTTTTTCCCCTCTTTCTTTTTGCAATTTTCCTTACACGGAATGATTCTCTGGATCAGGAAAGAGGAAGGGATATATTCACAAATGAAGGTAATATAAAAGCAACAGTAAAATTAACAAGCTCCACACATATCAAATGAACTTCCCTTCTGATGTGTAATTATCTAAAGTTGTTATTTGAGACCTGCTATTTAAATCCAACCAATAGGAAAAAAACTTTTATATGATCAAAATTTCAAACCAAACCTAGCATACTTTTCTGAGTCTGAAAATATTACTTCTCACCAAAATATTAAACCAAGTCCCAAAATAAAAAGTATTTTATGAAATGTGAAATAGTCTAGAAGATGCAAAATAATTTCTATATTCTGATGATTTCACGTGGTAAAAATAAAAGTAAAAAAGTAAGGGAGCAATAATTGAAGAGATCATTCTTAGCAAAGGTGAAGAATTTGAGGATTAATAGCAGTAACAGTCCATCAGATACAAGTAAAAACAAAAGCAGCATAAAAACTACAAAATTATTCTACCAAATAAATTAGATGTCAAAAGAAAATTCTGGATATCCAAATCTTTGACAGAAAATAACACTGGTCTAACCAATATAGTTTCACAACAACACTATTAATAAATTATAACCAAGGCCCACCTTAAATTGCAGGATGGTGACTGTTTCCTCTGACTGTCCCTAGCCAATGGGAAGGTAGACTGACGAAGTCACACAATGGCAGCAAAGAAGGCAGAGAATTACTAAATGAGGCAATATTCCTGAGTCAGATTTTCATAAATCTATATTACTGGATGGATAAAACATATTCATTCCCTAATTCTGCCAATTCTAAGTTTACATTCTGCTAAGTGAAGTGTGTTCTTGAATAGGAATAACTACTTACTATCTAAAAGTATATCACTTTAAGTTTATAACTGCAACATAAAACAGTATTGTCCCGATTTTTAAAAAAAATAAACTCACCTCCATGCTCTGCAAATTTGGGATTTGAGAGGATTTGTTTACAAAACTTCAATCCATTTCTGTATTGTTTGTGTTCATAGCATCTCTGTTAATAAAAACAATTAGAAAACCAGTTTAGCAATAATTGCAAAATACTCTTTTCAGTACAATATTAAGAGGTCACAGGAAATAGAGAGCCTTTCTTCAAGTCAGGAAAAAAGGGATTCAACTCTGCCACATTGTAACTATGTGACTGTGGGTGATTCACCTATTGTATCAGTGTGGCAGTAACTTTCTAAACTAAAAAGTTCTGACAAATGGCAGATCTTCATCACCAGAAGATGTTTCTACAACACTATGAGTTTCTAACATGTATAGAATTGCAAGTCATATCTCCAACGTCAACCTGGTCAACAAATATGAATACGTAAAATTGATCACTATAATTTTATAGAAATGCCACTCTCCAAAATCATGGGCTATATTTGAAATTAAAAACAATTAAGAACTTTAATAAAGGAGGATCTAAAACAGACTCACATAAATCATCAGTTTTTCTGTGTATTACCAATAAAACCCAAGAGGAAGAACTAGAAGCATCAATTAAATGCAAATAACTACAAAATGTATAAAATATGTGGGAGTCTATTTACCAAATACAAAATGCTAGATTTAAAGAAAAACAACTACTGTATTTTTAAAAATACAGACTCAGATAGATATTGATTGCTTGTAGCTATGCCATGAAAATATAAAAACACATCCAAATTAACTTACATATTCAGTGCCATACCAAACTACTAAATGGTTACTTTATAGAAATGGAGAAAAACTAATATAATTCATTTGGCAGTTCAAAATGTCAAGAATCTCAAGGGAAATCATGGGAAAAAAAAGTGGGAAGTGAGAAAGTCTAGCAGTACCAGAGAGATCAAACTATATTACAAAGCTGTAATTATCAAACTATGTGGTACTGATTAAAAAACAGAAAAGTTTATCAGTGGGACAGATTGAAATAAGAAACACCTAGAAACAAAGTAGTAAAGTATTCAGTAAACCTGAGGACTTCAATTATTGGGGTAAGGACTTAAAACTTAAAAACTATTGGGGAAACTGTAAAGCTGTCTAGAAGAAACTAGTTATAGAAGCAGTATTTCATTAACTACCACAACAGGTTTCAAATAGATACAGGATCTACATATAAAAGGTCATATCATAAATTAGAGGAGCAAGGTAAGTGGTACCTTCTACAACTACAGATGGTAGGATAGTTCCTGACTATAGAAGAGATAGAGATGATCGCAGGAAAAAAATTAGATAATTTTGGATACATAAAATTCAAGTTTTCATATGAACAAAATCAATTCAGTTTGAACTAGAAAGCAAACAATTAGCCAAGGGCAAAAATCTTTGCAGAAAATATCTCTGATAGATAAAGTTTCTAAAGAACTGATTCAAATACATAAAAGAACAAGAGTCATTCTCCACAAATGCCAAGAAGCAAACAAGTAATTCTCATAATGCTCTAAGACTCTACCTCATACCCATCAAAATGAAAAAGACAACAAAATAGGAAAATGTTAATTGTTGGAAGTGTGCACTCAAGAAACTTACATTTTTGAAGAGGAAATAATTTTGGGTATGTGAGAGAAAGGCATTAGGAAGTGGGGGGTATCCTTAAGCTACCAAATAATACAATATGATTGTAATAATGTTACTGTAACTCATGTGTATGAAAATATGTATAACAGCACTTTGTTACTGTGGCAAAGAACTGGGAAAAAAATGGGAAGTCCATCAACTGGGGAATGGCTGAACAAATTATCATATTTTAATACAATGGAATTGTACAATAAAAAATAAGAAAGGGAAGGGATTCAGAGAATCATGGAAAGTCTTGTATGAACTGATACAAAAAAATTAGTAGAACCAGAACAATTTATACAATAACTAAAACAGCTTTAGGGAAAACAATTTTGCACCAGTAAAGAACTCTGATCAATGTGATAACCAACCACAACAAAATCATGCTTCCCACCTCTTGAGGTGATAAGACTAAAAGTGCAAAATGAGATATATTTTCAGAAACAGTGAATATATTTATTTATTCTGCTTGAATGCAACTGTTTGTTACAGGAAAAGGTATGGGGGCAAATGTAGGAAGAAAGGAGGGAGGGAGACTATTAACGAAACAGTTTTAAAATGCAGAGGAGAGAGTTGGAAGAGCCGAGTGTTAGGAGTTTTAGAATTACCATGTTAAATGTGTTATACACACTAAAAAATCTAGCTGTTTAAAATAAAGAATCTCTTTTATACATAATTCTATATTTTTTCCTGTTCCTTGTATCTAGAAATGATCATATTTGTTGCTGTTTGCCAAGTTCATGAGATGTTTTATAATAATCAATAAAAACAAAACCAGACTACAAAGTTCATAAAGGGCAAGCATAGGTTAATTTGGTATCATGTTTCTCACGTAATCTTTTTTATTCTTCGTACCTTGAAATGTTCACGTTACTCATCCTATATTTGTAGTTGAGGGAAGGAATAAGTATATTAGTGGGTAGCAAAGAGAAGAACTAGGCTATTAATCAATGTGCCATGGGTGCAAAAAATTTAATGGTGTCAAAAAGCAAGGGAAGTTAATAATCAGCTCTTCATTGACTTGAGTGCTAGCTGGCTTGCCTGGTTTTGCAAAAACTTCCCTAAAACTTTGGCTTACTTCCAGGAAAAGTAGCAAAGATAAATTAGGAACTGTATACAAAAATTAACATCATCTAGAAGTTATATGCCAGAATGAAGTTATGTTAGAAAATCCCAATGAACACCAACATATTTGAAAAGCTTCCTTGAGTTGCTCTGTTGAGTGCTCTGTTAGAAATCACATTTCCTCTAGTCTCTTCCCATTCCATAGAACTGCCATGGCGATTTTCCTAAAGCATACATTTGACCCTATTACAAGACATCATGAATGGAAAATTGTCCAAATTTAGAACAAAAGGGGAAAATAAAGATTAAGAGAATCCAATGAGGAAAAGTTCTAGGAATGCTATAGCCAAAATGAAGAGCTTCCATATCAAAGAAAAAACTACTACAAATCACTAGAAAGAATTCAAGTATTAAAGAATGATACCTTTTACTATAAATGAGTGGAGATACTGAAATGCTGTTTTCCAAAAAGCAAAAGATATAAACTTATGTAAGAAATGGTGGGAGGAGTTTTGTTTCCACAGGATAGTGATAGCAGATTGTAAGTCAGGTAACTGGTTCTGACCAAAGCTATGATCTAGCAGAGACCAGGCTTCTGACCCAGTGAAAGGTTGGAAGCTTGTCCCCACGTTTAAGGAGCCATTTGAGAAGGATAGGCAGTCAGGGGGTTGCATCTGGCCAATGAAGAACCAGGTGGGAAATTTGAATTGGGAGTCAATAAAAGGACTGGCATTTGTCTGAGTCCTTATACTCACCTGTACTCTGTTCAGGGGATGTACCCATTTATTCAGAAAGAATAAATGTACACTATAATGAAAATCTTCCTGGCTTCCCGAATATTGTTTATTCCTAGACAGCGTGAGTGTATTTATAACAACTTACAACTAAGAATAACTTACCCTGCAATGCTGTGTATAATCTTACAGAGTTTGGGAAAAAAATGACCTTTTAATGGAATACAAAATTTCTTTCAAGCATTCCTGAAGACCAGTCTTGGCTCTTGTTTTTACAAGAGTCCAGAGAAACCTGTAAAGGCAAATTTATTCGAGCAATTGAAAGGGGCTGTATAATGACGAAGAGCCAATATTCTAATAGGAGGGGAATAAAAATCAAGTATCCCTTCAGCACTTTGATGTCTTCAAAAGGTACTGGGGGAGTTAAATAAGAAAAACAGAACTTGAAAGTGAATTGATTTTCTTCTAGGGATTTAAAAAGGGGAATGACCAGGAAGAGTAAAAAGGAATAAACTAGAGAAGAAAAGGAAAAAGTGAGGAAGGAGCTTATCTCACATAATCAGGTACCCAAGAAGTCTATAGAAAAAAAGGAGTGGGGGAGAAATGGGCACCACTTGAACCTCACTTTTATCTAAAACAGTCAAAGGAAGGTAGAATACAAACACATGCAGATTAGTGTAGAAATGCATTCAACTAAACAAGGAAACAGGAGGAAATTGGGAGAGTGAAGAGGGAGTAGCAAGACAGGGTAGAGTATAGAAAAGAATGGTAATGAGTAAGACGAGGGGGGTGGATTGAGGAGGGAATAAAAGTAAAGAAAAGGGGGGTTAAAAGCTATGATTAGACTTTGGGTATCTGGGTAAAAGAGAAGAGAAGTAGAGTAGAAGAAGCAGGTTGCATCAAGCATGAATCAGTTGTACTGAGTACAGTATTACTAGAGGCAAAGAAAAGAAAAAGTCTAAGAGAAAGTACAGGATGTATGGCAATACACAATTAAAACTGTGAAAGTGAATGGAATGAATTCACTCACAAAATGGAAGGAGAGATAAATAGATCAGAAAGCAGAGAACAGGCATGCCTCATTTTATTGTGCTTCACTTTACTATACTTCAGAGAGATTGCATTTTTTACAAACTGAAGATTTGTGGCAACCCTGCTTCGAGCATGCCTATCAACACCACATTTCCAACAGCATGTGCTCACATCATGTTTCTGTTATATTTCAGTAATTCTCAGAATATTTCAAACTTTTTCATTATTATTATGCCTGTTAATAGTGATCTGTGATCAATGATCTTTGATATTACTACTGTAATTGTTTTGGGGTGAGAAAGACTACATTCATATAAGATGGTAAACTTCATCAACAAATGCTGTATGTTCCGACTTCTCCAATTGGCCATTGCTGCATCTCTCTCCCTCTTCTTGAAACTCCCTATTCCCTGATAGGCAACAATATTGAAAGAATATTAGATAAATTTAGTTGATAAGGCAGCAGCAGGGTTTGAGAGGACCGATTCCAATTTTGAAAGACATTCTACTGTGGGTAAAACACTATCAAACAGCATCACACGCTACAGAGAAATCTTTCATAAAAGGAAGAATCAATCTGTGCAGCAAACTTCATTGTTGTCTTATTTTAGGAAACTGCTACAGCCACCCCAACCTTCAGCAACCACTACTTTGGATCAGTCAGCAGCCATCAACATTAAAGACCCTTTACCAGCAAAGATTATGACTTGCTGAAGGCAAAAAAAAAAAAAAAAGTAATTAGGGACATAGAAAGCTCATAAACACAAAAAATTAGAACTATTAAATCACATCCTTTACTAGCCATAAGGTAATAAAAATTGTATTTGATAAAAGGCCACTGAAGAAAGGATTAAAAATTAACTGGAAGCTAAATAACTTAATCCTAAAGAATTGATGGCTCTGGAGCTTGCATTATAATTATCTATATATACAGTATCTTATTCTACTACTAGGCTGTAAGATCCTGAAGGCAGGGACAGTTTTATTTTTTTCTTTATAGCCTGATTCCTCATCTTTAAATTGGGAATCACAATATTTGCATGACCTCACGGGGTTGTTGTGAGGGAAGCTATTTAACATACTTCAATGTACTTCAATGATCCATAATTTTGTCCATGTGAAGTCCCCTTCTTTGCCTCAGTTCACAATTTCCAAGAGTCTCTATGATGGAAAGAAAAACAGCATCATTTGGTGGTCAACATTTAGGAGGTAAGTTTCTCTAAACTTACCGAGACTGGTTTTCTGATAGCAGAGCCCATTCCTGGGTACAGACTCAAAAAGCTTCTCTGGTTTGGTAGGTTCCAATAGAACTTGTGCTCCACTAAGCACAGCTTTTAAGAACCAAGAATCACCTACAAAAACTATACAGCAAGGGGCAGCTAGGTGACACAGTGAATAAAGCACTGGTCCTGGAGTCAAAAAGACCTGAGTTCAAATCCAGCCTCATATATTTGACACACTTACTAGCTGTGTGACCTTAGGCAAGTCATTTAACCTTAACTGCCCTGCCTTCCGCCGTCCAAAAACAAAAACTATGCAGCATTGGAGTCCATCAATGGAGGAAGATATTTATAAATGTGAGTTATTACTAACCCTAGAATAGTGCTTTGCACGTGGCATGCACTGAATAAATGCTTGCTAAACTGAAATAAGAGTCAGGACAGAGGTACTAAAAACTGACTATGAGAAATGACTGCGGATAACAAGTAAGGCATCACAGAATTTCAGAGTTGGAGAGGATCTCAGAAACTATAAATACATATATAAATATAAAAACTACAAATAAATATGCTTTGCACCTCACTCCCAAAATTTAGGAAATGACCTTTAACATTCAAGGTTGTTTTAATAACTATCCCCTTCCCAATCTGAAAGGCCAACAATGAGTGGTATAAAATGGGTTTACATCTAAACAAGCGCATAGAAAAGTTTCATATTTTAAATAATAAAAAGGGAATTCTGCTCCTTGGTTTCTTCATCTTCTTTACTCAGCCAGCACAGTCTACCCCCAGTAGAAAATAGTATCAGATCAGGATACCTAGAAGAACTGGACTGGAACTAGAGATGCCAGTAAACTCACTCCACCCCAATGGTGTCATAAATACCCCTGCAGCAACTACAGTCATAAATACAACTGCAAAATTGGCAACTGCTTATTTATTCCTCTCCTACTCCCTAACCAAGGCAAGAAACATCGGTCTTCTCTCACCACATTATCAACCCTCACTCAATAGGTGGCAGAAATGACTTCTTCTGCACTTCAGTAGTATGCACTGAGATGAAATCATTAAGAATCTAAGGATTTATCAAGCTCTATCCTAAACCAAGATCTACTCAATGGTCCAAAATCATGTGCCCAACACCCCCAGAATTAAAAACTAGGCCTAGAGACTCCCTTGACAATATACTGTTCTTTCCATTTTGCCTTGCTGGGTACTATCCTTGGAAACCTTCATCTAAATAAACCAAAGTAGATCAACAATCGGAATAAATACTCACCTTACAAAAGAAATTCTGGGTAACTTGACCTTATACATAATGCCACATTCAACTCCAAATGTATACATATATTTGTATAAATATACATATTGATAACTATCTATATGGTTTTTTTAAAAGTAAAAGAGAATCAAAGGAGGTACTCTGCATAACTATACAAAGGTAAAGATTCTCAATTCTACAAAGGTCAAAAGTGATCATGGAAGATAAAATGGATAATTTCAAAATTTCATAAATTAAAAAACTTTTGCATGAAAAAAATGAATAACCCCATTTGAAGAGAAGCACTTAATTCTAAAAGAACCAAGTGCATCAATTCATGAAGTTGGTTTTTTTAAAAGACACTTGAAACTCAGAAAGACTTAGTATTTCTACTTCCTTACTTTTTCTATATCTTTATTATCAACATTCCTTACCATTCTAAAGATTTTTCAAACAAAATAAATAAATAAATGAAGCATGTAGTCCTACCTATAAGGACCAGATGCTGAAGAACGCATATACTTAAACATTTTATACTCTGTTGTAAGAGGAAATGTTCCTACGTTTACTTGTATTTGGTTGTTTCTTTGCCCAGTATTGGTCTTTTCCACTTGGAGTATAAATAGAATTTGTCAAACATTTATAAAACAGAGTGAAATAAAATTTTACCATCGCATGTGTTTTATTATTTTTTCTAGCTATTCAGATTTGCAGAATTTATAGTTAGGATATCACAACAATATAGGTTTGCTTGCATCTTCACTGATAAACTGTCCAAGAGATTCTTCTATGAACAAATTTTAGAATAAGAAATATCCCATCTGACTCACTGAATGGTAAATTTTCAGACAGTGAACTTAATAATGTAAATGTTATGACTGCAATGTGTGAAACAGAGCTCATCTGATTCCAACAACGATGAGTCCATTGGTGAAGTTCCTTATACAGCAGACAATCTAAAAGTCACTAGCAAGAAGGTTCTCAGACCCAAGTTTGTGACAAAAGAGATGAAGAGTCACAATGTCTGACAAGTAAAAATAGTTCTTCTTGGCAACAAGAGTTTAAGGTCACTTACAATAGCTAAACATTATTATCTGGTTCTATCTCATATAGCGAGTCAATGCTTATAAACATTCAGAAATGTAAAAAAGCAGGCGGCCAATGAGTGCTAACTGGCCTGTTACATTAGAAGAAACAGAAAAGTTAATTGTTTTTATTGTCACATTGTCCTAATTGTCATATCAACAGTGGAAGAAATCTATCCATAAAAAGTGTATGAAATAGCTCCTGGGACATGTCCTTTGTTCATTAAAATTGTATCACCTTGTCAATCCCTATAAGTAATGAAGTACTTTTGCTTTGACCTGAAAAATGAAGGCAAATAAAATCTATCTCAGCATAAATCTTGTCCAGCCTCTTCACTGTGGAATCCTTTTATTGAAATCTGTTCAGAAGGCATTTATACCTGATGCACATGTAATGGTTGATGAGCAACTGATGCCTCAAAAGGCATGATGTAAATATATTCAATATATGTCAAACAAACCAGACAAATCTGGCCTAAAAATTGGGGTTGGCAGAAAAACACTGAAAATACTTTTTCAATGCATTTCCTCACTTGGAAAAGACAATACTGAAAGCAACAATACAAGCATACATTCATTTGTACTGTTGAAATTCAATGAAACCACTACTCAACAAAGGCTACAAAGGATGGCAACTTTTTACATCCCCTTGATCTTTTGAGACTTGCAAAATAAAGGTGAAACATATTTGGGATTTTTAGTGAGAACTGTAGAGAATTGAAAACAAGCAGGCCACTGTATGAAATTCTAGTTTTGAAATTTACAGTGAAGGCAGTAAGGACACTGATTTCATTCCACTTAAATAGATTCAGGTTTGTACCTATTTATGAATATCTGCCATCCAGATGCTCAGATTCCAGCAGATAACAACCCCAAGCAAAAGCCAGATACTGCTCTATTTAAAATAACATAGGAGTAAGATGTTCTTGACCAAATCACAAAGGGTTACTTATCAAAAGCAGCAAGATGGCTTCTTCCCCCAACAATTTTATAGATGTGGCCCTCATCAAGAGCTAAATGTATTAAAAAGTTTGTAATCCTAACATTGGGGCAGCTAGGTGGGAGGCACAGTGAATAGTGACAGACCAACATCTTCCTGAGTTCAAATCTGACCTCAGAAAATTACTAGCTGTGTGACTCTGGGCAAGTCAGTTAAGCTTGTTTGCCTCAGTTTCCTCATCTGTAAAATGAGCTGGAGAAGGAAATGTCAAACTACTCCAGTATCTTCACCAAAAAAATCCGAAATGGGGTTACAAAGATTCAGACATGACTGAAACGACTGAACGATTCCATCATTAGCTAATGAGAATACATCCAAAAGATGAGTGAGGAGCTCGCCAAAGACTGTCCAAGTGGCAAACCAAAAGTTATAGGACCACAGATGTATAATTCATTTGCAAAAATCCTACTAATAGCAAATGTGTGACAAAAGGTATGCAAAATAGGATTCCTAAACAAGTGATCTCAAGGAAATATACTTGATAAAATATTTTTTCTCCAATCTATACAAGCCACTTTAAACACAAATAATTAGAAAGAGATACCATAATTTTATTGTGAAATAAAAATTTTCATTCTACTATCTCATTTTTTTTCTTCACCATCTCCTTTGGTGTATCTGCTTCCAGATCACATTCTCTGTATCCTGGTTCTGTCCTGGACCCTCTTCTCTTTTTCCTATATACTAATTCACTTGATGATCTCATCAGCTCTCATGGATTTAATTATCATCTGTATGCTGATGATTCTCAAATTACCTCTCTGTGGACCCCCAAATCTCACAATCTCCAATTGCCTTTCAAATATCTCAAACTGGATGTCCAGTAGACATCCTAAACTCAACATATCCAAAACTGTACTCATTATCTTTCCCCAAACCTTCCCCTACTGCTATGTTCACTGTTATCATAAAGAGCAACACCATCTTCCCAGTCTCTCAGGCTCACAACCTAGGAGTCACCCTGGATTCCTCATTATCTCTTACCCACCCCTATTCAAGCTGTTGCCAAGGCCTGTTGAACTTACCTTTGCAACAGTTCTCAAAAACATCCCCTTCTCTCCTTTGACACTACCACTACTCTGGTGCAGGTCCTCATCACTTCACACCTTGATTACTGCAACAACTGCTGGTAAGTCTGCCTGTCTTAAGTCTCTACCCACTCCACTCCATTCAGCCAGCAAAGTGATTCTCCTAAAGCACAGGTCCCATCAAATCACTGCCAAGTCACCACCCTACTCAATGAAGTCCAGTGGCTCCCTATTACCTCCAGGACCAAATACAATATCCTGTCTGGTATTCAAAGCCCTTCATAACAAGCCTCCATCCCTTCCCCCACTCCAGTCTTCTCCCACCATTTCCCCCAAGATGTATTCTTTGATCCAGTGACACTGGCCTCCCTGCTCTGGGCATTTTCTCTAGCTACATCCCATGCAATTGCTTTCCTTCCTCATCTTCACCCCCTAGTTTCCCTGGCTTCAATTCCCAATTAAAATCTCATCTTCTACGGAAGTCTTTCCTAACCCTTCTTAATTCTTGTGCCTTCCTTTTCTTAACTAGTTCCTATTTATACTGTACATAATTTGTTAGTACACATTTGCTTGTTGAGTCTTTCACCTCTTTTTGTATTCCCAAATCCCAGTGCCTGGCACAAAAGGTAAGTGCTTAATAAATATTTAGTAACTGACTTTATGGATCTAAAAAAGTGTAGTGTGTCAGGTTAAGTAGCACAGGCCTTGGAGGTTTTCTTAAATTCCAGTCCTTCTAGTGTTAACTGAGGGAGAAATAGCTCCACAACAAATTCTCTTATAAAGGCCTAACATCCAAAATATTTTCTTTCTCTCTCTCTCTCTCTCTCTCTCTCTCTCTCTCTCTCTCTCTCTCTCTCTCTCTGGAGGGGGGAAGGCAAGGCAATTGCGGTTAAGTGACTTGCCAAAGAGTTGGTTTTGTTTTTTTTTTTTTGGTCCTGTTTCTTCTTTCACATGATTCACTTCATTGATCACAGTTCTTCTCCATAACTTGACTAGTGTGTAAATTAATTCAATGCGAAGTTATACGTGGAAGCTATATGGGATTCCATGCCGTCTTGGGGAGGGAGGGGGGAAGGGAGGGAGGAAAATCTGGAACTCAAAATTATGTGGAACCAAATGTTGTAAACTAAAAATTAAAAAAAAAAAAATAAATTAAATAAAAAGTGACTTGCCAAAGGTCACACAGCTAGTAAATGTGTCAAATGTCTGAGGTCACATTTGAACTCAGGTCCTCCTGACTCCAGCACTCGAGCTCTACTCACTGCGCCACCTAGCTGCCCCTAATATTCAAAATAAACAGGGAGCACAGGGAGGAGGAAAGGTGACAGAGTAGCAGGAAGCAATACAATGAGGTCTCTGCCAAAAAAGACCTAGAACATGTTACAGACCAAATCCTTCTGGGGAAATTTTTTAAAGAGAAGGGGAGCCAGGGAGGTGAGGGATAGAAAAGAAAAAATGTTACAGTGAGTCAATTTTCAATCCCAGATCAACATCAGGAAATAGAAATGGCTGCAAATACTAGGGATGGGATGGGGCAGGAGCATGGTGACAAGGAACACTAGCCTTCAGGGCAAATAGAGGGCTTAGACCTATACAGGGGTACCCCAGACCCAAAGCAAAGCACCACAACAGAAATAGGTGCTATCAGTTTTGTCACTCACAAATCCAGGGCTAAATGAGAAGGAAAACTGCAGACCAGGGCTGGGTTCTAGAGTAGAGAACAGTGGAAGGCCCTGGGCAGTGTACTGAAGAATAAGTTCAGAAGCAAGCAGCAGCAGTGTGGCTCAGATCCCAGGATCTCAGTGGCACTTTCTAGTCTGGTCTGAAGCCTAAAAAGGAACATCAAAGGCAAGATTCCCAAACTAAAGAGAAACTTATAGTTCTGTCACTCTAAAACATCAAAACTTCCAACCTGGCTGAAAGCAGCTGAGTCCAGCAACAGTTAGTATTGATCAAACTCAAATCCAGGACAAGAGCTTGCAAAGTTCAGAATGGGGGGAAGCAATCAGACTTTGCCCTGGATTAGACCCCAGTAGACAACACAACACTTCAGATAATTAGTAAAAGGATCAACTAAGACATTCCTATGAAAAATGCATTGAGCCCAGGCCTAACATGAAGTCAAAAATCATGAAGTAGACCGAAGAATGAGAAGAAAAAGGAAGGAAGGAAGGAGAATCCCACCACAAAAAGCTATTGTGGTGGCAGGGATACATTGAAGACACAAACTCAGGAGAATGATTGCAAAATATCTATAAGCAAAGCCTCAAAGAAAAACATAACTGAGGCACGAATTCAAATAGAATTCCTAGAAGGGATGAAATAAGTTTCATATTTTTTGTGCATTAAAAATGCTTTTTTTAAATAAATGAAATGAGAATGCAAGAGAGAAAAATTGGAAAAGAAATGAGAACTATGGAAGAAAAGAATTAGAAAGGGAATTAACAGCTTAGCATAAGAAGTTCAAAACCATGCCCAATCAATAAACTTCCTGGAAATCTGAATGGACCAGAGAGAAGCCAATGACTCCAAGAGACAAGAAATACTCAAACAAAATCAAAAGGCCGAAAAAATAGAAGAAACTATAAGATATTTAATAGCAAGAAACAACTGATCTAGAAAACAGATCGAGGAAAAAAGAAATGTAAAAATCATTGGACAATCTGAACAGCATTACCAAGAAAAATCTAGATTTTGTATTTCAAGACATCTTAAAAGAAAATTGCTCATAATCTTAGAACCAAAGAGCAAATTGAAAATGGGAAGTAACCATCAGTTACCTCTTGAAAGAAACCTCGAAATGAAAAGTTGCAAGGAGGGCTTAGAATATGATATTTCGGAGATTAAAGGAGCTAGGATTAAAACCAAGAATCATCTAACCAGCAAAACTGAATAATAATCCTATGGGGGGAAATGGACATTCAATGAAATAGAGGGGTTTCAAGCATTCTTGATGAAAAGACCAGAGCTAAACAGAAAATCAGACTTCCAAAACAAGACTCAAGAAAAGCACAAAAAGGTAAACAGGAAAGTGAAATCATAAGGGACTTATTAAAGTTGAACTCTTTACATTCCTACATGGAAAGATGATATTTGTAAGTCATGAGACCTTTCTCACTATTAAGGTAGCTGGAGGGAATATACACACACACACACACATACACACACATACACATACACACATACATATACGTGTGTATATGTATGTATATCTATGTGTATACGTATAGACAGAAGGCACAGGGTGAGTTGCATACAAAAGGATGATACCTAAAAAATAAAATTAAGGGGTGAAAGAGGAATGTACTGGGAGAAGGAGAAAAGGAGAGGTAGATTTGGGTAAATTATCTCACATAAAAGAGGCAAGATAAAACTTTTACAGTGGAGGGGATGAGGGGGGAGGTGAGGAGGGAGTGAACCTTAGTCTCAATGGATTTGGCTTAAGGAGGGAATAACATACACACTCAATTGGGTATGGAAATCTATCTTACCCTACAGGAAAGTGGGGGGGGGGATAAAAAAGATGGGGTGGTAATAGAAGGGAGGGTAGACTGGGAGAGAGGTAGTCAGAAGCAAACACTTTTGAGGAGGGATTGGGTGAAAGGAGAGAATAGAATAAATGGGGGAAGGATAGGATAGAGGGAAACATAGTTAGTCTTTCACAGCATGACTATTATGGAAGTGTTTTGCATGACTACACATGTATAATCTATATTGAATGGCTTGCCTTCTCAATGAGGGTGCGTGGGGAGAGATGAAGGGAGAGAATTTGAAGTTTTAACAACGAATGTTAAAAACTGTTTTTTCATGCAACTGGGAAATAAGATACACAAGCAAAAGGGTATAGAAATCTATCTTACCCTACAGGAAAATAGAAGGGAAGGGGATAAGAGAAGGGGTGAGGTTGGGGGGGGGGGGGGCGGTGGTGATAGAAGGGAGGGTAGATTGGGGGAAAGAGTAATCAGAATGCATGCTGACATGGGGTGGGGGAAGGGGAGAGATGGGGAGAAAATTTAGAACTCAAAATCTTGTGGAAGTTAATCTTGAAAACTAAAAATAAATTAATAAAAAGATTAAAAAGATTACAACTTCCTAAATAAAATAAAATGCAAAAAAATGTCAATCAAAAGAAAAGAAAGAAAAGTTTGGGGTACATTATAACCAAAATTCAAACATTCCAGGTCAAAGAAAAATAACGTAAGCAGTCAGAAAGAAAGAATTTAGGTACCAAGGAGCCACAATCAGCTATCACTCTAAAGAAGAAGAAAGCATGAAATAAAATATTCCAAATCTAGCAGCTACCACTCTAAAGGAAAAGAAAGCATGGAATAAAATATTCCAAAAGGCAAAGGATGTAGCCTTACAACCAAGAATAACTTAACCAGCAAAAGAGAACATAATCCTACAAGGGGAAAAATGGATCTTTCATGAAATTGATGACTTCTAAATACTCCTAATGAAAAGATCAAAGATGTGTAGAAATCCCCATGTTTAAACAAAAGCATTAAAAGAAACAAAAAAAATAAACAGCAAGGACTAAATAAAGACAAACTGCTTACATTTTAATTTGGAGAAATGATACTTGTGTCCCCTCTGAACCTCATCATCATTAGGGGTCACATAGGGAGCCTAATTAGACAAGGCCTGGGAATAGCTCTGTTATGTCTTGATGATCTTAAGAATGGAAAGAGAAGAGGAATACATTTGTAGGAGAGGGGTAAGCTGGGGGGAGGTTAGGGAAAATTATGTCACATAACCTGAGCACACCAAAGACATGTATATAAACAAGGAGGAAAATAAACACATACACACACACACACACTCACACACAGGGGTACAGAAATACACTACATCCAACCCAACTTGGAAATCAGAGTGAAAGGAGAGAAGAGGGAAGAAGGAAGGGGAGAGAGTAGATTAAGGGAGGGATCAGTCCTAAACAAAACAAACTTTTAAAGATTACAATAATATTTCTAGCTCTTTTTGAGGTGGCAAAAAATGTAAATCTGGGGGAATGCCCATAAACTGCAAAATGATTCAACAAGTTATGACATATAAAATGTGATAGAATACTATTGTATTGTAAGAAATATCTTAGAGGATAGCTTTGGAGAAACCTAGGAAGACTTGTATAAACTGATGCAGAGTGAAGTGGACAGAGCCAAGTGAATAATTCATACAATGATAACAATATGGTCAAGAGTCAAGACAAACAACTCTGAAAAACTTTGTAACTCTAATTAGTGTAGTGATCTACCAAGATTCCAAAGGTCTAATAATGAAACAAGCTATCCACCTTCTGATAAGAGTGCAGAATAAGACTGTTTTTGGAGATGTGGAAAACGTGGGAATTTGTTTTGCTTTACTATATATGTTCGTAATGAGAATTTTGTTCTTTCATTCTCAATTTGGGGGACAGGGAGTGTTAGAGTTGAAGGGAAAGAGTGTAGATTTATGCTGTTTGGAAAAAAAAAAAAAAAAAAAGCATTCATCCCCAAAAACAGAATAGGATGGCAAAATGGATTAGAAAACAGAATCCAATGTTATTTACAAGAAACACACTTGAAACATTAAGATTCTCACTGTTAAAATAAGGAGCTAGAGCAAAATCTATTTTACTTCAGCTGAAATTAAGAAAAAAGGCAAAGGGAAGAAGATTTCAGACAAGGTAACTGCAAAAATAGGCTTAACTAAAAGAGATAAATGGGGAAAATAAATTGTGCTAAAAAGTACTACAGATAATAAATTAATAGCAATATAAAACATATATGCGCACCAAATGGCTTAGGATCTAAATACCTAAAGAAAAAGTTGAATGAAAAACAGATGGTAAAACTATGGTTGGGAACTTCAATGTACCCCTTTCAGACTCAGATAAATCTAAGCAAAAAAAGGTAAGGATCTGAATGGTAGAAAGTTATATATGATAGATGTGGTTACTATTGAACAAAAATAGAAAAAGAGGATGCGTATTTCTTGGCTACACATGTGTGATGCCAATCAGCGATTAAAGATCTTTCCCACCCATTCAACAGGCCTCAGGTGGGGCCAAGGCAGGGAGGCTTGATTAGAGGCAGGTGCACACCTTTGTGGTGCCAATCAATGACCTCAGGTGGGGCCAATTAAGGGAAGCTAGATTGAAGTTTGTTTGTAGACAGGCCTTTACTGACTAGGCACTAAGCCTCAGGCCCACATCCTTTTGTTGATTGGGCATTAAGCCTTCAGGCCCTAAAAAGAGTATATACACCCAGAACGTAGCCACTGAGAACTGAGAATTCACAAGTCAGAAGGGAGAATTCAGAATCCAGCCCAAGGAGGAGGAATAAGAACAACAGAGCTGCAGAAAGAGTGTGGATAAGAGAGTGGAGTGAAAACCAGGGAGCTTCAGAGTCCAGAGAGCTGAGGAGGGAGAGAAGGCAGGCAAGCCAGACAGGATTCATAAGTGTTTACAGGGAGACCCTAGCAGGAAGGAAGGTTACAGGATGACTTGGTTCCTTGCTATAATACGGTGTTATAATTTCCTTGTACGTACACTGAGGTGAGCTTACTGGTTTTGGAATATAATTACTGCTATGTTGAAATGGATTTATTGGTCTTAGAATGTGATCCTCTGGTGTCTAAATAAATATTATACTTCCTCTGCCTTCTACCTAGAGAATTTTTCCATACTTTGCGATTCTGAACAATACAGGAAAGTTCATGGTCATCCTAGAAGTCATGAATCTTGCCTTACTGATACAAAATGGCAACTTACAAAAATTGATCATGTATTAAAACAAAAACCTCACAAATATAGAAAAGCAGAAATATTAAACATGTTTTTATGAATCAAAATGCAACAAAAGTCATATTCCATAAAGGGCTGCTGAAGATTAACTGGAGGCTAAATAACTTAATCCTAAAAGTAAAAAGGTAGATCCAAGAACAAATCACAGAAAAACAAATGGATAATTTCATTAAAGATAATGGCAACAATAAGACAAAGTATCAAATTTTGCGGATGCAGACAAAGTAGTACTTAGAAGAAAATATCTTTAAACATTTTCATCAATAAAAGAAAGAAGAGACCAAAGAAATGGGGATGCCACTAAAAAAAAAAATTCGTAAATACCATTTAAACTCAAAAGCAGAAATCCTGATATATCAAAGAACAGATGAAGAAAACTGGAAACAAAAATAACACCAAATTAACAGATAAAATAAGGAGTTATGATGGGGTAAGGATGAGGAGCAAATTAAAAAAACAAAAAAAATAGTAAACTATGAAAAAGACAAACTGATAACAAATGAAGAATAAAGGAATTTTAAGAAACTATTTTGCCCAATTATATTACAATAAAACTAACAATATAAATAAAATGGATGGATATTTACAAAAATATAAAATGCTCAGATAAACAGGACATAGAGTGGGCTTAAATCTAAGAAAAATAAATCAAACAAACCATAAATGAGCTCACAAAGGTGGGGGATGGAAGAGAAATAAGACCAGATGGATTTACAAGTGAATTTTAAAAGAATAATTAATTCCCATACTAACAATAGCTTTTTGAGAAAAACAGGAATAAAATATTAGTAAGAGACAACATCAAGATATCACTGTGACCAGGTTGGATTTATATCAGGAATCCAGGGCTGGTTCAAGATTAGGAAAAATACTGACAAGAAAAAAATCACATGATTACATCAATAGATGAAGAAAATGCTTTTACAATATAAACATCCATTCTGTTTAAAAAAACAAAACGTACCTATACTGAGTGAAGCTGAACTGATCCAACCATCATGAAAAGCAATTGGAAACCATGGCCACAAAGTTACTAAACTGTGTATGTACACCCTTTGATACAACAATGTCATTACTAGAGCTATATTCCAAAAAGATTAAAGAAATAAGTATTTCACATGTACAAAAACATGTATAGAGGCTCTTTTTTATGGTGGCAATTTAATGGAGTTATGAAGTTGTCTAGTCATTTGATTAAGTGTTTTTTGCTTGATGGGTAATGTAAAGATCTTTCCCATCCATTAATAGGGCCCATGTGACCTACTTAAGTCACATGGAAGCCTAAGTCACTAGAGCTGTGATGCCCTTGGTCTGTGAGAAGTGTATATATACTCTGAGGTTAGCATTTTGCTTTGGGGCTCACTCATGAGAAAAAGGTTCCTGTGATGTAGACAGATGAGACTCTGGATAGCCATTAAGAAGCCCCTCCTCCACCCACCCCGCTTAGAAACCCAGATGTTGGTGCTTCTCTCTCTCTGGTAACTATGTATGTATTGCTTTTGGTCAGACAGCTGGAAGCCTTGTCTGTTGGTCTTTATTTCTGTTTATAATTTCTGCTTGTATTTTCTCTGAAGTTCATTTCTTTTCCCCTGAACTAAATGAATGATATATACATATATATGTATATATTATATATAATATACCTGTTCTATTAAAGTAAGATTGTTGACCCCTTTTTAAGTTGCTTTCCTTTAGAAAAGCAGATCAATGAACCTATGCTAGTGTTATTAGCTTACACCCCCACGACAGCTGCAAGCAACATTGTTGTTACACCATTCTCAAAAGCAATTCGGAACTATGCCCCAAAAGTTACTAACTTGTGCATACTTTTGACTCAATGATACCACCATTAGGTTTGTACTTCAAAGAGATTAAACAAATAAAAACATCCATATGTACAAAAATACTTATAGAAGTTTTTTGTAGTGGCAAAGAACTGAAAACAAGATGCCCATTAATTAGATAATGGCTGAAGAAATTATGGGATATGAATGTGACAGGATATTACTGTACTATAAGAAATGACCATACTGTAAGAATTGTTTTCAGAGAAACCTGTAAAGATTTATATGAACTGATGTGGAATAAAGCAAGCAGAATCAGAAAAACAATTCATACAGTAACAACAGTACTACAAAGACAAACATCTTTGAAAAACTTGAGGGTTCTAATATATGCTATGATCAAGGAAGATTCCAGAAGATTCATGGTGAAAGATGTTATCCACACCTTCTGACAGAAGTGTTAGCCTCAGGGTGTAGACTGAGATTTTTTTTCTTTTTTTGGACAAGACCAACGTAGGAATCTGTCTTACTTGACAATACAAGGACATGGTGTAAGGACAGTGCTGCTTGAAGCTGCTGTGGAGGTGTTAGGCCAATAACACCAGCACAGAGGAGGACTGCTAGCACAGATTCTTTGATCTGCTTTTCTAAGGAAAGCAACTCTAAGGGGTTTACAATCTCATTTTAATTAAACATACATGTATCATTCACTTAGTTCACAGGAAAAAGTCAGCACCCTGAACTTCAGAGAAAACATAAACGGAAATTATATAAACAGAGCAAATAACATAAATCAGCAGACAGGACTTCTGTCTGTCCATAGCAATACATACACAGTTACCAGAGACAGACAGAAGCACCAACATCTGGGTCTTCCAAGCTGGGGGGCTCCTTAACGGCTACCCAGATTCTCTTCTGGCCAAATCACACACTCTTCTCCTGAGTGGGCCCCAAAGCAAAATGCTAACCTCAGAGTATATACACTGTTTCCAATCAAGGACTCCCAATTCAATCAAAGGCAAGACTCAATCAAAGGCACTTGATTGCCCCAGTGCTGAGATGCACTCCAAAAGAAAAAACAGCAAAAAGTCCCACTTTGCTTGCCAGGAAACAAGGATATCTTTTTCCCTTCTTTTTCAAGGAAAGGTGTGTGAGGGGAAGAAAAGGTAGAGTTTCATTATTTGAAAAATTAATTTACTTATCAAACTACCAAAAAATTATCTTATAAAGCTGGAAAAAAACAGTAACAAAATTCATCTAAAAGAACAAAAAAGTCCAGAATATCAAGGGAATTAATGAAAAATGCAAGGGAAGGTGGCCTAGCTGTACCAGATTCTAAATTGTATTATAAAGCAGCAATCATCAAAACTACTTGGTACTGGCTAAAAAATAGTGATAGATCAGTGGAATAGGTTATGAAAACAAGAGACAACAGTCAATACTATAGCAATCTACTATTTGATAAATCCAAAGACACCATCTTCTGGGATAAAAAAATCACTATTTAACAAAAACTGCTGGGAAAACTGGAAAATAGTATGGCAGAAACTAGGCACAGACCAATATCTTATATCCTATACCAAGATAAAGTCAAAATGGGTACATGATTTAGATATAAAGGCTGATACTATAAGTAAACTAGGAGAGCAAGGAATAGTTTACCTGTAAGATCTATGGAGAAGGGAAGAATTTATGATCAAACAAGAGACAGAGAACATTATGAAATGCAAAATGGATGATTTTGATTATACTAAACTGAAAAGTTTTTGCACAAAGCCAATGCTACCAAGATTAGAAGGGAAGCAGAAAGCTGGGAAACAATTTTTACAGCCAATGTCTCTGATAAATGACTCATTTCTAAAATATAGAGAGAACTGAGTCAAACTTGTAAGAATACAGGTCATTCACCAATTGATAAAAGGTCAAAGGCTATGAATAGGCATTTTTCAGAGGAAGAAATTAAAGCTGTCTATAGTCATATGAAAAAATGCTCTGAATAACTACTGATTAGAGAAATGCAAATCAAAACAGGTACCATATCACACCTATCAGATTGGTTAAGATGACAAAACAGGAAAATGGTAAATGTTGGAGAAGATGTGGGAAAATTGGAACACTAATGCATCATTGGTGGAGTTGTGAACTGATCCAATCATTCTGGAGAGCAATTTGGAACTATGCTCAAAGGGCTATAAAAATGTGCATATACCCTTTGAGCCAGCAATACCACTTCTAGGTCTGTATCCCAAAGAGATCATTTGAAAAAGGGCAGGGGGCCAGGATCCACATGTACAAAAATATTTATAGCATCTCTTTCTGTGGTGGCAAAAAACTGGCAACTGAGAGGACATCCATCAATTGGGGAATGGCTGAACAAACTGTGGTAATGTAATGGAATGTAATGGAATACTATTGTGCTATAAGAAATGAGCAGGCAAACTTCAGAAAAACCTGGAAAGACTTATATGAACTGATGCAGAGTGGAATGGGCAGGACCAGGAGAACGTGGCACACAGTAACAGCCACACTGTAGAATGACTACCCTTGACAGACTTAGCCCTTTTCAGCAATGCAAGGATCTAAGATAAGTCCAAAAGACCAACAATGGAAAATGCTATCCACGCCTAGAAAAAGAACTTTGGAATCTGAATACAGATGGAAGCTTACTATTAGCTCTCCTTTTCTTTTGTTGTTGTGTTTCTTCTTTCTCCAGGTTCCTCCCATTAGTTCTAATGCTTCTTTACATCAGGACTAATATGAAAATGTTTAATATGAATGTATAAGTAGCACCTATATCAGATTGCATGCTGTTTTAGGGAGGGGTAGAAAATTCAAAACTCAAAATCTTACAGAAATGAGTGCTGAAAACTAAAAGTACATAAGTTAATTTAAAAAATTAAATAATAAAAGATTAAAAATAAAACAAAGTGGCTAGTCTAGATAAACTTTAAGGTCCCTTTCTGTACTATGGTTCTATAGTGTCTTAGAAGACGGAAGAGGCTAATGAAATCACAGCTGACCAAAAATCCCTTTTGTATCCCTAACAATTTGAAGACTTCAAATTAGGAAGACTCTACAAGCAGTCCATTCCTCATTGCAGAATTCTAATTGTTAGAAGTTTTGTTTTATATCAAGGAATACATTCAATTCACAAAATAAATTTGGTTTTCTATAAAATCTACCCACTGCTCCTATTTCTGACCTCTGGGGAACAGAGGTAAAAATTCATTCTCTCTTTCACACTAAAATGCTTCAAATATGTGAAAATAGCTATTCAAAACCTCTGTTCTGACCTTTTCCCCCCAGGCTAAATATCCCCGGTTCCCTTCAGCAGTTCAATTTATCCTCCTATGGTCATATTTTCCAATCCTTTTACCATCCTTACACCCTTCTTCTGGAAATACTCTAGGGTTATCAGTACCTTTCCTAAAAGATACCAAACACTGAATACCATAGTACAGGTCATGGCACGCACAGACAACAAACAGAGCAACAGAAGTAACATCCTTCCTTCTGGACACTATGCACACCTTAATTCAGCCCAGGATGTTAGTTTTTTTACCTGCCCCTAAAAATGTTGACATATGTATATTGATTGCAACCACTAAAATCCTTAGATCAACTGTCTATCCATTCCTCCCCCATCCCACATGTTTATTTTTTTTAAATCCAAGAATATAATTTTGCATTTATTCTATCACGCTTCATTTTACTAGATTAGGCCCACTGTCATCCAACAAGTTAGCTATGCCTCTTACATTCACATTAACTGCAAATTTGTCAATTATACAATCTATATATGTCACCATCCAAGGCAAGGCATGCACAGATTCCTAGGGCATGCCACTAGAGACTTCCTTACAGAGCAACATGCGTTAATGACAACCATGTGGATTGGGTTACTGAATCAGTTTCAAACCCCTCCAACTGATCTTTCCAGGTTGCCGGAAGCACAGTGAATACTTTAATAAACTTAAATTATTCCAGTTATAAATGTTAAATTCTAAATACCCTTCACTAAAGATTTAAAATCTGTGGTGTTGTGACTCTACTCAAAGAAAATATTAATAGATGATTTCCCCAACTTCTTTTGAGAGGGAAAAAATCTTCATTTAACTTAATTTTAAAGAAAAAAGGGGCCAATAATTTTTTTAACTCAAAAACAAACAAAAACTTCCAAGCATTCCAACTTAGATTCTGCCTAAAGACAATGTAGGATGTCAGATCTGAAACTCTCAGGAGAGATTAAAGTAGTCTACGATTTATTAAGGAGTTGCTTAAGCCAAACAGAAGTTAAATGTCTTGCTCAGAGTCACAGAGCTAAAAAGTGGCAAGGGGCAGGCTTTAGACCCCCTGGTTTCCCTGACTCAAAGTCCTTTTATTCATTACATCTTGCTGGTAGTAGTACACAAGTCAAAAAATTCATAATGTGCTGTGCTATGTTCAGTGTCATTAAGTAGGTGGGATGTAGGTGGCAAACTAGCAAGAGTAATATGGAAAGTAAAATTACTTCTTGAACCTAGAAGTTAATCTGTTGCCTGAAAACATTACTACTTATAATTCACCAGATTTTAATCATTCTAAATATGACTACTTATACCTCCATATTTTCACAGGTCTGTGAGCTAATCCGTGTATATCATTTCCTCCATATCTCATGCTGCCTTCTCATCCTGCATTATTTCTGTCTTCCAAAGATCTTCCACAGAGGATCAATTCAAAGTCCTAGGAACTTTATTTAGACCTACTGGGCCTTCTTCTTCCTTTATACTAATTCACTTGGTGATTTCATCAGCTCTCATGGATTTAATTATCACCTCTATGCCGACAATTCTCAAATTACCTCTCTGCGGACCCCCAAATCTCACAGTCTCCAACTGCCTTTTAAATATCTCAAACTGGATGTCCAGTAGATATCCTAAACTCAACATATCCAAAACTGTACTCATTATCTTTCCTCAAAACCTTCCCCTACTCCTACCTTCCCTGTTATCACAAAGGGCAACACCATCCTCCTACAACCTAGAAGTCATCCTGGATTCCTCATTACCTCTTAATACCTTATCCAAGATGTTGCCAAGGCCTGCTGAACTCACCTTTGCAACAGTTCTCAAAAACATCCCCTTCTCTCCTTTGACACTACCATTACTCTGGTTCAGGTTCTTATCGCCTCACGCCTTGATTACTGCAATACCTGCTGGTGGGTCAGCCTGTCTTAAGTCTCTCCCCACCCCAACTCATCCTTCTTTCAGCCAACAAAGTGATTCTCCCAAAGCACCAGTCCCACCAAGTCACCACCCTACTCAATAAATTCCAGTGGCTCCCTATTACCTGCAGGATCAAACAAATCCTGTTTGGTATTCAAACCCCTTCATAACAAGCTTCCCCCACCCCAGTCTTACCTTACACCTTTTCCCCCCAAGAGATATTCTTTGATCCAGTGACACTGGCCTCACTGCTGTTCCTCAAACAAGATACTTCATCCCTTGGCTCTGGGCATATGTCCTAAGCAAGGAATGCTTTCCTTCCTTATCTCCACCCCCAGGTTTCCTTGGCTTCCTTTAAGCCCCAACTAAAATCCCATCTTCTACAGAAGACTTTCCTACCCCTTCTTAATTTTTGTGCCTTCCCTCTCTTAATTAGTTCCCGTACATAGCTTGTTTATACATATTTGTTTGCTTGTTATCTCCTCCATTAGACTGTGAAATCCCTGAGGGCTTCTTTTCATATATCCAATGCTTAGCACAGTGCCTGACACATAGAGGTACTTAATAAATGTTTACTGACTGATCTTACATATTCCATGGGTACCAAAGAAACATTCAGGCTGTTTATATGATATATAATTGGAGTTCTCTTTCTGTTAGGTGGTCAATACTTTGGACATTCCAAAGGTCCAAATATTATCATTTGATTTTTTTTTTTAAAGTAACTTGTATGGAGTCAGGAGGACCAGAGTTCAAATCCGGCCTAAGACACTTGACATACTCGCTAGCTGTGTGACCTTGGGCAAGTCACTTAACCCCAACTGCCCTGCCTTCCCCCCTCCAAAAAAAAAAGTAACTTGTAAAACACACAGTGAAATCTAAATCTTATTTACCATTCCATGTTATGTCAACACATACTATATTGTAGCTGACTAAGCAAAATTATGTCTAAAGGAAAGCAAACTATTATTTACCTATAATCCAACTGGTATAAGCTGGAATAACTTTTTAAATCACAAAAACACAGAACTTCATGACTGCTTTTATTTTCAAGAGAAAATATGAATTGACATGACGATAGTTTTTTTCATTCAAAAAAGCAAATTCCTGGACAAACTCAGAATACAGTAATTTCTTACAGATGTTTAACTGATTTAAATCAATTGTCATAACAAAAAGACCAAAAGGGCCTAAAAACCTCCTCTATAAGCAAATACCTGATTTACTTGCCAAGTAGACAGAAGAAGAGGCCACAAGCTATTCACACTGGTTTATAATATAAACCTGTTTGCAAAACCTTACAAAGAACTGCTTGCCAAGATGGCTACATGAAGGAAAGTAGGCTTTCCAACTCCCCCCCACACCTACTCTAACAAAAACCTGAACTTCCTACCAGACAGAAGTAATATAAGAAATGCAATGACTAATTACACTAAATAATTGCTCCCATCCTAGAAATGCACAAAATATCCACCTGTGCAGCTCACAGGCAATAGGAATGAAGAACACAAGGCCAAAATAGAAAAATAAACCCTCAGCCTCCCAGCTCTACCAGAGAAGGATCAGTGACACAGCTGCCAGCTCTCTCTAGGTGCAGCAGGAAAACAGAGAGCCCCCTAAATAAAGCCCCAGGGGGGTTATCAATCCATAGCAATCCATGGTTGGGGAGCAACAGAAAACAGTACACACCTAGCAGCTCAAAATGCAGTGTGGATCAGAAAATGTCACCCTAGGACTCCAACTTTTGTGAGAAACCTATCCTGAGACCAATATAAGAAGGGCCTTTAATATATAGCACTTTGAACCTAAAAGATCCAAATAGTACCTACAAGTACCTACAAGGGCTTAAGATTCCACCCAAAAGCCCAGCCAGGAGCAGCGGCTGGCCCTGGCACAATGGCCTAGTTCAGGAACTAAAGCTGTACTCATTAAAGAAATGAGTAAACCAAAGAAGACATCAACCAGGATAAAAAAAATTGCAAATCTAGAGATTCCCAAAAAGGAAAGAGCAACTCCATGACGACTACAAAGACTCAAATGGAAAAAAGGATTTTTCCATAAGGGTTACATGAATACCTAGAAGAAATTAAAATTCTTAAAAACTGGAAGAGTAAGTAGCTTGGAAGAGAAAGTAATAAACCTGAAAACTAAAACAAACCACACAGAACTCAATTACTGAGACAGCAAGAAATATTAGAACATAAAAGATCTAATGTAAAAAAACAACTAAACCGGGAAACAGGTCAAAAATAGATAATTTAAGTAAATCACCGAACTCCCTCAAAATCATGTTTTTTGAAAAAGCCTGGACACTATATTTCAAGAAATCATGCATTAAAAAATGCCCGGGCCTAGAACAAGAGGACAAGTTAAAGATAAAAAGAACACACCAAATACTGCCAAAATTCACAATTTCCATATCTACCAGAAGGCTGTCTACTGGCTGCTTCCTACTGCCTACAAACATTTCCATGTCTCCCCCATCCTCAAAAAAAAACCCATCCCCACTATCTACCATCCTGTATCTCTCTTTCCTTTTGTCACTAGACTTCTTGAGAAGGCCTTCTACATTAAGCATCTCCATTTCCTGTCCTCTCATTCTGTTTTTAAACTCTATAGTCTGGCTTCCCACCTCATTACTCAACAGAAACTGCTCTTTTCAAAGTCAGTAATGATCTCTTAATAGACAAATCTAATAGCCTTTTCTCACTCCTCAACCTTCTTGATCTCTTCGCAGTCTTTGACACTGTAGCTTACCATTCTCATCAGTAGTCTCGTCTTTCTAGGTTTTCATAACACTACTCTATCCTGGTTCTCCTCTTACCTATCTGGAGGATCCTTCTCGGTGTTGTTTGCTGGATCTTCATCTAGGTCACACCTGCAAACCATGGGTGACCCCATGTCTCTATCCAGAGTCCTCTTATCACTATATAAGATTTCACTTGGTGATCTCCTTGGTTCCCATGGATTCAATTACCATCTTTAAGCTGATTATTCTAAAATCTACTTATCCACCCCTATTTTCTCTGCTGACCTCAAGACAAGAATCTTCAACTGCCTATTGGATATCTCAAACTGAATGTCCTGTTGCCATCCTAAACCTAACACATACAAAAGTTAATTCATTATCCACCCCCACCCCCCATACCCTTCCTTATTACTGACCACTATCCTCCTAGTTACCCAGGCTCCCAACCTAAATGTCATCCTCAAGTTCATACTCTAACCCACCCCCATATCCTATCTGTTGTCAAAACCTGTTGATTTTACTTTTATAAAATCCCTTATACTGCCTTCTCTCTTTTGATACTGTCACCACTCTGGTGCAGGCCTCTTAATCCCGTCATTCCATCTCTACCACAAATCCAGTGACACTGGCCTCCTTGCAAAACATTCCATCTCTTGACTCTGGAGACTCTAGAAATGCTGTTCCCCAAACATGTCCAGAATGCTCTCTTTCTTCATCATTGCCTCCTGGTTTCCTTCAAGTCCCAACTAAAATCCCATGCTTTTTATGAAATCTTTCCCAATCCTCCTTAATTCTGGTGCCCTCCCTCTGCTGGTTATTTCCAATTTATCCTGTATATAGTTTGTAATTGTTTGCATGTTGTTGCTCCCATTAGACTATGAGCTTAAGAGCAGGGACTGTCTTTTGCCTTTCTTTGTATCCCTAGCACAGTGGCTGGTACATAGCAGGGACTTAACAAATGTTATATTGAGTAAGCATCCAGAAAGAAGCAGTTCAAGTACCAAGGAACCACAAAATCATGACCACATAAAACCTATAAACTTTTAAGATGAGAGCTCTCTGAATGCTATATTTTAAAAGGCAAAAGATACAGGCTTATGACAAAGAATAACTTCCCCTGCAAAGGTAAGTATAATCCTACAATGGAAATTAATGAATCTTTAATGGAACAGATGACTTTCAAGCTATTTCTGATGAAAAAAAAAAACAGAGCTGAGTAAGAATTTTGAAATAGAGTCCAGAAAACTCTAGAAAGGTAAATTTATTTGAGCAACTGGAAAGAAATTTATGATTATGCAGTGCCAACATTCTAGTAACAAGTATCCCTTCAGAATCTCAATGTCTATTAAAAGGTACTGGGATAAAGTTTAACTTAAATAAGAAAAATAAAAAGTCCTAGGGGACAGACTGGTTCTGTTCTGAAAATCTAAAGAGAAAGAGAATAAAATGAATACAATAGTGTAGAAAGGAGAAAGAAGGGAATGAAACATGCTATTCTCATAATTGAAGTATATGAGAAGAGCATACAAACACGGAAAGGGGGATGGGTATCAGATGACTCTTATCTGAAACAGACCAAGAAAAGTTGAACACAGACACAATCTGAAAAGGAGAGAGAGCTGAAAACAGAGTTTGGTATAGAAATACATCAGACTCAACAGGGAAACACAACGTAGGACTGAGTAATGAAGATGCACAAGTAAAATATGCTTCCTGCTTCCAAAGGAGGGATGGGGGGAAAGAAACAAAGAACTAGAATCTAAGTGCCCACGAAGTGAGAAAGGACTGAACAAAATGATGTGTGTGAATGGAACAGAATACAGGTGATTTCAGGGAATCCTAGACATATAAACTAATGAAGAGAGAAGTGATCAGAACCAAGAGAACGATTTATAGAAAGACAACACTGTAAAGACAAACTGCTTTCAAGGAAATGCAATGATCAACTATGTTTCCATAGGACCTATGATGATACAAGTCACCTGCCTCCTCCTGAAAGGGAAGACTCAATGTGAGGAAAGACATCTTTTGGACATGACCACTACATGAATTCATTTTGCCTGACTATGCTTACTTATTACAACAGTTAGGGTTTTTTTTTCTCCTCTATTTTTTAACTGAGGGGAGAAGGGTGGGGTACTGAATAGGTTAACAATAATAATGTTCCTGCCCCCCAAAAAGAGGACCCCTGCAAAGTTCAGAAGAAAACATCAATTAGTGGGAAGACTTTTAAGGTAATGTGACTTATTATATATAATTGTGAAAAAAGAAACAAAGTGGAATGTCGAAGTTTCATATGCAGTTCTATTTTATGCTGTGTATATGGAAGTGCTCATTTTTTTCCGAAGTAAAAATACTGATTAAAATACAGAAATGCCAAAGGAGTTTGCTACCATGACAAAAAAAAATTAAAGAAGGTGTGGTCTTCTAGATGTTCTGTTGTAGGACACTGGTTTCTACATAAAGCCCCAGGACATTGCAGAACCTCCCAGAAGAGATCAGTCAGGAGTTTAGTCTATCTGTCTACCAAGAAAAAAAAAAATCAGATGGATAAAGAATATCTTTTGCTTAGCTTGTGACAGATATTTAACCTATAAATTTGTCCTTCAGTACACATAACTGAGGCACACTAAATTGGGTCTAGAGTTAAACAGGAGAATGGGCTGGACTTATCTGATAAAACTGCAATTTTCCTTTAATGACAGTTGTATATCTCCTCAAATCAAAGGCCTATATTTCTATTACTAATACTTTACCAGTAGTGTTAGATGGATACAACATGTAGAATATAAGGGTCTCTAAAGAAGTGAAAATCATTATCAGGGTGATATCAACAAAGGGGTACCTGGTAGATATGAAGAAGCTACAATAACAAATAAGGAACTTGGAAGAGCTGGAGTAAAAGATGTCATTAGCAAAATATGTGATCAAAACAGGCTAGTCAGGTATTGAGGACAAGAGATAACAGGTGAACGTACCAACTGCTCCACTGGGATACTTGAAATGTCAGAAGACAAGAAGGGCCTCCAGTATGTTGGGTGGATCCCTAATAGCCAACACACAGGAGGACATGAATAAGAGTTGCACAGACCAAGCAGGTATGAAGAGGCTGTAATGTGAATCATTAGAGGAAGCATGCAAACAAATGAAATCATAATATATATATATATATATATATATATATATATATATATATACACACACACACACACACACACACATATCTGAATATAAAGGAGGCTTCTCCTGGGACAGTCATGTGCAAAGTACCTTGGTGAGAGGCAGGAGTCTATGACAAAAAGAAGTGACTTATCCAGGAATCCAAAGGAGCTGAAGATACGCCTACTACAATGGGGCCTGACTGTGGATTCAGGTTTTCCAAGCCAGTCCAGATTCTATTTAACTCCTTCTGATACTCCTACATCACAGTAGCCTTCCTTGAATGTCCAGCTTAAGTCCAACTTCTTCCTTGAATCCTTCCAGTTTTAACACAAAATCATATCTCCTTACCCTAGTGCCTACTATGTGCCAAGCACTGTACTACATGCCAGGGATACAAATATGAAAAAGAAACACAGTCCCTGCCCTCATGAAGGTTACAATCTAACAATACACAAAAGGAAGAAAAGGTATCATCTTGGGGAGATGGTGAAGTTCAATCCAAGCTGGTGGGAAGAGTTGGCTGGCCATTCTTTAAATGGAAGCTGTGGAAAGATTTCTTTATCCTATTCTCCAGACCTTCAATCAGAGGGGCAGAGGGTACTGATGAGATATGAGTACTGAAGCTAATGAAATCTTGAAGGATGATGAAGGATGATCCTAGGGATGAGGTTTCCTGAAGGCATGATCATACCAAAGTCCAGTCCCAGAGAATGCAGGGAGTTAGAAATGAGCACTTAATGTCTGTATCAAAGAACAGAGAGATTGTAATCATTTATTAAGGGTTTACTATGTGCTAGCATTGTGCTAAGCACTGGGTATATAAATACGAAAAAGACAGTCCCTGCTCTGAAGGAATTTACAATCTAATAGGGGAAGATAATATTATATATAAATATATAAACACATGCAATACATACGAAGTGAGTTTTGCTTTGGACAGCTTTAGTTTAAAACTCCATCTAGACTGGGGTCTAGCATGCAGGCCACCACAGAAGATGAGAGCTAGATATGGAGATCTGTAGGGAGAGGATAACTGATACCATGGGAGGAGAAAGGGAGGGAAAAAGAGGGAGAGAAGACCCAGGATAGCCTTGAGATATGCCTATGATTAAAAAACAATATGTCTTCTTTTTAACTTAGTACTTCTGTAATAAAGAGAATGCTTTCCAAGACATTTCACTGTCACTGATAGGATCTCCAGATGGAGATTCCTTACCACCAAATCTCAGACCTTCCTTATCTTACTTTTTGTCCTTATCTACTCTCCAAGTCAAAATGGGCTTCAGTTCCCTCTTGGGCAGCTGGTGATGGGGAGAACTTAGGACAACTAACACTTCTGAGATGGTTCCTTGCACAGAGATGCAGGGGCACCTCACATGCACCAGTGGCAAGTCAATTTCAACGTCAGGTGGTTAGAAGTTGAAAGCATTAAAGGAGTTCAATGAGAACTGGTTCCTCTTCAATCTTGTCCAACAACCTAGCAGTGAGCTCAGAACTTCCTCCCAAGTTCTCCCCTAACAACCACAACCTTTGCACCCAGCCCCAGATCTACTTCCAAAAGATTTTCCTACACTAGTACGTCACCTTGAAAGATACATGTATATGCATACACACACATACGTGTGTGTGTGTGTGTGTGTATCTTTTTAGCCCATACATATTACTTCACTGATGCAGCGGAACACCAGTTCAGGCAACTCCTACCAGTACAATATAACTTCAACTTTTACCCTTGCAGTTACCTGGGGACATGAAGTTAATTGACTTGTTAGCCCAGAGTCACAAATCCAGTAAGTATAAGACAGAATTTGCATTCTTGTCTTCCTAATTCTCTGGTCAGCTCCCTAGCCACTATGGCATTCTATCTCTTTCCCAAAGGATTTAATAAGGGCATCACTGTATAGCCTTGTTTATATCCCCAATTAGATTATAGACTCCCTGAAGGGTAGGAAAAAGAATTGTCATATTTGTATCCCCTTTGTATCAAGGTGAAATTGTGTTCACTATCAATTGAGTATCAAATACACTTTATTATCATCTATTTAAAAATAATCAATATTACAGTGAACCAGAAAAATCCAACAAAAATATCTTGATTTCTTATTTTGGGAACAAGTTGTAGTTCTATACTTCTTTTCTACTGTATTTTTTAAAATTTCAGACCACCAAAAAATAGATCATAGTACCAAAAATGCCAAATTGAACTGCAACTTTTGTGACTCTAAAGTGAAAAATATTAACAGTAAATTAGGCTTAACTATCACAAGATTTCAAATACTTAATAAGTTCTTGTTGAATGAATAAATGCTCAGTTCTTATTCAAAGTGGTTTTTAAAAGACTTTAAAAAGATTTTTTAAAAACTTGTGTTTGTGTTTATATAGGATAACACTCAAATTTTCAAGACAAAATAGCATTTAGGCTGATGGACACTTTTAACTGATAAATTTTAAAGTCCAAATCAACTAAGTAGCCTCCCATGTGCATTGAAGTCCTATTCCAACGCCTCATGATAGTGTGGAAGGGACCCTCAGTTCTTGAAGGCTATGTAAGCAAAGCAAAGTTATGGCAGGCCCTGCACTACGCTGGAAAACTTTCAAGGATGGCCCAAGGAGGACCAGCCTCATTAAGATCAAATAGGACCCTCACCAGAAGACTGACCACCAGATGGTTTTTATTTTTTGGCCAGAACAACTTTTGATGGTAGTTTATTTAACGGAAGGGGGGGGAGGGGGGTGGAAGTAGTATATAGGTGGAGGGGAGTACCCACAAGCCTTTTTTTGTGAAGGGGGGAAAAGCAGGGCAGTTGGGGTTAAGTGACTTGCCCAAGGTCACACAGTTAATAAGTGTCTGAGGCTGGATTTGAACTCAGGTCCTCCTAACTCCAGAACACTGCTCTACTCACTGCGCCACCTAGCTGCCCCTACAAGCCTTTTTAAAGTATTCATTCACTAAGCATTTAAAGAGCACCTATTGGCCTTCAGCACAATTTATGGCATGTCCCACTCTGATCTTATTATTACTATCTTATAAAATATTTAAGAATACAAATAAACTTCTACTCAATGTTCTATTATAGACAAGATTCTATTAGAACCAGTTCCCAAGAACTATACAACTCCTGCAGAACTGGAGTTTTGTTGTAGACTACTGTGTCTACATCTATTGGTCATCTATTGAGCTTTGTAAATCTATGCTATGTTACAATAGTACTTAATACTATGCAATCAACTGTGTTGGTTCTGTCTCCAAGGCAAAAAAAAGTTGCATAAGGGGTTTACTTTGACTATCTGTGGTGGATATACTAAGAACTATATTCCCTTTACCTGAATAAAAAAAAGAAACTTTCCCCGTGCTTCCCTCTTTCTTTTTCTGCAAAGAAGAAAACTTTATCCTTTGCTCTTAAAACTAACCTAAATAAAATATTAAATGCCATTTCATGAAAAACATTAAATCTCTCACTGCCTGTTTGTAGACCTTTTCAAAATGAATTTTTTCCCCCAAAGGGGCTGAAATCCAACTAGTCTGTATTTTGCTTAGCTTTAACAACTTAAGTTTTCTTTCTACCTAGGAAACTCTGGATTACTAGAATTTATCACCTTTTATTTAAGCTCAATGTAAGAGAATACTTTTACACCTTTCTTTTGTGTGTAATCAGCTGCAGGATTTGTATATTTTGGGCTGTTAGAGTTTCACTGAAGTATTTACAGGTTTTGCCCCACAAATGATTTTTACTACTCTTTTTGCCTATTTTAAAAGCAGCTTTATACATGCAAATAGCCCTTATCACTGATAGCTATGTAGCAAATGACTTCTCAGTTCAGGATGTGTAAGCTATGGTTCTTTAAAAGTGTAAGGGCCCTTAGAGATCATTTCTTGAATCTAGTCCAACACTCTAATTTCACTGAGGAAAAGTGAGGCCTCACAAGGCTCAGAAAGTGAGTATGAACTGCTCAAGATGACAGGTAGAGCTCTGATTCAAAACCAAGTTCAACAGACCCACTGCTCTTGCCTCTACACAAAAGCTGCCACATTTGACTAGAGAAAATACTTGTAATTATGATACAATGTACAATACAAAAAAGTATGCTAGCCATACTTGTCAAGAGAAGAACTAATTCAAAATATTTTGAACTCGAATGTCCTTTAATAACTCTGAACAGCAAGTTGCATCCAAAATAAACAACATCCAGAACTCTCTGAAGATAGAAAATTGCTGATTTTTATTTACAAAAATTGTAAAATCCTCTTGCAACCAAAGAAAAATTTGCTTAAAATTTCATGTCACAGTGTAAATAAAGCCAGTTTTTTTCACTGGACAAATTATATCAGAGTGACAGAAAGGGAAGACATGCTATGCTACACAGACATCCCATTCAACTTATGATTCAACTCTCTAGCTATTCTTCATATCAGAATTAGAACAAAAAAGAAGAGTTCACATCTCCAACAAAAGCATACTGACTATTAAAATGGCCCAGGACAAGCCCTAACAAAATTCACTGCAGAAACCTTAATTTAGGAAATCTCCAGTGATGTAGAAACCGATTTCCACTTTTTATAAAAAAGCATACACACATTTTATCATGAAACTTCAATCTAATATTTAAAACATCAACTACTTCCCTATTTAATTCCAATTATGAACAAATATCTATTTGACAAGAATGTTTTACTACTAGTCATTAGGAAGGCCCAGTTTTTTCCTGGACTGAAAAAGTCTCATCTACTAATGTTGTTCAACTTCCTAAAATACCTATGGATTGACAAACATGTATCAACTTTGAAACTCCATACCACTAGAATGCATAATCCCACTAATCATCTATTCTTTATTCTCAATGTAGAACAATTTTACAGCTTTCTATTATTTAGTGATTAAAACACCTCATGGCTTTCTACTTGGCTATTTATACTTCCCTTAGACATACCTTATAAATACAGCCAGGAAGACCTGGGGTCAAAGTCATGCCCTGACACTAACTGGAACTTACTAAACCTCTCAGAGCTTTAGGCAACTAGGACTATTGTAAATCACTCACCTGGATTGGTAAAGAGAGTTTCCTCACCCCCATTATCAACGCAAACACAAGTCTAATCCCTATTCCTATCCTCATAGACACTATATCACAATATTAATCTAGGATCTAGATTCTAAGGTACTTCCTTAGTAGCATTTAACTAAAAATTGTTTTTAAAAACCACTATATTTCAAATGCGTGAATCATTTCAGTGTTAATCAAAGTTGCAACTCTGCAACTTTGCATTTGATATGCAAGATCCAATTACACTTTAAAAGGATGAAAAAACTACTAATAATTCTGATTTACTCCGATGGTACCAAAGACTAAAATTATTATGAGATGGTGAGAGCAGTTTTCCCACTGTTTTTCTACACAACCTACCTTGATCTCTTGTACAAATATATGACTTCATCATACCAAATTGATGACTTGGTTTACCAGTTCTGATTTTTTGAAGATGACTTCCAGAGTACTACACTTCCAAAGTTTTAAACATAAGAAATGGATTCTTATGCTTTCCTATGGAGCGACTTACAATTACTGTGAAATCCTTTCAAGGATGAAGTATATGGGCATGGAAAGGACAGGATCTCCATTCCACGTACACTACAGGCCAGGTGAAAACGTGCTACAATGTAGTCGCGGCACTATAGCTACACATCGTACTTTAAAGTCCTAACCGTACTCTACAGACACCATCAGACACACTAATTTAAGACCGCAAATTGTTCACAAGTGCAACGAAAAAATCCCTCAAAAGTTTGAGCAAATTTCCTCTGCTTTGCAGCTAGAGTTTGTGTTTGGTGTTTGGCCACACTCAAGTCTCATTCACAAGAAAAAGTCAATCTCACAACTAAAAGCTCCAAACTTTTTTTTCTTTCCTCCCGGACCGCCCCCTCCCGCCAGGCCCCACCTGGTCTCCACCTCTCAGGAAAGGGGATAGCAGAGCCGGGTCGCAGAAATGCCGGCCCCCAGCCCGGGAAGCGGGAAGAGGGCGCAGCCCGGGGCGCGGCGGGCCGAGGGGGCCTGCTGCGGCTCGCCCCGGAGGGGCGACTTGGGGGACCCGGTCCCTGGGCGGGCACAGGGGCCGCAGCCCCAGCAGGGTCGCAGAGCGCGAAGGCGCCGCTCGCTCTCAATGAATGAGGCGCCCGCCGCGGGGGCCCCGCACCCCCTGTCCGGGCCGCCCGCCCGGGCCTAGGCGGGGCGCGGGCTGGGCCGCAGGGCGGCCGGGGCGCGAGGCACGGACGCGAGGGGCGCGCGCGGGCCGGGGCGCGGCGGCCGCCGGGCGGCCGAGCGGGAATCGCGGCGGAGTCCCGGGCGCGGGGGCTGCACTCACCAGGATCCGCTTGAAAAGCGCGTTCTCCTTGGGCGGGAGGCTCACGGCCGGCATCGTCCCGGCTCCTCCCGCGGCTCCCGCCGCCGCCGCCCGGGTTCGGTCGGGTCTGTCTGGGGCGCTGTGGGGGTGTGTGTGTGTCCGCCGCCGTCCCCCGGCTGTCTCCTCAGCCCCGAGCGCCCGCCGCTGCCGCCGCGCAGTGGCGCCCACCCGCCGGCCTGGCTCCCTCTTCTCCGCCGCTTTTCTCTTCCTTTCCCTGTTCCTGCCGCCGCCGCCGCCGCCGCCGCCTCCCCCCGGCGGGTCCCCGTCGGCGGTTCACGTGGTAACTGAACAGACCGACAGAGGTAGCCAAAATGGCGGACGCAGAGGGCTTTCCCACCCGGGTCACACCTTGTAGCGCGCAGGCGCCGTGACCTCCTTTCCCCTCTCGTCCCCTCCCCTTCCTATCCTTCCTAGTCCTCGCCTCTAGTCCCGCCCAGAGCCTCTGGGAGATGGTGAGTGAGCTGCTGCGGCGGGGGAGCGGAGCGGGGCGGGACATGCTTGTCCTTCCTTTCCGAAGTGCAAAATTCTCCCCGCCCCCCCCAGCCCTACCGCCGCTTCCTTTGCCAGGATAGCCTGGGTGTCCGTGGGCTTCGGGGCCTGGATCAGAGCAGCTTAGCCTGGGGGCGGGAACGGGGTGTGCCTTCTACAACGAAAGTCTAAAGGTCTCTGGGGGGCCGGTCTTCTGATAACGTAGCGGGTTACATTAGGAACCTGGAATGTCCCGGCGGGAGAGGGAACTTAATCCTAGGCCAGCCCCAGAGAGTGTCACACGAGGGATGCCGACTCTCCTCGTCGCACCGCAGAGCTTCGGCTTGTTTACCACTGTGCCTACTTGTTGGGGTGCATTTAATTAGTAGATGAGATTTGAAAACTCTGAGTCACTAAGACCGCTTAGGAAAAAAAAAAAAAAGCTAAAGACATTTCTGGATTAAGAGGTTGCCCGAACTTCAAGAAGAATATTAAAATGGGTAGAGGGGGAGGAAGTTGAATGGCTGAATAAACTGTGGTAGGTGAATGTAATGAAATATCGTATAGTAAGAAAATATGAATAAGAGAACCTCAGAGAAAACGGGGTTGTGGAATAAAATAATAAGTGAGGATTGTTATCTCATTTTAATACAACCACCCGGCAAGGTATGTGCTGTGATTAGCACTTCGATTCTCAGAGCTTTTCTATTAAGTGAATTCCTTTGTTCATTCAGAAGAATGAGGCAACTGAGGCCCACCTAGGTGCACCTGGGGGTAATTACTTCATCAGGGGCACACAACTACTAAGCCTCTGAGGTATAAGATTTGAACTCAGGTCTGACTCCCAGTCCATCACCCTATCCTCTAGCTGGAGTCTAGAGCGCCTAGCTAAATAAATGAAACAACAAACATAAACCAGAAGAATAAGAGACAGTGGCTACAAGTGTAAGTGAAGAGATCTCTAAAAGGAAATAGATCTCTGAGTGACTAAAAAAACAATAATGGTCTCAGAATGGAGAAAATGAAACATACCTACCTCTAAGTGGGCAGAATGTTGCATAGACAGAAACTCTCACTGTATCTTTTTTTTTCTTAACTGTTTCTTTGTTACAAGGTTAAATTCAGAATGGGAGAGAGGAAAAGAAGAGAAATTATTACTATGATGTAAGAACAAAAGACGTCAATAAAACTTATTTTTAAAAAACTATAGCTAGTATTTATACATTTTGTAAGAACTGTTGTAAAAGATGGGGGAAAGAACTTTATTAGGAAAAGGGGTCATTTCATTTTTGTCTTTTGTATCCCAAAAGCCTAGCACAGTGTCTAACAAATGTGTTGATTTGAAGAAGTAATGACTTCAGAAAGCATGGTTTTTGTTGTGGAAAGAGTCTGATGTTCCATGCTGTCATATCATAGGGAATGAACATTCCCTAGGAGTTACTGAAATAGAATAATATAGCTTGATGTTTTCAAGTGCAAGGAAATGTATCTATTAACAGTTAGTTTAGTCACATCGTTTATCAAATACCAGACTTCAAGCCCTCAAGCCTAATAGGTATTGGAAGGTTATTTTTTTCTTTGCATTGGTCCCCTCATTTCCATTGAAAAATAGCTCACCACACCAGCGCAATCTTTTGGCAAAAAAGAATTGTTAACCTGTGATACACAATATCAGAATAAGATCGAGTACCTGCACAGGTGAACCACTGATGTAGTTTGGCAAATTTGATTTTGTTTCTATGACAAAGAGGTAAATAGCCTCCAATCCCAAAGTGGTAGGTTTCTGGACTCTACATTTGTTCAGATAATATCGTAGTTAAAATGCACACAAGTTTATATAAGCAGATAGCATCAGTCTAGTCACACAGTCTAGTGGCTTTCATAGTCTGAGCTTAACAATAAAATAGCTATGTTGATAACTACCTTCTGAAAGCTGGAGATTCAAATTAGCCTCAGTTACACTGAATAGCATTCTATCCAGGTATTCACAGAAAACATTATTATCCCATGGCATTGTTTGATGCTGGTGAGTGAATTACAAACTTTACCTGTTACATCTGCAGCCCTGTTTTGCAATCTTAAGGGTTTTTTTTCTCCATCTCAAAAAAGATTTTAAAGGTAATAAAGTTATTTCATTTGCAAATTCTTCATTTAATTCTGGGAATAGGTTAAATACTCAGAAGTATATACTATTTCATTTAGTAATACCTTCACTAAGAACTGAGGTTTTTTTTTTTAATGTATCATCAAAAACTCTATAGAAACTAAGCCTAAGAAAAGGAATTAACCTTATTTGTGTTACCGAGAGCATGAAAAGACTAGAGGTAAAGTTCAAGTCTCTTGGATGCTACATGCTATCCCAGCTTCAGTACTCAAAGCTTAGCAGCCCAACTGGAGGTAATGGCACCACTTAAATATGACGACAACACTTTATAAAATCTTATTAAATTATTTTCTCCTAACAGCCCTGTGAAATAGATAGTATAAACATTATCCCCATTGTACAGAAATGAATAGAAGCAGTACACTGTATTGTGTATTGTGCTGCCCTTGAAAGTCAGGAAAATCTACGTATAAATTCTACCTCTGACATTTAGTGGTCTTATAACTCTTGGCAAGTTGCTTTACCATTATATGCCTCAAACAATTCCCTAGGACTTGTCAGTCATCAATGAGTTGCAATCTGTTATCAGTGGAGGGAATCCCCATATCAGGAGTTCCCCACCTGATGAAATTGAAGCTCCTTCTGAATAATCAGGAACAGATAATAACTAATATTTATATAGTGCTTGCTATGTGCCAGATGCTTGTTTTGTGGGAAAACAGAACTAACTTGTCCAAGGTCACACAGTTAGTGTCTGAAGCTGAATTAGACCTCAGGTCTTCCTGTCTCTAGGTCTAGAGCTTTTATCTACTATGCCACCTTAAGATAGGAAACAGGTTCAAGGGAAGTAAGTGATTTGGATATGGTCATACAGCTAGTAAATAACCTACGTCCCCAATTCCAGGTTTTTCATAGCTATTAGAGAATCTAAAGTTCAGAGTCCTTGGAAATTATCTAGGTTTATCCTCTTTTTTTTTTTTTCCAAATGAAGGTGCCAAGGCCCAGAAAGGTGAACTAACTTGTCCAAGATCAGTAAAAGCCAGGATTCAAACCCACCTCTTATTCTTTCTACTACAGCATGCTGCCTTTTAGTCATGGTTTAAACTGTCATTTCAGATCTGGTTTCTAGCTTTTGTCACAAGTGTATTTTCAAGCATAAGTCTACTCAAGATGCTTCCAACTTGTGGAAAATTTGAAAGTGATGGAGTAGATCACTTTCTCAAAATCTATAGTAAGAGAGAAGATGGAAACTCTAGTTAAAAAAATAAAATATATGAGGGTAATGAGGGGTGACTTTTACTAGAAACCTCAAGGCAATTAATAACTTGCTTGTTAAGCTTGAATACTCTGACACATGGCTTCTGTTCAAACCTGTTAGATAGTGAATAGGGGCTGTGTTGTGACATGCTTCCTTCCAAACAAGGCCATAGGAAGGATATATACACTAACTTGCTGAGAAGACAAAATTATAATTTGAGAGCTAGCCACTGACTCAGTAAATTGGTGGCTGGTTTGCTTACTTGAGCTTAAGACCTAGAGGCCCAAACTCATTGCAAAACTATAAAGTGACTCATGTGTCATCAATCCATTGGGTAGGCAGTTTTATATACAGATAAGCCAGAAAATCTACTACACTCCTAATTGTTTAACTTTGTGGTCAGCAATTCTTGGACAAAGTTAAAGGAGACCAATAACATATCATTTAAATTTCCTGGGCTAAAGATAAAGTAGGAAGGAAAAAAGATTTTGGTATATTGATTTTATTGATATTCATAAACCTAACAGACAAAAGTCACTATGGTAAGAGGATAAGTAGCTGACATAATGGAAATTGAAGTAGGGATGCCTGGCTTTGTTAAGAGACTCACTGTCAACAAGCATTTATTGAGGGGCTTGCACTAAATCTTCAATCTCCTAGTCTCTATTTGTTTGGAAAATGGGATAATAATACTTGTACTGCTACTTAACAGGATTGTGAGGAAGGCATCTTGGGAGCCTTGTATAGCTACATGAATTAATGTCATTATTACTTTATGCAGAATAGTAGATAGTATAGTGTACTATACTAACAGTAAAGCTTTCCATGAAAACAACAGAACTTGATGAACACAGATCTTTTAAGATTCAAGTAGGATTATTTTATAGGGATCTTAGAGGTCATCTAATTAAACGCTCTCATTTAACAGGTGAGGAATCTGGAATTAGGAAAGGTTAAGTAATTTTCTCTAGGGATTACAAGGGAATTTAGAGACTGTCCGGTCCAGGGAGTCTTAACCTGAGGCCCCAGTTCCCAGTCTTTCTTTCAATCAATCAATCAATAATATTTATACACTGTGCTAGGTGCAGCATACTAAAAGAGGCAAAAGACAGTCCCTGCTCTCAAGGCATTTACAATCCAATGGGGGACAAGATGTAAACAAATATGTACAAAGCAAGCTCTATATAGGATAAATAGGAAATAATTAAAAGAGAGAAGGCACTAGAATTAAAGAGGGTGGAGAAGGTTCCCAATAAAAGATGGGATTTCAGTTGGGAAAGAACTACAAATCAGTAGTTGGGAGTGGAAGAGGGAGAACATTCCAGGCATGAGGAACAGCCAGAGAAAAGCCTGGAGCTGGGAGAGGGAGAGTCTTGGTTGACTAATAAATTTCAAGGGTTCTTGGAGAAGATTGTCATTTTCACTCATCTCTAATCAAAATTTAGCATTTCCTTCAACCGTTTAAAAACATTATTCTGAGAAGCCCATAGTCGTCACCTATGAGGCAGCTAGGTGGCGCCTGGAGTCAGGAAGATCTGAATTCAAATCCAAACTCAGAGGCTTCCTAGCTGTGTGACCACTGGCAAGTCCCTTCACTTTTGTCTGCCTCAGTTTCCTCCTCTGTAAAACGGAGATAAGAGCAACAATCAAGGTAGTTGTGAGGATGCCATGCGATAATATCTGTAAAGGTATGTGCACAGAGCCCAGCACATAGTAGGCCTTTTATACAGGCTTATTTCCTTCCTTCGCCAAAGTGCCAAAAGTTAAGAATCTCTCATTTGGTCCAACCCCACCTCTCAAAAAGAAGCAAACAACCAACTTCCACAGGCAGCATGGCGTAAGGGACAGAGCGTGGCTGGGCCAGAGCAGGAGGTTACCCTTTTCCTGTTTTTCACCCCTAAGCCCCGGGTCGCACCTCACCGACTGATAAACCCAAGCGGAAAGGGTGAGGGGCGGGACCGGGGGGTGGAGCCTGGAAAAGCTAGACGGCACAAAGCTCCGCCTCCCGCCCGGCCCGAGCTCGGGGCGGGGCTTTTCGGGGGTCACTGGATCAGGGGGCGGGGCTCCAGGAAGACGCGCGGACCAAGATGGCGCCGTCCCTGATGTCGCTGCCGCTGCTGTCCCGGCTCCTCTCCGGGGCCCGGCCCCCACGCCACAGTGAGTGTCCCCGCGGCCTGCGACGGCTTCCCTGGGGCCCACTCCTCTCCTGATCTCTGGGGGGAGCGAGTGCGAGAAGGGAGGAGGCGCGGTTCACGCGTGGCTCGCGCCGGCCTTGTCTGTGACCTTCGGTCTGGGTCGCGTGCAAACTTCCCCGCCCCCAGCCGTGTCCCTCCCCCTAGGCCTCCCCAGCTGCAGTCCTGCACACCCCCCCCCCGCCCCTCCACTATGGCCACCCTAAGCCCTGTTCCCCCCTCCCCGTACTTCTCCATTAACCCCCGTCTCCCTCCTTGCCCTGGATAATGGGACGATAACTGTCAATAATATTAGTTCTCTAGTATATAGCATTTTAAAGGTGGCAAAACGCTTGATCCTCTTCTTATCCTTAGTTTACAGATGGGGAACCTGAGGCTGAGAGGTTAAGCTACATGCCCACGGTCATCCAGCAAATACACATCTGAGGCAGGATTTGAACTCGGGTCTTGCGGGCTCCGAGTCCGTGTCTCCATTGCACCAGCCGTCTTTTAGGTTTAGAGCTAGAAGGGGACTTCATATAACTTGTGATACTGCAAATATTTCTTGGGCTCTTGCTGTGTGCATCATCACCAGGGTATCCCCTTGGGTTCATAAGATAGGACTCCGCCCCCATAACTAGTGGGCCCCTTTGGTTCTCAAAGTATTTTTCCCACAGCTGTGCTGAGGAGCTGGTATTTTATTTAATGATAGTATTCCCAATTTACAAATGAGGAAACTGAGGCCAGAGTAGCACAAATAGATAGAGCATCAGAGCCTGGAGTCAGGGAGACCTGACTTCAAGTCCAGTCTCTGACCCTTACTAGCTATGATCCTGGGCAAGTCATTTAAGCCCCGCTTGTCTCAGTTTATTCATCTGTAAAATGGATGGTCAAATGAAGTAATAATTGTAAAACGCTTAGCACAGTGCCTGGCACAGAGCAAGCACTGTATAAACGTTAGCTGTTATTATTCTTGGCAGCTAGGTGGTGCAGGGAATAGGGTACCAGGCCTTAAGTCAAGAAGACTCATCTTGTTGAGTGACCTCAGACTCTTGCCAGTCGTGTGACCCTGGGCAAGTCACTAAACCCTTTTTGCCTCAGTTTCTTCATCTGTAAAATGAGCTGGAGAAGGAAATGGCAAACCACTCCAGTATCTCTGCCAAGAAGACCCCAGATGGGATCACAGTCAGATACTACCAGACAACAAAAATTATTTGTCAGTAATCACATAGAGATTATAGTAGCTACCTTCTAACCATCTTAGAACTTCTTGCAGTTTTCCATTCACAACATTTCATCTCTGTGCCTTTGCACACACTTTCTATAATGATCCTTCTTCCTTAGCTTTGCTGCTTTGTATGCCTAGATTCTTTAAAGGCTCAGCTTACATCCCCACCTGCTAAGTGAGGCCTTTCCTGATCCCCGTCAGTTGGTAGTGTGCTTTTGCCCTTGTTCTCTGAATTTGCTTTGGATAATTTTACTAGATAAGTCTCTTAACCTCTTAGTGCTCCCAGGCAACTCTCTAAGACTGATTTACTGAGTAGATGCTGATTTGCATTGGTGAAAGGAGTTTCTCTGCATGAATATCTCTGTTTCTTCCACCAAAATATTTTAAATTTGAGGACAGTTTGTTTTTTTCCAATATAATATAAGCTGCTTGAGGGCAGAGATTGTTTTGGTTTTGTCTTTGTGTCTCCAGTGTGCTTAACGTATCATAGGCACTCAATAAATGCTTCTTGAAGTGAACAGAGGAATAAGACACCAATGTAGATTTTAAAGTGCACACATATATCTATATCTATCTATATATATAGATAGATAGAGATAGATATATACATATATGCATTAAGAGGTGCAAAACAAGATGGTATGTACACAGGGTCATACAGCTCAAAAATGCAGAGCCAGACTATGTGAACTCACATGGTCTAAGAAACCTAGTACTTTGTATTATTACACAATGCCACCTCCCACATCCATTCTGCTCTTGACATAGTCTAGAATGGGCTCACTCAGTAAGATATTTTTTGCCATGAAAAAAATTGCCTAGAAAGGCTATCAGCCAGTTATATTAGTTATAAATAAATCTTCAATAACATTTGAAAATGCATATTTGTTTCCTATTTCAGCTTTGGTTCGTTCAGCATTTTACATTCGGGGCAACCCACATGACAAACCCAACTGGCTGAAAGTTATACTAACCTTGGGCACTACTGCAGGCCTGTGGGCCTTTGTAAGTATTCCCTTCTACAGAGAATCCAGTTATTCAATATGGGAAACAGAAGGGTAGTGGTGGGGACTAAAGCTTGTTATGAAATGGAAAGTTGCTGGTTGTGTTTAATCCATTGGCAGACTTGTATATATTATAGAATTTCAGAGTGGGGAGGGACCTCAGGGACTATCTGGTCAAAACTGTACCTCAAAAAGAGTTTGCTTTATGACACACCTGACAAGTGGTCATCTAGCTTTGGCTTCACTTTCAGTAAAGAACACTACCCCCAGAAACAGCCCATTTCACTTTTCAGTTGCTCTGTTGGAAAGTTTCTTCTCATCAAGCCTGCTTCTACCCATTCCAACTACTTCTGCCCTTTAGGGCTAAGCAGAGCAAATCTTAACCTTCTTCCAGCTGTCATTCCTCCTTCACCACCTCCAAGACTTCTCCAACTTCTTTAAACTGATCATTATATGTCATCAACTCGACATCTGTTCTAAATGAGCCCTGGACCATCTCTGCCTCATCAGTCTCCTTTCTAAAATGGACACTGTACAGAGTAGGGCAAGATTATCACCTCCTTTCTATAAGCTGTGCCTCTTGATGCCCACTAAGATCACATTACCTTTCTTGTCTGCCATGTTATACCTTTGACCCATGTTGAATTTAAAATTCAGTAAAACACACAGATCTTTTTTCAGATAAACTATATATATATAGCCATGTCTCCCCTGTCTTGTAGCTTTGAAAGTGATATTTTGAACCCAAATTTAAGAAAGCCAATTAAATGTTACGTATATTCAAAGTGTAGAATGGTTTCCTTCCTAGAAGGGGAGATAAAGAAGTCCAAGGAATGTTTTTGTATTATAACACTATAAAGTGTGTAAACAGTGGGGAAAATTCCTGAAGTAATACAAGTGGAAACATGAATATCCTTTTGATATTTCTAGTAATGTCCAGGAGAAGAAGAGGGATAGGTGTAGGAAAGTCAGTCCTTTTCAGTATTTTCTTGCAAATCAGAAGTGTGGTAGCCTGTCAGTGGCATCTCTTTCAGACTCTTCCTGTGTTCTCTATATTCTTCTTTTTGGTGGCCTTAGTGTCACCTAGACAAAAGCAAAAACAGTGAATGGTACAGAAATGAAATTCCGTTATTCCAACTTTATGGCTGGATCTTCTTTCAAATTATGCCTTCTAACCATAGGGATCCTTCAAGGTTCTATCCTAAAAATTAATCTGTTGCCTGAAAGCATTACTATTCAGTCATGCCCGATATGACTGCATATACCTCTATTCTTTAATAGATCTGTGATCTAATCCATGTATGTCACTCCCTCCACAGATGTAGATCATAACTCATACATGCCTTCTCATCCTGTATTATTTCTATCTTCCAAAGATCTTCCACAGAGGATCGATTCAGAGTCCTAGGTACTGCCTCCTACACCTGCAGTGTTCTGTCCCAGTCTCCCTTCTCTTCTCCCTCTATCCTATTTCACATGGTGATCTCATTAATTCCCATGAATTTAATTACTCTCTCTTTGCTGATGATTCCAAAGTGTACCTATCCTGCCCCAAACTCTCTGCTCACCTCCAGTTTCGCATCTCCAACTGCTCTTCAGACACCTTGAACTATATGTCCATTAGACATCTTAAAGTCAGCATTTCCAAAACTGAATTCATTATCTTTCCTCCTAAATCCCCCCACACCTTTACACCCCCATCCCACCTTCCCTATTACCGTAGAGACCAACACCATCCTCCCAGTCTCAGGCTCACAACCCAGGAGTCATTCTGGATTCCTCATTATCTCTTACCCTCTATATCCAATGTGCTAATAATGCCTGTTGATGTCACCTTTACAATAGCTCTCAAATACACTCCCTTCTCTCCTCTGACACTGCCCCCACTCTGGTACAGACCCTCCTCACTTCGTGCTTGTATTGTTGCAATGGGCTGCTGGTAGGTCTGCCTGCCTCGAGTCTCTCTTCACTCCAGTGCATCCTACATTCAGCCGCCAAAGTGATTTTCCTAAAACTTGAGTCCAATTATGTCACCATCCCCCACCCCCTGCACAGTTAACTCCAATGCTCCCTATTGCACCCAGGAAGAAATACAAAAGTGTCTGGCGTTCAGAGCCCATTCTAACCTGGCCCCCTCCTACCTTTCCAGTCTTCTTACACTTTACTTCCCAACATATACTCTTCAGTGTGGTGACACTGGCCTCCTGGCAAGATGCTTCATCTGTTGGCTCTGGGCACTTTCTCTGGCTGTCCCCCATGCCTGGAATACTCTCTCTCCTCTGCTCCAAATACTGACCTTCTTGGCTTCTTTTAAGTCCCAACTAAAATCTCTTCTTTTACTGGAAGTTTTCCCATGCTCTCTTAATTACAATGTCTTCCCTCTGTTAATTATTTCCTATTTATCCTATTTAAGTTCCTATTTATATTTATAGCTTGCTTTGTATATATTTGTTCGCATCTTGTCTCAGCCGTGACATTATAAGCTTCTTGAGGGCAGGGACTGTCTTTTACCTCTTTTTATATCTACAGCAATTAGCACAGTGCCTATCACTTAGTAGGTGCTTAATAAATGTTGATTGATTGATTATGGACCTTAAAACTGGATTTCTGTAATCAAACTTTTTGTGGTAAATACATTGCTAGAAATGACAGTTGCAGTTAATAGGATCTCAAAATAAGACAGCTGAATAAGAATTTCACTAGTGCTATAGTAATTAAAAAGAAAGCTCAAGCTGGTACATATTCAGTGTTTTTTCCTTCTTCCCTTTTCCTTCTCCAGACTCTTAATCCTTTTTGTCTTGTCTTGAGTTTTCTCATAGGTCTAGTTGGGAAAGAAGGTAGAGGGAGTTGAAAGCTACTTGTTTCTTGATTGACGAATGATAAAATTGTGAATTCATACTTTTTAATAATTTGTAATAAGACTTTATTTTACTTTACTTTTATTATTACTTAAGTAATAGAAGGAATCTTCCAATTTGGCTCACTTCAGTTTTAATTAAAAGTATTTGGTTTATGACAATGGCACAGAGACAAAACTGAAGGAAGATAATAAATGGAACAAGACAGAGGAACAAAAAAAGTGTCATGCCAAAGCAGATGGGTGATTACATAACTGACAGTGGTGCCCACATGTATTTTATAACTGCATATGAGTTGTCTTCCATGACAGAAAACTCAGAAGTTTCGAAATAGACCCCCAGTTCAACTCTATTCACTTATAAACAATTACAGTTATAGCATCTGTTAATAGATCTAACTACTTCTTGAAATGTTATTTCCATACATACCAACTCATGGGATAGACAAATTGACTATATATAGTATAAAGTAGAATTTCCTTTTATTTATTCCGAATTGAACCTCTTTAAGCTTCAAAGGATGCCTTCAGTTCTGTTGTACCAAATATTTATAAATAAATATTAGGTTCACCCTACCCATATCATATATAATTCAAAAGTCCTAATTATTTTAGTCCAACCTGATCCTGAAAAATATAATTAATTGTTGACAAGTTACTTCTTTGAAACTTCTCAGGGAAACACCTCTCAGCAGAGAGATGGTAGATCACAGGTGCAGAATGAATAAGGCTTAGATCTTCAGACATAGCCAATATCTTGGTTTGTTTTTGCTTGACTGTACTTATTTCTTACAAAAGTAAGAGGTACAAGGGAACCATTGGGAAGTATAAAACGAAAAGGAAAAAAAACTGATGTGCAAACTGTGTTTTTCTATTTTTAACTATTACTATCTTCTAGCTCCTCCAACAACACAAAGAAGATATTTTAGAGTATGAAAGAAGAAAAAGTCTAGAATAAATTATTTGAATCTGCTTCTTTCCTAATTGTAAGTACATAGGAATTTATAGATTAAAGAAATTTTTGGAAATGGCTGTTATCTTCTAATGTCAGTCAGTCTAGTGTCAGCAAATTTCTAGGTAAACTGTATCAGTGGTTTCTCTTGTTACATCATTAACACTTATTTAGATAATGTTGTTTATAAATCCTACTCTAATGTTTCATCAGTGTGTGAGGGTGAGCTGTGTTCTTTGCTAGTAAAGCACCCATTTTACAGGTCCTGTATATCTGCCTTTGCAGGAACAGCCTAGCTAAGTTTGGATATGTTCACCACCAGACTGGCTAGAGGGTGATAAATTTTTCAGTCTCAAAAACCATCTAACAGTTTTCAGAAGGATTGTAAATCTTCTGCTTCACAAGAGAGGGTATACACATTATAGATCTTTGAAGTATTGTTTTCTGTCAAAACTTTTTGAATTATAATGTCTTCTTCTTTTTTGGTGTGTATAAATGTCATTTATTATTATCATTGCTACTGCTGCTTTTACTATTAGTACTACTGCACAAGATCATACAGTAATAAATATCAGAAAAACAGTATTAAATTCTAGGTTATCTAACTCCAAATCCAATGAGTGGTTATCTTTCCACTATGTCATGCTCCCTTATGCACCCCCACACAAGTACCCCTACATATACAAAAAGTCATCCATTAAACATTTATCACTCATTTTGTGGAAAGCACTGTGGTGGGCCCCGGGAGTACAAAGGCAAAAAAGAAACATCACTACCCTTGAAGGGGACATTTTTTGTTTTCATCTTTGTATCTGTAGAGCCCAGTAGTATCTTGACTCCTAAGCATCCTTATACATAATCTATTTTGCATATTAGACTTGTGATTTTATTAACACAGGGATGATGATGAGGAAACTCCCTCTACCAGTACAGATGCTCTTCAACTCACAGTCTCCGAGACATGCTTCCAGTACAGAGAGATAAAATGTCTTGCCCAGAATGGGTCAGAGGCAGAATTTAAACCCCATGGTTTTCTGACGTAGAGGCTAGTTCTCTATCCACTATGCCATGCAGTCTCCATAAATTGGTATCATTTAGTATCTGACTACTGCACTATCATGCTTATCTGGAAAAATGTAATTTAAATTACTAATGAGTCAAAAACACAGCTGACCGATTAAAGATGGTCAGTATTGAAGCAGGAAACATAATCTTTAAAACAGGTCATATGATGGTTTCATGGATTTCTATACCTTTAAGGTTTAAATTTTGTTCTCCAAGTCAGTTCTTTTTAATCTTTCCACTCAGTTTCCCTTTCTTTCTACCACCTACTTATTCTCTACTCATTAATAAACATTAAAGACCAGAAACAATGAGTTACTATTACTCAGCAGTACATATGCACAGATTATTCTCTATATGCACAGAATCATTGTTTTGGGGTAGGAGTGGGGTTGGAGACAGCAATAGAAAGGAAATTAAAACATAGTACCTGCTCTCAAAGAATTTCTAATTCTAGCTTTAATGGAAGAAACAGTTCAGTTTAAGAAATACCTACTCTATGGTAAACTGTGTGGGCACAAAAATGAAAATGAAATTACTAGAAAACATAAGCAAGTTAAAATAGTACATATTGTACGTGTTATTGCCGATTAGAAAGTGCAGAGAAGGAGACGGGGCCTAAATGTGCTAAGGAAGGTTTCTTAAGAGAAGGCAGGTCTTATGCCATGATAAAGAAAGTGATACCCTTTATAATACTTTGATATAGATGTGATCATGTCAGTTTCTCTGTTATTTAAGGTCAAGCTCTCATGGCCTGGTAGAGAGTGTGCTAGGCTTTGAAGCCAAAAGACCTTGGATTCCACTTTGTGACTCTGGGCAACTAATTAACTATCTGTGTTTTAGGCAACTCTAGTACCAGCCTATAGAATTGTAGGCTGATTGTTCTGTATTGGTGGAGGAAATTCCCACCTCAGCAATTCCACATCGTGAGAAAGTAACAGATCCTCCTAGTGTCCTTGTGAATTAGTATTTAGGAGAGAGCTGTGAGTACTGATGCAGTAGTATAGAAATCCATGAAACCATCATATGGCCTGTTTTAAAGATGATGTTTCCTGCTTCAGTACTGACCATCTTTAATCAGTCAGCTGTGTTTTTGACTCATTAGTAATTTAAATTACATTTTTCCAGATAAGCATGATAGTGCAGTAGTCAGTTTTTCTGATTGTAGCAGTTGGAAGTAATGGAGGAAATAGTACTCCTAAGTGCAGTAAAACTGATGAGAAAGATTTGGTCTGATTTTTCTTTTTATATATTTTGAAATGTCATTATAATTGTCATTACAACAAATGATAAACATGTACAGAATACCTGACATGCCTTAGCTTTTGTACAAAATGACAAACTTCTTGTGTACCTTAATAAAAATGAACTCAGTTTACATAATTTCAGTACTATTTTCAGTGCATTTAAAGCACTTACTATTTTAAAGAATCCAGTAGATGATGCTTTTATAAAACAAAGAATCGCCCTCTAATTTATCTTTTTGCAAACCTGGATTTTCATGCTTTATGTAGTTCAAAACAGAATATGCTTATATTCTATTGAATATTGACTGTAGTTATATATGATATGTCATATATACATTAGTTATATACAATAGACATTATGGACATTAAAAACAAAAGATGACGCACATATCAAAAATATGAAATAGAATCAGACTCTGATTTTCAGTATCCTAGACCAATGGTATCAAATAGAAACATGGGCCATTAATCCATACATAACAATATATACATACATATATGTATACATGCTATTTGCAGGCTGCATATTGGCTTAATTTTAAAATATAATATTATCTGTGTTTCATTGTATTTTCGTTTATTTTGTTAAATATTTCCCAGTCTAGTTTAGTCTGGTTTGGGTAGCACTTGGGAGAGTTGTGCGTCATGTATGGTGTTTTACACTCCCGTTGTAGATGACCACTGTTCTTTTACCGTGATAAAGGTTTGGGGGCAGCTAGGTGGTGCAGTGAGTAGAGCACCGGCCCTGGAGTCAGGAGTACCTGAGTTCAAATCCAGCCTCAGACACTTAACACATTTACTAGCTGTGTGACCTTGAGCAACTCACTTAACCCTAATTGCCCTGCCTTTCCCCCTGCAAAAAAAAGGGGGGAGGGGGATTTGGCTAATTAAAATAATATTGTTCCAGGCTAATGCTGTTCTTTTTTTCTTCCATGATTTTAGGTGTGCTGTAAGAAGGGATGACAACCAGTTTGTGGGTCCATTGAATGATATATGAGAAAAACAACATGTGTTAGGATTTCTCTACAGTATCACAGAATGTACAAATAAAAAGTTATCTAAAAAAAGGATACCTGCCCACTTTTCAGGTTATATACTTCCTATCAACTTGTAGAAAAGTCAGTTTGGAACCAGTATTGAATCCACTTGTACAGATGAGAGGGACCTTACTTATATTTGAAAGGCATTAACATAGATAAGCAAATTAAGAATTTCAATAAAAACTAAAAATAAAACCCACTGCCTGAAATTGAAAACTGTAGTCAGTATTTTACGGCACTTATCCTTCATCATAAGATCCAACATTGCCATGACACTGGTAATTCGAGAAGTTGGTGGGGATTTTCTTTTAGCTGATAGTTTCAATATCATTCTGCCAAGCTGATTCTTTTCTTTATGTGAAGTTTTTTCAGAATCAGAATGTTAATTATTTAACAGTCTAACAAATTGGGGATATAGAGATGCTTCTTGTAAATTAGAAAAGGTTTCCCTCTTTGTTTTCTTGTAGCATAGTCATTTGGAGTTAGAAAAAAATGTAGGGAGGGATACCTAATCTAACATCCTAAATCCACTCTTTGGAAGTTTAATGATTTACCTTTTAGTTCCTATCCTGTCTTCACTGTCGCAGGTGCTTAATGCAACCTGGTAGCCCTTCTTATAAGTCGGTTTTATAGTTTGTGATTTGGTGAATAAATTATTAGGGACTGAGGGGATACAGAAATGATTAAGATGGTTCCTTTCCTTGAAGAGTTTTCCAGCCATTAAGGTAGGTAAGACTTGCCTAAGTAATTGATACCAAGTAGAATATAACGTTTCCTGGGAAATACAAGGGAAGTGCTCTGAGAAGTAACAATAAAGAAGAGGGAGGATCCAGAAAATCATCTGTTTACCAGTGAAAATATACCAAACCTGATTTTTCTTGAGGACCCTTACTTGTAAATAAATTAAAAATTCTACTTGTAATATAACTTATGCCCTTTAATTTATTTGGACTTAAATTAGTTTTAGTGAACATTAGATCATACCTTCTTTTTATTCTGTTTTTTCTCTAATGTGGGAAGAATCACTACCTTTATAATTCTGCTCACATACATTTTAAAGTATATCCCAATTCTGATTAAGGCTCTTCCTAAAGGGACCTGGAACCAGTACCCAAAATACTTTGTGTCTAGTAGCTTTACTTCCAAACTATACAGAAAAGTTACCTGTTGTTAAACAATAGCAGTTAATTATCACTTTAAACTGAGAAACATACTTCTGTTTTCTAAAACTTTTAAACTCCAGTCATTCTCTGTCCTCCATCCAAAAAAAATACAGTCACAAGGTGATACCAACTGAAGACCTTCAGTCATGGTCATTTTTAACTGATAATGTTAATTATTATTCTTGTAAGTCCTATTTAATGTAGATTTAGAAGCTAAATAATATTTCTAAGTTGACTTAGTCATTCAACAAATGTCCTATTTATGAAGTAATGAAAGCCCTAGTCACATTTAAGGTATAACCTAGAACATATACATTAGCAAGATAAAATTTTTCCTCCTCCTAGATTATGGTATGGATGAAACCCCGTATGAATTAGAAAGTTTATGAAGTATTCAGTAATACAATTTAAATTTGACCGCAGTGGAAATAAAGTGCCTCAGGTAAAAATGGGGAGTATTTTGCGCTCTGGAGTTAAAATATGATAATTTAACACATTGATTTCTTCCTTTTCATCAAAATAACAGGGTGTCCCAAAAGTTTTAAAGCAACTTAAAGCTGTTAAAACTTAAACCCTGTATTTGTGGTAGGAAGATCTTGATTAAGATCTTCTATTATACTATTGTACTTAACACTTGCCCACTGTCTGTATCTTATGTTATCTGTTGTGTTACATTTAATACATTGATAGCAGAAATATACAGTCTGACCTCTGAGGAGACAATGAACATTTAACAGCAGAAGGAGCACTACCTCAAGTCACAAAACCTAAGTTAAAATCCTGCCTCTTATATTTGCTCCCTGTGTGACCATGTATGAGTCATTCAACTTCACTGGGCCTCAGTATTCAAATCTGTAAAATAGGTGAGAGAGGAGCATTTGGACTATATCGCCTCTCAGGTCCATTCTAAGTCTATGATCCTATGAATGAAATTCAGTTTCAGGAAAAGGTAATTTCTGACTTGCAAACAGGCCCCTGGTCAGTGCTCTTTATTTCTTTAGAAAATCACTTTGGAGAAGTACTCTATATGCTGTCAAAAAAACAGCCCTTTAAATCAATTTGAAAGGCCAATGTAGTGTCATCATAGATGCCAACATCATCACAATCAGGTAAAAGTTATCTGGTCAGTTATGGTGGGTAGGTGATGCCACCACGTCACCTCTGCCTGTTTTCCTAGACAGGCAAGAAAGTATGTCAGGGATGTGCTCAAGGCCAGCATTAGATGCAACATGATAATGACTATTGCCCAAGCCTGCTGCAATTTAAAAAGCATGTGTGTCAGTGAACTTTGTTTTGAAAATAATAGTGGAAGACAAAAATAAATTGGAGTTACTAACTCAAAGCTCTATATTGTTTTGAGAAATAGTTACTAAAGATTTTTTTTTTAATGTGTTTGCCACCATACTGTGAAACAAACTTCCAGCTTGGGTTTGTATAGCCTCTTCACCAGGGCAGAGCTACCCTGGGTCACTCTTTGTCCTAACAGTACTGTTTTTCTCCCTTAATGAATATTTTCCTGTTTTTGTCTCTAGATCCTTAGAAGTTTTTAAATTCTAATGGTGAAAACGAATGTGTTTGTTACCCCTTTGGAAATGAGGGCTAGTATTGTCTGCATGTTGTACATTTGTAATGGTCCCAATACAGTACTCTGTACATCATGGGTATGTTCTAAATGCCACTAGCCAATCAAGCAACAACCATTTGTTAAACTGTGTGCCAGGCGCTGTGCTAGGGGATGGGGATATAAAGACCAATTTAATAATAAATTAAGACTTCGGTAATAACAAGGACAAACTTTTAAGAAGCCATTGTGTCACGCAGGGATTTCATTGGTTTCCTTGCAACTTTTTTAATTACAGAGAATTTTTTAAAATTATAGGCGAGGAAGATGAAATACTGTCTTATGCCAGTAAACATGAAAGTGCAAGCAAATGCCTAGGTGAGAAAAGTTAGTTCTACCAAAAGGGAAGAAAAATAAGGTGGGGTACACACAGAAAACATCTCTGCTTTGACAATTCCACAGTGTTAAATGGGTAATTGCTAAATTAAATTGCTAAAGGGATTGAATGAATGGTTTGACATGAAGTTAAATAGCTGTAAGTATTCTGGTGACTGCTAAAAAAATAAAATTTCAACATTTTGTTTTTTACATTGCTAAGATTTTTCCAAATATTAAATTTCTCACCTCCATCCCAGAAAACCATTCCATGAAACAAACTCTTTTTTTTTTTTTAGGATAAAATGAGATAATATTTTTCAATTTAATTTTATTTTTTTGTTACGTTTTAAGTTACAAACTCTTTACCTCTTGATTCCACACTAGAGAAGGCCACCGTTTGACATAGATTTTATATATATGTAAAACCACACTACGCATACATCTGTCAGGATTTTTCGCCCTCTGAAGGTAGATAGCTTCTTCATAGGTCCTTTGTAATTGAGTTGAGTATTTGTATTGCTCAGAATAACTTAATTGTTCACATTTATTCTTCAAACAATGTTTCTGTTACTGTATACAACATTCTCTTGGTTCTACTCTTATCACTTTATTATTTCATGCAAGTCTTTCCATGTTTTTCTACTACCAACCTATTCATTTCTTACAGCACAGTAATACTCCATCACAAGCGTATACCACAACTTCTCTAAACAAGTTCGTCAACTGAAATTGAGCCATTACTTCACTTTCCAGCTCTTTGTCACCAAAAGAGAGCTGCCATAAATATTTTAGAACATAAGGTCCTTTTCCTTTTTCACTGATCACCTTGGGAAACAGACATAATAGTGGTACTTCTGGGCCAAAAGGTATACACAGTTTTATAACTCTTTGGACATAATTTTAGATTGTTCTCCAAGATGATTAGATCAGTTCACAGTTCCACCAACAGTTTATTAGTGTCCCAATTTTTCTATCTCTCCTTAAACATTTGTCATTTTCCCCTGCTATAATTTTGGCTAATCTGATAGGTGCAAGTGATATCTAAAGTTGTTTTAATTTCGATTTCTCTAATAATGATTTAAAGCATTTTTTATGTGACTATATATAGCTTTGGTGACTCATATTCTTATAAATTTGACAAAAATCTCTATATTTAAGATGGGACCTTTATCCAAGAAACCCTATAAAATTCTATTCCCCAATTTTCTGCTTTCCTTCTAATAGTGGCTACGTCAGTTTTATTTGTACAAAACTTTTTAAGGCAATCAAAATTATCCATTTTGTATCTCACAATGTTCTCTCTTATTCATAAATTCTCCTATCATAAGTCTGAGAGATAGTATGTTCTGTGGTCTTCACATTTACTTATGATATCTCCCTTCATATTTGGGTCATATATCCATTTTGACCTTATCTTGGTAAATGATGTAATATGTTAGTCTATATCCAATTTCTGCCAGACTGCTTTCCAGTTTTCCCAGGAATTTTTTTTTTTTTTTTACCAAATAGTGAAGTCTTATCCCCAAAGCTTAAATCTTTACAATTCTCAAACACAAGGTCACTATAATCATTTACTATCACGTATTGTATGTCTCTTCTGTTCCACTGATTCACTCTTTTATTTCTGCAAAGGAATGGGGTAGGAGGTGTCTTGTTATCTTTTCTGTAGGGCTATGTTTGTTCTTTATAAATTTGCAACATTTGCTTTTGATTTGTGGTTACTGTTCTTTTCATTTACATTGTTATAGTCAATATGTATATTGAATTCTTGGCTCTGCTTACTTCACTCTGCATCAGATCATATGAGTCCATCATTGTCTGTATTCATTATACTCATCATTTCTTACAGCACAGAAATATTCCATTACATTCACGTATTGCCATTTGTTTGGCCATCCCTCTGTAAATGGGTATCCACTTTGTTTCCAGTCCTTTGCTACCACAAAAAAAAAAGCTATTATAAATAAATTGTTGTATAAATAGACTTTTTCTTACTAGTAACTTTCTTCATGTATATACACAGGAATGGAATCTCTGGGTTAGAGAATGGACATTTTAGTCCAGATAATATGCAATTATCTGCATAATTCCAAGTTGCTTTCCAAAATGGTTGTACTAATTCAAAGCTCTACAAAGAATGTCTTGTGCCTATTTTCTCACAACCCTCCTGTCTTTTGTTACCTTTTCCAGTTTGCTGCTTGTGAGGTCAAATCTCAGGGTTGTTTAGATTTGAAGCAGCTAGGTGGTGCATTGGATAGAGTGCTGGGACTAGAGTCAGGAAGGTGAGTTCAAGTCCCATCTCACACACTGGCTATGTGGCCCTGTGCAAATCACTTAACCTCAGTTTCTTCATCCATAAAATGGGGATGATAATAATAGCACCTATTTCACAGGGTTGCTACGTGGATAAAATCAGATGATAATTGTTAAGTGCCTGGCACAAAATGTGATAGAAATGTTAGCTATTATTATTATTGGTAATTTAGAGCATTCTTTCATAGTGGTTGTTAATAGTTTGCAATCTTTTGAGTATTCCTTATCTTTTGACCTTTTATCTACTTGGGAATGGCTTTTCATCTTAAGTATACATATATAGGCATCTATATGTGTTGCTTATGTATATATGTATATATACGAAACCCTACCTGAGAATTTTGATAACAAAGATATTTCCCCCATTCAACCACTACCTTTTTAATCCAGATGCATTAATTTTGTTTGTACAGAAGCTTTTCAGTTCAGAAATTTCACAGTAGGTTTTCTGATCTTGTAAAAGCACTTAGCACAGCGCCTGGCACTTAGAAGGTGCTATATAAATGTTTATTCCCTTCCCTTCCCTTTTTCACTGGTCACCATGGACCTGTGGCATAGAATATTGTCTGACAGGCCTAACCAGTCACCCAGGAAGCCCTTGTAGGTAAGCTGTGAGTCCCTCAACTGGACCTCATCAAGTGGGATCTGCTCTGGAATAAAGTACAATTTCATACCCATCCATCCTCTGACTAACTCTCCCCACCTCAGGCTGAGGTAAAGGACACTGGATGCCAGAGCAGATTCCAAGAAACAGAAGTCTAGCGGCAAAATATCCCAGGCATGAGAGAGAAACCTAGCGCAAAGACACAGAGACTGTCAAAGGAAATTGTACAATCAGCCATATGATTTGCTACATTTGACTAAAATGCTTCCCTGACAACCAGGCCAAGTTTCAAAGATGCATTTCGTTTTATTATGGTGGTAATAATTAAGCTTCAGTGAAAGGAAAGCTAGATTTTGCCAACCTGCTTTGGCAGCTAATCCTCTAACCCCTCAAGGCCCTGTTGGAATGGATGCTTGAGAGTTTCCAAGGGACTGCACATATTGCCAATCAGATCGTGTATCAACTCCTATGGATAAATCATGTTAGAGTAGAAATCTCACACTTGATTAGGGGTCAGGGCCTAGGCTCAAATCTTGCCTCTATTACTTGCTATCTGTTTGAGCTAGGACGAGTTCCCATTACCTTCCAGGGCCTCAGTTTCCCTTTCTGTAAAATGAAAAGGTTGGACTGGAGGACTTCTGAGGTTCCTTCCAGCTCTAGCTCTATAATTCCTAGTCTAGTATTTGAAGGACTTCAGACTTTTCTTGGTAAAGGCATTTAAAGATTCTATGCTTTTACCCCTTGACCACCTGTAGGTCATCTAGGTTGAAATTTTGGTCTCCACTGAATTTGCTGAACTTTCTGTTTTCAGGAGTGTTAAAAAGCTAATTCTGACCAGGGTTTTATACTATGGTTGTATGTGTTGCATTTATGTGTGTATATGTGTGTGTTTGTATGCTGTATTTTTTAGTCTTTGAGAATATTAGGTTCAGAAATTAAAGACTTTGCATTTATTCTATAAATATTAAACTTAATATTAAACATATCTGTGCAAGATACTGTGCTGGGTGCCATGGGGAAAACAAAGATGTATAAGGTAGTCCCTGCCTTCAAGTAGTTTAGAATCTAGTGATTTAGAAAGTCACACAGAGGCAAGCATAAATTGCCATATTTACTATCTCTAGACTATACTGAAATCATTGAAAGCATAAATTACTGTGATTACTGTACTCAAACCAGGCTGAAATCTTTAAAGGCATAGATAACTATATTTACTGAAGCTATGCTGAAATCATTGAAAGGCTAAATTTTTCTATTATTTATGTGCTGTTATTATTTATTATATTCAGCTATGCCAAAATTACTGAAGGGATAAATCACTACATTTACTGTATCCAAACTATGCTGAAATCATTGAAGGCATACATGCCCTATTTCCTATACCTAAACTATATCAAAATCTTTGCAGGCATAAATTACCTTATTTACTCAAATGATTCTGAAATCATTGAAGTCATAAATTATCATATTTACTCAAACTATATTGCAAGCATAAGCAGAAATCATAAAAGGAATAAATTGCCATATTTATTGAAGCTATGAAAATAATTCAGTTGTAAGATCATAGATTTAGGACTGGAGAGAACCTTAAAAGATTGCAACACTCTCATTTTATTAACGAGTTGGCACAGCCAACTTAAGTAGTTTACCTCGAGTGACACAGACAGTAAGTGTGTCAGCAGGAGAATTTGAACCCAAATTTTCTTGACTCCAAATCCAATGTCGTTATCTACTACACTATTCTGCCTTTAAAGGCATAAATGACCATATTTGTTATACCCAAACTATACTGAAATCATTCAAGACAAGTTAGGAGGCTAGATGTGAAGCCAACAGTCTAGCATTTCCTATTCATGGGAATATTTATTTGACTTGTCCAGAACAATAGAGAAGTGTTTTTTCCTCCTACAGACACTGGAATTTTAATCTTGTAGATAGAAACGAAATCTCCTAGAGGGTAAATACTGCTTTCTTTTGTATTTATATACCCAGCACCTAATGCGAGCCCCCTGTCTCCCAACCTATGATTTCATGGATGTTCGAACTCCCTCTACGAATGCAAATAGGTTCCTGCTCCGCCAAGTCGGGTGTTAGAGTTGCTTGGGGTCAATGAAATGTTTAGTGACTTGAACAGGGTCACATAGCCAATAGGTGTGGGAGGTGGGGCTTCAATGCAGATTTTCCAGTCTCTGAGACCGGCTCTATCCACTAAGCCAAACTGGCTCTAGCCTGGAACGTAAGCACTTGATAAATGCTTGTTTTGAGTAGATAGAAGGAGAATACTCCCTGACGTCATGTGCATTTGATTTGGGTCTGACAACTCCCTCGTGCTAAGGCCCTAGTGTCCCTCTTTAGGATTTTTTAGATGTGGGGTTGAGGAAAGATATGGAGGATTTAAATTGTATGTGACAAGTGATAGACCATTTTCCATTTCTTTCACTTGGATGTTGTCATAACCTGACATTCTGAAAACTGCCTAGCCTACTCTGAAAAGGGTGGAAAGTAACCGGAATTAACTCACACAGACAGCGTGCCCGCGGCATCGCTTTTAATTGGCTCCGGAACTAGCCCTTGGAAGAGCAGAGTATCAATTTGCCATGGGACGTCTCTTACTCTAGGCTCCGGGTTCCACTGAGAAGGGGGCTGGACCACCAGTGGCTGTGAGTCCGAGCTCCTCCTGGGGGCGGGACCGGGCAGCCCACGGTCTTGGGTGGTTCCCCTGAGCGGGACGCTCCTCCGCACTGTGAGACAGGGGTGCTCTCGACCGGTACCATGTATCTCCGCAGGGCTGTTGGCAAGACTCTGACTTTACCCCTGAGGACCCCTCCTTCCAGCCCCCCACTGCTCTGGAAGCACGGTGAGTGCGCGCGGTGTGGCCCCAGAGTGCAGGGAGCCTCGACTAGCCAGGATGCTGGGAGCCGTCGGACTGTCAGACTGGGTATGTGGAGGTGGATGAACGGTCGACTCAGGGCGCAGGACGCCATACGTTCTGGGAAGTTTAGTTATGGCCTCCCCCAAGCACATATGATCCCCTCCTTTATTATCGGATCTTGCGTTCGAGCCCGGCTAGTAGAAGCAAGAGAAAGGGGAGCGAAGTTACCCAGTGTTTGGGGACGCCCCAGTCCAGCACACAGGAAAGCTGCGCTGAAAGCTTGGAGACCGTCAGAAGTAAAGACCGACCCCAGTTTCCTTCCTCCACTTATGTTGCACGATTTGCCTCAGGGATTGGGAGTCGGGGCAGATGTGGGGAAATAATATTGGATCATAGCTTTAGATCTAGAAAGCAACTTCGAAGTCTAGTCCAACCTAATTTTACAAATGAGGAAACTGAGGTTCTAAGAGATCTACAGCTACACAGCTGTTAAGTTTACAGCCAAGATTCCAAGCCGGGGCCTCCAACTCCGAATCTAGAGCTCTGGGTACTAAGGGCTGTATAAATGCCAGCTATTATTATATTTGTGTGGCTACAATCACAGAATAGCCGCCTTAACTGGACCGTTAGTTAGAAACCATTTCTAGTCAGCTATGCTGCTTTGGCAAGCACTGTGATGCAATTGTTTAAGGGAGGGCACCCACCGTAGGTTTGGGTAGAGGACCTTGATTTGAATTTCTGTGACTGGCTAAATATGTAGTCTTGGGCAACTCACTCCTCTTTCAACTTCAGTTTGTTGTTCAGTAGAACAGACCCCAAAATCTGAAAAAGGTTTATAAAGCAGTTTATTAGGTCATTTGGTAGAGGAGAGAGAGAGCTGGAAAGGATGTGTGGCTCCCTCTCTCATCCAGGCTCTGAAAGGTTTACATTTATATAGGATTTAGACAAGGGCGCCCACTTGGGGGCCCACAAAGGCAGTAAGCAATTTTACCAAGAGAACAGCTTGAAAGTAAGGTGGATTGAGATAGAACTATAAATGTTCAGTAGAATTTGGGTGAAGCCAAAACCCAAGGGAAGCCAAAATACAAGCTTGGGTGGACCTATCCCAAGTCCTAGGTGTGGTAATCCAAAACGAGAATGCTTTGGGTATTCAGGACCTGGGGGAACCCGAAATACCTTGTAGCCGTCTCTAGCATTCTTGGATATTTAACTGGGGTCAGGGGATCTTCTGGGTACAAACTGCCTCCAATCACATAGGGTTGGATTTAAGTAGCATAATAATTTATCCTGGACAATATAAAGAATCCTTTTTCCTCATCTGTAAAGGGAGAGAATTGGATGAGGTGGCCTCAAACATCTCTTCATTTAACAGTCTGTTCTCCAGGCTCAGTTAAAAGGGATCACTTTCCCAACCTCCATGGAAAGAGTGCTGAATCTGGAGCAGGAGGACCGGGTTTGAATCTTGACTGCCATTTTCTAGGCTGTCTATTGTAATCTTGAGCAAGCCCCTTAACCATTTTGGGTGGGTCTCAGTTTCTTCCTTCATAAATGAGGGAGTTGTAGTTGATGGCTTCTAAGGTTCCTTAGTTCCTTAGATCTTAGATGATTCTAAGATCCTACTTAATTAACTGATCCCCTAGATGCCCTGCAGATGTCCTCATGAATCACTGAAAGCAACTTGTTGGACACCAACGTCATTGGCTTTTGAGGGTCAGGATCATATCCTGTTGCTAACTCTAAGGTTAAGGCTTCCCTACCCTTTGTTGACATCTATAGAGTAAGGTGCTGAAAGAGAAAGAAGTAGGCTGGTGATGATGGTGGTGGTGAGCTGGGGCTCTGGGCAAAGCCATCCACAGCTGCTGTACAAGAAGGGCATTCTGGCAGGAGATTTTTGCTTTCTATGTGTCACATATGATCAGGGCATTCACTGCCTGCCTGCAGGCCAAAGTAATGGAAAATTTATCTCTTGTAGCTGCAGAAACTAGAGAACTCTGATCTTGTTTCTTTACAAATCCACAATTCTGGTGGAGGAAAGGAAGAAATAGAAAGATGGATAGATGATCCAGGTGGTACCTTTGTGTTCCTTGTTTATTTGCTTCATTCATTCAAAAAACATTCGTTATGTATCTGCCAGACACTGTGCTAGGCACCAAAAAGGTACCAAGATATTTGCAAAGACAGAAGGGAAACAGTTCTGATCTCAAGGCAAGAGAAAGGGACAGAGGGGAAAGAAAGGGGAGAAAGGGAAGAGAGAGAAGAAGATAGGGAGAAGGGAGTGGAGAGAGGAAGAGAGGGGAAAGAGAAGGAGATAGAGGGAAGACATGGAGGAAGAGAGGGAGAGAGCAAAGAGAAGGGGAGAAAGGGAAGAGAGGGAGAAGGGGTGCAGAAAGAGAGAGACAGAGAGAAAAGGAAGGAGAGAGGAAGGAAGGGAAGGAGGGGGGAGGAGGGGGAGAGAGAGAGAGAGAGAGAGCAACTCAGATGGACAGAGAAGCTGAGAACGCAAACACAGATAAGCACATAACTTGGGGCTGGGTTTTGAATAACAATTTTGTATAAAGTGTTTGTTTCAAACATGTGCTCCTAACTTCTAGTAAAAAATGAACATCTCTCCAGAGGCAACAAAACCCTCAGGTTGCCTTTCTATAGTCTCACACCTGTTTTATGTCTATGCAACAAAGCTCTGATCAGCTAACTGGGCAACTTTCTGCATTAAAGAGATTACTCTTGACTGATATCTCAGGTTAGACTGTGGGTCCTCATTTTTAAAACTAAGGAAATTAAAGTGTAAAATGAATTAATTTAAAATTAAGGAAACAGTTTATTAGCTAAATTAACTAAGCCATTTGTTTTATTTATCTGGGGATGTAAGTTATTTAGTTTAACCCACCTCAGCAGCGTAGCTTCACTTGCTATAAGGACTTATTTCCCTTTCATTTCTTAATAGGAGTCCTTTCCTTCATAAAAGCTGATCAGTGCTAGTGTTCATGCCTGAGAAACCAAAGGAATATGTAAACATTGGAGCTGATTTTCAAACTCCCCTAGGAGACATTTCATCACTGTCTCAGAGCCTCTGTACGGGCTGTCTGTTCCACCCCAGCCCTTGGACACCCTCATCCCTCCAGGACTGAACTCAAGCTCTACCTTCTACAAAAGATCTTTCCTAATTTCCTCAGTTGGGAGTTTCTTCTGAAATTATTCTGTATTTACTTTGTCTTTACTTATTTACCAATGTGTTATGTTCCCCCCACTCCAGTAAGCTCCCTGGGTGCAAGGATTGTTAAATTTTTAATTTTATAACCCTAGCACCTGGTGCATCATAGTATTTAATGTTCATTGAATTGAAAAACCCCTCTAAATAAACCCAAAACGTAAAGCAGGAACCTTTCCATCAATTTAATAGTTAAGGCTTTATTTACAACAGCCTTGTTTCTCTCATCCTTCCAAGAATTGTAGATTCAAAAGAAAACACAGTGCAAAGAAAAGAGAGCCATTCTGTGTAAAGAAAAGAGATAATGGAGGCTATTTGGGACACTTTCATTTGGAAGCATCCCTGAAGCCTGGGAAGGAGTCCCCGATATGATCAGGTCCTTGACCTCATACTCATGGGGTCAGGACCTAGGCTAGGATTCAGTCTTTAATCAAATCTTCATTCCTTTAAAGCAGACCAATAGCATACATAATGACTGTAACTGTAAGTAGGGATGAAAATAACCCTAACATCAACAAAATCTGAAAAAAAAATGCATAGAAGAAAAAAAAGATCAGAAAACTCCGAAGCAAACAAAATGTTTTTGTTAAGCCAATATAAACATTTAAAAAACAAATTGTAGCTCAACAAGATAGCTGACTAGACGCTTTCCCCAGACACCATTAACTCTCAGAAACTCTACCATAATGGAATATGTCACAAATGTGGAGCAATTACAGTTATGGACACAAGATAAAACAGGGAGAACCCCAACAAGAAATTAACAGGAGAAACCACACATCCTTAAGTTGGTTCCTCTCGAACCCTCCCCACACAACCTCAGCTCCTGGCAGGAACCACACAAACCAACTCCAGACTTATGTATGGGCCTAAGTACTGGGATCTCTTTTTGCTTCACAGACTGTCTATACATCTCACTCATTCCCACCACTAGCAACTATCCACTAGCAACAAGCTGCAGATATTGATTCTGCCCCGTCACGAGGAGGAGTTGAGGGAAGGGGAGTGGAAAGCCAATGGGCTTATGTCTGATGTGACCCCCTCGGCTAACAACCCCCTAAGGCTGCAGAGACTTTGCCTATAACACCTTCAACATCTTGCCTTTGGACTGCAGAAAGGTGCATTCAGTGATACAACCCACAGAAGGAAAGGAGATGAGCCAAAAAAGGACATGGAGCAGGGGCTAGAATGAACAGCTGTACTCATGCCTGCAGGAATGGAGACTGAAACCCAGCTTTAATCCAGTTGTAGGGTATATGATGCCAGAGTTAGAAGGGACTTGGGAGGCCATTGGGTCCAATCAGTTCATTTTATAGATGAGTCTGTCCCTCTAGGCCCTGATAATGGTAAGGATCCAGGCCAGTGAACATTATTAGTCTTCTACCATGAGAGAAGGTTGAGACAGCTTTGCAGTCCAACCCTAGGGATGTGTAGACTAACACAGGCAGCCGAGGAGGGGAGGGGGGGGGGAGCAGCGGTGGAGGAGGAAACCATAAAGTGAGTGATGGGGAAAGATAAAGAAAAAAATATTGAAACATTAACAAACTCAGCAAAAACTCAAAGTGCAAATAATTCAGTAGAAAATATCCAAAACCACAAACTTAATACTTTTATGTTAAAGTAAATACTTGTTACTATTATCATTATTAATAACCTCTTTGCAGTTACAAATCAAAACAAAAAAACAGAGATTACAAAGTTATCTTTTTTATTATAAAGCTATCTTAAGAAATATTATTAGACAAAGGAAAGGGAACCAATGTTTGATGAAATATAGAACTGTAAATCCCAAGAGAGCTTGTAAAAATAAGAAATTCTAGAAGGGTTCAAAAGAGGAATTAAATTTATAATATAAGAAATTAGTGCTAACTAAATACACACATGTACATATATACATACATATATATATCAGAAATTATAGGTCTAAATATAGAAATAAAAAATTCTCATTAGGAACAGGAAAAAACTGAATACATAGTAGAGATTTTCTCCAAAAAAAGTAAAACAGAGTTTAACAGATTTGGAATGCAAAAATAATTAAATGGAGAAAAATCTGGCAGAAGGTAACCAAAAGATAGTAACAATAAAAGAACATGGGATTTCTATACAAACTAATGTCATTGACCCCAAAGGCAGGATGTATAGGGTCTTATCTCTTAGAACAACATGACAAATAAAAAACCCTGAACACCATTATGCAAGAAATAGTACAAGACAACTGCCTATAAGTTTTGAATATACAAAACAAAGCCCCTTTGAAAGAATACAGTTTGTCTACAGAAAATAAACAACCCTATGCTTCAAACTCCAAGACACAGTGCTCGAATGTAATAATTCTAATGACAAACAACAAATTCAAGCAAGCAAAGAGAAAGACCTTTAAATACAAAGAAAAGGAAATTTGAGTAACACAAGCTTTTCTGTACCACCTCCCCAACTTCAGAAAGGAATGGAATATTACTATATTCCAAAAAGCAAAGGAGCTCAATCTGTAACTCCAAATGACATGCCCAGCAAATGTAGGGCTAAATATCATTGCAAAAAGAGGAAAGTTCAACAAAAAGAGGCACTCCTGCAAAAGAGTTCCTACAAAAACAAAAAATTTAAAAACCAAAGCATAGGGGCAGCTAAGTGGCTAAGTGGATAGAACAATGGCTATGGAGCCAGGAGGAACCGAGTTTAAATCTGGCCTCAGACACTGATTAGCTATGTGACCCTGGGCAAGTCACTGAACCCTGATTGCCTCAAAAAATAAAAAAACAAACAAACAGGGCATAGAAATGAGCGGGATATTTGACTTGCAAAACAAAAGAAACAAAAAATGTAAATAAGTGCAATTATCAAGCAAATACTAATTCATGAAGTAAATTGCACTATGTTTAGAGGTTATTTTTTTTTTAAAAAGAGACTTATGGGATAAAATTATGACTTATGGGATAAAAACAATTACAAAAAAGAGGCATCTTTAAAAGGTTAAAAAAACATAAAGGTAATACAGATGCAAACTGATTTTAAAGAAATAGAAGAAGTGATGGTGGAGGAGTAGAACTGAAGAGTAATAGAATAAACCCTGTAATTCCCATACAGGAGAACTAATGTATTTTGTGAGACAAAATTCCAGAGAAGAAAGATTCATAAATGGGAAGAAGGAAGAGAAAGGACAGAGAAGAATGAGTGACGTACCCTTATCAAGTCCATGGATGAACAGGGAAGGGGTGACAAAGCCTATAACCTCTCAACTAGAAGGTTGTAACACAATAGGAGCATAGCAGAAGAGAAGGATTGAAACTAGGAAATGAAAGGGGGATCTCAAACTAAAGGGGAAGGGGAGATTTCACTGAAGAATATTCTCATGAGGGAAGATACATATGCCTGCAGTGAGAAATGGTGACCTCATGATGGGTTTGATCTGAGTGGAATTAGTACATCAGGTAATGACTTTCTTTTTGAGTGTGCCTCCATGAAAAATTTCCTAGCCCAGAAAACAGAAATATGTGAGCTCCAAGGGGCCACTGGCACCAGAAGCTTTGAGGGCCGAGGTGGACACAGAGGCGAGCTAGCATAGTCAATGGAAAGACGAGCAGAGGGGTAGATTTGGACTGCAAGATTTAGGACATGGCGATTTCTACCACGGGGACCTGCTTCTATTTGTATTATTTCCCCAACAAACTAATACTTCTGTGACTGAGCAATAAAACGGGGAGAAGCATCATGAGCAAAATCAATTGAAGGCGATAACATCAAAATGAGTTAGGAGGAAGCTCAAACTGGATACTTTAGAAGCTTTAACTAGATGGTGAACCCAAAGAGATTAAAAAAGAATAAAAAGGGGTACAGACCACAAATCAGAAAATAACATGTTAGAATAAATAAGAAAGGAAGATAACTAATAAATACAACAAACCAAAAAAAAATCTTCTTTAGAAAAGAGCATAGAAAAAAAAGAAAATGAGCAAACATAAGAATTTCAAAGAAGAGAAGAGGCAATTTAAAATTTTTATTTTATTTTATTCTTGTTCAATTAACAAGCAGTTATTCTCTCTCCCTTCCCCTCCTGGTACTCTTATCCTCTCCAAAACCCCAGGAAAAGAAGAAAAGAAGAAACAAAGAAAGAGAGAGAAAGAAAGAAAGAAAGAAAGAAAGAAAGAAAGAAAGAAAGAAAGAAAGAAAGAAAGAGAAAAGAAAGAAAGAAAGATGTAAAGGAAGGAAGGAAGAAAGGAAGGAAAGAAGGAAGGAAGAAGGAAAGAAAGAAAGGAAGACAAAGGAAGGAAGGGAAGAAAGAAAGAAAAGGAAGGAAGGAAGAAAGAAAGAGGGATGGAGGAAGGGTAGGAGGAAAGAAGGAAGGAAGGGAGGAAGGAAGGAAAGAAGGAAGGAAGGAAGGAAGGAAGGAAGAAGGAAAGGAAAAAAGAAAGAAAAGAAAGAAAGGAAGGAAGGAAGAAAAAAGAAAGATGTAAAGAAAGGAAGGAAGGAAGAAAGAAAAAGAAAGGAAGGAAGGAAGAAGGAAAGAAAGAAAGAAAGAGAAAGGAAAGAAGGGAGGAAAGAAAGAAAGAGAGAAAGAAAGAGAGAAAGAAAGGAAAGAAGAAAGGAAGAAAGAGGGAGGGAGGAAGGGAGGGAGGAAAGAAGGAAGGAAGGGAGGAAGGAAGGAAAGAAGGAAAGAAAGAAAAAACAAATATGCTTAGTCAAATAGAACAAATCCCCACATTGGCCATATCCAAAAATGTGTGTCCCATTCCGCACCTTGAGTCCATTATCTGTGGGAAGATGGGTAGCCTGCTTCATCATCAGTCTGCTGCAAATGTAGTTAGTTATTGCATGGATCAGAGCTCTTAAATATTTCAAAGTTGTTTCTTTTTACTGTATTTTTCTTATTGTATTAATAGTCCCCTTTGTTCTGCTCACTTTGTGTCTTCTATATAACATAATTTGTTCAGGTATTCCCTAGTTTATGGATACCCCTTTAGTAGTTCTTTGCACATACAAAAAGAAGTTCTATAAATTCTCTTCAACACATTGGTCCTTTTCCTCTTTTTGATCACTTTGGTGTATAGGCTTAAGAATGGTATTTCTGGGTCAAAGGGAGTACACATTTTAGTGACCATAGTTCTAAATGTTTTCCAGAATGGCTGGACCAATTTATAGCTCCATCGACAATGCGTTAATGTCCCCTTCCAACATTTGTCATTTTCCTTTTTTGTCAACTTTGCCAATCTGCTGAATGTGTGGTAGAAACTTAGAGTTGCTTTAACTTGTATTTCTTTAATTACATTTTTAGTGATTGGAACATTTATTTTTCAGGTGACAGGTGATAGCTTGAATTTCTTCCCTTGAAAACTGCCTGTTCACACTAGTAGAGTACTATTCAGTACAGAAGGCTAAGGAGGAAACCTGCCACTCACCTTTTGCCAGAGAAGTGATGAACTTAAAATTCAGAGAGAAACTTTTATTTTTAGGCATGGCCAATGTGGGAATTTGTTTTGCTGGACTGCGCAGGTTTTGATGAGGAAATTTGGTTTTATTTTTATTTTTAGTTCATTGGGGGCCAATGGGAGGGACAGATTGTAACTGCACTTACATCTTTCAAAAAAAAAGAAAATTAGGGAAGGTTTTGAACTGAGAGGGGGGAAAGCAAGGGGAAAAAAGAGGAAGAAATAAACAATTAAGGAAAAAAAGAATAATTTAAATAAAATGATAAAACAGGAAAAAGGTTAATAGTGGGAATAGAGGCAGGGGAGAAAAGGGTGAAAATAATTTGTGAAAATAGAGTTGTATCAAAGTAGTCTAAGCAAAACTAATCATAGGGACATAATTGATTCATAAAAGAGTAAACCCCATAATCTGTTGCTCACAAGAAACACATATGGGGAAAGGCAAAGAGAATAAATATTTAAGCACCTACTATGTGCCAGGCATTATGCTAAGAACTTTATAACTAATATACTATTTGATTCTCATAACAGCCCTATGAAGTAAGTGATATTATTATCTCCAATAATAATTGGAGGGAACTGAGGTAGACAGAGATTAAGTGACCTGCCCAGGGTCACACAGCTATCAAGTATCTGAGGTTAGATTTAGAATTAAGAACTTCCTGCCTTTCAAGCCCAGTGCTCTTATCTACTGCAGCACTCTAAAAGGCAAAGACACAAATAGAATCAAAATGAATCTAGAACAATATTTACTATTCAAGTGAATCCAAAAATGCTAGAGTTGCAATCATGCTAACAGGGAGCACAAATATAAAAATTCACAATATGAACAGAGATTGATTGTTTTCTATCCTACTCAATAAATTCTGATAGATAGCTAGGTGGTGCTGTGGAAAGAGTGCTGGACCTGGAATCAGGAAGACCTGAAATAAAATCAGATCTTGAACATTTACTAGCTCTGTGACCCTGGATGAGTCACTTTAACTTCTTCATCCTCCATTTTCTCTTCTGTAAAATGGGAATAATTATAGCACCCACCTCTCAGATTTTTTGTGAGAATAAAGCGAGGTGATATCAGGAAATTGCTTCGCAAACCTCCAAGCATTATAAAACGGTAGCTCTAAGAACTTAGGAATAAAATGAACACAGGTAAGCACTTTATACAGGAAGATTTATATGAATGGATTCAAAGTGAAAGAAGCAGAGCCAGGAAAACATTATACACAATAACTATCATAATGTAAGTGGAAAGTAAAACAATGACAACACAATTTTATCTGAATACTGTGAAACTGTAAGGACCAAGCTTGCCCCAGAGGAGAGGTATGAGAAGAAACCTTTCCCCACTTTTTTTTTGCATATGAATATATAGAAATGCATATATGTAATATAAACAGTTGCCACCAACAAAAACATTCTAATAACCAAAATGAGATCATATGCAAACCATAAACTTCAAATTATTTATTACAATTTTTTTAAAAAATATTTTAATATCTTTTGTTTTTATATCACCTGCAACATTTCCCATCACATCTCTCCCTTACTTTCTCCCAGTAAGCCATCGCTTATCAATAAAGAATAAAAAAAGAGGAAGAAAATAGTTCAGCAAAACCAACCAACATGTGGGGGGAAATCTGACATTATTTACAAAAAACAAAAAAACCTGACATTATATGCAATGATATTATACACATGGCACCACCTCTGCAAAAAAAAAAATGGGGAAAGGTTTCTTCTCATACTCTGATATTTGACATATGAATATATATATATATATATATATATGTAAATTTAATTACCAAAGAGAGAGAGATAGCATCAGACTGGGAATAAGCAGATTCCCAATGGTTCTAGGCCCACTTCTACAGTAAACAAGCTATGTGATCCTGGCCACGTCCCTTAACTTAGCTGCACTACAGTTTTCTCTTCTATAAATTGGTAGTATTGGCCTAGATGATCTTCTAAGGTTCATTACTGCTATGTCATTCTATGTGTCAATAATATCTCTGCCTTGATTTCATTATCAGTGATATGGGGAAGATGGACTTTATGACCTCTAATGTCACTTAGAGCTCCAAAAGAAACTCTATTTTTCTTAAAAACATGCTTACTTCCACTGATCCAAGGAAGTCATGGATGATGTATTTTATTACTTTATACAAGACTTTTCTTATATTTCTCTTATGAACTATATGTAAGATTGACTTTGAAAAAATCCATATTTTTGATACCTAATGTGAAAGCAACTGAATCCTGTGGCTACTACAGTTCATCATGTGATTTAGTGAATTTTAAAAGATAACATTAAAATAGTTTTGTAGTCAACAGAATCTGCTTTTTCCCTGCTTCTTATAGCCTCTTTCCTTTGCAGGGGAATTGGTAGGATGGAACTTTGGTGTTTCTTCTCTTTCTATTGATTTTTTAGTTGTATTAGAAATATTTTGTCATATAAATGTTTCATTTCTGTGTTAAATGCAAATCTGTTTACACTGAAATAAAACGGTTTTAAATAAAGCATCTATACTTATCTTTGAATGAAGCAATCAGTAATACAGGAGAAGTGAATTGAATTTTAATGTGCTTTTTAATGTAATTATTTTAAATTGTCCATTGTGATGGAAGTAATGTAAAAAAATTTTTTTTTACAGCATCCCTTCGCCAGATGTCATCTAAGAGAGTCCCTGGATTAGCTGGGTCAAACATGATATATTATCTCTTTGTTGGTGTCACTTTTAGTGCTGGTGGATATTATGTAAGTGTTTTATAACTATAATATTATGAGACATATATGGCGATGATGTATGTTATGCAAAGCAATGGGGTAATCAGGTAAAAGCTAGTTTCATAGCATCACAATTATCTTTGTTTTACAAAGCTCAGGGACCAATGTTTGACCACTCCTATGGACTATAAAATTGTGATGTTCATGATCCCAAATATTAACTCTAACTGCATTGGGATTAATGTCATATACGTCTAACATGAAGGTAAATGAATGAAGGCAGCCCATATATGAAATGAAGGAAATTTAGTATCAGGAAAGATCACTATGCACTTACTGCTTCAGTTACTCATTGCGTACAGATTTGTTTAAAGAACACGACAGCAGTAATTTGACTGACTACTTGGGGCATTGTAAATGTGCATTTTTCTAGATGGCAATCTGTGAGTCAGGACTATAGATGAATCAGAAAATGTATGCTTTGGTCTCAACATGATTTATTAAGTTGAGTTGTCACTCCCTTATTTTTATCAATTTATATTCTCATTTGGTAGAATATTTCAGTTTTCTTCCTTTGAAAAGCAATTTGGAATGATTACTGGATTTGAGGTCAGAAGAGCTGGGCTTGAATCCAAGATCTACTACTTTCTACCCATATGATCTTGAGCAAGTCTGAGCCTTAATTTTCCTATCTGAAAAATGGGGTGGGTGCGAGATAGTGTCTAAGGTTCTTTCCAGCTCTAAATCTATGCACCTGATTCCTTCCAGCTTCCTATCTTATGACCTGCTCATTATTTTCTTGCAGGGAGAGAATTGTGGTGCAGAGGCTAGAAAGCTGGTCTTAGAGTCGGAAACATCTGGGTTCAAGTCTTACCTTTGACCTACCTTAACAAAATGACCATGTGCAAAACATTTCACCTCCCAGTGCTTCAGAAATCTCTTTAAGACCATAAACTACAAATTGTTGGTCAGCATAAGTGGAGGGAGTTTTCACCCAGGAGTTCCCCCTACCCCACCCAGCCCCTGCAAAAAAAAAAAAAATGCAGCAAAAAAAAAAAAAGAACATGTATTTCATAGTATCTAATCCTCTCTTTTCTTCCAAGCAAGAAACCCATCCCAAATCATATTCCATTTTTAATGATTAGATCTAGGGAATTATATCATGAGAACTCACCATCCTTATTCTAAGAGCTCTGGAATTAAATACAGGTATACCTTTGCTTTCAGGCTTACAGGACATTCACATCAGACCAGTCTCGGTACACAGAACGTATCAATAACATGCAAGTGAAAAGTACCATGAGGGAGTCACCAGAGATGCTGCAACACCCAGGTAAAAGCTTTCTTCCTTTTCATCTACCCTGACACACAAAACATCCTATTTTTTAAATGCATGTGCATTGGACTGTTTGCCATCGCTTCCCATTCCTGAGGAAATCCAAAATCTGAGACTGAAAGGTTGCTCGTTCAACAACAAAAAATATATATATATGATTTAAAACCTAGTGAAATGTGTTTAGGATGGTAAAATCTGATGAGTAAAAATGCTTTCAGTTTGGTACTAGGTCTGAATCCCAACTCTGCCACTTACTACCTGCACAACCTTGGACTGCCATGTTATCACTCTGGGCTTCAATTTCCCTATCTGAAAAAGGAGGGAGTTGAACTGCATGACCTTTAAGGTCTTTCCAGCTCTGGAGCTATGATACTGTGAATCTATATTGCTGACCAACTGCTTTGACTCCTTTGTGTTTGAAAGTATTATCTATTATCTTTCAGGGTTTTGACTTTATTCAGTCCATGGAATCCAGGGCATTCATATCTGTCTAGCTCAGCAGTTTGAGATAAAGGAACAAAGTTGTTGGGTGTTTTGTTTTATCACAAAGTCATTTTCATTCCAACACTGTCTTTGTCTGCTTGTGTTTCTGAACAGAACCCACTAGATTCCAAAGTCATTTAGATGTTTGAGGTTGAATGGCACCTCTTTAACCTGATCAGTTTGGGGAAATAGCCACAGTAAGAACAGATGTGACGTTTTTTCTTTTCAAATTCCAATTGCATCATAATAGATTTTGTAATCAGTTCCTACTGGTTTGTACATGTTTTACATTTCCTTATCTGTTATCTGTTGTTTTCCCCCAGTAGAATATAGCTGCTGGAAGGCAGGAAGTCTTTTTTTGTCTTCCTATCCCATTGCCTTGCTTAGTTCCCAATGTATAGTGGATAGCAGGTGCTTAATCAATGCTTGTTTGACTCATTCAGTGGACCTTTAAGTGCCTACTGTCTGCCAGGGACTACACTAAGCACTGACAATACAAAGACGCAAGTGAGATAGAATTGGTGCCTTGTATTAATTCCTTTGCTTTCATACACATTTTTTCCTTTTAAATTTATTTATTTTTAGTTTACAACATTCAATTCCACAAGTTTTTGAGTTTCAAATTTTCTCCCCCTTTCTCTCCTCTCCCTTCCCCACCCAAGAGGGTGTGTAATCTGATATAGGTTCTATATATACCTTCATATTAAACATATTTTCACAATAGTCAAGTTGTAAGGAAGAATTATAATCAAAGGAATGAACCACAAGAAAGAAGAAACAAAACAAAACAAAACAAAAGAGAAAGCAAATAGTTTCTTTCAATCTGCAGACTCCGTAATTCTTTCTCTGGATGTTTATAGCTTTTTCCATCATCAGTCTTTTGGAGTGGTCTTAGAACCTTGCATTGCTGAAAAGAGCCAAGTCTATCAGAGTTAGACATCACAGATACAATGTGTCTGTAATCGTGTGTAATGATCTCCTGGTTCTGCTCCTCTCACTCAGCTTCAGTTCATATAAGTCTTTTCAGGTTATTATGAAGTCCGTCTGCTCCTCATTTCTTATAGCACAATAGTATTCCATTACATTCATGTACCGTAACTTGTTCAGCCATTTCCCAATTGATGGGCATCCCTTGATTTCCAATTCTTTGCTACCACAAAAAGAGCTGCTATAAATATTTTTGTACATATGGGTCCTTTTCCCGCTTGTGTTATCTCTTTGGGATACAGCCCTAGAAGTGGTATTGCAGGGTCAAAGGGTATGCACATTTTTATAGCCCTTTGGGCATAGTTCCAAATTGCTCTCCAGAATGGTTGGATCAGTTCATAACTCCACCAACAACGCATTAGTGTTCCAATTTTCCCACATTTTCTCCGTCGTTTATCATTTTCCTGTTTGGTTGTGTTAGCCAATCTGACAGGTGAGAAGTGGTACCTAAGAGTTGTTTTGATTTGCATTTCTCTAATCATTTCATTCACATTTTATTCCAACTTGATAATGGTTCTCCTGCACTGTAAAGTGCTACACAAATATACAGTATTATTATTAAGAAAGAGGAGAGGGGAGAATGAATAAGTTAACGAATGAAAAGCATTCATGGAGTATTTATTGTAAAACACTATGCTGACAAATATGGGAATGACACTTCTCCCTTCCTTTTACTTTGTACAGTGATGGAATGAGCTACCTGGATGCTTGTGTGGGATAATAACAATAGTAGCAGCTTGATGTTTATACAGAGTGTTCCAAAAGACAGTGCAATTTAAAAAAAAATAGTATTTTATTTTTTCCAATTAAATGGAAAGACAATTTTAACATCATTTTAAAATAAGATTTTGAGTTCCAAATTTGCCTTCTTCCCTCCTTCCCTCCTCCCTAAGGTGGTAAGCAATTTGATATAGGATCTATATGTGCACTCATATAAAACATATTTCCATATTAGTCACGTTGTGAGATAAGAAACAGAACAAAAGGAAAAAAAACTTTAGTGGAATTTTAAAGATAAATCTTTAAGCTTTGCTTAGCTTAGATTTAGATAAATCTTCCAGCTAAATAAAGCTAAAGTTTAAAAGTGTACTAAGTCTTTTGGGACACCAATTTAAGGTTTGTAAAGTACTTTAAATATATTATCTCATTTGGGCCCCATTACGACTCTGTGTGGTAGGTACTACCTCATCTTACAGATGAGAAAATGGAGGTTCAGGAAAGTTAGGTGACTTGTCGACGGGGTTACATAGCTAGTTCTTCCTAATTTCGTGTCCAAGGCTTTCCCCACAAAACCACATCAAAATGGAGTCCCATGAATGAGGTGATCTCGATTCCGTTCTATTCCTTTCAATAAACACTTATGAAGGACCCATTATGTGGATGGAACCTTGGTATAAAGACAAAAAGTAGTGCCCATGTTCAAGATACTTATAGCGTATTAAAAGTTTATCGTCTACTATATGGGGTGATAAACCATGTAGACCAATAATATTGCCACAAAGTATGTACAAAGTCATTTGAAATAATTTTGAGAGGGAGAGAGCCATGATAATATCAGGAGGCATCAGCAAAACAATTAGTATAGGAGATGGCAGCTGAGAGCTGTGTTCTGAAGGACACTAGAAAGTCTGCAAGGGAGTGGAGGGAATGCATGGGGCGGGGGAGGGGAACCCCCCGTGCCAAAAGTAGAGAAGAAGGAGATAGAATGATGATTTTGGAGGTCCCTTTCAACTTGGAAATTTGGTGAATTAAAGTGATCATATTTTCAGTAACAGCATTTTTATCTTCTATCTTTGCAGAACACAAGCAACAGGTTTTCATCACTAAATATTACTTTGACAATATTTGTAGTGAAAGTAGGCGGTTTGGGCTTTTATTTTCCTGCTGCTATTTTTTTCTTTTGTATGTCTTTTAATGAAATGAATCTCAACAGATGAGGAAGTAAAGCCCACAGAAACCAATGAAGGCTGTTCAGAAGCACCTAATGACGCTTCTCCTTTGGAGGCTGGTTTGGAGACAGCTGAAGAAATTCCAGATGTGGAAGATGCAGCTCTGGAGGAGACTTCTGCAGTCAGTGTCGAAGCCGGTTCAGAGGAGACTCCGGCAGTCAGAGTCGGAGCTGGCTCAGAGACTCAGGCAGTCGGAGTTGAAGCTGGCTCAGAGGAGACTCCAGCAGTCAGCGTCGGAGCTAGTCCAGAGATCGGTGACGGTGCTGTGGTCAGTGTAGAATCAGGGCCAGAGGTGACAGATGCAGCGGTGCTAGAGGAGGCTGAGGCCGGTGACAAAGCTCCTAAGCCCGAGGAAGCCTCAGCTGTAGATACTGAACTGGAGGAAGAAAAGAAATCTCCCCCACAAGTTGAAACCAGTGCAGAGGCTGAGTCACAGGAAGAAGCCCCTCCCCAGGCCTGAGGCTGCCTGAGCCCAAAGGGTCACCTAGTATCTGCAGGCTACTAGAAAAGCCTCTAGGTCAGGAAAGTTGTCAGAATGTGGGTGAGAGTTATGTGTAAATTCCAGGAAGAAGTACTGTTCATTCAAGGTTACTTTCTCAACACTTTGATGTGCTTTGAAGAATTGTGGAGTCACTTGATGGGTTTGGGTAATGCATTTGTAAATGACCTAGGCAATTTCTCCTCTGAGAGTGAGGGAAACATAGTAGAGCTGGAGAGGTCTTGAGAAAATCTGCTCTATGGTTGTTTTTCTTTTTAAAATTCCAAGTGATCACAATTAGCTATCTACACAACCTCAAATTCCTTTTAATTTCGAATAGTTAAATCCCTTTCAGTCAAGCGAGCCTGGATAGAGTGGTTCTTGAATATGAAATCAAGTCAGTGAAATTAGTGAATATTTTTATTGTTTTCAAATTTATTCCACTAACAGTTATAGAGATATGCAATTGGAGCTTGCACATTTTATGCTCTTGGTGAGATAAGAACCCCATCTATTTCCATTTTGTCTTCCCAATTCAAATCATTCTACCCTACTCACTATCTCCAACTCATCTGTCTGTGTTAAATGGGAGAGCCTGAAAGGTTTCTTTTCCCTCAGTGCAAGAATACTACTACAGATTTGAGACTGGTGGCCATCATGACTTGGTCTAAAACTAAAATTAACTTTCCCATAAGGCAGTTGTGTAAGGCTGTGAGACAATTACATTCCTCAGTCAATCTCATTTTGATTTTCACTTGTGTGTAAAAACTCTTGAACTATTGAGGGAAGGCTCTTACTGTCTCTAAAAATAAATTGCCAAAATATCTAAATAATGAAAGGAAGTAGAATCTGTTTTAATGTTGCTCTTCAATCCAATTCAGACAGCACTTATCAAGTGCCTAGAATGTACAAACAAAACCAAAACCAAAAAAAAAGAGAATGTGCTGAGCAATTCACTGTGTGAAGAGGAAAGATGGAGGAATTAATGGAACCAGTGTAATGGAAGGTGTTGGATTTGGAAGATCAGGAAATCGAACCTGACTCTGGCACTTGTGTGACCAGAGGCAAGTCTTTTAACCTGTGAGTCTCAGTTAAATGAGGGTAGTTAGCCTCTATGAAGCTAGGCTAAATTAGGGAGTTAGCCTAAGGTCGATTCCAGCTCAAAACCTACAATACTGTAACCCCTTCAGATATTTGAAAGATCTCCCTTACTATTTAAAATAATAAACCCCCTTTCCCCACTGCCTTCAGGAGTATGCTAGCACCATCATTTCTTCCTTCTTCCCTAAGAGAAAGAAGGGGGGGGGGGTAACCCACTCTCTCAGATACCTCTCCCACTGTATTTCCCCTTTGCCCTGAGGTCACATAAGGGGAAGAGTAATTCCTCTAGAGTTGCTGGCCTACACAGCTTGTGGCAATAGAAATTTCACAGATTCTCAGAGTTGGAAGGGACTCAGAGGCCATCTAGTTTAAATCCAAAATGAACAACAATCCTCTTTATGATATCCCCTAACAAATGGTAATACAGCTTTTGCTTACAAACTTAATGTCACAACTGTAGAGTTGGAAGGAACCTTAGAGATAGATTATCTAGACCTGGGATTCTTTATTTTTGTTGTCCTATGGAGCCCTTTGGCAATCTAGTGAAGCCTATGACCACTTCTCTGAATTTTTTAAATGAATAAAATAAAATATACCGGATTACAAATTAAACCAATTATATTGAAGTTATCTGTCTATCTATCTGTCTTTCTATCTATGCAGCCAGGCGGTGAAGTGGAGAGGGAACAGGTTCTGGAATCAAGAATACTCATCTTTCTGAGTTCAAATCTGGCCTCAGATACTTACTAGCTGTGTGACCCTGGGCAAGTCACTTACCCTGTTTGCCTCAGTTTCCTCATCTGTAAAATGAACTGGGAAAGGAAATGGCAAACCACTCCAGTATATTTACCAAGAAAACCCCAAATGGGGTCATGAAGAATCAGACATGACTGAAAAATGACCAAACAACTATGTATGTATACATACACATATATATATCTACACACGTCCATACATACATACATACACACATGCATGCACACCCGTGTGTGTGTATATATATGATATGATATATATGTTGTGTGTGTATGTCTGTTTATGGACCCAAGGTTAAAAACCTTTACAACTTGTTCCCCTTCCTAGTGAAAGTGGGGCGGGGGAGAGGAAGGGATAAATAAGGCATTTGTATGCTCTAGGCTAGGTTTGGAAAGTATGCCCCATGGGCATTACTGTCCTGCAGAGGCTTTTGAGCTTTCACTGTTATACATGTGACTTCACTTATCACAAAATAAAATGCCCATGTGCTGAGGAAAGTGGAATTTTCCAACATTAAAAACATGGGTTTTAAAAAAAAGTCTCACACATTGTGCTCTCTTCAGTATTATACCTCAGGCAGCTGTTAACCTTTCCTTCCTTTGGTTCCCATTTGGCTATAAGTGGAGAGATTTGGGCAAATTATAAAGAAATAAGTCAAAGCCACACATTTTATCCAATCTTTAACTCTTGAAATTAACAGTGATCCAACATAACTAATGTGGAAACATGTTTAATATGATTGTATGCGTATAGCCTATATCAGATTTCTTGCTGTCTTGGAGAGGGGGGGGAGGGGAGTGAGGGAAGGAGAAAAAAAATTGTAATGCAAAATATTATGAAAGAGAAGTGTTGAAAACTAACTAAATAAATAAATTTTTAAAAGAAGGAAAAAAGAAATTAAGAGTGATCAAATGAAATTATATCCATAAACCTTAAGGCACTGTATAAATGTCATCTATTTGTAGTTTTATAATGGAGTCTGGCTTCCTTTGTCCCCAAGACTTAGAGGACTGAGTCCTATAAAGATTAAGTGACTTGCCTAAGGCATGCAGTAAGTTAGAGGCAGATCTGGACAAGAGCTCATGTCTCCAGGCTCCCTGTTCTATGCTTCACATACACACAATGTGCTAAATGATTTCTAACTGTTTAGATTAAGAAAATATTATAATCTTCTTTGTACAACATCTGTGAATTGAATAATTTCCAATAGAAGGAACATAAGCAACTCTGCAGTATATCCTTCTGCATAAACCATTCTAAAGGTATTTTTTTCATAAAATGGTTTATTTGAAAATTATTAGGTATAAAAATATTAAACATGAATACAATAAATTAAAACGTTTTTCAACTGTTTTTCAATGCTACACTTTTGCATGATATTGCTTTAAATTAACTTTTGGTATGAATCTGTATCTTTCATAGAAGTGGGTCTATTGTATTAGCAAAAACTTACAGACTAAAATAGCATGTATTTTTCCTCTTCCCCCGAACAGCACAGGAATGCAACCTGATACATTATAGCCACTCTTTCTTAAGTACAGATAAAACTCATTAATTTGGGCTATACTAACAGAACCTATGACAATTTGTGATAATTAAGATTTGCAATAATTAGAATCCAGCTGGGATGAATTTTGCCTTTTACTAGTTAAGACTTCTTCTATAAAATGAGGGGCTGGACTCAGGGGTGTACTAGAGCCAGCTCAAAGAGGCAATTGTTAAATTTTTAGCATTTGCACTGCAGTAACTGGCAAATACTACAAACCAGGCTTAATTTATTGTTTTGTTGGTTTTCTAGACTTAAAGTGATAGAGGAAATGTTAAAAATACAAACTAAACTTAAAAATGTGTCCTTCAAAAATCCCCTCCCTGCCAAGAGCTGGTTATTAAGCATTTACCAGCAAATGCCTGGTAGACGATCTCTCAAGTCTCATTTAGCTTTAACACTCTGTAAGCCTATCATTCCATGAAGAAATGTCTTTTTTCTAAACAAATTAATGACAATTAACCCACTTACAAGAAGGAGAACAAACTGCTTCTTTAGAGTTTTAGTCATTAATTGTGTGAACATGGATACTGTTAATTACAGAAGAGTCTTATTCACTAATAAGCAAGCTTGCAGGATTTCCATTTGGAAGTACCCCAATAGTTACTTCTAGTTATCCTATGTGCTTGAAGGAAACAAAGTTCATTTTTTTAAAAATATGTAACTCAAGCTGGCACTTCTCCAGATTATCCACATTACTAGTTTTATGATGTTTGTAATATTCCGAATTGTTAACTTTGGGGTAAAATACTTTGGTTATTTTGTGGGTACTGAAGAGAGTTTCCATAATTCTTTTCAGAGTAAAAAATGTATGATATACAAACAGTTGTTTGATCTAGTAGCTGGTTGGTGAACTAAGATCCATATATATCACACATGGGTTACCTTATTTTTAATAGCATTTTATTTTTTCCTAATTATATGTTAAGAAAATTTTTAGCATTCATTTTTACAAAATTTTGAGTTCCAAATTTTTCTCCTTTCCTCCCTTCCCCTCTTCCTAAAATGGTAGGCAATTTGATATAGGTTATACATGTGTGATTATGTAAAACATTTTTCTATATTAGTCACAGTTGTGAAGGAAGAAATAGATCAAAAGGAAAAAAATTAAGTGACCATGATGGGTTACCTTATGACACATTTGATTGATTTTAAAGCATAAAAATACAATAATGTGTACTTAGTACTAAAACTCTACTAGAGATCATTTAGACTTTCTTTGAAGATTCAGGACCTTGGAGTGACTCAGGGTCATTGTCATCAATTATCACCATAATGGCAAACAACCATTGCTGTTTGTAGAGAACTAAGACTGGTAGGACTCTAAATAAAGATAATCTTTAGAATTAAGAGAAACATGAAAAGACTTGTATTTGCTCATCAAGGAAGAAGAAAACATAATCAAGGAGACAACTTGCACAATATCATAATAATGTAGATGAAATCAACACTAAAAATGACAAGAATGCAGATGAAATGCAATAAATAATCTTGACCCCAAGGGCACCAATGATGAAACATTTTTCCCTTCTCTCAGTAGAGAGGTGGTGGGCTATAGGTACCAAGTGTTGTACACACAGATGCAGTCACTATGACAGTTTATTTTGCTTAACTATTTTTCTTTATTATTAGGTTTGGAGTGGGGACAGTAATAGGGAAGTATCTGAGGTATAAAAAATGAATGGCATCAATTTTTTTTAAAGAAATCCTACTTTTACAGTATATGAAATAGCATAGCTTGTTTTAAAAAAAATCTTCATGGAATGATCTGTTTCATTAGGATAGTCAAGTTCAGAAGGGAAAGACACAAAAGTAAACATCTTGTACCCCATAGTCCAAAGTATTGTGTTATTTAGATCAAAATTCATTTCCATGCTTCAAGTTTTATAACATATGATTGGACTCAGGGAGTGGGAGGGACAGGTACTTGCTTTAGCCAACTGATTTTGATTTTTTTTCGTCTCTTAGGTCCCTGATAAGACAGGAAAGAAGAGCTAAGTAGAGATAGAATGGGATAGAATTCAAAGTAGAGAACCTATCTATTGTCCACTTGAAGAGACTCAGTCTGGTTACAGAGTCTGGAACCCATATAGAAGGCTGTTTGAAAACCAGTTATGCTTTTCTCAACTTCATCGGGCAGAGTTGTTGGGAGTGGGGGTGGGAGATCAGTTTACAACGAGGTTAATAAGCTTGTCCTTTTTCTGAGCTTTCCCAACTCATATATATACCGGTTCAAATTATACTGCTCGCTAGGAAAAAGTTGAATCACATATACATTCATCTTATTCTTCTGTCTGATACTGAGAATGCTATGGGCCATTTTAGTCCAAAAGCATTTAATTTTGTCAAAACTTGGTTAACTTCAGATAAGAAGGGCAAGCTGCACGACTGTCCTGCCCAAAGCCAAGGCTGGCTGTTCTCAAAAGATCTTCCCTGACTTGTGATATTGGGCTGGTGAGAAGCTGTCATGGTGACTAGCAGGCCCTATGTTTGGCATTGGCAAAGGTGAATGGAGTGATCAGTTTCCTCCACTGTCCAAGCCTGTATCTCAGTGAAAAATGCTGTGCTCCCTTAATTGTATAAATAAAGCGACTTAAACACACACACACACACACACACACACACACACACACACACGCACACACACACACATTCATATGTCCTTGATGTACTTCAATTCACTAACACATCAGGAATACATGCTTCATAGTCTAGAAGTCTTTAGTGAAGGTGAGAAGTGACCATCTGTCTCTTCTCCTCCTCCCCGCTCCCCACCAGGAGATTTTCCAAAAAGAGCATTTAAACTTCATAGCATGTAGATATTCTGTAGAAGGGGCAGCTTGGTGTAGTGCAAAGAACACTAAATCTAGAAGTGGAGCACTTGGGTTTAAATCCCACGTCCAGTGATTACTACCTGTCTGACCTTCAGTAAATCGATTAACCTGGGGGGAGGGGAGGCAAACAGAGAGAATAGCTAGCATTTATGCAGAGCTTTAGGATTTTCAATGCACTTTACACATGTTATCTCACTGGATCCTCACAATGACCCAATGAAGTAGTTGCTATTATCCCCATTATACAGATGAGGAAACTGAGGCTAAGAACAGTCAAGTGACTTGTCCAGGGTCACATAACTAGAAAGTGTCTGAGGCAGGATTCAAACTGAGATCTCCCTAATGCCGTTGCTCCTCCTGCTGATCACCCCTCTGCTCCTACCTTCCATCTACCTCTGCCCAAAGTGAAGCTGAGATGGAGGAGGAGGGTGTCTCCCAGGAGGAACCTCAGACAGAGAACTCTTTCAGATTGCTGCCTCGTGGTTATCCTGGATTATTCTACTGGCTCTTCCCCATTTAAATAGCTAGAGGGTACCAGTTATATGTTATCTATTGGGGCAGGTAGGTGGTGCCATGGATAGAGTGCCAAAACTGGAGTCAGGAAGACTCATCTTCCTGAGTTCAAATCTGGCCTCAGACACTCACTGGCTGTGTGACCCTGGGCTAGTCACTTCATCCTGTTTGCTTTGTTTTCATCAGTTTCTGCATCTGCAAAAATGAGCTAGAGAAGGAAATGGCAATCCACTCCCATATCTTCACCAAGAAAGCCCCAAATGAGGTCACAAAGAGTCAGACGTGACTGGACAACAACAACCAGTTATGAAACATGTTAATACCAGAGAAAGCAAGAAGCTGAGAGCACACTGCACAGAGTAACAATCCTGTGAGGCAGATGGCAGAGTATTAATATCCCCAGCTTAAAAATGAAGAAACTGCAACAGAGAAGTTGTGGCTTATCCAAGGTCACACAATTAATAAATGCCATTCCTGGGCATTGAACCCAGGTCATTCCTGACTCCAATTCCTGCACTTTCTCTGTTATGCCACATTGAGAAGTTATTTATTTCTGTCACTACTGCATCTTTTGCTATAGAACTCAGAGCAAATAAAACCAACCCATTTTGAGAAAGAGACAACATATCCATCTGAGGTTATGGAAGAGGGAGGAAAACTATGACAAAAGTGTAATATAGAGTCAATATGTGTTGGTGTGAAAGTAAAGGTAATGTGAAGCTGATAATTGTCCCATTATCTGAACCCTTTCATTTTCATTCATGAATAAGCATTTACAAATAGATGCCATGAGTTAGCAGCCCTATATGAGGTGGAATAAGTTCCTGGATCTGATCTCATTACTTTGTAGTCATGCTATGTCTTTGACTATCCTTCACCTTCTAGGCCTAAATAAAGACAATGAGAATTATCTGTATTTGGAGGTATGCCTGCAAAATGCAATAAACCATCAACAGGCATTATCTTAAGGACATCTAGGACTGACTTGATTTACTGTCAATTGTTTTTAAGAGAAGCTTATCTTTGGACCTCACCATCCTAACTTTGAGCCAAGAGTTTTGACATACCCAGCCTGGTCTGCCCACAGCTTTACTTCATTTGTTAAAATTATGTTTCAGCCTCAAGATTTGTCTTGATATGCCTGCTCTTAGATGTTCTACTTAAGTTTTACAGGATCACAGGATGCAGGAGCTAGGATGAACATCAGAGGCCTTCAGTCCCAGCCATATCTGACCAAAAGTCCATTCCACAACATCTCCAGTGGTGAACAGTTGAACTTTTATTGGAATATCTCCAGTGAGAGAGACCCCGCTAGCTCCAGGAGCAGTCTATTCTACTTTTAGATAGCTTTAATAATTAAGAAGTTAAGTACTTCCATAGCTCCATCTCCTTCAGCCTACAAGTCTTCTCTTTTGCAGGCTAAACATGCTCAGCTCTCTCAATAGATCCTCATATGGCATAGTCTTCCATATCATAGACATTTACTGTTTGACCATGGGAAAATCATTCAACTCAGGGCAACTAGGTGGCACCCCAGTACACAGAGTGCTAGGCTTGGAGTCAGGAAGACTCATCTTTCTGAGTTCAAATCCTGACTCAGATACTTACTAATTGTGTGACCCAGGACAAGTCACTTAACCCTGTTTGCCTCAGTTTCTTCATCTATAAAATAGCTGGAGAAGGAAATAGCAAACCACTCCAGTATCTTTGCAGTATCCCAATATAGAGTCATGGAGAGTCAGACACGATTGAAACAACTGAACAACAAAATCTCTTAACCCATCTGGGCCTTGGTTACTTCAGTTGTAAAATGAGGGGGTTGGACTAGATGGCCTTGAAGGTCTCTTCCAGTTCTAGACTGATGATGATGACAATGATGATGATGAAATCTAGCTGGAATTTAAATGTTGTTTTCACTGGGGAAAGAAATTTATTATTGTGCCATCTGGAATGTTCTGGATAATTCTGTTTTTCTTTGGGAGGTGGAGTAGAAGTAAATTTAATATTCCAACTACAGTTTATTCCAAGACCAGCTTTAGAGCACTTACGATGTATTTTGAGAAGATCTATTATGAACGTGCCAGTACTTTCTGTGCCAAATGTCCATAGACTATCAAAATAAAAAACTAATATGCTTTTACCAGCACTGTGACACTAAGGTTCATTGAAAAGAAACATCACCATCCTTTGTATAAATTTAGGAAATGATTTTGCCTTCTTTGCAAAAAGAAAAAGAAAGCACTAGAAAACAATCTCTAGAAAGTCCTATTGATTTCATGGAGCTACTATACTGAGTACAACATATTTAACTTGTGTTCTTTCTTGTATTTGCTTATAATGTCTTCAACCATTTAAGATAAGATGAAACAATATTTGGGAACTGTGAAAGTTAAAAGCTATTACATTCTTTTCTAAGAGGGAAAATAATTTCAAATAACTTCCTGGTTATAGCAACACAAAACTTCAAATACTTTTATAGATTAGTTTTTGATAATTTTACTTTTAAAATTTTGTTAATGTCTTTGTCTTTACATCAGAATCATTTTCCACCTCAGACTAAAGCTTCCCTTGCAACAAAGAAAAGCAATTAAGCAAAAAAAAAAATCCAGTAGAGAAACTTTCTCTGGCAACATCTACCCTGTTTTATCCTAGTGGTCCCTCAACCCTTTGTTGTGAAGGAGACAGTGCCAGTGAGTGATATGAAGAGGTACCACAGCATGAAGGTGACCCTGTGTTCTTAAAGGCTTTTCCAGCAGAGGCTAAGCTACAGGGTGTCCTGCCAATATGGCATTCTTTAAATACAGTGCCTGAGGACTGGCCTTGCTAAGTAAGGTCTAAGAAGCTTGTTCCGAAAGTTGTCCACCAGGTGGTGAATTGTTTTTTGGTTACAGTAACTCATGAAAAGACCTACTATGATGGCAGATGGGTTCAAAATGAGTGTCAGTTGCAGAAAGAATCCCACTGATGAAATCACATCTCTTTGAAGTTTGAAGAGTTTATCTCATGTCTACAGGTAGAACCAAATAGATTGTTACATAGCCAGTGTTGATTTTTAATGTCTTATGTTCATAAAAGGTAATTGACTAAATCAATAATGCAATGATATTTTTTAATTTAAAAAAGAGTAAAAAATAATTTAAAATTTATCTTAAAATATTAAAAATTAATTAAATTTATGATCTCTTAAAAATTACTGTCACCTTCCAAGTACTATCATTATAGAGCATTGGCTTTCAAGTCAGAGTATCTGGATTCGAATCCTGTCTTCTGTTACTTACAATCTCTATAATCTTGAGCAAGTCACTAACAGTTTACTCAAAGTGAAAGGGCTGGATTAGTTGTCTCAAAGGTCCCTTCCCATCCAAATCTATGGTCCTATTATCCATGAGCTCATACTATCCTGCCATGCAGCTAAAGAGCACAGTTAAGCAAAACAAAACTACTCATTGATCACATATGGTAATGGATTCAGCACCTCCTCTCTATAATCCAACCCTTCTCTAGCGGCATGCTTCATCCTCAGTCCTCATAAAATCGTGACTGTTTACTCCACTGATCAGACCTCTAATGTTTTTCAATGTTATTTTCCTTCTCAGTACTGTGGTCATCACGCAAATTTTCTCCTGGTTCTGCTTACTTCCCTTTGCACCCTATGCATCTTAGAAGTTTCTCTGAATTACTCGTATTTGTCTTTTCTTATGGGGTAGTGATAATCCATGACATTCAAATCCCCCAATTTGTTCAGTCATTCACATTTTCATTGCTGATGTGATTTAAAACAACGACAGCAGCACACAACTGGAGTTCCTATGCCATGAACCAGCCGTAGTTATATAAAATTTTCAGTAAAGAAATTACACAGCCCAGCACTCCTGCATTATCACAATCATTCTGGTATGTGACTCAGGGCAATTTCCATAGTCATAATTAATTTGGGGCCTCTTCTATATTCCAGGAGGAAAAAAAAAACTTGGGCCAAGTCAGGAATAACATAACTCCGACTGTTAAAGAATTAAGATGCTAAAACTTTTTGAAGGAGACACAGCCTAAACTAGGTAGCTTCCCAAAACTCTCCCAGAGCAGATCTAAGTCAATTTTTCAAATTCAAAGAGATTTTTTTTCAGCAAGATATGGGATGTGGGGATCAGCCTACACACACACACACACACACACACACACACACACACACACACGCGCACACTCCTTCCCCATCACCCAATAGAATGATGCCTGTTTTCAGACCTCTTGGGTATTATCAGTAAGGAGTAATGGTTCTTTCTCAAATGCACCTGCTGCTCTGATTGGGTCACTCATTTGGATGCCTGTTTTCTAGTTTCAGGAAACTATGCCTTTAAAGGTTCATTGCCCAGATGGGCCTTTTTGTTTAAATGCCTCAGAGCACCTTTACCTGGCCTACAGATCCCTTTAAAAATGTCTCTAATGTGAGAGTGATGGTGGAGGGAGGACCATCTTTTTGTTCTAGAGTGCTCTGGGAAGCATTTTCCATTGTAACTGTGTGCATCACTGGGGTGTCCAATGGACATGAGAACTGTAGCTGCAGGCAGATTCCAGCTCAATCAGGCTGCCATCTCGGATTATTTTAGCTTCATTATGCCTGAAGAGAATTTCTTCACAAGTGTTTGAACATGACATTTCCTATCAGAGTGAGTGGCTTTCTCCTAAGTTAGAAACTGGTCAGAGAAATTATTCATTCAAAAGAACATGTAGCCCATAAACAACAACAACAACGAATCCCCACAATCTCAGTTTTCCTTAAAAATCATTCTAGAACAAAATCAATGTAGGGGACCTACTGAACACTCAGAAGAAACTTTTTATAAACACATTTATGATCAAAAGTTCTCTCACTTCAAAAGATTTTCATAGAGGAAAGCTTTAAGAGGAGAGGCAATATGATATAGCAAATAGAGGGATGGATTTAGAGCCAGGAAGACCTGAGACTAAGTCCTACCTCTGAATTCTGGCTGTGTGACCTTCATCAAGTCACTTCCCTTCTCAATGCTCTAGGAAGCCCTCTAATTTCAAGTTGGTGACTGGCTGATCTACTTCAGGGGAGGGACTTCCCACACCTGGAGGCCTCCATACTGTTAGAAATCATTTTTAAAAACTAGACTTAAAAAAAAATTCCCAACAAATGATTGCTCCCCAGACTCTCTCTCTAGCTCTATGATCTCATTCCTTTTAGTGATTCCAGTCACAATTTTCCATTTCCTCCTTCTCCCTAAATCTCAATTTCCCTATTTCCTCATAACTCAGTATTAATTGGAAGCAGAACGGTGCATGGCTTTGTTTTTATTTTTTTAAATCGGCTATCATCAGGAATTCTAGTGTTTGGATGCTACTCACCTAGCCAGGGGCCTTTGTCCTATACTTCTATTTAATTTATCTAAATATATGCTTAAGACATGATTGAGTCACAATTTTATGCTTAACATTGGACCCTATATGTCTCTTTGAGGCAAGTTAATAATTCTTCTGTATAAAGAGAAGAAAAGAGGAAAGTATCCCAGTTTTGTGCTCCCTTTCCCACCTCCACCCTAACACTCAACTCCTCCAGGACCAGAGAGAGAGAATGGTACTTTGTCAGTCACGGGCAAGCTGGAACTAGCTTAGTGCTCAAACTAAATCCCCATTGGGAAAGAGGTAAAGCAGCACTTGCCTTCCAGAGACAGAACGCATCTGACCTGAAAACCTGAAACCCTGAAGGGGCTGGCAAGCAGCCATGTGCATTCTGAGCATCACAACTACATCTGATGATAACTTTTGCTTCCTGGCTTTCCTTTATTCCCTGTAGCCAATAAATTCCTAAATTATAAAATGTCTTCCTCTAAATAAATCATGAGACATGCACAGCTTGGAATAGAGAGCCAGTCTTAAGGTCAGGAAGACCTGGGTTCAAATCCTGTCTCTTAACATGTACTAGCTGTGGGACCCTGGGCAAGTGACTTACCCTCTCAGTGTCCCCAAGCAATCCTCCAGGATTATAAGGCTGCTAGTGCCTCCCTTCAGATTATCTTATATTGTACAGTTATCCCTTTCATGTTGCAGAGGTTAGGGGTGTGGTACCCTGGCAATCTGGAAAATCCAATTTTTTGGATCAGAGAAGTCTGAATTATTATTGTATTAAAAGATGAAATATGTTGCTATTACACAATACTATACATATATTTTATACATTTCTGAGTTTCTAAACTTTTTCTATGTCATCTGCTGACCTTCACGTGCCATTTGTGGTTTTCACAAAACTCCTCCCAAAATTCCCATTTATTTTCTTATTTTGACCCATACTATACCAAAACTGTGATGGGGAAAGTCTCAATGTGGAAGGGATAACTGTACATCTTTTGTATTTATAATTTTTTGCATGTAGTCTCCTCCATTAACATATGAACTCCTTGAGTCAGGGACCATATTTTTGCTTTTCTTTTATATCCCCATTGCTTAAGGCACAGTACCCAGAATGTGGTAAGTGCTTAATAAATGCTGGCTAAATGGGACTGAAAAGGTGCTGACCTGCCTTGGGAGAGAGAGTTTTCTGATCTGGGAGTTCTCTGTACCAGTGAAATCACAGATCTAGACTCTCTCCCTAAACAGCTCATAGGTCTGTCTTCCTTTTTGTTTCTACCAGAAACCTACCTTTGACTCTTTGCTCTTTTGTTTGACCCTAAACATGCACAAACACAATCATTTTTCCTCCAAAGTCATTTCTCAGGCACTTTGCTACTCCCGTGGCTCCACGATTGCAACAATGTGGGTCTTTTTTCTATCTTTGCAGACTGCGATTCATCTGTAACTTCTTATTCATTGTAGATTTTGTCATATGGCAGCATAAATTTATAACTGGAAGGGGCCTTTGAGGGCATCTAGTGCAACCATCTCATTTTAAAACTGAAGAAACTGAGACCCAGAGAAGTTAAATAATTTGCCAAGAGCCATACAATTGATAAGTGTCAGAGCTGGAATTTAAACTCTGGTTCTCCGATTCCAAATCTTGTTCATCTAGTCCTTCTACTTCTTAAAAAAAAAAAGTTTTAAAATCTTTTTTTGATTTTGCATCATAATTATTTCTGGTTATACCCCATTCCCACCTCACCCCTAGAACTGAAAATGCTCTTGTCATGAAGGATAGCAGTTAAGCAAAAACAATGGATACAGAGTCCATGTCTAAGAGTGTCTGCAACATGCTGGTCCTAAGATTCCCTGCCTCTTTGATGAAGGGAAGAAAGTGCATTTCATTATCTCATTTTGGATTTTCCAAATTCGTAGTAGGCCTTCTGGACGTCTTTCAACACTTCATTGATATGACAACTCTAGTGTTATCTGTTACCATTTGTTCTTGCTACATGACTGGCCCAGCTTCTTTTCCCATCAGACAAGTCATTGATGATGTCTCTTATGCTACATTTCATGTACAGTTTATCATTGATCATATGGGCTAGTTATTACCTACCATTTGTTTTTCCAGTGACCTTTGGAGCATCTGCAGTTTTAATTCTCTTGAGACCACAGTGTCCCATAACTCACGACAATACATAGTATGATTTCTTCCGGAGAAATTCTATAGAGAGAAGTCAGTCTGTTATTGGCTTTGAACATTTTCACCATTAGGCCCTACACAAATGCCTACTTGTTGTCCACTATTTCTTTGCCCTTCCTCTCCCCATGCTACCCCTTACACTCTCTCAACTTCTTGGTGTTTTCATAGCACATTATGCATGTCTGAAACAGCTTCTTTTCTCTCTATCACCTCTTCTGTCCTCTCAAAGTCAGCTAAATACACTCACTCGTTGAATATTCAGGAAATACCCAGTGACTTGACCTGGTTTGCTCCTTCTTAATGAAGCAGAGCATAATAGCAGTCTCCTGATGCATGGCCAGTTCAACAACAGAAGCAGAGCCATCTCTGCACTTATGGGCAATACATTGTGGGCGTATTATGTAGTCAGTGAGCTCTACTAGTTAGTATATGATACCAATGAGGCCAGTGAGGCCAAGGTTGTGGGTCAGATCCTGGGGTGATCCAATTAACTTTGCTTTGTTTCAGAGCCAAAGATTGTTCCCCTAGCCCCGGCAAGATGTCCAGCAAATGTGTGACACGGGTCACAAGGAGCTCTGCCTGAAAGTGCAGATGGTGCAAGATAAACCCATCACTACTAGTGAAAATCAGTTCTAAAAATATGCTCTAATAGTAATAATAATTATAGCTAATATATGTGTATATATATATATATATATCACTTTATGGTTTAGAAAGTGCTTAATATATGTATTATCTCATTTGATCCTCACAATAACTCTCTGAGGCAGAGACTATTATCCCCATTTTAAAGATGAGCTTCAGAAACTTAACTAGTATTGTCATTGTTTGTCCTTTGTTTTCAAAGAGGACCAGTAACATCACAAAGTGATGTCTTGACTTGCCTGCAAATTAGATTTAAGTGAAGCAGAGTTGCACACAGCTGTCAGCCTCACTCTCTCTTCCAGAGTCAACAAAGCCCAGTGGCAGGACAAAGGTCAAGATGACTGGCGATGGCCCAGGATGCAGTGGATGATCTTGGTGTCTCTGATGTCTGACCAAGCTCTAAATGCTCCGTAGCACCTGCTTCAGTTGCCTTCAAGGATGTTGGAACAAATTGTTCTCCCCTGCTCATTCTGCCAGGGGACATCTTCACAGATTTGGGGTGGACTTCCCTCTGACTCACCAGTGGGTTTCAGGCCTGTTGGTTACCCTCAATCTAGTTTAGCCTGTCTGCTGAGATGGTTTTCTAGGGGTGTGGCTGCTGTGCATGCTACAACTGCTTAGAGCCACAGGTGAGTGTTGGGTGAAAGGTGCACACCAAAGATGGGTGAGCAGCCCTCACAGCAGAGGTTCTGCTCCTCCCTTCACACCCCAAGTATCACACAGCTAGTAAAAGCCTAAAGTGGGTTTGGAACCTAAGTCTTCCTGACTCCATATTTAGCACTCTATCCATCATGTTGCACTGTTTTCATAGATGAGAGCTCAGTAGCATATGAAGGACTTAGTTTTCCCAGGATTAGTATGCTCCATTGTATTTGTCTCTTCCATTGTATTTGTCACCTCCCAGGCCTGAGAGAAAGAGTCAGAACTGGAAGGTTCCTGTCTAGGAAGTAGCCAAAAGCAGAAGTCTGAACAGAGGTTGAGAACTGAGCAAAGAGATGTTCCCTATGTGTTAGGTTCAGAACTAGGATAACAGGCAAGGTCTGAATTCCACAAGGAGCTCTCACAGTTTACATGACTCAGTGCCCTGATGGTGTATGTACACCCTGCCTTCCAGCCTCTCCTAACTTGGGAAATAGCTGTCTAAACATGGTGGACACTTGTTAATTCTATTAGCACTTGGTGCTTGAATATAAGATTTAGAGGTAGGACAGATCTAGCTAATCTAACCTCCTCATTGTACAGATGAGTCCCAGTTAGGACAAATAACTTGTCTAAGGGCAAACAATTAGGAATCATTAGAGAGGGAATCAGAATCCACATCTTCTGACTTCAAATCCAGCTTTTTTAAAAACTGTTGTCAACCGTTGGTTTATACTTTGCCTGAATCCAATCCCAACTCCACTTGAATCCCAACACTCAGATAGATACTAGCTCAATGCATTTTTCCTTTGAAAAAAAAAAAAGCAATTTATACCTAATTGTCACTGTCCAGTCTACTTTTTACCAGTACAAACAAATTCTTCCACATAGCAAGCATGATGAACACAAATGGGAAGGAATGTAAGGCTTTTGGTCATAGGTCTTTGCTTTTTGGATGGTTTTTATAGAATGGATTTTGTCCACACATAAAAGGACAGGTGTGTATCTTGAAGCCTAAAGAAAAATACACATTTGCTTATTTCATAGCCAGGAAAGCAATCCATTCAATTAAGAAGGGCATGGGGGGCAGCTAGATGGCGCAGTAAGTAGAGCCCTGGCCCTGGAGTCAGGAGGACCTGAGTTCAACTCCGGCCTCAGACACTTGACACACTTACTAGCTGTGTGACCTTGGGAAGTCACTTAACCACAATTACCCTGCCTTCCCCCCTCCAAAAAAAAAAAAAAAGGGCATGGACTTTAATCCTCCTGTCTCACGAGGCACAACTGATCACTGAAAAAATGACTGAGAGACATCCTTAAAGAACCTTGCCTATTCCTTTAGAAAGACTGTCCTAATCATGGTCCTTAGCTTATAGTTGACTGCTTACATGGCATCATTTTCTTTTAAAATGTTTTTTGGTACTTTGGATTTTCTAAAAATCATAGTAATTTCCCAATACCTACCTACCTGGCCCTCCCACCTCCATAGAGAACCTTCCCTCTGAACCATGAAAAACAGTGAAGCGAAATAAATGCATTAACTCTGTGCGACATACTGGCCTACAAGACATTTTACATGTGTAGCCTGAGAGATGGGGAATAAATTTAGTCATCAGTCCTCTGGAATCAAGATTTGTCATGGCATTCATCTAAATTCTGACTTCTTTTAGTATTGCTTTCCTTTATAATTGTTGTGGTCATTATGTATCTTGCTCTCTTGGTTCTGTTTTCTTTGCCCCATGCCAGTTCATACAGGTCTTCCCAAATTTCTCTACCTCATATTTGGTTTTCTTAGGTGCAATAATATTCGGTTACATCTATACACCACAATTTGTTCAGTTCCTACCCTTTGTTTTTATTTACCTACTTTATGTTCAATTTTTTTAACAAAATAAAGTGCTGCTATGAATTTTTTTAAGAGTCACATTGATTATAGATTTAGAGCTGGAAGAAAACTTGGAGTTCATTGAAATCCAACCCCTTCATTCTACAGATGAAGAGATAGAGGTCAAGGATGTTGAGTGACTTGGCCCACATCACGAAGGTGTTAAGTGTCAAAAGAAAGAAAGTCTCTGCTGCTGTGCCAAGCGTGTTTTCTGCTAGAGCGCAGCCAGGTGGCCCAGTGGATAGTGCTGGCCCTGAAGTCAGAAAGACAAGAATTTAAATATTGTCTCAGACATTTGCTGAATGTGTGACCATGGGCAAGTCACTTGACATCTGTGTGTTTCAGTTTTCTCATCTGTAAAATAATATCTCCTATCTCCCAGGGTTATTGCAGGGATAAAATGAGATAATATTTATAAAGCATATCGTAACCCTTAAAGCACTATATGAAAGCTAGCAATGCATATTATTATCATTTGTTTTTATATCATAGCCATTTTAAATTTTTTTCTTTTAAAAAATTTGGATAGTATTTTATTTTTTCCAATTACATGTAAAGACAATTTTAAACATTCATTTTTTAGTTCCAAATTTCCTTCCTCCCTCTCCTCCCCACCCCCAGAAGATGGCAAGCAATCTGATATGTTATACATGTGCAGTAATGTAAAACATATTTCCAACATTAGTCATTTTGTGAAAAAAGATACAGAAAAGGGAAAAAAACACAAAAAGTGTCACAGCCATTTCTAAATATATTACCCCCCCCCCCCACTCCACTGAGCCCCTTCTTGTAACAAAGAAAAAAGCAGTTGAGCAAAAGCAATAGACACAGTGGCCATATCTGACAATGTATGTAGCATTCCCCACCAATAGTCCCTACCTTTCTAACAAAAGGAGGGAGGTGCCTTCGGTCATTCTTTAATCTAGGACCAAGATTGATGCCATGAATATTTTGATATATAGAGATCCTGTATATGCACAGTAGTAGTAATGCTAGGTCAAAGGGGATAAACCTTTTTTGTAACTTTTCTCACATACTTCCCAATCTTAAATATCACTCTCTAGGGAGCATGTGTGGATCTTGACATCTTCCATCCACAGAAAAGCCGCACATCACTAGCTGCTTTCACAGCCCCTGTATAGCAGAAGCAGTCAAAAGAGAGTGGCAGGTTCCTTTCCAGGAAGTTGACAAGAGGAAGGATTTGGAGGTGAGCAGAGGGCACTCCCTACCCTACCGAGACTTTAGGATAAGGGAGGAAGTGGGTGGTGTAGAGCTAGTACCTTCACAGACACAAAGGAGCAATGGATCAAATATTGGACCTGGGAAGACCCCAGTTCAAATCCGGTCTCATTTACTAGCTATGTGACTCCAAGCAAGTCACTTAATCTCTGCATGCCTCAGTTTCCTTATCTGTAAAATGAGGTTAATAATAGCATCTATTTCCTAGGGTTGTTGTAAGGATCAAATGATATATTTACAAAGTACTTTGCAAACCTTAAGGTGTGATATGAATTCTAGCTATTATTTAGTGTTAGTAAAAGGAGCATTTAGGTACAATTGCCTTAAATACAGTTAGAGAAAATATCTTTCCTGTTTGGGATCTACTAGAATTAGGTGTTATTTGCTCTTTTATCCCCCTTGGCAAATAGTAATGAAAAACTACTTTCCTCTCAGCAGTTTTTAAAATAAATGATTCCAAGCATATTCTTGAAGTAATTTCCTGTTTCATCTTAAGAAATGCAGACTATGGGGTGGGGACAGAGAGAGACATTCCTGGCTTCAGGGTAAATGGTGTTTATGTAAGATCCTGTCAAAAATATTACTGAGGGAAACTCAGAGGGATGCAAACATAAGATCAGATCTAGAGTTGGAAGGGACTTAAAAATCATGGGGTCTGATCCTCTTATTTTACATACAAGGAAACTGAGTCCCAGAGATGGGAAGGGACTTGTCCACGGTCAGACTATCTGATTCCAACTCCAGACTTCTTTCCAATCAATCAATCAATCAATCAATGTTTATTAAGTGCCTGCTATGTACCTGGCACCGTGCTGAGCTCTGGGGATACAAAAAGAGGCAATAGGAAGTCCCTACCCTCAAGGAGTTTATAATCTAATGGAGGAGACAATATGCAAACAAATGCGTGCAAAGCAAGCTATATATGGGATAAACAGGAAATAATTAACAGAGGGAAGGCGCTGGAATTAGGAGGGGATGGGGAAGGCTTCCAGTCAAAGAAGGGATCTTGGTTGTGACTTAAAGGAAGCCAAGAAGGTCAGTAGTCAGAGTTGAAGAGTGAGAGTGTTCCAGGCATGGGGGACAGCAACACAGGCAAGAGCTGCCAGAAACACCTTGGATTCATTACACATCTGATTTTTAATTAGCTTTTGGTTGTCCAGAAACCTTTTGATGCCCAATTTTTCTCAACCCCAGTTGACTCACAGTTTAAGAAGTGCTGCCTAGGGGAACCAGTTGTGTTTTTTCTTTGTCTACCTAGTGCTCAGTGTGGTGCCTGGAATATAGCAATTGCTTAATAAATGATTGATCGATAGAATTAGTTTGTCTCTTATATCTTTTTTTTTGAGGCAATTGGGGTTAAATGACTTGCACAGGGTCACACAGCTAGTAAATGTCTGAGACTGGATTTGAACTCAGGTCCTTCTGACTCCTGGCTGCTGCTCTATCCACAGTACTCCCAGCTGTCACTTTATTATATCTTTCAAAGATTCTTGCTTAATTTTGATGGACTGTTCATGGGGTAAGAAGAAGGAATATACTGATGGATAGCCCAGGGAGTATTATGTTATGTTAATTATATTATTTAACAATTGCAACTTTCCAGGTACAAGATAATGAATTCCTTCACTAGGATGGCAGCTGTGTGTATTGATAATTAAGGTGGGACTTTATTTTTTTACTGTTTTCTCTTTTAGCACTTATTTAATCAAGTGCCCTGGAAGAGTCTGGCCTTTGTTTCTTTGATTAAATTTGGAGTCTTTGATGACCTCCTTGCCTCAAGGCAAAGCCTGGGTTGCATGGGTTTGAGTGACACATTTGTGATGCTAGAGGTTTTTAGGCCACGTGGGTCTGAGTCCCAGGTTTGTAACACTTTTAGGTCACGTGGGTTTGAGTCACACATTGTGACATCCTTTGACCCTAAACAAGATACATAAACCCAGAGTTTGGCATCCTCCCTTGGGGCTCTCAGTAGCTGGAAGAGTGGCATGGGACTCTGGGCAGCCATTTTAAGAGCCCCTGGCTTGTAAACCCATATGTTGATGCTTTCCTGGTAACTATGAATTGTGGTCTGGTCTGTTTATATTGTGTATGTTTGTAATTTGTTTGTATTTGCTCTGAAGTTCAGGTTGCTGGCTTTTTTCCTGAACTAAGTGAATGATATTTGTATGTTGGATTAAAGTAAGATTGTTAACCCCTTAATGTTTCTTTGCTTAGTAAAGCAGATCAAAGAATCTGCGTTAGCAGGCCTTCTGTGTGCTAGCAGATTGTTGCTACACTGTGTCAGTGAAGAGATGTAAAGAAAAAAATTACAAAATGATTGTGAGATCATTAATGAGAGGCAAGAAATAAAAGATGTGCTTGCCAAAGGTATTCAATACTGTTATAGAGATTCAGCAATTAAATTTAAGTTCACAAAGCAATTCCCTCTAGATCAGGACTTCTTCACCTTTTTGAATCAGGGACTCCTTTCTCAGAATAATGTTTACAAATGAAAACAATAAAATAAGATCACAAATGAATCCAATTATATTGAAATACAGTTATAAAATTTTTTTTTCAAATTTCATGGATCCTTGCTGTATATAGTTAACGTCCTTCATATGCTCCTATTTGTAGATGATATCACTGTCTCCATCATCTTTCCTTACTAAAAACTGGATGATATAAAAATAATTATATAATGTATAAAATAAGCATATATATATAAATAAATGTGTAATATAAATATATTATTTTATAGGGTATATAAAATAATGTAAATATGTAATATATTTCATATAAATGTATAATATATTTAATGATATAAATATATAATAAATAAATTATAGCTACTTCAGAGGTATTATAATATGGTTAGCCATGTAATAAGTAGAACTAATGATTTCAATAAGATGTAGGTAGTCATATGCTTGTGGGACAATACTTTTGGGGGTATCAAAAGATCTTTATTTTTTTTCTAGTTTTAAAAATTTGCAGAGTGACCAGTGAGAAGTTATCAAACTCACTTTGTTCTCAGTGAAGTGGCAGTACTAATAACTACTTCTTCCCTGCTTAAGAATCTCAACTAGGTGGTAGGTCCATTGTATCCATAATTGTTCTAGAGTCTAGACATGTGATTTCATGGGCTCAGGAGGAAAAAGAGCCTCGATTTTTCAAATAGCCCTTGTTTTTGATTACTGTAATCACTATTTTTCATCTAAGATTGAGCCAGTGTAGTAGCTGGGAAAATGATTAACTATAAAACCAGATTTTCTCTATATCTCCAGAGAGGTATAAGACCTCAGCCCCTTTTTGAGGAGACTCAAGCTCAGTGAAAAATTTAAGAGTATCTGAATTTCACTATGGCCACAGGGAACTTTTTCTTTGTTAGGGATTGTTTGGAAATTTATTACTCTGTCTGTATGTTTGTTAAGATTTCATGATGGGGGGTGGAGCCAAGATGGCAGCTGGAAAGCAGGGACTTGCCTAGGGCTGTCCCCCAGGACCCTCCAAACACCGATAAAAAATGACTCTGAATGAATTCTAGAAATGCAGAACCCATGGAATAGCAGAGGAAATCAGGGCTCCAGCCAAGGACAGCCTGGATGGTTGTTGGGTAAGGTCTATCAGCTGGGAGCAGAGGGAAGCAGAGCCCAGTGTGAGCTGCGCCCAGACCAACCAGACCTGGAGCTGGAGGGACAGGCCATAGCGCCCTGAATCAGTGAGCTATGGCAGCTACCAGACTTCTCAACCCACAAACACCAAAGACAACAGAGAAGGGTAGTGGGAAAAGCTGCGGGGGACAGAGTGAAAGGAATTCCTGATTCAGCCACCACCCAGGGGGCAGCAGAGGTGGTGCAGCTCTGAGGACAGAACTACAGCTGCAGTTGCTTCTGGCCCCAGGCCCACCTGGTGGGAGGAATTAAGTGGCTGATCAGAGAGGGAGTGCAGAGCCTGCTTAAGATCTGAGTCAGGTCCAGGTTGGTGGTTCTTGGGGGAGGAGGAGTGCTGGTGTGGTAGAGCTTGCTGGGAGAAATAGCTATGAAAACAGCAGCACATCCCCTCAAGCTTGGAACAAAGTACTCTCTACTCTACAAGGAGTCATACCCCAACAAAAAACGCAAAGATCAAGTAGTTGGCTGGGAACATGGACAGGCAGTGAAAACGAACTCAGATTCAGACTCAGACTTTGGAATCTTTCTTTGCTGACAAAGAAGACCAAAACATACAGCCAAAAGAAGTCAACAAAGTCAAAGAGCCTACATCAAAAGCCTCCAAGAAAAACATGAACTGGTCTCAGCCATGGAAGAGCTCAAAAAGGATTTGGAAAAGTAAGTTAGAGAAGTAGAGGAAAAATTGGGAGGAGAAATGAGAGTGATGCAAGAAAACCATGAAAAACAAGTCAATGACTTGCTAGAGGAGACCCAAAAAGTAGTGAAGAAAATAACACCTTAAAAAATAGACTAACTCAAATGGCAAAAGAGCTCCAAAAAGCCAATGAGAGGAATGCCTCGAAAGGCAGAATTAGCCAAATGGAAAAGGAGGTCCAAAAGACCACTGAAGAAAATACTACTTTAAAAATTAGATTGGAGCAAGTGGAAGCTAGTGACTTGATGAGAAATCAAGATATTATAAAACAGAACCAAAGGAATGAAAAAATGGAAGACAATGTCAAATATCTCATTGGGAAAACCACTGACCTGGAAAATAGATCCAGGAGAAAGAATTTAAAAATTATTGGACTACCTGAAAGCCATGATCAAAAAAAGAGCCTAGATATCATCTTTCAAGAAATTATCAAGGAGAACTGCCCTGATATTCTAGAGCCGGAGGGTAAAATAGAAGTTGAAAGAATCCACAGATCACCTCCTCAAATAGATCCCAAAAAGAAAACTCCTAGGAATATTGTTGCCAAATTCCAGAGCTTCCATATCAAGGAGAAAATACTGCAAGCAGCCAGAAAGAAACAACTTGAGTATTGTGGAAACATAATCAGAATAATACAAGATCTAGCAGCTTCTACATTAAGGGATCAAAGGGCTTGGAATATGATATTCCGGAGGCCAATGGAGCTAGGATTAAAACCGAGAATCACCCACCCAGCAAAACTGAGTATCATGCTTCAAGGCAAAAATATGGATTTTCAATAAAACAGAGGACTTTCAAGCTTTCTCAGTGAAAAGACCAGAACTGACTAGAAAATTTGACTTTCAAACACAAGAATCAAGAGAAGCATGAAAAGGTAAACAAGAAAGAGAAATCACAAGGGACTTACTAAAGTTGAACTGTTTTGTTTACATTCCTTCATGGAAAGATGATGTGTATAATTCATGAGACCTCAGTATAAGGGTAGCTGAAGGGAATATATACATAGACAAAGGGCACAGGGTGAGTTGAATATGAAGGAATGATATCTAAAAAAAATCAAATTAAGGGATGAGAGAGGAATATATTGAGAGAGGAAGAAAGAGAGAGATAGAATGGGGTAAGTTATCTCACATAAAAGTGGCAAGAAATAGCAGTTCTGTTGGGAGGGAAGAGGGGCAGGTGAGGGGGAATGAGTGAATCTTGCTCTCATAGGATTTGATCTGAGGAGGGAATACCATGCACACTCAATTGGGTATCTTACCCCACAGGAAAGAAGGAGGAAGGAGATGAAAAAGGGTGGGGGGGTGATGGAAGGGAGGGCAGATACGGGGAGGGAGTAATTAAAAGCAAACACTTTTGAAAAGGGACAGGGTCAAGGGAGAAAATTGGATAAAGGGGGATAGGACAGGAAGGAGCAAAATATAGTTAGTCTTTCACAACATGAGTATTGTGGAAAGGTTTTACATAAGGATACACGTGTGGCCTATGTTGAATTGCTTGCCTTCTTAGGGAGGGTGGGTGGGGAGGGAAAAGGGGAGAGAATTTGGAACTCAAAGTTTTAGAAGAAGATGTTCAAAAAAAAGTTTTTGCATGCAACTAGGAAATTAGATATACAGGCAATGGGGCATAAACATCTATCTTGCCCTACAAGAAAGTAAGGGAAAAGGGGATGGGAGAGGAGTGGGGTGAGAGAAGGGAGGGCTGACTGGGGAACAGGGCAATCAGAATATGTGCCATCTTGGAGTGGGGGGGGAGGGTAGAAATGGGGAGAAAATTTGTAATTTAAACTCTTGTGAAAATTAATGCTGAAAACTAAAAATATTAAATAAATAAATAATGATTTAAAATAAAAAAAAAAAAGATTTCATGATGCAGAGTGCTAGCCCTGGGCCTCATATCTGTGCCCTTGACTGATGGGACATTCTCCGACAGTCTCCTTCTCAGAGATGTATAGCCTGGGCTCTTACTACGACCTTATACACCCACTTGGGTACCAAGCATAACTACAGTACACAAAATGGGGAAGGGAGAGATCCATCCCTTCTCATGGCTGCCTTCCCATGAGTCTGGGTACTAAAGAGGACACAGGAAGCAGCCACAATGAGAAGACACCCAAGGATGATCACACAGCTTCTGATAGTTGAAGGCCTACCCCAAAACATTGCCCTCTGCTCTGATAATCTAATATTGCCCAAAGGCAACATGGTAGTAGTAGCGGTCAATCTTTGACTTTGCTAGGAACCATAACTGCCCTTCCTCCTTCTTAAATGCCACATTGCATGCTGATCAGAAGGACCAATGATTGCCCAGAATGCAGTTCACCTGCTTCCTTTTCCTCAAGGCTCCACTAGATTTCCCTAATTATTGGACTGACGTCTTGACTTTTCTATCCCTAGAGATATGTAATCAAGATGCCATCAACTGGAGCAGCTTACTGTGGCTTTAATAAACTATTTCACTGTCCATTCCTTATTTCATTCAACGTACCTAGACCACATACATCCTACCTTTTTAATAAAGTAGCAACATATTATTTTCATGTTTTCAAGTAATAAAGTTGATGAATTGGTACACAGATATATTCATGCATCGATAAATTGTGTATCATGTATCAGGTACATATGTAATATGTATACACATACATAAAATATTACATGAGATAAATTAGATTAATTTAATTAAAACAATTTCAACCTGATCTTTGTAAATAAATTGTTTAGTACAAAAATGGGGGAGGGGGCAGTTAGGTGGTGCAGTGAGTAGAGCACCCGCCCTGGAGTCAGGAGGACCTGAGTTCAAATCCAGCCTCAAACACTTGACACACTTACTAGCTGTGTGACCTTGGGCAAGTCACTTAACCCCAATTGCCCTGACTTCCCTCCTCAAAAAAAAATGGGAATTGAAGAAAGGGAAAGACATCAACATTAATTGTCAAAATCTCATATACAAGTTTAATTGATGTCAATCAGTTGCCATAATAAGGAGACTAAAAATATCTAAAAATCACTTTTAGCCAGCAAACACTTGAACTCTTTGCTTAGCAAGATCAGGAAATATGTTCTGCCATCATAAAGGTCAGAGACACACACATACACACACGCATATATGTGTGTATATATGCCTATGTATGTATATCTATATCTTTCTAATCTTTCCATAGATACACATACTCTCTAATTTGTCCCTCCTCTATCCCTGTGGCCCAGAGGAAGATCTCCTTTCGAGCAACGTGGCACAATGAATAGAGTGTGGATTTGGAGCTGAGAAGATATAGGTTCAAATCTTGCCACTGACTTAGAAAATATGTGATTATGGTCCAAGTATAAAGCTACAGAGTTAGCATTTATATGGTGGGTTGTTGTCCTTCGTTCTCAAGGAGGACCAAAATGATTTCACTATGCTGACTGTGGCTGATCAGAACAATAAGAGCTCTGAATGCTCTGCCGTAGGTCGGATACAAATAGTCCATGTGAACATTTGGGGTGGATTCTCTAAATTTGTTCATCTTTCATTTCTTTTGAGCTACTTCCATTCTGCTTTGCTCATATTGTACCTTCTCTGATGAGGGCACACCGTGCTAAGTGATCCTGTGCCAGCATCTCCCATGTCACACAATCAGTTCCAAAGTTCTTAAGAAAGACCTTGACGGTGTCCTTGTATCACTTTTTCTGACCACTTGTGAGCACTTGCCCTGTGTGAGTTCTCCATAAAATAGTATTTTTGGCAAGTGTACGTTTGGCATTCAGACAAAGTGGCCAGCCCATCGGAGTTGCACTCCCTGCAGTAGAGTTTGAAACCTTGGCAGTTTAGACCAAGAAAGGACCTCAGTGTCTGGTATGTTATCCTGCTAGGTCACCTAGCATTTCTATGGTACTTTAAGTTTTGCAAAGAGCTTTAAAAATATCATCTCATTTGCTCCTCATTTGCTGCTTGGGAGGCAGTTGCTATTACTGTCTTTGTTTTATAAAACAGAAAACTAAGGAAGACCAAGGTTAACTGACTTTCTCAAGGTCACACAGCTAGTAACTGCCTGAGGCAGAGTTTGAACCTGGGTCTTCCTAATGCCAATTTCAACACTGTAGCCACTATCCCTCCTAGATGAGCCTCAGACAACTTTTAAAAACTTACTTCTAAATTATATGTGGGTCGTGATCTGCATTAGTTAAAAGAGTTTTCCCTCTGATGAAATTATACGTCCTTGTTATAAAAAGGTATCAAACTTTTAAAAAATGTATTTACCTGCTTCAGAAATAAGAGTGTAGTCATGTACTTTATTAGACTTTATATGCCATTCCAACTGAATATTCATTTATTAGGTTGGAATAAATATTTCATATTATAATTTATATATTATTAACATATCACCAGTTATAATAATATGTAAATTATCACATTTTATATATTATATAAATATATATTTAAAGATAAGACAAAATCCTATGAGTTAGATCCCCCATATTTTTAATGCAATGACCTGTTTTTATAATATCATAATTTGACATAAAATTTTTAACATATCAGTGTTCAAAGGACTGCCATATCCCCTACTGGGGGAAGAGGGGACAGGTTGTATATGCCAGTGACCCAATAATTATGGGCTGAATGAAGCTCCCTGTAACGCCACCACCAACCCCACCACTCTCCACAGTCACCAAAAAAAAGCGGGGGGGGGGGAGGCGAGGAAAGGTTGAATTATGACACAAATGAGTGTAAATCAGAGGCTGGGCCAAATCAGGAATCAGGATGGAAAAAGTCAGGGGCCAGAGTGGAGCTGTTGAGCTAGGAAGGTCAGCACAAGACCAAGAGGCCTGATATTAGGAGTGTCAGTCAAATGACATTTTATGTAATACAATCTGCTTCCCCAAGATCTCTGACCTTTATGATGGCAGAACATATTTCCTGATCTCACTAAGCAAAGAGTTCAAGTGCTTTTTGGCTAAGGTGATTTTTAGATACTTGTAGTCTCCTTATTATGGCAACCGACTGACATAAATTAAACTTCTATATGAGATTTTGATAATCAATGTTGATGTCCTTCCTTTTCTTCAATTCCCTTTTTTGTCCAAAGCAATTTATTAACAAAGATCAGGTTGGAATTATTTTAGTTAATTAATCTAATTTATCTCAATTTTGCTCTTTGAGTTTAATGTTATTTTAGGCATTTGTTCTAAAAAATCATCTGCTGCAAGAATGACTCCTACATCAGTAATGAGTCATTTTCTTCCCATTAAAATCTAAGCAATTTCATCTTTTATGATGTTATTTGCTATCTACAATGATCAGTGCCGCCTGATTCTTTCTTTGAAGTCTTCTTGTTACTTAATTATGAGGCTTCTACCATCTACAATTCTTTAGTCTCTCTCATTGCTTACTCCAGAATTATAGTTTTCAACATTTTTTTTTTGCCTCACCCCTCTCTATGTTGAAATCACAAACTATAAAGATAGGTTGATTTCATTTTGAGGGTCTTATTTAGTTCTTTGTAGAATTCCTCTAAGGGCCACTAGGTGGCACAATAGGTAGCGTACTGGGCCTGGAGTCAGGAAGAATCATCTCCCTGAGTTCAAATTCGGCCTCAGACATTTTAAGTAGCTGTGTGACCCTGCGTTAGTCACTGCACTAGCTCATTTATTAGAATCTCCAGGTTGAACCTGTTAATTATCCTTTGATTTAGAGGCAGCTTCATTTTGACTTCTGGTTTCATTTCTATTAAGAATGAGACGATTTGATAGAATTCACTTCTTCCAGTAGTATGTTTTGATGGTCAGTGGACAAGTATCTCATACTTAGAGTATCAATGGACAAATGGATGTTCATGAATGGTCTACAAATGTGTAATGCTTAGCACTATCTGCCCTCTTCCCCCGTCCTACCCCTCCCCCACAACTCTGTAACTATTACTGCTGAGGTAGAACGGAACAGCACAGGATTGAGTGTCATTTTGTACTTTCTTTTATGGGTTACCATGGCCAAGGAATTCAACTGATCAATCAACAAGCATTTATTAAGTGCCTACTATATGCAGGTACTATGTTAGGTGCTGGAGATGCAAATACGAAGAACAGAATAATTCCTACATGCAAGAAACTTTATATTCTAACAGGAAAGGCAAGGTAACAAATAGATATGTTAACAATATTCAAGTCATGTTAACAAGCATTTATTAAGTGCCTACTATATACAGGTACTATGTTAGGTGCTGGAGATGCAAATACAAAGAACAGAATAATCCCTACATGCAAGAAACTTTATATTCTAACAGGGAAGGCAAGGCAACAAATAGATATGTTAAGAATATTCAAGTCATGTTAACAAGCATTTATTAAGTGCCCACTATATGCAGGTACTATGTTAGGTGCTGGAGATGCAAATACAAAGAACAGAACAATCCCTACATGCAGGAAACTTTATATTCTAACAGGGAAGGCAACAAATAGATATGTTAAGAATATTCAAGTCATGTTAACAAGCATTTACTAATGGCTTGTTATAGGCCACAAACTGCTAAGCTTCTGGGATACAAAGAAAGAGAAAAGAAAATTATAATTATAAAGAGGGTAGAAAGATAGTGAATTCAGTTTTGGATATGTTGGAGATGTTGAGTTTGAGACTTCCAGTTCTAGATGTCTAATAAGCAGTCAGGGATGAAACACTGAAGGTCGAGTGAGAGGTGATAGAGGTGATGGAGAAGATAACTTAATCCATGGAAGCTGATGAGATCACTAAGTTAAATATTATAGAGGGAGAGGAGAGTTCAGAACAGAGGCTTGGGAGGCACTCACCATTGCCAGCTGTGATCTGGATGAAGCTCTAGCAAAGGATACTGAGAAAGAGTCAGGAAGAATGGAGGAGGATCCAGATAATATCACAGAAACCTAGAGAGAAGAGAGTATTGAGGAAAAGAGAGGGTGATTGATAATGTCAAAGACTGTGGTGGTCAAGAAGGATGAGTGAGAAAAGGCCAGAAGATTTGGCTATTAATTATCAATTAAATTGATAATTTTAGAGAGAGCAGTTTCAGCTAAATAATGAGGTCAGAAGCCAGACTGCAGAGAGTTAATTTTGAGGATGATGGAGGAAACATGGGCAAGTTTGTAAACAGTAGGGAAGAGGCCAGTAGATAGAATGAGATGGAAGATTAATGAGAAATGGAGGGTTTTTATTAGAGGGCCCATCTGTTGAAGAAGATGGGGTGGAATGGGATCACATATACATGTGAAGGGGTTTGCCTTGACAAGAAGAAAAACTACCTCTTCGTGTAAGAGAGAGGCGAAGGAGGAGATAGTGGCAAAAGACCACTGTGATGTGAGCGATGTGAAATAGGAGGGGATAAGAGGGAGCTCTCAATGAATAGCCTCAATTTTTTTTTCAATGAAACATGAGGCAAGGTTCTCAGCTGAGAAGGTAGACAGGGGGGAGAGGAGCTGTGGCAGGTCTAAAGAGGGAAGAAGTACCCCCACCAGGGCCATGCCTGTTAAGAGGTACCAGGTGGTAAGAATTTTGACTATATCCATGCCCCTATGCATTTCAGAGTCTGAGATTTCTGGGAATTACTTGAGCAGAAATGGCACATTTATCTGATGTGTGACATTTGCCCAATAATCGATCAGCTTGATCTTTAGTAAGTAAATGCAATTGGCTGTTACTTGGCTCAAGTCCAATATCTGGAGAGGGCCTTGAAGTCTGATAGAAATAGTCAATACAGCCATCATACAAATAACCCAGTCAAACTCCTACATTGTACAATAATTATGTATTAATATGTAATCGAGGAACAGTAACTTACAATAAGGACAAAATAATTGTAGAGAAGTTATACAGTAATTTTATAATAGCTGTGCAATACATTGTAGAATAGCTAAAAACAAAAAAAAGGGGGAAGAAAAGGTTTAAAAAGCGTCTGTGGTGAATGAGACAGCGAATTGATTAGGGAGGTTTAAAAAGATTGCCTTGCTATAGTGAGTGCCCAGTTGAGATTAGGAAATGTAAATTTGTATTGGATCCAATTGACATGGGTTTTTTTTTTCTCCTCCAGCTTCATTCAGCATTATGTGGGTAGCAGTGAAGGCAGCGGATGATTGGAGTAATCAAAGGCTGTGGCTTGGCAGAGCAAGATTAGAAATAGGTTGGGGGCAAGGAGCTCAAGAGAAAAGGACAGTGTAGAGTTTAACTGGTTTACCAAGGGGTCAAAATGGGGAAGGGAATGTAGTAGCCAATTCAGGGTTGTTGATCTGAGAAGGAACTGAGAGGTGGAGAGACTGGAGATCTCAAGGAGAGTAAATACAAAATCGTTAACCACGTGGTAGTTTGGGAGGGAGGGCACTAGCATTTGAGAGCATCAGGTAAGGCTTCATGGTGCTTGAGATGCCTCTTGAAAGAAGAGAGGAATTCTGTGCAATGCTGGTGAGGAGGAAGTGCATTCCAGGCACAGAAGCTAGCCAATTCAAAGGCAAGGAGGCAAGAGATGAAGTGTGATGTGTGGGAAATGATGGTCAGTTCTGCTAGACTGGAGTGCTGGATAGGGGGACATATACAATGAGTTTGGAAGATACTTTGTAGCTAGGTTGGAAAGGGATTTAAAAGCTGAGCAGACGAGTGTGTAGTTTATCTAGAGGCAATGAGGAGCCTCTGGAATTTACTGAATAGGGAAGCGACATGGTCAGAATTAATCACCAAATGGTTATCTGATCAGTGACGAGCTTCTCTGTACTCAGCTAAGCAGGTCTTTAGAGACCCATAGGAGTCTGTTACTGGGGAAACATTCACAATCTCATCAACATGGTAGAAGCATCCAGAGTTTTAGCTCTGGAGGCCTAGCTTCACAACACCAAGGTCAATCTCATCCTCCAGTGAATTTTCTCAGTAGGACTTTTTTTTCTTAACACACACGAGGGACAGGACATTGTAGAATTGTTGATGTCTGGCGCACCCTGCTGGATCTGAAAATTTTTTTTTTATCACAATCACGATGGGAATAGCTTCTTGACGATAATTTTGCACTACACGGTCACTAATAAAACATCAGTGTTACCAAAACAGTACGACGCCAATGAAATATTAATAGTGAAAATGATCACAAAAATCAGTGAGGATATATATTTTAATAACTATTAGGAAATCTAGCTTAATGCTACATGATTATTTTCTATTTAATAAGCTGAAAATTCTCAATGAATTACATAGTTTTTCAAACATTTTAAAAATAAAATAAAGGTTAAGTTCAGGTTTCTAGAGGTTGTAAACAACTTGTCTTTAGGAAAAAAGCCAATACACATCTATGTCCTGCCTTCCAAAATGGAATGGTGGTGGGCAATGATTGTTAAATATAGTGTACTGGGGAAGAAGAAGGAGATTGGGAGCACCATAAGAAGCAATATCTGCTTCTTATTTTAAAGGTTATTAGATATTTGGGTGGTTCTATACTGAAGGTTCCTCCATTCAGGGTTTAGGACTTATGATAAACACACACATACATACTCATTCACTCATACACACACACATATAAACATATATATAGGCATACACATATACATATATATCCCATCTCAATTCTAATCTGCCATCTTGAGTTCCTTAATAAACTCTCAATAGAAATGGACTTGGCAACTCTTGCTTTCATTTCTTATTGTAATAATCAAGCAAAATAGAGAATAAAAGCAATATATTTATACCACCATTCAGTAGTTACAGTTCATTTTACTTCTACATGGAGTCTACATTTTATCAAGAAAAAATTTAAAAATCTTTAATTACGAATGAATGAAGAAGCATTCATTAGGCACTTACTATGTGCAAAGCAGTGTTCTAAGTGCTGGGGATACAAAGAGAAAAGTAGGCCAGTCTCTGCCCTCAGGGAGCTCACATTCTCATAGGGGAGACAACATATATGGAAGGTTTCAGCTGAAAGTCATATGGGAGTCTCAAAGTCCTTAGAGTGAAGCCCAAAGCGGGTGGTAATATCTCTTCTTTAATGTCATTCCCACCGATAAAATCATATCAATTTCTGCTCTTGAATCATTTGACAGGACCAAGGACTCTGGTGGTCATTCTGGGTCCTCAGCAGCAGTTGCCAGGCTGCGTCTGTGTAAGGTCTGCTTCTCAGGATGATGGCTGAGGGCACTGGGTGGGAAGCATTTCTAGTCCCACAGCTATTGAATTCAGGGTCTTGGACTGTCTCCATCAGAGGCAGAGGAAAGATCATGGTCAAGGTGGTGGAGGGGGCAGGGACTGACTTGCCTAGCACATGCTGCCTCTTATCTCTCCCTCAGGGTGCCTTGCTGTTTCAGCCAGGCTGGCTTGCCTGGCCCATGATTGGCAGTTGTAGGAATGACTGGTCTGTTCTTCACACGAGCTGTTCCCCTGATGATGGCTGAAAGCAGGATTGGTAGATCAGTATCAACCTCTAACCTGGAGAAAGTATGAAAAACAAATATTGTAATAATAATTTCTATAATTCACATTGAATTTTAGGTTTAAAGGGAAGGCAAGAATAGGCAACAAACATTTATTAAGTACTTAGAATTTGCCAAGTACTGTCCTAAGTGTTGGGGATACAAATGTAAGTAAAAAGAGAGACAGACACTGCCCTCAAGGAGCTTACAACTTAACAGGGAAAGAAAACACACAAAATCAAAATGGAGGTGGAAAGAAGGGATTTGAAAAGGTCTCCGTGGCTGGGGCATGATGTTGAACACCAGAAACTCAGAAAACTGTCAGAACAAGGAGGGGAATGAAAGTCACTAGCCTGAGCCCCCCCATACTGGATCCCCCAGGATGAAAAGCACTTTTATGAGTATTATTTCATTTGACAACTGCAGGTTTTCAAGATCCTCATTCTACATGTGAGGACAGAAAGGACTAGAGAAGTTAAGTGATTTCGCCAGAGTCACACAGCTAGTAAGTATCAGAGGAAGGATTTGAACCCAGGTTTCTCCTAACCCCAAGGCCTGTGCTTTCCCCCATGCTATGTGCCACTACTAAGCAGATTGCCTTCTTTCCGTAGGTGCCTGGCATCAGTGTGGTGCCTTTTATCTAGAGCAGGGGTGGGGAACCTGAGGCCCTGAGGCCACATGTGCCCCTGTAGGTCCTCAAGTTCGGACCTTTGACTGAATCCAAACTTCACACAACAATCCCCTTAATAAAAGAATCTGTTCTGTAAAACTTGGACTCAGTCAAAAAGCCTCACCCAAGGACCTAGAGGGCCCCATGTGGCCTTGGGGTTGCAGGTTCCCCACCCCGATCTAGAGCATGGAGTAAGAATTGGGAAATTTCACTCTTCTGTCTTTAATTATTCATTATCAGTTGACTTTGTCGTTTTGTTTGAAGTGATAAGTTTCCAGAGCATTAGGTATATTCTTATTTAAATATAAATATCAGAGGACATTCTAAAAACTAAGTAAATTATATGTGGATTTTCCTGTTGTGGATCTTCCTGTACTTTGGCTTCTTTAACATAAAGAATAATTGAGAGTTTGCTGTACCAAAAACCACAGTGAAAACTGTATGTTATTAGAGGATGAATTTCTTATAAGCCCTACATTTATGTAGTGAGACTTTGATCTTTCCCAATGCACGTGCTAGCAGATTGAGTCCCTGGAGTGCTGCTGACTTCATCTCTCCCCCAGTTTTCTAGTGTTCTAGAAGACTCTTCTCCAGTGCTATCAGCTTGAGCTCCTATTTGAGTTTGTTCTCTCCAATAACAATAGACCGTGACTAAGTATCATTGAACCAATTAATATCAATTAGTTTTTACAAAGAGATATTTACTGAGAAGATACAGTAAGAATAGATGTACAGAAATTTCCTCCCCAATACGTGGGGTTTACACTCTCTCCTATATCACTTTAGTCCCCATGGAAGATGAGCTCACACCCAAAGTAGTTTCTATAAAACATGTGCTCTGCCAAGCTCACTTTTGAATTTAACATAGCCCATGGGCAGAGTCCCTTCTTGCTTATACAAACCTGCATCTTCGATGAAGGGGTGAATTTCCTCCTAGGCTGTGTCTCAGGCTGTACTAGTGGACTGAAAACACTGGCCTGGACTCTTGTCTCCCAGACCTCTGGCTCCTCGCTCTCCTGCTCTGAGGAGGGAGGCCCTCCTTATTCATAGAAATGTTGGATTTCTAGATAGGGGGCAGATAAGGAGTACCTCATCAACTTGAGAAGGGTGTTTTGGCTGGCAAAGGCTACTGTAGTTTGAAGCGACAGCTTTGTATTGAGCCTGCAAAAGGAAACATAATACATCAAATCCAAGTGAAAACTGGCAGTAGGGTGGTGGTGGGGCAGAGAGAGGCTATGCATCTGAAGAATATCCTCTCTTAGCCGGTAGCTAATGGAAACCTCGGGGCTGGAACAGAAGCATGTTGAGAGGCGGTGGCAGAACTTCTCATCCATGTAGCCCCAGAGAGGCTAGAGATACCTGACCCAGCTTCCTGGATACTGAAGAGAGATTTCCTGGATAGTCCTGGCATTTGCTTCTCTCCAAGAGTCTGGAGCTGTCTAGGGATACCCCGCCTTCTCTCTCCATAATGATGGGTGGGTCTCAGAACTCCCCAGTAACTACACCAGGAAATGAAATGATTCCAGTAAGTGCTCATTAAGTAAGCATTTACTGGAATTTTAGATAGAAGTTATTAGAATTTTATTTTTAATGAAATTCTGTGAACAGGCCATTGTGTCTTGGTGCTTTGTCGTTCTTAAGATTTTTTTTTTAACAGTTTCCCTTAGATTCTTTTCTGTGATGGTCTGATACTTTTCAGGTGGATGAAAGAATAGGAATTTACCAATTTCAAATAAATTTGGGAGAGCAAGGAATAGTTTACCTATGAGATTTATGGAAAAGAAAAGAATTCACCACCCAACAAGAGGTAGAGAGCATTACAAAATGCGAAATGGATAATTTTGATTATGTTAAATTGAAATGTTTTTGTACAAAAAAAAGGCCAATGCAACAAAGATTAGGAGTGAAGCAGAAAATTGGGAGAAAATCTTTACAACTAGTGTCTCTGATAAAGGCCTCATTTCTAAAATATACAGGGAACTGAGCCAAATATATAGGAATACAAGTCGTTCCCCAACTGAGAAATGGTCAAAGGACATGAACAGGCAGTTTTCAGAGGAAGAAATTAAAGATATCTATAGGCATATGAAAAAATGCTCGAAATCACTACTAATTAGAGAAATGCAAATTAAAACAACTCTTAGGTACCACATCTCTCCTGTCAGATTGGCTAAAATGACAAAACAGGAAAATGATAAATGCTGGAGAGGATATGGGAAAATTGGAACACTGTTACATTGTTGGTGGAGTTGTGAACTGATCCAGCCATTCTGGAGAGCAATATGGAACTATGCCCAAAGGGCTATAAAAATGTTCATACTCTTTGACCCAGCAATACCACTTCTAGGGTTGTATCCCAAAGAGATCACACAAGTGGGAAAAGGACCCATATGTATAAAAATATTTATAGTGGCTCTTTTTGTGGTAGCTAAGAATTGGAAATCAAAGGGATGCCCATCAATTGGGGAATGGCTGAACAAGCTGTGGTATATGAAGGTAATGGAATACTGTTGTGCCATAAGAAATGGGGATGATACGGACTTCATAATAACCTGGAAAAACCTACACGACGTAATGCTGAGTGAGCGGAGCGGAGTCAGGACAACATTATACACAATCACAGATACATGGATTCTGTGAGGACCAACCCTGACAGACTTCGCTCCTCTCAGCAACACAAGGTACAAAGACAACTCCAAAGGACTCACGATGGAGAATGCTATCTTCATCCAGAGAAAGAACTATGAAGTATGAATGCAGATTGAGGCACACTTCATGCTTGCCTTTTTCCCCCCTTTTTTTCTCTCTTTTGTTTTTGTTTTTGGGGGGTTTTTTTTTGTTCTGTTTCTTCTTTCTCATGATTCATTCCATTGGTCATAATTCTCCACAACTTGACTAGTGTGTAAACTAATTCAATGCGAAGTTATACGTGGAAGATATATGGGATTCCATGCTGTCTTGGGGGAGGGGGGAGGGAAGAAAATCTGGAACTCAAAATTATGTAGAACGGAGTGTTGTAAACTAAAAATAAAAAATATCAATAAAAATTAATAAAAAATAACTGAAGGACAATAATGCCAGGAATTACAATAAGCCCTGGAAATAAAAAAGACAAAAGCTAAAAAAAAAAAATTCAAATGAATCTGCGAGATTCAAAGAGTATAGAACAAAGTATTTCACAGCCCCTTATTTAGCCTTATGCAGGGTATTTGTCAGGTGTGAGTAAAACTTGTCTGCTCTATTTGTGTGTCAGATGCAGAGAAACAGGAAGCCACTGTTTTATTCGACCTTTCCCTCTTTCATGAAAAACTGTTCCAAGTCTGCCTGGACTTTTCTTGGAGGACTTAGGTTTGCTTCTAAGAAGTCCAACGGCTCTTTGATTTCTTGCAGAGGATTTGCCCTTCGTTGCTCCAGAGCCCGCCCCTTTGCCAGAGTTCATTTTGTTCCTTTTTACCTCTTTGCTTTTTAAGACAGGAGGCAACACTGCTACAGCGTAACAGAGTGCAGAAGGCACTGACTTGCGAGTCTCGTCTGATCACCCTGGCTCTGTGGCTCACTGTAAAGTTAGGTAAAGTTCTTGACTTTCCTGGGCCTCAGTTTATGGTAAAACAATCCCTTAATTTACACATGGACTAGATTGATTCATCCATGCAATAGATACTTGTTAAATCCTAGACATTTTGCTCTACAAAGATGGATCTGAAGACAGGGACCCTGGGCTCAAATCTCAGCTCTGATGCTTATTCTCTGTGGGACTTTGGGCAAATGACTCAATTTCTCTGGACCTCAACATCTTCACCTGTAAAATGAGAGTGTTGGGCTGTGACCCCTGAAGTCCTTTCTAGCTCTAAGGCTATGATCCTACAAAAAGAGAGTCAGTTTCTGCCCTCAAGAAGGTGACATTTTGGGGAAAGAAAACAGCATATATTCAGGTAAGTAAATTTTTTAAAAAGTAAATCTGTTTAGGGGATTAGCAAGTAGGGGCAGATCTCACAAACTACCTAAGTAATATGATGTATTTTGCTGCAGTGTATATGTACAAAAAAATTATAAAAGCTCTTTTGTAGTGACAACTGGAAACTAAGTGGGTCCCTATCTACTGGGGGGGAACGGCTGAACAATTTATAATATATAAATATAATAGAAGACAGTTTCCATAAGAAATGATGAAATGAGATGATTCCAGTAAAGCTTGTGATGACTTGTATCAATTCACACAGAGTGAAGTGAGCAGAACCAGGAGAACAATTTAAACAGTAACAACATTGAAAAGACCAACAATGGTAAAAGACTTAAGAACTCCCATCAACGCAATGACCAGCCACAATTCCAGAGATCCCAGGATGAAGCATGGGTTCTTCTGAAATAGAGGTACGTAATAGTCTCAAGGTGCAGAATGAGACATATTTTATGGATAGAACTAATACTTTTGTTTTGTTTTTTAATTAAAGGTAGATTAAGAGAAAATAAATGCTCATTAATTATTCATCGAAAAAAATAATAAAAGCAAAGTGAAAATTAAAAAAACAATGTAACAGCAAGAGGCAATATGTTAGATGGCATATATTCTTCCAGTACAAAACCAAGCATCATCCTTATATGCCTGTGTGTCTGGTCCCTTCTACTTTAATATTCTGTAATTACAACCATTATTTTCAACATACTCCCAGACTCTGTTTTGTAGGATACTTCACAAAAAAAATTGGCAAAAGTTGGAGGGGAAATTAGAGGTCATTTAATCTAACTCCCTCATTGTATACAGGGAGAAACTAAGGCACAAGGAAGGGAAGGGAGTTGCCTGAAGTCATAGAAATAATAAGCAACAAAAACAGGATTTGAACCTGGGTGCTGCAACTTCAATGTCATCTCTTGTCCCAGTATATACCAAGTGGCCTCCCAAGAAACTGTTATTGTGAAAAGTTTAGCTGTTACTTTATTTTGTGACAAAGTAAAGCCTCCTATTCATTTTCTGACAAAATCAAACCTCCCATTCAAGCTCTTTATTATATTTTGTATTTTGAAAGAGTTTGCAGGAGGCCAGGTATAGTCTGAGCTTGTTATTACTATTCTGAGTCAGTTGGTATAATAAAACTTAACCAAAATGATTCACAGTATAATTTGCTCTTGAGTAGATTGTATGTCTAGAGAAACACAGTATATAATCCCTTGTGAATGGATTTTATCCTCTCTAGCTACATGTGGGATTATATTGTGTGAAGGATATCTCTTCTGTATTCATGTGCTTCAAAAGAGGGGTTTCATTGAAAGGTATCCTGAAGCCAGCTCCTACAGGCTCTGGGAGAGCCAATTGTTAAATAAGATGATACATATTAGTTTGACTTATTGTCTTTTTGATTGGCTAGACTTAAGAAAGTGACAGAGAAAATGTAAATAATGAAGATTAAGCTTAAAAGTGTGTTGGTTGTTGAACGTTTACTGGCACATCCCTGGGTTTATCCCTGTTTATGTTTATAACTAAAATAAAAGTCTTCACCAATTATTCATTATTTGGCATCAAATTTTTGTCATTTTGTGAAAGGCTTTTTATGTACATTTTTTTCTTTTGGGCACTGAGAACATAAACTGAACCCAATGTCAATGGGTTGTAGGGTTTGTTTGTTTGTTTGTCTTTTGTTACGCAATTGACTTTTTTTTTTAAACAAATATCCAGCTTCCATTAGGACTTTTTACAAGTTCTTGTATTTTTAGCAATCATAATAGCAACACCTCTTGCTTTAGAAATTCCTTCTAGAGTACAATTCATTAGTGCTAGAAAGAGCAGCTAGGTGGCGCAGTGGATAGAGTGCCAGGCCTAAAGTCAGGAATTCAAATTCAACCTCAAACACTTATTAACTATGTGATACTGGTCACTTAACTCTGCCTCAGTTTCCTCATCTGGAAAATGAGCCAGAGAAGGAGATAGCAAACCACTTCAATATCTTTTCCTAGAAACTCCCAAACGGGCTCACAAAGAGTCAGATATAGCTGAACAAGTGGAGGATTACCTTTTGCTGTATTTCTTGTAAAGTGACCATGTCAGAGTTTTCTTTTCACAACTCTTTAATTACTATTGCACTTTTTTTTTTACTAGATTGCCTAATCTTCTGCTATCTGCTGTAACTATTTAAGATTCTTCAGCCATTCTTAAAATAAAACCACCGTAGATGAAAAATTCAAGGAACATATTAACTGATGCAGAGTGAAGTGAGCAGAACCAGGAGAATGATGTACCCGTGGGTTCTTGGGTTCTTAACCTTTTTTGTGTCATGGACTCAGGTGGATGCTACTTACCTGGAAGGGGACACAGAATGAAAACATTTTCTTTTCTCTTTTCTTTTTATTTAAAAGCTAAAGGTAAGATTTGGCTCTTTGTTTTGCATGTTTCTTTGCTCCTGTGGGTGCTAATTAGGTTTATAATAATAATAATAATAAACATGGTTGAGCTTTTGGATATGGTTTTACTTTCTGATTGAAATTATCAAAAGCTAGATCTTCAAACTTGACCTGAGTAAAAGTGAGTCTCACTCTCTTTAAAAAAACAAAAACCAAAACCCTCCACAAACCCTTTCTAGATGTTGGCAATAAAATCTCTAGGACCACACAGCCTTTGCAAAAGCTTATACATAAACTACTAACAATAAGGGAGACACAGAATTTCCCAATCAAGTTCTCTGACCTGAATGTTCTCTTTCTTTATTCCCCCTTGTGACTCACCATTTCCTTTATTTGTTCAAATAGTAAATGATCATTCCCTGGCTGAGAAAAACTGTGGTTTACAGTTTAAACAAGTATTTCTATCTTGAAGCATCTGTTTTGAAGGTTTGGGACTACTAGCCTCAGCCCCAGCATCTTTGAGTTGGATGCCTTAGGGTTAGTGGGCTCAGTAGGCTTAAGGTCCATGGGCTCGGCAGGCTTTGATTCAGTGGAATCACTGGGCTTCGTGACCTTAGAGTCAGAGATGGTAACTTCAGACTTGGGAACAGAGTTTGTGGCCTTGGGATTGGACTTTGTTCCCCTGGAGACCTTGGGACCAGACCTGGTGACGTTGGAGTCAGACTCAGTGATCTTGGGATCAGTAGGCTTAGTCCCCTCTGGGTCAGTGGGCTTGGCAAACTTCATGTCAGGGGACTCAGAAACTTTAGGGTCAGTGGGTTTGGTAACCTGATGGTCAGTGGTTATGGCAACCTTAGACCTGGGCTTTTAATACCAACTTTGGAGCCTGGACACATTTGGCAGCAGTCTTGGAGCCTGTACCTCTGGTGCTGGCCTGCGGGCTTGGTGATCTTAGGCCTGAGGAGCCTGGGCCTAAGGACACCGGTGGTCAGGGCCTTGGTGGCCTCTACTCATACACTGATGGCTTTAGCCTGCATTTTCTTCAGTCCTTTCTTGTTGAGCTTCTTGGCAAAGCATATGTTTCTCAGAAACTTGGGGTCAGCTCCTTTGAGAGATTTGTATCTCTGTAACCTAGGTTTCATGATACCATTTCTGTGCCATTTGCAGGATTGGTTGGGGCAGGTATGGTTCTTAGACTTAGCCGTCTTTCCATGGTGGCTGCCTGTGCTACCAAGCATTCCTGGCTGTTTTCTTAATGTTCCTTAAGCTTCTCTAGGGCAGGAACATTTTTGGTTCTGCAATTTTATCCCCAAACCCCAATTTTCTCCACACATATGTCCGTTGTAGTGCCTGGCACCTAGTAGGTTCCTTTCTTTTCTTTTTGTTTTTTTTTTTTTTTGGAAGGGGGAAGTGAAGCAATCAGGGTTAAGTGACTTGCCCAAGGTCACACATCTAGTGTCAAGTGTCTGAGGTTGGATTTGAACTCAGATCCTCCTGACTTCAGGGCCAGTGCTCTACTCACTGTGCCACCTAGCTGCCCCCTTAGTAGGTTCTTAATAAATGCTTGTTATATTAAATTGATCCCTAAATACCAAGAAATATTTAATGAAACTGGTGTATAGGCACCCTGAAAGTCATTCAGTTTCTGGGAAACCTTTTTCTCCTTTTCTCTTCTCTTTGTAAAAAAATTATAGTGAATTGCAATATTTTTTTAAAAAAATCTTTAAAGTCCCTTTGCGATATTCTTTTGAATTAAAACTCCTCCTGTATGTAGAGTTCACAGACACAAAACATATTTCCAACGCTAATTATCTCTTGCAGCCACTAGGGCTTCTCTTATGAGTTTCATCTTTGCTCTCCAATTCTAAAGTGTTTTACTTTGTGTATGCCCCCTTTCATGCTTTGGCAATTCTGATGACAGAAAGGAGTAAAGACTAACGTCAAACTTGCATACAAAACAAAGCAAAAAACCTAAACATTATGAAAGTAATGCAAAGAGACAATGCCTTTAAACAAGGCTTTGTTTCTCATTTGCTCATTTGCATATAACCAATAGGAGAACTGGGAAACCTCCCAGAACTGTTTTGTGATTATTGGACGAATGTACATTTCCTGGTAATGGCTTAGGCTGCATAAGTAAGGATTTGGTAAATACACTGGTTAATCTAGAGTGAGGTCTCTCACTAACTTAACCTAGCTCTGATGAAGGAAGGTTAATCTACGAAAGTATCTCAGAGCCTAAGGGAAGAGAGGCTATACTTCTTTGCATTATCATCTGTTGCCTGGGAAGTAGAAACCGTTCAGAGCCTAGCTAACGGAGTAGAACTGGAGAATCTACACATACCAGGCTAAGGATCTTTGCCCTTTCTGAAAGAGCAAAACATGTCTCTGGAAATGAAGAGTACCAGGCTATCAGAGACTTCAAATGGCCCTGCAGCAATGAATTGGCTTGGTCAGGCAGAGGAATAGTAGGAAAGTAACCCAGCTGCAGAACAGCCTTGTTGAGGAGCACCTGTCCAGCACCTCAGCGCACGTTGTGCGGACTGGCTCTAAGAAAGAAAGGTTATCAAGGCCTGTAGCTCCAGAGTTGGGCATTTCTCTGGCCACATGTGATTTCTACATGTGTGACTCATTGCCTTGGTACCTTAAGTATGTGCCCACTTAAGTTACCATGGAATGTACTGCAGACAATGTATACATTGATAGGAGAAGAGGTTTTTAGGTGGAATGTTGTATAATCATGCTTGCTTTGCCTTTTGAGTAAATAACTTTGTGGATATAAGGTGTATGCTGGTAAATGTTTAACAACTGGCTCTGGAGGGAGGGGAGGAACAATGCATGAACAAAGCTTAATCTATATTATTACCATTTTCTTTATCCCTTTCTTAAACCTAGGTGATCAGCAAAATGATAAATCAAGTGCTGATTTATAGCATTTTCCAATTTCTGAAGAGTAAATGCTCACACTGAAAATTTGACAATCAGCTCTCACAATGAGGGTTTAGCTGGCTCCAGCACATCCCTTGGTGTAACCTACTTTCTGAGGCACAACAATCACAGGATGCACAGCAAGGGATATCTGGGGGGGCGCGGGGCGGGGCGAGTCCAGAGGCTCTCCATATAGTAAGTGACTAGCATTGATGCATGGAGAATTCTAGGAAGAAGTCCACAGAGAAGAGGTGGAGTTTAAGAGGAGTGGATACAGTCCCCATCTTCATGTACAGGAGCTTGTTTCCTCTCCAATGCCTGCATGCCTGCATCTAGAGGGACTGTGAGAACCAGCAACCATAGACTGGCTGTGGTATTGTGGAATGGATCCAGTGTGTGAGACAATTTTTCATTCCCTCTTCCCACCCCTGCTCCTGCCCAGTACTTAAGACTGACCCCCTCTCCTCTCAAGCAGGAAGCTCTTCCTGCTGTGAAGATGAATCACTAGCTATCACACTTTTGCCTTGTTGATCATTTCCTACCTCCATGGAGTGTTCTGTTTCCTTTCCCTCCCTCACCCCTACTTTTTATGTTGGAATTCATCCTCCTTGATGCAGAAAAACTTCTTAAAAATTTAAAAAATATCTTTTAGCACATTCAGCTTGGTTATGCGGCCATCTGGGGAGCAGCAGAGATGGAAAGAGGTAGAGTTGGAGTGAAATGAACTTAATAGATTCATTAAGGTGCTTAATTCAGAGGACAGCCTGAGACTAGAGTGATTGGGAGGACAGTAAGCCATCCGGTAGCAACACCAACACACTTCCTTTTAAGCCAGTTCAAGGTAATATAAATAAATAAAGACCATAGATAAAGAGATAAAGACCAGAGAGAGTGTTATATTTTTTTAAATTTATTTTTAGTTTTCAACATTCATTTCCACAAGATTTTGAGTTACAAATTTTCTCCCCATCTCTACCCTCCTCCCCACCCCAAGATACCATGTATTCTGATTGCCCCTTTTCCCAATCTGTCCTCCCTTCTATCACCCCACTCCCCACCCCCCATCCCTTTTCCACTTGTAGGGCAAGATAGATTTCTATACGCCATTGCCTGTATATCTTATTTCCCGGTTGCATGTAAAAATAATTTTTTTAAACATTTATTTTTAGAACTTTGAGAGCGTGTTATATTTATAGTAGTATTCACCCCCCTACTTGCAATGTGAATCTGACTTTATAAGCCCAGGAGGGAAAATGACAGAAGCCAAGAGAGATATTGCATGGTGTGGTTTTGCCCTGAATGCTTCTACCCCAGCTTTGTTGTGGTTCAGCTTGTCTGACTCTTTGTGTCCCCATTTGGGGTTTTGTTGTCAAAGATACTGGAGTGATTTGCCATTTCCTTCTCTAGCTTATTTTACAGTTGAGGAAACTGAGGCAGTTAAGTGATTTGCCCAAGGTCACACAGCTAGTAAGTGTTTCAGGCCAGATTTGAAGTCAGAAAGATGAGTCTTCCTGAATCCAGGCTCTACCCACTTTGCCACTTTGCTGCCCCTTTATCCTGCTCCCACTCCCACTTCTATCCAATATCAGGGAGACAATGAAGCTTCATTACATGTGCGACATTCTTAACATTGCGATAACTGAGTCAGCTAACTGATTTGTAAATGAGAAGCGCAGCAGTGGGGACCTAGGACGCTTACAATAGGAAGAGAAGTTATTCCCAGAGTCCTGAGAGGAGTTGCAACAGCCACGCCTTCTGGGGAATAGCAACTTATGAATATATGGATGCAGGTTGGGAGGAGGCAGGCCCACAAAGAGAGAGCCAAGAGAGGAAGAGAGTAGGGCACCTGACATACTTAAGATACTCTAACAGAGTAATTTCTGGTATTATAAGGATCCCCTTCTGCCTTATCACTATTCTGTCTTTGATCTTCGAGTCTAGGAGTTTTGCTGTATTAGATTAAACCTCGTTCTATTTGTTTGTTTGCTGTCCTTAAGTCTTTTCTGCCTTCTAGAAGCAAGATTCCTGCTAATAAGTTCAATATAAAAGTTCCTAGATTGATTTCTTTTTGTTGTTGTTTTAATCCAGGGGTCATCTGGCAGGCCAAATCCACCTGCTACCTATATTCTGCTCCTTATGCTGAGAATGGTTTTTACATTTTTGTAGAGTACCATGCCTGGACACAGGAATACTCATCTTCCCGAGTTCAAATCTGGTCCAAGACATTTACTAGCTGTGTAACCCTGGACGAGTCACTTAACCCTGTTTACTTTAGTTCCTCATCTGTAAAAATGAGCTGGACAAGGAAATGCAAACCATTCCAGTATCTTTGCCAAGAAAACCCCAATGGGGTCAGGAGGAATTGTATACAACTAAACAACAAATTCTATCTATGGGGTAAGATAAAAGCTGTCCTATTGCAATATGCATGGGGCCCTTTTATTCACACCTATAAAAACCTAGACATGAACTATATTCTGAGATTCTTAGAAAAAACTGTGTAAGAGCAAAGTGAGCCAGAGCTAGAAGTTTGGGTATTGGGCTATGAGTTACATATAAAATGATAGCAAACATCACACATGAACCAATTTAGGACACTCGGACACACTCCCCAAAGGAATAGTTCCAGTGTTATGGTTTTGTTGTACTTCAGTATATCAAGAAAAGCAGAAGTGAGGGTGTTCTTGAATGTCTTTGGGGAGACGCACCAAGGGAAGACTCACAGTGTTACTGCCGTAATTCTTTCATTTGCTATGAGTGGCTTCTCCAAGAATGCTACTGATATGATAGTTTTCTTACTTTCATTCACAAGTCTGGCTGAAAAGGAGAATACCAGAAGGAATGTCAGTGTGCATGTGTCCTCCTGAGCTTGAAGGAGAGAAGATAACCCAATATAGCTACCAGCGACTGCATGATAACTTAAACATTCTCTTTCAAGAGCCAAACTTTCCACTTCAACAGTAGTGTAAAAAGATGGGAATCAGCCCTTATATTACTAAAAAGAAAACAAACTTGGACTTTGTTAGAATAGGAAAAAAATACTTAAGTCCTATGGATTGGTAGTTAACAAGATAAGGGGCACAATTAGAAGAAAATGAAACATTTGGAAGAGAAAATAGAATCAATACAATATAGTGTTGGAACTGGAAAGCATCTAATCCAACTTCTTCATTTTATGAATGAAGAAACTGCATAGAATCAGTGAATGTCAAACTTGAGAGATCATTGAATCCTAATTTTACAGATGAAGAAATTGAGTTCTAGGGAAGTAAGATAACTTAAAGCCCATTTAATTCTCAACAGTAAATATTATTTCCAAGCTAATAAAACAGAAGCCCCCATTTCCCACATTTTCCAAATCTACTTCACAATTTCTAACCTATAAACAAATTCGGTAGATTTAGTAATATATGCCACCTAGACAATTCTTTAAGGTTTGCAAAACACTTAGCATATTTTGGTCTTCAAATCCTGTGAAGTAGTTAGTGATGGATTTTATCTCGATTTTATAGATGGGGAGGAGCCTAAGACTGAGAAGCTAGGTGGTCTGCTCCTTGGGACACAGCTAGTTAATGTCACAGATTGGATTAGAATTCACTTCTTGACGTAAGGAAGAACTTCCTAACAATTAGAGCTCTCCATCAGTGGAATGAGTTGCCTTGAAAAATCATATAATAGCATAGATTTAGAGCTAGACAGGGGACCTCGAAGGTCATCTAGTGTGACCTTCTTAATTTGCATATGAGGAAACTGACCCAAAGAGGCTAAGGGATAATGGCTTTCATTACCCCTTTCTAGAGGTCTTCAAACAAAAGCTGGATTACATTTGCCCAGTGTGTTGTAGAGCAGTAGTGTCAAACTCAAAAAGAAACAGTGGACCACTGAACTGTACATGAGGACCCCTGCAGGCACATATCAACAAAACCCCATATTAACATTTTCTATGTTCTATTGTATTTTTACTTAATTTTACTTAATATTTTGTTAAATATTTCCCAATTACATTTTAATCTGGTTCCTCCACACTTGGCAAGTGTAGCTGGGGCCAGCTGTGTTTGACACGTCTGTGTGAGTTTGCCTTGATCAAAACGGCAACCAAAATTATGTCAGAAATGCATAATCAAATGTTTTGTTCTCATGTTAAAAAGTAGTTGGGTTTCAGTGCAAAACATCTGTTTTAGGGATTTTAGAAATTTTGCTGAGATTGGGCTGCTTTTACAGGAAGTTTCCTGGCTGCTTGGATTGTAAAACTGTTACATGTAAACAAAGGAAACAAGTACTTAAAATGTCCCTGTTGTGTGTTCACTTTCTAAATATAAGGGGGAACGTCTGAATTAGTATGGTATGTATGGTGACTCAAATAATCTTGTTCTTCTGTTCTCAGGATCTACTAGTTAGGGAATTCTGAAACCTCAGAATTGGAAGAGTCCTCAGAAGGGCGATACAAGCTAGGTCAAAAGGTCTCCAAAAGGTCTAGCCTAAATGATTAGAATGACGGTATTGATAATAGGAATGGGAGCAAGAGAGGGATAAGGCAAGGTTGTGCTGCAGCCAGTCTGAACCAGCTCTCTATAGCTTGTTGTTACCTTTTCGGTATGAGCATTTATACCTTTGAAATGTTGTTTTGTTGATTGTCAGGACTTAAGAAAGTGATAGGAAAAAAATGTTAATAATACAGGCTAAACCTTGAAAACTGTGTTATAAGCACTGTTTTTTCCTGGAGAGCCAGTTGTTAAACATTTACCAGAACCTCCCTGGATAAATCTACTTTTGTTCGTGTGAGGTGACAGTGGGGACTTGCAGAATTACACACTCCTAGAATTACATGGTTTAGGTTCAGAAGAGATGTCCCATTGAGGCCAACTCATACAATGAATAAGATTTCAGCTAATGTGTTACATCAAACTTCAGTAATAATAGATGGGGCAGCTGGGTGTTACAGTGGATAGAGCACCAGCCCTGGAGTCAGGAGGACCTGAGTTCAAATCAGGCCTTAGAAACTTACTAGCTGTGTGACCCTAGTCAAGTCACTTAACCTCCATTATCTCCAAAAAAGCCCACAAAAAAAAAAAAAACCAAACCAAAAAACCAAACAACAGTAATAATGATTGCTAATATTTATCTCTTTAAGGTTTGCAGAGTACTTTGTATTATCTCATCTAATCTTCACAACAACTTTAAGAGGCAGACCCTATATGTTGTAATCCCAATCTTATAGATGAGAAGGGAAACAAATCAAAAGAGTTTCAACGACTTGCCCAGTCACAATACTACCAAGTGTCTGAGGGAGAATTCAAAGCCAAGTATGCCTGCCTCCAGGTCCAGTGCCTCCCTTTTATGCCATACCGCCTCTCATGGGTTTACTGCCTTACCATTGCTTCTACTTGTAGCCTCTGGAACTAAGTAGATAGCTCTTCAAATGTTTGTTTTTGTTTTGTTTTCACGTTCAAATACCTCATCTTGTCTGATCCTCACAACAAACTGAGGTGAGGCAGGTAGTACAAATATCGTTATCATTTTATAGCTGTAGAAATAGAGGCGGAGATATGTTAAATCATTTGCCCAAGGTTATACATATAGTAAGTATATAATAATAATCCCTATTTGTGTAACATTCATTTGGTACTGGAACCTAGATCTTCTGACTTTAACTCTAGCATTTTTTTTCTTTCTTTTTACATCTTTCAAAATTTTTTTTACTTTGAACTTAACAAATGCCACTAAACATGAATGCTTTTTTTTCAAATATCTTAGACATCCCATCATCCCTAAGCCTTTTCTTCTGTAGACTAGACATTGTTGCTTCATTCAACCTAGCCTCATATCTCAAGGGCCTTCACTTTCCCACTTTCCTCATCTTCCTCCTGCGGATACTCTCAGGCTTATTAACTTCTCACTTTTACAATGTGGTACCAAGAACTGAACACAATACTCCGTATGTGTTATGACTAGAACTTCCCTAATTCTTTCTAATATGCCTGTCTTGGTATAGTCTAATATTACATATGTCCTTTTGACTACTATGTCACCCTGTTAATTCATATTGATTTTTCAGTCCATTAAAACCCTCATTTTTAGATGAACTTTAGATGAACCCATGCCTCTCCCAGATTGTACTTTTGAGGATGATTTTTTTGAACCTCAAAGTAAAACTTCGTAATTACATCTACTAAATTGCATCTTATTGGATTGTATCTAATACTTTAGCCTTTTAAATCTTTTTAGATACTTGCTCTCATCTTGTCTGGTTCTTTCACAACTTTGCATCTTATTGGATTGTATCTAATACTTTAGCCTTTTAAATCTTTTTAGATACTTGCTCTCGTCTTGTCTGGTTCTTTCACAACTTTGCATCATATGCAAATTGGATAAGCATGCCTGCTACAGGTTTATCCAAGTCGTTGATAAAAATGTTCACTGTCACAGTGACACTTCCTGAGACACTCTGCTAGAGGCCTTCTAAGTTTTTATCAAACTATTAATGACTATTCTGCATTTGGCCATCTCCCTGTCATATCGCTAGCGTGACTTTGCCAAATGCTCTGCTAGACTCTAAGTAATTTACTCCATTCTCCTGATCTAGTAGGCTAGTAATGCTTTCAAAAAAAGAAATGAGATTACTGTGGGGCCTGATTCTAGGTGTTTAGCCTTTACATACCAGACTGAAACCCCCCCCCCCCCGAGTTTCTGAACAGTAATTTCGAGATAATAACACAAACAACGAAAGTAATAATCCTGGCAAGCATTTGTAGAGTGCTTTAAGGTTTGCAAAGCACTTTACCAATATCTCGTTTGATCCTCTCAACAAGTCTAGAAGACAGGTGCTATTATTATCCCTATTTTACAGATGAGGAAACAGAGGCAGACAGGATTTAAGTGACTTGTCCAAGATCATACAACTAGTATCTTAGGCCGGTTAAGATCATTGTCACTTGTAAAAGTCTTTCTTAGGAACAACACAGAACCTCAATTAACTCTCATTTTTATACATCATGCAAATGACATAATTTGGAAAATTCCTCTGCACACATTTTGGGGGGAACAGTCTGGGATACTATATAAAAGTAAAGTTTGAAAGCAACATCACTTCAGTACTGTAATTCAAAGGATTATTCAAAGAAAACAGATTTAGATCAGGGGTGGGGAATGCATGGCCTCGAGGCCACATGTGGTCCTCTAAGTCCTCAATCCAAAACTAGTTTGGATTCAGCCAAAGGGCTGTACTTGAGGACCTAGAGGGCCACATGTGGCCTCGAGGCCGTGGGTTCCCCACACCTGGGATAGATTGATTAAGTTTCCTTTGCCCCTTGCCCTTGCCCCTGTCCTCAATTTTCCTGAGACTGTGCAGAGAAGAGCTCAGTTCTTCATGCTTCAGGAAGCTTGTATGGAATGCATTGTTTTTCTGTCACAAAAAAATGTGGAAGACTGTCTTCTAATATAAATTATCTTCAGTCAGTCAAATGACTAATTAAGGTTGTATTTAGAAAGTTTTTCTTCTGGGGTAAGAAAGCTGTCATGGCTTTTACAAAAAAAAAGGCCAGAGATATTTAAAAATATAATGTTATAGGCAATAATATAGTTCTCCCTTAATATTTTTAATGATTTATAGATATATTGTATTGTGAGTATCAGTCATTTCCCTGTTTTTTCTAAGAATGTTCTAGATAATTCTCTTTCAGTATTGAAGCTCTTGTTTTTTCTTGTTTCATCCTGAAATTAATTTTAATTTGTTTCTCTCCAGAGCCTGGTACAGTCACTTGGCACAGTGGATGCTGAATAAATATCTGATAGATAAATGAACGCCTTTCTATTTACAATATGAACCTGCCTCAGAACACAAGACAGCATATTAACTATTTGCAGAGCTATGGAGCTTACCCATTAGTTCAGCAGAGTTATTAACCCTCCAGACCTGACCACTCTAGGTCTCTATTTCAATGAAGATTTAGAGGAAATTAGACTGATGCAATATAAACAGGAATGCTAGAGTTTTCGGGTTGTTTTCATTTGTGTCTGACTCTTTACAATCACTTCTGGGAGTTTGGTTATTTCCTTCTCCAGCTCATTTTATAGATGAGGAAACTGAGGCCAACAGGGTAAAATGTCTTGCCCAGGGTCATAGAGCTGGTAAGCATCTGAGGCTGAATTTGAACAGGTCGGTCTTCCTGACTCGAGGTCCAGCACTCTATGAGGCAAATAGACTGAGGCAGTATAAACAAGAATGCTACAGAGAGCAAGTTTTCACCTTGTTTTTCTAATATCAAGGTTAACAACTATAAAAACAAGTCTTATGGATATGCGTTAGTTACTCTGGGTAGCTGAGAAAACTAAGGCACTCCACTGTATCTGTAGTTCCTCTATCTTGCTCCTAAGCCGGTTTGCATTGCAGCCCCCTCCCTGTTTGCTACTTTCCTTACGGTTTCTGAAATAGCAATGACAATCCTATCTGTTAGGGTGGGGTTACAAGAGATAGCTAACCTGAAGAAGAGCCTTTCCTGTTACTAGCTCCAACAACTGGTCCTGTCTAATCAAGGGATACCCCATCACCTATTACCCTGCAAGCCCCCAGCAACGCACCCTTTCCAATCCAGAGGTACCCCCTTCCCAATTCACCTCCTGACTAAACTGAAACCTATATGATCTTTCTTCTTTGTTCCTTCAGGGAATCTCTGCCAATAAGGGGGTAGGAGGAGGGTACCTTGCTGGTGAACTCAATAAACCCTCCTTGCTTCCTGAATTTCTGGTTCTGGTTCTGGTTTGTGGCAGCACCAACAATGTGACCCACAATATATGCCTAGGGCTTTCTAAATAACCCTTTTACCTTGACTAACCTCACAAATTCTGCTGAACTTAAAAGCTTTATCTTATCAGAATCCCTGCTTTTCCCTTCTAGTTTAAAGGAATTCAGAACACATTCATAATTTCCTAATCTTTCAATTGGCTCTTCCTTTTATGCGCATTTTCCCTTGACTCTCCTTAGTTCAGGGTAATCCTCCCTGCAATTTTTTTGTCTTGAAGACTCAGTTTACAAAAAGCAGAAAGATTTAGGGATGTATATTGGACTCTAGATGATCCTTGGGGGCATCTCTCTAAATATGTTCATGCAGATTAAATATTTCTTTCTGGGTGAGGAAATCTCTCTGACACCTTCCCAGAGGGCAGGTTCTTCATGGACAAGAGAGATACCTGAATGCCCATGCCTTTGAAGAGGCTCTTCACTTCCGTACCAACCAGATGATGCAGTTGTGTGTGTGTTTGTATATTTGTACACACAACACACCAACAGAATATAAATAAAGATAAAAGCTAGTGTCTATATAGTGCTTTGAGGTTGCAAAACACTTTACAAATATTATCCTCACAACAACCCTAAGAGGTAGGTGCTGTTGTTATTTCCTTTTTACAGATGAGATAATTGAGGCAGATAGAAGTTGAGTTTCTTGTCCAGGGTCAGGCAGGGTCAGCTGAGAGTCAGGCCCCAGTTTGTGGCAAGATTCGAACTCAGGTCTTCCTGATTCGGGATGTAGACTTCTATCCACTTGTGGTACCCAGCTGCTTAGATGTTGATAACATATATAGATATAATGGAAGCCATGCCATTTGGAACATGGGCTTTGAAAAAGCCTCATAGGGATGGGAAAGCAGTTTTGACTCCATACTAAAGGATATGTATGACCCTATTCTCCTATCCCCCCACCCTATGACAGGTCACGGCATTTAAAAGGGTTGGACACTAAGCCAGGAAGAAGCGATTACTCGGTACATCTTAAAAGGAGTAACTAGGCCCTTAGACACATGGTTTCTATGTGCCGACCATGAGGACTCTGCAAGTCTCTCTCTCTCTCTCTTTCCCACCACTCCCATACCCCTAAGCCTTGAAGCCATTATGGTTGCTACACCAATAAGGAAACTAACACACAGGCTGCCTAGGTGAGCCTGAGCCTTGACTGTGGGCCCTCAGCTGCCTCTTCTGCTTTGCATGTTTATTTACTTGCACATAGATGGCTTAACAGTGATCTGGAGATGGACATTTCTAGCCTTTTAGGCAACCTCAGAAGTTTGAGGGGTTGAAACTTCTTGGGTCCCACAGCTAGAGCAGGAAAAGCTTTCTGTAACTATACCTTTCTTTAGAGATGATGGATGTTGTCAGAAGAATGAGTCCAAGCCATGGAAGAAGATTTAGCTGATGAGGAAGCTACTTGGAAAATGCAGAGCTGAGATACAAGTGAAATAGATGTTTAGGAGTCTCACAAAAACATTCCATGTTTTTATGGCAGCAAACTCCTGAAAAAGTATGATGAAGTTATGAGTTACTGTTTCATGTTTTAATTTTCTAAAATATGTGCTTATGGGACTTATGTTTTTACTATTTCCTTTTGTGTGTGTGGAAGAAATAAATATCTATCCCAAACTTGATCTATTCTGTTAACTGAGTACCCTTCTAATCCCTCTTGGACAGACCCTAGAAATATCCCAAGATATCCCATAGACTTTTCAAAATTATTTCCAAAACCACAGCTTGTTATCTCTCTCTCCTCACAATGCATCCATCTGCTGAAATTCCCTATAGGGCACCACTATCTTTCCTATCTCCAAGGTTCATCTTCCACTCTTTATTCTCTCTCACTTTATATATTCTGTCAGTTGCCAAATCACCTTCACAAGATCTCTCATATCTGTCCCCTTCTCAGTATTCACACAGTTACCACCTTTGTTCAGACCCTCAGACTATTGCAATAGCCTCTTAGCTGGTGTCCCCCCCACCCCCATTCCAGTTCCTCCCCACTTCAATCCATCCTCCATATAGCTGCTAAAGGGATTTTAAGATCAGATCTGAGCATTTCATTCCCTTATTCAATCGATTCCAGGGACTATTGCCTTTATGATAAAATATAAACTCCTATTTGGCTTTTGAAACCCTCTTGCATTCTTGCCTCTCTATATCTTATCAATCCTGTTATACATTATCCCCCTTTTCACAGCCTATGGTCTAGCCAAAATGGTCTTTTTTTCCTTCACACATAGCATTACGAGTCATTCTTTATAGCTTGTATTGGGGCTCCCTCTCTTCCCAACTCATGTCTGGAATGCACTTCCTCCACTCCCTTCAATACACAATTCAAATACTACCTCCTAGACAAACCCTTTCCTGATGCTCCCCTGTGCTCGCACTCTGTCTTCTGAAATACTCTGTATTTCTTTTGTATATACTTATGTATGTGCACCATGTCTTCCTTGAGAGAAAGTAAGATTGTTAAGGGCAGAGTCTGTCTTCTGTATCTTTTTAAAGTAAGTACTTCAGAAATATTTATTGGCTGACTGATGTTAGCTTAAATCTATCTTTTGCTAAAGATTTCAGCTGATCAAGCTATGTCTCAACATTTCATTTATACACATACACATACACACACACACACACATACACATAATACAAGGCATCAATTTATATATATGTGTGTGTGTGTGTGTGTGTGTGTGTGTACATACATGTATGTATAAAATTGATGCCTTGTATTTTTACATCAAAGTCAGTTACTATTCATTCCCTTCTCCCCCAACCCAAAGAAAAATCATTCAGAGAAAACACTGTCAGATCTAGTTACTACAATGAATATTTTTGCTTTTTTTTTTTTCTGTCACAAGAGAAGGTTCAGTGGTTAGGGGTTATCTCTAAGCTCTCTCTTCCTTCTTCATTTTTTTTTTCCACACTTATTTTCTTTCACTACCCTATAGAGGTTTTGGAAAGCACTGGAAGGTGCCAGCCTTCTTATTCAGGTAGAAAGTACAGAGACAAATTCAGTATTGATATAAAGAAAAACTTCTAACATTTAGGGCTAACAAAACTATCCAAAAGTTGTTCTGCCTTAGCTAGTAGCAGGTTATTCCTTATTAGTAGGGGTCTTCAAACAAAGGCCAAAACACCACTAGATGAACATGTTGTAGAGAGGACTTTTGTTTAGCTAGAGGTTTGGCTAAATGCCCTTTGAGCTCCCTTCCAATGATTATATTCTCTCCTCACCTCACCCTCCCACCCCCGCCCCCAATACATCCTCCTTTCTCTGAGAATTCATTTATGACTAACAATGTTGGTCAGATGGTTTCAGCAGGTTCAGTCCTTGATGATCAAATCGACTCTTCCATCTAGGCCATTCCAAGTTTTAGGCATATATCTCCGTGTTGCTTACCACATGGCTTCTCATCCCATACTAGTCTTTTTTTTCTTTTCTGGTTTTGAACCTGTGCTCTTGTTGTTCAACCCTTAGGTCCCTCATTGAATAGCAGAGTTGAAGGAGAGACACACCCTACAACCAAAGAACAATAGAAATCTTTTCTCATTTCTAGCTATTGGCTCCAATCTCTTACTTATCTCAAGATCTTGTATGAGTCATGGCAGGTCCAGCATAGGGCCCTGCTCCTCTGAAAGTGGATACTTAACACTATATGTTTTTACAATAACAAAATATGTGATAGCAATATCAACTTCTTCTCATCTCTTTCTTCCAATAATTCTCCAGACTCTAGGCCAGAGGATCCTAAACTGGCATCTGTGAACTTTTTTAAAAAAGTATTTTCATAACTATATTTCAATATAATTGGTTTCTATTGTAATCCTATATATTTAATGCATTTAAAAACATTATTCGAAGAGGGAAGGGGTCCATAGGCTTCATCTGACCACCAAAGGGGTCCATGACACCAAAAAGGCTAAGAACTTCTCAACTAGGCATTCAGTCATCTGAAATTCAGCAATATGAAAATTGTTTAAGATAATTGGTAAATATATTGTCTTTAATGGGAAGGCTGGTCAAGAAAATTATGTCTGTTTTCTCCTCATGCTAGGCATAAGAGGCAGGCTTGACACCAGCCCTTTGTTAGTTCAGGTTCAATGCTGGGACAAAATGAGGTACTAGCAGTTCATTGAGCAAAGGTTTACTTAGCTCTAACATAGTGAGGTTATCTAACATGGATATAGTAGCCCCTGAAAACGTCTGGTCTGCAGGGCATGGTATAGACTAGGGATATCCACCAAGTCTGAAAGGCATCAATCCTCCCTGCATGAGCCCTTTTACATCCTTTAAGTGACCAAGAAGCTACCTCATTACATCCAGAGGTAACCAGAAAGTGGAAGCATAGTCCTGGCCTCCCCTTCATCAAGTGTTAGCTTTGTGCCTTTTAGGGAAAGTCTAGCCTAATCCATGTAGGTGCATTGGTCCTATCACTGCTGAGTTTAGGGGGGGTTTGTATAAGATGAAGAAAGTATGGTGGTAACCTGATTGTTTTTTGTCATACTTGATAGTGACATCTCTAGTTTGTGCTGTCTTGGGAAGTGAGGGAAACTATTTCCTCTCATTCTGGAGAATCGTTCAACAATATTCATTTAAGAAGCATTTATTAAGCTTCTACTTTGTGCCAGGGGCTGAGGATACAAAGACAAAACTGAAAACAGTCACAGGATCATAGATGAGGTGGAAGGGACATTAGGGACCATCTGGTCCAACCCCTTCATTTTACAGATGACCGAACTGAGGCCCAAGGTCACATGGCCAGTAAGTGGATGAGCTGGTATTGAAAGCTAAGTCCTCTGACTCCCAAACCAGTGAACTTTCCACTACGTTCTGCCAACAGTTCCTATATCAAGGAACAAATTTCTATTGGGGAGATAGGGAAGAGACAATAAATACACAGAGAAGTTAATTTAAAATGCTTACAAAGTAATTTGGCAGGGGGACACTAGCAACTGGGGAGGTTTGTAAAAGCTTCAAATAGGAAGTGGAACTTGAGCTGAACCTTGGAGGAAGTTAGGGGGTCTAAATGGGAACAAGAGAAGGAAATATGTTTCCAAGCCTGAGGAACAGCCTGTGCAAAGACAGAGACAGGAGATGGCATGTCATATACAGAGAAAAACAAATAGGACATTTTGACTGGAATGTAAGGTTCAGGAGGGGGAATGATGTGAAATCAAGAAAGGAGGAGCCAGATTACGAAAGACTTTGAGTGCAGAAAAGATGCCTGTATTTTATTGTTTAAAAAATGAGGAAACATTGGCACTTTTTTGAGCAGAGGAGTGACATAGGGAGAGCAGTGCTTTAGTAATAATACTTTGGCAGCTGAGTGAAGGATGGATTGGAGAAGGGGGTCAGGAAGCGTGAATTAGAAGCCTAAAAGTCAATTAGGAGGCTCTTGTGACAGTCTAGGTGATAGAGTATCAAGGACTCAACTAGATAGAATGTAAGCTCCTCAAGGGCAGGGGCAGTTCCATTTTTTCTTTGTATCTCCAGGTTCTAGCACATTGCTTGAAACATAGTAGGCACTTGATAAATACACTTGTAAAATTGTATTTATTTTTTTAAAAATGTAAACACCCCCCATTTCTAAATTCTCTCCCTCCAACTCCTCCCTAATTCATCCATGAAAAAGTCAAGGAAAAAAAAAACCCATTACAAAGAATATGTGTAGTCACACAAAACAAATTTCTGCATTAATCATATCCTTTCTCCCCCTCCTCCCCAAAAAAAGACAAGAAAAAGAGGAAAGAATTCTCCAGTCTGCGCTTTGAGTTCACTAGTTCTCTGCCTGGAGGTAGAAGGCATATTTCATCATTATTTCATCACGAGTCCTTTTGAATTGTGGTTGGTCATTGTGTTGATCAGAGTTACTAAGTCACAATTGATTATCATTACAGTATTGCTGTCACTGTATGAATTGTCCTCTTAGTTCTGCTTATTTCACCTTATATCAATTCATACAAATATTCTCAGGTTTTTCTGAAACCAGCTGCTTTATCATTTCTTATAGCACAATAGTATTCCATCACAATCATATACCATAACTTGTTCAGTTATTCTCCAATTGATTGACATCCCTTTGATATTCAATTCTTTGCCATCACAAAAAAGAGTTGCTATAAATATTTTTGTACGTATGAGCTGTTTTCCACTTTCTTTAATCTCTTTGGGGTACAGACCTAGTAGAGGTATTGCTGGGTCGAGGAGAATGTATAGTTTAATAGTTTTTTGGGCATAGTTCCAAATTGCTTTCTATAGTTGGACTAATTCGGTTTCACCAACAGTGCATCAATGTACCTATTTTCCTACGTCCTCTCCAGCATTTGTCATTTTCCTTTTTTGTCATCTTAGCCAATCTGATAGTTGTGAGGTGGTTCCCTGGAGTTGTTTTAATTAGCATTTCTCTAATTATTAGTAATTTAGAACATTTTTTCATATGGCTATCTATATTTTGATTTCTTCTTCTGAAAATGGTCTATTCATATCCTTTCATCATTTATCATTTGGGGAATGGCTCATATTCTTGCAGATTTGACTCAGTTCTCTATATATTTTAGAAATGAGGCCTTTATCAGAAAAACTTACTGCGAGGATTTTTTCCCAGCTTCTTATTTTTCTTTCAACTTTAGATGGATTAGTGTTGTTTGTGCAAAAGCTTTTTAATTTTATGCAATTAAAATTGTCCAGTTTACCTTCTGTGAACCTTTTTTTTCTTAACAATTATTTTATTATTTAATATTTTAGTTTTCAATGTTGATTTCCACAAGATTTTGAGTTACAAATCTTCTCCCCATTTCTACCCTCCTCCCCACTCCAAGATGGCATATATTCTGATTGCTCATTCCCCAGTCAGCCCTCCCTTCTGTCACTCCGATCCCCCCCCCCATCCCCTTTCCTCTTACTTTCTTGTAGGGCAGGATAGATTGCTATGCCCCATTCCCTATATATTTTGTTTCTCAGTTGCATGCAAAAACTTTTTTTTGTAGCATCTGCTTTTAAAACTTTGAGTTCCAAATTTTGTCTTCTCTTCACTTCCCACTCACCCTCCCTTAGAAGGTGAGCAATTCAACACAGATGATGTATCATTATGTAAAACACTTGCACAATACTCATGTTGTGAAAGACTAACTATATTTCCCTCCATCCTATCCTGTCTCCCTTTATCTCCCTTTATTCAGTTTTCTCCCTTGACCCTGTCCTTTTTCAAACACTTTTTCAAAAGTGTTTGCTTTTGATTACCCCCTCCCCCAATCTGCCCTCCCTTCTATCATCCCCCCTTTATTATCCCCTTCCCCCTACTTTCCTGTGGGGTAAGACACCCAATTGAGTGTGTATGTTATTCCCTCAAATCAAATCTGATGAGAGCAAGATTCACTCATTCCCCCTCACCTGCCCCCTCTTCCCTTCCAACAGAACTGCTTTTTCTGGCCACTTTTATGTGAGATAATTTGCTCCATTCTATTTCTCCCTTTCTCTCTCTCTCCATATATTTCTCTCTCACCCTTTAATTTTAATTTTTTAGTTATCATCCCTTCATATTCAACTCATCCTGTGTCCTCTGTCTATATATATGTATATTCTCTTCAACTACCCTAATACTGAGAAAGGTCTCATGAATTACACACATCATCTTTCCATGTAGGAATGTAAATAAAACAGTTCAACTTTAGTAAGTCCCTTATGAATTCTCTTTCTTGTTTGCCTTTTCATGCTTCTCTTGATTCTTGTGTTTGAAAGTCAAATTTTCTATTCAGCTCTGGTCTTTTCATTGAGAAAGCTTGAAGGTCCTCCATTTTATTGAAAGTCTAAATTTTGCCTTGGAGCATTATACTCAATTTTGCTGGGAATGTGATTCATGGTTTTAATCTTAGCTCCTTTGACCTCCAGAATATCATATTCCAAGCCCTTTGATCCCTTAATGTAGAAGCTTCTATATCTTGTGTTATCCTGATTATGTTTCCAAAATACTCAAATTGTTTTTTTCTGACTGCTTTCAGTATTTTCTCCTTGACCTGGGAGCTCTGGAATTTGGCGACAATATTCCTAGGAGTTTTCTTTTTGGGATCTTTTTCAAGAGGCAATTGGTGGATTCTTTCAATTTTGGGGTTCAAAATATCAGGGCAGTTGTCCTCGATAATTTCTTGAAAGATGATGTCTAGGCTCTTTTTTTGATCATGCCTTTCGGTAGTCCAATAATTTTTAAATTATCTCTCCTGGATCTATTTTCCAGGTCATTGGTTTTCCCAATGAGATATTTTACATTGTCTTCCATTTTTTCATTCTTTTGGTTCTGTTTTATAATATCTTCATTTCTCATAAGTTTACTAGCTTCCACTTGCTCCAATCTAATTTTTAAAGTGATATTTTCTTCTGTGGTCTTTTGGACCTCCTTTTCGATTTGGCTAATTCTGCCTTTCAAGGCATTCTTCTCCTCATTGGCTTTTTGGAGCTCTTTTGCCATTTGGGGTAGTCTATTTTTTAAGGTGTTATTTTCTTTGTTTTTTTTGGGTCTCCTTTAGCAAGTCATTGACTGGTTTTTCATGGTTTTCTTGCATCACTCTCTTTTCCCTTCCCAATTTTTCCTCTACTTCTCTTACTTGCTTTTCCAAATCCTTTTTGAGCTCTTCCATGGCCTGAGACCAATTCATGTTTTTCTTGGAGGCTTTTGATGTAGGCTCTTTGACTTTGTTTACCTATTCTGGCTGTATGTTTTGATCTTCTTTGTCACCAAGATTCTAGAGTCTGCGTCCTTTTTCATTGCCTGTTCATGTTCCCAGCCAACTACTTGACCTTTGAGCTTTTTGTCAGGGTATGACTGCTTATAGAGTAGAGAGTACTTTGTCCCAAGCTTTAGGGGCTGTGCTGCTGTTTTCAGAGCTACTTCCACTCCACTGTCATCAAAGGCTCTGCCACAGGAGCACTCCTCCTCCCCCAAGAACCACCAACCATAACTGCGACCCAGATCCAAGCAAGACAAAGCAAGAAAACCTGCCTCTGGGACAGCAAAGCACTCCTTGCAGTCCTGCTCTGATCTGCTGCTTGATTCCTCCCACTGTGTGAGCCAGGGACTCTGGAAGCAGCCGCAGGAGCTTCCCACTGTTGATGCTGCCACCGCCACACCACCTCCACTGCTCTCAGGGCTGGGGCTGGACCACTCTCCCCCAGATCTGGAAGTTTTCCCACTAACCTGCTCTGTGGTCTTTGGTGCTTGTGGGTTAAGAAGTCTGGTAACTGCCACAGCTCAATGATTCATGGCCCTCAGGCCTGCTCTGCCTAACTCTTGGTCTGGTTGGTCTTGGTGTGGCCTACGCTGGGCTGCACTCCACTCCCAGCACTGTGCGATAGACCCTTCCCAGCGACCATCCAGGCTCTCCTGCGCTGGAGACCTGGTTCCCTCTGCTATTTTGTTGGTTCTGCAGTTCTAGAATTTGTTCAGAGCCATTTTTCACAGGTGTTTGGAGGGATTTGGGGGAGAGCTTAAGTGAGTCCCTGCTTTCCAGACACCATCTTGGCTCTGCCCTTCCTACTCCCAACAGATTTTGTTAGTGAGTTCTTGCCCCAATAGCTGGGATCTTTGTATTTGACAAACACTAGGTCACTGTGCTCATTTTTTAATTATAAATTGTATACCTAATCTTTTTCATTGATCAACATATTTCTTACAAAGTACCAGATTATTTTGACAATTCCACCTTTATAGTATGGTTTGGGATCTGGTACTGCTAGGCCTCCTTTCTTCTCATTAAAAAATTTCCTTGATATTCTTGACTCTTTGTTTTTCCAGAAGAATTTTCTTACTTTTTTTTTCTAGATATATTAAGTCATTTCCCCCCCCACTTTTGGAGATGTCAGATTTTTATTTATTTTTCAAAATTTATCTATTTCTAGTTTTTAACATTCATTTCCACAAGATTTTGAGTTACAGAGGCAGCTAGGTGGCACATTGAGTACAGCACCAGCCCTGAAGTCAGGAGGACCTTAGTTCAAATATGGCCTCAGACACTTGACATGCTTACTAACTGTATGACCTTGGGCAAATCTCTTAACCCCAATTGCCCTGCCTTCCCCAGTGCAAAAAAAAAAAAAAAAAAAAAAGGAAAAATAAGATTTTGAGTTACAAATTTTCTCCCCATCTCTATCTTTCCCCCCACCCCAGCATGGCATATACTCTGATTGTCCCTTTCCCCAGTCTGCCCTCCCTTCTATCACCCCACAATCCCCGCCTTTATCTCCTTTCCCCTTACTTTCTTGTAGGGCCAGATAGATTTCTATACCCCATTGCTTGTGTATCTTATTTCCCAGTTGCATGTAAAAACAATTTTTAAGCATTTGTTTCCAGAACTTTGAGTTCCAAATTCTGTCCCTTCTTCCTTCTCCCCACCCCCACACTGCTTGAGAAGGCAAGCAATTCAACATAGGTTATACATGTATCACTATGCAAAACACTTCCATAATAGTTGTTGTGAAATACTAACTCCATCCTATCCTGTCCCCCATTTATTCAACTTTCTCTTCTGACTAAGTCATTTAGTACATTGATTGGTATGACATTAAATTGGTTTGGCCTACCCGTGAGCAATTAATATTTCTCCAATTATTTATATTTGCCTTTATGCAACATTGTTTTGCAATTGTGTTCATAAAGTTTGTGTGTGTGTGTGTGTGTTGGTAGATAGATTACTAAGAATTTTTTATGTCTGTAGTTATTTTAAATGGAATTTCTCTCTCTTCCTGCTGGGTTTTGCTGGTAATATACAGAAATGCTTGTGATTTGTGTAGGTTTATTTTATGACCTGAAACTTTGAAGTTAGTTGTTTAGATTAGCTTTTTAGTTGACTATCTGGGGTTCACTACAGCATCTGCAAAAAATGATAATTTTGCTTCCTCATTGCCTATGTTTATTCATATATGCTTGTTTATTGATTGAACTAGGGAACAGATGAGCTACTGTGGAGGTAGAATTAACAAGACTTGGCAGCTGCTTAGATTGTGGGGTTGAAGAACAGGAAAGTCGAATATGACTCTGAGGTTGTAAACCTGAGTTATGGGAAAGATGGAGGCAAAATCAATGTTGATTCAAAGTAGTTGAGGGTAGACCAAGACTACCCAAACAAAAGTCAAATCTGTCCTCTTTCTTCTCCATTTATACATCACCATCCCTCCCCAGAAAATACTTTGTATATATACTTATATGTAGTTATCTGTGTAGTTGTTTCAGTACAGGCATTGTTTTTATCTTTGCATCTCTATGCCTAGCGTGGTACCCTATGCATAACAAGCACATAAGTGGTTGTAGTTAAGCTAATGGAAAAGCTAAGAACACAAACCCACTCCCATTTAGGACTTTATTATTTTACCCCTGGACTACAAGAGTCTACTAACTGGTGTTTTTGCACCCAGTCTCTCTTCCAGAGCCACCTTGAATACATCTTGATTTTCCAATGTTATTATGTCATGAATATTAAACTGAGAGCAGTAAGATGTATTAGATGAAGCTGATGCAGTAGTTGAGTCATTAATCATGTGTGCAGGGTTGGACTACCCTGGACTACTCTTACCTAAGCTCTCTAGGCTAATTTTCATAGTACTAAGATATCATGCAGGCCTTCCTGGGGCAGTGGGCAAATACTTTTTGTTCGGCTTCCTCTAAAAAAGGAAAAAGTGCGTATCGTACCATAAATCACTAGGAAAATGCTCATTTGCATTTATGGGACAGTACCACCCTGCATGTGTAGGCACCAGTCACAGCTCTACCATACCTCAGTCTTACCATTTGCAGGTTACACAAAAAGGTTATTCACAACTCTGCTGCCATACCATTTAAGTGAATGCAATCTTCAGCCTCTACTGTCAAGGGAAGAAATGTGAAAACTTACGGCTTTCAGATGTTATCTTTCCTTTTACAAATCAGAACCTTTTAATCTTCATATATTATATGAATTATGAAATTCTGACCCTGAGAGATGGCCAAGACCAGCATGAAAAATTAAAATTTCTTTTTGCCAGATTCTTATTCTGGTTATTTTATTTCTGAGGATTTAATTTATATCTCCAAGTGAAATAAGGTAATGTAAACAGAAGGTACAAATTTAAATATGGAGACTCACTTAAAGTCTTATGTATATGTAGTTTTCCCAGGTAAATGTTTTCTGTGGAAATAAGTTGCTTAGATATTATATTTCTTCATATATACCTCATCTGAAAGTACATTTCACTTAAAAAATTTTTTAAATTATTCCTTTGCAAGAGGTTCTTATCAATGCCATTCATAAATAATTTCAAAGATAGCCTCTTTGCCTTATTTTCTAACTTTTAAAGTATTTAAGATGTATTGAACTTGCTAACAACATTGAATTAATTTTTTAATATTAAAAATATTATTATAAATAGATTTCACTTTACTTTTGTTATTCTAAACATCCAATAAAGTGTACACATGGGAAACTTTAACCAGTGTTCCTTCTCTGCTCAGTCCTATTCTGACATGTCATCATGGCATGGAGGTGACCCTGGGGCCTCAAAGACAATTCCAGCAGAGTGCAGCCAGTTCTGTCACGCTAGCAAGGTTTCAGGTAATGTCCCAATAACGTACTACATCTGCTTTCTGAGGACCAGTACTAACCACGACTAAGTACTAATAGTCTGGTCCCTTGGTGTTGAATTCCTAGACAATGGCAACCCATGAAACAAAGAAAAACAAAGTGGCTTTTAGTTCTTAATGCATTCCCACTTCTGTGGTGCTGCTAAAATGGCAGAAAGAGTGGGGAGAGGGTACTAAGCTTATCGACTGTCTAGAAATATTTTTTTTCTTTTACTTATTTTTTCTTTTTTTTTTAAATTTATTTAGTATATTTAGTTTTCAGCATTGATTTTCACAAAAGTTTGAATTACAAATTTTTTCCCCATTTCTACCCTCCCCCCACTCCAAGATGGCATATATTCTGGTTGCCCCATTCCCCAGTCAGCCCTCCCATCTGTCACCCCACTCCCCTCCCATCCCCTTTTCCCTTCTTCTCTTGTAGGGCAAGATAAATTTCTATGCCCCATTGCCTGTGTATCTTATTTCCTAGATGCATGAAAAAATTCTTTTTTGTTGTTGTTTTTGAACGTCTGTTTTTAAAACTTTGAGTTCCAAATTCTCTCACCTCTCCCCTCCCCACCCACCCTCCCTAAGAAGGCAAGCAATTCAACATAGGCTACATGTGTATCATTATGTAAAACCCTTCCACAATACTCATGTTGTGAAAGATTAACTATGTTTTGCTCCTTCCTAACCTATCCCCCTTTATTGAATTTTCTCCCTTGACCCTGTCCCTTTTCCAAAAGGTTTGTTTTTGATTACCTCCTCCCCCTGTCTGCCCTCCCTTCTATCATCCCCACTTTGTTATCTTCTTCCTCCTTCTTTCCTGTGGGGTAAGATACCCAATTGAGTGTGTATGGTATTCCCTCCTCAGGTCAAATCCGATGAGAGCAAGATTTACTCATTCCCCCTCACCTGCCTTCTCTTCCCTTCCTACAGAACCACTTTTTCTTACCACTTTTATGTGAAATAATTTACCCCATTCTATCTCTCCCTTTCTCCCTCTCTCAATATATTCCTCTCTTATCCCTTAAATTGATTTTATTTTTTTAGATATCATTCTTTCATATTCAACTCACCCTGTGCCATTTGTGTGTGTGTGTATATATATATATATATATATATATATATATATATACCTACATATATACATACACACATATGTATATATATGTATACACACACACACATATATATATATGCATATTCCTTTCAGCTACTATGATATTGAGGTCTCATGAATCATGCACATCATCTTTCTACGCAGGAATGTAAACAAAACAGTTCAACTTTAGTAAGTCTCTTATGATTTCTCTTTCTTGTTTACCTTTTCATGCTTCTCTTGATTCTTGTGTTTGAAAGTCAAATTTTCTATTCAGCTCTGGTCTTTTCACTGAGAAAGCTTGAAAGTCCTCTATTTTATTGAAAGTCAATGTTTTGCCTTGGAGCACGATACTGAATTTTGCTGGGTAGGTGATTCTTGGTTTTAATCCTAGCTCCATTGACCTCCGGAATATCATATTCCAAGCCCTTTGGTCCCTTAATGTGGAAGCTGCCAGATCCTGTGTTATCCTGATTGTTTTTCCACAATATTAAAATTGCTTCTTTCTAGGTGCTTGCAGTATTTTCTCCTTGACTTGGGAGCTCTGGAATTTGGCAACAATGTTCCTAGGAGTTTTATTTTTGGGATCTATTTGAGGAGGCGATCTGTGGATTCTTTCAATTTCTATTTTACTCTCTGGCTCCAGAATATTAGGGCAATTCTCCTTCATAATTTCTTGAAAGATGATATCTAGGCTCTTTTTTTGACCATGGCTTTCAGGTAGTCCAATAATTTTTAAATTATCTCTCCTGGATCTATTTTCCAGGTCAGTAGTCTTTCCAAGGAGATATTTGACATTGTCTTCCATTTTTTCATTCCTTTGGTTCTGTTTTATAATATCTTGATTTCTCATGAAGTCACTAGCTTCCACTTGCTCCAATCTCATTTTTAAGGTAGTATTTTCTTCAGTAGTCTTTTGGACCTCCTTTTCCATTTGGGTAATTCTGCCTTTCAAGGCATTCTTCTCCTCATTGGCTTTTTGGAGCTCTTTTGACATTTCATTTAGTTTATTTTTTAAAATGTTGTTTTCTTCAATATTTTTTTTTCAGTATTTTTTTTGCATCTCCTTTAGCAAGTCATTGACTTGTTTTTCATGGTTTTCTTGCCTCATTCTCATTTCTCATCCCAATTTTTCCTCCACTTCTCTAACTTGCTTTTCCAACTCCTTTTTGAGCTCTCCTATGGCCTGGGACCAGTTCATGTTTTTCTTGGAGGCTTTTGGTGTAGGCTCTTGGACTTTGTTGACTTCTTCAGGCTGTATGTTTTGGTCTTCTTTGTCACCAAAGAAGGATTCCAAAGTCTGACTGAATCTGGGTGTGTTTTTGCTGCCTGGCCATGTTCCCAGCCAACTTACTTGCCCCTTGAGTTTTTAGTCAGGGTATGACTGCTTGTAGAGCAAAGAGTACTTTGTTCCAAGCTTGAGGGGATGTGCCGTTGATTTCAGAGCTATTTCTATACAGCCAGCTCTGTCACACCAGTACTCCTCCTTCCTCAAGAACCACCAACCCGGACCTGACGCAAATCTTCAGCAGGCTCTGCACTCCTGCTCTGATCTGCCACCTAATTCCTCCCACCACGTGGTCCTGGGGCCGGAAGTAACTGCAGCTGTAGTTCTGTAGCTGCACCTCCCCCGCTGCCCCTGGGGCGGTGGCCTAACCGCAAACTCTGTCCCTGGCAGCTTTTCCCACTAACATTCTCTGTTGTCTTTGATGTTTGTGGGTGGAGAAGTCTGGTAACTGTCACAGCTCACTGATTCAGGGTGCTAGGGTCTGTCCTGACCGGCTCCTGGTCTGGTTGGTCCTGCTGCCTCCCACGCTGAGCTCTGCTTCCCTGTACTCCGTGTGCGATAGACCTCATCCAGCGACCATACAGGCTGTCCTGGGCTGGATCCCTGCTTCCCTCTGCTATTTTGTGGGTTCTGCAGTTCTAGAATTTGTTCAGAGCCATTTTTTATAGGTTTTTGGAGAGACGTGGTGGGGAGCTCATGCAAGTCCCTGCTTTCCAGCTGCCATCTTGGCTCCACCCCCCGATGTCCAACTGTCTAGAAATATTAACTTAGCTGTTAGTATTCTAAATTAATGTGAGATCCTTAACTAATGACCAACAAGTTAATGCACTATTAGAGGAAATAAATTTTATCCATCTTGAAATTCTTTAAAAAAATTTTTTTTTAGATTTTTTTAGTTTACAACACTTGGTCCCACAAGGTTTCGAGTTCTAAATTTTCTTCCCCTCCCTCTCCTCCCTCCTCCCCCTCAAGACGGTATGGAATCTGATATGTTCTACATTTACTTTTGCATTAAACTTATTTACATAATAGTTAAGTTGCAAAGAATTATGACAAATGGAATGAATCAGGAGAAAGAAGAAAACAAAAAAGAAGAGAAAAAAGAGAGCAAATAGTTTGCCTCAATTTGCATTCAGATTCAATAATTCTTTCTCTGGATGTAGATAGCTCCTTCCATCAGGAGTCCTTTGGAGCTGTCTTTGAACTTTGTATTCCTGAGAACAGCCAAGCCCATCAAAGTCATCACAGAAGCAATATGTCTGTGGTTGTGTACAATGCTCTCCTGGTTCTGTTCCCCTCACTCAGCATCATATCATGTAGTTTTTTTTTCAGGTTATTATGAATTCCATATGTTCCCCATTTCTTATAGCACAACAGTATTCCATTACATCCATATAACACAACTTGTTCAGCCATTCCTCAGCTGATGGGCATCCCCTTGATTTTCAATTCTTTGCTGCCACAAAAAGAGCTGCTATAAATATCTTTGTACATACGGGTTGTCCCTTTCCCACTTCTGTGATCTCTTTGGGATACAGCCCTAGAAGTAGGATTGCTGGGTCAAAGGGTATTGAAATTCTCAATATAAATGAAAACAGAAGGCAGAAGGAAGCTGCAGCAAATGAAAGGATGGCTCATAGGTTCTCATAGGCAAGACCAATAAAAGTTAGTGAAGTTGCTATTATCATGTGTCCAAAGGCAAAAAAAAACATCGTTTCAAGAGATGTTTGGTCTTCTTATTTTAGTGCTCGTGATAAGTGTTTGAAAACAATTATGAAAATAACTCTCAGTCAGTCAATAAACATTTATTAAACACCTACTATGTGCCAGATACTGTGCTTAGTGCTGGGAATATAAAGAAAGGTTAAAGTCTGTGTTCTCAAGGAGCTCACAAATGGGGGAGACAACATGCAAACAACTATATAGAATTAAATGATAAATGTGAAATAATTGCAGCTTATGCACCAGTGTAAGTTTTAGAAGATGAAGAGGTAAAGAAATTCTATGAAGTACTTGATAAAGACCAGCAAATTAAATGAATATATATTTTGATAACTGGTGATTTTAGTGCAAAGGTAGGCAGGGATGGTGAAAAATATGTTGGAAAATATAGTTCAAGAGTTAGGAAGGAGAGTCTCACACTTATACAGAATTAATACTTTCTTTGAGAAAAGAATCGGAAGGCAGTAGATATAGCATGCAGTGGAGGTAGCATGACAAAACAAACTTGTTTCTATTTTGACAGGAAATGATTCATAACTGATATGGGAGTTTTTCCCTGAGTCAGCTGTCTGTGTAGTCAGACCACTAACTTGTTAGAACAAAGATAAACATCACAATTAATACAAAACCAATAAAGAGAGAGAGAAAAAGAATGATGTACAGTTAAGGCAACTCCAAGTTTACTTACTTAAACAGATTATTGCTATAAATGGGAAATAGATGTAAGAAAGAACAACACAATATTCCTAACAATTTTGTACAGGAGTTTAACTGACATAAATTGTTTGCTAGAACAGGAAGACCAAAAGAGCTTACCAACTGTTTCAACAGAAAACACTTGATCTCTTTACTAACTGGAAAGATACGACAGCCAAGGGCAACACGGGTTTTGAATACAAACTTGTTTGTAAAATCTTATTGGAAAGGATAGTAGGAAATCATGAGCAGTAACAACTCATAAGTATCACCTGAGAAGCAATGGAGGGAAAAATAAATTCAACAAAAACTTGGTAAGGCACCCAACTACACAAAGTCATTCTGAGGAAATTTAAAGCTGAAACTGGGAAGAAAGCAACAAACAGAAAAAAGATGGAAAAGATCTGTAAAGATTTAGCTAACAAACTCTTCTCATAATCAAAGACAGTTGGAATTACCACACTTAAGATTCTAACATCATAGTACTAGATATAATTATAGATGAAGTAGAAATGTTGAAGATTTTAAAAATGGGAAAAGCAGTTAGGCAGTATATACAAATGAGGTTCCTGCTGGAGGAAACACAATTCTGAGGATAATGAGAGATCCATTTTTAAGGTCTCTGAATGAGAAACTACAAATGGCATGGAAAAAAGAGTTGATTCTGGTATAAAAAAAAGGTAGCCAAAAAGACATTAATAACTATTGTCTTACATGCTTTCAAGCATACACAAATTTTATGAGAGTAACTGACCTGTGCATTAAGGGCATCCTTGGTGAGGGTATTAGAAGGAAATATGCAATCTTTTGGAGATCATACAAAACAGTAGACCATGTCTTTATTACCACATAATTGACTGAAAGATGTATAGAATACAATATCCTACTCTGCTTGTTTGCTGGCTATAAAAAATGTAAGACATCACCTTAATGACTCTCCTCTGATAATGTATCTCTAGTGAATTGGAGGATTTTTGTATTGACTGATTTGGTGTACTCGGTTTTCCAAAAATATCTACCAAATATGAAAGTTTCATGAAGAAATGTTTTTTGTAAAATGAATTTACTTCATTTATCATAGATGAAAAATGACAATTCTTTTTAGCTCACACATCCTTTGAAATACTTTGGCATGAGAAAGGCGAGGTATTTTGCAATAACATATAAGTGTTCTGTCTCCTGCACCATATCATCTCACAGTTTTGCAAAGAATCTTCCTTTTAACTGTCTGTTTTTTGTTTTTGGCTGATTATTCACACCTTAAAAAGCTGTATGTAGATCTTTACTTGTGTTTCTGAATACAAGTGACTGTGAAGCACACAGTACTTTCAGATTTCAAAAGGAACACATTTTTAGCTAGGGTTTGTAGATCTGTTTTGTCCTGTGCTCTATCAGTGCACACTCCAATATAATTGTCCCATATTATCTTAAAATCCATCAATTCTAAAGCAAGGTAAATCAAAATAACAACAAAAAAATTGAGTTCTATGTACTTATAATGGTCAAGGTTAGCCACAAAGAGGAGTGGCTCTCTTTTCTTTACAAATGTGGGGGACTCTGTATATGGAACATTGCATATAGTAGTGGAATTGGTTAATGTGTTCATTAGTTTTGCTGAGCTGCTTTCTCTTTCCTTTTGTTCTCTGTTAAAAAAGATGACTTTCTGAGGACAGGGTAGAAGCATTTTCTTAGAAATGAAAGAGATGAGTTTTTGAAACAAAAGATACATAAATTCTAAAAAATCCATCAAATATATTGCACTTTTCTAATAGGATCATACATTTAGACTAGACTCAGAAGGAAAAAAATATGTTTTATTGCTCTTATTTTGCCACCTAATCCAACCTTCTCATTCAAGGAATTGAGGCCCAGGGAAGTTAAATGACTTCCTCAAGGTCACATGAGCAGTAACAAAGGTGGAATTTAAACTTAGGTTCTCTAACTCCAGAAACAATAATCTTTCCACTGTGTTACGTTGACATTTTAATCAGTAAGTTTGTAAAGCAACTCATCTTACCAAATATAAATTTCAACAATTACATATATGTCATCAACCAACCATCCTTGTCTATATCTATTGCTTTATCTACATGCAATGCAAAATAGGAAGATTTTAATATTTCATTTCCTTATGGCAAAAATACATGAGCAATTTTACCCATCATTTTGTCTAGTAGTGGAACCATCTGAATATGCTTTGCACATAATGTGTCAAGCATTGTTTCCACCAAATTAATACCTGTAGATAGAGGCTCCGTGGGAGCCAGCACTAACCAGTTGTAAATTTTCAGTGTAGCATTTACACTTCAGAAATCGGCAAATTTCATCTTCACATGAGGGCTTAATTTATTGTTTCACTGATTACTTAGGCTTAAAAAAATAATGGAGAAAATGTTAATAATTCAGATTAAATTTTAAAATGTATCTATACATATTTTTTTTCCCAGAGAGCTGGTTAATAAACATTTACCAGTATACCCTTCTTTCTTATATTGAGCCAATTCTGGCTTTATCTCTCTTGACAAGTTACCTCTTCGTGTTTCAGGTAACTGTCTTAAGATTACCAATCACAAGATAGCTGTCGGTCTTCATTGATGGAGGGAGTTTCCTCAGTTGGAGTTCCTGCCTATACCAATGAAATCACAGGTTAACTCCACTCCCCAAATCAGTTAAGCTAATAAGCAATCCTTTCGATGTCACAGATATGATTTTTGAAGGTTTTGGCTTATTAAAGGCATCTAACTTTCTTTGGAAAGTTCTTTTGTCTTGCCAATGTATTCTGAATATACATTTTCAAGATGTAAACTCAATTTTTAAGGTTTTATATAATTTTTAGCTTAAGTATTCCTACAAAGATAACTTCCTTCAAGTCCTAGCTAAAATTTCACCTTCTACAGGAACACCTTTCCCTATTCTTGTTAATTCTAGTGTCTACCCTCTATTATTTCCTATATATCCTAGATATAGCTTATTTATACATATTTATCTGCATGCTGTCTCTTCCACTAGGTTGTGAGCAGGGACTGCCTTTCGTTTGTATCCCCAGTTGGTACAATTCCTGGCACATCACAGGCACTTAAGTGCTTACTGACTGACAAAAGCAATCACAATATCTTTTCCAATAGGAGCTGTAGGGGCAGCTAGGTGGTGCAATGAGTAGAGTACCCGCCCTGGAGTCAGGAAGACCTGAGTTCAAATCCAACCTCAGACACTTGACACACTGTGTGACCTTGGGCAAGTCGCTTAACCTGAATTGCCTTGCCTTCCCCCTTCAAAAAAAAAAATAGTAGCTTTGAATCCTAATAGTAAATAAATAAATCCTAATAATAAATATACATCTAAAAAATAATTAAATGTTAATAATAAATATTTTGGATTTGGGTTTTTTACTTTGTATTTCTATTTAAAGTGGGTTTTTTTTTTGGCTTTTGCTTGTATTAGTTCCAGTAATTTTTTCCTTCAAATCAGTTATGTATTTATTAATTATAAAAGAATCTTTTTACTTAAAAAAGACAACTTAAATTTAATTGTTGAGAATGAAAAAATGATTATTTATAACCATTTGCAAAATATTGTAATTTTTGATAGCATTTTAAAGGACTTATTATATTGTACTTACCAAAATGATATTGAAAATTAAAACAGATATTATGGTACTTTCAATTTCTAAAGACTGTTTTTCAAGCTTACTTTCTATTCAAATGAAACAGGCAGAATGACAACACAACTCGACTCAATCACGAGCATAGTCACAGTGACAAATCATTCTGTTTCAAGATTGGTCAAGGGCTGACTCAAATTAGACTTTGTTTCAGCACACTACATAAAATAATAGCTATTCTGCATTCACTGTCTTCTTTTAGTTTCATTTTTGTTGCCTTTATTTGAACTTTGTTTTCACTGAAAAAGGTAGCACATGCAAATGGGAGTTGCAATTGAAAATACTCAATAATTTTGGTCTTTGCTTCCCTCCCCTCACCTCAAGTTTGGAAAACTCTTGTCTTAATGGTCTTTCCCTACTTTTTACGTTTTTGGTTCCTTGTGGTGTCCTTCCTTTTCAACATTAGCCATTCACCCAGAGATATCCAAAGATTTCTGGTGTTTTCAGGGGCCATCCTGTATTCCACAAAGTTGGGAAGGTTGACCACCAGGTGATTTCTTTTTTTTTGTTTTGGCACTGTCAGTTTATGAAGATCCCATTTAAGAGAAAGGGTTACAATACTCAATGAAGGAGTATTCAGTGATGAAATCATGAATTTTTTAAAGTACTAAAACTTAAGTATTTACCAATGTATTATCAAGAATGAAGTGATTAAAGGCTTTTCAGTTCACTATCACCTGGCAGGAAGCAGCTTCCGGATGAAATGGGACAGAAGAGAGGTAAGTTTGGAGCATATTTAAAGAGGCCTCTCCTTTCTGAGGAGGTGTTAATTGTCCCATCCCCCAAGCCTTGAGCTCGGGGATGGGATGAGGGGAGTTGATGGAATAATAATAGCTGTCATTTATATGGTCCTTTAAGTTTTGCAAAAACCTTAAGGTTTACATACATTATCTCTTTTGACAGAGACTGCAGGGGTAGAGAGCAGTGATTAACTAGCTGCTGGGGGAAGAAAGAGTCTGTATTTTTGAGCCCTCCAAATCAAGCCCCTTGGAATTAATAATCAGCAAACTGGAGACCCCTGACCCAGGATGTGGAAGAACTAAGCCTGGTGGGATGCCATTCTGGGGGACTCTGGTCAGCCAAGAAGGATTAAGCCTGAGGACGATGGATATCTGTCAAAAAGACTTGGAGAACCATTGGTGGGTTTTTTTTTTTTCATTTTTTCCTCCTTAAAATATTCTATATTAGTTTTGCCCCTGGTTGGTTGCATTTCTAAGCAAGTTTTGGCACTCAGGAAACATTTGAACTTCCTCAAATTCTTATTTTATTTTAATGTTTTCTAGTTTATCTCCAGTTTGCTGACCTGATTACTCATGAAGGAAATATTTATTAGGTAGGCACACATTTAGTTTAGGTATTACAGCAGAGGATTCAAAGTTTAGAGCTAAAACTGTCTTTCAGAGAGACTCCTGTGTCTAAAGTACTGTATTTCTAAATGAGAGTGGATAGAGAGAAGCAAAGGGCATATTTGTAGTAGGTGTTGGAATAAGTTGAACCTCAGTATGTTGGTGCCAAGTTAGTAGCTCTAAACATTTTTAGTGCATTTTTTGCCAGTCAGTAATAGCAATATTTTAACCATCAATTTACCAGGTTCTTCTAAGTTATCTAGATATTTGGGGGCAGCTAGGTGGCACAGCAAGTAGAGCACTAGCCCTGGAGTCAGGACCTGAGTTCAAATCTGGCCTCAGACACTTGACACACTTACTAGCTGTGTGACCTTGGACAAGTCACTTAACCCCAATTGCCCTGCCAAAAAGCAAAAAAAAAAGTTATCTAGATATTTTAAAAGAAGGCAATTTGATTAGTTTTAACAAGCATTTATTAAGTGCCAACAATGTGTCAGGGAACTAGGCTAGGTGGAAATAAAAAGGAAAAAAAAAGGAGTTCTTGCCTTAAAGAGCTTACAAAAAGCCCACGTGGGTTTAGGGATAGTGACAGGCTCTGAATGATTGCACTGCTTCATTTTCTGGTAGCAGATAGGATGACCTGAACAAGACAATCAGATGGTGATTTGCTGATAGGAAAAAATAAATTTTATTAAAAAAAATGAAAACAGGGAAAAGAGATACCAAGCATCTGTTGTTTCACTTTTTCTCTTTCAACATAATTTTTTTTGGTTAAAGGTCTAATTAGATAAATTAAGAGAAGACAGACAGCAATGAATTTTCAGGCCTCAAGATCATTAACTACAGTTACATCACTACTTGGTTAGATAACACACACACACAGAAATAGGACTTTAGACTTTATAGGTTTATTTTCAGTCCAAAGTTGCCATTTTTGTTTGTATAGCATATGAAAAATACTGTCGCTGAGTGTTACAAGGAGAAAAAGCATTTGTCCATTTAACGGTCCTTAAGAAAAACCCTTAAGAAAACAAATGGACTTTGAAATATAAAAGTTGGCCATGGTTTTTCATGAGGAATAAGCCCTTTATTTCTTACTTTAGTAATTCAGACTATTCGCTTCATAAATGTGCATTTTCTCCATCAATGAAAAGTGGCACTCCTCTCTGCATTTAGAGAACTGCTGAGGCTCATAATCATGATCTGGAGGCCATCTCTCTGAGGATGAATGAAACTCTCCACACTTAAGACAGTTCCTCCCTAGGCCTCTATTAAGAAAACATTTTTTCCACTTACCAGACCTTTGGCTTTGTGGGTAGAGCCTTGAAGAACTCAGGGTTACCTCCAAACAACACACGAAAAAAAATACTGTTGTCACAAAAAGGTCTGCTTTTTCAACGTTCTGATTCTTGTTACAAATTCACTTCTTATAAAGGTTTTTTTTTCTTCTTTTCCTTAAAGACCTGTTGGGACTGGTTATTGGCCCCAAAATTATTTTAACTCGGGGATTAAGTTTAGTCAGAATTGGGAGGGAGGATGAAATACAGAAGCATTGGAGGGAATAGTAAATCTTATGTCTGGTCCAGGATTTCTTAGTGAAGCTGCTCTGGTACTAGTAGTGGCACCGGTGACAGAATGATAGTAGCAGTTGTGCAAGGTCCCTTAGTGGAAAAAGTGCACTGTTGGGGTGGGGAGGGAAGGAGCGGGCCCCGGCGGGGTCAGTTTAGCTCTGGAGGCAATTTCTGTGACAGGAGGAGTTGCATTCATTTCCCATTCCAGTCTGGGTTCTCTAGCCCCTCTAATCAGTTAACAAGTGAGTTAAATACTTGTTGCTCCATCCTGATTAATCTCATTGCAGAAGTTTGTTGTCTTGCCACCCCAAACAAAAATATGCCTGATAAAGATATGCTAAACGAGAAAGCTCTCAACCCCCCCCCTTTTTTTTTCTTGAACCGCATTAAGATTTGCATTTAAAGGAGCCGGATGACTCAGTTTTGATCCTACTCAGGACACAATGTGCAAACCAGTTCACCTCTCCAGGTTTTTGTTCACTCATCTGTTAGATCAAATGAGATCAAGAATCAAGTATTGAGTCAGTGTAGTATAGTACACTCTTGTTAGCGGAAACCTGGAGTAAGAAAACCTAGGTTTGAATTTTGACTCTAACATTTAGTTAACTAGGTGATTTGGGGCAAGTCACTTCACTTTGGCATCTTGAAAAAAAAGCACTAAATTTGGAAGTCAAAGGATCTGGGCTCGCTCCCCTTCCAAGTTCTGCCACTTATTACCCGGGATATCATGGCCAAGCCCATTCAATTCTCTGGGCTTCAGATGTAAAATTAGAAGTGGATTCCGTGGACCTCAGAGCTGATGGTGGGAACACCCTTTGGGCTTAAAAAAAAAAACCCACCGTAAGGTGAGATAGTGTAATGAAGAGCTTGACCTTTTAATGTCAAAAATCTCAGAGCAGAAGTAAAATTCTTTTGGATTTAAATTTGTATGCAAAAGAAAATTGGGGAAAGGGGAAGAAAGGCTCAAGAATTCCATTATTTTTAACAGTGGCTTAAAGGCACCTTTTTAAACACTCTTCCTAAAGAGTTGGAAGAGCGGGGCGGCCAACAACAGAGCTGGTTTTCCAAGATTGGGCAGAAAGACCGTATAACACAAGGGCATGACTATTACTGCTACCACGAGTGCCAGTTAGCACAGATAAAGCGCTTTCTCTGAGCTAGGCGCTGTGCCACGTGCTCGTTCACAATTTGTTGTAGTTCCATCACCTGACTCTTCGGAGGCCCTGTGGCCCCTATCACGCCAAGGGAGCCTTCTTAGCCAAGGCCCTGGAGTGGTTTGCCATTTCCTTTTCAGTGTATCAAGGCAAACAGGGGTTAAGTGGGTCACACAGCTAGTCAGTGTCTGAGGCCGATTTTGAACTCAGGTCTTCCTAACTCCAGGCCCCACTTTTACTTCCTCGTTATATTTACTTTTTAAAAAAGTATGTTGATCTCTTAAAACACACCACCGACTTTGGGTTCCCGTAACTCTCCTCGCACGGCCCCTTCTTTCCAACCAAACGAGCCACCGCATGGCCAGGTAGGCTACGCCCCACTCCGCAGCGTCAGTCCACCACTTCTTCCGCCCTGAATCTTCAATGCACTCCACAAACTTTCCGTTTCAGATCCTCTTAATGGACGCCCCAAGGCGCTTTCTTTTGGGTATCTGAAAACGCCACCGGAACGCGAGCCCTTCCAGGAGAAACTCTGGCCAAGGTCCGGCGCGCCCCCACCACCGTCGCCCCTCGGCGCAATGGGGGGAGGGGGAGGGCGGGCGCGGAGCCGTGGGAGCGCCCGCTCCCCGCCCTCAGCGTCCTGCTCCGCGCGGGCCCGCTCGGGGGCGGCCGGAGGGGCTGAGCGCCAGCGCCGGGCCCGACGCGGGCGGCGGAAGCCAAACGCAAACTCTAACGGCCGCGCCGCCGGGCAGTTGAGTCGGTTGTAATTTCTGGGAATGGGGCGGAGCCAGCGGGGCGGGCGAGAGGTGACGCCGTCGGGAGGGAGGGAAAGGAAGGAGGAGTGGCGTGGGGAGCGTCCGGGGGCGGGCCCACCTTGGCACGTCACCGGCTGGGGGCGGGGCTATCCGGCGCACTCCCCACCGGGAGGGGCGGTGGCAGAGAGGGCGAGGGAAGCGCTGGGTGTTTGCCCCCTCCCCCCACCCATAACTGTCAAACAGCCCGAGTCTGGATCCATTCCTATGCAAGGAGATGGAAACGATGATAATAATGGGGGTGGGGGGATTAGGGTTGTGGCGACCTGGGGGAGGGTAGGGGTCCCGGGCAGCGGCGGTGCGCCCGGGCAGGTGCACAGACCAAGCTGGGCAGAGCCCTGCAGAAGCGGAGGCACAGAAAGCGGAGAGGCCCGGGCAGCGGGTGGAGAGCACGGCCTGGGGGGGTTTGGGGGAGTGCAAGGGAGGAGCGGTCCTGCCTGCGGGGAGGGGGTGGCCAGGTGAGGCCGGCGGCGGCTCGGACCAGAAGCCCCAAGATCCCGTGAGCAGGGGCTGGCGGGAGCGCCGGCCCGCGGGGTCTGGGGTGGGGGATGGGTAGGTGGGAAGTTTTCGCGTGCGGGGGCGCGAGATGGGCGCCCTAGATGGGTTCGGGAACTTTACTGGGGAGGGATAGAGAAGAGTCGGGGATTCCACGCAGCGGCCAGTCCAGGTGTCGGACGGAGACGGGAGCCCGCGCGCCGGACCCGGACGCCGGCCGTCGCCGGTCCGAGCCGAGCGCCTCTGGGGGCCGGCTGCGCCGCTCCCCCTCCCGCCGGGGATCTGCGTGTGTGGGGGGCGCGCGCGGAGCCGAGCGGGGCGGGCGGACTCGTGTGTCCTGGGGGCGGAGCTGGGCGGGCTGGAGGGAGGGGGCCGGGCGCGGGGAGAGCTCGGCGGCGGCGGGTTGGGGGGGACCATAGCTGCGTGCGCCGGGCTCAGTGTCGCCGCCGCCGCCGTTTGGTGGGGGGAGCTGTTGTGGAGCGGGCGGGCGGGGGAGCGGTTGTGAGCGAGGGAGTGAGTGAGGGAGTGTGTAGGGGAGGAGGCGCGGCGCTGTTTTGTCTCCTCCTCTCCCTGTGGAGCTGCTCCTGCTGCCGGGGAGGCCCCGGCCGGCTCCCCTCGGACTCTTGGCCCTCGGCGACGGCGGCGGCTGCCCCTCGGCCCGGCGGGGAGGGAGCAAGGCGCGGCGGCCCTCGGCGGGGACTCGACTCGCAGGTAAGAGGGAGGAGCTGGAGGGGGGGCGAGGAAGAGAATGGGGGCTCACGCTCCACCCTCCCCCCCGCCCCGCGCCCGCCAGTGTGCTTGGCTCCGAGGTGCCCCGGGAGCCGTGGCGCTGACACCGGCCGGCCAGGGCCTGGGGCAGGCGGGGGGCGATTCCCCCGGGCCCGGGGAGCCCGGGCGGGAGGGGGATGGGCCGGGTGCGAGCTCGCCTCGATGTGTTTATGTCCCGCTTCTGCCGCCGCCGCCGCGAGTCCTTGGTCCTGGGGCAGGGCGGGGGTCAGGCTGCGGAGGAAACCAACTCGAGGAGAGTGTGTGAGTGTGTACGAGTGTGAGTGAGTGTGAGGTGGGGGGGGGCGGAGGGGAGCCGGGCGCAGGCGACGGGCAGCTCGATTGGCGGGGCGGGACAGCCGGGCGGAGGCGACGGCCCGCTCCAGCCCAGCGCCCCGGCTCGCCAGCCCAGGCCCCCGCGGCCCCCCGGGCAGCCCGGCAGGTTGTGCGCCTCCCGGGGTGCGGGTGACTCACTGAGAAATCGTTTCTTAAAACACCAGCGGACCCGGAGAAACGAGTCTCCAAGGGCTCCTCTCGGGACCCCGAGGCCGGTGACAGGGCGCTCCTCCGCGACGCGAGTGCGGGGCTGCCCTCCTTCCTCGGACATCCAGGAATTGTCCTGCAAACTTGGGAGGCAGAGGAAGGGATGGCGAGGGGGGGTAGTCGAGGGAGCCGGCCCTCAGGAGCACTACTTTACCGGGACCCCTTTGCCTGGAGGAGACCGTCGAGTGCCGTGTGCTCTTTTTGAGTGGGTAATTCCAGTGGGTAATTGAAGAAAAGATAAAAGACCTAATACAGTGAGCTGGCTGGGCGCTGCTGCCGCCGAGTCCCCGGGGTGGCATCTTTGTGGCGCTTTCTTAGTAGCTAAGTACTAGGGTTAGGCAGGAACTTCTTTGAACCTGGCTCCACTTTGCCACAGGAGTGAAAGGGATATTTCTCTGTAACTTTATCCAACGAAGTGAATTTCGTTCTCACTTAATGTTTCATATCGGCTCTAGGTGTTAAATTGTAATCCGTTGATGGGCAGTAATCATAGTTCTAATCAGATTTACTTTTCTTTATATCTCCTTATTCATGTTCACTGTCTCTAGAATCACTGAAGAAGTGCTTTAGTAACAGACGTGGATATATTATGTTTCAGTTTTATTGGAAGTAGGTTAACTTAAAAAGGAGTTTTGCAATGGAAACTGATCTAGCCGTGAAATGTAACCAAATGCTAACATTTTAAGGAAGTCAGAATAATTACTTGTTAATCTCTCAAGAGGACAGAGTATAAAAATTACCAAAATATTAAAAATTCCGAGTAGCAAAGATAGGCTAGCACTTTCTTGGAGCAGTAATTTATTATTTGCTTTATGAATTGGGTGACTATGATTTCTAATGATGATAAATTTACATATATGGTTTACACATATATAAATAGAATGTTTGAAGGTTTACGAAGCGTTTTCTTCTGAAAAGCCTTATAGCATAGGAAAAGCCTTATGGACTTGTTTACAAAAGGGCTTGGATGCTGTGGTTCAGATTAAGCTCCTTGCCTATTATTCCAAAGCTGTTAAGTGTCAGAACTGCTCATCAAACCAAGGTTTTCGAACTCCTGGCATAGTGAAGACAGGATTTTTCTTCTATACTTTGCTGCTGGAAAGATTTTTAAATGACCTCCAGACATTACCATCTTGAATATACAGGATGTGTCCATTTTTTGGTTAGCACTTAAATGGGCATGTCATTTTATAGTTTTACCTGTTCACTGTATATGTGGGCTTCCCATGTTGACTCAAAAAGAATAACATCATTTCCACCTACCACCTTCTGGGTTGATTCTGTTCGGTAGTGAGTCATGCCATCCATACCACTGAGGTGGTTTGGAGGTTCTGGGCTGTTCTTATTGCTGTAATAGGTTAAGCGCTTTAGGCTCCTCTGGGTGGTGGGGACAAAGTGGCAGTTTTCTAATAGGGGATGTGGAAGCTAAAAAACTAAAAAATCTTTCTTTGCTGAAGAATCTTAGACTTGTCCCCAAAGATTTCTGTGAGATGGGATCTGGAGAATTCTTCGGAGTCCTGAGACCATGAGAGTTCTCCAGATGATTTAATTGCCCACGGTAGCTTCAGGGAGCTATGGATTGAGAGGCAGAACTAATATTCATGCACAGCTTCCTTCTGAGGAAAAGAATTCGAGTTCCTTCAGCTACTTAACGACTACTTCTGTAGTCATGAATTAGATGATGAAGGACCAAGTAAGTGCACAAGCACTAAAAGTGCTTCCCTTGTTCTGCTGTAACTTTTCAATGGCCAAAGATTTAGAACTGGAAGGGAAGTTTGAGATATTTTAGTCAAACTATTTCATTTTACAAATGAGGAAACTGAGGCCCAGACACATTAAGTGACTTGCCCTTAATCACACAGCTAAGTAACTGGCCAGGTCCTCTGACTCCAGGGGCTATAATGTTTTTCATGAGACTGCTTAATACTGCACCTAGAAAATAATACTAATTTGAGATACTAATATGTGTGTACACATATGTAATAAATTATACCATCTCAAAAATTTTTTAATCGAAACATAGGTCGTTCATGCAATATTTATCATTTTTAGGCCTCAGATAGCTATAATCACATAGAAAAATGAAAATACAATTGAATGTCATGTATTTGAAGTAAATTTTATATTAAAAAGATATCAATTTTAAGTTAGTTTGAAAAAGTGGCTTTGAGTTTCTATGTTCAAAATTTTATTCAGTGTTTCACATTCATTCTGTGATACATTTATGTATGCACTTTATTCACAACAGAATACTAAATTTTATAAATTGAATACAAACTTAATTCTGTAGGAAAAATGGTTTAACAACAATAGCTGACTTACAGTTTTTAATATTTAGTGATACTTAGCAGTATTCTGTTTAATTGAAGTAGGAGGTAGTGAGCTTACCATCATATGAGTGGATGTTGTTAGATGACCAATTGTTGGGAGGGGTTGGTGTTATAGAAGGTTCTTGTTCAAGTTTGGGTTGTATTAGATGTCCAAGTCTGAGATTCTGTTATAAATTCCACCACTTAGGCCATTCAACCAAGTCCTTTGAAATGATTGCACAGTTATACTCATACCATTCCTAGCTGCTATCCAGCATTTATACTAGGTTGTAAATAGGGAGAAAAATAGGAAAATAGAGTAATAATTTGTCATTATTGCATTGATATGAGGTCAGAATCCGCGTTAGAAGCTGTGCTAGATAAATAAGATGGAAACATATAGAATAATTATGTTTCATTAAATTTTAAGCACAGACATTTTAGAAGCTTTTTCCAAAATGTTAATTCCAGCTCGTTGTGAATAACCTTGGGGGAAGAAAAATAACATCCATGTGCAGTTTCCTATAAATGTGTTTAGGTCTACAAAGACTAAGATAACAAATCTTTTTCCCTTCTGTTTTTTCCTTAAAATACTAGTCTCATAATTGTAAGCTATCTAGTACAGTATGATCAGAGTAGTAGATATGAATCTTGTTGATACCATCTTTCTCAAACATGCTTTTACCCAAAATACGTCAGTCAGCATTTGTTATAAAATTTAAAATCTTTCAACAGAGTGTAACTTTGGTTTTAAAAGTGTCCTATCCAGACAGATTTGAGGTGGGACAATAAGAAAATGTTTTTTCTTTTGCTAATAGACTTTGGGGTAAAAAATATTACATAAGTAATATGTTTTAGTATGAAATAGCTAGTATTAACTTTTACATTTTTTGTGTAAGTTGAATCTTACTTCACATAATAGATTATGTTTCTGTAAGGCTCTGAACAAGTCACTTTCCTAAATTGAATTCTATTTTAAAAGCACAGAAGAGTTGGTTAATTAAAGGAAGCCTGTGGTGAATCCCTCTATAGTCATCTCTAACAATATTTTTTAAATGATGACAATATGCTATAGTATACAGATTTACCGTACTTATGATAGCTTATATTTGTATAGCATTTTATGTTTATAAAATACGTTTTGATAACTCAGTGATGTAGGTAATATAGGTATATTGTCATTACTAATTTACATGAGGAAACTTTCAGATCCTACCACTAGTAAGTCTCAGAGCTGGAGTATGAACCTAGGTCTTCTGATTCCAAATCCATTGCTTTTTCTTCTGCACCACAATTGCCTCATTCCTTAAATGGAAGTTTATTGTGTATTTGAAGCATATTTTAAAAGAAATGAGATCTTTTACAATTTTATAGGAAACTGGATATCTCAGAATTTTCAATAATATCTTAAAACCTATTCTGGGATATGTTAATACTAATACCAATTTTTATATATCTGGCATTTCCTATTCTTTAGTCATTGTTGTTTAGTCATTTCAGTCGTGTCTGATTCTTCATGAGCCCGTTTGAGACTTTCTTGGCAAAGATACTAGAGTGGTTTGCCATTTTTTTCTCTAGCTAATTTTACAGATGAAGAAACTGAGGCAAACAGTGATGTGACATTTCTAGGTTCATACAGCTAGCGTGAAGCCAGATTTGAAATCATGAAGATGTCTTCCTGATTCCAAGCCTAGCGCTCTTTATCTGTTGTACCACCTAGCTACCTCTTTAGTCATTAGCCCACATATTTCAACCAATGTCAGCAGCTGTTTGATATATTTTAACATTGCAAAGAATTTAATTTTAGTTGGCATTTTAAAAAAATGAACATATAGAATAATAATGATAGTTATTCTTTTTAATATGCACCAGGTATGTGTTATAGATTTCTTAGAGTGCTTGGCAAAATCAGTGTTGACAAATATTCTATTCAGGTATATTTATGGTAAGGTTTTATTGAGCAAATCTATAAGGCCTAATTATTAGTGCAGTAGAATATCTGGAAATCATTTGTTGCTCCAACCATTAAATATGTTAAAAAAAATAATTGGACACAACGTTTTTCAGTATATTTTCACCCACATTTACTAGTGCTGCTTCTAACACCTGCTCTTTGATTCTGTCTTTATGACTGCAGTCACATACCCAAGGCATATCCACAAACACAAATTTCTCTCTAAAGAGTTCACTTTTCTCATAAATTTCTAATTGTGTAAATTGTATTTTAAACTGCACACTTGGACAGTTTTCCTTAGCAGTCTAAAGCATGCATCTTTGTTTTTCCAAAGATGAGAAAGCAGTGCCTTAAATGTTCTTTGCTATCCGTATTTTGGGTAACTCTAAAGTACTTCTGTCTTAAAGATCCTAAACTACACTTGTTCTTTTCTTTTCTCCCTTCCTCCCTGTTCTGAAATAGAACAGGGAGCAAACTTGGGACAGGGGACTGAACAACAATGGAGCCAGAATTAAAAAAAATTTTTTTGGTTCATTGTATGATCTCTTCACATGATTTATTTTAAATGGACCACTTTGATTTCCTTTAGGCACTGGGCTAGTTGTGTTAATCTGCATTGTTAGATTCTAATTCTCACATTTTAAAAAATAGAAATTTTCATTTTAAGTCTACAATAATCTACTTGGTAATATATCTGGTGCTTTCATTCATTCATTCATGGTCCCTGAAAAGTAAGGAAATTTGGAAGGACATGAAAAGTAATTACTACTCTTTATCTCATTTATGGGCCAAGGCCTTGGTCTTAAAATCTCTCTTATAAATTGTGCTAAATGACAATAAAAAGCTCTTAGGGAGTTAGTTACAGAGCTGATGTTGGTGGTCAAAAATTTTTGGACCTTTTTTAATGATGGATTTAGTCACTGATATATACACACCCAATTTAAGAAATTTCACTTAATGTAGCAATATATGCATAAATGGAAAAATCAGGATTGTTTCCTTGAAAAAGACAAATCCATGCTGTGTGTACTATCATACTTTGACCTCTGTTACATAATGATCAAAATATGGGGCCTCTTACATTAATTTTTAAAATATAATTAGTAATGGTACATAAATTTGGTTTTTTAAAAGAATATATTTTGCCTTTTGTTGTTATTTGTTCTGTGATACAGGTTTTAAATAAATCTTGAGTGTACTTATGACCAACTTATAAAATGAATTAATTTTCCAATTTCTGCCTACTGCCTCAGTGATTCATTGTTGTTTAATTTGAAAGTAGAAATCTCGTCTTTACATAAGTAGGCAAGTCTGGTATGTTCCATCTCATTACATCAATAAATATTTATCCCTTTCATTGTAAGTAATTTAAATGTTAAATTATTTATGTCTTTATGTAGTCAAGATAGTCTTAAGAAATATTTGGCTTTATTTGTATAATGCCTGGCACATATCCAAAATGTGCCTCTGTATTATTAAGAAAGTACAAATAAGTTTGTACATTATTGAATGCACCAATATTTATAGAATATCTGTTGGATGCCTGCTGTGTTAGCATTTTGGATGAAGGTTCTGGAGTTAAACTTCAGTTACTTTCCCTATTAATAAGAAATACATAAAATCTTTCACCACAACTCTTTTAAGATTTTGATCAAATTTTAGAAACTGTATACAAATTTTGACATTTTTCAAAGGGATTAAAATAGTAAGCCATAGATTTTGTTTTTTATCTAGTATACATCTAGATACTAGAGAGGCAGTGTGGTACAGTGGATACTGTTAAAGAAGTCAGGGGACCTGGGTTTGAATGTCTAGTCACTTAATCTATCTGCCTCAATTTCCTCCTGTAAAATGGGGTAATGATACTTGTGCAGTCTACTTCCCAGTGGTTGTTATGGGGAATATAATGTCAAACTAAAAGGATGAGGGATGTGAGTTATTTTCAATGATTTGTAGGAATTCAGGAAACTTATGTTGAACATCACTATTATAATTAGAATGTACATTTTTTCCCTTTCTTTTCCACCATTCTTCTTTGCTTTGCATTAAAAAAAATTCTAAACTTAACAAAGAACAGAAAAAGATTGCACATGCAGTTTTGAGTGTGCACTATATATAGCTTACTTCTCCCTCCAACTGTACGAACAAATTCAACATGTTATCTTCAAAGCAGTCTTGCTTGTCTGCGATTGACCTTCCTTATGATCTCTTCTGTACATTTGAAAAGATGGTTTAATGAACTTCTTTTTCGGTAGTCCTATTGCCTGCCCTTCTCATTCGTGACTATTACAGTTTAAGGAAAGAAAAATAAGCCCTTGTATAAAATATGCATAGTTAAGCAAAACAAATCTCCCCATTGGCCATATCTGAGAATGTCTTATTCTGCACCTTGAGTTCCTCACTTCACTTTCAGAAGATGGGCAGAGTGTTTTATCAGCGTTCTTGGAATTGTGGTCGGTCATCACATTGAGAGTTCCTAAGCCTTGTAAAGTTTTTTTTCTCCCCCTTTACAATAAATAGTGTTGTCATTGCATAAATTGTTTGGGTTCTGTTCCTTTTATTCTGCTTCAGTTCATATGACTCTTTCCAGGTTTGTGTGAAGTCACCCTGCCAGCCCTTTTGTTATTTCTTAGGGTGCAATAATATCCCATTTCACTCCTATACTATAATTTGTTCAGCCAGTCCTCATTTATGTCCTTGATCCCACCCCCTTCTGTTTCTTCCAGGTGCTTGCTTGTACCTTTGATCATCCCTTCTCTTTTAGTGCCAACCTTTTCTTTCCTCCTGGCTACAAACCTGTGGTAGTTCTCCCCATCCTTAAGGAATCTTTGTTTGATCCTGTCATCTACTCAAGCTGTTATCCTATTTTCACAACCAAGCTGTCTATACTCTTGCTTTCCCTTTCTCATTTACCACTCACTTCCCAACCCCTTGTGGTCTGACATCCATCCCTACTGCTCTACTGAAACTTCTTTTCCATACAAGATCTCCAGCGAGCTCTTTATTGCTAAGTTCAGTGGCCCCTTTTCAGTTATCATTCTTTTTGACCTCTCAGTAGTATTTGACATTGCTGACCACCTGTTAACTTTTGTATGCTCTCCTTCTTTTGCTTTTGTGGTAATGCTCTGTCATGGTTCTCTTCCCATCATACTTATTCTCAATTTCTTTTGTCCTACCCTATATGCATCTGTGTGCCCCAAAGTTCTGTCCTCGTCCCCTCTTCTCTCTTTACTTTCTCTCATCTCACTAGCTTCCACAGAATCAAATCATCATCTTTATGCAGAAAACTTGTAACTATATATCTAACATTAATTTCTCCTTAATTCCTCCTGCCGTCTGGACATCTCCACAAACTCAACATGTTCTTTTTTTTTTCCTTAAACATTTTAGTTTGTTATTTATTTTTAATATTTCTTTTTCCTTTTTAAATTTTGAGTTCTAAGTTCTCTCCATTCCTCCCATCCTTTTCCTCACCCACTGAGAAGGCAAGTAAAATGCTCTCAATCATACATGTGAAATCATGCAAAATATATTTCCATATTAGCCAACAAAAATAAAGAAAGTAAGAAGATTATACTTCCTTTTGCACTCAGTTCATTATTTCTCTCTCTGGAGGTGTATGGCGTTTTTTTATCGTGAGTCTTTTGGTAATGTCTTGGATCATTGTATTGGTCAGAGTAGTCAAGTCTTTCCCATTCGATCATCATTCCAACATTGTTGTTACTGTGCACAACGATCTCCCTGTTCTCACTTCACTTTACATCAGTTCATATAGGTCTTGCCATGTTTTTCCGAAACCACTCCCCTTATCATTTCTTATAGCACAATGGTACTCCACCACAACTTATTCAGCCATACCTCAATTGATGGGCATTCCCTTAATTTTCAGTTCTTTGCCACCACAAAAAGAGCTGCTGTAAATATTTTTATACATATAGGTCCTTTTCCTTTTTCTTTAATTTCTTTGGGATGCAGGCCTTGTAGTGGTATGGCTGGGTCAAAGGGTATGCACAGTTTTATCACCCCTTGGGCATAGTTACAGATTGTTCTTCAGGATGATTGGACCTGTCACCACTCCACCAGTAGTTCATTAGTGTACCTATTTACTTTCGTCCCTTGCAGTATTTGTTATTTCTTATTGGGGCGAGGTGGTAACTCAGAGTTGTTATTTTATTTATTTTTATTTGCAGGGGGGAAGGTAGGGCAATTGGGGTTATGTGACTTGCCCAAGGTCACACAGCTAGTAAATGAACTCACCACGTTCTAAGTGAAACTCATTGTATTTTAACCCAAGCCTACCTTTTCTGCTGCTTTCCCATTACATTAGAGTCATGCTAAATTCTTCATTCTCTCTCACTTCCATTCCAATCACTTGCCCAGTTTATTGATTTCACTTCTTCAGCATCTGATCTTGCAACCATTCACTTCTCTCTACTCACACTCTTAACTGCCTTAGTACAGGTCCTTCTCCTGGTTCCTCACCCCTGCTTTAGACTGTTATAACAGCCTCATAAGAGCCCTTTTCCACATTTACTCTCTCCCTTCTACCGTCTGTGTCCTGGGAGCCACAGGACTTGTTTTCAAATTCTTCCACTGATCCTTATCTGTATGACCCTGGGCAAGTAAGATACTTGTTTTCTGTAGTCCTGAGATTTTTCATCTTTAAAATGAAGGAATTGAAATGATAGCCTTTTGAAGGTCCCCTCTATATCAAGCTATGATCCTGTGATTTTCCACACAGCTGCCAAAGTGATATCCTTAAAGCCAAATCTGACAATGTCATTCTTGCTTAGGAAGTTTAGGGGCTCCTCATTATCTTTAGGATAAAATAAAAACATCTTTGGCGTTTAAAGCTTTTCAAAATCTGGCTCTACCCTATCTTTCCAGGATGATTACACATTATTCACCTTCATGCACTCTGGGCTATGACCAATTTGGCCTATTTTCTGTTAATGATGTTCTGTCTCCTGCTTCTGTTATCTTTACAGTGGCTTACCCTTGTGGTTAGAATGCTCTCTTATCTCTTGGAACCCCAACCCCCCCATCAAGGCTCTGATCAGATGTTATTTCCTAAAAGATTCATTTCATGATTCCCCCAGTTCCCCCCTCAAAATCCCTGTATATTTCTTTTGTATATTTTGATCTTACTTATTTGTTAACATATTGTATCCCCTTAGTAGAATGTAAGTTCTTTTAATAATGGAAACCAAAATGTTATCTTTGTATCACCAATACTTAGCCAGTGGCTGGCACATAGTGGACACTTAGTAAATGCTTGTTGATAATTAGTAAGTGGATTCTAATAAAAACATTTAGGGGAAGATCTTTTGATTATTAACCATAACCATAATATCAACAGTAAGCATGAAAGCTGCTGTCAGCCCATGTAGTGCCTATGAAACTAGGGGGTTGAGGATGGAGATATAGCATGATGAAGGATATTTCTGAGGACAGTGACTTGCAGGGTAACTCCTTAGCATAGTTTTCATTAAGCTCCTAAAATACAAACTTGTACCACTTGCTTATTTGGTTTTCCTTTGATTTTCCTGAATTCCAAATGAGAGTGTTCTGGATTCAGGATACTTAAAAAAATTAGGATTCTTGTAAAATATGATAAATACGTGGTATATGTTGGTGAAAAGACCATGACTCCACAAAAATGACTATCTGTGTTTTGGTTTTCAAATTCAGTAAAATTACCTAGTTATTCACTGGTCAGAGAGGATTTTTTTTTGTCAATTTTAAATTTGTTGAATGGAAAAGGGTGAATATTGGATTGTGTTAATAAGTGTGTAATTAAGCATGAGGTAAGTAGATCTAGTCTGTAATGGATTTAAATCCTCTTGTGTCCCAAGGATTCTGATCCTATTTTTATATCAACATTAAATAACTAAAGAAAATTCTCTGACTTGAACTGTTAAGCATTACCTTAACAGATTTTCCTTCCCTTTTTCTCTTGCTGACTCACATCTTCCTGTTCCCTCTTCCTTTATTTGAATTTAGTGCTCAATAAAGATAGATTAGTTAAAACCCATCTTGGGAAAGGAGAAATAATAATAATTATGGTATTTATCTTTAAGATTTGCTTAGTGTTTCACAAATTGTATCTCATTTTATCACAATTTTGGGAAGTAGGTTCTATTATTGAAATAATTGTGACAATCAGTGACTGTGACTGGGAACTTTTTTTTTCCCCATTGAAAGACTAATTTATTTCTTTTTAAAGAGACATACTTTAACCAACAAAACCAGATAAGCATACGCAATAATTTGTACTTAAGATGAATCTATGTATATAGCATGTCCAAAATGTGTTACCAGCAGCTCCCTTTGGAACATAGGGATTGTAGATTTAGAATTGGAAGGGATCTTAAGGGCTGTCTAGACCTGCCCCTTCATTACAGAAAGACCCAGAGAGGTATCAGTCACACTCAGTATATCAGTGAATAACAGTCAGTGTTTGAATTCAGGTTGTGTGCCACCTTTCCCTATACCATGTTGTCTAATTCTGTTATTCATTGTAGTGATAGCTAGTATTTACATAGTGCTTTAAGAAACCTTAGAAAACAAACTTTAAAGCAAAGAGCTTTATATTTGTCTCATTTGATCTTTACAGCAGCTATCCCAGGGAGGTACTATTATGATCCTTATTTTATGCCAGCTTGCTCAGGGTTAGTGTCTGAGGCCAGATTGGAACTCACGTCTTTCTTTTTCCAGGCCCAGCTCTCTACCCCCTGTAATGCTTATCTTTTGATTTAGGTTTTAACTAATCTGATTTCATAACTGTGTCTTTTTAAAGTTTTTGTATAGATTAGTCATAGTTGTAATTTGTAGTACCATTATAGACGGGATTTAGTGTAGTAGAGAATTGGTCTAAAAGTCAGTGAGGAAGACCCAGGTTCAAGTCCCACCTCTGACATACATTGACTTTGTGAGCTTTGGCAAGTCACTTAACCTCTCAGGGCTTAGGCATCTTTCTAAGACTTGCTGAGAAGGTACAAATCTGCATGGGTGAAGAGTTCCATATACCATTGTGTAACAACAATGCTCCTTGCAGCTGCTGTAGGGGTGTAAGACCAGTAACACTGAACACAGGAGGGCTGCTAGCACAGGTTCTTTGCTCTGCTTTTCTAAAGGAAAGCAACTTTAAAGGGGTCAACAATCTTACTTTAATCAAACATACATATATATATATATATATATATATATATATTTTATATAGTAGTAGAAATTATATAAACAGCAAATACAAACAGCAAAGACCAACAGACAGGGCTTCCAACTGTCTGACCAAAAGCAATATATACATAGTTACCAGAGAGGGAAGCACCAACATCTCGGTTTTCAAAGCCAGGAGGCTCTTTAATGGCTACCCAGAGTCTCATCTGGCTAAATCACAGGAGCACTCTTCCAATGAGTGAGCCCCAAAGCAAAGTGCTAACCTCAGAGTATATATACACTTCTTCAGGGCCAGAGGACATCATGACCCTCATGACCCAGGCTCCTGTGACTCAGGCTTCCATGTGACTCAAGTTCAAAGTGGTGACATAGGCCTGGGGGGGGGGGGAGAGGCGGGGAGGGAAGATCTTCAAGTTGTATTAAAATTAAACAGTGACACCACAGATTTAGTCTTTATTTCCCTAGTACCATTACAATACATTATTTTGACATGCCATACATTAGCCATTCACTAACTAATGAAGTTTTAAGGTTTTTCTAGTACTTTGCAATTCAAGTGATTTGTTATTTCTCACTAGGTAGTTCCCTTTTTCTTTATATACGTTTTTAACAGTATTAATTAAATAGAACAAAATAGTAATAAAAATGTCAGATCTGGCTGTTCCCTTCTGAACTTCCATCTATTGCCCTGTGGAATTTTAAAAATCTTTTATTGATTCTCTTTTCATTCTTTTTCTATGTATTGGTACCCACCAACTCATCCTCCCTTGAAACAAATTTAAGTATAGTCAAGCAAAACAAATCCATACACTATGCCTGAAAATATAAGTCTCATTCTACATGAGGCTGTCCATCATGCTTTGTCATCATTCCTCTGATTTTTTACGGTATTGATCAGTTGTGAAGTCTTTCAAAGTTGTTTTCTTTTACATTATTGTGATCATTGTATAGATTGTTCACCTAGTTTTGTTCACTCCTCTTCATTTCTGTATCAGTTTATATAAGTCTTCCCAGCTTTCTCTGAATCTGTTATACTAGCTATTTCTTACAACAAAATAATATTCTGTTACATTCATATACTATGAATTTTTTTAGCCATTCCTCATTTCGTGAATACCTGCTTTGTTTCTAGTTTGTTGCAACAAAAAGTGCTGTTACAAATATTTTTGTACATAGGGGTCCTTTTTCTCTGTTCTCTTTGGTGTATTCACCTAATAGTGATATTATGCTGGGTCAAAGGATATGCAAAGTTATATGAAGTTTATCAGTTTTGGGGGGTTACAAGTACCTAATTGCTTTCTAGAATAGCTGGACTAGTTCACAGCTCCACCAACAATAAGTTGGTATACTTGTCCTTTGACAACCCTTCCAGTGATTGCTATTTTTCTTTTTTTGTCATGTCTGCCAATTTGATGTGTCCCTTTCTCCCTCTTTTTTTGGAGGTGGGGAGCAAATGGAAGAAAAGTAGAATAGAAGGAGAAAAAGGAGTGGTGGTTGTTAACTTTTTTATATCTAGAATTTTTATAACATCAGATATATGGTTTAGATAACAGCAAGAAGCCACTACTAACTCCTGTGAACTGTTTACTCATTTCCTTTAAGATAGGTTACATGCTTACTTGCCTCCTGTTTGTGTTCCCATGCCATTCTTGGTAGCTTCCTCTTGGCACATTCCTAGAATTAATTTGGTAGGCATCCCAGTTTAAAATAATTTTTTCTGTTTAATTTTTTTTTCTATTTCTAACTTATAATTGTAAAGGTGAAATAAAATTCTTAAAGATTTCCCTGAGCTTGTTGATAGATTCTTAGTCTGATTGCTGTTCTGACTAGTTTTGAATTCTTTCTAGAAATTAAGAGTAAGTAGTCATTATTCTTTTTAGATTGGCAAAGTATAGCCTAGGGCTATCGAATGATATACTGTACTTAGTTTTTGTTCATTCATTTTCTGGTTAATTCAGTTTTTAGTCCTTTTTATTTTTTGTGTTCATTAAATGCAGATTATTTTTTACTTAATTCCATCCCCATCAATTTATTTACTGGGGCCTAATCTTTCTTTCATTTCTCTAAGAAGGAAAAACCCAAGCTTCTACTCAAGCTACTAGAACAAACTGTATTCCCAAGAACACTATTATGTAGGTGCTCTTTTGAAGGCGCTGGATTTGTTTCTTTGTTAAAAGATCCCAAAATATGAAGAAGGAAAAATAGTTGGACTAACAATTTGGAAGTTGAAGTCAGTAAAGAGATTTTTTTTTTTAAGAAATTTAAACTTAAGAATATTATTTATTGGATTTATATGGCACCTTTCCTGAAGAGGGAAGGGGCCAATATTTTTACATTAGTTTTCTTTTAAAATTTATTTTTAAAAATTATGAAGTTTAAACACTAAAAACCCCAAATGAAATGAGTATGTGTGTGTGTATGTAATTATGTATAAAACTGAAAAATCTCCTGTGCAAGCTTACTTTTAAAATGTATAATAAAGTCAGCATGTAACTTTGAACACTGCCCTGTTTGTTTGAGATTCTTTCTGGTCTTCTGTTCTTTGAATTAAAAAATGTTTCAGTGAGCCTTCTTTTTTTTTCCTCCTGCTTTATCCCTAGGCAACCTCCCACCCTTTTTTGAGGAAAAAAAAAAACACTCTTATAACAAATATGTGTATAAGTTAAGCAAAAAGAATTTTCATATTGAGGACAATTAAAAAAAAGACAACTATAGCTCAGAGAGGTATTATGTTTGTAAATATCAGAAGTGTAGAGGCTGGTAGATAGGGTTAGGGAATTGAGACAATAGATAAGAACCCAGTTGGATAAGAGAGGACAATTGGGGAAAGGGTTGTGTTTGACTCTGACCCATTTGGGATTTTCTTGGCAAAGATACTGGATTGGTTTGCTATTTCCTTCTTGAGCTCATTTTGCAGACAAGGAAAGTGAGGCAAACAAGTTTAAATGACTTGCCCAGGGTCACGCAGCTAGTCAGTGTGTCTGAGGCCAGATTTAAACTCCTGACTCTGGGCCCTGTGCTCTATCTACTGTGGCACCTAGTTGCCCCTAAATTCAAAGTTTTATGTAGTTAAATAATTGTGTTGTTAAAATTGCTAATACAGTCATTTTACGGTAAGTTTTATGCCAGTGAAATCACAGATCTGGACCTCTCCTTTTACCCCCTCAAATTCTACAAACAGTGTTTACCTGGCTTTTGAGATTCCTTTAAGCCAACCGAGCCCCAGTTCTCCACTGTATTTTTCCATACCCTTCCCACCTCCTGGGTCCTCCCTCTTCTCCATTGTGTTCTCACTGCTTAACAAAGCAGTGTTCTGAAGTTCTGGGTTGTGGTGTGTACTGGGTATGATTCCAACACTCCTGGGCCCCAGTCTGCTTTGCTTTCCTTTGTTCAGTGGTAGGATTCTTATTAATATCACACACAAACTATCAGGCCTCCTGCTGTCTTCTTGTGTGAAGAAGAGAGAACCTCAGGATAAAAACAGCTGGGGAGAATGTATATCCTGCTGCAAAGGGATTGTTCCTTTATTTCTTCAAATAAGAAAAGTTAAGTAGAGAGTCATAAATCCTGGCTTTAAGTAATATCAGATTAGGATGTTGTTCTTTTCCCAGCTGTTTCATGTGCTTTTTCCTTGTTTCTTCTCTTTGGATGACTTTCTGCCCTTAAATCAAGCTTAAAAGCTTGAGTCTTGTTAATGTGAGTAGTTTATTACCTTCAACTCTTGGGCTTTACTGAAATATGAAGAAATAGAATTCACACATTAAAACTGGGTTGGACAGAAAAGATGACATTAAAGCTCGAGTTCACTTTATACATTATATAAATTCCTGAAAAGTTAGGTGAAAATCAAGTGTGTGTGTATAGTCATTGCTTGACTTCCATTTTAATTTGAGAGATATATTCAGGAAGTATTTTGCCCTCAGCATATAACAAAATTTATACATTGAGATCCTAGCATTAAGGAATATTCTATCATAGTGTACAGTCTTTAATTCTTACATGTTGTCCCTACAAAATGGGGAGAGTCAACCCCTGTAACCTAGGAAGCTAGTGCATAGAGTGGCAGCAGTATGAAAGAAGGGGAGAGATTTGTGTACACATTTAAAAGGAAGAATAGTCTTGAGTTCATAATTAATGTTCTGAATCAGTTTCAGGGGCTGAGACTGTGGCTTTTTTTATTTTTTTGTATTTTCAGTTTTTCCTTTTTTGCTGGCTTCCCCATTACTGTGTACAAACACACCCAAATGTCTCTAATCCTTAAAAAAACAAAACAAAACCAAAACCCCCAAACCTCTTAACTAGACCCTACCATCCCTTCAAGTCATCCTGTGTTTCTCCTCCCTTTTGAAGACTCATTCCCAGAATAGCCGTCACTGATCACTGCCTCTGTTTTTTGTATTGGCATTCTTCATCTCCAATATGAATGAGTAACGTGGTTTCCAGAGTCAACCCTCTACTGAAATGGCTGTCTCCAAGTTATCAGTAGTCTCATAATTTCTAAATCCAGTGTCCTTTTCACAGTCCTTATGGTTCTCAACCTCATTGTAGCATTTGACACTGTAACTTTTGTGACACTTCTGGTTTTTCTCCTACCTTTCTGGCTACTCCTTCACATTTTCCTTTACTGGGTCATCATTCATACCCCACCTGTGGATACATCTCAAGCCTTTGTCTTCGGTCCTCTTCATTTTTCTAGTCAAACTCTCTTGGTGATGTCATCAGGTCTACTATCATCTCTCTGCTGATGATTTTCAGATTTGAGCTCTTGTCCCTCTTCTATTTAACATCTCAATCTGGATACCCTTATAGGCATCTCAAAATTAGCATGTCTTAAACAGAATTCAGTTATCCTTTTCCACTTCACCCCCTCCCCCAACCTCACTCTTCCTAAATTCTCTATATTGAGAGCACCATCTTTTATTAAAAAATTCTTTCTCTTTAGACCATGTCTCCTGCTCAAAAAAGCTCCAGTGGCTCTCCGAGCACCCAACACTCTTTCCAGTCTGATTCCAGCCTACCATTCCAGATTGTTTCATATTCCCTTTGCAAACCCTGTATTCTAGTCAAACTGTCCTATTTGTTTTCCATGCAGGGCATTTCATTTCCTATCTCCCTGCCTTTGTAGAGACTGTTCACCAAGCCTGGAATGCATTTCCATCCCTTAGAATCCCTGGCCTTCTTCAAAGCTCAGTTTAAGCACCATATCCTACATGAGGCACATTTTGGTATCTTCCCCCCTCCCAGGTATTAGGTTTTCCCTCTCTCCATTACCTTGACTTTTGAATTTATTTTATACTTATGTGGGGAGAGAAGCAGTATCCTATATATACCCTGTCTCAATCTATTTAGTTCTGCAAGGCTTAGACATAACGAATCAATCAAAAGTATAAACTATGTGTAAGCAAATTCAAGACACTTAATTGACTCTACCAATCAAAAGTATGACAATGAAGACACAGGTAATCTACTGGGATATGTTGGTTACAGGAATCAAATATACCTCTGGGCTTATAAATATCATAGTTATGCAAGTAAGCATAGAATCAAACATTCTAGCTAGAGCATTTCTTAAAGCATTAGACCTACAGTCTAATGGTGATTGGGGAATTACTACCTTCCCCTCCCTATAACTGCCCTATTGACCAGAGGGATGACCTTATTTAAGATTTATTCTTGCGGGTGCAGTAGCAATGATTGAGAGCAGAGTCCGTATTAAGAGCTGAGAGAGATGCCTAGGACATGCTAGAAACAATTTAGGAAAGGCACTAACCCTTAGAACCTATCTGAGGGCTACATCTAAGGGTAACAATGAATATTCCATGTAGAGAGAAAAGGACTTACTGAGTACCTAGGGGCTGTAACTCTTTTGCCAGATGGGTTCTAAGCTTGAGCCCATTTTCCCCATAGACCATGTATATAATTGTGGGAGAGTGTCCCAGACTTTCGGGGAGGATTATTTTTGTATCAACTGCCCCTGCAGAACCTGTTTAGTAAGTACCCCTTTCTAAAAGGTGGTTGTTTGACTATCAGTAGGAAGTACACCATTTGGGGACTTCTGAGTGACTGTACTAGAAAATCCTCAACCCCTCAGAGCTGCCTGTATAACCAAGGGGAGTAGTACTCATTTGCCCTCTGGAGACCTAGCCAGTAAGTACCTGTAGAGTCCAAAGGAGGTGTATTTATATGATGAGTACATGATGATTCCTCTAAAAGAAAGTAACAACCACAGTCACTTCCTCGAAGTTAAGAATTGTTTTGTTTTTGTCATTTGTACCTTTTTTATCCATCTTCTGTCTTCTCCCTTTCAGTAAACATTTAAAATTGGTTTGAAAAGTGCTAATTATTAATAAAATTAGTTTTAATCTGTGTAGACATTTTATAAATGCTTGTTGATTGATCCATAGAATGTAGCATAGGAACTCTGTAAATGATTTAACATTTTCCAACTGGAAAAGAGTAAAACAAATATGGCAAGGAGAAAATAGAAGTCTTTATATAGGTGAGTAGATATCATAAGTCTGTACCGAACTTCTTAAATGAGTTCAAGTCTCCTTGCCCAGAAGAACTATTTGCGTATTAAAATAACTTGGTAATGATCGCTATAATACAGTTGATAATCTTTAAGGCAGGGGCAGCTAGGTGGTGCAGCGAGTAGAGCACCAGCCCTGAGTTCAAATTTGGTCCCAGACACTTGACATACTTACAGTGTGACCTTGGGTAAGTCACCTAACCCCAATAGCCCTGCCTTCCCCCTCTAAAGAAAGAAAGAAAGAGAATCTTGAAGGCAAGAGTTCTCAAACTTTTTGCAGTTTCTGGTCCTAGTTCTTGCCTCAAGAGTCAAGAGTCCTATTCTACGTTCCATATTCCATATTTGCCCTCCAAATATGTGAAAATAGCTGTCTTGTTTTATTTATGACCAAAATAGTAAGTTTAAAAGCTTATCTCTCTTAAAAGCCAAACTATCTTTTGGAAAATACTTCACTTTAGACAAAGCTACTTTTGGAACCCTTGAAATTAAAAAAAATCTTAGTATTAATGATGCAAATCACATGACTTTAAAAAATCTTTTAAAATCAGTTTTCTGAATTTCACACTGTTAATATACTTAATGTGGATATGGTTGTTTATTGTTAAGTTTTATTTATAATTGGGAGGAATTTTAGATACAATTAGCTCAACTTTAAGATGCTTCATGGCAATTTTTATTTCCTCTTCTGTTTGTATAAGCCCTTGTGATGGAAAACTATTTTAATTCATTACATTTTTCCTTGTATAATTAGAAAGTTTGGCTTTAAAATTGACCATCTTGTTCATAAACCATGATAACTATTTTCAAATATTTGAGAGGCCCTTAGGTGGAATAGGGATTAGGTTTATTCTGCTTGACTTTGAGACAAGAACTAGGGTCAGTGGGTTGAAGTTTCAGGAGGCAAGGACCTAGGGAAGAAATTTGCAGTAGTGTTGTTTGAAATGGAATGAATTGTCTTTTGAGTTGCTGAGTTACTTGTCATTCAAAATATTTAGGACGAGGAGTCTAGATGGCCGCTTGTTAGGGATGTTGCATAGAGAATTTTTGCATAGCATAAGGGGCTATAGTCAATAATTAATGAAATTTTGTTTAATGCATATTCTGTAAATTTGATTAGATTAGGGAAAGGAGTTTAAGAAGAATTAAAGAAGTTTCTGAGTTTTTGAGTGGAGAGGTATGAAATTTGGAGAATTTAAAAAAAAAATTTAAGATGATGGCAAGAATCCTTAACTGTAATTGTTTTATAGATAGAAGACAAGATGAGAGAGTCAGAGTTTGTAGATAAAGATTTGAGGTTGGAATCTGCTTAGAAATGATAGTTGAAGTTGGAGGAGTATATGAAACTTTTTAGGGAAGAGAGAGAAGAACAGAGGGTTGAGAACTGAGTCTTTGGTAGTGCTCATATTTAGAGGAGACAGGAGCCAACAAAGGCTTTAAAGGAGTGGTCAGAAAGATAGGAAAACTGGCTTCCATTGGTATTAAGAGAACAGAGACTTTAGCAAAGGAAATGGAGGTAGAGGGTATAGGCCTGGCACTCCTAGGGGGAGAAGTTTGGCCATGTTTCATTCTGCTGGTGGAATAGCTTTCCTTAGCATCTGGTCATGTTCCTCTGCTGAAAATCTTCAGTAACTCATTATTACCTAAGATTTAAGGTCACGTACAATCTAGAATCGCCCTTGCTTTCTTGGATGTGTTTTATATTTTTCACATTTTCCCCTCTCCATATGCAGTGTGCAGTAGTAGTAATAGTAGTAGTTGTAGTAGCAGTAGCAGCAGCAGCAGCAGCAGCAGCAATTCCTATCTATGTAAGATCATAGGTCCATAGATTTGAAGGTGGAATGGACGTTAACACTCTTTAGTCTTGTCCTTTTCTTTAAAGATTATGAAACTGAGTCCCAGAGAAGATAAACAACTCAAAACTCACTCAGGGTCGCATAGAAATAGAATGCCACATGCGGGTCTTCCTGATTAAAAGTCCAGGACTGTATCTGCTACACCATGGTGCCTTTCATATTGTACTTCTAAGGTTTATAAAGTACTGTCCTGAACAACGGTAGGAGGTAAGTAGATCTAGCATTATTATCCACATTTGAACAAAGAAGAAACAGAAATAGCAAGTTTGATAGACTTATACGTAGTATGTTATACAATTAGTAAGTATTGAATCAGGAATTAAACCCAGATCTTCTGACTCCCAAGTATAGAGCTCTTTTACTATTCTGTCCCCACCCACCAAGCTGAATCACCTGGTATTTTTCAGCCTTCATCCCTTTCCTCATAATGTTACCCGTGCCTGTAGTATCTTAACTCTCCCTTTTTGCCTGTTGAACTCTTCTCATCAATTAAAGCCTAAATCAAATGCTGAGTTTTATAGGAAGGCTTCATTGATCTGGTGTTTTCCTTTCTTTCTCAGAATTTAAATAGCATTTTTGTTTTCCAACTTTATAAAAACAATTTTATAAGTGCATTAATAAAGGTATTTTTGTCCAATTACCATCCATTTGGCCATAAACTTTTTGAGAGCTCTTAGCTTTATATTTCTTTCAGTACTGTGCTCTGTACCCAATAGAGGTTTAATCCATCCATGCTTGTCGAGGGGAAGATAAGAAGCAAATAAATAAATGAGAGAAAAAGCTAGAAAAACAGTAGATTCAAAACGGGGTTTTGCAAGGTAGTAAGTATCTATATTTGTTCAAACATGCATATTTAAAGGCAGAGGGAAGAAAGGGAATAAGCATTTATGAGGCACCTATTATGTGCTAGGCACTATACTAAGTACTTTACAAATAGCTCATTTTATCCTTACAACTACCTCAGGAGATAGGTGCTATTACCTTTCCCGTTTTACAGTTGAGGAAACTGAGGCAGTGCTTAGATTCAATCTACTTCAGATTGAATATGGCCTGCTTCTGAAAATGAGCATCGACAAAGATTGTGGGCGGAGCCAAGATGGCGGCTGGAAAGCAGGGACTAGCGTGAGTTCCCCGCCGAGCCCCTCCAAAAACCTATAAAAAATGGCTCTGAACCAATTCTAGATCTGCACAACCCAGAAAACAGCAGAGGGAAACAGGGCTCCAGCCCAGGACAGCCTGGATGGTCTCTGGGTGAGGTCTATCCCGCACGGAGCTGGGAGCGGAGGGGAGCAGAGCGGCGCAGAGCCCAGGGTGCGCTGCGTGGACCAACCAGACCAGGAGGCAGGCGGAGCATGCTCTAGCGCCCTGAATCAGTGAGCTGTGACAGTTACCAGACTTCTCAACCCACAAATACCAAAGACAACAGAGAAGGTTAGTGGGAAGAGCTGCGGGAGTAGAAAGAGTTCGAGATTTGGCCACTGCGGGGGGGGGGGGGGGGGGGGGCAGCTACAGAACTACAGCTGCAGTTACTTCCGGCCCCAGGCCCACCTGGTGGGAGGAATTAAGTGTCGGATCAGAGCAGGAGTGAAGAGCCTGCTGAAGATCTAAGTCCAGTCCGGGTTGGAGGTTCTTGGGGAAGGAGGAGTGCTGGTGTGGCAGAGCTGGAGCATCCCCCCAGGCGTGGAACATAGTTCTCTTAACTCTACAAGCGGTCATACCCCGCCCAAAAACTCAAGGGTCAAGTTAGTTGGCTGGGAATATGGCCAGGCAGCGAAAACGCACCCAGATTCAGTCATAGACTCTAGAATCTTTCTTTGGTGACAAAGAAGACCAAAACATACAGCCAGAAGAAGTCAACAAAGTCAAAGAGCCTACAACAAAAGCCTCCAAGAAAAACATGAACTGGTCTCAGGCCATGGAAGAGCTCAAAAAGGATTTGGAAAAGCAAGTTAGAGAAGTAGAGGAAAAATTGGGAAGAGAAATGAGAAGGATGCGAGAAAACCATGAAAAACAAGTCAATGACTTGCTAAAGGAGACCCAAAAAAATAATGAAAAATACACTGAAGAAAACAACACCTTAAAAAATAGACTAACTCAAATGGCAAAAGAGCTCCAAAAAGCCAATGAGGAGAAGAATGCCTTGAAAGGCAGAATTAGCCAAATGGAAAAGGAGGTCCAAAAGACCACTGAAGAAAATACTACTTTAAAAATTAGATTGGAGCAAGTGGAAGCTAGTGACTTGATGAGAAATCAAGATATTATAAAACAGAACCAAAGGAACGAACAAATGGAAGACAATGTGAAATATCTCATTGGAAAAACCACTGACCTGGAAAATAGATCCAGGAGAGATAATTTAAAAATTATTGGACTTCCTGAAAGCCATGATCAAAAAAAGAGCCTAGAGGAAACTGAGGCAGAAGTTAAGTGATTTGTAGAAAGAAGTGTTTGAGGCTGTATTTGACCTCAGATCTTCTTGGTTTCCAGGCCCAGCACTTCATCTACTGTGCCACCTAGTTGCCTCTAGGTAGATTTGGAAGCAAATAAATGACCAGACCCAAAGTGTAGTGATTAATAGATAGATCATTGTCAGCTTGGAAGTATGGGAAGATCTTAGTGGAAGTCTTTAGGGATCTTTGCTTGGTCTTATTCCATTCTAAATTTTATTAATGACTTCAATGAAGCTATAGATGTCATACTTACCTGCCCCTTGATGACTTTCAGAGCATAACCTTGGGTATAACTCTCACTGTATTCGATCTCAGACTGCTTTTGAGTTGGGGAGACATGATTTAGGGTCCTGGATTTGATACTTGCTGAATTTAGGACCTGGCACAAGTCACTCAATGCTCTTGGAGCCTTATTTTTTACAACTGTGGAGAATACACAATTTATCTCATAGGGTTGTGAGGAAGATTCTCTGTTAACCTGTGAGCGTTATATAAAAGTGAAGCAGCTTTGTGTAGTCGATCAAGAACAGACCTGGGTTCAAGTTGTGCCCACTCGTAAATACTGGTTTTATGTGTTTGGAGAATTCACAACCTCTCAGTGCTCTAGTAGGCTCTCAAAAACAGGTGTTGAGAAGGTGCCATGCTGCTTTTAGTAGCTGAATTTTGCCCATGCCCAGGTCTCACTTGTAATGACATTATGACATTATCCTCATTATCCTCTCCCAGGCTCAGAGGTAGACAGATTCCTCTTCGTTTTCTAGGAATCCATGAAGATAGGGTTTTATTCCTCCTTTCTCTAAAGCTTCAAAACTTCACTGTCTTAAATTTCACCTTCATCTGATATCATCTCAGAGTTCTAAAACAAACCTTACTATTTCTGTTGAAGATACTGACAGTGCCTCATGAAGGATTCATTGATTTCATTTGTGTGGTTTATTTCACTGATAGAGATCACAACCTTTAGATTGTTTTATAAGCTGCTCTCACTTTAGAAAAAATCCATGTAGTACTGAACCTTCTGCTTATGAGATTCTCCCAACTTTGCTGGTTGGTCCTTGTACAGCAGCAGTACACCAAGCCCTGTTAGTTTGTGAAGGCATTCCAGAACTCAGGGTGTCACCTCCATTACTCCTATGGAGGAGGCCTTTAGGAGTGGTTTGGTGGAAATAGTTAACATTTCATTAGCTCTCTGGTCCCTTAAAAATGTGAACTTTTTGTTTTGACCCATTTGCATTCCCAAAAAATATCTCCTGTAAATTATATTCCCGGAAAAAGCTAAAGTCACTTGATATAATGATTGATTGTGTTCATGCTACTTTCTGCTTTTGTTCCATTCCATTTGTTAGCAGGAAGGATGTGTGCTTTTACTTTGGGAATTTATACATCATATTTTGTTGCAGTTGAGTGTTTGTCTTCATTCCCATTGTTGTCATTGTGTATATTGTTCTAATTGGTTCTGCTTTCTTCATCCTTTAGTCATAAGTGATTCTTTCTAAGTTTCTCTGAGCTCTTTGTAGTCATTTTGTGATTTCATCATTGTGAGTACTCCCTCTACTGGTACACCTCACCACTCATTGATTCTTTTTCATCCTATGCACTTTTTTATCCATGACTTTGCAGAAGTCTTCTATAGTAAATTAATTCAGTGTGCTAAGTCTACATGTAGGTAACATGGAAGGAATCAGTAGAGAGGGAGAGTGTGAAAATTGGAGTGAAGAGTGGAGGTGGGAGGCATGCTGTGTACTGGGGAATGTTTGGAAATGGAGAAGTTCAAAGGGATATACAACCAAGCAAGGGGGTTGTTCTTGGCAAGCAGAAAGGTCACTTCTTCATCAGACACTGGAGTGAAGGAGAAGAGGATGGGTGATGATGTACCCTTTATTATAATAGTAAGCTCCAGTCTGATAGACTTCTAGTTTTTATTAAAATTTCTCCCTAGCATCGAACGTTACTTGTTTTTCCATTGTTCCTTGATCAAACAGAGAGACTGGAAGCATTAAATGAACTTAGGTGGGGGAATGAAAGTATCCTTTCAAATTTCTCTTTTTCTCTCTATGCTAAAAAATGATAGGATTCTGTGTTGGTTCACCTCAAGGGTCAACTTTAGAAATTTTTTAGCAGAATATTAAAATATCATTAGCATTGTACAATGTTGCTTTTTAAATCTGTTTTAAAAAAAATTGCTACAAATTATAATTTTTAGTATAGCAACTTTTCTTCCCCCAGGAAATGTAGCTCTAAAGTGAGAATATGTGTATGGAAAACAAAATTTCTTTTCAAATTTTATCTTATGCTTTTCATTTTTATATCACATTTTTTATTAAGTAATTTTTGTTGATATATTTTGCTTTTCCAGCCTCTTAAGTTTCTCTCATATGCCTTTTACTATCCTTCTCTAAAGACATCTTTTCTTTTAATTTTCTTTTATTTATCTGTTCCCATCTAATTCTCCTCCCACTAAGAAAAAAATGAAAAAATAAAGGCTTCGATAAATAGAAAACATAGTCTTATAAGACAAATTCTAGTATTGGCTACACCCAGAGAGGTATGTCTCTTACTACATTATTAAATTCATCATTTTTCTGAATTCTGTTTTACTCTTAATATTATTACTCAGTCATTATTTTGGATTTGTGGTTTATCATTTTTGTTGATCAAAGATCTAGTCTTTTGAGAGCTGTTTTTTTTCTATGTTAACATTGTATACATTGATTTCCTAGGTCTGTTCATTTCACTCTGCATCAGTTCTTGGAGGTCTTCCCAATTTCTTATGAAATTGTCCATTTCTTCCTTATGGACAATACTATTCCATTACATTCGTACTACATACACACTACATATTACACAGTCTGTTTATCCATTTTCCAATAGGAAGACACCCCCTTAGTTTCTAATTTTTGGCTACTATAAAAAGAACTATAATACAAATTTTTGTACTTATAGGTCCTTTTCCTCTTTGATTTTTTTTTTAAGTAGGGGTAATGGTGGGGCTTAATAGTATTATAGCTGTGTTAGGTTGGAGGGTATGCACAGTTTAATAAGTTTTGGGGGCATAGTTCCAAATTGATTTCCAGAATGTCTGGACCAATTCATAGTTCCACAGTAGCAGGTTGCCCTTTTTCCCACAGCCCTTTCCAACATATATCATTTTCTTCTGTTGTCAGCCTTGCCAATCTGGTAGGGTAGGGTGTAACCTCAAAGTTGCTTTGAGTGTTTTTTAATTACTAGTCACTTAGAGTATTTTTTTGTGTGTGTGCGATTGTTGATAACTTGGATTTCTTCCTTTGAAAACTTCCTGTTTATTATCCTTTGACTATGGGAAATAAAATTTTAAAAATCATTCACCTAAAAATTTTTTAGGGCTGGTCTTTTGCATAACTCAAGGTCCATATATAGATTCAATGAAAAGAAAGTTTGGGTTATTTTGAAATCATTTTGAAACAAAAGAGCAAAAATATTTGAGGGAGAGACAGTGGTCTGATAATTAAGAACATATCACAGATATTTTAAATTATAATTGTTTCCAATAACTACATATGAAAGTACACTATGTAAGCAGCTTAAACAGTTCATTTTATAGTAAAATACAGTGTATGTCGTGCCTTGTTTAACCATGAGACTGCATCATAAACTACCCGTACAAATTTATCTTACTACTTTGTAGTCACATCTTGTACATTACTTTTAACTACTTTAAAGAGAATAAAAGGAATGTTATAGAAAACTAAAAACGAGCCTGTGTTTTATTGTACGAGGTAGGCATATATTTTCACTAGTGGTTTACTAAAAACACATTATTCCCAGACCAGAATGGCTGTCAGACAGTTTTCATTATATAAAAACATGCTGAACATACTACTTGATACTTTATGAAGGACAATATAACTTCTATAAAGGGATAAGTGTTTTATCTCCTTAATTTTTATTTATGTCATCACCTTTATGGATGGTATATTTCCAAATATGAATATGCTCATTAGTGTACTCTTTTGATACAGGGATGTAGTAAACTTAGCACCTTTTCATAGTTGAAAAAAGTAAAAACTGAAACAGCATTTTAAAATATTTAAGTACTTTAAAATTTTTTTGAATTTTGTTTATAACTGTTTCTTAATTTTTCCAATTTTTTTAGACTCCTTGGTTAACCATCTTCAGAAGAGTGGATTTCTGATGTACCAAACTCCATGTCTCTCATTGAAAGTAAAATTTGATATCACAGATAAACAGCATTGACAACTATCCATGAAACTTTGTATATCTTAATATCAGCCCTCGAAGCTTCCCCAGGGAACGCATAATGACATCTGCAGTGGTTGACAATGGGGGTTCTGTTTTGGAGCTTTCCAGCAATGGAATAGAAAATCAAGAGGTTTGGAATTCACTGTGTTCCATTTAAATTGCATTTACATTTTATTATGTAGAAATTCTTAGGTAATTCTTAAATAATAACATTGCACAGTTTTTCTCATGCAGAATGTCCTATGCATGAGATATGATATATATCCTCATATACTTTTAAATTGTGGACAATAAAAGTACAGTGAAACAGTATAATAATACCTTATACTTATATGGTGCTTTATAGTTTGCAAAGCTCTTTTCATATATATTAACTGGTTTGATTTTATCCTCGCAACAGTCCAGGCCGATGTTAATGATCCCTATTTTATATTTGAGGATCCTGAGGTTCAGAGAGGTTAGTGACTGGCCCAATATTACACATGTATTAAGAAGGTGAACCAGGACTTGAACCTGCGTCTAAAGATTTTAAGGCTATCTTCTTTTTAATACCGCATCTCTTTAATAGTGTCATGGGGCATCATATCACTTGTCGAAGGACAGTATACGTGGAATTAAGAACTGAGATGAGAGAAGCAACTGTGAAATAATGATTTTGAGATTAGGGGTAACCCTTAATTTAATAATTTTAAACAGATATTGGTTTAGACTTTCATAGGACAATTTTAAAGACATTTAAAAATTATAAAATTAGAGTCATTAAGTATCATATCCTAAATATATGTTATTTTAGAATTAATTTTCGAGACTTTGATATGTAATAGTATGATTTTATATAAATTTTAATTCATATGGGGAATAAGCATTTATATGTGCCAGGTGTTGTGCTAAGCATTGTTTACAAATACTATCTCATTAGGTCCTCACAACCACCGTGTGAGGTAGGTGCTATTTTTATTCCCATTTTACAATTGAGGAAACTGAGGCAAACAGAGGTTAAGTGACTTACTGAGGGTCATACATCTAATATATATCTAAGGCTGAGTATGAACTCAGGTCTTCTTGGCTCCAGAACAGTGCCACCAGCTTCCTTATAAGTTATACTTGCCTGGACTGATGACAAACTAGATTTTTCTGTTACTTTTTTCTTCTCTTCCCTTCAAATATTTATAATTCAGTAAAAATCATCAATACAGTCAGAAGTACAGTGTGTAGAATGTTTAAATGTAATCGGTGAACAAGGAAACATTCAGTTAGTATTCTCTAAAAGAATTAAACTTATGTATTTTGAGTCATTGGTAGCTTGGTTTCTTTCGTGTCTCTATCTCCTGTTCTTCTGGGACATAGGGGGAAAAATATAAAAAGAGAGAGACACAGCAAAATCACAGAGGTAGAAAGAACTTGAGAGATCACATGATGACAGCCCGTCTTCTCCACCCTCCTTTCACACACATGCTTGACAATGAGCAATTGAGACTCTTAGGTTAGGTGACTTGATGAAGGTCTCACAAGTTAGTTGCAGACTTTTTGAATGTGTTCTTGAATTTGAGACTATTAGATTTACATCTGAGTTACATCTTAACTCAGCTTATCCTCCCATAGTGTATATTATGTTCCAAAAGATAGTCAATTTTTCTGTATAAAAATTTAGATATCGATATACTTGTATACTTGATCAATTCATGATTTTCTTCAGTCTGGGTGCTTTCTCCATCGATGCAGATCACAACCCCATTATAATTTAATAGATGTTCTTCCAAAAGTTGCTGAAAAATTCACTTTGTGGTGGATATGATACAACTTTTGAACACAACTAGACTGGTCTTTGGGTACAGATGGAAGGTCAGTCACCAGTCCCTCTTCTTGCTCTAACATTTTGTAAGTTTTGTAGCTGCTAATGAGTAGAGGTCATTTCCAGTCATTTCCCTTCTCCCACACTGCTTTTTATCAATTGCTTTAGCAACTGACCTGAGCAGTGAAGTAAGGTAGGTAGGAGGATCCCCTAGGAACATAGGATTTTAGATTTGGAAGGGGATCTTGGCCATCGTCCAATCCAGCCTCCTCATTTAACAGAGAAGGAAACCAAGGTCCAAAGATGTGAAATGACTCATCCAAAGCCAGGATTCATTTAGTCCCTGGTCTTCCACTGTTTCTAAATCCAGTCAGTGTTCTTCTCACCACACCATGCCACGATTTAGCTGCTAGTCTAACCCAGCTTTTGGGAAGGTCTTTTAAAGTTTATAAGGCTGATTTATATTCTTGCTTCCCACATTGTAGGCACTCACAAAGTGGTTTTTTTTTTGGTGGTTGTTGTTGCTACTGATCAATAGTATACAGATTCTTAAGACTTCATCTTCTCCATTGTTTTTGATTTCTAATCTCCATCCTAAATAAAACCTTTCCCACCCACTAGTGACACATAAAAATCAGATGATCCAGTTTAATTGCTTATTTTTTAAAAAAAATCATATTAATGTATACAAAATAGTACAGATTGAGTACATAAGAATTTGTGATTGAATTCAGAGTTTGTGGATAATAAGTTTCATTTAGAAAAAAATTTGCTCTTTTAGGAAGGTGAACAAGTTTCCAAATATCCAGCAGTGATTGTGGAGCCAGTTCCAAGTGCCAGATTAGACCAGGGCTATGCAGCCCAGGTTCTAGTCTATGATGATGAGACTTACATGATCCAAGATGTGGCAGAAGAGCAAGAAGTTGAAACTGAGACTGTGGAATCAGGTAGATCTTTAAACAAAATTTTTTATAAAGTCTTTTTGTGGGATTCACTATTTTTCTTATGTAAATTTTGTACTGGGGCTCTGTATAGTTTGGAATTAACTGAAAGGTTTACCTTATAATTTGCTAAAGGAGTTTTATTTCTGTAAGCACCAGGAAGGCTTTATATAATTCTACTTTGTTTAGGACACTGTCCTGTGTTATGGACCTCAAGACCAAAATTATTTTCTGCTTTCACTTTGCAAGTGCTGCTTCATGCATCCTGCTTTTCCTTCTTGATGGCCTTTTCTTTCCTGCATACAGCATAACAAAATAATAGGTTCATAGCTGGAAAAGGCCTCTGAGATCATCTAATCCATCCTCTCTTTTTATAGGTGAGGAAGCTGAGGTACAGAGGGGGTTAGTGAATTGCCCAGAATCAGAGAGGGAGTTGGAGAGAAGGCCAGTGCTCAAGCCCAGCCCCTCTGACTAAAGAGCCACACTAGTGTTCTTTCCATTCCACTTAGCCAACGTACTCTTAGTCAAAAAGGAAAAGTAGCACGTAGTCCAATACATTGACACCTAATAGAGGCTATCTCTCTGATTTATCATTAGAATTAAAATAGGATGCTTTGAAAAAGGGAAACCTTTGAAGAAAAGAATAGGCATCTCCCTAGGGGGAAAAAAAAACCTAATGGATTTGTTCTTTCAGGAATCTCTAGAAACTATCCTTCATGGAGAATGGAGAAAAGTAGCCTCTAGCATTTATTTAGTATTAATAGTTTATTAAACAGTTGTTAGTAATCTAAAAATGCATATGAAAAAAGCATTTCACATAGCTGGAAGATTTTCACTTGAAGTTTTCATTGATGGGGGAGGGGGGAGTCATAAAAACAGAATTGTTTGAAGCATTTTGCCAACAATGCTTTACACTATTCCCCTAAAAGTTACCTTCTGAAAAAATGTCTTTTTAAAAATATTGTATAAATAATAAATAGAAGTTCTTATATCCATTTATTTTGATATTTGTTAAATTTAATCTCATAGATGTTTATGGAATCAAATTAATTATGCTCCACAAAATGTTTAAAGAACTTCAGTATAATAAATAAGCTTAATAGTGGACATAGTTATTTACCAACAAGTGAAAAAGAGTAGGGTTCACTCATTCTCACTAATGCAGGGGACCGAAGGTATTTACAATCCAAAAATAATTTTTATTTCTCCTTAGAAATACTTTTTTTATTGACATAGGTATTTATCTGATAATCTGGGAATGAAATCTTATGGTAAAGAAGAACTTGTAAGGTGACAGTTTCTTTATCTTGACTTCCTACATAACTAACAACCCATTTCATTCTGGTAATAATCGATCACCCTTTTAGACTGTTGCAGTGTTTGCCATTTTCTAAATCTTACTTATAGACAGTGTGGTTGAGTATTGGATTTCCCTACATGTTGAGCAAATAATGAGAGTTGAGATATCAACAATATTGACTCCATAAACTTGCACAGGTTTGTTCTGAATAAACTACAACGTGAATTATCTGATAATCATAGTTAACTGAATTATGTAAATCTGAAAATACAAATAGTAGTAATGCATTGATTGTGGCACTTGTCCTTCACCAAAGGTATCTTTAGTTGGTTTGCTGTGAGTTTATTTGAGGGACTCAAGTTATTTCACCATGTCGGGGAAATGATTATGATGGCATTTTTGTTGTTGTTGTTGTTGTTATCATCATGGTCTTGATCATGATCCATCATCATCTTGTTCTCATCATCTTAGGAGTTTAGCTAGAAATGGCCATGGCACAAGTTGTTGTTCTGCTGTTTTCTTTTATATTTAGTATTTCTTGTATTGTTGTACAGGTGGATGAAATAATTGATGTTTTTAATTCATACCTGTTATCACTGCCAATATTTGCATAAACATCTCAGAGTGGAGAAGTGTCAGTTATCTAGTTTATTTGATTATAGTCAAACACTTAATTTAGTGTTTCATAGAGAGGCTTTGAGCACAGAACTGGTACAAATACAATGGAAGGATATGACTTTTCTGTTCATTTTTAGGAGTTTATTGAAAGTGATGAAAAGCTGGGTATCTTTGGAGTTTGTTTTTTGGCAGGATAAAGAAAGTAACAAGTATTATGACAGGTGAACTGCCCGTTATTTGCATGTGAAATGCTTAAACAGAATAGTTTAAACATATGAAGTTTTAAAAATAAATATATGAAGTTATTTTAGTGTGTACCATGTCACTGGAAATTTTAACTGTGTGAAAATCATTTAAGGTAACAAACATAGTGATAAGCAAAGAAATAAAGTAGCAGATATAAGGGGCCCAGGTGAAATCTGCACAGAAAAGGTATGAGGTGAAGAAAGGGAAATTTTGCATGAGGCCTTTCTACCGCTAAAAAGAGAAGCTATGATTGAATGAAACAGAAAAAATTTTTTATTTTGGTAGAAATGTGGTGAAATGAAAAGGAAAAGAAAGTAATTTTAGTAGCATCATGTTGGAAACTTTAAAGAAAAACAAAAACTGAATGTATTGGTGAAATTTGTGAAACTGAGGGCACCCTGAATGTTCTGATTTAGATTCACACATGTGAACAAACTACAGTGGCTATCATATTAATGATATTAGAATTGCCTTGCTAAGCTTAATTTGTTCCTAGGATTATGATTATTTTTATGTAGCTAAAATTATCTTCTTACTAAAAAAGTGATATTATATATAATCAATTTGAATATCATTCAAGGTTCAGTTTATTTTCAGCCTCTTTTCAGAGCTCAGCAAAATATGTAGCGTTTTTTCAGTCAAGATGGCAAAGCTGGCCTAAAAGAACATATTGTCACTTCAGGGGTGATTTAAAAAAAAATTAATCTCTTTAGATTTATTTTATTTGAACAGAAAAATAAAATGCTTTTGGCATATAAAGAACTGAATGTCATCCTGTATAAAATTATTTTGAAAGTTAATCTTATTTAGATTCTGGCTCAAGAGCAGATGAGAGCTAATATTTGTAAAAAGTACATAGAATAGTACCTGCCACATAGTAGGTACTATATGAATTCTTATTCTCTTCTTCCCTTCCCCTCAAGTTCACGAATGTAGCTTTATAAAGATATTTGACTGGCATAGATCAGTTTCAAGGTCATCTAATCTGGGCTTTAATTCACTTCTATTTAAAGAATCAAATGTTTCTTTCAAGTGAGTTGGAGACTGAATATAACTTCATCATTTCATCACTTAAAAAATAGAAGTTATTCTTTGTATTAAGGTTCATTCTTATATCTGCTTCCTTTTTCTGTAAGAAAATCTGATCAATTTTTGTGAACTAAATTTGTAATTTAAATTCTAAAAACTTAGTTGCACATAAAAAGTTAACAGGAAAATTAATTTTAAGAGAAAGGAATATTAAATTTGATATTAACAATGTTAAAATTTGTTTTCTTGTCAAAGTCATGAGGAGGGAAGGGGATAATTTTTCAGATGGGTTAAATATTTTTGATTAGTGGGTTGAGGTTCAAATAAAACAAGATAGTTCCAGTATTTTTTCTTGTATGTCTAGGAAACAAATGCAAGTTTCATTTTACAAATCATAATTTGGATCGTCTTAGCCGATGCATTAATACTAAAAATAGAATAATTTAAGTTCTTATATTTATGCTATTAGAACATTTTTATACTAAATTATTCAGGTTGTCTAACTACCTGGCTCACATGCCCCAGTTAGATTCTAGCTTTTCATTTAATTTTGTGCTATGTAGACTTGTCACATAAGAAGTGTTCAAACAGGGGCTATTTTCCTTGATTAGTGTGATGTTGCTATATAAGGTGTATAGCAGGATATAAGGTGCTTTAATGATTTAATTCTCATTCAGTGTTTTCCAAGTAACTTGACTGTAAAACACTTTTGGCTTTGAAATATGCTGACAGATTCCATAAATAATAGTTCCATAGTTAAGACTGCAGACCACTCAGGGTGGGCAGGTGCGTTATTAGCCAGGGCCAGAGCTTTCTCACCAGAGTATGGGCAGAAATGAAAGTAAATCACAAAGTCACTGTTAAGGCAGTTAACCTCTCTTTTTTTGGAGGGAGCAGGGGAAGGAGTGATGGAGTGTGGAGTGGAGTGAGGGTGGGTATAAACTATGTAGATTTCTGTAGTGGTGTAGTTTTTCAGTGTCTCTTCAGTGTCTCCTCTGGGCTATGTTGTCCTCTTGAATTTAGGGTGGGAGTTAGAACTGAGACTGGGAAAGAAGGGAAGCCAAAAGCTTGGTATAGCCCTCGTATTATTGGAGGCCCTCACTGAGTTAGAGGATGGGTAGTCTCTTCTAGATGGTGCATTTGGATAGAATTATTCTTGTACAACTTCTATTAATATCATGTAGAACACCAAGGTTGTGTGGAGTACTTTTTAGATCTGCTGATCTGCTAATTTTCATTCATCTAAATATAGTATAATCTCAACATTTGATTAGTAGTTGTAATTATAGGTTATTCTGTTTCAGCATTTTCCAGGCTCTGTAAGACTACTCAAGAACATTAAGTCTTACATTGATAGACTGTATTTCTTTTAGGACTATAGCAATAGGTGTCTGTATCTAGGTGATTCTTTGATAGGGATATAGGGATTATAGGCTTGGTGGTTAGGAGGCCATTTGGTAGTGACAGCAAATAGTGAGTGTGAGTAGAGAAGTTAGAGATGATCTCATCCAGCCTTCTCATTTTGCAGTTCAAGAAACAGGTTCATTGAGGTTAGATAACTTGCTCAAAGTAACACAGAATAAGCGGAGCTGGAATTCAAACCCAGGCTTTTCGACTTAAAGTTCAGCTAGAAGGTGCTTTCTTTTCTGCTTTGCCAGTGCTCTTCTTGCATATGGACCAGGTATTTTTCTTAGATAGTATAGAGTTCCCTCATGATGGGTACCTTATTGTGTATTTTTAAGGTTCAAGTCTGCTAGAAACATTTTTATTGATTTAACATTTATTCCAAATCCAAGCATTTCTAGTTTAGGGAAATGTCCAAACTGACATAGTTCCTCTCCCCTCCATGGAATGGTTCTGCCCCCCTACCCCCCTTGCCTTTTTTTTGCTCTGGGCCTTCCCTCTACGGCAAGATAATTTGAGTTTACATTTATTCCTGAACTAGGAATGATATGTTAAAATACAGTATGGGATTAACATTCTATTTCCTCTAATAGAAAAATAGTCACTTAATCTTTTCTTAAACTACTCTATCGGTTCTTTGACCACTGTGCCAATTCTTTTTGAAAGGAAAAACGTGTTGCCCTTGGATGGTCATAAAGCCAATCACTTTTGGGAATGGGTAAGGCTTTGAGTTTACTGGAGAGATACCGTGGAGGTATCCTTTGTTTTCAGTTTGGTTGCGATCCTTAATCTATTTCCTCCAGGCTTGTTTTTATTGTACTGCATACGTTCCTAACTTTCCTTAAGTGTAAAGGCTGGTCAGGATTCTAGACTTCAGAAAAATTTATTTCTTGGAATTTCTAGTTGAACTGAAAAGGAACTTTTTTTTTAACCATTCTTCTACATATTCCCTCTACATATTCCCACAAAGTTCTGAGCACAGCTATTTGAAACATAATCTCATTTCTGAGATTATGCTAATATGTAGCAAGATCATACTCAGGTTGGTCCAAAATAATGGAGTTCTTTATGTTTTGATATCAAATGGCAAGATGATATGAACTATTCTAGATGCTGGACCAAGATGTCAAGTGGTATAATAGTGTGGAGAAAAGTAACAAATGGAATGAGTTTAGAGCAAGACCCAGTGTTCAAACACACTTGAGTATCCAGTCAACAATTTAATATCCTGAACAGAAGCCAGAAAACTCTGCACATTAACAAAGCTCTGCATCATATTGGGTTTACCATTGGATCAAATGAGGGGAAGAGTAACTGATTACAAATGAATGCTACTTGCATATAAAGGATGATTGTTAGTTTTAAAAATGTTATTTTATTTTTGTATCACCCACCATTCCCAATTTATCCCTTATATGAAAGAGTAAAAAAAAGAAAAAAAAGCCCAGTTCCACAAAACTAACCAATGTATCACTGAAGTCCAGCATTATTTATAGTCTTTCACACCTACACTACCTCTACTTCTGTAAGGAGGGAAGGAGAGTACGTTCTGATATAGCTTCTTTGGAACTAAGCTGGTTAGTTGATTGTAGATTAAACACTGGATTTGGAGTCAGGAACGCCGACACTTAGCAGCTGTCTAACCTTGGGCAAGGAATTTGACCTCTGGCTCAGTTTCCTCTTTTGTAAAAATGGGAGTAACAACAGCAGCTACGTTCCAGGGTAGTTGTGGATCATATGAGAAATATTTGTAAAGTTGCAAACTTAAAATGCCCTGTTACTATTTCACAGCATTCTATTTGGATTGTTGTGGTTCTTTCTGTTTACATTGTTGTCATCATTGTGAATATTGTTTTCCTGATTCTACTTCATTTTGCATCATAAAGTCTTCATATGCCTTGTGTTCATCACTTTGTTTCTTGTAGCAGTAATACCCATTACATTTATGTACCATAGCTTGCTTTTCAAGCAATGGACATCACTTTGTTTCCCTTTCTTTGCCACTACAAAAGGTGCTGCTATAAACTTTGATGGCCTTTCTATATGCCTAGCCCTGGGTTCTCTGCATTAAATGGTGTGGATATTTCAGTTCCTTCAAGCTGCTTTCCACAGTGGTTAGGTCAGTTCCCAGCTCTGCCTGTAGTGTGTTGGTGTACTCGTCCGCTTCCAACTCCTCTAACATCTGCTGTCCATTTTTCCAGTTTGTGATGAGGTGGAAGCTTCTAGTGCTTTTGGTCTTCATTTCTTTTACCATCAGTGATTCTGAGTATTCTTTCTTATGGTTGTTAATAGTTTGCAAATCTTCTTTTGAGCGCTGTTTATTCATACCTATTAGGGAATTTTACTACCTTCTTAAAGTATAATTTTTATGCTTTTATTTTAAAGATTATGCAAAACTTTAAAAGACCTTAGCTAAGTTATTGAATATTATCTTTAAAATCTAATATTTGTTCAGTTGTTTTTTTTCTTTTTTTTGTATTTTAAATAGATTTATTATTTTTAGTTTACAGCACTCAGTTCCACAAGTTTTTGAGTTCCAAATTTTCTTCCCCTCCCCCCAAGGCAGTATGGAATCTGATATGTTCTACATATACATTTGCATTAAACTTATTTACATAATAGTCGAGCTGCAAAGAATTATGACCAATGGAATGAATCATGAGAAAGAAGAAACAAAACCAAAAAAAAAAAAGAGAAGAAAGGAAAAAAAAGATCAAATAATTTGCCTCAATCTGCATTCAGACTCCATAGTTCTTTCTCTGGTTGTAGATAGCTCTTTCCATCATGAGTCCTTTGGAGCTGTCTTTGAATCTTGTATTGCTCAAGTCTATCAAAGTTAGACATCACAGAAGCAATATGACTGTGCTTGTGTACAATGTTCTCCTGGTTCTGCTTCCCTCACTCAGCATCATATCATGTAGATCTTTCCAGGTTATTATGAAGTCTGTATCTTCCCCATTTCTTATAGTACAATAGTATTCCATTACCTTCATATACGACAACTTGTTTAGCCATTCCCCAATAGCATCACCTTGATTTCCAATTCTTTGCTACCAGAAAAAGAGCTGCTATAAATATTTTTGTATTTACGGATCCCTTTCCTACTTCTGTGATCTCTTTGGGATACAGCCCTAGAAGTGGTATTGCTGGGTCAAAGGGTATGAACATTTTTATAGCCTTTTGGGCATAGTTCCATATTGCTCTCCAGAATGGCTGGATCAGTTCACAACTCCACCAACAATGTAACAGTGTTCCAATTTTGCCACATCCTCTCCAGCATTTATCATTTTCCTGTTTTGTTATGTTAGCCAATCTGACAGGAGAGATGTGGTACCTAAGAGTTGTTTTGATTTGCATTTCTCTAATCAATAGTGATTTCGAGCATTTTTTCATATGTCTATAGATATCTTGAATTTCTTCTTCTGAAAACTGCCTGTTCATATCCTTTGACCATTTCTCAATTGGGGAATGACTTGTATTCCTATAAATTTGGCTTAGTTCCCTGTATATTTTAAATATGAGGCCTTTATCAGAGACACTGGTTGTAAAGATTTTCTCCCAATTTTCTGCTTTCCTCCTAATCTTTGTTGCATTGACTTTGTTTATACAAAATCTTTTCTTAACACAATCAAAATTATCCATTTTATATTTTGTAATGCTCTCTATATCTTTCTGGGTCATGAATTCTTCCCTTTCCCATAAATCTGAGAGGTAAACTATTCCTTGCTTTCCTAAATTGCTTGTGGTATCAGCCTTTATTCCTAAATCATGAACCCATTTTGACTTTATTTTGGTATACAGTGTAAGATATTGGTCTATGCCTAGTTTCTGCCCTACCATTTTCCAATTTTTCCGGCAGTTTTTGTGAAATAGTGAATTATTAGTCCAGAAGCTGGATTCTTCAGGTTTATCAAAGAGGAGATTGCTGTAGTTGTTGACTACTGCGTCTTGTGTACCTAACCTATTGCACTGATCCACCACTCTATTTCGTGGCCAGTACCTGGTAGTTTGGATGACTGCTGCTTTATAGTACAGTTTAATGTCTGGGATGGCTAGGCCACCTTTCTTAGTATTTCTTTTCATCAATTCCCATGATATTCTGGACATTTTGTTCTTCCAGATGAATTTTGTTATTGTCTTATCTAGCTCTGTAAAATAATTTTTTGGTAGTTCGATTGGTATGGCACTGAATAAGTAAATTAATTTAGGCAAAATTGTCATTTTTATTATATTAGCTTGGCCTAACCATGAGCAACTGATGTTTTTCCATTTATTCAGATCTGACTTTATTTGTGTGAAGTGTTTTGTAATTATGGTCATATAGGCTCTGGGTTTGTCTTGGCAGGTAGACTCCCAAATATTTTATAGTGTCTATAGTAACTTTATTTTTTTTTTTGGGTGAGATTGCCTTATGTTTATTTCTCCACTGGAGTTGGGAAAAAGACCTAATCACCTGTTGTTCACCCCCATTATTTTTTTGGTTTGCTGTGTTGTTGAGTCATTTCAGTTGTGTCTGTTTGTGACCCCATTTGGGTTTTTCTTTTTTTTTTCTTTTTTTATTTTTAGTTTACAACATTCGGTTATACATAATTTTGAGTTCCAGATTTTCTTCCCTCCCTCCCCTCCTCTCTACAGTAACTTTAAATGGAATTTCTCTGTGTCTTACTGTTGGGCTTTGTTAGTAATATATAGGAATGCTGAGGATTTATGTGGGTTTATTTTATATCCTGCAACTTTGCTAAAGTTTTTTATTATTTCCAATAGTTTTTTACTTGATTCTCTAGGATTCTCTAAGTAAGTCATCATGTTCAGTTGTTTTTCAGTTGTGTTCAACTCTTCATGACTCCATTTGGGGTTTTCTTGGCAAAGATACTAGAGTGGTTTGCCCTTTCTTTCACTCATTTTATAGCTGAAGAAACTGAGGCAAACAGGGTTTAAGTGACTTGGCCAGGGTTACACAGCTAAGTGTCTCAGGAAGATGAGCCTTCCTAACTCCAGGCCCAACGTTCTATCCCCTGCTCCACTTAGCTGCCCCCAAATTTAATATAAAATTGCACAAGTAGAGGTATCAGAAGATATATCTTGCCCTGACTCTTGAAGACTTTACCTATCTTTACCTTACATTAGCATATCTCATTTCTCTGAAATTTGGGAGAATGTGGCCTTCTTCCTGGGGCACAAGGCTAGCAAAACTCGAGTGCAGCTTGAACCAGATTGAAATGTAATTGGGAAACATTTAACAAAATAAATAAAAGTACAGTAAATATAGACATGAGGCTGAGGTTTAAGAGAGAAGATAGGCTAAAATACATAGATCTGGGGGTGATCTACATAGAGATGATAACTAAACCCATGGAAAATGATCAGACAAGTCAGTCATTTACTAAGTGCCAGGCACTGTGTTGGACATTGCAGATACAAATAGAATAGATAAAACATTTTTTACTTGAAAGTAGCTTAGGTTCTAATAGGACAAGTATATAGAAGTAGACGTGATAAATATAAAGAGAACATATACCGATAAATATATAATAGTTAAATATAAGTAAGTTCGGGAGCAAGCGGTAGCAGTTGGAATCAGGAATATGGAAGGTAGTACTTGAGCTGCTTCTTAAAGGAGGAAGTGAGGAGGGGAGGCATTTCAGATAAGGGAGAAGGGTGTGTGTGTGCAAAGGCCTGGCGGGTAGGAAACAGAATGCCAGGATGTGAAGAACCAAAGCCAATTTGGCTCGATTCCAGGGTATGGAAGGGAGAGTGATGTTGAGTGAGGCTGTAAATATTGGGGCTAGTCCGTAAAAGGCTTTCAGAGAGGCATAGGAGAGTTTTTACTTGATCCTGGAGGGGGATAGGGAAGCCTCTGGAATTCATTGAATAGGAGATTGACAGAGAAATCTTCATCTAAAGAAAATTACTTTAGCAGTCATGTGTAGGATAGACTAGACTGTGAGAACCTTGAGGCAAGGAGACCAATCAGGAAGATTGATGAGGCCCTGATGTTAGGTGGTAGTTTTGTGGACAGAAAGAAGGTATTGGATTTGAGAGATATCCTACAGGTAAAAAAGGCTAGCTTTGACAACTGATTGTAAATGTGAGGCAAAGGAGGAAGAGGGAGGATAATTCTGAGATTACAAACCTGGGAGACTAGAAGCAATGTGTGGCACTTTTGACAGAATTAGTGACATTTGGAGGAGGGGAAGGTTTTGGGGGAAAGATAATTCGTTTGATTTTTGGACATGTTAAGTTTGAGATGTTTTACTGACGTAGTTTGAAATGTCCAGTATATAATTTGGAGATGTAGGACTGAAGCTAATGACTACTGAGAGGTGTACAGAAAGAAAAGAAGGTCCAGGAAAGAACCTCACCTTCTTTTTCATGTACTGTTGGTATCATACATTGGGGCATCCTATAATTTTTTTTTTGCATTGCTCACAGTTTGTTTTGTATATCTACCTTTTTCAGTGATATTATTCATGAGTGTAGGGGGCATGTATTTTTTTGTCTTGTATTTTCATGAACATTTTTGCCTAGTGTCAGATACAATGTAGATTCCATGTTGAACTGACTTGAAATTTTACTAATATTCGAAGAGTTATATGTAAGCCTAAATATCTTCTAGTTTTATGGGCATGTTTTACTTAGAATACTTACTGATAATTTTTAAAATGAAAGCAACCATTCAGCAATCTAGATTTTGTCTTATACCAAAACCATACTATATTTAAAGTGCCTATGTTACTTCTGCCTTAGAAGTATTAATAGATACTTCATTTGTAACAGAAGCCTTCAGCACTATAACTCCATTGATGAACAAGAGTTTGGCCTGGGTAGTTGTGTAGGTTTTGGGAGGTACCTCCCACACCATTGGTTAGAGCAGTGATTTTAAGCTGATTTGGTGGACATGAGGAAAGTGTTCTCAAGGCAGAGCATAGAGAAAAAGGAACTTTTTTTTCTTTGGATATTTTAAATTTCATTTTAGGCTTTTTGATGGTTGTGAACTATTCTACTTCAAACTTTAATATGTTGATTTTTTTCCCCTCTCTTTTTTTTCTCTTCCTTCATCTTTTCTTCCCACTTCCTCCTGGTTTTCCCAGGGACAAAGGGATGTGTATGTGTGTGGGGGGGGGTAGGGGGAGTGGGAAGGAAGGATGCACGTTATGGGTAGAGCTCTCTGTGGTAGATGATTTAGATATTTTACTGGTCTGCAGTGTAGTTTGAGTTGGGAAACACTGGTATAAAGGATCCTCATTTCCCTTTAAAAAGTTTTAGCCATGTCAGAATTGCAAACATCAAATTTACAAATGTACTGCCAGTTTAAAAAGTTTGAAAATCATTGATTTATCATTATGTCACTTAAAAACTACTTTGACTTTGGTGCTAATGAGACTCAGCTTCCTGGTTGACTCCACATTTGAATCAGATGGCTTGACCAGATTTTGTTGCCACATGCACTGGGGGGGACTAGGGAGTGGAGGGTAGATGGGTGAGTTCGGATCCTTGATGATTGCTAGGAAACAGCTCATAGTCCTGCCTTGATAATGGTAAGTATTAAATGAAAGAAAGCATGTTGCTGGTGGCCCAGGGTTTGAGAGTGAAGGTGGGGGTGGGGGTGGGGGTGGGAGTGAGGGCATTCTCTGAAGCTGGATAAGCTGCTGAACTGTGTTTTAAAGCTGCTTAAGATGACAGTTTGGTAAAAATCATGTTGATGACTTGTAGATAGATGTACCTGTTTCTTAATTCTACTATGTTTTCATCCCTGAGATATCTTATACTTGTGTCAATGGGAACATTTTTCCTATCCCAGTCACTCTGTAAGTTATGTCTGAGAGTGAACGGTGGGAGATAGACTGAATTAATTCTAGGTCTTAGGGATGGGATCTAAAAGGATTTTGGACAGAAGATTTTTGGAGTGGGTGTGAAATACACTTTCTAGGCTCTTAATTTTTTTTATATATTCTTTTAAAAAATGTATAAATCTACGAAGAGATCAGAATAGAATGATGAATGAAAATAAAAGCTGAAATAACCAGGATCTTTTGTGTGTGTGTATGTGTGTGTGTGTGTGTGTGTGTGTGTGTGTGTGTAAGATAAAATATCAAATGGACTTTTAAAAAATTTTCTCATGAACATGATATATCCTACATTTTGTATTTTTAATATGCTGCTAAATTTTCTCTTTAAAATATTGGAAGTTTGGGGCAGCTAGGTGGCGCAGTGAGTAGAGCACCCGCCCTGGACTCCAGAGGACCTGAGTTCAATTCCAGAGGACCTGAGTTCAACTTTGGCCTCAGACACTTGACACACTTACTAGCTGTGTGACCTTGGGCAAGTCACTTAACCCCAATTGCCCTGCCTTCCCCCCTCCAAAAAAAAAAAGAGAAAAAATATTGGAAGTTCTTGGCAGAAATGTATTAAATTTATATTGGTGGTTGTTTTCTAGGATATTGGTATTTTAAAAAACAGATTTATTGTTCTAGGTAACAAGGAGAGTTTTTTTTTCTTAATTTAGCCATCAGTTAAATTACGATCAAAAGATCATAGATTAGAGCTGGAAAGAACTTCATCAGTCATCTGGTCCAACTCTCTCATTTTACAGATGAGGAGCCTGGAGCCCAGTAGTAAGCAGTTCATGATGGGGATTTGAAACAACCTACTCTGGCTTCAGAGGGCAGCTAGGTGGCACATGGATAGAGCAGCAGGCCTGGAGTCAGGAAGACCTGAGTTCATATATGCCCTCAGTTGTGTAATCCTGGGCAAATCACTGAACCCTGTTTTGTCTCAGTTTCCTCTTCTGTAAAATGAGCTGAAGAAGGAAATGGCAAACTGCTGTAGTATCTTTGCAAGAAAACTTCAAATGGGGTCACAAAGAGTCAGACATAACTGAAAAACTCTGGCTTCAAAACCTGTATACTTCCCACTGTACCATGATATGAGTTTACAGATTAGTTAAATGACAATGCATTTTGAAAGATCTCTCAAAAAGGCAGTTTCTTCTTTTTGTTAATTGACTATTTAGCTTGTTAGAAATAGGTTTTTTTCTCCTGAACACGTAAGGATTTCCCAAGAAGTCAAATTTCTCTTTTGTAGAGATTCAAGACTTACTTGACCACTGTTTTTGGTATAACTTTTGTCTTTGTATCATCAGAAATCCTCCCTGTGGCACAGAAAGGACTGTTTTAATTAGAAAATATTGTTGCCACAGGGAGGTAGAAGATCTTCATGAAAAACTGGGGATCTGAAAAGGAGCCCCTTACAACCTGAAGGTGAAACTTGAATGAGCCAGAAAGAAGACAGTGCTGGTATGTTGGTTTATAAATTATTTAGATTGCTTAAAACTTAACTTTCAGTTAAAATCTTGAAAACACATTGGCTATGTGCCTGTATTTGTTTAAATGGTGATGATACCTTTTAAAGGTAGGCAAAAGCAAATAGTAATACAGCAGTGTTACCAATTAAATGTTTAAAAAAACCCTGAAACTTTTCCCTTAAACATTTTAATGTCTTACATTATCTCCCTTGTTCCTAACCTTTATTTCTTTTTATAGATAAAACTCCAGGCTCTTTCTTTCCTGTACTGCATGGGAGCTACTTACTACTGAGCATCTTTGTCTTTTTTTCATCTCTACTATTTATTTCTGTTTCTAGACTTGTTTATTAACTTGAAGTTGTTTCCTTTTGACTATATCGCCTTTCAGAATTGAGTGTACTTGTAAAAGTTCCTTCTAATCAGCTGACATGTCTGTAATTTTTACTTTTAAGTATTCATTAAGTTCATTTACTTCAGACTTTAGAAATGTTAGAGTTGCAGTTGTATAGCAGAATTATTTTATTCCTTTTTGCTTATCGGTCAGAAAATGTTCTTGGAGGAAAGATTTAATCTCTTAATAAAGTTGTCATTTTGTATCTTATCAGTAGAATTGATTTAATCTCTAGGAAACTGAATTATTGGCCACCCAGCGTTAAGATCAGCGTTTGGGAAAATGTGTTCTAGTTGTGAAAGGTGTTGTGTGCTGAATAAAGTGTCTAAATCTTGACAATATTTCAAAATAAATTTTCTGAAAAGTACAAATACAAATTCTGTACAATATTTAATTGTACAGAAATTATTTAGTGTTCGAGAAAGTAGGATTTGAAAAGAGTATAAAATTTGGGAGAAAACTGCCTCTTCTGATACAGCACATTTATTTAAATTAATAAGTAATATATATTTTTTCTTGATTATGTGTTATCTTTTAAATTGAACTTCAGGATTTAAATACTTTTAAGTAAAAAAAATTATACTTTCAAGTTAGTATAATACTATATTTTAAGAAGGTGCAAACTGTAGTTTTTGATATGCTGCATGCTATGTTATGTCATTTTGGCCATGTTCCTTATTAGAAATTATCATGGCTAGGAAACTTGTGTACATTTTAGGGTGTAAATTTACAAAAGAGCTGAATTTGGTGACTTTTTCAATTGTAAAATAATTCTTCAAAAATGACTGTTGCATGTAACTAATTGTTTACATAGATTGTTAGCAACAGAGAAATTTTAACCAAGAGATTTAAAGATAAATGTGTTAGGAACTACTTCTAAATGAAGATTGAAAGTGAAGATATACCTAGAAAATGGTGCCACTAAAAGATGTTCATTTTTTGTCTGGTACCAGTGCATGCTTATTTCTTTGAGAGATGACACTATCCAACTTTTTCTCTTTTCATGTGTTATCTGCCTAACAATTTTATTAACTTATGTTAGTTGAGGGTAGTTTAATACACATTACATTTTAAAAATATTTTTATCGATTTGAAGTACATGAATAGCTCAGTTTAGGCTAACGAATTTTTACCAAGTAGAAATCCCTCAAGAATCTTCTTTAATGAATAATAGCGTGCTTTATAGTTAGCTTATCAACTGTATGTGTGAATGATTCGAAAGTGCTTTTAAAGAGTTTGTTCTCTAAGCTTTAGAATTCCCCTTTCAGTATTTTTATGGTATTATTTACTTAGCCAATCTTTTTCTCATTGAAAGTATAGAGATTAACTTCAGCCTAGCTCTTGTAAGAACGATCTTATAATCCATTTTAGTGGAGTTTAAACTAATGATATTTTTTATTCTTTGATGAAGAATGAAGGATCATAGTGACTAGCCAGATAATTCAGCCCATCCCAATAGCATTTTAAAGGTGTCCTATCAGTGTATCTCAATTATAAATTTTGGTCTCTTATCCAAATGATTGATTTAATTCTCAGTTTCCATTGGTATACTCAGATATAATCCATTTGTTTACAACTACCTAGGATTTTTCATGAGAATAAGATAGAAAACAAAAACCTGTTGAGAAATCTGGCTTTATTCTGGGGCCTAGATCTAACAGCACAAGGTATGCTTTCCGTTTCTTTCTTTTTTGTACTATCTTGATGGGAATTAATATAAACTAACCCAGAATTGTAGAGTTTTGACGTTGGTTGCCATTTTATTTCACCTTCCTCGACTTTTCCATACTCGTTTTTCTATTAAAATAACGACTCCTTTGTAGGTTAGTGACTTAAAGATTCTGCTCGGGGAAGGGGAGAATAAAGTAACCTATGCTGGAACAGAAAGCCCCGTTTTTTTCCAACACTAATTGCTATTTTTCCTGTTACGTGGAGAATTAATATAACTGCCTACTGTAACTGTTTAAGTTTCCTATGGTGATTGAGAACTGACTTAGGAAATGTGATGGGGTGGTATTTAGTAACAGTGGGAAAGGTGTAGTGGTAGTATTTGTATATCCAGAAGAATTCAAATTAAATACACTTTACTTTGCTTAACGTGGCTACATTTCATTTTGTGTTAAAGAAACTTACAACAGTGACCTTCTCAATGCCTCTTGAAGCTTGGAGAAGAAAGTATTTTGCAAGGATGTGATCTCTTCATCTAGGTGGCATACCGGATGTAATCCTGATCTTAGGGTTTGGAAGATCTGATTTCAAATCTTGCTTTAGACACTTGCTTAGATGTATGACCCTGGAGAAGTCACTTCAATGCTTTGTGCCTCTGTTTCCTTTCTGTATAAAATGGAGGTAATAATAGCATCCATGCCATAGAGTTGTAAAGATTAAAGGAGATTTCACAGGCACACACGCGCACACACACATGCACACACGCGCACACACATGCACACACATGCACACATGTGTGCGCACTTTCCAAACTTTAAGTGTTATAAAATTGTCAGCTACCCATGGTTCCATGTTGGTGTTTTGAATTTATTACAATAGTTTTCTTTTCCCTTCACACCACTGAATGAAAACAAACACCATTCTTAGTCCATTGTTGACCTTCCTTGATTCAAAAGAGACTGGTTGAAGTCCTGCCTGTGGTATTCACTCGCTTTGTGATGATGGGTTTAACCTCTCTGAACTTCAGTTTCCAAACCTGTAAAATGGAGGTAATGATTCAATTTAATTAAATAAACATTTATTAGGCATTGTACTGGGATGCAAATAAGAAAAAGAGGCAGTCCCTGCCCTCTTGGAGCTTAGTGGGGGGTGGAAGCCCTTCATAGCTACAGATGGAAAATCATAGGATAATAGTCGACCTTAGTGGTTTGGTGAATCTTAAATGTCAGCTGTTACTTTACTACTCTCAGTCATCGATATAGTAGGGAACTTGCTCTTTTTTTGGGGGTGGTGGTGAGGCAATTGGGAGTTAAGTGACTTGCCCAGAGTCACACACTTATGAAGTGTCAAGTATGTGAGGCTGGATTTGAATTCAGGTCCTCCTGCCTCCAGGGCTGATGCTGTACCCACTGTGACTCCTAGCTGCCCTCTGGAAATTGCTCTTTGATACAATTTTGACAAAATGGAATGAAAGTAGGCAATAGTTTGGTAATACTACAGTTTAGAAAACAAAACACTGGATAGTTTGATGATACCACTTAGATAACGAGGATAAAACAATGATTACTTCAGTGTATGTTTTGTGTGCTGCATAAAGAAGAATCTATCATTGCTCAACAGATTATATTAGAGCTTTATTAGGCATTTAAAAGAGATTCTTTGTGTATAATTCATTGTTATAATTCACATACAGGAGACCTGATTTGACATGTAGCATAGCCAAATCCATGAATTAGTAAAGCATCTTATAATAAAATATTTGCTATATTTTTATAATCCCAGTTATGTATATTAATTATAAAAGGAAGGGTATCTCCAGTCCAGTGCCTTTTACAAAGTCAAGTCAACAAGCATTTATCAAGCTTACTATGTGCCAGGCATGTTTTTCTTGAATTAAGTTTTTTTTTTCTTTCAACGTGACTTCTTATTGCAAGAATTCAGATACGCTAATGGTCAAACAATAACAACAGTAGTAGTAGCAGCTAGTGTATGTACTACTTTAAGGGCTATAAAGCACTTTACATATTATCTTATTTGATCCTCAGAACAACCGTGTGAGTAAAGTGCTATTATTATCCCCATTTTACAGATGAGACAACTGAGACTGAAAGAGGTTCTGCTGCTTCCCCAGGGTCACAGAACTAGTAAGTGTCTGAGGCAAGATTGGAATTAAGGTCCACCTGACTCTAAGTCCAGTACTTAATCCAGTGTGCTACCATGTTGCCTTGAATCAAGCAAACTTCTTTTTTGTTTTTTGTTTTTTTTTTTTGCAAGGGGGGAAGGCAGGGCAATTGGGATTAAGTGACTTGTCCAAGGTCACACAGCTAGTGAGTGTCAAGTGTCTGAGGCTGGATTTGAACTCAGGTCCTCCTGACTCCAGGGCTGGTGCTCTACTCACTGCGCCACCTAGCTGCCCCTCAAACTTCTTAAGTAAACAATTGATATATCAGGATTAGTCTGCGATATGCATACATGTTAGTCCTATGCCCCAATACCAATGTTAGGAAGATGTTCTTTTGCTCAGTTGCTTAGAACATAGTGCTGGTGAGGTCAGGGTTATGGATCCAGTCTCATCTTCGCTTTGTTTCTTGGAACATGGCCTGGACCCCTTAACACTTTGAGTCAACTGTCTTGCAAATGTGTGCCCTTACAGGAGAATATAGATGAATCAGCATAATCTATCATCACAATTTTTGAATGGGTTGAGGGCCAATGATGGTGGGTCAGTAGTTTCTTCAAGGAACAGCAGTGTGTAATTCACTAATAAGTCATGAAACCTAGCCTGAGAGGAGGGAGGTCTTTCACTTCTCTATTATGGACTTGTATGATTGATAATAGGTTAATTACTTAGCATTTCTATGTGGCAGTTTCTCAATCTATAAATAACTTTAGTGATAGTTATGTTTGACCGATATTTGTAATAGGCACATAAGAGCTGCAAATGTGATATTCCAGTGCCTCATTGTGATAAGGAGGTGTGCCCCTGAATGTTCAAAGACCATGCCAACAGAGTGTGAGCTCAGACATGTAAGGCAGATGTGTAACCTTTTTCTGTACGATAGATTATGTGCATATGATCTGAGGACCAGACTAGCTAACTTCAGAATGTCTAAAGTTGACTGTAGGGCCTTGATTTTTCCTATTATAGCTCTTAAAAATTGTTTGTTGAGTGATAGAGGGGTTTCTTTCTTCATCGGTGGAAGAAAGTACCCATACTGCTGAAATCACAGATCCTTGACGTATTGAAGTTTAAAGTTTTCTCAATACTAGCTTGACATTGTATTCCAGAGATAAAATTTTTCCTTTAGTGAACTGTATGAATCTTTCTTTAGTTAGTCATTCTCTATTTCAACTTGAAGCTTGCAACCTTTAGCTTTTCATTATCCAATCCTATGTTATAGGTTTTAAAAAGTGACACTTCCATATTATAGAGAATGATTGGGGTGTGTGTGGGGGGGGGAAGTAAACTCAAGATCTGTAAGCCTGATTTCAATTCTTTGAGAGTGATCAGAAATCTTAATTTTTAGTAATAGGAATAGCTGGTGATTTAAGAATTTATGTAGCACCTTCCTTTAAAAAAAAAACCCCAAACCTCAGGTTATACCAAGATTACATGTGGTAATGCCTTTTTTGTTGCTGTCTGTTTCCCTATTTTATTGGTTTATACTGTTTAGCAATGTTAATCTTGGCATTAGGGCCATCGGTTCAAATCCTGCTTTTGGTGATTACTACCTTGAACCTTAGTTGTTTTATCTATAAATGAGAGGTGGTGTTGGACTATATGACTTCATAGGTTCCCTTCAACTCAAAATCTATGACCTAAAGTGCATCAGCAACCTAAGTCCAGATGGGAGGTGTATTAGCCACATTTCCCTCCTAATTCTACTTAATATTTTCAGAATTCCTTTTTGAAGCTTTGGAATTGTCTGGTGTTTTCTTTATCCTTTGTTCCTTCGCGATGAGACATATATCTTATGTAAATTTTCTAAATTCTTTTTGGCACTTAACTTTAAACAGTTCTAAATAGAATTTTTCATGATCATTCAGTGTCAGAACTAATTGATGTTTTCATGGTTGTGAAGTTAACACTTAGGAAAAGGTTATATAGTTATGTAAAGTGTGTTATTATATAGTTCATAGGATCATAGAACTAGAACTCAGAGGTACTTCAGAGGCTGTCTAGACCAAACTCCTCATTTTATAGATGAAGAAACTGACACCTAGGGAGGAACTGAGGCCTAGGGACCTGCTCAAAGGTGATCATCTCTAAGAATTTACTGGTATCTGTAATGAACTATCCTGCACATGGCTTACTTTGATGCCTTATCAAGGAGTAGAGAGCTGACTATGGTTTTTTAGAATCAATCCTAATAGAGCACAAGTTTGGGCAAACCCAACCAAGCTGGAAAGGCTTAGTACAAGTCTGCTGATGGATTATCTATCGTCTAAGGATCAGATTAGCTAAGTTTGGAGAGATAAAGAATCTGGTTGGCTGTAGGAGATTGGAGTTTTCTGCTTTGGCAGATTTTGAAGATAATCTTTATTAAAACTATAGTGATTGTGATCTGTGTCAGTGGAAGGACTATAACACACTTACTGATAAAATTACAAATCTTTGAAGTATTTAATCAAGTAAACTTAAACTCTAAAAATAGACACTTGCCAGGAGCTAGTCTTCCCATCAGCCATCAGGTTTTTTGGTATTTCATAAAGAACTGATAACGTGTATTTTTATTACTATAGGTAAATAGGTCACAAAATTTTTTGCCTAAGCTATTTAGTCTGGCATTTAACAAGTCTATATTTACTTTCCCCTGAAGACCTACCCCAGAATTGTGGTTTGGAATTGACTCTAGGTTCTTTAATAAAGCTCTTTATTCTAGCTAAGTACAAACACTGGGAGGTTATGCTAGGCTGGAAAGGCTTTGAGTATGGGCCAGTGATGGACTATTGGGAACATTCATTCATTTGACAAATATTAATTGTCTACTATATGCAAAATACTATGTAAAAGCATACAGAAAGAAAAATGGTGTATTTCAAAATTTGATACTTTGGTTGGTCCTTTTGTCTTATTTCCTCATGGAATAAGAGATATAGAAGTTACTTTGTTTTATGATTAAGTTTTTATTTTAAAAAAGAGCCTGTGTGATTGAATCCTGCTTTTAGAGCCTATTTTCTGCTGAGTACTATATTTCAAACACATTTTTATTTGTAGCAAAAGTTTTGGGGGTGGCTGTTAGCTATAACATGATATTTATGTAGTATATCTAGCAGATACAGAACACACATGTACACACATGAATGTGTATACACATACATTTGTGTTTACATGTGTATGTTGTATATGTGCTAGGTATATTGTGTAGAAGAAAAACTCATGTAGTTATTTATGTATACAGTGCAAGTGTATGCATATAGATGTGTATATGTATGATGTATGTGTATATATTGAATTCCTACAGATGAATCATGAGATAAACTTTGAAAGCACAATATTTTAAAAACAAACCAAAAATGTGTGTGTGTGCTTGTGTATGCACATGTGTGCTTGTGTGTGCGCATGTATGTATATGTGTATTGCTTCCCTCTAGTGTGAATTCTCCAATTCCTGGTCACAGTGGTGGACTAGGTCCCCAGAGAGTGGCTGAGCACTTCTCTCTGACGTATTCATAGTTTTTTAGTTATACAAGTGCTACTCATAAACCCCTACCAATTCATGCTCCAGATACTTAATTTTTTACAAGGGTATTTACTAAGCAGATATAGCAAAGGCAGTTACTGCAAGCTTGGGATATACTGTCTCCTGAGGAGAGTGAATTTAAACTTGTGGTACAGTGGTTAATGGGGCACACATGTAGGGAACCTGTATACCAACTCTTAGCTCCTCAAAGTCATCTTCTACCTTTGTGGAGTCCTCATGGAATTTCCCTTAGGTATAGCTCTCTTCTGGGCTTCAAGGTTTGGTCTTATAGGAATCTTTCCTTGATTTGTCTTAGCTCCTGATGCAGGTGCTGCTTCTGACTAGTCACTGCTTCTTTGGAGACACTGCCACCAATGGGTGGGAATGCCATATCTTCTGATGTTTTGAAGTTCCCCAGGTTGTCCTCTGGTCAATGAAGGATGAGGAAACTGCCCTCTTTCTTCCTAATACCATTCCTCTCTCCCCACCTCCTACTTCCCTGTAAGGAGGCCTTCAGTGCTGGATTTAAGAAGTACTTAGCTGACTGCCACCAAATTAGCTTGCTGTTTTTATACAGAGCCCCTATCATCCTTTCAAATTGATTAGACCCTTATTCACACATAGTTTACTTTTGATTCAATTGAGATATCTCTGCCTTCTGTGCTTGATTAGGATAGAGGGAAGTGATTTCTTGCATTAGAGCTTTTCTTGTTAATGGAGAAAGCTTTATGAATGTGAAACAATGTAGGAAAAACAACTTAGGTAAATATTTTTTTGACCAACATTGAATTCCTGCAGATAAATCATGAGTTAAACTTTGAAAGCACAATATTTTAAAAACAAACCAAAAGAGTGTGTGTGTGTGTGTGTGTGTGTGTGTGTGTGTGTGTGTGTGTGAGAGAGAGAGAGAGACAGAGAGAGAGACAGACAGACAGATAGATAGAGAGACAGAGAGAAAGAGATGGGACTTTAGCTAAAACTTTAAGGAGGCCAGGGAAGCCAAGAGACAGAGATGTTAGAGGGAGAGAATCCCAGGTATGGGGGATAGCCAGTGAAAATGCTGAGAGTCAAGAGATGGAGTGTCTTGTACAAGGAAAGGCAAAGAAGGCTACTGCCTCTAGACTGGAGAGAATCTGGAGGGAAGTAAGGTATAGGATGACTGGAAAGGTAGGAGGGTGAAAGGACTGTCTTTAAAATGGGGGAAATTTTATATTTATCCTGGACTAAAGCATTTTGTTGAATGGGGGGTGCCTGGACTATTGCAATAACCTGCTGGTTGGTCTCCTTGCCTCAAGTCTCCTCACTGCAGTCCATTTCTCCACTCATCTGTCAAATTAATCTTCCTAAAATTCAGATCTGGTCATGCTACCTTCTATTCAGTAAACTCCAGTAGTTTCCCTCTTATCCCCAAGATCAAATGTAAAATCTTCTGTTTGGTGTTCAAAGTCTTTCACAACCTGGCTCCCTCCTACCTTTTCTAGTCTTCTTATTCTTTACTCCCACCACATATTTTGTGATCAGGTGACTCTGGCTTCCTTGTTCCTCACACAAGACATTCCACTTTCAGACCATGAGCATTTTTGCTAGCTGTTCCTTGTGCCTGAAATGCTTTCTCTCCTTACCTTTGCCTCCTGGCTTCCTTCAAGTGCCAGCTAAAATCCCAACTAATATGAGAAGCCTTTCCTGATTTCCCCTTAATACCAGTGCCTTCTTTCAAATGCTTATCTCTAATTAAGTATCCGTATCTATTTATACATACATACACACACACACACACACGTATATGCATGTATCATATATCATGTGTATATATTGTGATAAATTAGACATTATATATGATAAATTAGAGATAATTAAAAGAAGACACTGGTGTTAGTCTGGAGTTTATATTCTAATGGAGGAAGACCATCCCATAGAGGGATGTTAGAAGAGGGATTGAGGAGGATGTACACTCCATCATGGTGAGGAAAGGGGTGTGAAGGCCTGGGCCTGGCTGGGTGAAAGTCACCTCTCAGAGCTTGGGGAGCTGAAGTGGGAGAGAGAACATGATGATTGGCTGAGAGAAGAAAGCATGCTTTAGAAGATGGCAAGGAATTTGAGGCCCATCCCATGCCTTTCAGGATAAGGTGAAATTTTACCTGTTAACAGCTAGTGGAGCCAGAGGAAGAGGAGGAGGAAGACTGGATGGATAATTGGCAGTTTTCAGAGCCAATCCAATCCATTCTCTTCCTTCTGTTCTGGGCCCAATTCATTGTCCATTTGCTGTGTCAATTCAAGATACATGTGAGTGCAAGTGCATGCGTGCACATACACATGTTCATACACTCTCACCCATGCACAAATTTTGTATGTTGTTTAGCCACCTTGGTATTTGGTTATAATATTAGTGTTATAGGAGAGGCTCATTGTGAGGTTAGTCACCAGCATTTATGAAGACTGTCTGGTGTTTCTACTACCAGTTGTGACCTTCAGGGCCTACTCACAGTATGAAACCATAAATCCTTGAAATATAATAATAGTTGGTATGTCTTGTTAATTCCTTCTTTCAAGCTGTTAAAAGAAATTAGGTGTCATTTTTCTCTCTTAGAGCAAACCTGTTTTAGCTAGGGAACAGAACTAGTATGCTTTCTTTGTATATGAAAATCATAGCATCAAAAGGTTAAATGACTCAACATTACAGAAAAATTAGGGGGCAGAGCAGGGGAAAGAACACATCTCCCTTTCTTTCACTAGGTTTTATTAAGGTAGAGTTTTTGTCTTAGGATCCAATTAGCTTCTTGCTATTTTTGTAGAATTCCCATATTCCCTGGGTGGAAAATCAGGATGTGCTTTCTTTTAATTTCTTAAGTAAACAAAACCATGGTGCTTATAAAGCATTAGTATAATAATTATGTGTATTAATAGAATAAAACACTAGCTTTTCAAGCATGCTATCTGAGGAGTTAGTGGTAGCATATGCAATAATATAATCTGTTTCATAGAATTTTCATTGATGGGATATATTTATTCATAGGACAAAGAAATTTGTGCTGTTTCAAGTTTATGAAAGAGCACTGAAAAATTTAGTATCTATAAGAAAACAGTGACTTTAATGCAATTATGGAAAAATATTTTTATACAACTTTCTGAACTTGAATTTTTTTCGTTATTTTATCATCTTAAAGCTGCATCGAGAAATGAAGTGGAGAAAATTAGATTGAAAAGATGCTAGATTACCTGGGCAGTTGACTTCTATGATCAAGTGGTGGTGGTGTTCAGTTATTTCAGTTGTGTCTGACTCTTTGTGACCGCTTTTGGGGTTTTCTTGGCAAAGGTAATGGAGTTGTTTGCCATTTCCTTCTCCAGATGAAGCAAACAAGGCAAATTCACTTGCTCAGGGTTACCCAGCCAGATTTGAACTTGGGTCTTCCTGACTCCTGGCCTGGTGCTCTGTCTGCTATGCCACCTAGCGCCCCTATTATCAATTATACAAATTAAAAAAAAATGAAGCAAATCTAGATATCAAATGTAACTTGAATGTCTTGAATGTAGTAGGTGCTTAATAAATTTTTCTTTAATTGAACCCTTTCTGCTTTTATAATTAAACTATTGAATATATATTTTTACATAGTTGTAATTAGTGTATATAGAGTATATGTTCCCAGCACATATATTTTACTTTTTTTGTTGAGCCCTCATATACATAACACACATATTGTGCACAAGATAATGTATGACATGTTTCACGTGTGTATGCATAGGTGTTTTCTCTCTTTGTAATCTCATTAGCTCCCATGGGTTCAATGATCATTTCTCTGTAGATGACTTCCAATTCTGTATCACTATCCCTGATCTTTCTCTTTTTTTTTTTTTTTTGATCTTTCTCTTAAATTCCATTCTGCAGTCTTCTCCTAAAATGTCCTGTAGGCATCTTAATCTCAATGTGTTCAAAATTATTATCCTTTCCCCAAACTCACCCTTCTTCCAAATTTCCCTTTTTATTGAGGGCACCCACATTTTTTCAGTTTACCTAGGTTTTCAACCTTTGAGTTATCCTTGATTCTTCAGTCTCCTTTCCCATTCTCATATTCAGTTACTTGTCAAATCTTATTTTGACTCTTAACTACATCTTTCTTATCTGTCCCCTTTTCTTCACTCTAATGGCCACAAGCCTAGTTCAGTCCCTTATTACTGTGACTGAACTATTGCATTAGTCTTCTAATTGGTCTCTCTTCTTTTTTGTTTCTTTCTTCTAAAATAATGGTTATAAAACACAGATCTCACTATGAATCTTTGGAGCTTCCTTCTAGCCTTAAGATAAGATGCAACTAACTCTTCATTTTAGCTTTTGAAGTTTTGCACAGTCTGATTCCAGCCTACCTTTCTAGAATTATTTCACTTCATACACTTCAATTATTTCCTCTTCATACACTCTGCATTCTGTCAAACTAACAAACTTGGCCTTCCGTTTCCCGTTTCTTTCTTTTTTATAGGCTGTACCTCTTATTACCCTTTATCCCTCCCTATCTCTTAGATTCCTTCATTTAACTTCAAGGCTTAACTCAAGGGTCACTTCCTTTTGGAAGCCTTTCCTGATCCCCTGGTTGTTAGTGTTTCTCCCTTCTAATGTTAGTTTGCACTTATATTTCTGTGGAAATAATGTAGGCTTCTTGAAGCAGGGAATTTTTTCTTTATATCTTTGTATCACCTAGGTTCTGCCTAGCACAGTCTTAAATGTTTGCTGAATTGTTATTTTGGATTATTTTATATGGATTAAAAAAAATGTAATTGCCATTTGTTATGGTGATATAATACTCAATTTTCATTAATGTACCATAGTGTACTTATTTGTATGAGTAATTCTTTTTTTTTGTTTTTTTTTCTTGATATATATTCCATTTGGATTCTTTTTTAAATTATCCATTTTGATGGAACCTGTGGCATTATTAAATTGGTAGGTTGATGAGGAATCTGAAGACTTAGGTCAGCTTGGAGAGAGAAATTGATTGAAGACACATTTGGTTTTGGTGGTAGTGCTTTCATGTTGCTCCATAAGGTCTTTTTTTTTTTCTTTTGGCCTGTGGTCTTTTCCTTTCCTCCCAAGAGTGAACTAGTAATGTGGCTAACATTTTAAATGAATTGAATTTAGTAAATATTTGTAAAGCACTTACTGAGTGCCTAGAATTGTGGTCATCAGCAGGTGACCTTCAAAGTTTAAGAAGTACCTATCCTCGTGGAGCTTACCTATTAAGTCGAGTAGGGAAATGAGCTACGTTCACAAATAATAGTAATAGAATACTATATGCTAAGTGCATAAGAGAAGATATACCTTTATTCTAAGGCAGGGCTATGAAGTAAGCTTCCTGGAGATGGTGGAATTTGAATTGGGTGTTAAAGGATGGGTAGGAGTCCGACAGATGGCACCCATTTCAAACATAGGGAACAGTATGAATAAAGGGTTATGGTGAGAAGAATGAAGAATGTGTATGTTATTCAGTCATGTTTGACTCTACATGACCCTGCTGTCTATGGGGGTTAGATTAAGGCAAACGGTGAAATGACTTGCCTAGGGTCACACAACTAGTAAGTGGCCGAGGTTGCATTTGAACTCAGCTCTTCCTCATTCAAGGCCCAGTGGTCTAGACACTGAGCTGTCTAGCTTTCCCCCGATGTATATGGAAGATGGTAAATGGCTTGAGAATTGAGTGAGTGGAGAGTAATATGAGATTATTATATGCTTCAGGTTGGGAAAGGAAGATAGGACGGTGCCAGATTTTGGAGAGCCTTTAGTTCTAGGCAGTGGACGTTCCTCAATAGATAATAGGCAACAGGATGACACTGAGAGGTATTGAACATCTAGCATTCGAATGGAGAACAAAATTCTAATCTTAGAATCACCCATGGGATAAGAGAAGGCATAGTAGTGACAGTTGTATTTCCATTTCCATTGTTGAATATTACTACCCTTGTTTATTCTTTCATCTCTGCAGCTTATCAGGACATTTCCAAGTTTTTTCCTCTCTGATAGCTAAACTACCAAGAAAAAGGCTTTTAAAGACAAAATGTATAATTGCTTTTGCCCCAAGGGCAGTACATACTACAAATATAAAAAAAAAATAGGGCAGCTCATCTCTAGGAAGTGATATTATCTATCCCATAATCGTTAGTAAAGAGGGCTTAGTCAGTGGTGCAAGATGGAAAAGCTGCAAATGCTCACACTAGGTCAGGACTTCTTTTTGCAGTATCATTATTTTTCTTGGAAGTATTGTGCATTCCCAGAAAATTATGAAAAATTATATAGATACTAAAATACATTACGAATTTAAATGTAAAAAAATTATTTGCTATGCTGGATTATCCAAGTCAATAAGTCACCAAGCATTTATTAAATGCTATTTTCCTGGCAACATGCTAAGTGCTGGGGCTACAAAAAAATTGCAAAAACAGTCCCAGCCCTCAAGGAGCTCTCAGTCTAATGGGGAAACAACACACAACTATATACAAACAATGTATTTACAGGATAAAATGGAAATAGTCTCAGAGGGAAGACAGTAAGATTAAGGAGGACTGGAAAGGACTTCTTGTAGAAGGTAGGATTTAAATTGAGACTTAAGGAAGCCAGGAGGTGGAGCCAAGGAAAGAGAATTTCAGATATGGAGAACAGCCTTTGAAAATGCAGTGAGTTGGAAGATGAAATGTCTTATGTGAGAAATAGTAAGGAGGTCGTTATCACTGGATCGTAGAATACATTCATGTTTTTTTTGACTGTCAGTGTAACAATCAATTTTCTCCCCCCTTTGGGGGTAAAGGGAAGGAGGTAATGGAGGATTTGTTCAAATTCTTTCTGAACCAAATACCATGAAGATCAGTTACGTGATGTCAGCCACTAGTATCAACAAAATTTTTTGACATCTTAGCATATCTAGAATGTCAGAATTTAAGTATCAATCAAATCAAAAATAAACTTCAATTCTGATGTTTTCCTCTTTTAGTTTGATAAGACTGTCTTCTATTTCCAGATCTGGGACACTATAGAACATTATAAAATATTTATCTTAATTCCAAATGTGGTTTGTATATGCTTCAACCCCTAGGCATTCGTTTGAAGCTCCTTTTAAGAGCATAGTTCTTTCTAAGGTTAGAGATGGGAGAAGGATTCTTTTGAGAATTTTTGGAAGATGAGCTAGTAAAGCATTTTTCAGTTTCAATATATAAAAACTTTAATAAGTCAACGGTAATTTGTATTTGATATTGGTGATGAATGTCTAACTCTTGGAAAAAATATCTAAATTGATTTTATTTTTAAGTTCATGATAGCTGGGGGCCAAGCTAGACCTTTTTTCCAATTAAATTTGACAAATTAATTTATGGTAAAAACTTTTTATAATAAACATTTCTAAGCCCAGACAACAGTCTGTGTATTAGAATATAATAAAATTCCAGTATTGAGGAAGAATATGATATTACCTGGGAGTTCACTGACTTGGATTGGACTTGAATTCCCATTGTATTTTAATTAAAAATTGACTTAGTCTTGAAACATTCCTCATAAAAGGTAGAGCCTCTCAAGTACTAAGCCATGTATTGCTTATTGCAAAACTTGAAAGAAATAGAGAAAATATTTACTGTATCTAAGATATGACTTGGATGGTGTATTCTAAGCATCTTCAATAACACCTACAGATTAAATAAATAACTTGGTCTTTGAATTTGTGTTTACATACAGCCTTTGAATATCATGTAGCAACCAATGCGGACAGATTATTTTAGCTAGTTTTTGTAATGTACTGTACATATATGAGCATTTAGTAATAATAAATTTAGTAATAAATACTCTGAGGACTAACATGTCAGACAGAAGCCTAACAATTGATACACTAATTCATGAATGGTTGTTAAAAATAGCAGCATAAGTGTTTTGTCCTACTAAAAATCAGAAAGAAGAAACATGTTCAAGAACAAATTGGCCCACAGATATCACTACCTGGATGAAATCTTCCAGATTTCTGACCTATGAGACAGAAAAAACTAAATGAAATAATCTTCTAAGATGATATTCACAGAACTTTCATAACAGGGTTTAATGCCTTGGCACTTCATTTTGGGTGAAACCACTTTATTGTAATACTCTTTAGATACTCAAATATTCTTGGGTTGTAGTCCAAGTTCAGCCTACTGAATGTCATTCATTCAATAACAAAACTTTATTGAGAACCTGTTTATATTTAAGATGTGAGAAAGGAAACAATCCTTGCCTTCAGTACCTTACAAACTTATTTTTAAGGGAAAACTGCAACAGTCATTTCCCTTTAATTTGTCTCCACTAAATTTTTCCTTGTAACAACAAAAACAAATATTAAAGGCAATGGACAGAGTAGCCCTTTCTCAATATTACATTTCACAGCTATAGTTTTCATATCTGTAATTTCTCCCTCTTCATAGGAGTAACATTCTGTAAATGTCCCATAGCATTTCTGCATGACAAAGATTGTTCATTACAGTTCTTAAGACTTCAGATACTTTATTGTTATCTTTTAGTGTTGTAATCGCGAATATTTTCTTTGTTCATCTTTCTTTAGTCTCCATAACTCATAAAAAATCCTCCCATATTTTAAAAAATCCTTATATTTATTGTTGATTAAAACACAGTAATATTACAGTATGTTTATCTAACAATTTGTTCAACCATTTCCCAATTGATGGACACTCATTTTGTTAAGGGCTTATATCATACTCGAGTAAAATGACATTACTCATGGATTGAAAGATGAAATAAGCCAAAGGGCAATTTCTGTTTTTTTTTTCCTCCGCACTTTAAAGTTTCCAAAGCATTTTAGTAGGAATGAATGAAAAATTAATTAAGCACAGTGGATTCAAAAGTGAATCAAACCCTGCCCTTAAGGGGCTTACAGTTTAACTGCAGAGACTGCACATAGAGATATGGTCACATATGGTGACCAGGGAAGCCACAGGGATGGATCATAGAGTGACTTGATTGAAATGGGGGGAGGGTTGGCCTGTAGCAGCAGGGGTCGTCTGGGTCAGGGTACAGCAAAACCCACCAATGCAATTTCTGTTTGATAGAAAAACAACAGCAACAAAATCTCTGAAGAATTTAGGCCTTCTTTGCTCAGCAAACATTCAAGTCTTTTGACAAGTTACATGGATAGAGACTTGAGAAAGAAAGCATTTTTAATAATCTGATTCATTGTAACAGATCAACAAGGCACTGTTACTATGGGGTATCTTCTGGCAGATGAAAATAGCTTAGATGTGGAAACTTCACTGCAAGTGTATTAGCACAAATGGAAGTTTACCTGAATATAGTAATTAAAAATGAAAATTAAAACACCACGGAAATTTTTAACTATTACCAAGGCAATTAACCTTGCTTTTGTGTGTAGAATCATAACGTTTTGGAGCTGGAAGGATTGTAAAAACGATCTGGTAATTTCAATCACTCTTCTCAGTATTAATTAATCTCTAAAAGTTGTTACGATGACAAGAAAGCTTGTGGAAATTTTACATAGACTTTAAATGTACAAATAAAAGACCATCTCCAGTTCATTTTTCTGGTCACTTCTCTCCGACAATCACAGAATCAATCACATTGTCTCTCTGAGGATCTTAACAGAAGTGAAGATTGAGTGGATTATCTTTAAACCTTTATTCAGGGCATAATTTCCTGTAGGTCTATGCTAAGTACTATGGAGTGATTAAGGCCCAGCCCCCCAGCTACCCTAAAATACAGGGGCTGACTCATTCCACTGTTTGTACATTCTATACATTTATATTAGCAAGAAACAAATGACTGATAAATTATATGTCGTGGACCAATCTCAAACTGACACTTTCCCACATCACCAAGAGGGCTCTGTTTGAGCTGCCAACCTGAGAACAAATGTAGATCTTCCTAGTATCACTATTTTCACTTATCGACAAACTGCATGAAATGATCTAAAGCCAGAAAGTATTGTTGGTATTTGCCTTCCCTTCTCTTCCAGTTTAAGCTGATAACATTACCAACTGCTGTCTTTATCAATCAGTACTTTTTAATATTTGTTGAATAGAAGTGAATATGGTGCTGTCAGTATAGTTTTTGTGCAAGATTTGATAGATGCATCTGGGAACAAGGAGCATCAGATTTAGTGTGACAGATCTTTTGCAAACACAAGTACATTTTAGATCTATAAGTATGTGTTGAGAGGAATAAGGGATAGTAATGCTAAATCCCATCTGACCCCGTGTTGACTCAAAGTGTGTATTTAAAGGCATTTGAGATCCTCATGGTGCAGTGAAATCTATCATAATAAACTGCCATTGCACTCGGTAAACAGCTGAACTTAACTTTTTGTCGGCTGTATGTGTAGAGTCAGATAATTCAGGTTTAAAAAAATTGAACTCAATAAAGAGTTTGGCCAAACTTATTAAAAAACAACCGGTTTTCTTTTACATACTAGTGATGTTAAACTGATAATTGCAGTTCTCTACTGTGTGCTCAGGCAGTTTTACCTAAAACTTTGTAAACCTTAGAAAGATTTTATGTCTGCCACCATTGTCATATTTTCAAAGCCGGGTGTTGAAGAACGTTGTAACTTGGGAACAGTTAATATTTTTTCTGCTCTTAAATTGTCTTGGTTTCTTGATCTTATACATTCATTTAGTAGCAAGGAATTATGTGTTTATATAGTATTTATGTTAGTACTTCTCGGGATCTTTTGTCCTTAATGAGAGAACATTAAGAGTCTAAATGCGCCATCATTTACAGATTTGTTTCTGAGTTAGTTATTAATGAGAAGGGTCATACATTTTGACAGATTGGCGAATGGTTTCACGTATGACAGACTGGCCAGTTTTGTTATTTATTTAATATTAAGCTCTTGACAGTTTTTCAAAAGAGGAAAGTAGCTTTTTGAAAACAGTAGAAGTACTTTTTTCTTCCCCGAAAAGTTGTGGGAACATAATTTTCTGTGCATGACCATTTTGGGTTACTACTTCAAACTGCCACCTCCCTCACCTGAAGGAGGGACAGCAAGCGCAGCGACGGCCAAAACAAGGTAGAATAGGCATGGCCATTTCCAGGCTGCAGAAACAGCACGAGAGGCACTTCCGAGAGAGAATGTGCTCCCTGCCTCTTCCGTAGCCCGGGCAGTTAGAGACAGTTCTCGGTGCCTTCTCCCGGCCGGGGCGGCCCCTTAACTGTCCCAGGCCCGGGAGAGATTCCTTAGCCTCAGGTGTCAGAGTCTCCTCCCCCGGCTGCGGGTGGCGGAGCGGCCGTGCGCGAATGTCGGGGACTTCCTGTCTGGGCTGCAGGGCGGAAGGATCGCGTTGCTAGTCGAGCCGCCGCTGCAGCCCCTACCGTTAGGTGCTGGGTTTTCTCGCCGGGCGGACGCCTGGGAGCTGGGCCGGTTCCTCGGCTTCCTGTCGGGAGGACGCGCAAGGATCCCTCCGTGTGTGTGGGAGAGAGTGTGTGTGAGTGTGTGTATGTGCAAGTGTGTGTGCGTGTGCGCCTCTGACTGCTGGTTCCGCCTCCTCCCCCGCCGCCGCCGCTGCTCCCAGCGTTAAGTCAATGTGAAGCAGCAGCAGCAGCTCCAGCCCCGGGATAAACATGGCGACTTCTCTGCATGAGGGGCCCACCAACCAGCTGGATCTGCTCATCCGGGCCGGTAAGGACCGGGCAAGTTGTGTTACTGTGCACGGGTGCAGGCGGCAGCGGCGTGTGAAAGGGGCGGGAGGCGGCTCTCGCGCGGCGGCGGCGACCGGTGCAGGGAGCAGCGGGAGGCGCTGGGAGGTCGGGCTGGAGAGGGAGCGGTGAATGAAGTAATGGAGGCGACGAATCAGGAAGTGATCACCTTGGTGAATAACCTGCCCGGTCCTCCGTGCCGGGGCTCCGTGGCTGCCCCCGGCAGCAGCGGCTCTGCCTCCCGGGCCCGGCGCCGGCAGCCGGTGCAAGAGAACGTGCGCCGCGCTCAAGTTGGCGACTCCCGGGCGGGAGAGTTTGCGCTTCGCCCCAGTTGCTGAGGAACCAGGAAGTGGGCGAGAGAGCGAGGGAGCGAGCGCGGCTGTTGTCTCCGCCGCTCTGCCACGCTGTCTGGCCGGAGAGGCCGCGGCTGCCCCGGGGGAGGGGGCGCTAGGACTCGCCCCCCCACCCCACCCCACCATCACTCCCTCCCCTTGACTCCTGTAGAGAAGAAACGGAGCGGCCGAGGGTACCCGCCAAAACAGCTCCCCGCCCCCTCGCACCTGGTGCACTTTCAGGAGTAACGGTCCCGCAAAGGGTCACGGTGCTAGGGAGTCAAGTGAACTGGCCGCCCCTGCCCAGGCCCGTGACTCTGAACCCAGCCCTGCTAGTTGAAGGACAGGAGGAAACCTAACGCAGCCCCCTCCCCTCGCGGGGAGTGGGGGGCTATTTGTGGGGTGGGAGATGGTGGGATGTCTTGAGCAGTGGGGCGGGGATGCATAAAAAGGCAAAATTTGCCTTATTTTTTATGTGAGTAGTGGGCACCACCGGGGTTGGCGGGGAGGCAGGAGGCAGGCTCGGCCCTGGGGAAGTCTCAGCACGGTGTCGCCCCCTTTCCCCTCCCCCCCAAACCTCCCACCATAGCGGAAGCGCAGCGGAGAGGACAGAATCGGCGAGATTGACAAGGCTTCCGTTCCAATCCCTTCTCGGGGATGTTCCAAATAAGAACGTTGATTTCTGGGGGCGGGTCTTCTGGCCTTCGCTGGACCAATGGAGATTGGGCGGGAGTAAAGCTGACAATGTACGCATGGAATTGGAGGGAAGAGGAGTGTAAACACGGAAGTGGCCGCAAGGGTGGGGGATGTGCTGCACCGCTGCTGCAGCGGAAGGGCACGGACTTCAGTTACATCGAAAGCTTTAATAACGCCCACACCAGCCTTTTGAGCTTCGTGTTCGTGAAGCAGAACCTATATGCTTTACATATTTTGTAGCTGCACCGCTAGGACTAAACAAGCATTAATCTCTATTCTCAATCCTATTAAGTATCTCGATTATAATAGGAAGATTAGAAATTTACAAACAACACTGGTATAACTGATGTCTTAACCCCTGATTTCTTCCTGGTATTAATGGTAAAAGGAAATAAAATTTAGTACTTAATTTAAGCACATAACTAAGTTCGTTATGTTCCTATAGATTTACGAGTACATATAAATTTGTGGACTTTAACCTTAGCCTGACGAAATATACCACATATATCTAAAATTGAGGGTGCTGTTGGAAAGTGCTGGTTTGGAGGCAGAGGACTTGGTGTCCACTCCCTTGCTCCAACCTGTGTGACCTTGGGCGTGTCACTTCTTTTTGCCTCAGTTTCTTTGGCAAAACGAAGAGGTTGGCCTGAATTACCTAAGATTGCTTAATTGAATCTGATCCTCTGAAATAAAGGGCTTGGAAGAACAATTGTTTGTATGGCTTTTTTTAAATTTTTATTTTATTTTATTTTTTTTTACAAATCTGGACAGATGAGTAGTGTTTATGAGCAATGATATAATCTTTGAAGTAGGCTAAATAAAATTATCATTGTAGAAAAAAAATTCTAACTTCGTAGGGAAAGTGTCTTAGTAAATGTCAGGACACATTGATAACTGAGTTCTTTTCTCCTTAGTCTGCCAACCACATGGTTTTTAATCTTCAGTGTGGTAGTTGTGTGTGTGCGTGTGTTTATGTCCCTGGTGCTAATGTAAGATTTATTTTAAACTTTGGTATGAGGATATGTTATTTTTACTCTTGTGTGTGAAACCTTTTTAATTCCAATAATAGTTTATTGCGGTTAAATTGCGTTGTAGTCACTTGAGAAACTAGGATAGATTGGGAAGGTAAGAAGGAAAAGTTGTCATAAACATCTGAGTTTCTTAAGCCTTTAAAAAGCTTCACAAGCTTTGGGGAATGAAACAGGTGGCTAAATCTGGCATGTTTCTGTTTTGTTTGGAATGGGAGGGGTGGTGGGAAATGCTGAGCATTAGGTCTAATAAATTTGAAAACAAAAAAGAGTTTTCTAGTAGGAGGTGAAAGAAGTTGTTTCCCAGCTCTATTGTGTTTTGCTAGTGTATTAAGAAATAGCATTAGAATTATTATTGCTTTTCAAGATTGTAACATTTTACAAAGACAAGGATTATGTGAAATTATTTTTCAAGTTATTTCCTTAAGGATTGCTTCTTGTAATCTGAGTGAGTTAGGTCACTTTATGCTTCCTATTTTAGGAAGAAACTTGAGACAGGTTTACTGATTTGCTCAAGGTTAATTACATAAATTGAATAAATTAAAATTTGAAAAGGCAGGATGGCCCAGCTCAGATTCAAGACCATAATTCTAAATTCTTTTTTTAATCATTAATTTATCTTGCAATCCTGAGAATCACTTTAATTTTGTTTGCTTGTCAAATAGAGGAAGAGAAGAGAAACAGAAGGTTCTGACCTGCATTCATAGACGGAGTTTCCTCACTTAAGATTGCCTATACCAATGAAATCACAGGTCCAATCCCTATTGCAATTCCTTAGAAAATGGACAAAATGTTAAAAAAAAAATCTTTTATTCCATTTTATATCTAGCCATCAGTCTTGCCCTTGAGTATTTTAGCAGTACAAAAAGGGAGATGAACTTAAACATGACTTTTAAAAGCTGTTCAGATAAATATAGTAATTGTCAGAGTATGTTAGGGGTTTGGATGGAAAAGGAATTGTATTAGTGTTGATGAAAGTGGTTGGTGTTTATTAGGGAAGCTTCCTGGAGAAGCACCAAAACACTACCACTGTATGCCAGGATACCTGTATTCTTTTTATTATAATATTTTAATTTGGGGCATTTGGGTTTAGAACATGGAGCATCTAAACCCTTTTCTTACAATACTGGGCTCTTCATCTAGCTAGACTTTTTATACAGTTATTTTTAATAATTTAATAATTAGTATTATGTGTATTACTAATTAAATAATTAATAATTTGTACATGCAATACTTTAAGATTTCCAAAGTATGTTCCTCAAAGCAAGGTAGTTTAAGTGTTATTTCCATTTTACAAATAAAGAAACTGAGCCTTAGATTGTCCATCCACGGTCATATAGCTAGCAAGTGGCTTAGGTGAGAATTAAATCTTAGTTTTCCTAACTCTTAAGTCTTATTCTGTATTGTAAAAGATGCTTTACATACTTGCCTAGACTGTTACTGGTGTGGTTTAATGACGAGAGTAGGTTGCAAAAGTTAAGTTGAAAAAATAGACATTTGTAGGAAATGGTTGAAAAAATGTTGGTGTAAAACAGGAGAGGAAATGTCATTGATCTTTTAAAATTAATTTATGAGTGAGTGTATTTAATCATTTGCTTTTCAGTAGTCATGTATCTACTGAAGTAAAGAGGAAAGCAGTAATAATGTAATTGTAGATTTAGCCAATCAGGCTAGCTTGCATAAAATCCCCCTTTTTTTTCTTAGTAGCAAGTGTTTTTGGGATGGGGAGGAGTGTCTAAATTATCTGGGTAATTACATAAATTCCACTTAGCCTGTGTTACAGCTCAAATATTGAGAAGGCAGCAAATGGATATTTATAGGAAATTTGTATCTTGTTGCAGAGTTTTGTTTCTTTTTTGAAAATTGGATACTGTAATTCCTTACAGATCAGCAGCATGTCAAAGTAGCTAGATAGCTGGCCTCTGAGTCAGGAAGATGAGGGTTCAAGTTCCATCTCTGACACTTATCAGCTGTTGAACTCTGAGTTTAACCTCTCAGTTTCCCTAGGCAACCCTAAAACTGTAAACTAGCTTTGGTAGGGGAAGTTCTTTGCCTGGAACTATCTAAAATCTGTGATAAAAGCACAAAAAAAATTTCTCCTAGGATTGAGAGCAAAAAAGGTGCCTCAGTGATAATCAAATTTTAACTCATTTTTTCTGAGCCAACAACGAGAAGTTGAAGGACTTGCTTAAGTCACATGTGTCCAAGGTAGCAAGTGAGCAGCAGAGTTGCGGTTTAGAGTCCTTTGATCTCAACTCGAGTGTTTTGTCTCCCACATGATTGTCATTTGGATTCTTCCACACTGAATTTTAATCGAGTTACCCCGTTTCAAACATAGTACTCATAATCTTGAAAGAGGCTTAAAATATTACAGAGAAAAAATTACTCAATTTTTACACTGAGCAAAAACTGATTTTTGAAGATGAAAATCTATAGCATTTAATATTTGGTATTATTTTTCACTCAAGTATTATGATAGTTGCTACAGTGCATTAAAGGATAAGCTGTTGTAAATAAGGGACTACAGTGGAGGGATGACCTTGTAATGTTAGTTTATCCTCTTGCTGGTGAGAGGCACAGTAATTAATGACAATTTTTTTCACTCCTTCCATTGCCCACTAATTAAATATGCTACTAACTTTTAGTTTTGCTCTAAAAACATTGTTCTTAATTATATCATTGCTAGGATTCTCTTCCGTAAAGCTGAGGTATGCCTCTTGTCAGACTGAATGACCAAGTTTGGTGTTTTCTGACAGCTGTTGAGTGAGAGAGAGCTTGGAATAATCTACCATATAACACTGTTGGACTAGAGAGAAATGGAACAAGGCATGCATTAGAGAGTGCATGGGGACACAAGCAATTTTTTGTTAGCAAAACTTTCCCCTTTCTGAATCTGTTCCCTCAAACTTGTTCTCTGTTCTGTCCCTTGTTTTGTCTGTTCTTTGGCGTATCCAAAATAGCAATACCAACCAGGAGAGACTGAAAAAAAAATGTTGCCTGCATTCTAGCCTTTACCCTTTAGCTCTGAGCAGGAGCCAGTCTACATTGGTAGAGGGAATTTCCTGCTTTGGAAGTTTCCTTTGCCCGGGGAATCATAGGTTTTTAGGGGGAGGGTTTTTTATTTTTCCCTTCCATAATAGTTCAGACACATCTCTAAAAGAGTAACCAATCAAGTTTTAAGAAGCAAGATAAAATGTGATTTTTGACTCTAATATTTTGTGAAAAAATATAGCACACCATTAAGATCAAAGTTATAAGTTCAAACTTAATTAGTGATAACATTTTATTGAATTGTTGATATGGATAAAACATCATGGCTGATAAATATCAGAAAGTAATTCTTACATATTATTAGAGGCAACATTAAATTTTTGTTTCTTTGGTTAATCAGTTATCTAGATGTCCACTTTGGACTAGTAGGTAGGTTTTAAAATTTTAACATCTTATTTATTGATGCCTTTCCTTAGACTTGGCAGTCATTTCCATATGTGTGTGTGTGTGTGTGTGTGTGTGTGTGTCTGTATGTGTGTATACACACATACAGATACATATGTACCTCTGCTTCCCTTATGCATAAAGCCATCCCTTGTAACAAAGATTAAAAAGCTATTCAGAAATCACAGACTATTTTCAAAGCAAGGCATATTTTTGTACATACAAGTGATGGGAGAGTTAGAGGACCTTGGGTTCAGATCCTGGCTCTTCCACTTACATTCTGTATGACTTAGGTGCTAATTCACTTAATGTCTCTTCAGGTTTCTTAGTTGTAAAATGAAGGGAGTTAGACTAAATGAACTCAAGCTCTCTTCCAGCACTAAACTTATGATTTTAAACTTGAAGTGGAGAGAATCTGAAGTAGTCATTAAACATTTCTTAGTATTTCTGTTGGCGTGGGTTGGATTCCTTCTACCACTGCAAATGTCAACCTTTTCCTTCTTGTCCTATATGATTCTTATCTATGTCTTTCTATAGATGATCCATAAAGGATGAGGCTGCCTTCTGGATCTTTTAATATTTTGTGGATACCAGTATAATCTTCCAGCTCCTCATTGTTTTATTCTTCATTTTCAATATAATGCTGGCCATGTCCTTTTCTGTGCATCATCTTGATATATTTCCTGGCAACTTCTTACACACATGTTGACTTTGGCTTTATACCTTGGGCCTTCTTACACAATTATTCTTTGACTTTGAAACATTTTTGTTATCCATAAAGGAATATTTGTAATTTGTAATTCCATTGTGATTATTCTGAGTTATGTTGTGGAGTGCTATAGGAAACATAGATAAATTGCATTGCGGGTAGTCTCTGATTTTATGAAGAGGCATATTTCTGGAAACTGCCTTGAAACAGACTAAGTATGTTTCTTGCATCCTCTGACCGTGTTCAGCAATACTTGCATAGAAACTGTTGATATGGGAATGAATGAGTGGGATTTCTTCAATTTCTAAATATGTCTGCCATTTCTTGTGTCGTTTGCATTTATACACGTTGTTATTTGCATATTTCATGTTTTGAACACAACCTGGCTTACCTGAAGTTTGTATTTTGCTTATTTTAATGATTGAATCATCACAGTGGAATGAAAAATGAATGTTTTAATACACAATCCTTAACATTTCCTTTCTGTATAATGTACGTGTATTCGAGTGCTAGTCAAGTTCACATTATTTTTGACTAGGGGATAATGTTTGGTCTTGAGAACAGAATCTCTGTTTGGATAATATAGACTCTGGTTGTTGGAACAAAGTTTTCTGTTTAGCTCTACTTTTGCCTGCCTGGTTTTTAGCAGTTTCTCAATGAGGAGTAGGAAATAAATTTTAGAGGAATATTCCAGGGTCTTAAGGAACTTAGGAGTTTAAGTAAACTTTGGTTTTTGCATGTTAACCTTGATCCAGTTGAGAATCAAGGGCAGTATAATAATGTGTGGTTGAGGGAGAGGCATATTTACATCAATATCCTCTCCCTTTTTGACTTTATAAAATAGGATTCACATGTAATTTTTTTTAACTTACTAGAATTTTGTTTCTAGATATTGTTTCTATTGAATCTTTTAGATTCCCATTTCAAAATGTGGGCACTTTATGATATATCCTAATACAACAATTGCATGAGGACTATACTTTTATGGGTACTTTTTTTAAATTAAAAGGTATAAAATTGCTAGAATGATATAGAGCTACATATATATAAAATATATATACAGACATATATATAAGTTTTGAGTTAGCGAAAGATATACTGCTGTTTTACTTAGGTCAAGTTCTTTGACATAAAGCTTCTGTTTGTAGGTAATCTAGAATATATGATTTCTCCTCCTAAATAGCATTAAAATGAGATATTGTACAGGTCTATGATTATTTTCTTTTAGGTGACCTCCAGCCTAAAGATTTGATTTTAGTTGTCAGTAGGCTTTTTGAAGTTCAGATAGAAGTCCTAATTGAATCCTCTTTAATTTAGTGAAGCTGCAGATAGAGTAAGCAGGGTCACCTAAAGATAGATTTACTCAGATGTTGGCTGCCTCTCTGGAACGATTGAGCTTTGAGCAGATTTCCATAAATGGAAAGAGCAAGTGCAGAGGCACAGCTACCTTGGTGAGAGTGTAGATGATGTGCAACAGGTGGTTATGGGGTCACTGAATTTAAAAATGTTGTACAAAAAATTGGAGGTTGGTGAGAAGAAGGTAGAGGGGCTAGTTAGGGGCATTTAGAATCATAGTTCTACTAGGGTGTTTTTGTTTTACCTTAAAAATCAGATAGAAATTGTTTTTATAATACAGAGGCACATACTTTCAGCACTTTGGAACCTGTTCCCCCCACCCCCAGTGTTATTTTGTAAAAATTGGATAGGAGTTTGTAAAAGGTCAATTCCCTGCATCCAGTAACAAATACATCCTAGTAAACTCTTTTAACTGATTAATTGAAAATCGTGTTAATTATGTTTATGATTAAGGACCTGTCAGTTTATGAAAAGTTTTATTTTAATGTAAATTATGAAGCACTGATTCACCCACAAAGCAGATGGGATGTCCTCATGAGAATAAAGGAAATTGCTCTGTGAGGAGCCCAGAAAGGTCCCTTAGGAGGAAGGGAAAGGTCACTATAGGTGAAATGGCAATAAGGGAGAACATTTCTAATCCTAGGGTTGATTTTTTTTCCATCATCAGTGGAGTAGTTGTTGACAGGATGCTTCTAAACCAGGAGTGAATCAATCCTTCTTGTAGAGTAGAATTGCTTGTCATTCCTGTGTGCCCAGAAAGGTGTATAATTGGCACCATCACATATGGATGTGAAATTTGGGTTTGTTCTATTGGTTAATAGAACTGCTTAATTATTTTGAATGGGATTAGAGTTAGTGACCTGCTTGGGACCCAGGGCTTTATTAGACATGGTATTGGATAGCATTTTGATAGAAGTGCTTTTTACCTCATAGAATTGTTAATCTGTAACTGCTTATTTTTCCTTAGTTAGTTTTGGCTTAAAATTGACATAAGAGTTCAAATTTCAAGGTTTCAGAGTTCAACTTCAAATTTCAATTTCAATTTGTTTTTCCTTTGGGTACTCCCTAGAAAAATCTTTTTTTTTTTTTTTAAATTAACATCCATTTTAGGAAGCTTAGATACTAGCTAGTCCTCACTGCTTTGAACCTTCTGAAGACTATACTGAAGATGTATACTAATCATTTTAATGATATTTAAAATTTTTCATCTGGCATGAGTTTCTTTTACTTTAAAATAAATATGTGCTTGAAATGACTGTTTTTAATGGAATGTACTTGGTTTTTGTTTTTCCTAGTTGAAGCATCAGTTCACAGTAGCAATGTACACTGCACGGATAAGACAATTGAAGCTGCTGAAGCCTTGCTTCATATGGAGTCTCCAACCTGCTTGAGGGATGCAACAAGTCCTGGTATGTGAACTGGCGTTGAGATGACTGTTGTGTCAACTATATTATAGCAGGTGTTTTAGTTTTCAAGATAATTGATTGTAAAAAGAAAAAGTATGAGTGGATTATTATAGTCACTAATCACATGTATGATTAAATATTGACTGATATAGGTGTACACACATTTATGCCAAACCTTTTGGATGTTTATTTAATGTTTCATCCTAATAATCAATGAGATATAGAAAATCTTTAAGTTTAAAAAAAATTATAGGTTTTAAAAAATATGCCAAATGTATAAGTTTTAGAGTTACTGTTTATATTATAGTCTGATTCTCTTTAGATTGGTCATAAACCATGGCAGATAGGACATAGAGCTGCATAGAACTCTCCAGAGTATGGTGATTGAAGACTTAATCTTCTCCCTTTCCCTCTAGTCATTAGATAGGCAGTGAGTCAGAGGGGTGATTAATTGGGCAGAGGAGGTAGCTTCACAAACTGGTGATTTTTAAAAAAAAAAACCCACCATAATTTGAGTTTATAGTTGTCCTTCAATTATATCTGATTCTTTATGACCTCATTTAGAGTTTTCTTGGCAGAGATACTAGAATGGTTTGCCACTTCCTTCTCCAGCTCATTTTACAGGTGAAGAAACTGAGGCAAACCCTGGTAAAGTGACTTGCCCAGGGCCACACAGCTAGTAAGTGTCTGAAACCAAGATTTGAACTCAGGAAGATAAGTGTTATTGACTCCAGGACTGGCACTCTATCTACAGTGTCACTTAGCTGTCCATAGAGTTTATAGGCTTATAATCAAATTTTTCCATCAGGTAGTCTGTGTAGAACTAGAACTGCCTTTCTCTTTGCCTAGACATCTCTTGGACTGCATTTTTGTGACAACTTTTCCCTTTAAAGGGTGCCGCTCTTTACTTTTGTCTTGATTTCACCTATATTAAAAAAATGTGGTAGGACATATATAATGATTTTACCTTAAGCCTTCTATTTTCTCAAATATGGCCCGGATTTCCTAGAGTTGACATTTATGAAAATTTGTAGTAATTTCTAAGAACAACTCCTAGTTGGAAAAGGGCTATATTTTGATTCTTCAAGTATGAAATGGAATTTTAAGGATCATAATTATCTGTATTTTGCATGAGAAATGTGCTTTGTATTAGAGACAAAAAATGTAGATTTACTGTTTGTATGAAATTTAAAGTTACATATTTTTAAAGGTGATCAAAAGTTATATTTCTTAGGTCAGGGAAACAGTAAATACAAAGTCTCATTGATGATACAAGATTATGCCTTCCAGTCCATAATTATTTTATTTTACTTTTGTACTTTTTAGAGTGAGAACCATAGATATGCTAGGGGGAAGAAAGATGGCCTGGTCTAATCATAATTAATACCTCTTCTGAATTTTTAATTGTCCTGTGTCATAAAACTTATTGGGAGGGGGATAAAAATGTAATTTCTTCAACCTTTTTTTTTTTATAGTGGAAGTCTTTGTTCCTCCTTGTGTATCTACTCCAGAGTTTATCCATGCTGCTATGAGACCAGATGTTATCACAGAGACGGTAGTCGAAGTGTCAACGGAGGAGTCCGAACCTATGGATACCTCCCCTGTTCCAACCTCACCAGATATCCATGAGCCAATGAAAAAGAAGAAAGGTAAAGTAGATTTTTGTTGAAAGAGCCTTTGTTGAAGGTTTGAAACTATAAAAACTGAGTATACTGTAGTCTTAAAAAACATAAGTGTTATCCTAAACCACTTCTTTACAGTGTATTATTTTGACTGATGCTATAGGCAGTAGTTCAAACTAAAATTTTACTTTGGTTCTTAAACTAAACACTTTATTACATTTGCATTATTTTTAAACTGACTTAGTATTTGAGTCAGAATACTAAAGTAAGAATTAGGAGGCACCCCATATTTTCAAAGATGCCAGATAAATAGTAAAAAAGGAATCCCTGTTCATATTTTATGTTGTCTTTTTTCTTGTATGTACTTTTTCATTAATGAATTTTTGTAGTTGGGTTGCTTGAGATAGAGTATTTTGTCCCCTTCATTTTCACAGAAGCTCTCCCTCCTATCTGAGTTTGAAATAAGTTATGTTAAGTGGAAAGATTTGTTATCATTTATGATTCTATACCATAAACCCTTTAACATTTTAATGCTTCGTTCTAATAATCATCAGAGTTTGGAAGTTGCTTCTTCATGTTTTATTCTAATAACCAGGAAGGAGTTGGAAGTTGTTTATGCAAAATAAATCTAATGGGTTTAAAAATGTGCACTTGACAGGTGTTTTGGTTTCAGTCATTCTTTATCTTATGGTGTGTTTGCTTTATGGAACTGAATCTATCAGTTGAGTGGGGGCTGATGTTTGGGGGGCCTAATTGTGTGTCTTCTCCTTTGCAAGGGTTGTTTATAGGCTTTGACTTTGGTAGCCAGTAGGAAAGGAGATGGCATCTTTACCTTAAGATGTGATATAGTAGCTAGAATGCTAGACACAGAAATAGGAAGAACTGGGTTGAAATCCCTCCTCTAATAGTTTGACCATTGGCAAATCACTTAACCATGCTGAGCTTCAAGTTATGCATGGATTGTGATCTGTGTTAGTGGAAAGAGCCTCCCACATTAACCAGATGACAAATCTGTGACATATTGACCAATGCATTTTAAGTTAAATTAATCAAATTCATTGTAGAGTACCTTCAGGACCGTTCAAAGAACAAATGAAACATGTCTCTTCCCTCATCAGAGGTCGGCCATGACAGGTGTAGAATGTTGTCTACCCTGTCAAGACACGGTTGTGTTATATCACTTGTTTTGTGTAATTGGTTTTCCTTGTTTATTATAATAGTGTTCAGTTTTGAGAGTGGGCTGTTAAATTCCGAAATTACTGTGACATAAAAAAAGCATTAATTCCTCTTAAAAATTATGTGAAAAATGAAAGTACACTCACTTATGCATCATTTGATTTATAAACACTTACCTTTATAAATTTAGTTTTATACTAACTTTACCCATTACTCAAACCTTTGCTATCATTGTGAAATTATTTGTAGCTTTTAGAGAATCTGGGTTGAGGGTGAGATGAAGAAAAGGTTAGTGAAAGATAAGGAGACAGAAACTTAGCTTCTGAGCAAATCTTTCTATTAGGCGAATATCTATGCTTAAATTAATGGACTAGAAATTCCCATATTAAAAAAGTTAATCTTGTTAAGAGGAAGAATAATTAATATAAACAAGTTGTTTAAATTAGTAGGAAATCAATTTTTTCAAGTAATTTGAAGAAAACATCTTTTTATGGTTTATGTGTGTACACACACACACACACACACACACACACACACACACACACACGAAGGTGTATACCAGGTTACCTATTGCATACTTAACGGAATTGTTTAACTATAGAGGTGAAATCTAAAAAAGGAGTCATTATAGGATTATAAAAACACATCATTTAACATAGCCCTAGCTATTGAAGTAGATGAGGATACAAAAATGACTCATGAATTGAAGAGACAGATTAGCCTTATTCTGAAGAAAGAGTTTTGGCTCTGGAGTCAGGAGCTGAGTTCAGATCTCACTTTTGATGCTTTTTCCCTATAGGGAAAATAAACATCCCTGGGCCTCAGTTTCCTCATTTTTAAAATGAGAGAATTGACCTTTCCTAGATGGCTTCAGGTCCTATCCCTTGCTAGATTTATGATCCTAAGAAATAATTAATTTTGCATTTGGTTTTGCAGTATGTTTCATTTCTTACATTTAAATATGGATTTGTCAGATCTAGGAAGTCAGTGCACTTCAGACAAAACAAAGCACACTGTGACAATGACCTTGACCCAGGAAGTGACTTGTTTACCCTCCTCATAGATAGGAATAGCCCTCAGACAGGTACAAACTAAGAAGTTTGTTGACTTTCAGACTTAAACCTTTTCTGGGATAGGAACAGGGACTGGACCAGTGATTTGATGGGGATAGAGGAACTCCTGAATGAGGAGCGTCCTCTACCAGTGACGTATAGCAGACCTCCACTAATTGGAGTGCTTGATGTGACTTGGTCCATGGTCATGTGGCCAGGGTGTGTAAGAAGTAGGACTTGAATCCAAGTCTTCTTGGCTTTAAGGCCAGCTCTCTGTCCAGTAGGCTGCACTGTCTACATCTTCAGGAAAATTAGTTTAGACTAATTCCTTTCAGATTCTATGGTAGAATATACAAAGATAACAATGTCAACAAAAGATTTAAGTAAAGCAGAGTGGGTGAGAATGTCACCCAGAAGTTAAAAGGAAGATTTGTCATCCATATAATGTGTCGTACATGTTTGCCCGTGAGTTATCTAGTTATTGTAATGTTGCTTTAATTATGGTCTTTGGGATCTTTTCCATTTCTTGGACTACAAAATTTTTGAATACAGATATAAGTCAAATCCATGATAATTAACTACACAGAAGCTCTGCATTGTTCTTTTGAGATAGGATTTTGTTGTAATGAAAAAATTTTGAAAATTGCATTTCTTATTTGCAGAGATGAAACAGATACAGCAAGCAATATAATTATTTTAACTATTCCCCTATAATAAAAGATGTATTTCTGTGGAGTTCATTGTAACACAGTTTTTCTTGTTACCAGGATGGGGCACCAGAGAAAGCATAGAATTTGGAAGAGTTGGAAAAAACCTTAGAAACCTGCAGAGTCCAGCCCCCTCATTTAATAGATGGAGGGCACGGGAGCTCAGAGGAGTTGGGATCTGAATTCAGGTCTTCATATTCCAAGTTGAATGCCTCTTGATATTATCGGTATCCCACCCTGTAGAACATACCTGTCTCCAGAAGCTGTTGTGAGAAAAGGACTCTATAAGGCTAAAGACTTTATAAACCTATAATCACTTTGTACGTGGGAGTTATTGTCCCTGGCACAGATTGTGCAGCTTTTTCTTGTATACTTCATTGCTTTACCCATTCCATTTTTCTCCAGGATTTTAACTCCTTGTAACTACTTTAAACAAAAACTTGGGTCGCTAGACAGTTTGGTTACCATATTTTAAAAAATCTTTTATTATTAAAAGTTGTATATTGCCTATAATAGGATTTAACTACTTCAGTGTACCCACGGTGACTCTACTATATATACATTCAGGGAGATTTCAGTCAGGCCTTCTTAGTAAATACCTGAGCAGAAATGAAGGAATCCAGCCCATTTATACAACTGTTAACTTCAAAAGGAATCCACTACCCATGTGGAAGATAAAGAACATCAGGAGGAGAGAGGGTGGAAAGAGTACCAGATTTAGAGTCAAGAATCAATTTTGTATCTTACCCTGTCCCTTACAGACCTTTGTAACCCTGGCAAATCACTTCACCTCCCTGGGGCTCTCAGTGTCTCATCTGCAAAAGGAGAACATACTTTTGAAGGTCCCTTTCAACTTTAAATTGATGGCTTTATGAAATATGTAATGGGAAAATCCACCTCTGTAATTAACAATTGGCTTAAAAATAGGGTTTGCTTTTCAGGTCAAAAGAGAAATGAATTGTTGAAGTTTAGCATTTTAAAATTTTCAAAATGACAATCTCTTCTATCTTACTTTTTTTCATTAGATATTTCTTCAGAGATGGTTAGGTAAAAACTGATTTATACAAACCTGTGTGACATAAAACAGTCCAAAAAGTTTGTAATTAGGTATTTTTGGAGTTGTAAGTGAATTCTTGTCCATTGCTATTCAAATAGAAGTTAGTGAAGAGACTCTCATTGTAGCAATAATTGCCTAATAATAACTGATTATTACCAAATTGTGGTAGTCTAAAATTGCTTAAAAAATATAATGTAAAACCCTCAAAACTCTTTACTAAATAACATGGAGATTGCATTAATAAGCAAATTAATGTCCCTCTTTTACGAAAAAATGTGTTAGAAGGAAGTCTAGTGGCTGTGTTTCCACTGGCTATATTCCCTATTTTCACCATACAATTTTATTTTTTACAGTTGGCCGTAAACCGAAGACCCAACAACCAGCTATTTCCAATGGATCACCCGAGTTAGGCATCAAGAAAAAACCCAGAGAAGGCAAAGGTAATATATATGTGTGTGTGTGTGTGTGTGTGTGTGTGTGTGTGTGTGTAGAAATTTTAACTGCAGACATATACATTGCATTTTTTTTTTTTTTTGGAAAAAAAAGCGTACTTTGTCATCTTTTTCTTTGCAGTTATTTGTAGACTATATAGCAGCTACTGTTGTTAAAGAAAGTAGCATGTTAATTAAAGGCTTGTTTTTCTCAGTATGTAAATTTTATTTAGTGGGGGAATTTTATTCAGACCAATTTAAATTTTCCAGGAGATATGTCAATTAAAAGTTACCCTGAGATAGCACTGACCTTACTAGATTGTTCTCTTGCTTGAAATAGTCTCTTCAAGGTCAGAGTAAAGCATCTGGCATCTGGCAAAGTATTGAATAATAAGCACTGTTGCAATATTGCTTTTCCCACCATGAATGATTTAGAGATTTGCAGAGTGTATCTCATTCCTCATATTGATTTGCAATCTTATTGGTGTAACTATGTTTACTGGTGCAGATTGCAACCTATCCATGGCTTCTCATTTTATTTGATTCTTGTGTGTCATGTTCCATAAATGTGCTGGATAGTATTCACCCAACATCCTCCAGGGCTTTCCTCCGGTACTTTTAATATTTCCTAGAGTCCACTTAGGCTGTCTGTCCTTCCTCTTTCACCTTTTTGTGTAAGTGGCCCACTTCTTTTTCCCCTTTTGCATTTGATAGATTTATGTCCTTTACATCATTTCTCATACACCAAGACATCATAGTTAAAAAGAAAAATACCCCGATGAAAACAAAAACTAAAGTATGATTTTAAAATTGTCAGCATTGCTGTTTTTAGAACATTTAGTAAGTGGATGTAATTGGTATCATTTTCATTTGGGGGGCAATATTTACTTTCTAGTTTACTGAAACAACTCATTTCATCGGACCCTTAAAAAATCAGTAAGTTACTCATAGTTAAAGGATATTGTATTTAAAATTTTAAATCAATTTAAATCAATAAAAGCAATTTTAAATCTCAATTGTTTTTAAAATTGAAGTTTAACTTCATTATTTGTATTTAAGCCTCCCATACTAAATTTCTTTACCCTTGGAAGCTCTTGCCTGCCAACTTCAGGTGGACTGCCTTCCCCTTATAAGTGGACCTGTTTGCATATAGGCCTTGATGTATAAGGTGACTCCCCTTGAAATGCCCAGTAGGCCTAACCAAATGTTTTAATTTGGATAATGCTTGATAAGAGTTGCACTTGGCTTTCTAAAGTCAGTTGATGATAAGCCCATCTTTGAATTATTTATATTAGGCTCAAAATAGGTAACTTGTAGAAATTATAACCTTTTATAGGAGCCGTCTTCTGGTGCGTGCAGGTCAAATCCCATTACAGCACACACCACTATAACAAGAAGGTGTCTAAACTAAACATCCATTAAACCATTTCAAGCAATATGATAGAATTCTAGTGCAAGCAATGAACATGGACCTCACATGGACCTCCTGGGAGCCAGAACAAAATCATTTTGCCATTGCAAGCCTGAAGAAATATAAATTGCTGTCAAGTTATAGAAAGGAATCAGAGAACACCAGCAAATAGTTTCTTTTTTACACTTATAACCAATTAAAACTAATTATTTTTATGTCTTTTTGCTTTTACATCTGCTCCTGACAGCTTGAAAATCTTTGTCCTTCTGATATTTTATGCTTTCCTTGCTTGCCAGTCTCAATCTTGTGGTGAATCTCCTGCATGAAACTCACCCAGGCTGCTGTAGTCGTGTAGCTGATTTATTAGAACATATGTACTCCTTAGTAACATTTACTGTATCATTATTTGTGTTCCACATGTTTATTTCCCCTCTTGTATTTCTAACTTTTCCTGGGGCAAGGGAGCTGTTTCTCCTATTTCTTATTGTGGCACTTTAGCACTGCACGTACTAATCACTTAATGTGTGTATGAATCAATGACTAGCAACTTATTGAATATTTGTTGATCTTAATACTTTATGTGCAATTCTTAAGAATAGCAACCAGTGCAAAATTTGAGATTAAAATTAGTTGGACACGTTTAAGCATCTCTATATTATTTCTTAGTATCTTTAATTCTAACTCCCAAAGTTTAGAATTCATGTCCTTTAAGTCTTAGCACCCCATCTCATAGAAGAGAAAATAGAAGGGTGGAAGAGGTGGAATGATCCAATTCCACAAATGTTTTTAAGTGCCTGCGATGTACAAGGGAGAGAGCCAGGAGTTCTGACTTTTAGTCAGCCCTTTGAGTGTGTGACTTGAGGCAGATCCCTGCCCCTCTTAGCTTATCTATCCACAAAGTGACAGGGCTTAGATGAGAGAATCTTTGCCTTCTCCAAGTTCTTAGAGTTCCATGAAATATTGTAATCTGTCTTCTGCTTTTTGAAAGAATTTGTAGGTACCATTTGCTTTTTATTTTAGTATTATAGTAATTGAATTGTTTGCATACCATGGTAGCCTTCAGGAGCTGCATAACCCTGCTTTTTTGGAAGATTTGAAGTGTACTTTGAAGCAGCTTTTTGATAGGCCATTGTCTGTCTGGAAGACCTTTCCTTAGCTTTCTTTGAATTGATTGGTAGTTAATTGACCAGAGGGAATTGATCAAAATTTTAAAAAGGAATGTATGAGAAATCTGTTTCACAAGAGAGGTAGGCCTTGCTCTTGTTATCCATGTTGGAGTGTATCCAATACTTGATGGGTGATCTAAAATTTCTGTAATTAATTCATGACATTCTTGCTTATCTCTACAAGATTGAAGGCTGGCAGAAGTTGATACAAGTTTGGATGAGAATAATTTGGGCTTTGGCTTTCATAGGACCATGGAATTTAGAGCTGTACAAGACTATAAGCACCCAGTTCAATCTCATTCTACAGACGGGGAAACTAAGTCCCTGATAGTTTAAGTAACTTGCTCGAAGTCATCCTGGAAGTAAATAGCAGAACCAAGAGTTGAACCCAGGTCACCTGACTCCAGATGCTGCAGGATTTTTTCTACTTCAGCCCCACATTTAAGCGAGGCATTATAGACACACCTCCACTTTATTGGGAGTTGTGGTAAGTGCCTTTGTGCAGCTGATGGACTTGACTGTGTACAATTTTGTGAACTCCAGAGGCAGCATGTTGTAGTAGCATCAGCCTTGAAGTAAAAAAAGACCTGGCTTGGATTCCTTACCTCTAACTGACTCTGTGTTGATTTAACTTTTCAGCATCTCAGACACCTTGCTAAAACAAGTTTCAGATATTGCTGATCTGCATCACAGAAGGTTTCCTAGATTAATGAAATTTTAGATTTGGGATAAATATAGAATTTAACCAGTTAAATTGCCAGAATCAGAATAAATACAACATCTGTAATATAGGCTGTGATGAGACAAGAGAAACAAGTATCTCACAAACAAATTTTACTGTATACATTCATTTTTTTGTTGCTTAAGTACATAAATTAAGTAATAATATTGCATATTATTGGACCCAGTGAGTCACCATTATGATGTACTAAGCATATATGTACCTGAAATGCTTTTATGTTTGCTTTTAAAGGTAACACAACATATTTGTGGGAGTTCCTTTTAGATCTCCTTCAGGACAAAAATACCTGTCCTCGATATATTAAGTGGACGCAGAGAGAAAAGGGCATATTCAAGCTTGTGGATTCCAAGGCTGTTTCGAAGCTCTGGGGAAAGCACAAGAACAAACCGGACATGAACTATGAAACTATGGGAAGGGCCTTGAGGTAAAAAAAAAAAAAAACATACAAACATAACCTCTGAATTACTGGACAGAAATGAAAAGGGCAGCAGTGTTCTCTTTTTTGTTAGCCATATAATAAAAATACCACTTTTTAAAATAAAGACAATCTCAGTAATTGGTGAGTTTAAATCAACAATATCAAATAAATGTTAACTCATTTTGGAAAGCATGCTCACTTTTCATGCATATCAGTAATATTACATTATTGCATGTGTTTTTTCTAGGAATTTCTAAGCAGTGGAAAAACGCACAATTACATATGGTGTTTTTTTGTTGGGAAGTTCATTTGTTGGTTTAAGAACACCATTTATTACATGTAACTTGATTTGTTGTCCGTAGAAGTTTTCCGTATTACATTTTTCAAATGCTTAACTCAGAGCGCAGTGATACTGAATTGCTAACTGAATTTACTTTTAAATATTTTCTGGACATTTTGTCCAGAATCAAGTATTTGGAAATGTCCATTTCATTTGAAAACCACGGTGGGTTTTTTGTTGTTGTTGTTGTTGTTTTGAGAGTAACTTGCAGTATAGAAATGTTTCCTTCAGTCTGCTTATCAGCTGACCTAACCATTTTTGCAGGGGTCCAGTTGGGATAAGAGGGCACCTGGGAGAACAGAAATACTGCTTAGCGCAGTTAGCAAGCATCTGAACAGCAAAGTGTGTGCATAGACCCTAGTTTGTTAATCTTAATTAAATCTTCTGACTTCACTGGAAACAGCCCTTGTATTCTATATTTCACTGCTAAGGGGTTGAGGAGATGATTGTAGAGTAGTAGGAATCTAATGGTATGTACATAATCTGCGAAAGTATACTTAATACAACCAAGTAGTGAATTTACTCTTTATTTCACCTTCTTTTGTGAATTCAGCTGCAGGGCTAACAGGAGTCAAGCAACAAATTCTTCCAACTCTTAAGACCTTTAGATTTGTTCTTATTCTTCTCTGTCCTGAGGCTTTTGAGCAAGCAGGGCAATAAGCTCCTTGTTTCTGATCTCTACAGGAATTAATGAATGCTACTGCCAGTACCCACTCCACTCCCAGTCCTTTGAGGCCTAGGCAGGAGGACAGGAACCTACCTACCTGCCAACTACTAGATCAAAAGTCAACAAAGTCCACAAGCAAAGAAGGCACTGAATCCTTCTTTCTCTTGTGAAAATGGCAGCATCCCTGGAGGCAGAAATTCATCTTGCTTTTGCATTTGAGAGTTGTACTGTACTGCTTTTCCTCATTATATAGGAATTGTAACGATTGGATACTGTAGATAATTTTTTAAATAAAAATCTTCTATTTGAATACTTCAAAAGTATGCAATTGCATATTTTTAAAGTAATTTTGGGGAAGTAAAGGCCAGCAGTAAATGGACACCTTATCTGAGACATTTTATTTGTAATTTATATAAATTGAAGAATGTGCAAGCATACAGTTTTTAGTTTCCCCAATTATGGGGGAAAATTGTGGGGTGGGGAGTCCAAGGAGTGAGAGGAAATCATTTCTCTGCCAAATGATACTTCCCTCCCCACCCCACCCCCCCTTTTATTTTCCTGGACCTTTTACATCTATTCAAGATATGTAGGGGTGCGGGGGGGAGGGGGGAATTATACAGACACATAGTGCTCAGGCTGAAACAGTGGAGTTTGAAAGGATCCAAAACGAAAGCAGGTATTTCTTAGTATAGGAATGCTTCTGAATAGAATCAGTTTTATAGTGTAATTAATACCAGTGTGTAATAAATCCCCTCTTTATTAAGAGCATGAAATGTAAACATAGTTGGCTATAATATCTATATCGTGTATGTACTGGCACAAAAGTGCTATATAAAATATATAACAAAATCTTCTCATTTGGTGCTTTATTCTTACAGATACTACTACCAAAGGGGGATTCTTGCAAAGGTAGAAGGGCAAAGGCTTGTGTATCAATTCAAGGAGATGCCAAAAAATATAGTTGTCATAGATGATGACAAAAGTGACGCTTGTAATGAAGACTTAACAGCAACTACTGATGAAAAATCATTGGAACGTGTTTCGTTAACTGCCGAAAACCTCCTGAAAGCAGCGGCTTCTGTACGTGGAAAGAACTCATCTCCTTTAAACTGTACCAGAGCTGAGAAAGCTGTGGCCAGAGTTGTGAACATCACCTCCCCTGGGCATGAGGCTTCCTCAAGATCTCCTTCCACCACCACTTCTGTTTCAGCAACTACTGCCCCGAGGTAAGTGCTGTTACCATCTTATCTCTCTGGTCTCACAGTCATAAAAATGTCAGCATTTTTTAAGTGTTCTGAGGTTCTTAGTGTTATTACTTTAAAAAATATTTTTTTAAATGTAGTTTTACTTTTAACATTTCTCAGCTAACATGAATTGATTTATATATTCAGCTGTTATAATTTTAGCCTACTTTGTATTTCTCATGTTTGATATTTAATAAGAAAATGCGTGCAAGTAAGAGAGAAACCAGAATTATTTTATTTCAGACTGTAGGAATTACCAGAAAATAAACTTATGGGATTTGAGGGTACTGGCTTATGTTTGCACTTGTTTTTGCCAGTTTTTACCCCTCTTGAGACTTATTTCTTAATAAGTTCTCTCTCTCTCTCTCTTTTTTTTTTCTGGTTCAACAGGACAGTCCGTGTGGCAATGCAAGTGCCTGTTGTCATGACCTCTTTGGGACAGAAAATTTCAACAGTGGCAGTTCAGTCAGTCAATGCAGGCTCATCATTAATAACCAGCACCAGCCCCACAACAGCAACCACTCCAAAGGTGGTCATTCAGACAATCCCTACAGTGATGCCAGCATCTACTGAAAATGGAGACAAAATCACAATGCAGCCTGCCAAAATCATCACCATCCCAGCTACACAACTTGCACAATGTCAGCTGCAGACAAAGTCAAGTCTGACTGGATCAGGAAGCATTAACATAGTTGGGACCCCATTGGCCGTAAGAGCACTCACCCCAGTGTCCATAGCCCATGGCACACCTGTAATGAGACTCTCAGTGCCTGCACAGCAGGCGTCTGGCCACACTTCCCCCCGAGTCATTAGTGCGGTGATAAAAGGGCCAGAGGTTAAGTCAGATGCAGTGGTTGTAAAGCAGGAGCCTGAAGTGAAGACTTTGCAGCTGGTACAGGAAGAGAAGCCAGCAGATGGAAGCAAGGCTGTGACCCATGTGGTGGTGGTCAGTGCTCCCTCCACCATTGCTCTCCCACTAACAGTGAGACCAGAAGGCACGGTGACGTGTGAGAAGTGAGGCAGTTCCTGACTGCCTGGCTGATGAAACACAGATGGGATGGGACATCATCAAGAACATTTATGGAGACTTTACAACTTTTTTAATGCAATCAGAGACTTACTGGAAATAAATTACCTTTATCCCATGTTTAAGTGGGACATGAACTACACATTGAGATGCTGACAGAAAACTGCCTCTTACAATAACATAAATATGAAAAAGGACTGAAAAAGGGACCAAGCAGTTCACTACATTATCAAGTTACACTAAGACTTGGAACACTAAAAGAATTCTGTAAGAGGTGATCTTTTAGGTTAGGGGAGGGGGGATAGGGAAAGATGGTCTCATTGTTACAAATAGCAAATTTTGATGCATTTTTTTATGCATACCAGCAATTATTACTGTGTAAACACAGTACTCACTTAACTGGTGCTATGTGAAGACTCTGCTAATATAGGTATTTTAGAATGTGAATTGAAGAATGGATCCAAAAGCTTCTGAAAGAGAACAACGGAGAAAAAGAGAGACCTAGTGAAATTTTTGTATCATATAGCTTAAGCTGATTTAAAACAAAAGCCTTAGACTGATTTTCAGTTTTTCCTTTCTTGAAATAAGCTAATGGCTTGTTTGTGTAAAGCTTTTTTTATTAAAAGAAAAATTTTAAAAATCTTGTACCTAGCACAGTATTGTTATAGACTTTCCATGTAACATATTTTGTATGGTAGTTTTAAGTCTGTTGCTTTCTTAATTGTGGACATAGTAGCAGCTGGCTTTGGCCTTGCTGACCCATGCCTGTGCCGCTCACGCAGCCTTGGTGTCTGTGCAGACATTTCAGTCTCAGCTCCACTCTTTCACTAGGAAGTTCACGCTCAGCATGAATTTTTGTCAGGTAGTTTTAAACCTGTACTTCTTTCTTCTTTTCTTTTCTTTTTTTTAGTTAAACTTAAAGGAGGGAAAGTACCAGTGTTCAAAATTGAACTATAATAGTTTGTATATTCAACATTTGAAGTATATTATATTTTGTTGTACTCTTGTTTCAAAGTGTATTCACGTAGGTTTTACTGAAATATAGAAATGAAATTTATTTTGTGCTTTGTTTGGTCTCTGGCGATATTTTCGATGTTTGGAGGTAACGGAAACAAAGTAATCATGGTTACTGTGGCATCTGTCCTATGATGTATGTTGTTTAAAAACTTTGATTAGCAAGTAATAGAAGCTGGTTTAAGAAGAAGTCCTTGGTCTTACCTAGAGATTTTGCCTCCATCTCTCTTAGTTATGAATTCAGTGGTATCACCTATGCCTTGGCCATTCCATGGCTTTATGATCTTAATGTTAATGAAGTTTGAATTCCAGTGTTTTAAAAATGACAACACATCATATTAAAGGTGGGATTAGGTTTTTTAAAAACCAGAAAACGTGACTGGTCCTGAATCTATTTAAAAGTGGTTAGATATGCTGATACAGAAATGTTTTTAATCTTTTCCTAATTATGCATTTGCTCGAAAACTACTTCATACTGTTGGAATGATTTCAACTGAAAATCTACCTGTCTTTACAATTTGTTGTCGTTTTAAGCAAGGATAGCAGTGATGTGACTATCCAAAGACACAGAGACTCCTGGTTCTGTTTTATCCATTCTGGGAGTTAAAAGAGGGAAGGAAGAATTCACAGGTTTAATAAGCTGTTGATAGCACTATTTCTTTGTATAAATATCTTACACATGTGTGGTGCTTTACAGTGTATGGCATGGTTTTTACATACATTATCTCATTTGATCTCCATGATAACCAAGTGAGGTAGACAGGATAGGTGATCTATAGTTAGGCTTTGAAAGTTTAACACAGCAACACAATTTGAGTTTCTGATTTCTATTCCAGTGTTTTTAAAAACGACTAATATTAGAAAATCATAACCTCACCATTAAGATGCCATTTTGGCATAGGAAGTAAAAAAATGAAGTGCTAAGCCTTCGATGAAACTGAAATCCAGATGCCCACATTGTCTTGCCTGTTCTTGTTGTGGGTTAAGTTTGGATGATCACTTTGCAAAATGGGATTTCAACTTGGAAAAATAGATTTTACATAGAGAATGTATCTACCTAGAGAAAAGAGAATTACACAGATGTAAGATTCATAGGGTTGCTGAAGGCAGAGGTGAAGAAGCTCGGGGGCACTGGTATTCCTCTAGTTAGTTACTACCATTGGCCGTTTTCTTTTCCTGTCTTCAACATTGTCTCCAGTAGTTTACTGACTATAGAGACATAAAACAAGATTGGCACACCTAAGGGAGGCTGGCCATCCAGGCCAACATCAATCTTTGGTGAGATGTCGGTTACTTATTTCTAACAATATCATTTAGAACACAGTTTAACAGAATCCACTGTCATACTCTCAGTACAAACTGCATTTTACAAATAGGAATTTTTAGCACTTAGAAGGGTAAATGTTAGGATTAGGCAAGATTCTGTCTGGAACCAATTAAAGGATAGAACTGAAATAAGGATATTTGCATATAGCAGAAATAAAATATCCTAACGTGAATAAAATCTTCGATTATCAACATATCAGTATTCCAGTGCTTACAGTGCCCACCACAGTGCATATAAGTACCTTACAATATCTGTCGGGAGATGTGATGAACAACTGACGTGGTGTGAGATGGATTATAAATGCCATAGACGTCTGGAGACGGACAACTGTGAAGTCTGGGGCTCAAGCCTATGAAAGTAGGATTTGCCTAGGTAAGAAGGGAGATGAGGGTCAGTTAAGTTTAAAAAGAAACATTACCAAGTACCTATTGTGTATATAAACTGCTGCTCTGTTGGTACTTAGTAAGATAACACTTTAAGGTACACGGATTAGTAAAGTAATGGGATATGACATGTGACATTCTGTAAAATAAGGTCTAAGAAATGAATAAGCAGAATGCCATGTTAAATCAAAAAGGGGAAAGGCCGTTAACTGATTTCTCAAGGCAGGGTCCTTAGAGACAGACAGAAATTCCTTTGTAGGGAGAGGCAGCAGGGGTATACTCTAGGCATCGGGAACATCTTGAGCTAAGGCACAGAGGAAGAAGGGAAAAGAATACCCCACAAAGGGCAGTTAACAGAAAAGATGGAATCACAGAGGCAGGAATTAGCATAATGTGTTCAAAGCGCCAGGAGACACTTAGCTTCACTCAGGAGAGTGAATACGTGGGGGAGTAGGAAATACACTTTAGGATGGTTAGGGTGAGCCCAAATTGGTAAATGCTGATAAGTAGTGCCAAAAAAAATTGGAAATAGGCCTAGAATCAAAATCACTTAGAAGCTGTGTGACTTTAGGCGAAGTGTAGCCTCCCTGAATCTGTTTTCTCATAAAGTGGTTGTAGATCAAATGTGACTCTATATTAAAGGAATTTTCTAACTATAAAGCACTGTGTATGTGTAAGTTTTAATTTTTATTGCAGAAGGTATTTGGTGAATCAGTTGATTAGGCAGAGTAAGAAATGATTTTTCTCAGTAGTTGATGAAGGTTAATTTGATGATATCTCACCCAAATGGATGGGGGTGGGGTACGAGGGGGGAATAGGTATAATTGAGTGTGGGGGTAATCCATCTGTGAATGTAATGACTAAGAATGGAAGAAAGTTAAACTCAAATCAGACAAGGTAACTGACTGGTTGTGGGAGGGAGAGGTAAGGACAAATTTCAAGGTTTTAAACCTCAATTAAATTTAAACCGCAAGTTGGAATTAGAAACTGATCTTTAAGGAGAGTTTGGTTTAGGTATTTTGTGTTTGAGATGAAATTGAAGCATCAGTGGGGCTTAGTGAAGGCTGTTGGACATTTGGGACAAATAGTCTTGATGAGAGGGTAGCCACAGAGATAGAGGGGAGTCATCAACGTTGAGGTCCTTAACAATGGACAGGTTCTGTGGAAGTTTGTGTAAAGAGAGAAAAGCAGAAAACCAAAGGCTGACTGAGTCTTTGTTAATATCTATAATCTCGGGTGTAAGAAGAAGGCCATCGGAAGTAGAAAAGGGAGAAGTAGGAAAACTAGGGTAAAATCATGAAAGGAGTGTGTCAGGAATCACAAGACCTAAGAGTTGGAAGAGGGACCACAGATCATCTAATCCAATTCATGATTAAGTAGGGGTCCCTGCTACATTTCCAACAAACTTCCACTTGAAAAACTCACCACCTCTGAAAGGCAGCCTATTTTGCTTTTGGATAGTTCCAATTTCTAGAAGTTCTGCCTCAGGTGACATCTTCCTTTTTGCATCTCCTCTCCCTCTCCTAGTCTAAGGCCCCCTTAATAATACAGTCTTTTTGACATTTAAAACAGGTATGTCTTCCCCAGAAAAACCAGTCCCTTCAAATGATAATGGTTTCCTCCAGTCCTCATCATTTTGAATGCCACTTGAATAAGCTCCTGTTTGCCAAAGCCTCTAAAATGCCACCTGCCCAGAACTGAAGACATAACTTTAGATGCTGACCAGGGCAACAGGATTACCACCTCCACCACTCTCGAGTAGGTAGGCCTGCACAGCCTGTGGCCACCATGCAGGCCTGCTCTAGACACCATGGTTCTGGGGTCTGTTAAATACAATGGCCTCTTTGGAGCTGACCATCCCACCTTGCAGCTCCTCCCTTGGCTTCAGCCTCAACACTACTGGCTCTCCTAGACATTTCCTCCTGAATTAGTGACTTCTCTCCACACTACTGTAAACATTTACAAAGGCTCCGTCCTATCTCTTAGTTATCTTTATACCTTTCCACCACGGCTTCATTGACTTCCATGTTTCCCCTATAACTCCAATTTGGATGACTCATGTCTCTATCTCCAGACCTCTACATAGCACAGTTCCAATCATCTGCTAAACATTTTCACTGGAATTTTTTGACACCTCAAGCTCAAAATATCCTAAACTGAATTCACCACCATAGTGATCAAATACAGAAGAGGGATGGAGGAAAATGATGGATTTGGATTTCCCAGGTCTAGTTCAATGGAGGGGATAAAAGCCAGATTCCAAGGGATTTTAAATATAGTGAGTGGGTTATAGTAGTTAAAATAAATATCCAACTATCAAATATGGGTAACTTGATCAGGAGGAGTACACAGATCAAAAGTTGCAGCCAATAGTACAGCTTGTAAGTCAAAATTCTCTTGATTTGAACTTTGACAATAGCATGATTAATGCCACCTATAATGTTTTAGAGAATAGCATATTTCCTTAAGCCCAGACAGGTCGATTATAGAGGCTTCCTAAATGTTGATACAGGCCTAGCTCTGACACTAGTTTACTGTGTGATCTTCAAGTCACCTCAACACTTCAAGTGTTCATTTTTTTAATGTATGAAATGAGGGTATACAAATTACTTTCTCCCAGTTTTCATAATCAATGTTTCTGGGACTTAGCAGATCAGCTTAGCAGATAAGGCTGAACTTGGGAATAGGAATACCAGAATTAAAATCCAACTTCTAACATTAGTTACTGAAGCTGGGTAAAGTCACCTGACCTATGTGTCTCCAACAATACCCTGGGACTTTAGTTAAGGCTACAATCGCCTGGGTGGGAGAAAAATTTATACATGAGTATTTCTGCATGCTAACAAAATCACTGCTCCTTCACATTGGAGTTTGTGGGTTGTCTTTTCAGCATATTAATACTAAAAGTAAAGCTTATATCAAAATACAGTACATGTATAGAAACTGGAAGTCTGTTCTATGAACTATGATGATAGATGCCAGGAAGAATATACAGAAAATTAGCATTAGACCATTAATACAAAATCCTGCTGTTGTCCAAATCAGAATGAACAATGAGCCTATTAGAATTCAAATTTGGGTAAGAACCTAACCTAGAGACATATCCTCTGCTTGGAGCTCATTTCCTATTCTAGCACCTTTATTTAATCATTTTCAAGAAGATGTTCTTAGATGGTAGTCGTAAGTCTGCTTAATTCAGAAGATGGCTGACAATTTTTGCGTGATCATAGTTTGCCAGCCATACCAACAACCCAGCACATTTCCCTAGCACATTTTGGGTTATTTATTTAACTGAATTGGAGGGAGAAAATCCACATGTTTGAGTCATAGAATCTCAGAGCTGGAAGGGAACCTGAGCAGAAATATTCTTCACAACATCCATGACAAGTGATTATCCAAGTCTGCCTGGAGACCTTCAGTTATGAGGAAATCATGATCTCTTGTGGTATATTCTTCCACTTTTAGGGCAACCATAAGTGTATGAAATCTATTCTAAAATCTGGTTCCACAAACATTTATTAGATGTCTGTTATGTGCAATGAATTATCAAGTGCTGGAAAAAGAAGTGAGAAAATATGAGAGATTATTTGTGAGGTATACCTCAAATAGCAGAATCAGAGAATTTGGGAAAAGGGACATCTATCTAATCCAAAATAAAGTGACTGATTAAAAAAAAAAGCCATCAATACACTAAAATTTACAGAACCATGAATGTCCTTCCAAAGGCATTATCATATTTATTCCATTATTCCTAAAATTCTTCAGATTCCAAAAATTACATATTTCTAAGTAACTAGAATTATTCCTAAAATGCTTGTTATAACAATTAGGAAAATTATTCCACATTAGTTGTGCATTCCAGAACTAATGTGGTATAATTTTAAGAGCTTGGGACACATTCTTTTGAATATCTAAGGCAAATTTTAACCTTAAAAAACTTTTTTAAAAATTCCATTTTATTTTCAGTTCTGAATTCTCTCCATCTTCCCCCTCCCTTACCTATTGAGAAAGCAAGAAAAAACCCCAAAAACCTGTTAAATGTCTTAAGTAACTTTTGACTTAATTTTCCCTGCCCTCAAAAAAAAATTTCTTAAAGGACAAAGCCTGAAAAATCGTCTCATTCACTTTCAGCATCGCACTGAAAAGGAGCACCAGCATGATGTCCTGGTAGTACAAAGAGATTTGGAGTCAGGATATTCCAATCATCTATAAAAATTAGAATAATCATACCCATAGGACCTACTGGATAGGGTTGGTTGTGAGGATCAAATGAGATAAACTTAATTTTTGTTAGCCAGGCCTGGAATTCCCTCCTCGCCTTCATCTCACGGAATCCCTAGCACCACTTGATCCTCTAATCCCACCCTGGTTAGTTGGGCTTAATTTCGATTGCATAGCATCCCCTCCCCCAGAAACTGCTTTGTATTTACTGTGTATATTTTGTGTTTATCATGTACAGTATATGCTATTTCGCGCCCCTCCTCCCCCAGGAGAATGTAAGCTCTTCGAAGGGACTGTGTCCCTTTTGTCTTTGTTACCTAGCGCCTTGTACTATACTTGTATTTGTACATAGTAGGTACTTAATAAATGCTTACTGGATTGAATAAAGTGGGTGACTGAGCCTGGTAATATTGTTTAAGGTTAAATGCTCATCGAAGGTAGGTCCAAGAGTTATTAAAATGTTTTTTAAAATGGGACAAGTACCTAGCCTCCCAAAGTGATGACTTTGAAGGTTGATTTGTACAATTCAGAGTTGGAAAGGCCATAGAGATCTCCTAGTCTGTGGGTTTTTAACTTGGAATCCACAGAATAGATGTGGGGAAGGGGTCCTCTGAACTTGAATGTAAAAAAAAATTTTTTTTTTACTTATCTTTGGTTTCCTTTGTAATCCTATGCATTTTATTTGATACCTTTAAAAATATTATTTGGAGGGGGGATCCATGGGCTTCCCAAGGGGTCAGTGACACAAAAAAAAAAGATTAAGAACCCCTAAACTCTTGTCTAATCCCTCATTTTATAGATTAAGAGCTTGTCTTAATGCTTAATTTTAGGAAAACCTGCTTTCCTTTCTAAGTGCCTACCAGTAAACTAAATTGAGATCTTTCTTAGAGATTAACATCATATTTACTTGATGTTAAAAAAAATTGTTTATAATTTCTAGGATCTATTTTTCCTTGGAAAATCAGACAGTTGTCTTATTTCTCCCCTGTTTTCCATTTCTTAAAGATGATTGATAGTCTCTTCAATCATATCTGCAATCATATCTTCCAGGTCTCCCAGAGCCCAGGGATTTAATTTGTCCCACTCTAAGGATTTGAAGTCAACAAGCATTTGTGGACCCAAACTCAATTTAAAGCAGCTGAGCGCACTTTCTCTCTCCCTTGCTTACAGTTGATGTTACAGCCATGTTTGTTGTTGTTATGGTTTTTTCCCCTTTTCATTGTAAAGATTTTTCACTAATGAACACCGAAGTGCCATCTACATCTAGTTAAAATTACAGTACTGGGTCTATCTGCCCCCCACTCCCCTTTGTTCTTTTATAGTTACTGAAATCCCTTTTATCTTTTTACTAACTTCAGTTCAATCTGGCACTTAGCCTGCTTGACCCCATTCTTAGATCCCTGCCCCTCCATGGCTCCTAGCTTTTGTACATTTGTATAAATGTCCTTTGCACATTTCAACTACAGAATCTTTGTACAAGCCTTCCTGCCTTATTTGGCCTGAATGGCTATGCAATTGTAACTGGTCCTAACCAAGAAAAAGTTTCAGTGCTTAGGATGCCCTTGAGCTGTGTTTCCATTTGGTAGGTGGTACTGGTTTCACCACTGGGATGAAGTTCAATTTTTCCTCTCTGTATTTTAAAAAATGTGCTTTATTGAAGTCTGGGTTACATGCCTAAACCCAGCTGCTTCTCATTCAAATCTCACAAGCTCTAAAATGACAGCCATTTTTTAGGTCCCTTTTATATTTTTACATCAGAAACTAGTTTTTTCCCCTCTACAAGTCAGAATAGCACTTCCTCTGCCTTCTTAAACTACCATGAAATCAAGGAGGTCAGATGCTCAATCTACGTTTCATAGCAGAAAGATTTCCAGCAGACTCCTCACAACTACTCCATCTTATAAATTTCATAATCTACTCTCATCAAGAAAGCACCCTATCTCTCCCACAATGCTACTTAATTCTTTCTCCTTTGATTTTTGTGATTGTTGGTCATCTCTGCTCCCGGAGATGTGTGTGCTGGATAGTGACAAGAGTAGAAGAGAGATGTTAATAATATCCATATCTGCTTATTCCTAAGACCTTGTGGGAATGGCAGAAGAACAATGACACATGAGACAACCAGGGCAAGAAGCACACAAGATAGAAAAAGAAAGGAAAGGACCAGCTTAGGGTACCTGGCAGCTGCATGGTCCATAGTCAGTATTAAACAAGGTTGTTCAAGAAGAGTTCAAGTCACTTCTACATTTGTATAGAAGGTTTCCACACTTCTTTTGTATAATTCTTATTTGGTCTAAAAGCAGTTCCCAAGGTGATACTTTGGAGGGAAAAACTGATTTGAATTTTATAATTACCCCTTCCAGTGGTGCCATAGTAGTTATGCTGTTGAACAAGAAGATGACTTCTGTGCCTTAACATAAACCACACATTCTGGTGACAAGCACGTAAGATAATCTAATTGCAAACATTTTATAGCTCTTATAACAACAATAATAAGCATTTACACAGCACTTTACAAGTTATCTCTTTTGAACAACCCTGTGAAGTAAACGTTATTGTTAACTCCATGGAAGAAATTGAGGTTGAGGGCAGTTAAGTAACAGCCAGTGTATGAGCCAGAATTTGAACCCAGGTCTTCACTTCTTATATAGGACACCATCCACTGCCTTACTATACGCTATCAGCACAGAGTTAACTCTATTTTAGGTTACTCTCTAACCTTTCCTCCGAATCACATCAAGCCATCAGCCTATAAAGCATTATAGATTTTTGAGCTGGAAGGGATCTCAAAGACCATTCGGTTTAAACCTTTCATTTTTGCAGCTGAAGAAACTGAGGCCCAGTGAGGTTACACAGATGGTTGGTTAAGTATCAAAGGCGGAATTTGAACCCAAGTCGTCTGAGTTGGACTGAACTTCAGAGGCATTGTGGTAGAGTAGGAGAGCTCTTTAGTTGTGATTTGAGTTCAGTGCCTAGCCCTATAACATACTAGTATCTGCATGACCTTTGTTGGCCTCAGCTTTATTGCCTGTAAAATGAGGGAAACGGCTGAGATGTCCTGAGGGGTAGGAGTTCCTTCCAGTTTGAAATCAAGGATCCTCTGCCTTCAACTTCACTCTGACCCTTCTTCTGAATCACATTATCTTCAAACAGCATTTTAGCACCCACATTAATACAGCCATGACTTCTTCCTGAGATCGTGATTCCTACTTATCCCTCCTCTTAAATTTGTGTTTTCATGGGTTAAAACCTACAGATAACCCCAGTCTTATTCTGAACATTTAGACTGTATAGATAAGGATAACTTTTAAATCAAGTGTAACAACATAGACTCGCCCATTTTGGGACATTCTTTTGAATTGTGAAGGCCCGATGTCAACAACTATCAGGAAGATAGATACATGGCAATCATCTACCTTGCCCATTTTAAAGTATGTTTTGTGTTACTGAGACAATAGTTCTGGTGCAGGAAACTGGACCATAAATAAAAGAGCCAGTTTGCTCGAGATGGCTGTTTTTCAGACTAAAAAAAACTAAGATTTCAGGAGCAGCTCAGTTTTTAAAAATTTTTATTAAATTACTTGGAACATTTATACAACTCATGGTTCAAAACAAGTGTCCTTGACTTGGTTGGTCATTTTTTGGGCAACATATTAATTTTGACCAACTCTTTATCTCCAGTGCAGAGTTCCAGGTCTTCTTTCTAGTCAAACCACAAATTTCAGTGTGGGCTCTGGGTGGCTGCCCATCATTTTACAGTCTAAGACCTCACAGACCTTCCAATTTCCAAACTGAGAGGAAGGACCCCCTGATTTTCTCAGGCACCACACTAGAACAGCTCCTAAAAAAACAAACCAAAAAACAAACCCACAAAAAAACCCTTTTCTTGAAAAATTCCAGTGTCATTTATAAAACAGAATTAGGTGAAATGAATTAAGAGAGAGGACTAGGTCACTCCAATAAAGTGGTAGATAAGTAAAAATGCATAAAGTAGTGGTTAAGTGATTTGGATCGACTCACATCTTTGCATGAAACATACAGGTGAATAGGATGTGCATGGATGTGTGTAGTTCCTGTCTGGGATGGGTCGGAAGGACATAGGAGAGAGACAATGCCTTTTATGATTCAAGGAAGAAAGAACAGGTTCCCCCATGTGATACGGCTCTTCCACTTGAAAACAAAGACAACCCTTGGGCGGAGGTTATGTTCTAAACCTGTTGTACCAGCACTGTTCTATTAGACAGACTAAATGCAAAAATGTTTAAACCTATCTTAAGAAGAATGCCACGACACCTTCACTGGCTCCACACACCCTGTATGGTTCTCACAAGCTAAGTTTCTAAAAGTTTGCTTATGTTATTTACAATGCAATGTTAAAAAAAAATAATAAATAGGGTGGCCATGCACAGTCCTTTCCTGTTAATGTCTTTTTAAATGCCATAAATAAATAAAAATAGGAGTGCTGTCCTGATGATTTAAATGTTCACTCAAGTTCAGTTAGGGAGGACTCCACATTGGCACCAAGTCCTCAGGAAGGAGAAAGGTTCCAAATAAATGACATGATTCCTTCATCAAAAGCTAACTCTCTGAGGGGAAAGAAAACACCAGAAGCCAAAACTGGGGTGCACACAACTTTTTTTTGATAGAGACTTTAATCAAAAAGGTTGTGAAATTGTGTCTCCCCCACCCCCTAAGGCCATGCCAGAAAGGAAGGTTGAGAGACAGTGAATCCTCCCTCAAGCAACCTCTTACTGCCATTCCCCTAGTTAAGACTTTTGTGACCAGAAATTTAGCTCCAGACAAGCTATAAAAGTTGGTCCTGGTCTTCATTAAAGCTGAAGTCACACACTAGAGACAGGTGGTCGGAAGGGTAATTGAAGGATGGTAGCCGGTTGGGTCCAATCTGTTCCTCAGTGAGTAAGCCAAGAGCTGACTGCACATTTAAAGCATGCTTGGAATACCAGATATAATCCAGTGTGTGCCGGCACTCCCCAGATGTCCGGATCTTCCAGGTCGTGTATGGTGGTTCAGACTGTCCATCTGCACTCAGAAGTTTATAAGCACTGTTTAGGTTTAGGCTAGAAGAGGCAAAGTGTTTGTAGACTTCCTCTGTGGGCTCTGCATTAAAGTCCCCACAGACGATCAGTGGGATCTTGGCTCCCTGGGTAATGTTCTGCAGGTTCTGGAGAAGGTCACAGCCTTGTGCAGACCGAAATCGCTCCCAGCCAGTCCGTGCTTTTAGGTGGGTGACAGCAATGCAGAACAGTCTCCCTGTCTCCTTGTACTCCAGTGTCTGTGCTATGGCCACCTGGTTAGTTTTAAGAGTCATAGCAGTCAACCTGATGTTGGTGCTGTTGACCAGCTTGAATCTGTTTTGAAGGAAAAACAAAGCACAGCCATCAGGACCGTTGTTGTGTTCCACATCCAGACAGGGCGACCATGGCTTTGGAAAGAAGGTACCCTGGTAGCCCAATCTACTGAGGAGTGGCTGGAAAGTGTCGAAGTAGTGGTCCACCTCTTGCAGGCACAGGATGTCTGGCTGGTAGGCCAGAATCTCTTCTAGGATGAGACATTTTCTTTCTTCCCACTTGAGTGCCTCAACAGGGCACTGTACAAAGTTATCTTTGCCTTCCCCAAGAGCTGAAACAGAGAAGTCAGTCAGCTATCAGCTACAGGAACAGAGGCTTCTACCTTTTCTAAGGAGGCCAAAAGACCGGTGGTCTAGCTTGGCCATCCTTGAGCTATAAGTGATGTGTTGTAGGGCTAAGAGATGCTACAGTCTTTGCAACATGTACGGGCATGGTGGGTGTGAGTAGGCAGTAATACCTATTGGATGAGGCGTTACTAGGGAGAAACTGTAATAGAAGATGTCGTCATAGACACGTATGAGTGAAAAAGGATATGGGCTGGTCACATGTATGGCAAGAGTACGGGACAACCAATGGACCAGTTCTGCTATCCTTGTGTGGTCAAGAGAAAGTGAGAAAGGCATCCACCCAGCATGGTGGATGGAGCATCTGTGATCAACTTATGAGAGGCCATGGACAAGAGTCATGAGGAGAAAGCACAAACAGGTGACAATGTGCATCACTGGAGAGAGTACACAGTCGTTGGAATACTTGAGCTGCTTAGTAAGTACTTTGGGTGGTCCCTCTCCACAAGCATTAGGTAACTTCTTCCAAATGAGAATGGGATGAATATTTTCTTTCACATGGTGAATGAGTATTGGGTGAAAACAAGATCGTAGCCAAATTGTGTTTTCTCTCAGCCCTCAAACGCTATGTCATCTCAAAAGCATTCTACATTTTGCCAAATGGGTTTGCACATTTAGTGATCAAATTGGATCAATTATCAAGATCAAACTGGATCGAACTGTCAAGCTTTTCCCTTCCTAGCCCAAAGACTGCTTTGTTATCAGGGCAAATTTGATTTCTTATTGGAACCACTAACTTCCATGGCAACATTATAAATTTCTATGTTTATGGCAAGTATACATTCTAACGCTTGAGTGTATCTCTGATTGAAGGGATGTGTATTTTCCTTCCAGTGATATAGATCTCCACCTACCTAGGCCTTCGTATTCTATATGCAGCCCTCACCCATGTCCTCCCATCAATTCACCACAAAGTGTCCATCTGATATGCCCAGAGGCCTCCTCTCACCTTGGCATGGATACCAGTGACATGCACACAGGATATCCATTAATTATCTCTGGCCCTCACTGAATGGCCAGTTTATATTTTTTGCCTAGTCACATATTTCTCCAACATCTTCTATACCATTTCTCTCTGTGTTAATATGTATTCTGTATGTATATATATAAAACTAAATAGGTGTGAACGTATTGTGTATATATTTATATGTTTGAGCATATATACATATGGGTATGCATTTGTGTTTACATATGTACACAAATATTTATATATAAATGTATTTATATATGCACACATATATTTTTTAATCTGGAAAAGGCTTCCCTCTTACATAATAATGCAGTGTCCTAAAGGTGGACAAACAAGAGCTATTAGATCTTTGATATTAAACTTTTTTGCCTTTCCTTAAAATAAGTAATAATAGCTCCTTATTAAATACAATCTTTCCAAGAAGTGTGTTGTCCATCTGCTTTTTTTCTAATCGCTTATTTGCATGGCAACACTGTAAATTTGTATTTTATCTGTGGCACACATGCATTGTAATACTTCAGTATTAGATCCTGGCATTGTAAATTAGCTGGCAGAGAGATGTGAGAAGCAGGGGGTAGGAACACTAAGATTCCCACCCCACCCTGTCCTACAGTAGCCTGCCTCATCTGTCTTCAATGCCCTGAGCACGCTGCTTGCTAGGAAGCAACCCTGGTTATTGGGGAAAAAAGAAGGTGAAGGCAGGGGCTCCTTCCTTTAAATTCTTTTGGCTAGGTCCTAGGATATAATAGCCTTTTATCTGTATAATTCACCAATGGCCTTGAGGTGGTTCTTTAAAGTAGATTTAAATATACTGAACTAGATTTAATATATATATTTAAAACTCACACCTGGTATGTGTGAATGTGTTGGTGGGAGGAGGAGCGGATGGATGGTAAACAATTCAACAAACATTTACTACTACTCCCTGGTGTAGTGAATGTAGCTGTACTGGGGGCAGTAGTTACCGAACATACCTTGAGCAAGGATGTTCCACTGCATGACCCTAATGGGCAGGTGGCTACTTGTTGTCTCCGTCCTCAAGTCCACAAAATCCCTCTGGAACCGGGGAGGCCGTGTGTGCAGGACTGCCCTGCATTCCTCAAGCAGCTCTTTGGGATCTATGGGATCCAGCTGTTGTGAGTCAGGAGGCACCAAACACTCTGGGTGCTGGGTGGCTGCAGAGCTGTTCAGGGTCTTGGCGATAGCACCATAAAGCCTGCTCGTTCCGTTTCCCATGGAACACGCTACAGGAAAGGAAAGCACAGTTATCCACAAGGCTCGTCAGCCTGCCCTTCCTTCTCCTGAAAACCCATCCCATTCAGTGTCAGAGACACCTTCGACTGCCCCCACAGCACAGAAGCTGATGCTTTGCCAAAGCTGCCATCTTCACTAACAAAAACCTATTTTTCTAGGAGCCGGTGGAAAGGTATTTTCTAGGTTGGGAAGGGAAGGGTTAGTCTGGTGCCGTAAAGGCTAATTTATACTCTTTAAATAAACTTCTGGATGAAGTAACCATTCTTATAAAATCAAGGGGTTTAAGTAATTTATTGATCCCAATTACAGCAGCCATGTGTGTATATAATCAATAAACCTTTATTAACACTTACTGTGTGCCAGGCAGTATACTAAGCACTAGGGATACAAAAAGAGGCAAAAGACACTCCTTGCCCTCAAGGAGCTCACAGTCTAATGGAGGAGACAGTAAGAAATATATACGAAGCAAGGTCTTAATATGAAATAACAGAGGGAAGGCACAGGAATTATGGAAGGCTTCCTGTAGAGAAGGGGATTTTAGTTGGGATGTAAAGGAAGCCAGGGAGGTCAGTATTTAGAGCAGAGGAGAGAGAGCATTCCAGGCATGGGGGACAGCCAAAGAAGATGTCCAGAGCCTATACCATATAGGTCTGCGTGTGTTTTTATACACGTATATAAACTTAAGCGCTGCCATGCAAATACGTGTGTTTAGAATGAAAAATAAGATTATGAGGCAACTAGGATAGCGGATCGAGAACTGAACTTGGAGCCAGGAAGTCCTGGATGGGCCCCGATCCCATTTTAGACGCTGAATAACAGTTAAGGGCCAGTCCCCTAACCTCTCCAAGCCTAGGTTTTGCCTTTATAAAGTAGGTAAATGTATCACACGCATACTTTGAGGATCAAAGGATAAAAATCTACATAAAGCATTTTGCAAGTTTTAAAGGCCTATATAAATGGGCTCCTATTAGCAACAGCAGCTGTTTAGTGCCTACCACTAATTAAAAAGGAGAAATATCTGCATTTAAATTAATTTGTTGTTGTTCAGTCGTGTTCAACTCTTCATGACCCCATTTGGGTTTTGGTGTGGGTTTTTTTTGGGGGGCAAAGATACTGGAGTGGTTTGTCATTGCCTTCTCCAGCTCATTTTACAGATGAGGAACTGAAGCAAACAGGGTTAATTGACTTGCCCAGGGTCACATAGCTAGTAAGTGTCTGAGGATGGATTTGAACTCATGTCTTGACTCCAGCCCCTAGCTGTCCCATTTAAATTTATGGGGATCTTCTAATTTAGGATGACGACTTCATAATTCTCTGTGGCTCATTCTCACCTAAGCAAGAATAAACTTACATATATAACTTATTAAAAACTTAAATTAGAAATAGTTGTAGTTTTTAAAAAAAAACCCCACACTGAAATCAAAGAAGAGCTTAGGCTACTTTTCTCTAGCAATGTTGTCCTTATGAACTCTACTGTGTGACAATAACTGACGTGCGTACGGCACTTTAAGTTTTGCAAATTACTTTACATACATCATCTAACTGATCCTCACAACTTCATGAAATAGGTGCTGTTATTATCCGTTTTACAGATAAGTAAATTGAGACATCCTGCCCAGAGAAACAACATAAAGATAGTGTCTGAACCAACATTTGAACTCAGGTGTTTCTGAGGACCAGTCCCTTTAACAACTACTAGATTCAATCATGTCATCTGGGTGACTGGGGTGACTACATTTTAGCTCCTTGAGGAATGCTGTCTAGCATTAGTAACTCATTCCTGGGACTCTTGAGGGAGTTATTATTACAAAGTCCAAGTAAGATGTGTGTGTATGTGTGTGAGCAGTCGGACACACACACATGTGTATAGTGCACATACACAATGTTCCAAAAGTCTTACCACAATTTAAAGCTTCAATAACTTTAGAAGTACCAATACTAAAAGCTCACAAAATTCAACAATGGAAAGGTTAATTATATAAAACTTTAATGTTTAAAATCCAACATAATCACTGTCTTGTGCTGTCCACCATTCTAGCTGATTTTTTGAATATTCTAACAGTTTTCATCAGCTGCTGCTCTGACTTCAAAGACTGCATTTGTAGTCTGAACCTTAAGGTCACCCAAGACTCACGTCTGGATGCACACATGACAGTTCTGACTTGATCCCTTAGGGAAAATCTGCTGGAGTTAAATCTGGCGACTGAGGTTGCTGAGGAAGAGGACCTTCTTACTGACCCACTGGCCTGAGAAAGTGTCATCAGAAACTGTCCCACATGCAATGCACAAAACAAGGGTGCCACCCCATCTCGTTAAAATTAAAATGGAAAAAGTATTATTTAAAATTCAGGAACTGAGTATGACATTTTATTTAAATAATCCTTCCAGTATGGTTTTTTTTTGGTAAATTTGTAGCATTTATACTTTTTAAGTTATTAAAGCTTAAAACTGTTCAAAGACTGTTTGGACATCATGTATATAACATGTAGCTAGTGCCATAGTTGGTGACAGTTCTGTTCACCAGTCAGTCCAATTCCTCCTTTTTTCCTTCCAAAGCTCTACTTGCATTTTTCAGAGACAGCACAGGATGGGGGCATGGCATGATGGCATTCTACTGAACTATTTAAATATCCAACCATGTTAACAACTATTATATTTCCTTTGATATCCCTTTTCTTTCAAAGGTTAATGCTGACATAACACTTAATGCCTTCCAACATATGATATTTCATTAGAGCATCAGGCAATCTCCAGATGCAGAGATTGCAGGTATTATCATCACTGTTTTACAGATGAGAAAACTGAGGAATGAATTGCTCATGGGTATCCAGTAAGGACTCTATTCCAAGTCTAGCACTCAGGCAACTATGCCTACCCCACCCGCCTTCTTACGAAAAGTGAGGGGTTATGTGAAAAAAGTGCTGGTCACCTCAACATATCTCTTAAAATGCTCCTACCCTTGGGACTTCCTTTAAATTCGTTTCCAGGTATAATGTATGATTCTATGACTATATTGCTTAAGGTTCATCCCATTTTATTTTAAGATGGCAATTTACTTGCCCTTGGGCCACAGAAGCTTAAGTATGGTCCAGGACCTTTTTCGGGGACAAAATCCATTTCTCCAGTAGTTCTCAAAGTTTTTGGTCTCAGGACCCCTTAACACTCAAAAAATTAATACGGACCTCTCCCTCAACAAGCTTTTCTTTTAAATGTAGATTATGTCTATCACTATTTACTGTACAGAAATGGAAATGGACACACTTTTGAAATATTGAATTATTAATTCATCTAAAAACAAAAATATATTACCTATATTAACATAAATAAAACTTTAAAAGCTTTCCCAAAATAAAAAATTAAGTGTGAGGAGTGGTGCTGTTTTACCTTGTTTTTTTTTTTTTTTGCAAAACTCTTTCATATCTGGCTTAAGAGAAGAGAGCAAACTTCTATCTGCTTCTGCATTCAATCTGTTGTTATTTTTTCTTTTTGGCTGAAGTATTAGGAGGAGGGGAGAGATACTGGGAAAGGCTCTGATGACATAAAAAACAAAAAAGACAGCAATAAAAACATACTTAAAAAGTCGATAGCTATTCAACTAATGCCTACTGAAATACTTTCCTAATTTCCTTGAACATATATCTTTGCAAGTTTTGTAATGAAACAATTGAGTTAAAATGCCAAATTGCTTCCTTTAGTATAGGGGTTCTTAGCCTTTTTTTCTGTCATGGACCAAGAAGCAGGCTGGTATATTCTGAGATCCTTTTTCAGAAGGACGTTTTGAAAGGTATAAAATAAAATACTTGAGGATTACACACACAAAACTCCCAATTATATTAGGATAACTATTTATTTATCTATCAATAAAAGTTCACAAACCCCAGGTTAAGAACCTCTGCTTCAGAATGAATTCTAATCAACATTAGGCCAGACTAAATATTCTTTGTTGGGAGGGGTTTAGAACCCTAAAATCCCTCATTCTGTTCAGTAATAGGAGTGTTCCACATGACCTTAACCTCAAAGTTTAGAAAAATAGAATAGTAGAAGCTCTTCCCTTCATTAAAGTGCTTTTGGGCATGATGGGTCATAGTTCTATGGCACCAAGTTACAGGTATTCCCCACACCCACTTCCATACCTTCTGTGAAAGAATACAAAAGGTTTATTCATAAATGCCACGCTCATTTGGCAGACTTTACTGATGGAATCTGAAACCAGAGGTGGATCAGATTGACTCTGGAAGGTTACCAAAGCAAACACCTACCACCTACCATGCTCCCAAGATGACAAGCTTATATATAATAAATGTGCTACCTTTGTCATCCCTTTGTTTTCACTGTGGAATGGGAAGTAACACAAAGAAAAATTGTTCTGTAGAGAGAGAAATAAAAAAATGATTTCTCCCATGACTTTCCGATTCCTCAGACTGCATTCAGAGAGTAAAGATTTGAACTGCTTGTTATGTGTCTAAAATATTATTCTTACCGGCCTATTTGGCAAATCTATATATTATAGACACAGAGACAGTGGGATAAAGGGCCTGGAACTATAATTTTCTTGAAAGTTCATAGTGGAGTCTGGAAGACCTGGAATCAGATTTCACCTCAAATGATGGCTAGCCTGTGACTTTGAGCAAATCACTTACTCTCTGAGCTGGAGAAATCTGGATAAGATAGTTAGAAGATGTATTTAGATGTATGTTTAATTAGGTAAGAAGCATTTCTTATCTCAAAGATGTGAAATTATGGATGGGTCTGATGTATGTGCATATACACACAAAATGAGCCCCCAGATAAGGTACTTTTTATTGTTTTAGGCTAACAATACAACTTTGAAACCCTCTTATCTCATTCCTTCTGGTATGGGAGAAAGATTTTTATTTTAATATATAATTGTTTTGAGAAAGCAATGTCAAATAGGGTAGAAATCAGCAAGAACATGAACTCAAAAAAATTCCTTGAACCATTTTAACTCATTATAACCACCCCCCCTCCATTCCTCTTGTATCCCCTAACTTTGAGCTGCTGCAAACTATACGAAGCCAAGTTCAGGTGAAGATAGACAAGACAGAGTTCTGATGAAGAGGAATGTGAGCCCCGGTGATCAACTACCAATGGCATGGGGCAGAGGGGCATCAGACTTCAGGAGATCTGTTTTCTGTGCCAGTGACCATCCTAACTGATGGTGTCCCATGGTGAAACCAGCCTAAAATGAGAATATTTACCTATGCTTGTGTTTTACACGTAAGTGCATGTTTTTGATATAAGCAGTAATTACTACATGCTGGCTCCCATTTCATTATTATCTTCTTGACATGCATATCTGATTTTGGTTTATAGATATGTGTGTACTGATAGGATGTATGCATTCAATGTGTTCTGCCTATAAGTGAGACCTGTAGTCACAGCATGGCCAGTGATGGTTTGCATTGTGATATATCTATGACACAAATTCAGTTGTATATCTGCTACCCTTGGCAACCTAAAGTGATCACTTGATACATTAGTTAATTGTCCTCATTACACTGTATACAAACGTATATTCTACGTATTATTCCAGATTACAATGATACAGCTGCTGCTTCTGCAAAGTAAGGTAAAATTTCAACCCTAAGGAAGGAATGGAGCATCTACCATAAGCTTCTATTAACTAAAGAATAGCTCCTAAAGGGAGAGAGGGCTGTATGCTGTGTGAAGTTCTGTTGGGAGGGGATGTTGTACAACACAGAACAAAGCCCTGGGCCCCAGTCAGTGAAGTGATATGGATGTTGATCCACCAAGGGAGACCTAGGAACAGTCAAGACAGGTAAGAAGAGAAATGAGACAGAAAAGTACCCTGATAACCAGAGATGACAGAATTTCCAGGTGGTAGAGGGTGCTCAACATCAAAAGTTTCAAAAAAGTCAAGAACGAAGCTAGAAGAGACCATAACATTTTGTAACGAAGAGATCATAAAATCATATATTTTAGGGCTAAACTCATTAAGAAAGGAAGCAGAATGCCTGGGGAATCCATAAATAGCAGCTAAGAGGATCTTCTTTGCGTGACAGATTTGGACTCAGTGAGCCTCAAAGGAGGTGATGGAAGAGGGATAGTGTGGAAAAGGTTACCGGGAACAATGATTCTTATTCTCCCTCTGGGACCTGACAGTGGAGGGGTATGTGTGAACTTCCAGCCAAAAAGATTAAAGAATAGATAAAATCTGCTTCTAATTATGGAATAAAAGAGAGGGGATATGTCAAGGCACAAAGTTGGGGAGCAGAACCAGAACAGAGAAAGAGGAGACCAACTGCAAAGGCTGCCTAGGCAGCAAAGAACTGACTCTTAAGTTAAAGACTCTTTTAATTGACTGGAAAACCAGGCTCCCCTCTGAGGTGGCCGGCCACAGCGGGCAGAGGAGCTGGTGACTTCACTGGAAGAATGGTCCAATTGGTACTGGATTCCCAATCCTAGGATGCAATGCATGGTGTCTTAATGAGCATCTTATTTTCCCCTTCTATTTCCCTTTTGGCCATTTAGGCAGAGTTGAAAATTCCCCAACTATGTCCTATTTTGCTATTCATCACTGCTGGTGGTATTTTGCAAGCCTGATATTCTTTTTATAAAATGATTTCATTCCTATTGTCTATGGGCATGTTGTTACTTGAGATCAGAGAGTGCATGGAGAGATAGCCCTAAAGGGGTTTTGTATTTTACTATGTGAAAACCCAGCTTTTCTAGTGGGAGTTACAAGATCTTGGGGGTGGAGGGTGGGTGCAATCAAGTCAGTTTAGTTTTGTGAATGATCTTATAACTCCCAGGCAGAGCCCTAAAACCTGAACTTGGGGCTCACTTAGAGTTCCCCTCGAAGAAGGAGCCATTGAAACAAAGTGCTACTTAAAGGCTGTGGGCGCAGAATCCAGGGGCTAAACCAAGGGTGAGGAACCTGCAGCCTCGAGGCCACATGAGGCCCTCTAGGTTCTCAAGTGTGGCCCTTTGACTGAATCCAAACTTCACAGAATAAATCCTTTTATTAAGGATATTATTATATCCTTAAATAATATTGTATATTAATATTATAGTAATAGGATCAATTATATTAATTAAATCTAATTATATTATAAATAGAATATAATTGATATACTATAAGGATATATTAATATAATAAATAATATTAGATATTATTGTTCTGTGAAGTTTGGATTTGGTTAAAGGGCTGCACTCGAGTACCCAGAGGGCCTTGAGGCCACAGCTTCCCTACCCCTGGCAATTCTGCCCCTATTACCCTACCAAAGAGGAATGTGAGCAGCGGACAGACCTAGCACAGTCACACATTTATTAAACACTTACATTTCAGCTAACAAAGAAATACTGAAAAACCTTTCAACAATCACTCAAATATATATGAAGTGTGTATGGTGACATGCCATCCCTGCCTTCCTGGATTCTAGGAAGGGGATATCATACACATAAATACAAAGCAATTCACGACAATGAGGTGGAAATAAAAGCACTACAAAAGGATGCTACAGGAGATACTTTTTTGGGGGGGGGTGGGGGTTGGGGCAGGGGCCCGAGTCTCCCCTTGAACAGGCTGAAAGTGCAGTGGGTTCCACTGCCACTAATCATCAGCACAGGGGCTCAGACCTGCTTTATTTCCAAGTCCATCTCAACAGCCTTGTTGGTAGCTCCCCGTGGCCGAGGAGCTCATCACGTGGGTGTTGGCCTTCACCCAATCAGCTTAGCCCACTAGAGCTCAGAACTCCTGAGCTCCAGAAAGAGATCCACCTGCCTCGGCCTCAGCCTCCCCAGAAGCAAGGATTTCAGGCACAGACCACCATATCCAGCTGACATACAATTTTTTAAGATCACTGCTCTGAGAAAGGTCTAATACAAAAACCAACCCAAGAAATAAATACAAAAGGACGATACCTATTACCTGAGCACTTGACACTCACTGTCAGTGTAAGATTGACTGGGACTGACGCATAATGAAGCAAAAAGAAAGCAATTAAGATACGGACAATTACTACCTGTTTGGAGAGCTCAAATACAACAATACTGACAGCTGAAATTTAAAGGAGCATTTCTGCAGACTAGTTTACATGCATTCTCTTGGTTTGGTCCTCACAACAACTCTGCTGGATGGGTGTTGTAGGCATTATCATTCCCATTTTACAGACGGGGCAACCAAGGTTCAGACGATTCAAGTGATTTGCCCACGGTCGCACAGCTAGAAGCAGCACTGGATTCCAGATCTCTCCCGAGTTCCACAATACCCAATCCCCAATTTTCTAGTTTTTCTCTAAGACAGAGATAAATCCCTATCTCTCAAGGCTCTTGTGAGGATCAAAGAAGGTAGCAAAAGCTAGAGTCTCTGCAGATTACACAGCACATCAAGTACGGCATCATAGGGTTCCTACCTCTTCCATGAAGCCTTTCTTTCCAAACACAGTGAGCTCTTCCTCCCGGGAACAGGCTGTTACTGCTGGTGACATTTTTCTGGCTTTGTACCAGGGAGCCATGACAGGTTCTTAAGCAGGCAAGTGACACACGATCGGGAGTTAGAGGTCACCCAGCTCCACCTCCCACCCAATGAAAAAAATCCCCTCCTACAAGCAGGCCCTGACAGATGGTGATCCAGTTTCTGCTTCAATACTCAGAGCAGCTGCTGCCTGACCCGCCACCCTGGCAGCAAGGCCCCCATTCCCATTTGGGATGATAGCTGGGACCGCTAGGAAGTCCTTCCCTCCCAATGACTCAAAGTGTGCCTCCCTGTAATTCTTAAGTCATAAAAAGGGGGTGGGTGTAGGGAGTAAGGGAAGAGAAGGAAAACAGAAATCATCTGGCATAAGGCAAATCGTTAAGTACTTTATAAATAAAACTCAGGTTCTATTTAAAACACACACAAAACCAAACAGGAGCAAAGCAGAGATAAGAGGAGAACAAAAGATGACACCAGTTTCTGCAGAAGAATCTACCCTTCCCTAACAGTCTTACCATGAAAGGAAGGCATTAATTATTATTACCTTATATGTTATGAAACAGACCCGGCAGGATCATCTGAGTCAGGAGGAACTTGTGGTTATAGCACATCTACTGACTCCTGGAAATGCACCAACAGATGATGATCCTTCTTCAGGAAGCCTCTAATACCACCTACTTCTCCCAAGCAAGATTTTCTCCTTTCCTTGGAAAATCCATAGCTCTTCTCACTCCTTCAACACCCATCCTAGTTTATCCCAACTCCAAGTGCAGTGTCTCTGTAGAACAGACATTCTTAACCTTTTCTAGGTTGTTCTTCACTTCCCCCCCTTCTATGGGTTGCCTTTCCTCATTAGAATTTAAGCTCTTGGAGGGCAAGGATCATGATTCTTTCTGCTAGTATCTGCATCCCCAAAACTTATCACCACAGGGCCTGGCATACTTATGTTTATGGCTGCTCTTTTTGTGGTGGCAAAGAACTGGAAATTGAGGGCACGCCCATCCACCGGGGAATGGCTGAACAAGTTGTGGTGTGTGAATGTAATGGAATACTATTGTTCTGTAAGAAATGATGAGCAGGTGGATTTCAGAAAAACCTGGAAAGACTTACATGAACTGATGCTGAGTGAAGTGAATAGAACCAGGAAAACATTATACAAAGTAACAGCAACCCTGTGTGATGACCAACTCTGACAGACTTAGCTCTTTTTAGCAATGCGACGATCTAAGACAATTCCAAAAGACTCATGATGGAAAATGCTATCCACATCCAGAGAAAAAACCATGGAGTCTGAATGCAGATCGAAGCAGACTATTTTCTCTCTTTTTTCTTTCTCCTAGTTTTTCCCTTTTGTTCTGATTCTTCTTTTACAACATGACTAATGTGGAAAACTTATCAGCACAGTGCTAAGTAAATACCTGTTTTCTGACTGGATCCCTCTAATAGTCTTGGGGCTGCCTAGGGACCCTTTATCCTCCTCATAATAATGTATTTAAGTGCATAAATCCCACAAGATTACACAGGAAAACAAAGGCTAGCCAAAATAAAAATGTAAAATCTTTATGGTGGTGGTGGTAAGGGTAGTGTCCTGCTGTTAATTGGATGAAGTCAAGTTAGAAAAGTGACCAAGCTCTTTAGAAGTCCTCATGGCCATTGTTCAGTTGTTTTTTGTCATGCCCAACCCTCTGTGACCAAATTTTGGGTTTTCTTGGCGAACATACTGGAGTGGTATGCCATTTCCTTTTCCAGTGGATCCATTTTGTCAGTCAATCAGAGGTTAAGTGACTTGCCCAGGTCACACAGCTAGGATGTGTCTGAGGCTAGATTTGAACTCAGGTTTTCCTAATTCCAGGCCCAGGGCTCTATTCACTGCTGCCACTTCAAATCCATACCAGTTCTTGTTTCTTTTTTTTTTTTTTCCACCCAAGAAGGTTCAAATGTACTCAAGTCTCTTCTCAGTATCTTTGTTTCAAATTATGTAATGTAGAATTCTGCAAAAGACAAGTCAGTTTTGGACCCCAAATAAGGGAGCCTATCTAGAACGTGCAATTTCATCTATACGCTGTCTTATTTTCAATAAAGGAATATGACAGACTGGGCAGTGCTGGGATTGGAATCAAAGTCTTGGGTTCGAATTCTTGTTTGACTCTGCATAATTACTACGAGGGTTTTGCTGTTCCTGTTTCTTTCTGGGGGTGGGGGGAAGAAAGGGAGAAGAGAAAAATAAATGCTTACTAATTTTAAAAAATTAAGAGAAGATCGCAATGGGCTTAATTTAATCAGGCCACACAGAAAGAGGCAGAAAAATTTACCTCCAAACTTGATTCTACCTGTTTCTTCATCTGCATTCCAGCTCATTATGAGAAAGGTGGTGATGGGGGTGGGGTATGTGGTACTGTAGTTTCACTGGGAAATTAAAGTATGCTTTTAAAATCTTGGTACTTGCAATTTTTTTAAACCACACCCTAAACTTGCCCCAACCAGACAGAACTCCCTTAATAAGCTCTTTGGGATACTGACAAACACTAATTTATTTTTTAATCCTGCTCCAGCAGCACTGAATGTCTGCCCTAGTCATCTGTTTACAGAATATTTTCTTTGCTGATAAGCACAGCAGGTTGGGGAGATTGTGAATAATCTTCCCCAGCTGTTACCCTGGGCTGCAGTGCCCGGGTTCTGCACATGTGCCAATTAAAAGCTGAACAATGCACAAAGGCCAGGATTACCAGGCTGCACACCTGTCAGGAGGCTGCCTGAGTACTCAAGAAAATTCTGAGGGGGTGGGAGGGAGAGAAGAAAGGTTAAACAACAGCAAAATCCCCTACAAGAACAGGAACAGAAAAGGAAAGCTCCCTGAAATAGGTAAGTCCAATGATGCCATCTACTGGTCATTTCTGAGATTTCAGAGTATTCTCAGCCAGTCCGAGAATCTGAGTTAGAAACGATGCAGCACACGTAACACTCCAAAAACAAAACAAAACAAAACAAAAAAAAATCTCCCTCAAGTGACCATCCAGCCTTTGCTTGAAGGAAGCTGCTTCCTCCCATTTCACTTCTGGATAGCTCAAAGTGGTTGGGAAGTTTTTTACATCAAACCTAAACCTAAATTAAACCTAACTCTTCAAGCCCACTAGGGGTTTGCCAGAGCTTTTAAATCCTCTCTAGGGGGATAAAGAATTAGAAAACAGAGCTTGGTACCAGCAGCCTTTCTGGGAGAGGGATCTGGATGTGTAACCTGCTGCTTATGCCCCCAAGAGGGCCTCGGGGGCAAGTCAAAATCGGGTCAACTGTGTTTAAATGTAGAAACATATGTACAAGATGAAAGGAAAATCTTCTTTTCAAATAACCGCTTCTAACAGGTTTTCAATTGGGAAGCCTGCTCCCTCTTCCGCTCCTTCCAAATAACTCTAGTTGGAAGCTGAGGGGTGAGGGGACAGGACTCCTGGCTGCTTTCATATCCATTTCTATCCTCCCATGGAAGCAGGCTGGGCCCCTAACCCACAGACCCAGAACTTCCCCCCCCCTTAGCATCTCCCCCCAGCTCAATGCCTATAGAACTAAGAGTCCCAATTCCACAGGCTGGGGGAGAACAAATACAGAATTAGGAATAGAGATTGGGCCTGTGATTTCAATGGAATTCCCCAGGAGGAAACTCCCTATACTAATGCAAGTTAACATTGTGCCTGAACTTTTGCCTAAAATGCTGGGAAAGAAACCCAGGTCTTCTGGGCTCTGAGACTCTCTCTTCACAACACAATGAAGCAGGATCAAAATTTTATAGCTCTAATAAGGATTCTTTGACCTTAGCCTTAACTCCTCACTTTGCAGATGCTCAAGGCCATAATGAAGAGTGGCAAGGCTAACTTGAACTAGGGCGGTTTGATGGTACAGTGAGTAAAGTGTGCTGGGCCTTGAGTCAGAAGGCCTGAGTTCAAATTTGGACTCAGACACTTACTAGCTGGGAGACCCTGGGCAAGTCACTTAACCCTATTTGCCTCAGTTTTTTCACCTGTAAAATAAACTAGAGAAGAAAATGGCAAAACATTTCAGTCTTTGCCAAGAAAACCCCAAATGGGGTCATGAAGAGTGGGACATGACAAAGTGAACAGCAACAATCTATATTCATAATATGGAGAACAAGGAAGAAAAGAGGTACAGTGTCCACAACAGTAGATCTGAAGTCAGAAGACTTGGGTTCAAAATCCTACCTCTGACATTCTCCCTGTGTGAGATCAATTGGTCACTAAATATTAATTAAGAGCCTAATCTGTGCCAGGCTCTGTGCTAAGCACCGGAGATAAAGACAGTCCCTATTCCTGAGGAGCCCAGACTAATGTGGGGAGGCAACATGCAAACCAATAAGTACAAATAAGCTACATTCAGGATAATTCAGAAGTGAGCAAGAGAGAACGAAGGCATTATTAAGAGGGGTTAGACAAGTCACTTAGTCTGTTTTCTCTTCTGTAAAATTCTGGAGGTTGCACGAGATGGCTTCTGACATTCCTCTCAGTTCTGTATCTATGTTGGGGATCCTATGGGTGGGATGACTCTAATGCTATATGGTCCTAAGGAATGGAACCTGCCACATATCCACACATTTAGGCTGGGGATGACGGTGACAACTGCCTATTTAGAAAACCACATACTGGGGCAGCAAAGTGATGGTGAATTGGGTCCATTTACTGTAGTGATTTGAATGAAGGACATGTTTAAGGAGTTTTAAAATGAGACTTTATCAAGTTTTTCCAGACTACTTCATTTGGTGGAAAAGGGCTCTCCAAAAGAAACAAGAAAGGAAAAGGAGAAACTTAAGAGTCCAGATGAAATCATAGGGAGGAGGAGAGGCGGTGCACTTTGGTATTCCAAATGTGCATCCAGGTAGGAGTAGTAGTGTGCCAACTCTCCTTTACAGGGCTTTCAGAATGGTGATTGGTGGGAAGCAAATTTCTGCTCCCTGAGTCGGGATCTTTAAGCAAAGCAACTGGTTAAGTGAGGATAAAAATATGGAGTTGGAATGTTCCCAATTTTATCAAGGTTGGGTGCCACTTGGGCTCATGTGGACATTTAATCTATTAAGTTAAAATGAGTATTGAAGTTCAGAATGTTCCTTTT